>NW_026848242.1:0-1409062 GCF_030867565.1 Colletotrichum costaricense | reverse complement strand
ATCGAATTCGATATGTCCCCTGCTCCCCTTCCCACCGCGCGCCTGTCGTCTGCCGATCGTCATGCCGATGATATCTCGTTCTTTCTCTCTCTCTCTCTCTCTCTCTCTCTCTCTCTCTCTCTCTCTCCCCTCTCTCCCTCTCCCCTCCCTCTCCACCCCCCCCCCCCCCCCCCCCCCCCCGCGTCTCCCCTCCCCCCACGCGCCCCCTCTCTCTCTCTCTCTCTCTCTCTCTCTCTCTCTCTCTCTCTCTCTCTCTCTCTCTCTCTCTCTCTCTCTCTCTCAGAGTCAGCATTTCACCGTTCTAGTACGCCGAACCCTTCCTGAAATCAAACAAGTCGGCCATGATGATCGGAAGAAGCATCCTTTACAAGACCACTATTCACTATCCACACTCACTTTCTGACCTGAAGTACTTTTACCCCAGATCATCATCGACCTCGCCGTCGTCAAGGAAGAACCCTACCTCTCCATCAACCCAAACGGCCGCCTCCCGGCTATCAAGGACCCCAACACGGGCATCACGCTCTGGGAGTCAGGCGCCATTGTCGAGTACCTCGTCGAAATGTACGACGACGCCGGCGCGCTGTCCCTCGCGTCGCGAGAGGACAAGTTTCTCTTAAAGCAGTGGTTGCATTTCCAGGTGTCTGGACAGGTGTGTCCTGATTCCCTCAGCTCCCTTATATCAACTTGAATGCGTCGTTCGTTTTACTATTACGATAACCACCTCCCTTTCTTGTGATTTACCATTCGTTTTTGTCTTCAAGCAGAGAATGATGGTCAAGTCCCAAAATGGCGACGAATAGCTCACCGTGTCCTTACCCGTCTAGGGCCCGTACTTTGGCCAGCTCGGCTGGTTCAAGCTCTTCCACCCCGAAGACGTCCCCAGCGCAAAGGAGCGGTACGAAGAGCAGACCGTCCGTGTCTTCTCCGTCCTCGATCGCGCTCTCAAGGGGAAGAAGTATCTCGTTGGAGACAAAGCGTACGTTGTTGATACTTGATAGAGAAGATTCCGACCGGACCCTGCTCCCCTTTCCCAGTCGCCATTGAATCCGGCTCCATCACCCCCTTCTCCTATCTGCAGATCTGCTCTTTGCTATGAATAGCAACTTCGACCCAGAAATCCACTTTCCCCAGCAAAGAGTCCACTATTTCTACCCATCTAGAGCTCCTTCCATGATTCTGCGCATTGAAACTAACGATGACGGGGCTGTGTGCTTTGTAGGACCTACGCCGACATCTCCTTCATGCCGTGGGATTACCTCGCTAGAAAACTCATCGGCGAAGGGTGGACCGATAAGTGGGAGGTCGACACCAAGTATCCCGACTACGCCGCCTGGGCCGAGAGAATCCGCGCCCGGCCCGTGGTGAAGAATGTGCTGGAGACTATGGGGAAACAGAGGGCTGCTGAGGAGGAGCAGGCTAAAGCTCAGGAGTGAGTGACGGAGTCAGGCTAGGCCAGAGTCCATGGGAGTTGGCTACATGTTCGTGTGTTGTTCTCACACGGAAAGTCAATAATTGTATTGTCAAGTAGAGAACCCCCATATGATATTGTCTTTCTTATGTGAATATGTGCAAATAAAAAACGGCGACCTTGGGGAAACAGTTCACCATTCTCCTCCGGCCTTTCCGTCCCTTCTCACGAGAAGTGGAAACACTAGAGCCCATGATAATAGGAGGGTCGAGAAGCAAAAATCTAGTCCTCCCAGATGGCAACTTTGGCCTTCTCGGCGTCCTCCAGCCGGCGCTTCTCAGCAGCCTTCTCTTCCTCCCTGCGTTTCCGCTCCTTCTCCTTGACAGCCTTGTCGTAGGCCCTCTGCTCCTCCGTCATCCGGGGCACCTTTACGCCCAGGGCGCTAGCAATCATGCGACGGGCCACGGCATCTGTCTTTTCTGGCCTGGGGCGTGATGAGGCGGCGTCCTGGCCACTACTACCGCCACCCGAGGACGCACCGGCACCAGCAACGGAATCAACGCTGCCGTAGGGGTTGGGGAAGGACCTGTCTGCGGCGTTGTAGGTTGGTGAGATGGGGGTCGGCGGCGGAGCCTTGGCGCCGTCGCTTTGGGGCTTCACGGCCTCCTCCTCTTCTTCATCGTCGTCCTCGTCTACGTCCTCATCTTCCCAAGAGTCTGCCACTGGTGCTTTGGTCTTTTTGGTGGATGGTGTCTTTTTGCTGCTGTTTATTGAGAGCTTGGAGAGCGATGACGTGACGTCTGACTTTTGACTTGAGGAAGGCATAATGACGATGTGTATAGATGGGGAGATATTAAAGAAGTAGGAGAAGAGATATATATATATGTGTGTGAGAGAGAGAGTGAAGGCAGAGCGTTGCTTGAGATGGAAAGGAGGTTGAGATGGCCAGGAACCCGGGTGCGGTTCCGTCGGGAAGCGAGGTAAAGAGTGGGTAAAGTTCCGGGTAGCAGGGAAGGTCGATCGGTGGACGACGGGGTGGAGGTGTTTGGACGACGCCGATGAAGGATCAACAAGGTGAGGGAGCAGCTTGCAGCTGGAGTGATGCTGTAGGAGACCTGAGAGAGACCCTCCGAGATAAGTATGAGAAGGCCAAGGGTTGATGAATATATGGCCAAGTTTCTGTGCGATGTGAAGCTCCGGGAAGAAAACAGGATGGAAGAAAGGAGGAAGATAGTGTCCGTAGCAGGAAAATAAGTTCTTGTAAACAGGTTGATGTAACTGGAAGTGGCCTCGGCTCCTTTCAGGTGTGCGAACGGACTGCTGTTAGACGGGCACGACGGGATGGCGGGACGTGGATGGGCTGGTTGTGCTTGGAACCCTTTCCCATTGTGGGGTTGGGTTGACCCCTTCCCCGCAGCGAGTCAGAGGAACAGAAGTCTGGAAGGCACTCACGGCACTGTGGCAGGCAATCTGGGAGATGTACTCTTCATCGTTGTACATGACAACATAAAGCCAGCTCGAGTTAATATTACGGTAAGCAGGTGACTGGACACAATGCGTATGCTTTCATGTAAGCCAGTAAGTGTCGGAATGTGCGAGTTGTAATTATAAGAAAGTGATGTGCTTCGTACGGAGTGACGGATAGCTGCGGCAGCAACCACTGCCGTGTCTCCCTGAGGTACACGAAGGTAGGTACTCCATCCGCCAGCCACTTCAATCTGTGGGGGGACGTCGGTCTGGAGCACCATCCTTAGGTAAGCCGCCCCGCCGGCAAACGGGGCCGATGTTCTTCCTGGTTCCAGAGCCAACTCCCGCCTCCGCTGCGCGCTGAGTGGCCAGGCACGGGCGGCAACGTCAGTGCTCATTGATTTTTTTGGTGATGTCGTTTACTTTCTAGTCTCCCCCCCGACGGTCTCCATAATAGCTAGAAAGCCTACTCAACTCACCTACACTTTGTATTTGTAAGGCGTCAGGAGGCGATGCGCATCGCGATTTAGGACTCGGAGTCCTTTTCACCACCCTTCTGCACAAATACACACACCTACAACCCTTCCAATTGCATTCACCATCTCTTTTGTTTTGCCAATCATTCAACCGATACAGCGGCACATCCTAATTCGCCCTCGGCCCTGTATTACCCGATCACCACGTGCCGCGACCGGAGCTTCTTCCAAGTCGACTGGCAAACCCTCCCCCAAGTGCCGCCAACATGGTGATGCGATCGAGCTTCCCCAGGCGCCTGGCCCTCGGACGCTCGGCAAACTACCTCAGAAACCCCTACGCAGCCTCGAGTAGCAGGTTACCTGCAGCGAGTACTCCGAGGTGCTCCGCATCCACCTTCGACCGCCTTCTCCTCACCACCCGCCCGTCCCAGCGAGACATCGCCCCGTTTTCAACGTCAACACGATGGCTAAAGGAGGAAGATAACAGCTTCTTTGACCGTGCCGTCGAGCCCCTGTCCGAGGAGGAACAAAAGGCGAACCTGAAGCACCAGCGCGAGCTCGAGGAGAAGGAGCTTGCCGAGGCCAAGAGCTCTAACTCCGAGTCATCCGCCAAAGGCGAGGGCTCTGGAGCCGCACAAGATGGCAAGGCCGGTAGCGCGGCCGGTGGCTCATCAGCGGGATCCGGCGGTAGCGGAGGCGACGACAAGGGCGACGGCAGCGGCAGACGCGGACGCAGAGCCTCTGACAAGAGCCTGCAGAAGCCCGTTGTGCCCGACGTATACCCCCAAGTCCTGGCTATTCCGATTGCGAAGCGGCCACTGTTCCCCGGCTTCTACAAGGCCATTACCATCAAGGATCCGAACGTCGCCGCGGCCATCACCGAGATGATTAAGAGAGGCCAGCCGTACGTCGGTGCCTTCTTGTTCAAGGACGAAAACCAAGACGAGGACGTTATCCGCAATGTCGATGACGTCTACGATACCGGTGTCTTTGCGCAGATCACGAGTGCTTTCCCCATGCATGGGGAGCAGGGCGCCCTGACGGCTATCCTCTACCCTCACCGCCGTATCCGCCTTTCGAGCTTGCTGCCGCCGGGAACGGAGGACAAGAAGCCGAGCGAAGCCAAGGTGGAGCCGGTGCCCGAGCCGATACCCTCGAAGCCCACCGATGAGGAGGCTCAACAAGAGAAGAAGGGCGATGTCGTTGCCAGCTTCGAGGAGAGTGCTGTGGCCCCCAAGGCCGACCAGGCGGCGGAGAAGTACGAGCCCACGGCGTTCCTCAAGAGATACCCCGTCAGTCTCGTCAACGTGGAGAACTTGACCGAGGAGCCCTACGACCCCAAGAGCGCTGTCATCCGTGCCGTGACCAACGAGATCGTCAATGTGTTCAAGGAAGTCGCCACGATGAACAGCCTTTTCCGTGATCAGATCTCGACATTCTCCATGAGCCAGTCCACAGGCAACGTAACGTCCGAGCCGGCCAAGCTGGCAGATTTCGCCGCCGCCGTGTCTTCTGGCGAGCAGGGCGAGCTGCAAGAGGTCCTGTCGAGTCTCAACGTGGAGGAGAGAATGCAAAAGGCGCTGATCGTTTTGAAGAAGGAGCTCATGAACGCGCAGCTCCAGTCAAAGATCACCAAGGACGTTGAGAGTAAGATTACTAAGCGTCAGCGGGAGTACTGGTTGATGGAGCAGATGAAGGGCATCCGTCGCGAACTGGGACTCGAGTCTGACGGCAAGGACAAGCTGGTTGAGAAGTTCAAGGAGAAGGCCAACAATCTGGCCATGCCCGAGGCTGTGCGCAAGGTGTTCGATGACGAGATCAATAAGCTTGCCCACCTCGAGCCCGCAGCGTCCGAGTTCAATGTCACGCGAAACTACCTGGACTGGCTTACGCAGATCCCCTGGGGCCAGCGCAGCGCGGAGAACTTTGGCATTCAAAACGCCATGACGGTCTTAGATGAGGATCATTACGGGCTCAAGGATGTCAAGGATCGTATCTTGGAATTCATTGCTGTAGGCAAGCTCCGTGGAACGGTCGAGGGCAAGATCATTTGCTTCGTCGGTCCTCCCGGTGTCGGAAAGACGTCCATCGGCAAGTCCATTGCCCGCGCCCTGAACCGCCAGTACTACCGATTCAGCGTCGGTGGTCTGACGGACGTGGCTGAAATTAAGGGTCACCGCAGAACCTACGTCGGTGCCCTGCCCGGTCGCATCATCCAGGCGCTCAAGAAGTGTCAGACCGAGAACCCCCTGATTCTCATTGACGAGATCGACAAGATTGGCCGTGGCTACCAAGGCGACCCCTCATCGGCTCTGCTTGAGCTTCTCGACCCGGAGCAGAACAGCTCCTTCCTGGACCACTATATGGACGTCCCCGTCGACCTGTCTAAGGTGCTCTTTGTCTGCACCGCCAACATGACGGACACCATCCCGCGACCCCTCCTCGATCGCATGGAGCTCATCCAGCTGTCGGGCTACGTCGCCGACGAGAAGAAGGCCATCGCTGATAAGTACCTCGCCCCGGCCGCCCGTGAAGCCGCAGGCTTGGCCAACGCCGACGTCACGCTCAGCGAGGAGGCTATCGAGGAGCTCATCAAGTCGTACGCCCGCGAGTCCGGCGTCCGCAACCTCAAGAAGCAGATTGAAAAGGTCTACCGGAAATCCGCCCTCAAGATCGTTCAGGACCTCGGCGAGGAGGTGCTCCCAGAGAAGGAGGCCCTGACCGAGGACGGCAAGGAGGCACTCGAGGCGTCGGAGAAGAAGGCCGAGGAGGCGCGCGAGACGGGCGAGCAGCCGGCCGAGACGCCGACCGCCGAGAAGCCCCGCGTCGCCCTCAACGTCCCCGACACGGTGCACGTTACCATTGGCAAGGAGAACCTCGTCGACTACGTCGGCCCTCCCGTCTTCACCTCGGACCGCCTCTACGAGGTCAACCCCGCCGGCGTGGCCATGGGTCTCGCGTGGACCCAAATGGGCGGCGCCGCCATGTACATCGAGTCCATCCTCCAGGCGCCCCTGCGACCGAGCAGCCGCCCCGGGCTCGAGATCACGGGTAACCTCAAGAACGTCATGAAGGAGTCGACGACGATTGCCTACTCATTTGCAAAGTCCCTCATGGTCAGGGACTTCCCTGACAACCACTTCTTCGACAAGGCCAGGCTGCACCTGCACGTCCCCGACGGTGCCGTCTCCAAGGATGGCCCCTCGGCCGGTATCACCATGGCCACCTCGCTCCTCTCCCTCGCCCTCGATACCCCCGTCAACCCCACCGTCGCCATGACGGGTGAGCTCACGCTTACCGGCAAGGTCCTCCGCATCGGCGGGCTGCGCGAGAAGACGGTCGCCGCGCGCCGCGCCGGCTGCAAGATGATCATCTTCCCCAAGGACTGCATGTCCGACTGGCTCGAGCTCCCAGAGGTACGTCCTATCACAACAACTACTACCACGTACAATTGGACTGTACAAGATCAATGCTGACACATTACTACAGAACATCAAGGAGGGCATCGAGGGCAAGCCCGTGGCATGGTACTCTGACGTCTTTGACCTCATCTTCCCGGAGCTCGACCGCGAGGCCGCCAACAAGTGCAAGACGTGCGAGTGGAAAAAGGACCAGGACGACAAGAAGAAGAAGGACAAGAAGAAGAAGAAGAGGGACGACTCTGACGACGAGGATGACGACTAGATGCATCACCACCACCACCAACCACTGCCCCCTCCTCCCTGAGGGGGTGAAGAGCAAAGAAAGAAAAATCTACAAACAGATTTCACGACATTGTTCACCAGCGATAGATGGTTTCCAAATCCATTGACACATCCAGTCCCCCCCCTCCCGACTGGGATGATCCGTCGTAACCCGCGCCTCAACCCCCAAATCCTCAACGCCCTGTGGGGGCTACAGAAGCGTTGAAAAGAAGGATTCTGGCAAGGTAAAGATTGCCAATCGGCAGACGAGGGCGGATGACAGACCGGGTGGACTTTCTATTGAGAAAGGAAAAGCCAAAGCCGGACGATTAGACGAAGTCGCATAAAAATGTCACGGCAAATCAACATCATCAACAACCACACACACAAATACACACAACTCCCTCCTCTCGATGCTGCATCTCTACTCTAGATGGTTCTTTTTTCTATTTTAATTGTTTGGCTGGTTGCCGTTTTCAGGCGGTGTTGTCTGAAGAAACAACCGGACTCGGGTTTGTAAGACTAGGGTTGCAGCGACACCCAATTGCATAGGATGGTTAGATTGCACAGCAGTCAGTCTCGCGCATAGGTAGTGGCGGCTGTGTGAAGGAATAGCAGGGCGCGCGATGCTTGCATAGGGTACGGTAGCTAGCTTTCGGGACAGGCCAGAGTAAGCGAATTCTTGTATATTACCAATACCTGTTGTGAGCCGTCCGTCGCAAGGCACTCGGCGAACAGCCACATAACGAAGCTTGTTTCCTCCCCAAAGGGTACGTTGCGGCATGAGTTACAGTTCGTTAGTGCCAGCATTGCCCCTTCGATTGGTTTTCCGATGAGCGGGGGGTGTGGTGACCTCCCGCTGATGCCGTTCGAGGCGAGCAGCAACGTGTGGAGCGGTAGCCAAGGGAGGAGAGGACCAGCTTACCGGAAACGCTGTCGCTTGCAGATGCGGCCGACCTGGCCACCGTGTATGTAGTATGTACGTCAACGGCCGCAGCGATGGTGCTGGTGAGACGGCGGTGCCGCGCATTTCGGTTGCCAATCGCGATAGGCCGTTGTAGCCTCGGGGGTATCGAACGGTGGAGCGTACGTCTCCGTGCTGCCGGAGTGCAGGTCACAAGTCTTCGCGTTTGTGATATATGATGAAGGTTACAGTACGATATAGAGCCGAGTCATGGTGACATGTTCTGTGTGCCTGATTGTGGCCCAATCTGTAGCAGCTAGAGGCTCCGACGACGTCGACATCGAATGCCGTCCAGATTGGTGACAACGATTCTAGCTCCCTTTTAGCATTTCGATTTGACACCGAGGTGGGGTGGGTTCTTCTGGGTTGCTCAGGGTCTGACCCGGTGTGCCACGCCCATCCGTCCACGCGGGATCGGTGGGGTTCGCGGGAAGACATCCAGACTGGCTGGGATGTGTGAGTGCCAAAAGGGCAAACAACACGACCCTTGTATTGCGTACTGCCCTTTCTTCTCGCCACCGATCATCGATCATTCATCTCTAAAGCCGGCTTCTCAGTGCACCGGACACGGGAGATCTCCAGGTCGGTTGAGATGCGGCGCTTGACGAGGCATGGCTATGCCTGCTCCTGGCGCTTGGAGTAGCGAACAGGATGGCGGGCGAGGTTGCAACGACCAGAGCGTCAGCATCCGGGCTTCTAGGAGCTCCTGGGTAGTTACCCAAAGATAGCATATCGCAGGCATGCGTCCGTACAGTTGAACACCTTGATGTCAGCGTGCGCTTGACAAGAAATACAAGCCGTCCCGTAGGACACTTTGCCAGCCTGTCAACAACAAGACAGCCTCATCATTTGGGCTGCGTCGATGCCTAAATGCACGTAGCGTGTGAAAGATGCACCCCTGACCTGGCCGCTGATGTTAGCCAACAGACAGTGCAGATACCCGAGGCCATCCGATACTTTTATTGTTATGGTCTCCGTAAGCTCCCTTCAGACGCATCAACGGTCCCGAGATAGGCCGCCGTAGTTGATTTGTCTTCCTCAGGTTTGAAATCTTGATGAGATGGTGGTCCTGCAACCGACTTCTACAGGGTCATGCTGAATGACGCCGGGACAGTCCGCTCGTTCGTCCATCTTTGCATGCGTCGCATTGCTATGCTGCGGTTCCATCGTCTGTGGTAGTCTCACTTCATGTCGTGCCACATTGCAAGTAGTAGAGGTAGTGTCAGGCAGTGGAGGTTGAAAGCATGTCCAGCATCGTTGATTGGTAATGTGCTGGCCTCCAGACTACGAATGAACATGCTGGGTCGTGCAGCAGACGGCTTTGACGCAGAGGAGAGACAAGCACGTGGGTAAGTCGTCCTTATTTCTCAATGCTTCGAGGGGTATGGTCCGACGACGCAGTTCGACGCAATAAAACGGAGAAGATGCATCAATTGCGAGATTGCGCAATGATGAAATCTTTGGCGCAGGTTGGTAGGCGAAGAGCTTCACATTGAGCTGACGTCCCTTGGACATAGCGGGTCAAAAAAGCTCCGTGTGACCCATTGACTTTCAATAGATGTAGCGTATAGAAGCCTTGCTCTGGTAATAGTTTTCGGATCCGGCCTGTTGCCGTCTTGGAGTTGAGCAATCTTTGCCTTGCACGGCCGAGACTTGAGTCTGGTAATCACCAGGTTGTTGAGCCGGAAGCGACGAGTGCAGAGAAGCGAAATCGGCCAGACACCCCTGCCCAGATCTGTAGCAAGATAGACAGTCCTTGAGCGATTGACTCATCAATTTACCAAGGTAAGGAAGCATCTCGGGGGTCCATTATGACATGCCCTCCTTGGCCCTGGCCTTAGCGGCAGCGATCCTATCGAAAGTGCTGGGCGTATCTGATCTTGATCTGGTGACAGTGGCCGTACCCATGAATGCCATAGTATTCCCCTATATCAAGTTGTGGGTCGAACATGGAAAGCAAAGGGCGGTCAATGGACGGATGATTGAATGTGAGGCCAATTGATTGAGGGATCTGGAAAACTGCAGTCCCTGGTGACGATGTGGATGTTTGCAGGTTTGAATGAAAGGGCTTGATGCGAGCCCAACGAACCCAACGCCCACAGAATAACAAGTCGGGACCCAATCGCCAGAGGAGGGCTGGATTCGGAGGTCATCGTACATGAAACGAGATGCGCTAAGAGGAGCGGCATGGGGAAGAGTTCGTGAAGGAGGGCGGCCTCGGGCTGCAGCTGAGTTGTCGTTCTGGGTCCCGCGGTCCCGGTCTCAGCTCGCCTCGACGCTGGCTGTGGATGAGATGATTTTGGGGTGAGGTATGTACAGAAGAAAGGGATGAAGTGACGATGATGGAAGAAGGATGGACAGCAAAATGTTGTGCTCCCTGCCTTGGCGAGAGGCCAGGGACTATGGAAGGTTCACGACGCACCTGAACCAACACCACTTGGAAGGCATGGAGATCCATCCTGAACCGGCACGTTCTCCAACGGCAGAGAAAGCCCCCCTTAACTTCTAAGCCCCTGAAGTAAGTCTCGTCAGCTCCAAATCAACGGCGTTTAACGCCCAAGTGGAAATATCGGGACAGCCAGCGCATCAGAGTAGGGAAAGTCCCACCCGCCTCTTCCAGAAATGGCCAAGCTTCCCCGCCAGGCGTGCCCTCCCGCCTTAGTAGCGCAACCGTCCATCTCGAGTCTGGGAAGGTACTTACCAACTAAGGTACCTACCTACCTGTCCTTCCCCAAGGTAAGTCACCGGACGTATCTTTCCTTCCATCTAAGCATCACATTCCAGAAACTTTGAGGAAAGACCCAACTATCATATCCCAGACAAGAAAAGGGGGCAAGAGTAATGGTGGTAGGCATCCACTGTTCGATTCGTAATGCTCATCTTTGAAGTTGAGAAAGGTACCGCCTTGAGGTAAGGTAACTGGGAAAGTGAGGTACGAAATACCTTACGAGCGTGCATTGTCGGTGGGTTGTCACTCAGTTACAATATCAAGCGCCTTAGCGTCCGCTCATAGGCACTTTCCCGTCAGCCATTGACATTTTAGAGTCTTCACTGTCACTGGCCACGTCTTTTTCTTCTCCCCATGAATTCCCTTCTCTCAATGTGCCCTCCTAGTGACCTCGTTCCTTCAAGGGGCACATACCTTATTCGTACCGTACGTACATACTTTCGAGTACTTGATGGTATCTAAAGAGCGCCACTAGAACTCCCGCTCCTTCACCCGGTATTTCTATTGGCACGGGAGCTTGACGAGGCCTCACCCGGTGCCCAGCCTCCCAGCCTCTCGTTAAAGTCGCAGCAAACCAGAAACACGACCTGGTGGGGACCCAATATTGCCCTCGCAGCGGCCCTGCTCACTTTCACGCGCTTCTCCTGCATGCGCTTGCACTACTCTGGATATGGTACATTACAGCTCCTCTTTGCAGATTCGACTTCGTACCTTGCACAGTACCATCCCGTAAAAGAGAGAGAGAGAAAAAGGAAAACCGCAAAAGACGCAACCGCTGAACGACCCCACGACCTTCATTGTGTCCACGGCAACCGTCAACGGTGCCCCTCCCCCTCTTCCTCTTCTCGGAAGCCCCCGGTCATCTTCTTGCCGCCCGATTTCCATACAAATCATCCAAAGTCCAACGTTCGCCTCATCTCACCAAGCCTACGTGCTCGCCAACCACCACCACCACCACCAACACTGCCGCCGCCCAGCAGCTCACGACGCACGTCCGGTCAACGCGAACCCAGCCATACATATCCACACCCCGACTTCGACGGCATACGTCCACCCATCCAACATCCTCGTCAATCAATACATATTTCTCCCGTTCGCCTATCTGTCCCTACGCCTACGTCGTCCTCCGTCATCCTACTCTTTCTGACGCTACTTGCCTATTTGTACATCCTTTATCATCCCAGCCGCAGAGCGATCAAACGCAGCTCTCCTCCCGCAGGCTACGCTGCCACCCCGCCTTGGCCTACACGAATCACATCGCTCGCCAAAGTCATCACCTTCATCGCTGAGGAAATAAGACGAAGCAAAGCACATGCAGACGTGCGGACGTGAGACGACGTATTGCCGCCCTCATCTGTACAGCTGCCATCCAAAGTAAGCCCATCCGAGCTTATTCTGTGCTTCGGACTCGCCAAAAACTCTCTTTCGAACAGCCCCGGACGAAAGAAACACGTGCGCCGCATCTAGCTTCTGCCTACGGACACACGCACACCAAGTAATTATCGACAGCCTCTTGACTTGGGGGTTTGAGATTCTTCCAAAAGCCCGTCGAGTATCGGTCAATCCCTCGGCCCCCGCCACCGTCATTCTCGTCTGAACATGGTCATCTTCGCCCTTGCTTCTCTGCACGTTTCCATCCTATCTCGTCACAGCGTCTGATGTCCCATCTTGCCTACGGTTGCCTGCATCTACTCCGTCACGCTCGAAGTGCAATTTCAACGTCCACAAAAGACGCCCGCCGTCATTCTTGTCTCGCGTTCCCCGCGCCCAGACACATCCCAGCCGCTGCCAGCCCAATTTAGCTCCGACCTGGCACCAAGCCCGGTCAAAACCAGGCTTGAGGTTGACCGTCTTTCGCTTCAAGGCTCATCCTTGTCACCCGCCTGGTTCGCTCCCGGACCAGGTTTGCGGGACTATCCATAATTAACACCTCGTCCCCAGAACCACACCGCTTAGAGCCTCACCTCACACCGTCAGCGTCCTGATCGGCTCACCTTGACGACCTCCAAAGTCCAATCGCGTTGGCAAGCTGTACATCTCCCTCAACTCATCATGGCGCAGCCAAACATGTCTTCTGCGGAACCGCCGCCTTCGTCGGGTCATCAGTCCACCAGCTTTCTTCGTAAACTCTTCGGACGAAACAATGCGGCCCCGGCATCCGTCGGCCCGCTCCAAACCAAGGAGCCCGAGCCCGAACCCGAGGTTGACCCCGACTCCGATGACCAGCAAAGTACTGGTCTGGTGCGTCGAGTCTCGAGAAAAGTCGTGCCCGGACTTCCTCGCGTGCAGACCTTCAAACGCCAACAGTCGGAACGCAGGAACAACCTCGCACCAGTTGAACCCTCTCCGGCAGAGAGGCGTGCTCTATCAGTGGACAGGCGCGTGCAATCGTCACGTACGGCGTCACAGACTCAGTCCTTTCCCCGAGCTAGCGCACCGGACTTTTTCGAAAATGCGTACGAGGTCCAGTCTGCCCCATCTGCCCCCGTCAGCCCTGTCGAGGAAAAGGCCGAAGTCAGTCTTGGTCAGATGGTATCCCAAATTGCAGCAGAACCCACGACAGACGAATCTCATGCGCACGAGGTTCAATCTAATTCGGACGCCCACTCAGTAACGACATCTCAATCTCACTACGAGGCTATGATTCACGATGAGCTCGAAAATGTTTGGATTCTCAACCTCAGCATGCACTTCCGGGATAAGTCCAAGAGAGAGAAGTTTTTCGTCACATACCGAGAAACTCCAACCCACTGGCGTAGAGTAACCATATCTCTTGACTATCGCAATGCCCCGGATAACTCTCTCGAGATGGACTTGCTCCACACCAAGTCTCAACGTGACAAAAGTTCCAAGATCTACGAAGCCATCAGAGATAGTCTGCAGGACATACAATTTTACCCATCAGTCACCAACCTGAAACTCCAAACCACGGAAGGCCGCCTTCATGTACATGTGGTTGAAGATGTCAATGTGAGTTGATGTGCTCTGAGGGAAATCGGTCAGTGCTAATATCCAACAGGAAATCATTCAGTACCCTACCTTCCGCCAAGTCCAGCACTTGGGATGTCGCAGGGTCAGAGAAAAGGACATTGTCTTCGACTCTCACATGTCCGGCTTTGTCTACAAGGTGTCTGTAGGAGGAGAGGTACTCATCAAGAAAGAGATCCCAGGCCCCGACACCATAGACGAGTTCCTCTACGAGATCAACGCCCTGAACCGGCTCCGGTATTCAAGGAACATTATCCGGTTCTATGGTGTCGTGGTTGATGATGAAGATGAGCACGTCAAGGGACTGCTCATTAGCTACGCCGTTCATGGTGCGCTTATTGATGTTATTTATGATAACAAGCAGGACTCAGAATTAGGTCTGCCCTGGCCGATTCGTGAGAAGTGGGCACGCCAAATTGTACAGGGCTTGGCGGATATTCACGAATCTGGCTTTGTGCAGGGCGATTTCACTCTCTCAAACATAGTCATTGATGATGACGATGATGCCAAAATTATTGACATTAACAGAAGGGGCTGCCCAGTGGGCTGGGAGCCTCCTGAAGCAACGCCTCTTATCGAAAGTAACCAGCGCATTTCCATGTACATTGGCGTCAAATCCGACCTTTATCAACTGGGCATGGTCTTGTGGGCATTGGCAGCACAGGATGATGAGCCCGAGGCCCAAGGACGACCGTTACAGCTCGGAGACGAATACGTTGTTCCAGATTGGTATCGGCAAATTGTAGACATTTGCCTGAGCGAAGATCCGCGCCTTCGGTTGCAAGCCTCGTCTCTCATGTCCCTCTTTCCAGAACCCGCGGATGGAGACGACATGGCACCCCCGTCAATCTCGGTAGACGACGGCTATACCATGCAGGAATACTTCGTGGATGGCAACCATGGCTACGCCAGGGTCAAGACCGTTCAGCCAGCTCACGACTGGTCGTATGTAAACTTGGGCCAACCCTATGTTGACGAACCGACGAGGGGCTTCTCACAGGACCCGTACTACTACACCAGAGGCCGCTCTCCCCCAAGCCCACTGCCAAGTCATTATGGGCCTTGCGACTCGCCTAACATGGGACGTAATGTCTCCAGCTGGGCTGAAGCTAGAAATATTGCACCATCGTACAGCGATATTGGGGCAGACGAGGTCTACGATCAAAAGAGCGCAACACCGACAACAAGCAAGGACTCCGTCGTTACGCCCGAGCCATTGGAAGAGACAAGCAAGTCAGTCCGACAAAAGCTGGAAGCATTGCAGTGGACTCCCCTATCCAGTGATCTCGCCGCCCTCGATCGGGCCGAACTCGACCATACGCCAGGACAAGATGGCAAGAGACTCATTGGAGAAGGCTTAGTCGACACGTTGCGGAGTCACAAGCTAGAGGCAACTGCTACCGTCGATCCCATTGAGACACGACCTGCGATGGCCAGTCCTATGACGATCAAGGATATCGAAACAGAGGGGAAAGATGTAGAGGAAGAGGAGGTGAACGTGAGAGAATCTGAAGGAACGCAAGAGAGTTCCCCAAACGGAAAAGGAACAGTAGGGCAATCAGCGCCCGGACAAACGGGGGAAACAGAACCCGAAGAACTGAACAGAAACGGGCAACATGTTGTCACGATAGCGGACTCGACAGAAAAGGGGCCAGCTGTGGACGACCTGAAAGTCGCCGAAATTGAGTTCGAAACCAATGCCGCTCAAACGGCCGGACCAGGGCTCAAGTCTACAAAGCAAGAGGCGGCAGCGGCGGAGTCACCTACTACTACTCAAATACCCACGACAGACAACCCCACGGAAGCTCAAGGGGCAGATACACCAGAACTCAAAGGGGTTGGCGCGGCACATATCAACACTGATGAGCAGACGATGCGAGAGAAAACATCCCTTGATGATGACTTCGCAACGGCGACAACAGCAACGACGACAGATGCCCGGAGATGATATGATGTAACACTAGCAGCGGGGGAAACTGAAGGCGATTTTGCATAGGCGCAGGTTGATTGTCGAGGCATCGGGAGGCGCCACTTCTTCTTTTCCTTTGCTTGATGATGGTACTGCCGGCATACGAATCAAGTTGGTGGTCACAATGTTTGATTTTTTTGCGGCATAGCCTTGGTGTAAAGGTCCGGGAAACACTGTACGTGAAATAGAAGACGACTTTTGGTCAACCTCGATCCTTACCAAGACTCGGAATGTGAACCGACTTGCATTGTGGGATATTGTGAAATCGAAAAATCGTGGGATCGAAAGCAGAGCTCTGGCTGTGCATACCAAAGTTGGGCGAGAAATAAGGCCGTGTGTGCGTAAACGACTTTGCAGCTCAAGTAAGTGGTTTGTCCAAAGTGAGAAACCCGATGATAAGATGGATCGCCCTTCCATCAGCCATATACAAGCGAGCGGCCGGTGATTTCTTTCCGTTCGAGAGGTGGTGGCCGTTGACTACGGTGTAGATCCGGAGTCAGTGTAAGTCATGTACGTGGGATGTGTAGGTACTCCAAGAGTCCAGAGGCCTTTTGCGGTGGATTCGCCACTGCTTTGGCAGTCTTTTCAAGGAAAAACTGCCTAGATACTAATATACGTCTGAGAAAAGTAGCGAGTCTGGATTTCGAAAAGACCAGGGCGGTGTGTGTAGATATGCTGGTCCCCTTTTCCCGAGTTTTCTGAAGTGTCGATAAAGCTAGGTGGGTGACAAGGGCGTCAAAGCTGGGCAAGCAAGCAAGCTCAAAAAGGGAGCTTGGAGCTTGAGTCGCCTCACACAACTCAGGTGCGGCTAAGAATATTAAGGTACGGATAGAGAGCTCTGGGCAGCAGCGGCTGCAAAGAAGGATGGGACGAAAGTGAAGGAGTGCCAGAAGTGCATCTCTCTTGCTCTGGTGGTGACGGGGATTGGCAGGGCGGATCGGGTGTGGCGTTGGCCAAGTGCGAGGGGGTGCGCCTCGCCAGATCAGGTTAGCATAGAAACATTCCAGAATAGGTCAGCCCAACTAGCTGAAGATTTGGAAGACAAGGCCCTGGAGTCCCCTTTTGCGATTGTACTGCGTACACTGCAAATGACCATCGCCGACCTTGAATGTTCAAGTGTACGTATGATTGTTAGAAAACACGTGACCCTTGCCACCGCTGTAAAGGGAGCATCGAGAATGCGCAGTTCGCCAGATAGCCACGGGCAGACAACCTCGGGACGATAGCGAGGCAAAGACAACTTTCATCCCTGTTGTGTCCTGCAGCACTGCAGCACTGGGGCGGAGGATTGCGGGGCAGGGTCCTGTTTCTGTTGGGGATGGGCCGGGATGCCGGAGTGGGATGCGCGGATGTCGTCTTTCTCTTTAACGAGATCACCGGGGAACGCGAAATCAAGGGCCGGACTGGGTGTGTCGCGAAACTATGGACCTGGGACCTGGAGTTGCCGAGGATGCTTTTGGCACACCGAAATCGAACTGGCTCGTGGGTGTCATCGGGTGTTCTCTCGCCGCTGACCGAGAATGTTCGAGAGAGTGACCGTGAAGGAAAGTGGGTGAGAGGCAGTTGGCGTAATCTTGAGTTGGACGATGTGGTCGCCTCGGCGATAAGGAACAGAAAAGAGACAAGGCCAGCCCCTGTCGATGGGGGAGCCTTACCACAGGAAAGCTCGGGGGCGACGAGAGACTTCCGTCATTGAATGGAGCTCTGGTGGGGAACATGTTGAGGGCGAACGTGGATTGCACAAGCCGCCGCCACTGTTGATTATTCCCTTTTTTTTTTTTCTCCCTCCAGGGTTCTGTCTTCCAAGCCTTTCTGCTGTTTCGGCATGTAAGTTTCGGCGCATGATCCAATAGAGGAGTGATAATGATGAAAAGATAGTTGGAGATATGCTCATCGACCCGTTGGCATGAGAACCAGCCAATTTAGAGCTTGCAACTGGTGAGTGGCTTTCGCCAGTTCCATATGTTCACGACTTCAAAAGTGAGTAGTGCCCGCTGGTCCGAGAACTGGCCGTTGCCTGTAGTCGCCTGAAGGGCGGTAAAGAGCTATTGATGAGATGTCCCAAGCGGCAGTGTGATGGGCGGCTGCAGGTACAAAGTTACAGCCGCAAGTACGGTGAGACAGAAACTACGGAGAAAAAGGGAACGTGAAAGTCCAAGGACCCAAAGGCTCACGGCGCTCGATGATGGTCGAAACATCTTTCGATTGCGTCGTAACTCGCCTGGGAGCCGAGCGCCGACAGTGATGTACGAGACTTTGCCACCGTCATTAGATCTGGGGACAGCGTCGGAATAAGAAGCGATCCTCAGTCTGGGAATGATGATCGAGACGACATGGTTGATGCAAAGTGTGTGAACATGTCTGGTGCGATTTCTTCGAGAATGGCAGGTCTTGATTTCAGCCCTGGAGACACATTGGAGTCGTGGGATCTGGAGGTAGAGTGTGGAGCTGACTGCCTAATAGGGAATGGTTGATTCCAGCCGCCCATCCGCCCCGCCCCAGCGGCAGCCACATGGCAGGGGCAAGCCCTGCTTCCGCCAATGAACGGGCCGTCATATTGAAAAGCGTTGGGGAACTTGTTGGGAGCCGGGACATTTTTTTCGGACCACATCTCGTGCGTGCTTACCAGCCTAGTCGCCCATTGCAGATTGACAACCTCAAGGCACTTTGCGGCATAGCGAACAAACCCCAGAGCTTGCGGGACAGACAGGGTGTCGTAAAAAGCCAACGGAAAGTGTGACCTGATCTGGAGCCTTTCATCGTCCTATCCTCGGCTGTGCGGAGTGTTCCTATGCGTTGGCAGGTTCCGAATTTGCTTCTGATTATCGACTGTCAGGCTGTTCATGGCATGTTTCTTCCTGTTCGCGTCGATATTGATGACATTGGATCGGTTTTTGTTGGTCCAAGGTCCAATTTGAAGGGCTCGTCTGCGGGATCTGAACAGGAGTTGGATCTCTCCAGGCCTCAATCCCAACGAAGAAAGATACGTCTTTGATGGATGACGATGCTCTGCAAGTGGGCGTGAGGTTAGGATGTAAGCTGTTGGATATCCAAAAGTCAGGCCAGAGGCGGACAGACGGAGGAATTGCGAGAATTCGAGTATCCAAGTCTCGAGGTCTATGAATCACAAGGTAGTCATAACGCACACCGATCGTTTGTCGCTTACAACTTGCAGACTCGCAGAGTAAGTGTGACTGGGTGGTTCGTATGCCGATTTGGTAATCATTGTGTGTAGCTACTACCCAAAGCCAGGGAAAATACCTGCTTATGCATGGCTATTTACTGTGATAGATGTAAGGCAAGGAGAAGGTCACTTCCTGTTCTGGTCAGTTTGCACAACACACACTCATTGGTACATCTGCAAGGGGGACATGGTCTTTGCCCATCCCCAGCTTGGAAGCGAAGTACCTTTCACCTTCTGACTTGTGGCAGGAAGGAGGCACTGGGGAAAAGTACATTTTTCTTGTTCCTGCCCTGCCAACCTGCTTTCTTTGCCTCGTCGTGAAGCGTAGTCTGGTGCCTTCTCTGCAAGGTGTCGGAAGAGAATGGAAGGTACGAAGCACTGATTAGAGCCTTCAGTGTTCCTGCCACTCGGATACACGCGTCGTCCGGTACATCTTGGGAAGGAGACGGGACAACGAATCCTGTTAGCGGGTCTCGCGAGGAAGCTTCTTCTTCCCCCTTCCCATCTGCCCATTTTCCCGCCTGCGAATCCCGGGCCCAGATCGAGAGGGTCCCGCCCTTTCCTCCCATCCAGCCAGCGGTCCGGCGTGCCAGCAAAGACGAAAAAATAGTCAAGTCTAACCCCACGGCCCACGAAACCCATCTGTCTTTGCATTTTTTCGGCTGATTGTGACTTGACCTGGGTCTAAACTAACTGATCTGATTCACTGACCCCCCCCCCCCCTCCCCACCACCATCCCACCCTTTCCACTCTCTCGTTTGCTGGGATTTCGAACCTGGTGGGTGGCGGACACCTCGCCCAAAGGTACCCCGGCCTCCGTACCTGCTCCCTCCTTACTGGGGCCTTTTCAACCTATCCTTTTCTCTTTATATAATTCACAACTCTTCACCCACCCCTTCCACTTTACTATTTCTCTTCCAGACCTCTTCTTCCCTCGAGAGTCCACTGCCCACTTGGACTTCTAATCAGCAAGTCTGATTGCAAACGTTGCTTCTTCACCAAGCACGTTGGAGTTGTCTCCTAACAGACACCTCGGATTATTCGTTTTCCGACCACAACCTCCGATTCACATTTGCAGCCTACTGGCTTCGGTCTTCAAGATGTCGGCGACGACTTCATCTTCCGACGCAAAGGTCACCAAGGCCGAGAACTTCCCCGATGGAACTTCCGACTACGTTCCTACCCGTGCCAGGGCCTACGATATCAAGAAGCCTCACATGTACGTTGGCAGCTTCCCCAACAAAACAAAGATGACATGGCAAGTAACATTCAGAATAGTTCAACCCAGCCAATCACCGCGAGCAACTGGTACAAGCATGTCAACTGGCTCAACACAACCTTCATCCTGATTGTCCCCTTGATTGGATTCATCTGCTCCTACTGGATTCCTCTTACATGGAAGACCGCCGTCTTCGCCGTTGTCTACTACTTCAACACCGGTCTCGGTATCACCGCTGGCTACCACCGTCTGTGGGCTCACCGTTCCTACAAGGCCAGTCTTCCTCTCAGAATCTACCTCGCCGCTGTCGGCGCCGGTGCCGTTGAGGGTTCCATCCGATGGTGGTCTCACGGACACCGTGCTCACCACCGATACACCGATACCGACAAGGACCCGTACTCCGTTCGCAAGGGCCTTCTGTACAGCCACATCGGCTGGATGGTCATGAAGCAGGACCCCAAGCGTATGGGCCGTACCGACATCTCCGATCTCAACGAGGACCCCGTCGTCATGTGGCAGCACGTTCACTTCATCAAGTGCGTCCTCGCCATGGGTGTCGTCTTCCCCACACTCTTCTGCGGCCTTGGGTGGGGCGACTGGCTCGGCGGCTACGTCTACGGTGGAATTCTTCGCATCTTCGTTGTTCAGCAGGCTACCTTCTGCGTCAACTCCCTGGCTCACTGGCTCGGTGACCAGCCCTTCGATGATCGCAACTCACCTCGTGATCACGTCATCACTGCCCTCGTCACCCTTGGTGAGGGATACCACAACTTCCACCACGAGTTCCCGTCCGACTACCGCAACGCCATCCAGTGGTGGCAGTACGACCCCACTAAGTGGTGCATTTGGACCTGGAAGCAGCTCGGCCTCGCTACCGACCTCAAGCAATTCCGTCAGAATGAGATCGAGAAGGGCCGTGTCCAGCAGCTGCAGAAGAAGCTTGACCAGAAGCGCGCGAAGCTCGATTGGGGTGTCCCCTTGGAGCAGCTGCCTGTCATCGACTGGGACGACTTCAAGGCACAGGCTAAGAACGGTAGAGGTCTCGTTGCCATTGCCGGTGTCATTCACGACGTGACCGACTTCATCCAGGAGCACCCCGGTGGCAAGGCTCTCATTTCTTCCGCCCTCGGCAAGGACGCCACTGCCATCTTCAACGGTGGTGTCTACCTCCACTCGAACGCCGCTCACAACCTGCTCTCTACCATGCGTGTTGGTGTTCTCCGTGGCGGTTGCGAGGTTGAGATCTGGAAGCGTGCCCAGTACGAGAATAAGGACATGACCACCGTCACTGACTCAAGTGGCGAGCGCATCGTTCGTGCGGGAGATCAGCTCACTCGTGTTGCTGTCCCCGTTGCCAGCGCCGACGCTGCATGAACGATATGATGGATAGGGCAGTTTAATGACTTTGGGAGGCTTGTTCAAAACAAACAAATCAAGGCGGGTGATGTGGGAGCGCTTGACTTTCACTTCAACAGATTGGTGGACACGAGCTGGCCAAAGGGTTGGCTCTGCTGAAACCATCGTCATCACGGCATGTCCAAGCCGTTTTAGGGTGACACGCCTTTGACACTTCACCTTCGGCTGAAGGTGAGAGCAATTGCCAACCTCACACTTATGGGACATTTTTAGGCGTTTGCGGGGTTGGGCATTGCAACAGGGCGTTCACTACAACAGTAATGAGAAACTGTTTAGACTAGAAAAAGCAAAGCCCATCAAAAGGGCGAGAATGACAATAACAACCTTCACTTCAAATAACCTTGTACTTGCCAACATCTATGATCAATTTGACATTTTGATTTGGGCTCGAGCAATACCTCTACCAAGCTGACTGCTGTCGACTCGGATCAACCAGCCGAGGACAAGAGAGTTGCCCATGACGCGGCCATGGTTGCTCAAGGCTTAACTCATCCTAATCACATCTCGACTCACCGTGCCACGTTGGAAGAAGCTCATCAGTATTCTCCCATATACACTGGTTGATACCATCAGGTAAGCCAGGTACATGCATCGCTTTCATACACGATACAGCCCAGAAGCCGCAATCACATGCTTTTTCTCCCTCCCCCCCTTGTTCGTTCTCTAATTTGTACGCTTCCAAACATCTACCGAGCCCGTCTTGCCCTTCTGGAGATCCCCCCCCACACGGCCGGTAAGGTGAGGTAAGGTAAGGTGGGCTGGCGCTTAAAGATGAGCAAAAAGTCAACAAACAGCCCACCTAACAGATCTTCCCAGGTTGGGGCGGAGACCCGGACGAACGGCCGTCGGCCGCAGGCGGGCTCAATGCTTTCCTTTCCCCCCCCCTTATTATCATTTCCCATCATTCGTGTCTCACACGGGCTTCGAGCCCAGGCGTATGTACTAGCCGCCCCCCCCCCCCGCGGAGCGGCAAAAAAGTGACACAAGCCAGTACCGCATACAACCTTACCTACCTACTCGCACCCTCAACAAAAAAAAAATTCCTTGAGCTCGGGGAGATACCACGAAAAAAATGTCACAAACACTCCACGTAATAAAGACTCGATCGCTTCATGCGGACCATTCCGCTACCGAGAATGCCTGATGACCCAAACTCCAAGGATGAGGCGAAACGAATTAGGTGATGTCAAGATTTATTCCAGATACTCGCTATAGCTTGATTGGATGTTTACCTCGGGATGGGGGAGAGGGAGCTATTCAACAATGACATGCTCAGAACAGGGATGCCCCCCCCCCCCCTTTTGATCTTCCTGGATACACCTTAACTCTGTATGACTTGCATGGCTGCTCAACAGCTAGCTATCTTTGAGGGTCAACAGACGACCATGTATGTACACCTAGGGTCCTCGAGCAATCACATGTGAAAGTACCCAAGTCCAGGAGATATCCTGCCCTATCAATGCTACGGGGTTTCTGTTGCAAAGTTGTACCATTCATTTATCCTCGACTATCCGAAGGACGCTGCCTTTCGCAAGAGCAAGACGCCTACGTACGTCTAATGCAATTCTAGTCTGACACACATTGACATAACCATGACCAAATCATGGAAGAACGATTCGAAGCTTGCCTCCCGTACTGACCCAACCCCTTCTCAAATGACTTCGTCTCCGTTGCTCTCATCATCGAATAGAAGACCTTGAAGCAGTGGTATCGATCGCATTGTCACGCCGTTGAACGCGTGAGAGGTGAGATTGCCCTCCCCATCCTGACACCGAAATCACAGCCACCGAATAAGATTTGTCGTGAGCTCATTCGTAGGCGGCCGTTGGAAAGAAAGAAAAACGAAAACCGTTGAAGCCTTGGCTTCGCCCCACCCCATTGCTGGATTCCTGCCTCCCTATACTCCCAAACGCCACGATAATATGCTTGCGCAAGCCGAAAAAGCCACACCGCCGATCTGATCAGGCTCATTTGAAAAGACTTCGCAGATCCAGCAGTCTCTGCCGGGCCGCTTCGCTCTTGTCAAAGACCCTCTCCTTTCTGTCCATGCTGAGACTCGCCAGCTTATTCTTCTTCTCCTGCAGTTCGAGCATCTTTTCCTCGAAACTGTTTCTCATGATGTAGCGAACTGTTCGAACCGGTCGCTTCTGCCCGAGACGGTGAACACGGTCAATGGCCTGAGCCTCCGCAGCAGGGTTGTACTGAGGCTCCATAACATAGACGTTGCTACCCGCTGTCAGGTTCAGACCGAGACCACCGGCAGTGATCGACACCAAGATCACGTGGACTGAGTGGTCCTCCCGGAAGCTGTCCATCGCCTGGGTTCGGGCGATACGCGTCATACTGCCATCCAGCCTGACGTACTTCACACCGACATTGTCAAGAGCCATTTGAATCAAGTCAAGGTGGGAGGTCCACGTGGAGAACACCACCGACTTGTACGGCGGCTCATCGGGGTTCGCATCGGTGTCAGCCTTTGACTTGAGCAGATCCTCGACCAGCGCCCTCGTCTTTGTGTGCGGCCCCGTGTATTTTCCAAAGCTCTTGCGGCCGTTCGTTGCGGTCTTCTCCTTCGCAGGACCTTCGTGCTCCACCTTGACTCGAGATCGACGAATGTCCACGTAGGCAGGCTTGATCACGGTGGAACAGATGGGGCAAGGTCCCATAGCCTGGCCGGGAGGGAGCAGTCGTCTAGTCTGTTCCTTGACACCCTTAATGCAGGAACCGCAGATGATGTGGAAGCAAGGCGTCATGTAACCGAGAATGTCCTCCTGTCCCTCGGACTCGATGCTAGCGTCGTCGTTGGTTCCTATCTTCTTCGAACAGGCGCTGCAAGCATCCGTGTTCGTCTCCTGCATGAGCTCAAACATCTCGTATGCTTTACGATCAGAAAGGCCGGGCTTCTTGTCCTCATCGTCGCTGTCAAGGTCAATAGCCATGTCAGCAGTCATGCCCTGCAAAGCCTCTAGATCTTCCTGATTCAGGAGATCCTTGCCGTGGGCACAAAGGAGTCGAAGCCGGAGAATGGATCGAAGAATGTGGATGTAGGTGTGACCACCCAATGCCTTCTGTACGCCGTTGCCAGAAAGCACCTTGACGCGGTCTTGAGCGTTCTTCTCGAAGAGATTGTAAACCTCGCGCTCCTCTTCTGTGAAGTCGAGCTTGACAATGTGGTCGCTTCGGGGCGGAAGGTTGATCTTGTCCTTCAACCGGCGGAGTGTGACACTGTCAACCAGCACGCGGAGTTTCGGAACAATCTCTGTGTCGCAGGCCTTGAAGGGGTCCACGATGAACCGGTTGAACTTGTTGCGGTCATCGAATGGCTTCAGCCGGACAAACTGAAGGAGAGCGGCCAAGTCCTCGAGTCGATTCTGGACGGGCGTACCAGTCACAGCCCAACGGCGGGCGGCCTGAAGACGAACAATGGCCTTGAACTGCAGAGTCGCGACTTCGCGAATCATGTGCGCCTCGTCCAGCACGATTCGGAACCAACCAATCTCCTCAAGGGGATACTTGCCAGACTTTCGCTTGGAGCGAGCGCCTAGCTCACTAGAGACAGAGCCGTAGGTGGTGATGACCAAGTCAAACTCGGCCAATTTCTCGACATCCTTGATTCTATTCGAACCATGATAGATATAGTAGCTTAACTCTCCCGGCGCAATGTGCTGCTTGATCTGCTCTTCCCAGTTCGTGACCGTACTCAGGGGACACACGAGCAATGTAGCCTTGGCATTCATTGCGATGCCCGTCAGAGGCAGAGAGCTCGAAGCTGTTGCCTTTCCCCCAGCTTTCTGGGGCGGCATCTCGGGCTGGACTGGTGTGCGACCTGCCCATTCCTTGGCCTGGTCCAACGAGCTGCCAATGAGCGAGAGGATGCTGAGGGTCTTTCCCAAGCCCATCATGTCGGCTAGCAATCCGCCATGGGTGTCTGCGGGAAGAGTACGCTCTTGGTGGCCGGTGATGACGTTGTAGTAGAACTTCTGTCCAGTGGGCCCGATTTTGAGCTGCCACATGGATCCCTTCACTCGTTCTTCGGCCGTGGACTCCTTTTCTCTCGCAGTCATGAAGTAGAGGCCTTGCTTCTGATGCTTCAGTAACTCTGTGGTGACGATAGGAGCTGGATCCATTTCAGGAAGCTCATCGGTCTTTCCCATCGAGTCGAAGACGCCCATCACGTCCGATCTGATCTCTTCGACAGTGCGTGGAGTGGGGTTGGTGTAGTAGGTAGACGAGGAATGATTGTTGTACTGAGCGAGAGCTCCGGCCAGGTTTCTGGCACCAGGCGCTGGGTTAGGCTTGTTATCGGTATGAACATTCTCATACCTGACACCTTTGTCAACTCTATTGGGATGTCGTAGAACAATCTTGAATCTATCAAAGTGCTTGCCGACAGCCTTGACAAACCTGTACTGGCCGTACAGTGTCATTTCCACAGGGTAGGATCTCGAGATCGCCTGGCCCGGGTGCTCATCCGCTTGCTTTCTACGCGCAGGAATCTTGCAGTCCGTTCGGAGGCGCACGTTGGAGTCCAACAGAGGAACGAGAGCATTGGCGGTATTGGCATCCACATTTCCGATGATGTCGCGCGTGTAGTCGTAGGCCTGGATCTTCTTGGTCGAATCCCCGATGATTCGCTTCAAAACGATCTTAACTGGTGGCATGAAGTCGGCTCCAAAGATGCTCTGCGTGCCCGGTTTGGCGGAAGGTACCTTGTGGCAGTCGAGGAAGCCGGTGAGCATGCCGTAGCAGACCTCCTCGGTTGCGGGGTCCTCCACCATGACCACATCATCGCCCTCCTCAGTCAAGTCCACAGTCTGGGTAGAAACCTTGGAATTCTCCTTCTTGCCTTCGTCTTGCTTTTCCTTCACATACGCGCCGAGCATTCCGCTACCGGCAGGTCCCATCTTCTTCTTGTTGTCGGCGTCGGACTCGGGGTCGGGGGTATCAACCTTTCGCCGCTTTGGCAGGGGCGCCGCAGCGCGATCTTGGACGTCGTTCATTCTCTCGATCATGTTGGCCATTCCGTACGGAGAAATGCCGCCGTCATGAACGGGAGTTGAAGCGCCCGAGGTGATGCTGGATGTCAGAGACTCGCTTGTCGTGTCGTTGGGACTCGCGAACTGGAAGACAACAGGGTTGTTTGTGGTATTTTGATTTCCCGGAGTAGATCGGTTCGACAAGTGCTGAGGTTTGGGTGAATTGCGCCTCGAGGCAGCGTTTGACACGGCGTAGGATCGAGGGTTCAGTAACGCTTGCGCATTCCACGACTGCGCTTGAGGCTGGGCGTTGATGTAATTTGCTCGGCCTTTTTGTGGGAGAGGTTGTAAGTATTTGGAAATCACAAAATAATGGGCAGAAGGAGGTTGTTGTTGTTGTCGTTGTTGTTGTGGCAGAGGGAAAGAGCAGTCGACCTAGGGCTTGGAGGGGTAGGAGGGCTGTCCATGGCGGGGCTCACTCACCATTTGGCCCGTTTGGCGATGCCATGGCTGCGTCTCTCGATACTGCCCGGCGTCTAGTATGTTCTTGTTGTTGTTGTTGTTGCTGCTGTCGTGAGGAAGGTGCTGTAGCTTGCACACGGCGGGCGGGCTTCAGTAGAGCAGTCTGAGAAGGGTGGTTGCGATCATCACAAACGAGAGCGAGATGTGGAGTCGTTGTTTGATATTGACGTGACAATGAACAGTGGTATTGTAGATAAGTCGACCCCAAATGCAGGAATTATGTGAAAGAAGTGGCAGCAGCAGTAATGCTCCAAAATAACGAGTGTCGCGCAAGGGCATAGATTGAAGGCAGCGACGATGCAGATGGTGAGAGAGAGGCGAGGAGAAGAAGGCGCAAGGCTATATGGCGTTTGAGATGAGTTGGTCCGGGGGATGATGAGAGGGTGATATTAGAGGAGTCACTTCCGTAATAGTAAGTCGTCGAGTGAGTCGAGTCCACTTGAAGTGAGGTAAGGTACTTCGTACTTTGGGCAGGCTCAGCCGGAGACCAGAAACACACAAGAGAGCCCAGGCGGAGAAGGTGGATGGCGCGAGAAGTCGGGGGAAGAAGGAGGCCAAAGGTCGAGTCAAGTCCGACGCCTATTCACAAGTGCCGTTTGTTCCATATCATTGTTCTTGCCTCCTCATCAGATTTCGTGGCGGTTGAAGAAGTTCTTTGCAGGAGGGGCGGCGCAAGGCGAAATGAAGAAAGCAGTTCAAGTGAAAAGAACCAATACAACTTCCCGGGCTATGGATGGAAGTGCAGGCTGAAGGAGGATGAGGTGGAGGGGGGAAAATCGAAAAGGAACCCAAGTCGCGGTAAGGTGGTGGTAGACTGGTAGTAGTGAGTTAGTTGTGGTGGTCGTGGAGGTAGAAAAAAAAGTGAAGGTAGGCGCGGCACATGGAATGTGGTGCAGCAGTTGGCTGCAGCCTTCTTGCAGCTGAGGTCACTCCCTGAGTTCCCTCCGCCTCTTGCAGCGGGGCAGCTGCAGTGGAGACCCGTTGATTCCCGATTTCCGATTAGCTACCTGGAAAGTTCGCATCCTCACGTGGCCACCCTTTACCATCTGAACGCCCCACTCTCTCCCATCTCGGCCCAAGCCTTTTCCACCACCAGGTACCTCACCTACCCTTCTCTTACATACACCACTTACTGTGTAGGTCTTAGGTACACCTCGACAGGGCGTCCGGGTGGTTCCCCAGAGGCAGCCTGTGAAAGGGTGGATGATCACTTGACCAAACAACTTTTTTTTTTTCTTTCTTTCTTGTCATTTGTCTGTACCTTACCTACCTTAGCATCATCATGGATGTTCCTAATCAGGCATATCCTGTTTACCAAACCTACCCGCCCGCCTTCCTATAGTGTCACCCGAATCTACCGGTGGGAATAATACAATTGACACTCTTCTGTCAATCTCTGGATCTTTCGGCAGTGTTGCCTCGAGTGCGCCCCAAAATAACACATCCCGGCCCATCTTTGACCTGAGGTCTCTTACACGTGTACTCCCTACTCACTGGTTCCAAGCATTGCCCACCACCTTAGGTTCAGTACAAGCCAATTTAGACCGCTCTCACCCCACTACCAGCCGGACAATGGCCCATAAGATACTGGACTTCCACACCCATTCTTTCAACCCACCCAACCGGGCTGATTTTCGCCGTGGCCCTGGATGCCTCGATGGTTGTCTTGCGTTGATCTGAGGTGTCCGAGACATTTTCTTCGTGGCAAAGTCTCATCGGCGTGCTCAAAAACTCCGAACGACTAAACGACTAGAGCCAGCATACCAAGGATATGACTTGGTAGCACACCGCATAATCCCATGTGAGCGGTTGCATGATTGGCGTTGTAGATATGTTGTTTCCTTCCTCTCGTCCTTGTTTAGACCATTTCGGGCTTTCCTTTCATGTTCGCGTGCTGCCTAGATCAGCTGACAATCAGGCTTGAACCGATGTATCCACCTTCTTATGTGCCTGCTCTCCAAGTAAAAGCCGAGGCAGCTGATCCTTCGGCTGGAACATGTCCTTGGTATGATGCGTTCGGCTCCGGCTCCGAGTCCTGTGTCGGCGTCGGGGTGGGGCCTGCTTGCGGTCAGGCGACCTAGACCGAGAGGGGCTCTGGCTTCGTCGGCGCTCCAGCAGCACGACGCGGAGGAGACGCTTCCTCATGGGAGACACGTCCGTCGTACTCGTCATGCCGCCGCCGCGGCCGGCTCCGGCTCCGGCTCCGGCTCGCGAAGACGCTCTGGATGATACCGGCGTCGGCGAGGTGGATCGACGACGGGGTCGACCCCGGAGCGTGCTGGACTCGCCCGTTCCGCTGTAGTGCCTGGCTTCTAGGTCACATCTCGTGAGGCTGCGGTGCCTCTTGCGGCCGCGGAAAGCATCTGATTCGGGAGGGAAGGGGCTCGACGTTACCGAACGAAGTTTGGTAATCGTTTCGAAGTGGGAGGCCATATTCATCAATCGGAAATTTGACACAAAGATATGATGATGGATGTTGGCGCAGATGATTTGATGCAAGAAGTCACATGTGGGAATGTAACCTGAGCTGCTGTGTAGGAAGAAATTGGGGAGGCAAAAGGGTGGAGCGGGCTCAAGACTTGATAAAGAATTCCTACTTCCGTGTAAGGTAAGTAACTAGGCCGGTAGAGGAGAGCAAATCACGAGGTGATCAAAAGATGTGCGCCGGGCGTCGTAGCTGATGATTTGACCTGATCGGGATCTCGCAACACACCGGGAGGCTTGACGTATGAAGATTATTCGGGTTAGACGGCGCGCTTCAATCGTTCAAACCCGCAAGCAAACGGTGACGAGGATCTGTCACTCTGCAAGGGGGGACTACCCATGGTTGATCAGTCACCATTAGAAACTTACAAGACGCGGGGGATCAAGAAAGGCTTTGGGATTGGATTGGTCAGGTCGTACAATCCTACCTACGCAATGCAAACGGAACCTTGACCCGGGACGATCAAGTCAGAATCGAAAGGTCGGGTGATGAATCGAACCAATTCATGGAGGGGAGCACTCGACGAGGGGGAGGAGGAGGACAACGACGTGCAGTGTGGGTTGGGTCCATGGCTGTGACCCGAGAGTTTGGGGGATTCTGGGGTGACAGCCGTGGCATCTCATTCGACAGAGGAGCAAGACTACCAGTAGCTTGGCCACTTGACTAGGAAAGGCCGACAGTCCTTGTGGGTGTACAGTCGACGGCTTCTGTCCATCTTCCGCGGCATGTCTGGTTGCATGCAAAGCCGTTAATGCCTAGTAGAACGAAGATGGGTATTTGACACTGTTGATCAAAATGCCATCCACAGCTGGCCCGATCGAGATATGCAGGCTAGCAAAGCTGGGCAACAACGGAGTTTGGGAGTATCTCCTTTGTCAACCACATCGTGCGAGCTGGTTGAAAATCTCTCACCTTCCAGAGAGACCATATCGACGAGCGTTCATTCTTCTTAGGCTTATTGCGACAAGTTCGATGTGAAGACGTCCAAAAGTGGCCTGGCCGCCCTAGGCAAACGCTGGCACCGCCGCTCTCAGACTTGGGTCTACCCATCTCATTGGCTTTGGTAAACGTTTGACAAGTGTCCGGCCTGGCATCAGCTGACCTGGAACGGCACACATTTGCTGACAGCAGTAAAAGAAGAGGTGATCTAGAAGACAAGAGAATTTCCTTTCTCGAAGTCCCTTGCAGCTTTCTAGTTGTTCGATACCTGATCATTTATCTCTGCTAATCAAAAGAGAGGACAGTATCCGTACCTTCCAAGCGAAGTTGGCGAAGTTGCCTTGAAGGTACTCTTTACTTGACGTCCATATTACCTAAGTCTACTTGAATCGGGTAAACACTGCGTCCGTTCCGTGTACCCCAATCACCGGCCCAGGCACTAGCACGGGGAAGCGCGGAGGCAAGGGGCCGACTGCCCAGTGCTAAACCGCTATGAACGTCTAGAACTGGCGGCCTCGGTGCACCTCAGGCGCTCTAGAACTTTAAGCAAGCTTTTGGAGCAGCAAGGTAAGGTACCTGCGAAAAGGTACCAGGGTGACAGCAGCGCCGGTTGCACCCCAATGACAGCATCGCGATCCGCCTAAACCACGGGTTCCTAAAGACACATGCTCGACGACGCGACTCGCCGACAAATTGCTCTGTGCCTACCACCACACCACGAGCACCACTACAGCCCTACCATTCTACTTCCCTCTTTTGCTTTCATCGCCAACCTGCTGCCTGTTGTCTCCTTGAAGCCACATTTGTTTCTACAGTGTTATCCTTTTTTCCCCCTGTTTTCTCCCTGCTGAGGGTTTGACTTCGTGGCTTCCTCCATCCATCCTTAGGCCAAGGATTCCGCATTCCCTTCGCTAGCACGATTATCGCATTCAAACGGAGATACAGCCGATCAACCAGCATACAAGCCATCTCGATCGCGAGTTTTCATCCAAAGTCCTGCAAGCCAATCCACATGGCTCTGACTTCCGGCCCTGCCTTTGCTCGATAATTACCTCGCCCTTTCCTCGCCGAGACGGTCCCTTATCCCTGGCGCCCCCGAAGCCACGATGCCTCGCTCTCGACCCCCCACGACGGGCTACGAGCGCCTGGCTCAAGCCGATGCACTCTCCTCCGACTCCGAAGACGACGACCCTCTCACCCAGTCATATGCCTCCCTCCAGCCGGCCTCGGCCCCTCGCTTCGCACCCATCACGCAGCCGCGGCCCCGTTCGGGCATGACCACCCCCAAACCAGCGATAGCCGGCCCTTCCAGACCTAAGAATCGCCGTCGCGGCGGCAGCAACTCTGGTGTAGACATAAAGGCTATCAATGCTCGATTAGAACGATGGGCCGATGAAATCGCTAGCCGGTTCAAGCGCACAAAGGGGCGCGGCAAGACGGGAGATGATGAGCATTTAGAGATCCATCATTCAGTGTTCCAAGCTCCCGAGGGCGTCCGACCCATTACTCCTGAAGGCCTGGCGGCGCCGCAAGATGTCATGTCCAAGTCGCAGTTCGAACAGATCGTGGGCAGTGTCAGGCAGGCTATTCTTCAGGGCACGCATCCTCGAATGATCGCACAGGGAAGCTCCGGCAGCTACTTTGCCCGGAATATGGAGGGCAAAGTCGTGGGTGTCTTCAAGCCTAAGGACGAGGAGCCGTACGCGGCTGGCAATCCCAAGTGGAACAAATGGATCCATCGCAACTTGTTTCCTTGTTGCTTTGGGCGAGCATGGTATGATACTATACAGCAACTCCGAAAACTCCATGGCTAATCGTATCGCAGTCTGATCCCCAACCTTTCATACGTCAGCGAAGCGGCGGCATACACGTTAGATTGCCAACTGCGCACCCATATGGTGCCTTACACGGATGTCGTCTGGTTATCTTCAAAATCCTTCCACTATCCGTTCTGGGACCGTCGCAGTTTCTACAGAAAGCAAAAGCCATTTCCAGAAAAACCCGGGAGCTTTCAGGTCTTCCTGAAAGGTTTCAAAGACGCCAATGTGTTCCTCAGAGAACACCCATGGCCTGACCAGTACTGGTCCGGCTTCAGAACCAACGATCCACATCGCAAGCGTAGGAGAAGGTGGGCAGACAATTGCCGACCAAGCAGTGCGGCAGCCTTGGATGACATTGAGAGCGACGATGAAGGCAGCCGGGAACGGCTACCCCCAGGTCCCGACAATTTTGTGTGGACCGAAGGCTTGAAGCAGTCATTCCGTGAGGAGCTCGAGAAACTGGTTATTCTGGATTACATGATGCGTAACACTGACCGCGGCCTGGATAACTGGATGATCAAAGTGGACTGGAGCACACAGCAAGTGTCGATCGTGTCAGAGCCGCTTCAAATGAACACAGAAACCGCTTCGTCGGAAGAGAGCGGACCTCGCCCGGTAGATTTGAACCAGCGACCAGCAGCAGAAAGCCGCTCCTCATACCCGTACAGGACGCAGCAGCCGATGAAGGCATCCAGTCCCAATCCAAGCGCACAAGATCCTAAGATAACGATTGGTGCTATCGACAACTCCCTCTCCTGGCCCTGGAAACATCCCGATGCATGGCGAAGGTACGTGTCACTTTGATAGTCCAAAATTTCCCTTCAATTTGTTCCACATGAATAGCGATGCGCGCGAAAAGGAATGCTAACCGCCCATATCATCCAGCTTCCCCTTTGGCTGGCTGTTCCTCCCCGTCGATCTGATTGGACGGCCGTTCTCGCAGAAGACGCGAGATCACTTCCTCCCCCTCCTGACCTCAACGCACTGGTGGAGTCAGACACAATTGGCGTTGCGAAAAGTGTTCCAACTGGATCCCGACTTTCAGGAAAAGATGTTTGCTCGGCAGATCGCAGTCATGAAGGGCCAGGCATGGAACGTGGTAGAGACGCTCAAGACACCGGATCACGGTCCTTTGGAACTCACCCGGCGCGCCAAGGTCTGCGTTTGGGACGATCTTGTCGACGTGCCAGTTGCAGTGCCCATGCGGGTCACGTCCGCCGAGATGATGCGCGAGGCAGAGCTCCGACGCTCCATTGACGAGGGCGACATTGGCCAGGCCAACACGTCTGCTGCACCTACCCACCGCGTGGACGAGGACCTGCTCGGCTTCGCTAGTCCCCCGGCCGACATGCCTCATCCGGGCAGGTTTGAGCTTGCTCTCAGCCCGACGGGCGAAGGAGCCCAATCACCGGACGAGATGTCCATGAGCGGTTCGGGTATACTGGCCTCGTCTGCACCGCTAGGTAACAAGGACGCGGCTTCGCAACGGCCCAGGTTCTCGGGACAACCGCACCGAGAGAGCTACCACGGCACGCGCGCCCTCAACATGTATTCTCCCGCTCGTCAGCAGTCCCAGCAGCAGCAGCAGCAGCAGCAAAGGCGATACTCTTTCGCAACAGCAGCTGGACGGCGCAACAGCGGCAGCATCGCGCAGCACCTGTATGGCTCGCGCCGGAGCATGGAAGAGTATGACGAAGACGACGACGTCGAGGAGGGCGACCTAGGCTATGCGGCCGCCGAGGGCATGGAGGGCAACCAACGCAAGGTTATTGTGGAGAGGCTGGAGCCGGTGAAAGCCAGGAACCCGGTTTTCACCTGCTGGTGATCCACCCATCCACTCGGGGGGGCCTGCATCGAGCAAAACATTACGGGGGGGCGGCACGGAGTTGGAGAGGAGTTGGAGCTGGGTTATCGGTTGGTGGGGTCCCTTTTTTCTCTTGCTCCGCCTGCGGTTGTCCCATGCTAGGGAAGGGGTCCCGGGGTGGAGAGAGAGGAGGAGAAGGAGGAGGAGTCGAGAAAGCGGTGTTTTCCCCCTCTCTCTTCCTCCTTCTTTTTTTGTTTTATTCCCACTTGCTTGCTTTGGGGCGGTTATTACCACCGAGTACGAACTAAGGGGAGCCAGGGGAGGAGTTTGTTGGGTTCAAATTTCGGATCGTGTGTCTAGAATAGTTGACTACCCCCCCCCCCCCTCCTCCTCTTCCTTCCTCCGATCCCGCCCTTCAGCGCGTCAGCACAGAAGAGAAGAGAAGAGAAATCATGATACACATGGCATTTGGTGGCGTTTCTTGTGCATTCGTCCCTTGACTTGGCGTGGCTGGGCACATACGAGAGAGAGAGGGAGAAAGAGAGACCTTTGGTCGCAAAGACAGACAACACGAAACCGGACGGCGGACAACAGCCAGAGACATGATGAGAGAGACATATGATGACAACACGAACACACTACACAGTATCACACAACCACGCGAGGAGAGACGTGGGTCCCAACAGGCCGCAGAGTCAGACCCATGGTCAGAAGAGGAGACAGGACTCTCGAAGGACATCGTGAGATGAACAAGGGTTGAAGGGATAAGCGCAGATGTGAGAAGAAGACGAAGGAAAAGCAAAGAATAGGGGAGGCTAGGAATGGGCCGTGAAGTGAGGGGGGAGAGAGAGAGAAGGGGGGATTCATACCGTAACAGTTGCATCCGTACCTACATGTGCTATTACTGTTGGTCCTGTTTTCCTTTTTGCGGGAGGTTGGAAAGAGGGTTAAGGAAAGAAAAAAATAACAGGGCGCGCATGCAAATGACCTTTTTCGGCAACTAGAAAGAAAAAGTCCCTTTTTTCCTGGGTTGAATCAGGCAAGGATTTCCAACTTGGCCTTGTCACCTTGGACCTACATATCTATACCTTTTCGCGCGCCCATCCGGTTCAGGGGATGGGTGAGGGGGCTTATGCACCAACCGGCGTGTTCTCGTAATTCCAAACATGGTACGGAGTACCAAAGAAAGAAGGGAGAAAGAAGCAAAAATACAGAAAAGACTTACCCATAGAAAGCCCAGGTGTTCACAGCACGGCCAAAGGCCGCGAGACACCTTGTAATGACACATTTTGCAGGACGAGGACGAAAAGAGATAATGCATTGTGCCACCAGAATAGAAAGTGACTGCTCAAGTCACACAACAGGAGGCCTAGTCAGACCGTTGGGACGATGACGGTCCGTTCTCGACGAGTTGCGCCGGTTGTCTTTTGCTGTCAATGCTCTTTGAAGCTTGCCAAAGGTAGGTATTCGAATCCTCTCGAGATTGTCATCCATCGGTCATCAGTTGTGATCCCAAGTCGCGTTTCACGGAGAACGAAGAGGGCGGTAGCGGTGCGGCCGCTTCCCTTCGTCATTGCTGGCCTGGAGGACTGTACACAATACACGGTAGGTATGTGTGTGCGTGCGTGTGAATGTGTGTGAGTGTGCCAGGGTACCGCCCAGCCCGTGATCTGTGCACGCAAGAATAATATTATAGGAGGGGTGGGCGTCGGTATTACGTCCAAATTCCGCATCGTCGGTAGATGGCAGAAGAGATGAAAGAGGAAAAGTCGATTCATGTGCCCATGGCCGCAGTAAAGCCGCAGTCGCAGCCGCAGCCGCAGCCGCACCTTTCATTTCCTTCCTACGACTACCCAGAAAAGAGAGGTCGGGAGGTAAGACTCGCCGGCTCGCAGGACCGGCACCGCGCTCCATGCCTTTTCAGAAAGTCAGCTCGCAACACCATGGTCTTCTAGAAGCATTGTTCCCCCGTCCTGGTGAAACGACAGAAACCTGGTCCTTGGATATGCTCTCCGTAGAACCGGGGGCCATTGCCAGACGATTGGATCGTAGATGGCAGGCAACGCCGCTCGTCATCCAGGATTCAACAATAGGGGGAGCTCAGCTGGGTATCTTTGTATCGCAGTGTCATGGTATTAGTCCGTAAGCTGCGGTCCCGTCAGCAAGACAGGGGTCGTAGGGGGCCGGTTGGCATCGATAAGGGGGACGATATGCCCCAGCATCCCGTCCTATTGGAACCCGAGAGTACGGTTCTGTTCGAGAGGAAAATGAAGACGGAGGAACGAGCAGGGTGCTTGTCGACTAGGGTTCCCTGCTCGCGGGAATGAATGTGACTCCTCATCGACAGCCAACTCATCTCCCCCCTCTCTGCATGGGGAGAAGAAAAGCCGTTGGACGAAGGAAAGAGAAGCAGGCCACAAGCCAAATTTCTATCATGTCGGGTAAAGAGAGTTGTGGAATATTATGTATGTATGGATATGCAGATGCATGGTCCGCAACTGTGCAGGCGAGAGGTCGCGGTCAACGGCCGCCAAGTCACGCTGCTCTCGATTTCCTCTCCAGACACCTGTTTGTTTTTCATCAGAATCGTCCAAGTTGAGTGGCTGGAGGGATTGTTACACACAGGAGCAACCTAGGTATTGAGCGATGGGTCAAATGCTCCCCTCTGACGTGCATCGTCTCTGACAGGCTAATTTCTTGCCTGAATCCACGATGCAGAGGAGTGTCTTGCGTCAGTCGAAGAACAACAGCTACCTCTTTCTGGGTAGCTGCTCGGTAAAAGCATGCGCAGGAAACCCATTTCGTTCGAGTTGCCGAGTTATGGATCGCAGCCCTGCTCTGAATAGAACACCGTGGCCACTTGCTAGGTAGATCTTTGGCTACCTAGCAAGCCATAAGCGTCAATTTGCCAATTGCTTGTCGCGCGGCATCCCGGCCGTTACTATGTATTGGGAGCCGCCTTATAACCGGTCTTGCTTGTTGTAATGACATCGTCTGCCGTTCTCGGGGTCGCCTCCGGGCCATCCGCGCAACATGCTCGGCAACTCCATCGTCCCTATACTTGCCCACAGCCTCTCGCACAGCTGTGACATGGTCACGTAGCTCGGGCATGTCTGTATCGAGGCCGGACACTTCTGTCTTACCATTCGTTTTGACGTCAACAAAATGAACGATTAGGGCCGTGGTGAGTTGCCTAGCGCCCAGCACAACCACAGTATGTCGTCGTCTCAAAGAGTCTCTCCCTTTGCTTTTTACCCGTCCGCCATGCAATGCATCTGAACCCGTTGGTGCAAGGGTTGCAGAGTGCAGCGAGTACGTGGCCGCTGTGGACAGGCATTGTGCTCCCAAGCACCAGGATGTGGTCTCCCCCGACAAGGAAGGGTTGTCGACCCTCGCTCCTCGGTTCCCAAATAGCTGGAACCAGGAGAGTTTTGTGGCTCGCGTCATCGCGCCCTCTCCCGAAACTCCACTGTCCGAGCCAGCAGCTACCTGGTCAGCCAGGCCAGGCTCTCCTCTCTGTTAGTTTCAAACCTGCAGAGCGGCCCGCCGAGGGGTTCGTTCGTTGAATTGGCCCAGGCAATTTCTTCTTCCAACCTTCATCAAAATCACCCCCGCCCAGGAAACATTGTTAGCCTAAGCTCCGTGAGCTCTGCTGCCAAAAGTGCAACACGCCTGCCAAACAATTAGTTCAGGGTCAGAAGGGATGAGATATGAAAGGAAAGGAACCGAGAGAGGGTGTGTGATGATTAAACCTTCATCAGCACGTACCCGAATACGCCAATGTGTCAAGACGCGCAGTAACACAACCCACCAGCAAAAAGCCATGCCCCTACCTATATTTTGCAGACCGTTGCCTGTTCCGTGCATATTGTACCGCCATCCGACCGAATTATTACCATCATGGTCTTGGGGAGGTGGTGTGGTGGAGGCCTGAGGTCGCAAGAAGCAGGCATGCGTGCTGGGCAAAGTAAAGATCGATGTTTCTGTCTGAGGCGCCCGTGTCCCCTCTCTGGCCGTTGTCGTGAGATACGGGCATGGCGCGGGTCTCACTTTGCTGGCATCAGTGCAGATGATTGTCTGCTTTATGTGTGAGGATCAGACCATGAACTCCGCCTTTGGTCACTGCCTGGCTGCATGTGACCCTGGCCTGCTTAATGCCAGGCAGGTAAAGCAGCATAACAGTTTTTCCCGTCTTCTTGTCGTACGAGATGATTTAGCTTGGACGAGGTAGCCATCGAGCTGCAACTGTGTGCTCTTGGTCTCCCTTCTTCTATTCGTCCCCGGGCCGTACAAGTCGCGAATGAGCCTAACGACACCGAGATGGATCCAAGTCCGCGTTCTCGGGAAATCTCAGCAAGTGGAAACCGCGGGTTATCGCGAGAGACAGCAGGAGTGGCGCCGGCGTAATCCCTAGTCCAGCTCTGTATCCTATCGGGAGTTGTGCAACGCTGCTCTAGCTCGTCCTCCCACCACCTGTAGCTGCCATGTCTTCATGTTCAAGCCAACGACCGGATCCTTGGGACATGGGAGCCGCTGGAATTTGAGTAAAGCTCCGCGCGCGATGGGAGCGGATCGACTATGTAACCCCTCCTTTGAGAAACGCTCCTTTTCATAGTGAGGTAGGGGGGAGGGGTTGATCAGGAAACAAGGAATGGAGAGCCGTGTTTGCTGAAGAGCTTCCCATAGCCTGGGCACTGGCTGGAGGGTTACAACAGGAATTCGTGTGTTGGGCCCAGGACTCGGGCCATGCAGTTGGTCTCAAGACAACATCCACCACTAGGCTTCGTCGTGGGTGTGGGTGCTCTGATTGTAGCAGCAAGCATTGGTGTCTTCGCCCGACTCCGGGGTGGCGGCGGTGAGCCGTTCAAAGAAGCTCAAAAAACTCATCGTCCTGGGTAAATCCAGAAGCCAATTCGACCCTTTCGCAGCCTTGTGGGATGTTGGTCTGTGATGGTGCGTCCCGCTAGACAACGACCAGGTCGTTCAGAAAGACGACCGTCTACCTGGCTTCCGGAACAGCCTCTGAAAGGTAAGCTACGGTTAACGGGATCCATGGATCTGGCAACTGGTAAAAGCGGTGTCCAAGTTGCCAGGATGGGTTGGGACCCGCTGCCACACCCGCCCTATGCCACTCAATGACCTGGGATTAGCACGTCTTGGTTGTCTGCCGGCTCCATTCTCGAATTTTCGTGTGTACAGGGGGGTTCGGGGCCAGCAATAACAGCAGAGGACATATCCATGTCACCCGAAGACTGCCTCGTCCGCACCGCACCGCGTACCAAAGGGTACTGAACAGGCTCCCAACTTTTCCAGTGTAGGTCGTGGTGTACTAACCCAAGATCGACAGCGACGTCGTGGGGTGTAGAAAGCAAAGGCCGGCCAATGTCGAGTACCTTTCGACTTGACCAATGTCCCCACCTCCGACATAGTAGGCAGTTAATTTTATGTCTATTAGACACGACTGCCGCCTTCGTGAAAACCCCTGTGATCCGGATATGGCTCCTTTGACGGACTTTTGGGTTTCGTTTGTGGGCAGTGCTTGAGAACTAGTCCTTGCCTTCCATCCCGTCCTGGATCCCTAGGAACATCGCCTCGTTGGAGCAACGTAACCACCACATACAAGCTCTAGTTCATCCCAATATCGAATTCCAAAGGCAGACTTTGGACGAAAGAAACTCAGTCTAGTCGAACCTGTTCGTAAGAAGAATTCTTCCATTGTGGTTGTCGACATGGCAAGGTATTGCTGAAACTCGTCTCCTCTTGCGAAGGATTCCTTTGATCGCTAAACCACTCCCAGTGATCCACAGACAGTTCCGTTGGATAACGCCTTCCTGGAAACCATCACGTACCAAGGTAGAGAATACCAACGATACGCAGTTGACAATGGAGCATACTTCGCGCCGATAGATGAGGTAGGAGACATGCCGCCCCTAAACACACCACGTCTTGCTGAGTGTATTTTTCCAACCCGGTTGTAGGATGAAGTTGAACGCTTGCAAATGATGCACGTTGTACTATCCATAGTATTCGAAAATCGCCTCCTTTTTCCACCGATCACCAGGCCCCGGCGAGTTCTTGAATGCGGCTTCGGAGCCGGCGACTGGGCTATCGACGTTGCACAACAACACCCAAACTGCGAGGTACGTGCTGTACGCACTCAAGTCCCATTCCTTTCGCGACTGTGCGATAGTCGGTATCCATGCCTTTGGCGCGTTTTGCTGGACGTCGTGGGATGACCGGATCAGCCAGTCGTTTGCATCCATCGCCAACGCGACGGGCTATTGTCTCCCTCTTCTGCGCTTGTCTATGTGCAGAAAACTCCATGCTTTCTGGTTAAGAGGACTACAATTCTCTTTTCCTCATCCATATCATGATCATGATGACGAGTGACAGGAAAGGATTGATCGCCTCGCCGCTTCGGGTGCCGCTGCGTTAGCAGTGCTGATTTTGTCCGATAGGTAGTAGCCATCGATATCTGCCCACACATCTGGCCCGACGAAAGCCAGACGCCGACGAACTTGAATCTGCAAGTCGATGACCTCAATAGCAGGTACATTTCCAGGCGAGCTCCAGCCGCAGGTTGGACCCTGAAGTGCTCCCGACTCAGCTGACTTGGCCTAGGTTCACCTTTCCATCAAATCATTTCGACCTCGTACATAGCCAGATGATGGCAGGCGGTATCCACTCGAATCGATGGCGGGATTACCTTCGAGACATCCATCGCGTACTTCGACCAGGCGGTTGGTGTCAAATGGTGGAGATATACTTTAACGCGCAGTCAGACAACGGAACGTTGACTCAAAGTAGGTCGGATCCCCTTCTAGAGATTGGACCTTGCATTGATTGCCTGCTGTGCCAGATCACGCCCTTCGTAGGTGGTCGAGGCGATACCTGGATAGTATGCAACCGTACAAAGACCCCAGGGCGCCAATGCAGATGCAAAGTTGGATGCAAAGTGCTGGATTCGACTCGGTGGAAACCCAAATGATCCCTCTCCCGACTTGCGGTTGGTCAAATGGTATGAAAACCTCGAAACCGAAGTGCAGAAACTTTGACCTGATTTTCGACTAGACCCGAGGCAGCACCAAATCGGTGTGGCTAACAGAGAAAATGTGAGGAGGATGCTTGCGTCACTGGCGATGTACCCCATGACAGAGTTCCGAGGGTAAGGGAGTCTCCCTTTTCCCATTGTTTGCAGCCTTTAACGCCGAGTTCGGATCGATGTGAACTGACTGTGGCACTGCAGAATGACGTCTCAAGAGTTCCAAGTGTTGGTAGCTCAAGCAAGGAGCGAGGCTGATAACCCGGCGTTCAGGGTGAGTTCCCTGCCCCCAAAACAATCATCTTTTTTTCGAGTGGGAATGCCTACTAACATTCGAGCCACTCTCGGCGGCTCTTCCTAGGCGTATTTTCCAATGTAAGTAACTCCCAACTTGTCCAGCCGCCCAATTTCTTTCGAGTACTGACATATGGGCCCTCAAGGTACGTTTGTATAGGACGAAAGGCTCGTCGTTGAGACGAGCAGATGAGGGCCATATGACGATGCTGCTTTTCAGAGCGAGTTTTGTATGGTGGCGTAGAGCGTTGTTTCCCAGCCAGGACTTGATGGGCCTTTTCTTTTGGACCTGGATTACGATGGTGACGATGTGACGACAGCAAATACCCCTTGTCTAGCTCGCAATCCTATTTGATTAATTCGCTACTGCAGTGCTTTTTTGCTGTACGATCTTCGGCGTTGGCGATTGTATGACGGAGTTGTGAGAGCCCAGTTAAAGCTGCCCTTTCCGTACTCGTATCGTTGCTGATTTTCAAAAGGCAGTCATCGACGGTGTGGCATCAGACAAGTGATGTACGGCGAGCAAGCTTTTTGTCGCTTTGGAAAGAACGTGGACTTGACTGGATTGCCGACTGCTTGTTGTTATCGAAAAGAGACGCAAGTGTCAAGGGAAGACTAGTTGTCGATGACCGAACGACACTTGCAAACAGAGTGAGTAGAGAACGGAAATGGGTGCTGATGATCACTGAGGATGTTGTTATCCCTGTTTCGGGATAAGAAGTTCTTCATACAAGACAGACATTGAAGAGGACATGCTTTGAGGAGATGGTGTCTATATGTTGAAGCCGAAGGGGATAGACGTGTAGTTGAAAGAGAGTGAGGCGCATGTGGAGAGCGGCGGAAGCTAAGGTAAGTAAGTGCCTTATTGGATGGTGGTGGGAAGGAAGAAATCCGGAACAAGGCCGGCGGCTTCCCATGCCCATGTTCACGGCAAGGTACCTACTTACCAACTTTTGACACAGATAAGTACTGTACATTTTGGACTCAGGTTGCCTGAGGTGGTGTGAACGTATGGTAAGGTAAGGTAAGGCAAGGGAAGGCGAGGAATCCCCCCACAGTGATGGATTCGGAAGAGACGTCTTGAAGGTGGAAGAAGCGGACGGGAAGGCTCAAGGGGGGAGGATGGCACGAGTTCTTGTTCTTCTACCTTCTCTGTACCTTACCATGTTATCCGCTGCTGTTGCTTTATCTGTTCCATGTTGGGTTAGAATGGAGGGAGGCAAGACGCCAGGCCTTGCCAGGAACGCAAGAGGTCTGCATGGTTTTTTACTCGCTACCGTCTCCTCGGGTTCTCGGTGAGGACCGAGGTGGACTGCAGACGAACAACTCACGTCACATTGAGCCTGCACAATCTCTCTCTCTCTCTCTCTCTCTCTCTCTCACATGCACATACACAAGTTACAACACCGCCAGAGCTGAGCACATCGAACCCATGTCAGAGCGGAATGGACTGTCGAGTCGTGGCTTGACTCTGACGTTCTTGACAAAGAGGCAATCGGAATCCACTTTCATCTGAAGATGAGATAATTTGCTGGCGCCATGCCACATTTGCCGCCTCCGCACCTCACAAGTTCCACGCCAGCATCCACGCCCGCATTCAAGCCAAGTTCCACGCCGGTGAGTGCTCAGAGCCCTTGCGCCATCTAAGTTCCCCGGCTTCGGAAACTTCCTCCCTAGCATGATCAGGGGCACAGACATTTCGACTGACGATTCCCTCTTGACCGAGTAGATAGCCGCTGGGGCAAGCTGCAAAGTTCGGATACGGATACCGACACTGCCCCTGGAATGTCACAATGCCAGGGACATCAACTGAAGCTGCCGCGATGATGAAGCATGCAACGGTCAAAGTTTCTATGCAAATCGACCCGATGGACGCACAACCCCCTTCAGCTTGGCTGGCAGATTGTCTACCGGGGCCAAATCGACATAGGTGGCAGCTGCTGGAACTTCGAACCTGGAACACCCGGTGGATGTGATATCGGGAACCTTTCGCGGATGCCCCGACCCTTGTTTCCTGCAGCTCCCCTGATCTTCGGCACATCAGGTGATTTGGGCCTCAGGGTTTGCATAGTCTTCACATTCTTTCACAAGAGCTCCAACTGATCCGCGAATTATCACCAACACGCCCATCGACGGAACGCGTGTCCCAAGTTATGCGCGCATCAATGACTTGGAAGTTGAAATATCCGCGAGATTCCCTGAACGCATAAAGTGTGCGGCTGATTGTGTCATCCGAACCATCAGGCCTCCATGTACCTGTCAATCTGGCATCTGCAATCTTCAACCAAGATGGCACCCTCAAAGGGTAGAATGCGAGGAAACTACTGCCAATAGTGTGTCCAATATATCAAACACTTTTTTATTCAACGCCCCCCCGCCGCCAATACATCCTCACGGACGCTACTCCCAGACACTGGTGCCACTTCGCGCCACCTGTGGAGGAGAGGATCCGGGGATGTTCCTGCTGCCGTGGACCTGGCCAGAACAACCAGCCGTTGCTAGCCAATGAGAAGCTGTCCCGAACATTTATGCATTTTGAGAGCTCCCAGCAGTAACTTTTTTTCTGCATGACTGCAACTGACAGACCAACAACAGCTTGTCGATTCCACTACCCCATTACAGTCAGAACGATACAAAGACCGATCAATTGAGGAACGACCACCACTCCCCCTCGAAAATCCAAGCTCAGGCAAACGAACGACCTTCCTCCGTCCACAATGGCCTCCCGAACCTCAGTCCGCCTCGCCCAAGCCCTCCGGCCAATGGTGCCGGGCCGCGTCCACCCCCTCCGGACGACGATCCGTTGCTACTCCGATGCCGCTCCGGCCCAGCCCAAGCTCCTGGCCACTCTCAAGACCGACCTTAAGACCGCCATGCGCGCAAAGGACGCGCCCCGTCTGTCGGTCCTCCGCTCCGTCCTCTCCGCTACCAACAACGCCGCCAAGACAGACTCCCCCATTGCGACGGACGCCCAGCTCGTCGCCCTCCTCCGCAAGACGCAGCGCGCCACCCAGGACGCCGCCAAGCAGTTCCGTGACGCCGGTCGCGACGACCTCGCTGAGAAGGAGGACACCCAGGCCAAGGTTATGGCCGAGTACATTGCCAGTAGCGGCGTCGTCACCGTCACCGAGGCCGACGTCCGCGTTCTCATCCAGAAGGCCATCGAGGACTCCGTCGCAGCGGGCAAGAGTGGGCTTGGAGAGGTCATGAAGCTCATCAACAAGGCGACTGGGGACAAGGACCTCGAGGTCGAGAAGAAGCGTGTTGCTGAGCTCGTCAAGGAGGCCCTTAAGAAGGATTAGAGGAGAAAGAGATCTTAAGGTTCCGAGCCATGTTGCTCTAAAAAGCTGTACCAATCTGTACCAACAACAATCGTGTATCACATCTGTATACCCAAAAACGAAATTATGGCGACAAAGAAGGGCACGCCTGGGGAGACGAAACATCTCTCCTCTTGAATGATACTGAGACGAATAGAATAATGTCACACTGTACGAATATCACGACACAAAATGCTCCACTAAGCGTATGCGCGATGGGAGTCTGGGTGGGAGCTCAGACAATGGTCAGTACTTGCGCTTGGCAATCAGATGCACATTACTTAATCTATGGTATTGGTATCTGTTCAGCATAGGTTTTGAGGAGCTCAACCCCCTCTGAATGAGCTGGCCCTTTCTCTCTCATCGTCTCGGTCTCACACTCTTTCTGCCTCACACACACATACTCTCTCTCTCATTCAAGCTTTTTGCAATAGTTGAAGCTACTAGACAACCCGCCAGTCTAACCATCTCCATTATAACGCCGCGAAAAAAAACGCCCGCAAAGCCATACGCCATGCCATGAACCTCTCTCTTTCCTTTGGAGCATAAAAAAGACGTTTTTTTTAGGGGGGCAGAGGGTATGTTTTCTTCTCACGCGACGCTATCGTCCTCGTTTCTCAACCCCGCATACTCGGTCCCCTGGTTCGCGGTGCTCAACCTCGCGCAGAGACTCAGCAGGACGACCGTCTCCGTCGCGGCGTAGTGGTTCAGCGCGTCGAGCAGGATCTGCAGGTGCCTGCTGAAGTTGCCCTCCCACTTCTTCATAATCTCAAAGAGGTTGCTCACGCGGGCTTCTTGCTCCGCGGCGCTGCCACTGCCGCCACCGGCCCCCGCCGATGAACTCAATTCGTTGTGCGAGGTGGTGCCGCCCGCGCCCGGCCCGGACGAGGGCTTCTGCGTCCTGACGGCTTGGAAGGCGCGCCATTGGTCTGCCGTCATGTTGGGCGGGCGCGTGGCGCCGGAGAGGTCCGGGTCGGCCTTTTCTAGCTCGCGGGAGAGCCAGTTGGAGTAGGTTGCAAAGACTGTGCAGGTTTGCATGAGTTTGGAGTGGATCTGGCCGAGGGTTTGCACGTTAGCTGGGACCTGTACTATGAACGACATCGAGGGTGGTAGTGAGAAGGAGAAAAGACGTACCCTGAGAAGCTTGCTGTTGGTGAGCATGCACTCCTTCAAGCACGTATCCAAGAAATCCACATGATCCTGCATCAACTCGTCTACCGTCCGCGTAGGCGTCGTGCCCCCCGCCGCCGACGCCTCCTGGCCCTCCTCGCCGACTTTAAGCCGGGACATGAACTTTGCCCAGTTGGGCTCAATAACCTCGGCCGTGCAAAAGTACAGCAGCTGCTGCACAAAGACGAGCATGCGCGCGCGCAGCGTCCACACGCGGCGCTTCCAGATCTCGAGGCCGCGCGAGGAGCTCTTGTGCGACCACGTCAGGCCTGAGGTCTGCGAGTACCACGTCGTCGAGAGCTGGGACTCGAGGTAGCGCAGCGACAAGAGGTATCGGAACAGCGCCTGGTACCGCCACACGGTCTTGCGGCTGATGACGAGGGAGACGGGGAAGGGCACCGTGTAGTCCAGCTGGAGCGACGTGAAGCCGATGGCGTTCTTGTCGTTCTCGATGGGTTGCTGGTTCGCGAGCGGCTGCAGCGTCTCGCCCTGCTCGATACCCGTGATGTTGACGACCCGCTGCAGGGATTTGACGAGCGTGATCTCGTTCATCTCCACCTTGACGTCCTCCTTGAAAGGGTCCAGCGAGACGACGCTGCCCGGCTGGCGCAGCACCAGGTCGAGCAGGGACTGCAGTTTGCCGGTGTTAACGGACTTGACAGGCTTCCGCAGCTCGGACGTGCCGAGCTCGAGGAAGTAGGAAAAGTAGTCGGACGGGTCCAGGAAGAAGTAGTGCTTCAGCGACCGCAGCCTAACGGGAAGCGAGTGCGTCGTGAGCAGCAGCTGCATGAGGGACTCGTTGGCGTGCGCGTACGCATTGTTGACGTTCTCCAGGAAGCGGCTGTCGTCAAACGATGTGGGCACGTCCTGAACGACCTTGCTCACGTCCACGCCGCCGCATTCTCTGACGACGTTGAGATACTTGCCCGCCAATAGTACCTTGTCCTTGACACCTTCCAGTTGAGGGGGAATATCGTGTTCCCGGATCGTGTACCGTCGCTCCCAGTACTCGTCCGTGTAGTCCTGCTCCAGCCGTTCTCTCCGAATGCTCTTTTGCTCCTTGACTAGAAACTCGGCGTGCGCGTCGTTGATGCTGCCGTGGTGTAGCCACTCGTTGAGCATCACCATGTAAGGTTTACTAGCATCGCGCAGCAACGACGTCAACAGCGCGCGCGCAGCCGGGTCTCCGGACATGGACTCGAGCCTCTTTGTGATGAGACCCAACACGACGCCGCCTTTGCAAATCTTCTTGCCCGAGCCCGGGACTAGGTCGCCGCCCTCCCGCAGCGACTCGAGAATATTCTCAAAGTCGTCTGCGCTATCGCTTTCTTCTTCGTCATCGTCGTCTAGAAGCGCATTCCTTTTGAGCAGATCGTGTGCTAGGGAGTATAGATGCGACATCATCTTGCTCGTCGGTAAGGTGTGGATGTTTAAAACGTGTAGAGTAAAAGTCTCGTTGGTCAGAAACTGTGTCTCCAGCTGCGCGATCATAATGAGGTAGTCGTGCAAGAATTTCCTGATGGAGGCGCAAAGAGCGTGATTGACGGCGCCGAATTCCTCTCTACTCTGCACATCGACGAACATTTCGAGGGCTGAATAATATGTTGCCATCTTCAGCATCGACAGTGTCAGGTCCAGCAAACTAGGATCCAGGCCTGGCAGTATCCTGAACGTGGGCCCCGACAGCCGCTCCCTCTCCTCGTGCGGATTATAAGTCTTTGCGAAGCGGATATACTGCCCCTCGTAGCCCATGAAGACGAAGAGGAGATCCTCTAACATCACCGCCTCTTGCGCCTCGAGAGATAGCTCGTTTAGTGGTTTCGGCTGTTGAGGCTGCGGCGCCTGTGCCGCCAACGGCGGTATGGATATTCGACAGGCCAGGGGAGCCGATGTGTGAGGTAATAGAGTCGCCTCTGGGTTCCAAGGTGCTGCAGAGCCGTTTAGTTAGACGGCCGGAGTTACTCCCAACACCAATGCAATCGCATTCACTAACCTTGCGGAGTGTCAACCTTGGCCTCCTTGGGCTTCGCCTCAGCCGCCCGCGACTTGGCCTCGCCGTTCTTCCCCTTATCGCCTCCACCCCTCACTGGGCTCCTCGTCCGCTGCGTCATGGTCTCGCGCTCCGTCACATATGTCCTCTCTGTCCGCCTCTCCTCCAAACGCCTGTCGTCGTGCATCCTGCTCGTAGCTCTGGGATTCCCTGACGCAGATCTCTTGTGCGCATTGCCTCCAGGTGACGCCTCTCTCTCCTCCCTCTCGCGCTGCTGGTGGTGGTCCCGCTCTCGTTCACGCTCACGCTCACGCTCGCGCTCCCGCGGCCGCTCTCGTTGTCGCGCATCGCTCCTCTCGCTGCGCTCGCTCTTGAAGCTCGTCTGCCCGCTACCTGTGCCCGTGCCGCTCGCCGCTGCGCCTGCTGCGTTCATGCGTGCCGTTCGTGAAGGTCGGTCCTGGTCAACGCCGGCGGCCGAGCCGTTTGCGCGCCGCTCATGGGTTGAGACCCTGGTGGTGCCAGACGACATGTCGCCGACTGCATCTGAAGTATAAGAGGCGTCTTGGAGGGGTATCGGTGTTGTTCGTATGGCAAGACGCCGACTCTGTTGTGATGGTTGGAGGGGATTGGTGGTGGTTTTGAGGTATTCGTTGCTTGGTCTTGTGGTTTGTGGTCCTTGTCTCTCTGCCCCTCTATCGCAGAGTCGCAGTCTTACACTCCGCGCGTGAAGGTGGGTTGGGCACTGCGTACGGTACCTTAGCTGTACTCAGGTACTCAAACGCGGTAAAGGGCCATTAACCTCAAGCGCGTTTAGTCGGAAAATCCTCGCGTGTTGTTGACCCCGGTCCCGGATGTGGTAAACCTCCCCTGGAATATTCCGGGTTTAGCGTTCGGGGGGGCGGTAGCTGTTGGAGGGGAATCTGGGAGTGACCAAGATGACCAATCATGGAGCTTCCAGTCAGAGAACAGGGGGCAGTATCGCCTGGGGCCTGGTCGTTGTCGGCTCCAATTGCTGAGGTGCTGGGCCACACACCCCGTGCGCCCCCCAAAGGGAACCTGGTACACTAGAAGCTTTCCCAGGTGGTAAGGTGCGGCTGCGTAGGCCAGGTGCTTGCCTAACCGCACCTGCCATCTCAGCCTTCCACCGTCACCGTTTGTTACCTGGACCTTCCTCCAAGCTCCCCCTCCATCCATCCACACCTCAGTCCAAACCACCAGCATCCACGCAATCCCCGATCCACGACAACCTCAACCCCGACGACTCTCAAGCCATTGACCTTACCGATCCGGATACCCCTTATTTCCATCTAGGAACCACACACACACAATACCGCCAAGATGTTTATGGCAAGATCTGAATACGGTAAAGCACCCAAACCAAGCAACCCCAGCTTCTCTTCCCCCTCGCCAGAGAGCTTTCTCGTCTAACATATCCTCCCCAATCCAACAGACCGAGGAATCAACACCTTCTCCCCAGAAGGCCGCCTCTTCCAAGTCGAATACTCCCTCGAGGCAATCAAGCTCGGCTCCACGGCCATCGGCGTCGCCACCGCAGAGGGCGTCGTCCTCGGCGTCGAGAAGCGCGTCACCTCGACCCTCCTCGAGACCTCGTCCGTCGAAAAGATTGTCGAGATTGACCGCCACATTGGCTGCGCAATGTCCGGCCTCCAGGCCGATGCCCGCTCCATGGTCGAGCACGCCCGCGTCGAGTCCCAGTCCCACTCCTTCAACTATAACGAGCCCCTCCGCGTCGAGTCGTGCACCCAGGCCATCTGCGACCTCGCCCTCCGCTTCGGCGAGGGTGCCGAGGGCGAGGAGACCATCATGTCCCGCCCCTTTGGCGTCGCTCTCCTCATCGCCGGCTACGACGAGGACGGCCCCCAGCTCTTCCACGCCGAGCCCAGCGGTACCTTTTACCGCTACGACGCCAAGGCTATCGGTTCCGGCTCCGAGGGTGCGCAGGCTGAGCTGCAGAACGAGTACCACAAGGTAAGCCTTTCTCTCTCCCCCAACCCCAGGCGCTGACAAATTTGTGCTGTCACTCGGCGCCCCGCCGACTCTCACACACATGCACTAACACACCCCATTAGTCCCTGTCAATTACGGATGCCGAGACACTGGTGCTCAAGACGCTCAAGCAGGTCATGGAGGAGAAGCTCGACTCGAAAAACGTCCAGCTTGCGAGCGTAACGAAGGAAAAGGGCTTCAGAATATACACGGATGAGGAGATGGCCGCTGTGGTGGAGAGACTCCCTGCGAACTAGAGGGAGGGATGTGAGGTCTGTGGTGTTTGAAAGAGGATATAGGGTGCAATCTTGCGGTCTCGGCGACTCGGGAAAAAGTGAAAGAAGACACTTGAGCCAAAGAAGAGGTAGAGAGCGCGAAAAAGAGAGAAAGCGAGAAACCCAAAGATCGCCCGATTACGAAACTTGGAGACTGACGTCTAGACGATTTTCCCCTCCAAAGAGTGTATCACTATTGTACTAAACGTGATGGTGACTTTATTTTTTGAATCTTATCTATGATGTGACGTTGTGAATGGGCACATTGTATTTACAAAACGTAGGACTATGGCCTCTCTCCAAGACATTACTTGAGTTGCGCCTCCACCCATTGACACGGATGCGTTCATGCCCACGCTTCCATCAACGCTCATAGTCGCTCAGAACACTCGCTACCCAAGGTGATTCCGCCGGGAGTCAACCTCCTCTCAATTCTCATCCTTAATCACCAACCTCTCCATCTCCTCCTCCACGCTAATCAGACCCAGAGCATAAAACGCCCTCTCCGACTTGGCGACGACGAGCACCGTGTCGTCACTATCGAGCTGCTCGATCCGTGCGCCGATACGCCGCGGGTTCGACCACACGGACGGCGGCACCACAGTCTGCAGGCTCGGGTCACGCGCGTACGGCGGACCCCGGCCCATGGCTGCCGCCTTTTTCCACCCGGACTCGCAGCCCTCGGCGATCTGCCGCGCCGACTGCCAGCCTGTGAGGCGGGCGATGTCGTGCATGCGCCTGACGATCCAGTGACGTTGAGCGTCGCTTTGGTACTGTGGAGAGTGTTAGCAGGCGTGGTATCTACGGTAAGTACATGGGAACACGGATGGTGTTTCTTTGAGCGAGAAGGCGGGTGGAGAAAGGGGCGTCTTCTCACCTGAATAGCACTGACAAACAGACAGAATGAACTCTCGATCAGCGCTGCGCCGACGAGGGTGCTAATCTCGAGCACATTGCTACAGTCGTCCGTCAACCCGGCCGCAATACGACCAATCTCCATGGCGAACTTGGCCGTGTGTTGTGCCTGTATCCCCGCGGCGATCATAGCGGCGGGAGGCATCTTGGGGTGCGCGCGGTAGAGGTGGATGAGGCCCATGTAGTAGTTCATCCAGATGCCTGCCACCGAAAAGGTGCGGTACTGCAGCGTAGGACCAAAGGGTGAATCTCGGCGGTCGGCATACTCAGCGCCTAGGGGCTGAAATTCGGGACCGAAGCGGGACCGGAGCATCTCAAAGGCCTCACGGAGGGAGGTCCACTCGCGCATAGCAGCGTCGGCGGCTTCGTCCGAGTCAAGGTCGACTTCCTCTCGGGCGTCGGGCGGTGGCGGGGAGTCGTCGCGCGGGGGACTGAAGCCCATTGGCAGCGTCACTTTTCCGAGGTTAGGGAGCATACCCGGAAACATGGGCGGCGAGCCGCCGGGACCGCCGGGGCCCATTCCCGGTGGCGGCCCCATTCCTGGCGGCGGCCCTCCCGTCATGCTTGGCGGCGGCATGCCCATCGGGGGAGCCCCCGGAGGTCCACCTGGCATTCCTCCCATCATCCCACCGGGAGGCCCTCCTCCGTGCATGACCGTTGCCATTCCCGGCGGCGGTCCCATCCCTGGCGGCGGCCAACCTTGACCACCTCTCGGCGGGCCACCCGCACCTGGTGGTCCTCCATGTGGCTGCCCACTATGCGGCGGTCCTCCAGGCCGTCCGCCGGGAGGTCCGCCGGGGGGTCCGCCAGGCGGGCCTCCTGGAGGACCAAAACCCTTGAAGGATTTCCGTTTTCTCGGAAGATCTTTAGATGCGAAGCTGCACAGGCGTCCGAGCAGCAGCATGAGGTGATCGTACGTCCCGTATCTACTATTTGTCAGCCAAGTCGTGCCTTACGTATGGGAACATGGGTAGACTTACATGGCCTCAAGTCGGCCCATGGGTGCTCGTGGTGGGCACTGCGTCCAGTGTTGGTAGTCCATGCTGTTTTCGCTTGTAAGCCAACTAACCATCTTGACTGCAATGTTATCCAAATCCTTCGAAACTTACAAAGGTTTCCCTCCGCCCAACATGCTTTGATATACATCCATCTTGCAGTACCACCAGTACAAATCTCTCAGATGTTCGTAGTGCTCGATATCGCGGTCTGTGTAGTAGTGTGGAGATGGCTTGTCGTCCTCGTACGAGACGTGCTGGTTAGTAAGCTTGCTGAGGAAGCCGAGATCGAGATCATCGAGATCGTGGCTCATCATGTGGGTGTTGTCGTGGCCCATGTAAAAAGGGTCCATTGGCTGGTTCTGGCTCTCCTGGAACAGCGCCCTCCTCACCCTTTTCAGCGGCAGAATGTTCTTTGTCATTTGCCTGAAGGGGATCTCCCTGATCAAGAGCCTGGAGCCAAAAAGATGGTTGCACCACTTTGTGTGATCCGAGTTCCAGACCTCAAAGTACCCAAGCAACAGGGAGGCAGCCAACGTTGCCGGTGACGTTCTCCTCTTAGGACTCCGTAAATTCTTTGCGATCCTGCGGATGGCAAGATGATAATGCTTCATGGCTGCTGTCGGCGGTATCTGCTGTAGCTTGGCGATCTGCAACGCGCCCAATGCAAGCATTGCCTGCAGGAGGGCAGGATGCGTAAACGATATAATGGGAAATGTGTCTGGCCAAGAGTTAGTCGAGAGGGAAAGCTTAAACCCCGGAATTCCATCATCTTACAAGTCCAGATGTTGTGTCCCGCTTTAGGGACGGAGAAGTTGTTTGTCAACTTTGAGTGGTCGAAAGGATGCCGCTCGTATAGCGACATGCTTGGCCCAGTGACGTTGATGAAGTGCCAGAACAAAGCAGCAGTTCGCTCGTCATTGAGTGGCGAATTGTTGGGCGTAGGTATGTACGATGTGAGAATTGTCTCGTCAGCAAAGGCCGAGAAGGACCTCATCTTAGTTCCGAATCCATCCCAAGGCCCGTCGTTCCGGCTCTGCACCAGTTGACCGTATGCGCTCTCCTCGCCCATGAGATCTTCGAATGCGTCCTCTGAGTCGGGCATGGAGGCATCGTCGTCCGAGCATGGGTACTGGAACTCTGCGTCCTCCACAGGGTGATCCATCTGAGGGGCGGCATTGGCGCTGGGATACACATCCATCTCTTCCACCTGTGCCTGAGCTCTCGGCGGCTGGTGTCTCCATGGTTCTGTCGGGCTGTGGACAAACGCGCCACTATCTGTATTGGGGCTGACCAAGTTGCTCTGTTGACCACCAAATTGCGCCTGAAATTGACTAGCTGGTGAGATGATGGAAGAGCTTGAAGGCATGTGTTGCTCGCCATACGGGAACTGGTTGAAGTCGAAGGCATTAGGAGGAGGGGCTTGGTGTTGATGCTGACCGGGAAAGCCTTGACCATAGGGAAACATCGGCTGGCCTTGGAAATCTAGATGTTGCGGCGGCTTAGGCGCAATCGGTGCCAGGGGCGGACCATTGATGGACTTGGGTGGCGGGTTGGGCAGTTGGTTGAATGACTGGTTTGGCGCCTCGGGAGGATAGACGATAGGACCGTAGCTGCCGTTGATATTAAACCCGGCGATGGGTTCTTTGAAGATTACACGCTGATTGTACCCTTCGCAGTGCCTCTTGGATTTGATGCAGTTGTTACAGATGGGTCGGCCTTCATCGCACTTTATGCGACGTTTGCGACATGCTTTAGAGTCAAGTCAGACGTCTAGACCAGGTACCGGTATGAACATGAGGAGGGGAGGCCAGGAGGAAAGGGGGTGGATGGAGGCCAAGGGTCAGAGTTGGGGTTCAACATATGGAACATACTGAGACAGCCGGTTTTCGTCCTTTTCCGCACATTTGCTTTCTCTTTCTTGCGGTTCGTGTCTTCATTCTCATTGTCGTCGTTATTGTTGTTGTTCTCCGAGGTCTTGGACGGTGACTTGTCGTCCTCGACGACCACTTCGGCAGAATCCATCCTAGTAGATGCTAGTGCGCTGCGAGTAAGATCGGGGTTGCGACGCGGCTCTTAATCCATGAGTATGTTGACGGCTACAGACTGCATTGTCTGAAAGTAGTCTGTAGTTCTGCGACGCGGTGATATAGCGAATGTCTCGTCCCCACAGGCGAAAGGGGTCTTCTCTGAGATTCTTGCAGTAGTCTAAGGCAGATATCGTGAGGCTAATAAGAATGGTTACGAGATAAGTCAAGTTCCAAGGCTTGAACCGTTGTCGAATGTGTGAAAGACTACAGTAATCTTCTGAGCCAACAAGCTTCTGGGTGTGTTGTTGAATGGTCTAGCGGCAGCGTAGCGAGACACTGTGGATAAGTCCCGTTTCTTGTGCGCGGCACCCAGATCGAAGGAGAGAATCAAGAGGACGCAGGTATGGGGTCCCAAGGATGTAGATGAGTTTTAAGCAGCCATAGATGGTGGAAGGAAGTGAAACAGGCCGGTGCTACTTTGTCTTCGGCGAATGGGTAGTCATGGGTTAGACAAGATGCATGGACTCGTGGGGTAGGACGGGGGGTAAGGAAGGGTAAGGATGTCTGCAGCAGTTGGGAGAGAGCGAGGGAGAGAGAGGAAGGAGGAGGAGGAGGAGAAAGTATCTGTCTCTTTCTCACAACACGAGGAACGAGGATTAGGACTAGGTATCCAGAGAGAGAGAGAGAGTATGTGAGAGGGACAGAGACAGAGAGAGAGAGAGAGAGAGGTACTTGCCCACCCTAGGACAAGGAAGGATAGACTAAGAAAGAAGTAGAGATCCCAAGGCACTGTACTATGCCCTTGAGTTAGGGTATTTGATTCGAGGCTAGAGCAGACCAGCGTGGGGAGAACAGATGGGCCACAAACAACGGGGAAACCGCCAAGCAGCAAGTACCTCCTTCTCTGGACTAAGAGGAGGCCGGGATGACCGGGGTTGATAGAAAGAACGACGAGGATGGAAGCCGGCACCTAAGACGTAGTAATGGTTCAGTATCCGTACCTTTGGTGTGCCTTCTTGTCCTGACTGGCGAGTGCCCCGTAAGGCAAGGTACCTTACCTAGTTGCATCAAGAGAGGTACAGAACTACCTTAGACCGCTGACCGCTAGGGCGAGAATGGAGAACAAGATAAGAGTATGTGTGTCTTGACTCTATCGTGCGTCTCCTGAGCTTCCTCGCTCTCTCTCATTCTCTTCCTCTCCTAGACACACTCTCTTTCCCTCTTTCTCACTCTGTGCTTTTCTCTGGTAGGCGCGCGGGACAGGGGGGGTTCATGGAACCCGTCAATGTTTCTCCTGCTACTATTGTGACGAGAGAGAAACATCAGAGAGAGAGAGAGGGTGGGGAGGAAGCACCAACAGTTTGTATGGGATTGCTCCTGGGACTTGGACGTATTATTTGAGGGGATCGGGGGGGAAGCACAAGAGAAGAAAGGCGCAGCTAGTGAGCCAGCCACAGCAATGATGGGGACGGGGGTACCCTTGAGTTATTCGTGGATCATGTTGGTGGTGCGGCAAGATGACGGGAAGGGAGGAAACATTACGGTGGCTTGCGGACGCCGCACAGCATTGCAACACAGCGCATCACACCCACACCTTGCCGCTGGCTGGGCTTGCTCTTTGGTTCTCTTGTTCAAGGTCATGTCCCATTTGGTACTGGATATCCCCTGTTGCTGGTGCTAAGACACTGGCACCGAACTGGACAATAACCTGCAAGGTGAACATCTCAGCACAGAGCATCTGTACAGAGTACCTCGTACGGGATGGATACCTTGTCTTCGGGCAGCGCAACCAGCCGCGGGAGAAAATTGCTTGCTTCTTTCCCATTTCCATTCTCCCCGCGGCGTCAGGAGGGCATCAAACTGCCACATTGGAGGGGGCGTAGGGTGGTAGCAGTCAAGATGGTGTACCGGTAGCTTCGAAGCTCCCCGCCGTCATGATTCTGGCCAAGGTTCCGCGCTAGGGTGATGCGCTGCTGCACTGCTGCTGGGCCCGCCCAGGGTTAGGCCGTTTAGGCCTTAGGGTCTCTCGGTTACCGCTGAGAGAGGGGCCGATGGCGGCGGGCAGCGATGGCGACGTAAGGTATATTCTAGAGTACGAAGTACAGTCACCACCTCCTCTCTTCCAGGGCGGTAGGGCCCAGGGGTCTGTCATGTCCCGGATGACAGCCCATCGGTGGATATAGCGCGCGGCACTAATTAAGGTAAGGCCAGCTAACGTGCTTCCGTCGCTCAGGCAGTCAGCCTACACACGGATACCCGATACACAGTTGTCGTCTGTCGGTAGTGTGGGTGCCGGTAGGCCAGAACTCCACGGATACCAAGTACCAACATCCTTGGCACAAGAAGGTTCTGACTGATGATCTCTCCTGGCTGAAATTAATCGAGGTGAGTGGGTGTGCTGAGGCTGAATGAGTGAGAAAAGTAGAGGAAACTCGGGGAGCCAAGACCTGCGTGGGATTCCAGGAGGTAGGTATTCGAGGCACCCACGGGCCACGGCACCGCAGCCTGCCCGCGTCTCGCGTGGCTTTCTTTTTTCCCCTGGGTGTCAAACAACCCATCTATCTCGATGAGCTAATCTGTATAGGTGTAATTGCGCACGGAGATTGAGAGCCGTAAGAGCTTGAATAGGGGAGCCGCCAAGCTGAAAATTCCAACGGCCTCATCCAACAAACTTTGTCCTCGCATTCCTGGCTGTCAAGCCAAGGTCGACAAGGCGTGCCTAGGGCAATCCGTAGGACCGTAGGTACGGAGTTTGTGGACACTGACAGGACGGATACTCCGTAGACGGCATGAACCATTGGGCTGCGCGACTAGGTATCAACGTGACATGCCGTCCGATTAAGACAGCCCGCCTGAGTCGCAGTCTTCTCGCAGACGACATGGGGGCAAGAGATGTAGATGCCGAATCTGATTTTCGTCCGAGGTTTGAGTGGTCTGGACTCGCTTCCCGACAGGGTTGCCCAGCCTGCCAGCCTTCTGCCCCTCACCAATCCTCTGCCCTAAGGTCAGCAATGACCAAGCGGTGATCTGGTGGGGAGCAAAAAACGGTCGACATGGTATGCGGATTTCGTTGATGCCTTGCGCAGGGTCTCCGGCTCGGGATCGGTCTTCCTGAGTGCCCGTCAACTTTGAAAACCACAAAACTGTCCGTCCGTAGGTCTGAATTTGGCCCTCAGCCAGGTCTAGACCGCTGTTGATAGTAGTCGTTGTTCGAGAGGCATCTTGACAGGTTCTCGGTCACCGCCGAAGGCAACGCAACGGTGGCGTCTCAGTCCAGGCGGGATGGATCCACTGGCTTTGAGCCGAATTACCATCTGCTGAGCGGGAAACTAAGGTTTTTTTCCCCCCTTTGAACTTTCTGCAAGGCCGGGGTTTGGATATAAGCCGTCTCGTTTCCTTCTTGCGAATGGAGGGGCATGATCTGATAATCCATATTGTCGTGCGCAAGCGTTGTGAACAACAGCACGCGTGGCAGAAGGACGGACCTAGTACTCGGGCGAATGTCACGTTCCCTGCCCGGCTATGTACTCCTCATCCAAGGAATGTCAGGGTCCATATCTGCTAGGTGCGAGCATTTCACCGGGACGCACTGGGCGGGAGAACAAGACGCCGGAAACAATGTGTTGCTGAAGGATCCCGGCAACATTCCCCCCGTCGGAGGACGCTTTCCACTACATCCGAGATCCAAGCCAAGGGCCAGCCGTCGCATTTCCGACCTGCTGGATGGTGTGACCGACCACTGGTCGTAGCATCGTTGACTGGCATACGGTGCAACACAAACGTCGCGCAATGTTGAACGAAAGGAGGCGTGCGGATCACCCCGAGCCACCTTTGCCTGTGCTCTCTTGAACGAACCGGTGACATCCAGCTCACTATATCGTCGATCGCTTTGTACACTCCCGGTGCTCCTCGATACGCGCAGGAACACACCGCACCTTGGCAGATTTCCCCAGATGTTTGTTTACTCTATCTGATCTCGGTCGAAGCCCGCAACAACGGTTGCTGCAGGTCAGATATGCACCTTGCCTTCTCGCAGCCGCAGAGTCCGGCTCAATGTCTGCATAGCCGGAAAGAAAACGGATTTCGGCCCTCCTAAAGCACGTTCCTGAATTACTTTCGAACGTTTGATTCGTGGGTTGTGTAGGACCTTGGAGTCGTTACTTCGCTGGACGCCCCTCGTGTCAATGGTCAAGATAGTCTTTCAGACATGCACCTTGCTAAAGCGGGACTTGCGTCGCAGGAATCTATCTAGGAAGCCGGCGGTACCACTCGAAGGTTTCTCTCGAAGCTCGATGCTTGGAATAGAGTCTTTCAGAAATCTCCAGTTGGGTTCTTGGAAAGAGAGTAATCGGAAAGACGGATCTCTGCACTCGAACAGGTAAGGTGCCTTGACCTGCCACGCCGTTTCCTCCCCACCTCGTCGTCTCTCTTTTACGCCGAATGTAGCAAAGCGTCCATCAACAACCTTCCGTTGAGCCGGGCAATACGCCGTACCCATGTTTTCGGGCCAAAGATCGGGTCTTCTGTGTTGAACCGACCCATGCCGAGAAACTGGTTAATTGGCCGCATACCAGTCGGGTCCCAAGTGTTGGGGCCTTCCTCCTTCGGGCAAAAGAGTTGAATGGCGGGGATCCCATAGATATTTTGGCAGGTGGTATTCCTACACGTCCGTATCTAGTCACTTGGAAGACAGGCGGATCTAGCTGTGTCGAGCAGTGCCTCGCAAAAACGTCTTGGAACAATAGTGCGAAAGGTCCTGTGGTGATGAGGGTTGCTGACGTCTGACGTGGGAATCGAGAAATGCAATGTATATCCCGTTTCACCGAGACGGATTTGTCGAGCATGCGACCAATGACTGCTTTCTTGGATCATACTGCAGTCCGCAAGTCGGAGGTGTCGGAAACAGGCGCCAAAAGACAGCCAACGACTCAGAGAGGAGGTAGCCTCATAGGCTCATAACTCCGGGCACGATGTTTTCGTCTTCTGAATTGCATGCGGCCGGATCCGGGAAGGAGTAAAAGCTGTCTGAAGTGATTGGATTGTCCTGCAGCGCCTCTCGGTGACGATTCGTAAACCGTTTCTTGTCGACATCGATGAAGGCTACATGCAGGAGCTTCAATCGCCGGTCCGATACACTTGCTTTTTTGTCTCTATTGTTCCAATCAGCGCAGCTTTCGAGCCTGTTGCAGCCGTAACAGTATGCAGCTTGGTTACCAGTAAGTCTGGGCCCGGCTGCGCTGCCCAGAACTCCAAGTCAGACGAGGCTTCCAGCTCTTATTGGCATGAAATGTAAATGCGGATTCATGGTCCTGAAGACCAGCCTGAACTCTCGAGTCCGCAAATCAGGCCATCACCCACATGGCCAGCTACAAAGTGTAGAAACATCTCCAGGGGTTTCCGGTGTGTTGGGCTTAGGTCGAGTTCATCAACGGTCTAGCTCGCCAATAGCGTGTTCCGTAATCAATTGGCTGTAGTTCCTTCGGGTCGACATGAACAATACTCCGGCATGCCGGGTTGCGCAAAATGCCGCGTCTGCGGGTCTTTAAGATTGATAGGAATGAGGTCTAGGAATATCAGCCACAGCCATTGGATCGACTCTAATGATTGTTCCACTGCGGCGACGACCGTTGAAGGTTGACCTTCATCTTGGTAACTAGAGCAAGGTCGTCGAACGACGTTGGGACTAGACAGGGGATGGGATAGGATAACCGAAGCACTATTAAATATTAGCCAATCACGAATGAGAGATGATTCGAATAAATATTGATCGAATTTTGTATGAAATTGGTAGGTCGTGAGTATATGGAAAGGGAAGGGGAGTTGTAAGACGGGATGCAACTTTGAGAACGGGAAGGAGAGGAAACAGACAGAATGCACGGTCCACCAGTCTAACTCGGCTCATCCTGGCGTCGATCAAAACGCAGGGGTGTGATAAGCGACCTCTGGGGAAAGGAAGGAAAGAAAAAAAATTCCAACGTCGATAAGCCGCGGGAGTGAGTTCGTGAGATGCGCATGAGCTTCAAGCAACAAACTTATTCACCAACCACAACCTGTTGAATTCGTAGGCGCGACAAGAAGATCACATAATTCGGACATCTAGAACATTACTCTTGGCAATTGAAAAATGTTCGCTGTCCCAGGATGGTCCGTCGCGGCCGAGGGTCTCAAAACCGAGACCCAGGTGAAGAAGGCCAGCAACACCGCCAAGAATGAGAGCAAGAAGCGCAAGAGAGCCAACAAGCAAGAGAAGAAGGAGAAGAAGGCGCCTACCTCGGGCGCTAACTCCGTTCTGGTGAACCCTCGCGTCTTTGGAGAAAAGAGGGAGGATGCTCCCCCTGCCACCGCCGAGGCTGATCACGATGGTGACGATGCGGATGAGGCCGAGGCCGAGACGCCCAAGCCGAGCAAGAAGCAGAAGAAGGAGAAGAAGGAAAGCAAGAGCGATGGAGGAGAAAAGACACAGGAAACACCCAAATCCGACAAGAAGGGGAAGAAGCAGCGCAAGGAAATGTCCAGTAACGAAGATGAGCCAGCCACACCAGCAGCAGAGACCACACCGTCAAAGACGTCACAGAAGGCAGCCTTGACGAACAAGCAAGAAAAGCTCGAGAAGAAGAAGAACCAGGACGCCGCCGCGGCCATCGCCGCCTCCGTACCCCCCGTCCCGCCCGCCGCGGCCAAGCTCACGCCCCTCCAGCGCTCCATGCGCCAGAAGCTCATCTCGGCCCGCTTCCGCCACCTCAACGAGACGCTCTACACCCGCCCCTCGGCCCAGGCCTACCAGCTCTTCGAAGACTCCCCCGAGATGTTCTCCGAGTACCACGAGGGCTTCCGCCGCCAGGTCGAGGTCTGGCCCTCGAACCCCGTCGACGGCTACATCCGCGACATCAAGCTCCGCGCCAGAGCCCGCTTCCCCAACGCTCGCGGTGGTGGACGCCCCGGCGGCGCGCCATCCAAGCCCGACGGCCCTCAACCCCTGCCCCGTACCGACGGGACGTGCTACGTCGCCGACCTGGGCTGCGGCGACGCCCGCCTCGCCTCGACCCTCGAGCCCGAGTCCAAGAAGCTCAAGCTCAAGATCATGAGCTACGACCTCCACTCCCCCGCGAAACACGTCACAAAGGCCGACATCGCCAACCTGCCCCTCGAAAACGACTCAGTTGACGTCGCCATCTTCTGCCTCGCCCTCATGGGCACGAACTGGCTTGACTTCATCGAGGAGGCCTACCGCATCCTCCACTGGAAGGGCGAGCTCTGGATCGCCGAGATCAAGTCCCGCTTCGGCCCCGTGCACCGCAAAAACGCCGTCGTCTCGCACAGCGTCGGCAACCGCAAAAAGGCAGCCGCCGCCGCCGCAGGCAAGAAGACGAAAGAACCCGAGGAGACGGAGGAGGACCGCACGGCTCTCGCCGTCGAGGTCGACGGCCACGAGGACAAGCGCGGCGAGACGGACGTCTCCGCCTTTGTCGAGGCGCTGCGGAAACGCGGCTTCGTCTTGGCGGGCCAGGGCGAGGGCAACAAGGGCGCGGTGGACCTATCCAACAAAATGTTTGTCAAGATGCACTTTATCAAGGGCGCCGTGCCCACCAAGGGCAAGGGGCTTGTCGCGGCAAAGGCGGCCGGCTACGTGGACAAGGAGAAGAAGCAAAAGAGGTTCGTGTGGGAGACGGAGGAGGACAAGGTTGATGAGACGGGTATCTTGAAGCCGTGTGTATACAAGATACGGTAGAACCGACCGGTTGTATATTGTTCTTGCGACGGTTTTGGCACATATAAAAGTTGTCTTCATTTGGGGGGGTAATATCGCATTCGTCAAAATAAAAATGCCTATATTTCGCAACCGCAATCGGACTTGTTGGGATGAAGCTGGGTGTACTGCGGTCGCCGAGCAGGGGACCATAGCGGATACCTTGGAACGTCGTCGTTTATACAAAGCATAGGCAAATCTCAAAGGTTTAGTTAGCATTACTTGAAATTCAAAAGTGCCGAGTGTGTCTACCAAAACGCTTTGAACGCATATCATTTCGAGCTGTGCATGCATGATACTACGACTCCAATTCACCCCACATCTCCATCCCGAGATTGTCCCATACCTTTGCGGTCCGACCATGCAGGTCCATTTCAACCAAAGAATTTCCGATACGCCCCTAATCCAGTCTATGCCCCGAATAAGAGACCGGCTGCGAACTCGACGTTGCCACCTGTAGCTTGCAAAGCATTGATCGCGGCTTCACGAGGGAAACCCAGAGCCATGAGCTGGTTGATATGCTCTTCCGGGAAAGTTGGCGCCGCTGGCTGCTGCTGCTGCTGCTGCTGCTGAGGTGCTGGCCGACCTTGTGGAAGGGTTTGCTGCGTCGGCGCGGCGGCAGCAGCGCCTTCGGGACCACTGACAACACCGGAGCGCTGACCAATGGTCGTTCCAGCTGGGCCAGGTAATCTGGGTTCTTCCTCCAGAGCCTCCTCGCTCTCCTTGGGAATCTCCGCTTCGCCCAAGAACGACACCTCCTCGCCCTGAATGATCAGCTTGTCCTTGGCCAAGTCAATGCTGGCTTGGTAGCGCTTAAGCATGTCGAGGCCAAGGAGAAGCTCGACCTGCTTGCCCTCCATGACGGTGAAACTGCAAGGCAGGAACATGGTGCCGACCTTGATCTGGGCAGAGTGTACGCGTCCGATGATGTTGGCTGTGCCTACACCACGAGCCACACCCGCAAACCGCTTGTCTACGAGTCTCATGATACCGCAGGCTTCGGCACATGAAGGGGACATGATGGTTGCCTGTGCTCCAGAATCGACTAACGCCTTTACTCTGTGGCCGTTCACCTCGACATCGACATACAGCATGTGCACTCGTCCGAATACTGTGTGAAGTTAGCCTCTCGGTCTGCGCATGTTATGCCTTGGTTGTCTGCCATACCTTCAGGGTTGTGCTCCATGGCGTTTTGGAGGTTTTCCATGACTCTCTCTTGACGAATCATCTCTTCAATCTTCTGCTGAGCCTCGATGTCGAAGGGGTCCTCGTTCAGACGGGCAATCTGCCTCTGCCGCTCTTCGCGTTCCCGCTGCTCACGGTCGTAGCTCTGATTGAAAAGCTGGGCAAATCTCTGGGGATCATCGAGAACGGCGGCGAGCTGGGGCTGCTGGCGGGTGGCTTCGGCACGTAAGTTTGGATCGCCCAGGATCTGAAGGCGAATGAGCTCTGGGTCCTGTCCTCCTGGTCGCCGGCGCTGCTGCGGTGCCCTTCTGCTCTGGTCCGGCAAGCCAGTGGTTCCTTGCATGTCCCTCACGTGCAGCGCCAACATCTCGCCGTCGGCAATCTGCAACTGTTCCATCGTCTGAGTGTCATCTTGGATCAAGCGACCGTTGTGGTAGAGGTGTTGGGAGGTGGGTGCGATGTTGGTCTCGGCTTGGATGGCTTCGCGGAGTGTGGACATGGGCATATCGGGAAAGATCTCGAGGGTGAGGAGATCCTGGTCCTCGACCTCGGGGTTCGTTATGCTTAGTGTAATGCGCCTGTTAGGAGGAAGAAGAGTCAGCGGAGAACGTGTCAAGTCCCGACAAAGGGGCAAAGCTTACATGACGGGCTTTTGTTCCTGGCGTACAGGCAGGAACTGTTTGCCGCGGGTTTGATCGGTTGATAAAAGAAATGGACTGGCGGCGAGAAGCAAAGAGGCCGGATCTGGTCCAGGGAAATCGTCAAGTTTCACTATTGCGAAAGCGAAGTTGAAGTCACCCTCAGTACGGAGCTGCGGAGGAGGGGTGTTGGAGGGGCCGAAATTCAGGCAACACAACAGTGACGTCTCACCCGGAAGGTAAAGAGCTGCTGGATAGGACGATTGGATGAAGCAGAGCTCCGGGAAAAGTTTCGACGTGATTCCGCAGCCTTGTAGCGGTGGTGAACGATTAGACAGGTGGTATCTGATGAGTTGAGAGACACTTGGTCTCAAAGAAAAGGATCTCAAGGTAAGGTGGAAGAGAGCTGGGGGAGGTAGCGGAAGGTAAAGGCAAGGTAGAGCTCGGCTCGGGTACTTGGGGTACCTTTTTGAGTGTTTCGTAAGGAAGGTGGGTGCAGTGACGAGACCCCTACCTTACACAGTACGTTTCCCCGTTTGCAGTGGCTCAAGATGGGGTCGACGGGGAACCAGGACGGGGAATATTTCCGTACTGCGGACTTAGCTACTGCGTACGAAGTATACTAAGGTAAGGTAAGGCAAGGTGGAATGGGGGCGGCCGGAGCACAAACACTGTGAAAAGCAAACCTGTGTGCTCCCAAGGCACGAATACCTCAGCTATCCGCACTGGTACCTAAGCAGCTAAGGTAGGTATTCCAAAGAGACGGGAGGGAAAGCACTGGCCACGGAACGAGATGGCGAACAGAAGCTCATGGAAAGCTTCGGGAACTTCTCCGCTTACCTTAGCTGAACTTACAGAAACCCCGACTGTATGTTTCCTGTCAGCCAGACAGACGCATGCTTTGTTTTGTTTTCTTCAATTTAGGTATTTTCGCGCGGCAATCTCTGCCTCGCAAGGCATCTGCACGTGTACTTGCTAAGCCTGCGGCAAGGAGGCCATTGATGACTTGAGCTTCCCAGTTCCAAGGTTGCTGAGGTCACAGCAGCGCGGGCAGGTTCCCCTACGGCATATCAGCCCCACGAGCTAATCGTTGACTAAGCCACCAAGTGTCTTAAAAGTATCTTTGACGGCAAACCAGGTGGAAGATGGCGCAATCAAGTACTTGATCTATACCTGCGGCAGCTGCGCGAGCCAAGCAAGCGACCTCAACAACCCTTGCAATCTACCCATGTACTTCCTTCTGGAGCAGGTACAAGAGCTGAGAATCCCCTCTTGTTTCTACTTTTTCTGCACTTGCATCTCTTTCTTTTCTTGTGCCAAACTGACATGTCATAGATCCTCAGGATGTACCGCCAATCGATGTCTAGCAGCGACATCTCCTGCCATCTTCGCCCGTGAGTTTCTGTGCGATGATGACAAGCCTACGAGCACCTCAACCTGCTGCTGCTCGAGGCAGAGAAGCACCCTGCTTCCTCGCTTGGAATCTACGTCCGTCTTTCCACTTTAATCATGACGAAGAACGTCTAAAACGACTTGCCCGGATGGCCGACGTTGGACGCGGCGTGAAACGGAGACATCCTGTCGAGTTTCTTCTTCATCACACCATGCTGAAGAGTTCCCAGCATCTATCTACCTGCCTGTGACCTCGCTGCTCACGCTCTACTCGGCGAGCAAGCTCGCAGGTCTGCTTCGGGTCAATGACAATGCATGTCTCGTTTATATGGCGACTGCAAGGGCCGGGGATTTTGTCCTGAACGGAATGTTCATGATCTGACGGCACAGGATCATGATTCCAAGCTGCCGTTGCTCCCACCGATATCTCGCATGCGACGTCTCGAAGGCGAGCAGAGATCGGCGTGCCAACCTCGCTCCGCTGGAGGGTCGGAACTGCAGTCAGCTCGGATGCCGGCCTTGAAGTCGGTCGGATCCGGCTTCCGGTGGCGGCCGCATTCCGGGTTCTCGACGCTGTTCAGTTGCAATGCTCCGCGTCTTCGTACTTGATGCAGTATGCGCTCTCAGCCTCTGCAACCCACACTGATTCATTAGGAAGGTCCATGACCACAGCCCAAGCGGGTTGACTCATAACTTACAACTCAGAATGTCTTCGGACTTCGCCCATCTGACATGGTGGGAAAGCCCAAAAAGTGCCTCAGGGCCCTTCCTAGACCTCATTGAGCCTGCTGCATATGCTGCATTGCAGCGGGGCAATGCAACTCTGGATCGCCGACCCGGAAAGCTTCTCGAAGTCGATACTGCAGTTATGTCCATTTAGGTGAATACCTGCAGCTGTCAACATGCCACAGCGAAAAGTTTTTCGTCTGCTTGCTTCGGCCTCGGGGCTACAGCTGTAATATCGGCCAAGATCCAGACGAAAGCCAAGGTCTATACGGATCGGCAGGCTCAGGGTCTTCTTGCCTACACAGTATGGCGTTGCTGCGGATCTTTCAGTCTTCAAAGCAATATCCATCAAGTTCGAGTACGAAGTAATAGTACATTCTCTACGATTCGACGGCGGGCCGGACTGGGCTGGTAATGTGCCATACAAGTGTGAAGCACACCGCAGCAGGCGGAGTCAGGGGAAAGGAGCAACAAGCATGTCGGCCAAGACCCAACTAAGGTAAGCCGCTCGCCCACCCACGCGAATCCAAAAGTCTGAATCTACATTGCACCGCACTCCTCTTTTCAAACTTTGTCATTGCAGTCGCTGACACTGCCTAGATCTCGTTCGGTTTCTGTCGGCTGCATTGGCCAAAAGCAGCCTCAATCTGACGGGACGGACCAGCAATTAGCGGTCTGAAAGCAAACAGCGCGTTTCCCAATCTGTTAAAGACCATTTATCACAACGCCAAAGTCCCGAGAAACTCTTGATACGACTCTGAGTTTAGAGACTCAAGAACTCTGTGCTTGTACCTTGGTAGCAGAGCAGTATTGGAGCATGGAGTGATGTCGAAGTTGGCTTACTGTGGGGAAATGAGTACAAGTCAGGTCACTTTTTCTCTCTCACTCTTCTCTTCCCTTGATCCCAACCAACCTTGCCCTATGTGCAAGCCATTCAAGCATCTTTTCCTACTGGAATCTACCCTGTCCTTGGGCGATAGCCTGGATCGAAAGAAAGCAACAGTACCCATTATTACCCGCCATGCCCTGCAAAGACCTTTTCCGCAAATTTCCATCTACAGAAGCTGGTATGCCACATGAACAGCGTCATGGCTCTTTCACTCAATGCCACAACTTGGAGAAGTTTTCTGGGAAGAGTGGGAAATAAGATGGAGCCGGGCAACAATTCCAGCGTCGCCTAGAAATACCCATGGGCTGAACAGGCCACAACTGTGCCACTGCGGGTAGGTCAGTCACGCGACAAACACCTCATAACCACAACCACACCTCACACAGAGTGTCCAATGATGGAGGGTGTTGCTTTGCCATGGTCCATGGCGAGTCACTGAACTCCAATTCCATCCAGTTGCCTCTTTGGCTGCTGCAATACCAATCCCATTTTCTACCAACTCCATACCTTTCTGCTTGGTCTGCAGCCAGGTTACTCCTCTTTTGCAAGCCCGTTATCGCATTCACAGCTCAGGTTCACTTGACTTGTCCCGATGCTTTGTCCCCTCTCCGCCGTGGACCACCCGATCTGACCTTAGCCTTTCTGAGACGTCTTCCCTCCTCCGTTCCGACACTCACTGCACCGAGCTAAGGTCTTCACTCGGCCTTGCCAATCGGCACACACCGGCCGAGCATTACTTGACTCACAGCCCCGTCAGGCCCCGCTCTGCAACGACAGCGCCGAGTCCAACGGCCGGCAGCACCCCGATGCCCCTCCGGAGCTACCTGTGCACTCGACCAACCCACCCCTTTCAACCATCACTCCCAGGTACCAACACCACTCACCTCTTCTGGTGTTCATCCTGAAGTGTCTCCTTGCCTTGTTCGAAACCTTTAGTCTCTCTGTCTACCAGCTGACGGGGGTAATTTGACCCAACAAGCTGCCCTCTGGTTGATTCCATCACCTCGCTTCTTCTCTCTGTGTAACCAACAACTCTTCCCACTCCCAACTTCTTCCTACCCCCAACTCTACCCAGCTCTCTACAAATTCTCATACGTCTTCCTGGCGTATCCGCATCTTCCACCTCCTCCTCAAATTCTCTTCCAATACCGCATTCTACGACGCACGCGTTATACACATCTCTCTCGATCGTTCGTCATCATGCCTGACGAGAAAGATCCCCCGATCGCCAAGCCTGAGGAGGCGTCCGACTGTGCCATCGACAGTTCTGATGACGCCGACGACGAGTACATCGAGACTCAGATGTCGCAGTCCGAGCTGAAGAAGAAGCAACAGACGCAGCGTCGGACGATCCAGCATATCGTTCCTTTCAAATGGAGCCCTTTGGTGTTGCCGCTGACCGAGTCGAATCTCGAGTCTTGCGTCGCCCTCGAGGACGCTGCATTCCCTGATCCGAGTCATCGCGCTACCCGCGTCAAGGTGAGCCGATTTGTCCCTGTCTTTCTTTGCAGTTCCCCTGCGTCCCTTTTCCCAATCTCTTCTCCTTGCGCCATCGAGTCTGGGTGTTCCGCCGAGCCAAATTTATGCAGAGCTCGCCTCATTCATGGAAATGAGAGTTCTGCGAGTTTCTATCGTCGGCGGACGGATAGGTCGCGTAGCATCTCATAGGCAGATCACGCGGAATCAAAGGTTCACGCAAAGCTTACACACCTCATCATAGTTCATGTACCGCCTCGCGACCTGCTCAGATATCTCCACAGGTCTCTTCTGCAGCGTCGTCCCGGCCGAGGCCGAGGCTTTCCCTCTCTCGACCATGACCGTCGCTAGCCCCGTCGAGACAGGTCGCGCCAACGGAGCCAAGCTGGTCCTCCTCGGCCACGCCGTCGCGACCCTCGGCGATGGCCCCGTCGTCAGCGACGACGACATGGCCTACCCGGACAACTGGCGCGATCAAAAGTCGGCCAAGAGCACGGATGTCGGCCACAAGATCATGGGTCGCACGCTGTGCCTGCACTCCTTTGCCATCGACCCCAAGCTCCAGGGCCTGGGTCTCGGCAAGCTTCTCATGAAGTCGTACCTACAGCAGATCAACAACTCTGGCGTTGCGGACCGCATTGCGCTGATCTGCAAGGACGTAAGCTTCCTCTAGCTCACTGAGCTACCCTGACTCTTGAAATCTTGCAAGTTGCTGACGAATCGGCAGTGGTTGGTTAGCTACTACCAGCGCTTCGGCTTCAAGCGCGTCGGTCCTAGCAAGGCGTCCTTCGCTGGTGGCGGCTGGAATGACATGGTACATGCATAATGATGCCTACCATCCCTTTTGGCGAAACGACTAACATGATATCAGGTCATTGAACTTTCCGGCCCGCCCAAAAAGGGTCCCGATGCCCTTAAGGCGTCCGCCGAGTAGTGCCGCCGCGGTCACTGAAACCATTGTGGAACTTTCTCCCCGTCTTTTTTTTCTTCGCAGTCCTCTCCTGTGAGCTACGACTATCCGAGCTCTAGACAGGACAAGAACGCCCCTATTTGTTTTGAGACAAACAAACCGGGAGGAACTGGGAGTGGCATACTGGGTGGGTTGTCAACTCTAAACAACCTCACTTTTGCATGATGGCCTTGCTTTTCTTTTCTTTTCTTTTCTTTTGTTGTCAAGTCGTCGTTGTCGAGTTACCGCGAGATTGTACAATCTCAAAAAAAAAAAAAAAAGAAAAAAAAAAAAAAGGGCGGTAGCATCATGAGACGACAGGGCCGGAGACTACCTTAACGATGAGGACATGACATAGAATGCCTTGCCACCTGGATGAGGGCGAGCAAGGCAAAATTAAGATACGATCTTTCACAGTGTCCCCTGTTCGGCCTGTATTTCTTTGCGTGAGGTTTTGCAGGTACTGCAAAGTCACTTCCCAAATCACTTTTATCATCCTATGCGCCTTGACCCGAGGGGTCCTATAAAGTTCCCTTCATTCGATCGCATTCATTCATCCCAACCACCCATACGAGCGCCGACCGTTGAGCGTGAAATTCAGAAGATCACGTCTGCCCACAAATCTAGACCGTCCCCGTTCTCTGGCTTTGGAGCTGGCTCTCAAGATTTAATCGGTAGCCTTGTACTTGGCACGGTACTCCTCAGTGCGCTTGATATCCTCAGCGGATGCAAAGCTCTTGGCACCCTCAATGATGTCGTCGAGCGTCAGGATGGCAAAGATGGGGATGCCGTACTCCTTCTTGATCTCGCCCATGGCGCTGGGGCCAGGCTTGCTGTCGTCGCCATCAGCAGCGGGGAGCTTCTCCATGCGGTCGAGCGCGACGACGATGCCGACGACCTCGCCGCCCTCCTTGCGGATCTTGGCAATGGCCTCGCGCTTGGCGGTTCCCGCGGTGATGACGTCGTCGACGATGAGCACCTTCTTGCCCTTGAGCGGCGCGCCGACAATGTTGCCGCCCTCGCCGTGGTCCTTGGCCTCCTTGCGGTCGAACGAGTAGCACGTGGTGCCGTAAGTTTCGGGGTCCAGCTCGGCGAGCTTGTCCGTCGTCGAGGTCGCGAGCGGGATGCCCTTGTAGGCCGGGCCGAAGACGATGTCAAAGGCCAGGCCGGAGGACTTGCGGGCCTCGATGACGGTGTGGGCGTAGGCGACGGAGATGGCACGGAGGAGGTCGGCGCGGTAAAAGTCGCCGGCGTTGAAGAAGTAGGGGGAGATGCGCTTCGACTTGAGCTCAAAGGAGCCGAACTTGAGGACGCCGCCGGCGATGGCGGCCTTGAGGAAGTCCTGCTTGTAGGGGGCGAGTTGGGAGGACATTTTGGCGACTACCGTTTAACAATGGGCTTTTTTTTGGGAGAAAGAATAAAGAAGAGACGGGAATTTTTGGGTTGGTCTTCCAGAGGTTTATGCTTGTCGGAGGCTGGAGGATGAAAGATCTCAAAACTGAAGCTCCGCGAAACGGATTCGCGGATAACCCCTCTATTCACGTCTGCCCCGCGGAGAGTGCCCCACCACGCAAAATTTATCGCGATAAAGTTGTGATAAGACGAGGAATCCGCACCGCCGGACCCTGCATAGCTTCAATCAACATCACAAACTCACTGATGGTTTAGTCTACTGGGGCAATTTGGAACGTACTTGTACCAAAAATTTGATGAACTCCTTGAAACCACCCATCATAGCCTTATGAGTGTAGTTAAGACTACCTTAATATATCAGCCATGTGGGCGAGGTACCTAAGGTAAGGTACTTACTTAATTGTGTCCATCAGCGTTGAGTGCACGACCAAAACCTTTGAGCGGCCACTAATGGCATGGGGTCCCTCGCCCCACCTGTCCGTGCCGATAAGATAAGCGAACGAGAGAAAAAAATTCGAGTGCAGAACACCGCCCCCCATCCCAAATACTTTGTTGTAGTTCACCGACGGTGCACCTTGACCGATCGCAACATCTGAGGACTGCTTCAAGTTTTTCCAACGCAGACCCCAGCCGCCAAAATGAAGACTCAGTACGTCGGACCCTTCCTATATGCGATCGAATTTCAAAGAGAAGCCAAATTACAAAAGAATCAATCTGTGCTAACCACGCTTTGCGCGACAGGTGGAAGGATCTCCCCCCGGTCCCCAACTCGCAAGAGTTCCTCGACATTGTCCTCTCGAGGACGCAGCGCCGGCTGCCGACCCAGATCCGCTCGGGTTTCAAGATTTCCAGAATCAGAGGCTTCTACACCCGCAAGGTCAAGTTCACCCAGGAGACCATCAGCGAGAAGCTCGGCCTGATCATCGAGTCGTTCCCTCGCCTCAACGACATCCACCCCTTCCACAAGGACCTGATCAACACCCTCTACGACGCCGACCACTTCAAGATCGCCCTCGGCCAGCTCTCAACCGCGAAGCACCTCATCGAGACCATCTCCAGAGATTGTGCGTATAATCCAGCTCTTTTCGCGAGGCCTTCTTCCCGCGTGGTGTGGGGGAAGGCGACTTTTTCGATTTTGGGAGGGGAAATGCAAAATAGCTAACCTAGTGCAATTTGTGCAGACGTCCGACTCTTGAAGTATGGCCAGTCGCTTTTCCAGTGCAAGCAGCTGAAGCGCGCCGCGCTTGGTCGCATGGCGACGCTCATCAAGCGCCTCAAAGACCCTCTGGTTTACCTCGACCAGGTTAGACAGCGTAAGTGGCAATCCGACGACACTGAGAGCGCGCACAAGGATTTTCCACTGACTGCGAGGGAATAAAAGATCTTGGCCGTCTTCCCTCGATCGATCCCAATACCAGAACCCTCCTCATCACGGGTTTCCCCAACGTCGGAAAGTCTTCTTTCCTCAAGTCCGTCTCGAGAGCCGACGTCGATGTCCAACCGTACGCCTTCACAACGAAGTCGCTCTTCTGCGGTCACTTTGACTACAAGTACCTTCGTTTCCAGTGCATTGACACCCCTGGTATTCTCGACCACCCTCTCGAGGAGATGTAAGCAAAACCCCAATATTGAAAACGCAGGAAAGGGGTTTCAGACGCTGACAGCCCATTCAGGAACACCATTGAGATGCAATCCGTCACCGCCATTGCCCATCTGCGATCCGCTATTCTCTACTTCATGGATCTCAGCGAGCAGTGCGGTTACTCCATCCAGGCCCAGATCAACCTCTTCCAGAGCATCAAGCCCCTGTTCCAGAACAAGATCGTCTTCATCGTCGTCAACAAGATCGACGTGGTCAAGCCCGAGGACCTCGACGCCGCCACCCAGGCTCAGCTCCAGGGCCTCCTCAAGTCCGGCGAGGTCGAGATGCTCCAGCTCTCCTGCAACACCCAGGAGGGCGTCCAGAACGTCAAGAACACCGTCTGCGAGCGCCTCATCGCCGAGCGCGTCTCCCAGAAGCTCAACGCCGGCACCAACAGCAGCGGCAACATTGGCGGCCGCCTCGCCGACGTCATGGCGCGTATCCACGTCGCCCAGCCCGGCACCAGCCAGCCCCTCCAGACATTCATCCCCGAGGGCATCAAGAACATGAAGAAGTACGACAAGGAGGACCCGGAGCGCCGGAGGCTCGCCAAGGACGTCGAGGCCGAGAACGGCGGCGCCGGCGTCTACAGCGTCGACATGCGCCAGGACTGGCTCCTCGCCAACGACGAGTGGAAGCACGACAAGATCCCCGAGGTCTTTGACGGCAAGAACGTCTACGACTTCGTCGACCCGGATATCGAGGCCAAGCTCCAGGCCCTCGAGGAGGAGGAGGAGCGCCTCGAGAAGGAGGGCTACTACGAGTCGGACGAGGAGCTCGACGACGAGGAGGAGGCCGACATCCTCTCCAAGGCCGAGATCATCCGCGAGAAGCAGGCCCTCATCCGCAACGAGGCCAAGATGAAGAAGCGCCTCAAGAACCAGGCCATCATCCCCCGCAAGTCCCAAAAGGTGCCCCTCTCCCAGATGGACGACGCCCTCGACCAGCTCGGTGTCGACACCACCGACATTGTCAACCGCGCCCGCGCCCAGTCCCGCCCCCGCGGCCGCTCCTCCGGCCTCTCCCGCGCCGGCACCGAGGACGTCGACATGATGGACACGGACGCCACCCCGCGCGAGCGCCTGCGCTCCCACAGCCGCGCTCGCAGCCAGAGCCGCGCCCCCATCGTCAACAGACGCGAGGACGGTGTCCAGGACGACGAGGCCCGCGACAAGGCCGACCGCCTCGCCAAGCTCTCCCAGAAGAAGCGGAACCGCATGGCGAGACAGGGTGAGGGTGATCGTCACACCACCGTATCGCTGCAAAGGCATTTGGTAAGTTTCCATCTCGTCCGCCGCCTTGGAATATCGTATCGAAATGCAAAGCAAACGCTAACCCACTACTACAGGTTGCCGGCAAGCGTGGCCTCGGCAAGAACCAGAGACGTTAAGAAAACCACCACCACCAACCCCGTCATCGCCAGCAGCGGTAGGGGTAAAAAAGACGGTAATGGATGTTTACGGAAAGAGAATAAAAGTAAATATGCTTTATTTATTTCGGGGGGGCATGGAGGCGTTTTGCGGTCTTTGTTTCGTTTTGCTGCTGCCTTGTTATTTGTCTTCTTCCATTCCTTCGTTCTCTTGCGACACAAATCACATCACATCTGACGAGGTCGGTAAAAGGCTCCCACATTTTGAATTGGGAGGCCACGAGGGATAGAAGAGAGGGAATAGGAGACGGGGAAAATCTGTGATGCCTTTTTTCTTTTTGAGAAACGTATGTCAAAAGAAAAAGCATCGTAGCATTACCAGCTTTGCGTGTGTCTCGACGTTTGATGGCTCTCTTCAAAGGCCATCAAATCAAGGACCATTGAATACCCTGAATAAGAAACCTATAAGAAAACATGAGAAGACTTCAGTGAGCCCGTCTGTGAGTGCTGGACTCGAAAAATCACAAAATATGGCATCAGTTGTACGGGCATACGGAACCGAAGAATGTGGTAAAATGGCTTGAATAACTTTGAAGAGCACCACCCTCAGATGTTTACGTCCAAGATATGTTATATATATACCCCGGATTGCCGTCTGTTATGATGTGCGAGGACACAATGCCTCTCAGACTTGCTCCCTCCTCCCCTCACCCGCTTGAAAACAAAAGTTTCAATAAAGCATCCCCTTGCGCTTACTGCTCATCCGCAACTTGCAGGCCCTCTCTCAGACCCTCAACCTTGAGCTCCTCGCCGGTGGCGCGGCGGTAGATATCCTTGACATCATCGGTCGTGCTCTCGAAGTGACTGCTGGCGTCGTAGCTCTTGGAGACGAAGACGTTGTCGCCGGTGCCGTCATCCGTGGGCTCGTAGATGGGGATCGGGGCGCCCTTCAAAAGAATTAGTACCCTGTTTCTTACACTGCGCGGACTCGGGCTTCTCTCTTACCATGAACTGCTCCTCGATCTTGCCGAGGCGCTCCAGACCTGGCTGAAGCTCGACGTGGTGGTTGGCGTTCGACTCAGCAATGGTCGAAACGATGGCAATCCAGTAGCCCTTGGGGCAAACGTTGTGTGCCGATGACACGCAGGCGATGTAGATATCTAGCTTCAATGAGTCGTGCATTCAAGTTTCACTTTTCGGTTACACTGCACTTACCGTTCTTACGGCCAATCTGGGATTGGGGAATGATGAGCTGGGAAGAGTCGGCGTCGTTGGTGCCGGCCAAGGGGTGCTTCAGAATGCAGATGGCGCGCAGAACCTGTCCGACAACCTTGACCTTTCCGGGGAAGTAGCTGGGGTCACCAAGGATCATCTTGGCCTTGGTCTCGAACTTCATCTCCTCAACGCCAGTCATAGTGGCCTTGATACCGACAGCCTTGCCGCCCTCGTACTGCACCTCGTCGACGTTGGTGTTAAGCATGTAGGTACCACCGTAGATGGCAGACAGACGGGCGAAGCCCTGGGGAAGCTCGCCGAGACCGTAGAGAGGGTAGATGTAAGGGGACTTGCCGTAGCGGGACACAGAGGTTCCGTACAGGCGGATGCGCTCGATGGCCTCGGGGGCGGCACCAGGCTTAGTGAGGTACTCGTCCGTGGTGAAGAGAGCCATGGCGTGGCCGATAAAGTCACGAGTACCGGTCTCGAGACCGAACTTGTCGTAGACCTCCTTCATGGTGACATTGTTGATGTCGAGGCCTAGCGCATGACTGTCAGTCCTGTCCCACGATTCCGCCATCCCTCGATGCTTCGAAATGTCGAAACTCACCCTTGTGTGTGCCGGGGTCCTTGCGGTCAAAGGTGCCGATCCACTCGATGAAGCTCTTCATGCGGCGCTTCTCAAAGATTCCCATCAGGGGCGAACGCAGAGCCTCGCCGGCATCGGAGGGAACCTTGGCAACAGTGGCCTTGGAGCTCTGGCCCTGCTGGACGTAGCTGCCTGCAACCTGCTTGAACTCGAGGTATCTTGTGACGTCGGTCGAGACGAGAATGTTGGTGAGCTCGCCAGCGGACATGAGGAACTTGGGGACAAGGTCGATGTTCCAGTCATTCAGACGCCCGTACTTCGTCCAGGGCTCCTCGCCCTTTGCGTAGTTGCCGTACTTCTTGTAGAGCTGCAAGTTTGTCGGGTTAGAACCCCATTCGGACGGGAGGGTAGGGAAGAGTCGTGGGTGTCATACCGTCTCGAGGTTAACCGAAGCTGCCTCACTGGTTAAGTTTAGCTAGGTTCTTCATGGGTGGAAGGCCAGATCGCGGCCTTGGAGGAGCAAGACTTACCCGCCATAGTGGTCGTTGCGGTCAATGTGGAGGACCTTCTTGCCCTTCACACTGAGGACACTGCGCGGGGAGAATAATGATTAGCGAAGCGAACATTTGAGTGAGCGATGGAGACAATAGCTTGCTTACCCAGAAAGAACACACTCAGTCAGACCTGAAGAGAGAGGACGGTGAGGTCGACCGGTCAGCCAGGAAGCTCTGTCGAGCAGTCGGGGACCCCACAGGCCGACGAGCGACGATGCGGGGCAAATAAAGGAGGATGGCGTAACGTCACTTACCAGTGCCCAGCACGATGACATCGTATTCCTTTGCAATCTCATCCATGGTTGCGGCTGAGGGGTATGTGCGTGTGTGACGGTTGTTGTTATATTAAAGTCGGTCGGTGGTTTCGCAGCGGAAGGAGAAGGGAAGAGAAAAGTATGAAGTGTTGGATGTCTGGAGAAGTAGTTGCGGCGGTGTTGTGAAGAAGAGACATGGGGGAGCAACATGCAGCAAAGGAGGATCAAGTGGGGGGGCAAGAGCCACCTACTTTGCCGTAGATTGCTAGAAACAGTTGGGTTTTGGAGGGACATGGAGGGGTTCAGCAGTGCATGCGGCAGCACATCAAGCGTCCAGTGTCACTGGGGGCCAGCCCGGTGGTCAGTGGCCAGTGACCAGTGCCAATGCTCGCTGGGGGGGCCCGTCCTGGCTCCAGTTGTACCTCCAAATGGCCCATGCAAGGTCCGCTCTCCGCCCGCTCTTCTTACTGCAAACTATGCTGGCCACTTGCTCACCGCTAGCAGACTGGACATGGACCGACCGAGGCCGTAAAGTTGCAAGTACCTTAGCTCAAAAGGTACCTCGACTTTTGTCTGCTCTGCGTGTACCTGGCGCCCTCGGCGGTGTGAGTGGGCTTGTCCCTGCTACAAGGACCCAGCTCCCGCCCTTCCCCGTCCCAGTTCTGTAACATTATGCGAATACAAGTCTCATCTATTATTCAGTTTCTCTCTGTTATGCAAGACCTTTCTGTAGATCTTATTCAATCCTTTCTCAAGTTGACCATGGCAAGCGTTGCTGTTGTATCACGCACGCTCTAAATCTTCGTCGACAATTGCATGTTGCTAGCGGTGTCAAGAGTGAGAATGATGTCTGGGGAATGACTTCCAAAATACGCCTGGCACAAAATATTCGTATCGTACAAGATTCTATACATGTCTGGATACAATGATACATGACTCTCCCGTCTGCGACCCTCGCGCTGAATGGGGAGACAACAAACAGAGCCGCTCAGATCTTCGGCTTGGGCATCGCCGGCGCAGGCTTGCTCTCAACCGGTTTGCTGGGCTTGGCCTTCTTCGCCGGGTGCGGTGGCTTCACCTTGACCTCGACCTCTTCCTCAGCCTCTGGCGTAACAGGCGCGGCTTCCTTCTTCTCTGCCTGAGGCTCGACGGACGCCTCGACGGCTTGAGCCTCGATAACTGGTGACTCGACAGCTGCGGCCTCTACCTCCTCGGCGAGGTACTTGTTGCCCTCTTCCATATTCTCGTATCCTGCCAGCGGCGTGTATGCCTCTCCTTCACCAGAGAGATTGATTTCGGGGTCGTTCTCGGCCAATCTGCGCGCATCCTCCCAGAGGTAAAAACGTTCGGTCAAGACGTGCTTGATCGCCTTCATTGTCGTGACAACCTAAACAAGCGCCGGTCAGCAGCCATCTCCGAAAAGTCATGTGGTAGACACAATACGAACCGTCTCGTCCCTGCTGTTGGCCTCGAATCCTCCGAAACCGACTTTGCGTCTCTCACGCTCGAGACTCGTCGTCGCAATGCGGTTTCTCTCCTTCAGACAGACATACCACAGCGAGTGGAGGTCTTCCCAGTTCTTTTTTCTCAGCTCCTCCACTGTCCATGCACGGCCATGAGACTGGTCCTCCTTGGGCGTGTTCAAGAGCTTGTTCTTGCCGTAGAAAAAGTCCCAGAGCCCGTGGTTCGGGTCCGTAGGAACCTCACGCTTGTAGTCTGACGGCTTGGGCAGCGTCTCCCATGATACGGAGAGCGGCTCACGGGGACCGGATCTCTTCATGGTACTGACACCTCGGAGGCGATTGTTGTCGCGGGTCTTGCGCACCGAGTGCGCAGCCGAAGTCGAGAAGCATGCCGTTGCGGTTCGGGGTTGGGTGGCCGTCGCGGGTGTCGTGGACAGCCATTGCCGAGTCTCCTGGAGGCGCAATACGCGACCTATCGACGGCCGCATCGCATTGGGGTTCGCCATCTCTGGCAATTGGTGTCAACGTGGATGCTGGTAAGGATCACGAATCCCTTTCTGAGAGCTCGTACTATTTCGCCAGTTTAGAAATTTGGGAAAGCCTCCAACCAATCACACGCCGGATCGCTGCGGCTGCGGGTGAACGAGCTACCGGATGGGTCTGTGCGGCTGTCAAGCATAGTTACAGACTTGTGGCTTGACAAACTCTTGTGTGGCTTGGATACAACCTCCTGTCCTCCTTCTTTCTTTAACGTCCTACGATCTTGCTGAACCCTAGCTTCACCTGAAGCTTCTATCATCCTTCTCCATGTTTTTGCTCCGATCATATATTCTAGTTGAGTCTTTCTTTTCATCGATTCTTAGCGTGGAAATTGGTGATAGAGGCCATCTACTCGTTGCACTCAATCTTAACCACGTAACTCCCCCGGCTTGCTACGCGGCACTTTTCGACAAGCCCTTTGCTCAGCTATTCCTAAGAGAACGACATGAACACCCTGCTCAAACTCGATCTGAGACCTTCAGTGGCGAAAATATGCCTTGTTTCTCCATTGGTGCTCGCCAATCGCCCCACAGCAGTCATCTCCGTCGGAAGCTCGCCCTCTGGATCAACGAGGCCATTGAATATGTATCTATTGACTACATATAGTGAAACGTCGATCTCTACGGACTCAATCGCCAGCTAATTCCCAGACACTCGTCAAGCTGACCCATGTCTCACTCATTGCCAAGCAAAGGAAGCCAATCGAGCAGTGCTCAGGCCGTATAGCTTGCACAGCTACACTTGCGCCACCAGGTGCTCTTGGTATATTCCATCGACAATTTCGCCATGTGCTTTTTTCCGCATGACTACCAGACCGATAAAGTCCATATAGGCCTTTTCAATCCAGTCCTAGCACCAGCAACAGCAGGGCCAGGACAAACTGGTGACCGGAGTGGTGGTATCCTTACAGGTCAACACTCAATCATGGCCGTGTTGCAGCCTACTTTCGATAACATACAAGTTCGAGTTCGCATACGACCCCAGTATGTGTGCCATAGTAACCGCCGTGAAATATAGTCGCACCGTCGTTAAGCTCTTTCTTGCCACCATTCTGGTCATTCAGACGTGCCTTGGCTGTATATCTTGTTGCTACCTAAAGACGGTGATGCCAAAAGCTGGGTTTGAACATCAGTCTTTGATATAAGTAGGCATATGAGCCTATCGCCTTTATCAATCTGGAGGTGTAGAGGAGATGACCTGGATACATCGTCCCTGTATTCTTCAAAAGGTCGCGCTGCAGCTTGCCCACTGTCCAAAGGGCAGACGGCGCGCGCACTTATTGTGCGGAGGCATTATATGTTCCGCCCAATCTCCTCCTCATCACGAATCATCTCCGGCTCCCGAAATCTTCGATTCTATACAGCTATCTCAACCACGGTCTTCAAGCCCGCTATCTCATCTACTTGGTTGACTCCCCCCTTGAGGCTCTCGAGCTCACATATTCGTCACGCCCAAAGGTCTAAAGGCCCATCTCCCCCCGTGAGAAGCGTACAAGATATCATAACCAACAAAATATCCAACGATATATCTCTCGGAAGCTCCAAATAAACGATCCTATGTTCATTGGGCTTCTCATTCTCGCCGTCGCAATGGGGCTTACCACGCTCATTGACCTTTTCCCCGAAATTGCTTATACGCCCCCTTTCAGAGACACAAAATATGTCTCTCAGTGTTACCCGGTGGAAATCAAACTAACTCTTTTGAAAAGCTAGGCTCGCTGATGTTGAAGTCGCTCGCCTGCCTTAAGCTCAGCAGATCCGGCGGATGTCATCCCCACTCCATTCGTCAAGCCTCGTGATACCATACACCAACAGAGATACGAGCGATTTGTATACAGAAACACAAGGGCAAGGCATGAATCTAGAAGACGGCGTTCCACACGAGCGCCGAGGGATCAGGGCGGTGATTGAAGGGGGAGAATACACACTTGGCAAGAGTTCACACAGCGCCGCCGAGAGTTCTTAGTTATCATCATCTCATGTGTTTGAATACAAGTTGAAAGTCCGAAATCTTCCGCTCAGCGAAGTTATTTCCAAATCCTCCGAAAGCAATAAAGTGTCAAAAACTGAATTCCTAGTCAGGAAGCCTTGACGTCCTCTCACGTCCCCACTATTTCCATCGCCCAAAGTCTCGTCAACCAATGACGATCAAGCTTTTTCCAACATCAATTCTTCCCCAGCTCATCTACGCAACAGAAAAAAAAAAGCTGCTTTCCATCAGCTACCGCCGCGTCCGACGTCCAGTCCTTCACTCGAACCTCAAGAAATCTCATCAGCGGGAAAATCCACGTTCGTGTCTACCTTGCATATCGATACCTCTTTTGGCGGAATTTCCCTCAGAAGCTGGGTTGGAAGCGCCGTATCCTCTCTACGCAGGACCCCCTTCAACCACACCCGCCAACAATCCTCATTCTCGCTCCATCTCACATACCCTCCACGGCCTCGCCAAAGACCAGATGTTCAAGTAAGCTCATGCACGCCACGGGACCCTAGCCCTCAGCCCCATCACCTCACCTCCACTCTCCTCTCCTCCCCCCCGTCCCCGCTCGTTTTCCCACGGCCCCCAAACTCGGGAACCTAAACCCTTCACCATACTCACAAGACCCCCCACGCGGCACCTACAGGGCATACAAGAACCTCACCCCAAAGACCCGCCTGGGCTTCGGCGTCGCGGTCCTGGCCTGGGGCGGCGCAGGCCTCTACTTCTCCGACCGGGCCGAGGAGAAGTACCAGCCCACGCCCGAGGAAAAGGCCGTGGTCGACAAGTACGTCCCAAAGGTCACCGTCGTCGATAGGTCCGAATGAAGCGAGTCCAGTCAGTGAGTGAGCGGGTGAGCAGGGCGTCCATTACTCGGGGAAGAAGATGATTGGATCTTGTTATTGAGGACGGAAAACATGGTGTCACCATTATCTAAGTGATTTAGAGACAGTCTTCACCGGATGTAGGATATAGGCATGGCCAAGGTGGTTGGTTGTTGAGTTTATACAGTCAAGTCGATTTTTGCAGATTCTAATGTCTAAGTTCATGCTACTAGTTCAAAAGAACAATGAAAAAAACTGTGCTGGCAGTGTTGCCTCTGCATCTCGTTTGTTTTTTCTTCGTTGTCGCGATAAAAAGGACGAGTACCACCCATTTTGAGACATCTAACATTAGACCAGACCAGCCTAGCCACGCAAACCGCCGAAACAAGTCATTATGAGCGAAAAGCCATGAATATCGTGACAACCTCATCGGGCCACCGCTGGTGCCACCCGAGAGCCTCCCAAGTTCTATCTGATCGCAGTCTAATGCAGTGCCAACTCCACCTCCCCGTCTATCGCATGAAACCACCCGCCACAAGATGCATATCAGAAGTAACCACCGTCAATCCGGCTTTGATGCAAGAGGGAATCGAGATGCTTTTCCGCAACAAAGCATATGAGTTGATGAGAACGGATCCGTGAGGAAACAAGACAAAAAAGATGAAAATGAGTAAAAAGAAACAAAACGCCGACCAAATGCAGTAGGTTTTTTTTGTGAATGTCAAAGCATGCCGCCGCCCGTTGTGCCGATGTTCGTTTGCACAGAAGGTATTCCTGGATCCTCCACCACCGCCGGAAGAGGTTTGAAAAGTCGCGCCATGTCGAGTGTCAGATTCGACACTCCAAAATCCTTGTCGATCTCTCCAACCGATCCCATATCTTCACCCCTAGACGCCCCATCCGACAATACCCATGCCTTCACCGACTTCAATAATTGCATCACCTGCATGAAACGCGCGTCCGACTCCATCTGCAGCTCTGATGACCGGGTATGCTTTAACAGGTACTTAGCAAGCCAGTAGAAATGGATGCCGTCCCTAGAGAAACCATACCTACGGACGTTCTTCGCTGATCCAGGAGGAAATTGGTTGACCATGTCGGTATCCCAGTTGGTCTTGAACTTTTGGAGGGCCATGCGGAACGATTCGTGCACATGTACCGGAATGCCCTGCAAAGCGGGATCGACAGGTGTTGCCCTGCCGCTGCTGATGCCGTTATCTGATCCACCATTCACCATCCAGTCACTCATTGGTGGAGTCGCGTAACCCTTCATCACGGCACTACCGTCCAATTGAGCTCGTCGAATCAAGGACAGGATGGCGTGAATCAAGATGAACTTTCCGTAAAGATTCGTTCTGCCTGGCTGAATCTGGTAGGATCCGTGAAGCAAAGCTTGGAGAGCATAGTCCATTTCCGGTTGCTTGCTGCGCCGTGTTCCATTTGGATTCTTTTGCTGTGCCAACTCATCTCCGTGTAAGCCCAGAGCATCCTCGCAATCCTTCTTCGTCCGTGCGTCCCACGCTGCATCATCAGATGGCAGCGGGATGTGCATCTCGAAGCTGTCAAGTTGAGACTGGGCGTTGAAATAAAGTTCCATGGCGGAGTTGCAGAGGAAGATGATGTGCATCAGGCGTATCCGCTTTTCCTGTTCAACCCACACACCCCAATCGAATGTGGAGACATCGAAGTTCTGAGGGGTAAAGTTGCTCTGGTGCAGCGGACTGAAGAGGGGCGTGCTGGTGGAGACCTCCAACAGGCGAAGACGACGAGTCTGCTCCGCCGTGGCTGGGAAAATCTCACGAGCGCTCTCACGGTGCTGCGGTGTACTATTCCAGATCAGCAGAATTTGGAGCAGCATCACAGCTTGGAGTTGCTCAAGGTCGCGATGACCGTTACTTGAGGCACCAGCGTCAGCGTTACCATTCTGCTGTTGGCCCACCGAGTTGGCCAAAAACTGCACGTCGCGAACAAGTGCGGACTTGAGGAAGTTCATCATATCGCGCACGTGATCTGGGGAAAGACGGTCAGAGTAACAGGCGCCCATGCAGCACATGCCAGCCAACAGGCCAGTATAGGCTTCCATGATACGGAAGGTGGGTGTATGGAGAATGGGAAAATGGACATGGAAATGAGTGTACTTTTCCAAGAAGTCGCGTATGTTTTCGGCGGAGAAGTATAGGTTGAAGCCGGCGCTTTCATCGGTAATCGGGGAACCTGGAGGGTAAAAAAAGTTGAGGATCTGGTTGGAGAGATGGGTAAAAGGGTCTTGGATCGATGGCGGCACGTCCCAGGTCGAGAAAAATAGGGAATCGGGGTGGTTGGAGTGGCCAAGCGGACCTTCTGTACTTTCAACGCCGGTATTAGGCTCTGGTTTGGTTGCGATCTGCGTCTGTCCAAGATTAGGGGGGAATTGAGTATGATTTGCGTAGGTTTGTTGCGCACCAGCCTGGAACATTTGAGACCAATCAAGGCCCGATTGTTGGTTCGAGTTCGACCCGCCATACATGGACATTCCATTTTGACCCGGGGGCATATTGTAGTTTTGCATCTGTTGATTCATATTGGGCGTCATGGAGCTAGGGACATTGCCGTTGTATGCCTGCTCGAAGTTGCCACCTCGGCCAGAAGCATCCATGACAGATCCTGTCAAATCCCGTCTGTCTTGGTTACTGCCATTATCAAGCCTAGTCAGGCTGCTGGCGCGCGACAACTGACTCTGATCGTTCGCAAGGTTGCTCATCCCGTCCGACACAGGCATCATACCAAAAGGCTGAACCATGCCATCCGCAGGCATGTTACCCAGACCATTGAGGTGGTTCAGACCGCCATCCTGACCAAGAGCCGCCTTCTGCGCAGCAGCGTTCTTCTTGACATGAGCCTGAGGGTGAGACAAGTGACTAGCACCAGTCGGGTTACCTCGGCGAATGGAACACTTCTGGAAGTGACGCTTGAGAATGTCACTTCGCGAGAAAGTGTCGCGACACAGCACACACATGTAGGGGCGGTCGCCCGTGTCTATTCGCAATCCGCGTCAGTAAAGGGACTGAGCTGCGTGAGTTAGTAATGGGTTATGACTTACGGCGCAGAAGATGACGCTTCAAGTGCTTCGCGTGCAAGTAGGTCTTGGTGCAGTGAGGGCAAGGGAACTTGCCATCAGCATCCTTGACCGGGATCACAGTGCTCTTGGTGTTGCCGGCGCCAGCGGGAGTAGCGGCAGGGCGGCCAGGAGCGCTGGGGAGAATGCCACGGCGACCCTGAGAGCCGACAACGTGCGTGGGCTGGTCAGCCTCGCCCATGCCACCGGGCATGACACCGCCGGGGCCGTAGGGAGAGTTCATACCGGGCTGGGGCATGACACCACCAGCAGGCATGGGACGCAGGACAGGAGGAACGCGTCCAGACGCGGGAGCAGGCGCGATGGGCTGCGGGTGAGAAGAAGCCATCGTGGTCTGGGGCAGCATGGACTGAGTGCCGTACGCCTGAGGCGGGGGAGGGTACTGGCCCATCTGCTGGTAGGGACCGCGAGGCTGCTGCTGCTGTTGCTGCTGCTGCTGAGGCTGGTACGGCGGCATGTTGTTCTGGGAGCCCGGAGTGTTGGGCGTCGCAGGAGTGCGAGGTGTGTGAGGGTTGCTGCCGTACATTTGGTTCATGGCGGCGGAGGTCTGCGGCTGCAAAGGCGGCAGAGTCTGGTGAGGCAGCGGGGAGTTGGTGTGCTGAAGTTGATGAGGCGTGATGGCGGGGGGCGACGGGTAGGAGGCCGAGGTCGTGTTTATACCATTGGTAGGGTACTGGGAAGCGTCCATGCTATCCGCGGCAGGTCTGTTGGCCTTTTGTCGAGACAAAGGCGCACAGAGCAGCTTGCTTGTTGCGAGATCGAGACGCGTTCTCACGTCTGTCTTTACGGGACTCGTCGAGGGTCTCGTGTAAAAATTTTGTGGGACAAGGACAGTCAAGTCGCCGACCCAGTTGAGATGATGATGCAAGGGCGAAAAGAGAAGTAAACTCGAGTGTAGTGATGCACAGTCGAGAAGTTCTTCAGGATAAGCTTTCCGCCAGACGAATGAAGGAAGTCGCGAACCCAAAGAAGACAACACGCGCTGAGAGGTGTTGTTTGTAAGGTGGACTTTCTGTGGTGGGATGAGGCTCCAGTTGATCCCGTTTGGAGGTGGTTTTGGGGAGGGTCGGGAGTGGAGCAGATGGGCCCCGATCCTTTTTATTTTTTTTTCTCTCGCGTTGCTCTTCGGCAAGAAAAAAAAAAAGCTGTCAGGTACCTGGTGCCGCCGAGAGGGGTGTGAAAGAGGGGTGTGTGAGTGGGAAGGAAAAAAGTGGTCTTGCCGGGGTGGGTGCCGAGGGTGTGAGAGGCAGGAACCGTTGAGCAATGGTCACTCCGTCCAAAGAGGTGGAGGGGGGAAAAAAGGGAAGAAGTGGATTTGGACGTCGCCCCTTCTGGGAGGAGTGGATCCGGCTTGGTCTTGGTGAAGGGCCTTTTTCGGAGAAAGTGTGGGAGGTTGGCCGTTGGTCGGAATCCTGGTTGACGGATAATGGATCGGTAGGTGACGAAGGGAAAGGTGGGCAGGAAGCAGACCAGGGTGGGATGGTGGTGTACCGGTGGATTCTTCTTCCTTTTTGTGCAAGGAAGGCACGAAGGGTAGGATACTCCGATACTGTACGGTATCGATGCAGGTGACTGCGAATGGCAAGTTGCTTGTGTTTCTGCTCGCGTTGTCGAGTAGGTAAGGTTAGGTAGGGTTCAACGAGTACCTCGACTTCTTGGGTGGTAGAATAGAGAAGAGAAGACTTGGCCGAAGCAGAACAAGAAAGTTGGAGGTCACCGCGGTCCAAGATCAAAGCATCTGAGTGAGGTGCGGACGGTATGAAATTTTTGGGGGGGTGTGTGTGGATGCGAAAATGAAAATCAGTGAGGTGGGTGACTTGGAAGGTGTGGGAGGTGGACGTGGGAGGGTGACCCGTTTGGCTTCTTTCCTTTTTTGCACTCAATCCACTTTGGGGCTAAGGTAATAAATATCAGAGGATTTGCCGGATTCTTGCCTGTGTGTCCCGTTTCGAGGACTGATTCTCGGTGATGGAATTTTGGTCGAGTCAGAGTCAGCCGTGCCGTCAAAGAATAGGTAAGCGGCAGATTGATGACGAAGACGAACAAGAGGGCAGGGCTCAATGGACAGAGAAGAAGTGAGAGGTGGCAGGCAAAAGGCAGGAAATTCCGAAAGAGAAGGAAACTTTACTAGGCACACCTACACGCAGAAGGAAGAATAAATTACGCAGACAGCCCAGGACCGCGCAAAAGAAGGAGAGAGACGGGAAGAGACCGCGCGACGAGACGACAACAGCTGCGCAGCAAGCCAGGAAGGTACAAGCACCCATGTTCCGTCCTGATTTCCAAGGGCAGTTGAGAAAATTTTGAGGAAGCGCCTGCCAATGCCTGCGTCTGCCTGGGCACGCCTGCCTCGGAGACCCGACGTTCGATGTACACAGGGCGAGCACTGTATGGTCAGATCTACGGTGTATGCCCGTAGTAAACGCAGAGACGAGGCCCTTGAGGAATACCTGAGGTACGCGATTCAAGAGACGGTGGTGTGTGCTGGGAAACAAGACAACACGGGAGGGAATGGGAGAAAAAGGTGAGGTAATGCGAACTTGGGTGCTTGGTTCGGTCGACGTCCATTGTGCAGGCGAGTGTCAAAAATCGAACTAGCTACACCTAGTAATCCATTCACGTCTGTTCGCCTGAGGAAGGCGGTACGGAACAAGATACCTAGCCGAGGGAACCTGTCAGTATTTGCACAGGGTTCACGCCTACCGTTACTCTGGTCTGCAACAGGGCGCGAACCCTTTTTTCGTTTTCCTTTCGACCTGAGGTGCACCCGGTATCGCAGCTACCTTGGAATAAGGTACCTCCTCAACCACCGTCTTTCCGCTGCTCATGTCTGGAACGGGTAGGTATCTACGCAGGAGGTAAGCCTGCGTGCGGTATCACCTTAGTTTGGCGCTTCACAACCTAACGAGAGGGAGATGACTGGGAGAGAGAAAGTAGAGATTGACGGGAGAGAGAAACAGGCATAGCATTGTCAAGGCCTGCATTAGATCGACCGGGCTATGCACTGCTATATTATTATGCTCGACGCTGCCATGTTCCCCTTGACTATAAACGGTCGGATGCACATCATCTTTTTTTCTGTGCGCTCTTTTCTAGTTACCTCACCTCACCGTATCTACATCGTGACTGAGTAGTGCATACCTAGGTTGGCGAGTAATGATCGAATGGTTTAGTTGGTATCGAGTCACTTGTCTCACCGTCTGCTTTTACCGTAATATGAGTCTAATTCCCCGAGCAATGCTACATGCCTCGCGGTAGGTTCGTTATTAAACGCTGATCCAATCCTCCAGGGAAACCCTCCCCTCGATGGTATCTCATGACTTCAGCCTTCATAGCTCCCAAAAGGAAAAAAGGAAGAACAAAAAAGTCGCAAAAACAAGGACGGGACATTTAAACTTTCTCATCATTACCATCCAGATGACAGCCTTTTGCACGATTTCAGGGAGGTGAAGGCGACAGCAAACCTAACAGGTCAGTACCTTGGTGGTTGGTACATGCAGAGTTCCGTACGTTTCTTCAAGACGGTTCTCCTGCGGCGGTATCATGCCATGCCAACCATGCCGTGCTAAGCCAAGGTAGTAGCGTCTGTCTGTCCGCCTTCCTTGCTTAAGATGCCCTGCCCTGGCGCTTGCCATGTCTTTCTATTGCCAGTTTGCCGTGAGCATGGGCGGAAAGAACTCCGCATCCGCACACCTTCCTGAAAATGAAACCGCATTTGAGCAAAAGGCCTGGCACGCTGGCTCACTGCACCTGCACCACTGTGTTGTGTCGTGTCGCATTGGATTGGATTATATCGTAAGAGCCTGAGGCGATTCCAGCGAGGGAAGGCACAGTACGGATATTCTTCGTGGTTTCGTACTCATCGTCCGTACTTCTTACTCGATGCTAATCTGTGCCTGCCGAGCATTTGTGGCTCCTTCCTTGTCGACGGGGAACATGAACTTGCTCGAGTCTTGTCCCGGTTTTATTTCCTTTCTTCGAATTCTTCCAATACTTCCATGACCCCCCTTTTTTTCCCCCAATTCCTTTGGTCCCCGTCCTGGTTGTCGTTCCTCGTGCGTCTTTGCCCCGAACCAGCAAGAAAGCATCCACCACCCTTCCCAGCCCCCGGGTTCGGTATGAGTACGTCTCGAGTTCGTAGGTACTCTGTGTACGGAGTAGAACATTTGCCCTAGCCAGACAGCCGAGTGACCCTACCACCACCATTCCCGCCATGTATCCGACCCAACTAAGATGGCTAGAGATCCATCTTTACACAGTAACTCCCCCCCCCCCCCTCCCTCGGGGCCTAACAGTGAACAACGTCCACCATCGCACCTCAGAAGTTACCTTGCTTCCTACCTTAGGGTCCACCCGCCCCGAACTATCCCACCTGGCACTACCGCTGTGCCGCTGTGGTTCCCACGCTGACACGTTGCTGGCGGTGTCATTCAGTGGCTTCTTCCCCCAAAAAGAGACATGCCCTGTGCAGACTGCAGCATGCACTCCCGCGAATGTGGTCCTAGTCTCCCACGACCATGCTCCTCTCGATTACCGTCAGCTAGAGTAAGTGGCCTGTAAGGTAGGTATGGCCCACGGGTACGATGGATGGTGAGGTTCCTTCCCCAAACCCAAGGAACATACGAAGTACAGGTAAAGTATCCGCCAGAAGGAGCAGCCGCCCGCCCGCCATCTCGACCCCTCCTCGTCCCGTCTCGTTACCTTACGCCGTCCACCCCCAAAAAAAGACCCCTCCCCTCCCCAACTCCCGTTTCTTCATCATGAGGATACCGTACGTGCGTGGGTGGATTCCGGGTTGGATTCCACCTGCAGGCCAGCACGCGCCAGTAGATGTGATGAACCCTTATTCTTGTCTTAATGCTGCCAATTGCACTTCAACATATCATACTATATCGTGTCGCTCTCTCATCACCACCACAGCCAACGCACAGCTACTCGAAACAGCGTTGTCATCCTCTCGGGGTTCTGCTAGCTTTCCGTATTTCGGCCTTCCTTGGATGCCGCCCGGCTGTTTTCTTGTTACAATGCACTTGACACACCCACGACACACGATACACGCGGTTGAATCGCTCCAATTCGTCTTCTGGCGGCCTTTCCTACACCCAAAAGCCGCCGGGAAAACACTAATCATTACGTCAACCCCTGCTAATCCTATCATCAGCGCGAGCTTCGTCGCTCATTCACATTGCTGACAACCTGGACTATCCATGTCGCACCGCCTAGGTGGCCACACAATCATCAAAATTATCTTGGACGACACCCACACGAGCTCTCATCACCGACATTGACCATCCAGACAGATTACAAACCATGCTGCTACTCTGTACAGTACGCACGGAAAACCCGCCGCTTCCAACGGTTCATGGCCATGGGTGTCCTTCCAATTGGACAAGGTAAACCTCTCTGACCATGCTCGCCCAAAATTGATGAGACGATTGCCAACCCTGCAAGCGTCACGACCGCCGCACGCGAATCGACGTGGTATCGTTACTCTGCACTGCTGCAGTCCGGCCACGGCACGCTCAATGTATGGGTACCTGAAAAGGGCAGGGCAGGGTAGGGCACCTTGCTGCCCACTGCCTTGCTCGCCGCCTCGAGATCCGAGGTACCCGCCAGCTGCATCTTACGAGGATCTGCCCCTGCTCTGTGGATGCACCAACCATGCAGATGCTCGCTGGGCGTGGGATACTGGGCGGCATTCAGACCTATCTTCTCATTCGGGAACTCCTCTTGGCAGCACCTGCTGTCTGTCTGCTGCAGAACAAAAACACGCGTCAGGGATGTGGCTGCATACGCGGTACATTAAAACCGCGCACAAGTCAACCTTGATATTAGGCTCCTAGCCGTACGGATGTACAGGCGATGGTCGGCTCGTTCTGACATCCCGAGTGTGCAGCAGCAACAGCCTGCACGCGAAAGAAATAAGAAACCCTTGGAGTGGTCAGGGAAACATGTCCGGTGGCCGGAGTGCGGACGAGCTCCGAGCGGCCTACTCGACATATGGGTCGACTCAATCTTGACAGTCCAATGCGGCCGGCATCACGCCGATTGCACAAGTACGGATACATCACGACGATGTACGAATAGCGGAAAGCGGAGTCCTCGGGGCCGAGTACCGACGAAGACACTATGAACCTCCACGCCAAGCGTTATCAACGAGTCTCCTGGCCTCCAAGAGCATGCAGGGTCACGCTGCTACGAACACGAATCGTCTGGCACCGTCGAGAAATAGATGGGCGATGGCTTCTGATGGGCTAGACAGGAGCTTACACTACTCTGGATGATTCGCTACGGCAGTTCACAGCAGGCGTAACCGCCGCACCCTCCCAGTCATCACACTTCCTTCACTCTGGCAGTATGACGTATGTCAAAATTCTTTGGCATGTTCTGTTGAGGGCAATGTTCGGACACCAAGACCGAAGCGTCCCAATCACACTCTATATTCGTACTGTGCAACACGGAGGGCAGCAAGCAACAGGATCAACCGCGGTGAGCTGCCCAGCTGTCAAGTATTGCCAGCTGTCCCTGCCACTCCGTCTGTTTTGTGCACTTACTGATCGCAACAAGCATGAATCAATTTGGTATAGCCACTCGGGCTTCGCGAGTTTACCGTCACCTATCGTCCAAAACTACTGTTTCGAGCCATCATGCCATCCAGCCTTGGAATTTCACGATAGTCCAGCAGCGGCAGTATCAATCATCTGGAAGCAAGGCAACCCCTTGTTCGTCGAGCTGAGCACCCGAGTCCAGAAATTCTATAGAACATACAAAACCCAGTGGTTCGACGGCTTTGAACTAAGGAGGCTGGGCAAACCTTGCTACCACGCTACTTGTCCTGGGTTTTCCGGTCCTGTCCCAGGGGGAAGGGGCCAGCGTACGATAATGAAAGATTAGGACAACCGCCGGGAAAGCTCTTGATGATCAGAAGACACAATATCAAGGTTTGCTGTCCATTTCCCTTGGCGCGCTCATGGCGAGGAGCCAAGGTATAACTACGGTTCCATGTCTTTCTTGGCATAACGATACGGAAAGGTCAGAAGCAATATCGCGCACAATCACCCGTTCTATGTACAGTATCGCAGAAGAAATCCCCCACCGGTCCAGCGGACGAGCAATTGCCGTCAGCACACGGCTATGTCTTCGTACCTCTTTTTGCCGCCTCTCCAGACATACTGTGTGCGAGGAACACAAGGCTACTGTTACCTCATGACGGATGTTGGGGGATGTTGTGCAGGATCCACGAGTCAAGCGAAACGGCTCCAAAACATACATTTCCGTGCAAGAAAATCGGACTTTGGCCGAGTCACCGCTTCGCTGTCAGCAATAGTCGCCTATGTCCGATCGACCGTCTATCATGGCGCCCGCCTGTCAAACGCCGGCTAGTTTTCGTGGCATCAGCGCCGAGGTTGAGAAGAATGAGTCGAAATGCACAGGCACCGCTACTAAAACGATTGTCTAAAACATGTCTACTGTTGTCGGTTCAATCATCAGTAGTTGCAGCATGGACGTTTCTTTTGGATGCCCCAAAGAAGAACCAGAAGAGCCTCACGCCCCATCTCTACCCGCGCCCGCCATCCAATGGGCATCTTTCGCATCACTTTCACAACGGGACGGGGCCATCTCAGATGATGGAGAACGGGGCACAGAGATCGATCTCACTGGACCCATCTCAGCCATGACCACAGACTCCTTTTGTTGCGGGCTGCGGATATCAGAAAGTGACAGCTCGATTGACGTCGTGACATGGCATGCGAAGAGCCCAAAAAGAATGTTCAACTTTGGCAACCCAGTCCAGCATTCCGCGACGTGACTCGACACGACACATGTCGCATACAGCGGAAATGCTTTTTTCCCCTGAGAGTATCGACGTTGGTTTCCGTTTGGGCGCGGTACTTTTTGCTGGCTCGAGAGCAAGCTCGTTCACTTGTACTGTGCAATTCAACCGTAGTACATACACCCACTACGCAAGCTTCCCCAGCCACTCCGACCACATCAGTTTACAGGGATACACGAAGTCCAGAAAAATTGCAGGACCCGAGAACAATCCTGATTCCTCAAACTGCCTTCCCCTTCCGACTCTCTTCTGCCTTGGGATACGAGAGTGTGTTGATCAGACACCACATCACGCGGTCGTCAATTTGAAGTTCGAATCACAAATGACACGACGCTGGCTGGGGGCCGTAGTCGGAGACGCTGCTCTTCACCGTGCATCTTCAGCACCATCTACAGTGCACGGTTGGGGGGAGCTGCTAGCAATAGTCGCCTGAGAAAGTTGGAGGCTTTGCTGAGCTGGTGGCCAACTTGGGTAACGAGGTTGCAGCGCAAGAAGTAGCGACTTAGGTACCAGCCAGTACGCAGACTATACCCGGCTCTTCGGCATAGCTCATTCACATTCAGCTACCTGGCAGCAACCCCTCCTCACACCCCAGGCTAGGTGGCGTCGCTGGCCGCATTTCTCTGAACGCGAGGGACGCCGTGGTACGCATTGGACAGCTCGAGAATCGTGGGACGATGACGCTCGAGCACGGTGAAGTGAGGGTCCACGGCCCCATTCAACCCTTCTTACCGGTATTCCAAGTCCCCATTATTCTCTTCTAGAAGCACAGGATCCGGAAGCTTTGGCCATATCTCGAGATTCCATCATCAAGATGTACGACTTCGATAACTTGACATCAGACGGTGGCGCTGTAATTTTCCTCAATCCTGATGTGTTCCAAACTCTGTTGCAAGCCAATTCTTAGTGACGAATCACTCACGCCACGCTTGCATCATAAGCCCTGGGAGGGTGCAGAGATTTTTTTGTGTCCGAACTTCCCCCGATCGAGAGATATGCTTGCCATGGGATACTTCAGGACGTCGTGCTTTGGCCTGGTTCCGGCATCAAGGTTCAAAGGAGAGGAAAGCAGAGAACTCGCAAGAGGCTTGGCTTGTAGGCCGGGAGCGGAGAGATATCCGACAGTTACAAACGCCATGAAGCGGCTTCCGTCCGACGCTCCTACCGTGTCTACCGGTACCACTATGGAGTCACTGTTCCGCGTGCAAGCTGTGAGCATTCTGCCATCATCCATGTGCGAATCTCGCGTCCGCGATCGACCACCACCTCACACCTAGCTCCGAACAGCACCACTTCTCTCCCGCTGGCATATGGCGACCAAAGCTTATTGCCAGCCTACAATCGGCCGAGAGAGATGACAAATGTAACTGGTTACGGTCTAGCTCGATCAAATTGGGAACTCATGTCCGCTAATCTTGTGTGACGAAGCTACGATGCGACGAGTCCCACGCTGTATTCGCGGCCCCCAACAAGGCTGCAACGACTACTCTCTCAACGTGAGGGAAGGAAGAGACTGACAGCATCGATCAGATCGTGGAAAAGTCGAGTGAAGGCGGGCTCTCTCCGAACTGCAACAAATATCCCAGCTGCGACGGCTTGGGTCATGTTACAGGTACATTAGGATGCGCAAATTGCGTACCATTAGGCGATAGGTGTTGCTACGCGCACAGCGAGCGAGAACCGAAACCAGAGCATCTCCTTGCGGCAGATCCCTGAAAGACGACTCGGGGTTTGCTTCGTGAGGTAAACCGATGCTGAGTTGTGGCTGGCGATCTCGACAGGGGTTCGCGTCAGTGCCTCGGTCTGATGGAAGTCCCGTCCTTCGGATCAACTCATCATCGTTTATTCAGCTACCAGCGGTTTGTCGCGCCAGAGAGAGAGAGAGAGAGAGAGAGAGAGAGAGAGAGAGAGAGAAAATCCCTGCTGGCCAAGTTCTTCCAGCAATGGCAAGTGTAGGCGCCGCAAGTTCAAGGTTGCTGGAATCGATCTCACTCTCGAAGGGAGTTGCGGTCTTCCTCCAGCTTGAGCGGTAATTAGCGCACGCTCGCGGCTGAGAGCGTGTTTTTGGTCGTACGTTCAAAGAACCTATTCATGAATTCTCCGCCTCCTGCTATCCATTACTTCGGTTTGTGGATGGTATACTCCGTACAACGGTCGTCCAGCCTTCTTTGCGGGGCATGTGGTTCTAGCAACCTAGTCCCTTTGGTGTTCCTGGAGGAGGCTGTCTTGGAGTTGGAGATTCATCAGCAGCGGGATCTCAAGCATCTTCATCAGGGAGTCGGGACCCTCCATTCGAAGAACAAGCGCGTTCTCGGTGGATCTTTTGGCTGGTCTCCCGCGTGGCTTCAACAGAGTTGAGGCTGTTTTGCGGTTCCCCTGAAGACTCCACCGTCAACCACCACCTTGCGTCGAGATGGCAGCCGCAGGCCTAAGCTGAGAACCCTACTGCTGTGCGGCACAAGCTCGATGAGACTGATGTTCTCGCGCGGAGGTGTTATCTGATTTCATCTGCCCCAACGCCCTGGCCGGACTTCAGAACGGCGGAAATCGCCGTCGCATACCATACCCTTATTGACCGCCATTCGCAGAGAGGCTGGCAGATTTCGAGGCTACCTAAACAATCAAATGCACGCTGCGCAGGTCTTGCAAAATGACGAGCAGGGGTGGCTTTTTTCCCTTACCTGACGCGAGTCATGATGGATAACTACGTCAACAGATCGCGACGCTTCCGACCTTTTGTTCTGTACTACACTAGGCGCAGACGTTACGTTTCCTTTCTATCAGCCCACTAATGGAGAGAATTCTAGCCATCCGTGAGTTGGCTTGTCACCGTCACCAAACTACCATACACTATCAAGCTCTGACTCGCTCGTATCCGAAGGACAGCTCGGAAGCCGTGAGCCCATGTCCATCCAGTTCCGCTCAGCGGAAGTACGTACTCACAAAAGTGCCGGCCGGGAATCCCAACTTTTTCGCTAGTCAGGCTTTGACACGAGCAGGTGTGTTTCCTGCTCCAAATACCCCTCACGAGGCCTTTGCGAGTTGGCGGTACGGCGACACCCTGGGATCGCTCCATCGAATCAGGGTCTTTGCCTGCTCGATTTGGCACAGTGCTTCTAGTGCAGCTGGATAGGATACCAGGCCGCTTGAGTCGACAAGTCGAAATATCCCCGAGATTACAAGGATTAGGAAACCAGTCATCTTGCAGCGACAGCTGGACCAAGACGCTACGAACACAGCTGGCATGGAAGCATTTGTTCCCGTCGACCGCGCCCTAACGCAGCAGTGACAGCGTTGGTCAAATAGCAAACCTATCGTCTTTTTCCGAGAAAGACGCCGTGGCCGCTGCCGCCGCCGCCGCTACTTGTTCAGCAGAGACAGACCTTCGGCTACATAGGCTCACGATCACTCAGTTGCTTTGGATAACATGGCGAACCATGACGAGGTCGCGTCAAATCTCCACCTCGAACAGCAGACCCACGATAGTCCACGTGGGAGCGGTATGCGAACCCATGCCCGACCGTATATGAGAGGTTGAGGCAATTCCTTCTCGAAAATTCGTTACGTACGGTTACACAATAGTTATGCAAGCATCTGAAGGGACACACGTCGCTAGGTGGCCACACCACTCACTCGGCGCGGTTGCTTCTAAGCTGAGGCCTGAAGCTGAGTAGGGCTGCCCTGTGCCACACCACTCCAAGACGCCCCTATCCGTACAGTGTACGGTATAAGCGAATCGGTTCGGGTTTGTGCCAGCAAGCAGAATGCAGTTATGCCCTGCACCGGGACAGACTTGTAAAAGCAGGGCTTCTGCCGGCTCCAAGTGGGGGGGCAGTCGGGGGGCCTGTTTTTCGAGTAACTGGCGCGAGAAGCGTCGGGAATACAGCTCGTCTGATCTGTCGTTCGGGTCATTGTCTCCAGCTCCAGCCTTGCTTGTTTCATTTGTGGCTGCGATGGCTAAGAGATTGAGGGCAAATTCGCAAGCCCAATCTGTATTCCGTGTTGCAACTTTGGGGCACCGTGCAGAGGTGAACCAGCCTGCCGGCGAGGTGAGCCATGCGTCTCCCTATTTCGGCAGGCAAGGGGATCGTAACAATATCGACGATGGATGTTCCTGCAATATCAAATTGTCATTTTGAATGGCAGGCAGCATCTCCGGTCCGTGGTTTGAAGGACGCCTCACGTCCGGGATGTGCAACTCGGAAGCCCTTTACGACTCAGTCAAGCCTAGGTATGACGACAGTCTTTGAGTTAAAGGACCGACTGATTCAACATGCTTCGATATGACATCTCGGCCGGGTGCCGATCATGGAGCTTTCGTCAAGTTCATCTCGCCAGCGTCGGCCAATCTCACGGCTTTGAAGGGACGACTCCTGACCAGCCTCAACCCCGGGTCCCACGGCCGTGTATCACAATCTTTTCCAACGACGCGGTCCTCTTCCGGGTGGGTCCCCCGCGGGTTGCGGAGGGCTTGCGGACTTTTTTTTCTAGCTGTGAGAGATTGGAAGCAGCGTTGCAGTACGGATATCTATCTCAAGATGCAATTGCGTCATTTGCTAACAGTTCACGACTCAAGTAAATTCGACAGAGGGTCTTGCAACTTGTCAAGTCAGATTGACGTCATAAGCAGTAATCGTGATCTTTGGGTCTGGACTTTTATGCAGCCATCACAATCCTTATGAACGACTGAGAACTACAGAGACGATGCCAACGGTCGAGCGCACCCGTTCCGCGTTCCGCCTCTCGTTGTAGTTGACAATTGCGGTTCCGCTTGCGGCAACTATCAATGCGCAACTCCAAGAACAGCCATCCTTGACAGACCCGGAGGCGGCATTCTACCGGACTTTTAACCAGAAGATAGACTACGTCTATGAATTGGGAGATGAGCTCCGGTCGCAATGCCCGTATGCGAGATTGGCCGCCATATCTTGACATAGGTTTTAGTCGCTCTCAAACTTTCACGTGTCTATGAACTCTAGCATTCTTCAAACTATCGTCAAGAAACCCGGCCAACCTGCCTCGCGTTGTGCAAAGAACGAGAGTTACATGGAGATTGTTTAGGGGAACCCCAGTTCACTCTGGAGTACTCCGTATACTTGTAGATACACATTGTGAACAATACGCAGCATTGCCATGGCATGACTGTTTCGGGAACTCCCCGGCCGACATACGTAGTACGCGCAATGGCCTGGCAACTAACCACGTAGAATGGCTTCTGGCGATCGGATTGGGGGAGGGAATGCAGCAGAGACAAGACTATGAATTGTTCTAGCCGAAACAGAACCCCTATTCTGTCGCATCAAGGAGCGCAAGACGAGTACGCGCACCGCCCTAGTAAGGGTTAAGGGAGCAAGGGCAGCACGTCCGGCGGCTCTCCTCGAAACAGAACTTCTAATTCGGGATTCAAGGTGAGGGCAGACCGCTTTCGAACTACAACGTGTCACACCGTACACTCGTCGGTGATGGGTAATACTGTAAGGATGTCTCCTGATGCGTTTTGTTGCGCTCAGTGTTGCTGCTATCCGCTATTTCCGCCGCATGAGCGTTGCTAGCGCTTGCCACGACCAGTTTCGCCCCTTGCGACGAAGCACAGTAGTATTCGTGATTTTTTTTGACAACCGTGACAACGTGGATATGTCAAGCCAGACGCTAGAGCTTCGATCGAGCGTTTCCAATGTTCTAGAGGCGAGGCTATGTCGCGCTATATGCTTTCGAGACCCGCACATGCCGCGTACCGGGCACAAGCCGGATGAGAAAATCACAAAAAAAAAAAAGCACCTGGCACTTGCATTGTGGACATCCCGGGGGAGGAGACTGAAAGGGAGGAGGTCCATACGGATATCGGACGACGAGATGGTCTCTCGCGTCGACCACAGTTGCCGATTCCCCGACCTCATTCGATATTCCCCAGTTCAACGTGCGAGCCTGTAGTTCCTTCAGAGGGCCGCAGGCGGTTGTTGCCCCTTTGCTCTTTGACCGGGCCCCCGGTGTTCATAGGAATCGGTGGCACAGGTGGGTAGGTGAGAAGCGGTCGCCACTTGACAAGGTTATGTGGAAGATATGTGGAAGACTGGAGGCTCTCCGGCTTTCGTTGCAAATGGGCACACTTTTTTCTGCTAGGCGCCTGGGCTGCTGGGATACTGAGATTCTGGAATGCCGCGTGCGAGGTATTATGTGGTTCTCTGGCACTCTGGCACTCTGGCAGTCTGTCTAGTGTACGGAGTAGAGACTCACATATTGGATTGTGAGTCTCTCTCTGTGCGATTACCGAGCGAACTAACTGTGTGTGCCTGTGTCTGATGTTTTTTTCCCTGCCTCTTGTTGAGGCTTGTTTCTGCATGACGGACCGCGTTTTTGTGGGTTTTCGCGCGGCCCCTTGGGTGATGTCTCGGGGGTGTTCTGCCGCGTGAAGGGGGGCAAGGCCAAGCACATAGGCAAGGGAATGAACCGGAGCAGACGAAGACACAGAGAGAGAGCACGGTCACGGGGTCACGAGCAACGAAGGGAGGGGGTGCGCCCATGTTCGAGACGACGGAGGAAGTGAACGGTTGAGTTTAGTTCAGGTATTGGAGGAATTTTGGATTATCTCGGGTATTACGAGAGACGAGACGAGACGAGATGGATGGGTTGCTTTTCTTTTTGGTCTGTTCTTTGGTGGTCATTTGGAATCTTGAACGGTTATTTGGTCGGAGATTTGAGTGTTGGTCAAGACGTAAGGAAGCTTTTGTGGGAGATGAATTTGCGTTTTGCGACTCAAGTCTTTGACAACTGAGTCTGAGCGAACATTGCAGAGAATATGCAAAAGTTACGGTGGGTTTCGATAGGAGTGTGTAAACCTTTGCGTGTGAATCGCGATATCGACATTTGAATATGGCCAAAAATCAGAGTTGAGAGCAGTGTTCTTTCATCACCGGAAACGCCCCGTATCTAACTGCGCTCTGTGGACTCTATAGTCTTGAGTGTAAAGAGCACTGAACATCAAGAGGCAGATTCTCTCTCGGTGGAATTACGGATATACGGACTTAGCGTTCACAGTGTGTAACTGTGTACGAAGTATGTATATCTGTTTTGTCACCCGACTCCTTTCTCTCAGTGTCTCCTCTCACCCCCTTCTTGACCGCCGTCTCGGTGTTTTGCTACGAACTAGGCTATATGATAGGGGTGTGTGTGGTTCACGATCGTGACCTCGCCTTACCTCATCCTCGAAGAAAAAAAACCGCGTGACTAACCGTGTGTCCACCGCCCTTCGGGTTGGGGTCAAGGGAAAAGAGGGGTAAGGTAATGCTGGTGAAAATTCTGCAACGCGTTTTTTTTTTTCTTCTTCTTATGCTTCTCGTGACTTCCAAGACTGGTTGGGAGAAAGAGGGAGAAGTGACACGGTAGTTAGCAAGCAGTCTTGGGAAGCAAATTCGGAGTCTGGCGGGTGACGAGGTCATGATGCGTTTTTGGTGAAGAAGCAACGAGGGGGAAGGTGACGTTTGATGGAGATGCAGGCGGGCGACTGGTTAACGGAGACATGAACACCTTCTTCGTTGTTTTACATCAATATTGAAAGTAAAAAGTGAAGAAGTATGTATATATATCCCGAATATAAAAGTAGGTTTTTATAGCAAAAGATCATTGACCAGCCTGGGGGTCGAACCCAGAATCTCCTGATACCTATATTCTCCCACATGTGCTCGTCCAGCCAGAGCCGCACGATTTAGTAGAAAGAGTCGTAGTCAGACGCCTTGCCATTGGGCCAACCGGCCGTTCGTTATTGGAACGTGATAGATCTGTTGCGGGATCTGGATTTGTGTGGTCCCCTTCGCGGAGGTGGGTTGATCTTTGTGGGCTTTGTGTTTGTGGACTCGAAGGTGGGCGCGCCGCCGGCACGGGAGGATTCTCTGGTGGTGAACGGAGTGGACCGTGGAGGGACGGGAGGGGATGTGGACTTTTCTGATGGAGATCTGCTTGGTTTTAAGTTATGGGTGATTTGATGGATATCGTGGAGGATGTGCGTTTTGGTCTTGGCTTGAGGTCCCAGTTAAACCACATGAAGTTGAAAGTTGCGTGTGGGAAGATCACGAGGCTGTGATCATGGTCGGTGTAGTTTGATCAAAACTCGGGATGTCCCTCATGTAGGACTGGATGAAAAGACAACGCTGCAACTGCTTGCTCTGACTGGGTTCCAGTATCTCTCTACTCGAACCGCATGTCGTTTCTTCTATGCTTAAACTAGAGCGGCAGACGTGGGCCCGTGAAAATGGCCTGAGTGTTGAACTATGAGAACTCTGGTGAAGAGCATAACGGGCCAGACCTCTTGGTAGCGTGGATTCATTTGGCTCTGTCTCTTTAGTCCCACAAGTGTTTGACGAAGAAGAACATCAGGTTGCCCTCTCCGGTGGCGCTCAACGTATCCAAGACGCGTCAGAGACATCATAGCGGCTGCTCCGGCTTCATTATGATTCCATGTCTTCATCGAACCTCAAGTTGGATCTTGCTAGAACTACGGCGTAGATGGCTATTTTTTTGCTTTGTGGAATCGAATCACTTTCCTTCATAGCACGATCCATGCTGGTTTCTGCAGATATTCCTGGAGGATTGGTCTTGAAATAGTTTGTGGCGATGACTCTAGACAAGGCTACGGTGCCGAGACGTCGAGTATGAGACGGGCTACCCAACTGATGAATTAATAGACTACTGCGCTAAAGGCATGTTCTTCTCGGTTGACAGTTACCCAAAGCTCTTTGCCTGACGCATATCATGATATTCAATTAACCACGTACAAGTAGAGGCATTTCCAGTGTGAGAAGACGGAGACGATGGAACCCCGTGATGTGGAAAGTTTGACTTCAATCTTTGATGATGAGTTCCAAAGACACGTATGTGGTTGTTTTGTTGCTGATCCCGTGATGAGTCACCTGTGGTTTCCACAGTTACGTTTGGGAGTGCTACATTATCCCAAATGAAGCAGCCACGAAGGCTGTAAAGCCCGAAGAGCTAACATGGGAATAACTAGGAAAAGCTGAGTCTGCCCCAACGAGCCGTCTTTGTTTTATATTGAGCTAGATACAAGGTCACTAGGATATTCAGTCTATCTCTTCGGTGTGTGAAAGATGAAACCATGTCCGAGAGGGGGAGACGGAGGTGACGATGAGTAAGAGCAGTTGTGACAACGGCTTGGTCCAGCAGCTCCCATCATACGCAATGCCGCAAGGAGGAGTACAAGTGACATCTCAGCTTCCGAGCTCTCCGTGAGGTCAACGTCAAAGGTAGTCGCAGGCACGTAGGCGGGACAGACATGAATGGCCGGGCAACGTGGACACGAGGAGTGTTGGTCAAGCAGAGCTTCATGTTGTGAGAATTTGGCTTCTCAGACGCTGTTCCTGGTACCTACGAATAGTGCCAGTAATGAGGGTCGTATCGTTGCGGACTTTGTTGCCGCAAAGAAGCGATGGCTGAGTCCATCCCATACATCATTTCACCTAGCCTCCCCTATCGCAGTCTCAAAGGCCCACGTGACCGGCCACATTGAATAAGAGAGTGAGCTGGTCACAAACCTCATAGATTGCTCGTGTCACACGATGGGACGACAACGAAGGTTCATACAGTAATAATCTTGCCTCCTTCAGGGTTGGTTTCCAGTCTACTGGCAATCTTTGGGGCTGCCTCTTCTGCAAAGTCGTTCCTGGCTCAATTTTGATTGTGTTCCAATGGCCTAGAGCGGTCTCGCATACGTTGATATTCCAGACAATAGTAATGTTAATATCATACCTCGAATACATAAGGAGGCAGGAAAGAAGTCAAGAAGAGATCTCGAAATTGGGTTCAGAACTCCTTCATTTTCGCCAGTCAACGACTTGGTTGATACCTCGTCCCTACATACTGGTAAGTCCATATCGACGGCATCACTTTGTGGAGATTGGACACCGCATGACGTGTGTACAAGTACTAGTTGCCTGTCCTGAAAGGGAGTATGTCCCAGCTATGCAAAAAAACACTGTCATCGTTTCGTCTCGCAGGCCTCTTATCATCGCCACGAGAGCACACTACTTAAACTGCATGGGGTCTTTGATGGTACGACATTCCGATACGGCCTTCCCAAGATTACATACAAAAAGCCCATCGAAGCTTTGGTACAGTCCGGCTGTGACCTATCTAAGATATTTCAATTTATCTATGACGAAGTCCCCGGAAAGCCCACATAAGACCTAAGAGATGAGCAGACACAATCCTCGCCGCCGCCTAGCATGTAAAGAAAGCCCCCAAACACCTGATTGTCTCCCCTTTTGTTTTGTATTTCGTCGTACTTGTCTCGACTTCGGACGTGCTTGTAGATTTCTCAGCCGGTAGCTTTACCCAGAGAACCAACAACCACCCCGGAAGGAAAATTCTCTGTGCAAACAAATCTGGAATTTCATTCTCTCATTCATGGACTTGAACTCTACCCAAATAACAAGGCATACAACTAACGTGACTGGTTTCGTACACATCACTTCCATCTTCTCCTCCTTACAGCCCCTGAGATCATCCTCACCTCGCACACAGGAGCCGTTGTCAGTCATGGAGTTTCTTCTGCACCTCTAACCTATTTTGACGCTGGGAGGGGAAATACTCGTAAGGCCTGCTCAAGACGAAAAGGTGTTAAAATCGCGCTCAACCCGCTCAGAGACTCAACCTGAACCTGGACCAGTGAAAGCTGCTTGCCCAGAGGCCCAGGTCCCTCGACTAGTCGGTGAGCATATCTACACCCAAACCCGGGCTTCTATCACAAAGTAGAGATGAAAGGGCTCTGGTGTGACTTCCTCGCATTCACGTCCACCACACTTGAGCAAAATAGAAGTTTGCCCTGAATTGTACCAAACCCTGCAACAGAGGCCTCATCAAGCCCAATGACCCCCCCCCCCCCCAAAAAAAAAAAAACCTGGAGCTCTCCATATCAAGAACGCCATCTACAGACTGGCGCGTCAGTCTACTCCCGCGTCATTGTCCTCTGAGCGTAGTCTCTTAGGTGAGTCTCAATTGCACATGAAATTTCGTTCATCGGCACGACGAGATGGATTCAAGAGTTGGCAAGTTAGCCTCGGCGGAGACGGTACATGTATTTGTCGTCACCACCAATTCCGAATTTCAAAACACCTAGCTTTCACCGTGAGGAAATCAGAACGAGACGCCAACTAACTCATGCGTACGAAAAGAACAGAGGAGAAAATACATGGACAAATTACCTCCCTCATTGGCTTCTCCTCAACTATTCCCTTGTCCCTTTACCCCCACAACACAAACGTGATTCAAACAGAGGAAATTCCCAGACGGCTATACAAAGAGGACCACCGAACGCCAACCTACACGGGAGCTCTTACTGCTAGACAATCTTCAGACGAGTTTTCACTCTCAAGGCCAAACCATCTTCCTCTCCGTCTTGGTGAACCCTTTTTGGGGGGGGACTTTTGGTCCTCATAAACAACCCTCTTCCACCATTCCCGCCACCACTCCAAGGCCTTTCTTCTTCGGTCGCCGGAAAGAAAGGAGCGTGAGTTCTATCGCTCTTCCGAAGTTCCAGTAGACAAGGATGCATCACCCCCTGAGAACTCAGGATAGCTCGAGGGGTGGGTGTGGAGGGGTGGGGGGTTGGTTTCCTACTCCAATACACAAAGGCCGAGATATCACCAAACGAGACAAGAGAACCTCAACCGAGCCGCGAGGAAAGGCGTCACGACGAGGCAGGGGCAAACACGGACGATCGGGATTCGGTCATGGGCTAGCGTCATCTGCTCGAACCGTCGAAGTGTATTCACGCAGCAGACAAAATTCCGAAACAATTTTATATAGTGTAATCCCGTCGTTGACCAAAATCTCTCCGACTTGTCCCTTGCCTTCGACCCAGCAAAGAGTCTTGTAAAAGCTACGAATCGAAATTACTTGTAGATACGCAGACCCTCTTGGTCAGGAACAGATAACAAGAATTAAGCATCACGCAAATGAAGAATTTGCCCACTGCAAAACCAATTGCAAAGTCTGAAGGATTCTATACCTATCCTTTCCAGAGTATCGTACAGGTCGGGCTGCCAACTCGTCATAGTACAGACGAGAAAACATCCTAGACGAAAGGCCAAAGGGATCTTCGCAGGCTCGCTCGCAGTCAGGTCCTCCCTCCCTGCTATCTTCTCTCTCCCTCACTCTCTGTGCTGGTATCCGTTCTCCTTCTTCATTATCAAGCAAGAAAAACACAATAAAAAGCATCCCTCCACGCCTCACCCCGAGGTTTTTTGATATGTCCCTAAAACTCCAGAACACAATGTGTGCAGCCTTGCTACAGAAAAAGAAACGTGAATAATGGACCGAGAGGCGGTCAATGTCACAACCTGACATAATTCCCATGCCTGCGCTGTTGTCGCCGTAGTCGTTCAGGAAGGGCAATCTAACCCCCCTGAAGGACTTGATGAAACCAGAAACCAGTCATCGCCGTGTTCGCGCAGGCCAAATCTTGGAACTACTTGAGCATGGAGTGGGTGCGAATGCCCTTGGGGCCAAGCTCGCTACGGAAAAGTTAGCAAAGCTACAATGATACGGATAGTGAAGGTAATGGAGAGGAAACATACTTATAGTCGACTCTGCTTAGGCTGGCTTGACGCTGAGCCTCGAGACCGGCCATATCGAGATTGTGCTGGCAGAAAGCGATGCGCGCAGCAACCTGCGCTCCCAGGAACATGGCCTCCTCGAAGCCGTTCTTGTTCCACTCGCTGAGGTAGGTGGGCAGCGTCGCCAGCTTGATACTCGTGGGCGTCTGGCTGTGGAAGTGATGGCCCGCAACGGAGTGAGTACCGTTAGGACCGGCATCACCGCTGGGACCCGGAGTGCCCTGGTGCTGAGCGGAAGCCGTGGTCGCGGCCTGAAGCAGGGGGTTGACGCCCGAGGAGCCGGCGGCGGCATTAGCAGGGAGCTGGTGTGGGGCGCCCGTGAAAGAGCCCGTAGGAGTCTGTGCACCGGTGCCAGTGGGAGTCGCGATGTTAGACGGCAGCTCCGAGGTGAACATTGTCGCCGTGCTGGGAGAGATGAGGTGGCGAGCCAAGAGGGTCTGGACAATGTTGTCCTTCAAACCGCGGAGGCGAGCGCCATTGCCGACGAAGACAAGGTTGTCCCAGCACGGAGGGCGCATGTACATGTCGTCGATGCCTTGGATAGTGCGGTAGATTGTGGTTACGATGCGGTCGATCTCGCCACGGTCAGCAAAAGTGAAGCGCTCGAGACCGACCTCAATATCGCGGCGGATGCGCTTGGCCTGCATCTGAGGAGCACCGTTGGTGGCGGGAGAGGCCTCTGCAGGGATCGTAGCGGAATGGCCGTTTGTGCCATTCGTCTCGGGAGCCGTGACTGGGGCGGGAGCGGGAGCTGCACCATCCGTTACCGCTGCCGGAGCCGAAGACTCAACGGGCTTGACGTCGCTCTCGGCGGTAGCGAGAACTGTCGCATCGGCGGGCTTGGTGTCATCTGTCATCTCAACGTCCTTGGACTCAGTCGCGCCACCCGCCTCTTCTTTCTTGGACTCTTCCTTGGTCTCTGGTTTGGGCGGCTGAACCTCCTCCATGACGACTTCTTCGAAGTGGAAGGTGTTGTGAGTTCTCTTGGAGTTGGGCAGACGAACCGGCTTCGCAGCCTCGGCTTCCTGAGTAGCCTTGGCTTTTCTGCCACCCTTTTGTTTCTCCTTCTCCTTCTTGGCGAGGAACTCACGTGCATTTCCGCTCGTCACAATGGACGCCACATCGAGAACACCCTCCTCGGCCGCCTTCTCCTCAATCTCCTCCTCGGCGGCAGGAACAATCGGTTGCGCAGTCGGTGCGGTAGTGGGAGCCGCCTCGGCAACAGGTGCGCTGGCAGGAGCTCCTGCCGTTTGAGCTGTGGGGAGATCCATGAGAATAGAGCTGTTTGGCGCATATGGTAGCACCTCGCAAATGTGGCTCTTCTTCAGCTGCTCCGCCATGTCGTACTTGAAGTCTTTATCCTTGAGCTTCTCAAGGAGCTTGCGCGTGAACATGTCTCCGCCCGAGATGAAGCGCTCCGGGGTCGGGGAACCGAGCTCTCCATGGTTGACCACGCGGCCGTCGTGTATACATGTGACGTCGACCTTTTCGTAACCAATATCCACCACAGTGAGACTGGGCCACTTGAGGCCGTATTGGGTAGCGATACCGCTGTGGATCATGCAGAGGGAAGGGGTGCGAGTCTTTTCGAAGATATAGCGCGCGATCGTCTCGGTGTCGGGGCGGCACCATTGAGGCGAGGCCATGAGCATGATTGGGGTATTGTGGTAGGTGGTGGTGAGCATGCTGTGAACATGGTCAAGGAACGCCAGGAACGCCTCCATATTAACAATGCGACCGCCTGTTACAAGACATCAATTAGCAGCCCAAACGTGAAAAGGAGCAGCAGCAACCGAAAAATCGCACCTTGCATAGGGTAGACAGCTCCTTCGTCCGAGTCGGTATCCTCAACCCACTCGTAGTCATCATCGTCGGTCCGCGGGCCATCGATGGCAAGCGCGACATTGGCATTGGCCTTCTTGCGCTTAAAGGTGTGAAAGGGCCGCCACTCGTCCGTCTCAGCGTCCTTGAACATGCGTGTCGGGATACGATGGACGGGCGGGGTGAGCTCGCCGCATCCCAGCTGGGCCATGGTGGTCTTGCTGCCGGGACAGATGATGAGGACCTGGTCCTCGCGGAACTTGCCCGTCTGAGTCGACATTTTGCCGGCGCGCGAAGCTTTCTAAGCACCGCTGGGAGTGTCCGTCAAGTTGTCGTTGTTGTGCGCGGGATTTCCTGGCGTGCGCGGGGTTTTGGCAGCGCCTTTTCTCGGAGTCTTCGTGGGGGTAATAAGAATCGTGGGCTGGCGAGGGCGCGGACGAAGTCGAGTCGCGTAAGAATTGGCGACGTGCTCAGAGTCGCTATCGCTGTTGCTGCCTCTGCTGCTGCTGCTGCTGTTGGCACCTGGGCTGCCACTGCCACAGCCAAAGCTGGAACTGGCTGGGAAGGTACCATGGATGGTCCGAGCCACAGACATCGCATCATTGTTTCTCCGAGCTCTGCAGCCATTGCAGGCACATCCCACTTTGATGTCTGAGTTGATTCTCATCTTGAGATATGTTGGGGTTGTGATGTTTGTGTGTGAGGAGAAAGAGGTTGATGATAATTCCGCAAATCTCAAAGCGTTAATGGAAAAGAAGGGATTGAGGTCAAAACAGGGCATGGAGCAAACCACCACCCAAACGGACCACCTAGGCAGAGAAAGGCACCCGGCCCTTTGCCTCGAGCTCTGCCGACTTCACCTTCATGAACGGCTTCACCTTTGTACGCAAGGCGTGTAAACATGTGACTTCACAATGCGAGTGTGAGATCTGGAATCACGGCTAGTCAGATTGGTCTGAATGATTGATCATTATCTTTAGGCAATAAGTCGAAGACTAGGCTATCTGTCCTAGGTGACCAGGGGCACCCCTTTTATAGCAGTCCAGCTCCATTGAATTCTTTCACAGCACCTTGTTTGCTGTAAAGCATCGCCCCGATATCTACACACAATCCTGTCTCCAATTCTCTTGACCTTGTTGACCCTCAGGTACACTTCTGTGCTGGCCTTCCCCATGGTATGGTGTTGTTGGTGCCTCCTTTTGCCGGCCTATTTGTTCTGTACACCCATAAACGCCTTTTGCCTGTCATAAAGTTGGTCGTGATTTATAAACTGTGTGGTATCCTTAACCGAGGATTCCAGTCCCAAAATGTCCCAAACGCCTGGTACACATCTTGAGTGATGAATGTGACACCTGAAGGACCCCCAAAAGGTGCCATGGCGCCTGTGTCGCTGAAATGACTAGAAATAAACAAAAAGAAAAAAGAATGGTATCATGCGACATTGACTGTCTGGGAAGTGATGTGTCTCGACTCAAAGCTTGTAGTTTCCCTCAGGGATGTACCCAAGGGGTTCATGAAATCTTCCTCATCCGGGAAGGCTCCAGGTGCCATGGGCGTCGCCTGCTCAGGCTCCTGGATTGTAGGGGTTTGAAGGGAAGACACATCCTCTGTTTGTGACCTCTCAGTCAATGCAGACTCTGTTGTCTTCTTCTCATCCTCGAAAACATCCGGGGCCGTTTCTTGAATCGATGGAATATTGTCCATACCGCTTCGGATAGAGGCTGAATCGATGGATTGTCTCGGCGAGAGGGTGAAAGAGGCCTGCATGGGGCTGTGAAGATGGCTGACGTCTCCGATGTCGCTCTTGCTGGCCCGAGAGGTTCTCATGGGGCTTCTGGCAGGCAGAGGAGGAGGGATTCTTTTGGGGATGGTAACCAAAGCGCCCTTGGCGTGAATAGGGGCAGCCATGACGACTGCAGCAGGCTGAACAGCTGCAACCTCGAAGATAACAGGCTCTTCGAAGTCGTCGTCTTCTTCCTCATCCTCCTCATCATCAGCATCGACGTCTGGCTCATCCTTCTGGATATCCTCCTTATCGTCGTCGTTTCTGGAGATGATGCTAGCATCGTCCTTTGTGTAGATGCTGGAAGCCTTGGTAGCGGCGTCATCCATAGTGCTGACATCGGTGCGCAGGTGGTCATCGCTGTCAGTCATGACGGTTCCTTCGATCGAATGGCTTCCGCTAATTTGCCTCAACGGAGTCAAGTCAATCTTGGTGTAGTCAACCTCCTCAGGCTCCTCCTCTTCCTCTGGCTCCTTCAGAACGGGGAGGCTATTAATGGAAGCGCCATCTTCGCTCTGGCTCTGGCTCTGGCTAGGTGAGGTGAATGGCGTTCCTGTCTGGTTTGATTGTGTCCAAGCCTCGGACATCTTAGTGCGGCTGGTTTTGGTAGACATCAGGCTCCCTCGGTTACTCTTTGTCGTGAAAGTCTCGCCGCTCTGCCTGAACTTTGAGAATGCCGGGCTTGAGGGAACAGGGTGGAATTCGAACTGGTTGCTCGTAGGTCGGAGGCGTGTGCCAGCCTCTCGAATCTCTAGTCCTGCCATCTCCAGAGCCAAGACACCGAAAGGGTCAGGGTCCTCAGTGTTGGGGATGCCGAAAGGAGTCTTGGGTGATGCTGGCGAGCTCCTAGGCGTTTCTATCATGGCGTCTCCTGGTGCTGGCAGTGCCGAAAGCTTCTTGAGGATGGCTTGGTCGGCATCGATCCTTCCTTCCGCCTCCTTAATGACTTCGAACAGAGGGCGTGTCTCCTCCACGTGCCTCGACACATTGCCTGCAACCACGTCCATCGCTGTTACGTTGCCACCGTAGAATCTCTCATTTTCGTTGGCTCGTTCCGTCAAGATGCAGCCATTCAAGTTAACGTTCTGAGTCTGTCCTCTCGCCTTCATGTATGTCAGAACGGTGTTGTCGAGGTCCTTCCACCGGCTGTCGACCTCTGTAGATTCCAGTGGAACCAGCGGTCCACAAGTGAGGCCGATGTCCTCTCCCAAAGTCAGAGTTGGTTTAGTTATTAATGATTCGAGGGCGGCAATGTTGTTGATTACCAGGACACAGTCGTAAATGTCAATGCCCATAATAAAGCTTAGTGAAGGCGTGTGGAGTAGGATGCCCGAAGGTGGCGACCACGTGCCGTCAGCTTTTCGAGCAATAAGGATGCCTGAACCGCCTGATCCGGTCATCCACAGGCCGGATCGCATGCAGGTGAAAATGGCGATACCTGCTGCATTTTGTAGGATACGGGAGGGGATCTTTTTGAAAATCCGTGCTGGAGTTTTTGGTTCGGCGTTGGGATCGCTACTCGGCTGGTCGTCCAAAGGTGCGAGGAATCCGTCGGCTAAACGAGCACATTGGTGTTAGTGAGGAATCGCGGCATGATGCGGTCGAGCTTCAGCAATATCGTGAATCTCGCCAAAGCATACTCACAACAAAATGACTTCAATATGCGAGCGGCGCGCTCGCATTCGGCATCGAGGGTAGCGGGCCAGAAAGCCTCCCGACCAATTCGTGACGTTGTCGCTGAGACGAGGGCGTTGGTGGTAAGCGGCGCAGGAGGCTTGCTGGACCAGCGAAAGACCTTGTCGAGAGGAGATTTGATACTGCTTGCGGTGACCACACTGCTTCGGCCATTACTTGTGGTGCTGGCGTTGCTGGTCCGCCTCCTGGCTTCCCAGGATGGGAGAAAGCTCGAAACTCGTTGCATGGTGTTCGTGGCCCAGATTGGCGGTGGTGGGCTTATTATGGGTGTTGGTGATGTCTTCCTGTCCCCGTTCGCGGATGAAGACGGGGGTACGAACGCAGCGACATGCGTCAAGGTATTCTGCGGTGTTGCTCATTCACAAACACCCAGAAACTCCAGCTCTTACTCGATCCCGCCGGTATGGGAAGAAGTTGAAGAAGCAGGAAATAAAAGGCAGATGAGAGATTGGGGGACGAATTGGGCTTTGTTAGACAGGATCAGTCCAGGTCCACTGGGGTCAACTCAGCCTCCTCCACTTTGCGAAAGGCCGGGCGAAGCAGCGATTTTTGCAAGGTGCAGCGCAGGAGCGACAGCGGATGGCATACGGTTTGTAGCAGCGGCAGACTCACGGTTCACCACCCAAAATGCAGCGGGAACTTGAGATGGGAAGGGGAGGGGGGTGTCGTGGACTCGTGGGTGTGTGGGAACGTGTGTAGGTTGCGGGCCAAGCGGGGAGCAAGTGGGTGTGTGTGGTTGCAGACGGGGTGGGCGGAATTTTGCTGCTTGGGTCCTTGAGAGAGGGGCGTGGTTTGCCGACAAGGGAGGGGACGGGAGAGGCCTTGACAGAGTTCAGAGAGAGAGAGAGAGAGAATGGCGAGAGGGAAAAAGGAAAGGTCTGAAAGTGGTTGCGCGCAGGTGACGTGGGCGACGAGGATGACAAGAGACGAATGATCCCTGTCACCCTTGTTCGTGGACGGCGCCGGGCCAGATGGGCCATGGCTTGCTCGGGTCCAGGACCAGCATTTTGTTTTTTTACACCAGACCAGACCAGACCAAATCAGACAAGACAAGACCAAGTTCCTAAGACCAGAAACAAGACCTAGCGGTTCGCAGGCTTTGGTGAGTCTTGGACTACTTGAACGGCAGACCCGGGGCCGTCAGGATTCCGGAGAAAGCGCCCGGTGGAGGCAAGAGACGCGCTTCACAACATGAGAGAAATGGCGTAGAGGATGAGGCGAGTATCCGTAATGAGATCGGGCAGTTCAGGTTCTCATTCTCAGCCAGAATGGGCCGCTAGATGAACTCAGCCAGACAAGCCCGGGACATTGAGGTGCTGTAAGTTTGACAAGGTACCTCCACTGTCTATCTGTTTCCATAGGTACTTACTGTGTAGTGACCTGGTAACCTTATTCAAAAGCAGAAGTGTCTGTTTTGCCCTGCGTTGAGTAATTAGGTGTTGCCTCGTGCGCAGAGAGGATGATGCGATGACTGAGACTGGGGTCAGGGGACCTCTACGGCAGCGGGAAGATGGCGGGATGCAAAAGGGTGAAGTCTCTGAGGTAAGGGTGACCACACGTGTTTTTCACACGATTCACAACTGGGAGATGTTTGTACCTGTCACCTACCACCTCATCAAGTAAGGTACATTCATACTTGGCAGTGCGGGCATACATCGCGGCATACGTTGGTAGACTCGAATCAGGTAAGGTGAGAAGAAGATTGAGAAAATTGGGTGAGCAACTGACCCAAAAGTCTGGCCCGATTCAGCGCATGCTTTAGGTATCTGATGCCTTTCAGGTTTGCACATGTCCCAGGGTACGTCAACCTGAGGCGGAGCCAAACTCTCAGCTGAGGTATTCGCAACCTAACCGCCGACTGAATCCGTAGGTACCGAAACTTGGGACTCAATACGTATTCGCACCTTAGACGCTGAGGTGCGTACGAATTCCTCAAAATGATCAGGCAGGCACTACACGAAGTAGTGCAGCCCACGACAAACATACTCACGTCGATGATGAGTTAGGTACCGGTATCCGTACGCGGGACGAGGACAGAGCACACTGCGTCAGGTACTTACCTACGTTCCTTGGCCGGGGGTTTTCATCACTTGCCGGTAGCTCCACGGTCTGCAGCCTGACCTTGGAGCAGTGGGAGCGAACTTGGCTACAACGGGACTGACAGCAAAGTGCATGCATTGAAGGATGACAACACCGTCCACATCTGGCACCAGGCTAGCGTGACTAAGTTGCTTCCTCCCACTCAGACGGGCCACTGGACATCGAGATGTGATGTGATGTGAGGGGAAGAGGAGCAAACTATGCAGTGCTTGACCGAGCTTGGGGGCGATATAGCGGATTGTATAGAAACGTGCAAGCAGCAGCCCGGAACCTCTCGGCAAGCATTGAGCACTTTGCTGACGGGCCATGCCTGTTTCCATTACTGCATGAGGGTGAGTCCAAACGTAGCTATGATATGAGATGTGTTGTATGCCCTGTAGTACGTATGTACGAAGATGAACCCATACGTTACGCTGGCAACAGCTGAAGCACGCACTGCATCACAGGCAGGAATCAAATACCCAACATGCGTCACTCAAACGCGGCCTCGGCGACTCGATTCGACATGCAGATCGCGACCTCGAGAAGATGGAAGAGACAGAGACTGGAAACCATGCTAGTGAACCCAAGGGAGAAAAAAAATATTGATAAAGAATATTGAAGAGGAAGCAAGCATGGCAGCCGCCCACTCATCCACCGCCGCCGCCGCCACAGCCAAGGCGAGCAACAACAAGAAAGAAAGGAAGAAAAGACACTATAGAGACAATCTAACCAACGTCCCCGATCAAGTACGTTCAAAGACACGACTAGCTTTGGCTTGCATAGCTTGCTTGCTCGGGCTGCATGGCCGCTACGCTTGAAGTGCCAGTGTCTTCAATTCAAAGCGCATTTGCCTGCATCGCCGCCCCCATTGGGTGAGACCATCAAAAGGTTTCCTGGCACGCTTAGGGTAAAGAGTAAGCGCAGGGAGAGAAACTCCTCCTCCCAAAGCATATTGAGATGAAACCTTGTCATTTCGTTGCGAGCCTGAGCTCCAGTCCAGTCGGCGTCCGTAATCTCGCAGCAAACTACATTACCCTTCAACAGAGTCAGACCCCTTCTCGGAACCCTGATTGTCCCATTCGCCCGCCCGTCGTCCGTTGCCCAGAGCGTGCAGCAAAATGCACCTCCAATCCAAGACATGCACGCAAAGAAAAAGAAAGAAAAAGGGTCTGGGCGCAAGCAGGCACACGGACGCTGATGGCGTTGGCGATCCCACTCATCTTGACTCTTGACTCGCCTTGACATGCAGCCTGATCCATGCTTCGGGCGAACCATGCTGTTAGCAGTGGTGCACTACACTAGGTACACTACCATAACTACCTGAGTCGGTGGGAACTTGGGTAATGGTGTGTATTTCCTGTAAGCGTGTAAGCCGCTGCCCGAGGAAAGGAATAGAGCGCAACTCCATATCCACGCCTGAGTTCTGTTCAATCCAGTGTTCAAGATGTCAATCTGTGCAAAGAGAGAAGAATATAGGGAGGGGGAAAGATACCTGCCTCGAGACATTCAGGGCAAGAACAAAAGATCGGGAAGTAGATGCCGTGCCTCACGTGTTGTACCTGGCGCTTGCCTTTTCGTTCTTGTCTTAGATGGTGGTGGTTCTTGCCCCAAAAGATGGGAAAAGCAAACACACGTCTTAGCAGAAGGGGAAAAAAAGAAGTTGCCCCCCATTTTGGCGCATGCCATCGACAGCAGCCACAAAGTCCAATGGCTTCTTCTTTGCCCATTCCCCGTCTTTGCCTTGTGTCTCTCCAATGGGCGTTGGGATTTTATTTTCCATGTCTCTCCGTTGTCTCTCGGCGTCGCTCTCTTCCAGTCTCTGATTCTTACTCATCAACGTCTTTCAAGTTTCGACCCCAACAGCAATACTACCTACCGTCCCAAGCGCGTAAGCGTACCTCTCACGACCTTCCGCTCCAACAGCACCTGCGAACCCCATGTTCCAAGTTCCGACTGCGCACCCACCGGCACAGTCGTCTTTGACTTTGAGGGGCCCGGTTTGCTGCAGTACCTTGCCTAGGTAGATGCAGTGACTTCTGCAACCAAAGACTAGCAGCAAATGTCCGAAGGAATGTGCTCCGTTTATCGCTTGGCCCATCCGACTCTTTACAAGTTCAGATCGCCCCATCACCCCACCACTCGTCGTACACTTCGGTCGATTCGTGCTGCCAGCCAACGTCAGCTGGGTACTATGTATCGAGTACTTCTTGCTCCGTCGCTATCGCTGCCGTCATCCAGAGTATTGATATCACACACCACCCACACTATCCGTATGCGTACATACCACAGGCAACCTCTAGAAGAGAGTGGAGGCCCTAGCTCTGGCCCGCCTCAAGATGTCTCTTCGTCCCACCAAGCCCACCTCAGCTCAACGTTGCCGAACCTGACAGAAGCATACAGACGGCCTTTCGCCAAAGACCAAAGGGTGTGGTATTCTATCCGGTGTTCCTGGCTACCTAACGCATGGCCGTCGCTATCAAGTCAATATCGACGCAACCGAACAATCCATTTCCTCGTATGTGTAAACCAGAGCCTGCTTCAGTCAGATGTTGGTCTGTCACCAGTCCCTTCTCGGCTGCATATGATCAATTGGCTCTCTTTTGAGTCGCTCTCGCACTCAACCCTGCTATCACCCTCGTGTAGCGGGCGGGGAAGCATGGCTATATCGACGTTGCTCATCACCCTCCGCGGCATCGATCGCCTCTGCGCTAGCTCGTGAAAGTCAAGAGGACGACAGCCGTGCTGACCGGCCACGAGCCGAGGAACCCTCCAAACCAGATCGGGTTCAAGGCTCAAGCCACCACAGGGGAACGAGAAAAGCAAACACTGCGACAATGAACCATTTCAACCAAACCGGGAACTGTTTCATTCCACCCGAGCGTGGTCACCACTACCGCCTCCGACTTTCCCGCGTGAATCGAGGCCAGCAATCTCCCTAGGCACCTGGAAGCCCACCACTCCATCGACTATGGACTACAGGTCCACAAGAGACTGGTTGCTCTTCGACAAACCGAGCGCCCGGCTAGCTGACGCTGCAGTGAAGTAGCATTGGCATCTGACGCTATCACACCAATGTCTCAACCCTCCCTTGGACCCGAAGAGTGCAGCAGATTGCACTGCAGCTCTGCATTCTTATCGAAGCGGGCACCGCAAGCATCCAAGCGTCTACGAGACGCTTTTGCTGCAGTTCGGAGCTGGCCTCTTACCTCGCCTCTGGTCTGCATCCACCCGGCCAGTGATTCCTTACTCAGCGATATGACGAATCGACTACATTTGCTTCGCATGGCCTCCTTCGTCGTCGGCTGCCCACCTCATATGCCGTTATGTGTCGCATGTTTGTTCCACGAAACGCAAGAGCCAATCATCCAGCATTGATATTGAAATATGCCGATTCAGCAGCAGGCGGGGTCACTCGCGGTTTCGATGCGATCAGCCGTTCAAACTCTTCCACTCTCCTCACACGCGTGTGACATGCGGGTGGAGCAGACGTTCGGAAGTACTTCGTAAGGCATGCAAGAATGAAAAGGCAGAAATGAGGGCACTAGCTGGTCGGTCTGAATATGTTCGACTAGCAGTCAAAACCTGGCGGCCTTGCTGGGCTGTCTTCCGGGGAGATCGGCCTCAGCAGCACCGGCGACAACCCCCGTACGTTTCCGGATTCTTCTACGGCAAGGCGTTCCAAGGTTGAGTCCGTTTATACGGGCACGCGCGTGGCCAACGCCGATGAAATGCCAACGGGTGATTGATGCGTCAATCAGCACACCACGTTGTCTCCGATTACGCCAAAATTCCGTTGGCCTTCGTGTTCCTTTGTTCTAAATTAGCGAGTTCCTTGGATTGCTTGTCGCTGGCCGTGGCAATATTCGTGTTCTCCGTCAAAGAAGCCAAATTGTGTATCAACGAGGCCGTGGATTCAAGGTAGCGAACGCGGATACGGACGATCAATTCGTCCCAACCACCTGGAAACTTCGCACATACCCCAGAATGCAAGCAGGGAAGTCCCACCCGGAAGCACAGTTCCACTCGCAGCATACCAATCAGATGCATGTTCAGAACCGCTATGTCGTCTCTCGACCCACCGCAGCTTGTTCACTGATTACCAACATCAGAAGTGTTTCTGGGAGGCCAAACCTCGACCACGACTGCATAGTTGACGCGTGGGCTTGTGCCCGAAGAGCGGCTACAACTAACATCTCGTCAACAAAACGATGTGTCAGGTCAATCCACTGGGTTTGCAGTCATCTCTGGTAACCGGTGCGGTCAAATTGGTGGCTCCGCGCTGTTTCCTATTCTAGAAAAAGTTCCAGAGAAGGAGAATTCCCGACTGTCAACAAAAATTCGATGTTCGAGACTCATCTCGCGTGTTGTCTCTGCCAAATGTGGGAAGCCTTGGCCGTGATTACCGTTTTGGCTTGACCGCCAGCCTCTTGGAGGCTTAAAATAGCAGGATTGACCTTGGACGTTGCTCCAGATGGGAAATGAAAATCCCCGCTTGTCCAGACGAAGCCGGAGATGGATGGAGCGGAGAGAGCAACTTCAAGAACAAGGTGCCACTTGGAGAACCAAGCCCCATCAATCTTCAGACGACCCGCTCAGGCTCGGTGAGCACTGTGGCACTATCCAGGGGTTTCGGTTTGTTTTCTTTCACTCCTCCACTATTTGACTCACTGAAGAATGTTCGCCGTCAGGGGGGATGCGGGAAACCGCACGACGATGGAGACAGTACAGACAGGCTGGGTCCTCTTTCTGGTCTGGACTCGCCGCGTCGGCTACTCACCAGACTTGTGGCCAACTCCGACTTTTATTCAGGGGCGACAATTGGATTCGTGGGCCAAGACGCAGGGCGAGCGCCGTGCCCCATATGAGTTTCGAGCGCAGATGAGCCGTGTGCTAGATTAACAAGTTGTCGGGGCTCCGATTCGAAATGGTACGCTGTGCTCCGTGCGTCTCTTCTTCTGCGTCGTCCTTGCAGGGCAAGGCGAGCCCGGACGGCCGCAGCCGGGGGAAAGTGTCTGTGCAACTGGCGCGGCCATTCATTCTGCCTGGTTGAGGTTCAAGTCGGATTCACCGGGTGCCAAGGACGGTTACCAAACGTCCATTCAGTGAATAATCTGGGATGATGAGCCTAGGAGGGGTTGGGGATGTCCCACAAATGTCGACCTCGCCTCGTGCGTTGTGGGGGGCAACTGACGAGCAGAAAAGGGAACCGAATGGATTTTCCATCAAGTCGGAGGCATTCGGCATGGGCCATGTGGATTCTGGACCGTTGCTGCAGCCTTGTCTTGGGATTCTCCGAGAGTTGTAGAGTTGAAGACTCCAGACTCCAGTGAATCCAATGAGCAGTGGTCGATCATTTGGTGGGAAAAGCTGAAAAAGAGAAGATATTGCACCAAATTCAACCTTCAGAGAACTCCGAGTGGAGCAAAACGGCCAGGGGCGGCAGCGGCGCCCAAGCTTTGCCGGCGATCGTCACAGGTTCAGATTCACGGTTGTACGGGAACCGGGGCCACCGCGAGCCCTGCACTTTTTCTCACCCGTCCACTAGGCCCTACCTGCCCTGTCCCCGTTTAGCCCAATGAAGTTTGCGAGGAGAAAAACTGCAGGGAGAGACTGAGAGAGGGTTGAGCTGGTTTTCAGCTTGTCCTGTCCAAGGTCCAGGGTCCCTGCCTGCGCCGGGCAGTGCCAGATGCCATGAGGTCATCAAAACCCCTGCTCTCCTTAATCTCTCCGCAACAGGTTCTTCCTGGTTACCAAGCGGGTAGAAACTCTTTTCGCAGTCCTTGTTCACCCCTTTCATTGCAGCTGGCAGCAAATGCCTAGCTTTCCAGTAGTCATCACTGGACGATAGTTCGGACAGACTTTCCAGTGAGCGCGCAGAGACTTCAACAACAAAAAGTATTCGTTGACAAACTGTTGAACGTTGCGAAATGTTTTCTTTTTGGCCCTCTCTTCTAGCGCCGAAAATTGTTCCAGAATAAAGGTAATTGAAACCCAGAAAACCAGACTAAGACGCCCGCCAGTCGTAAAGTTTGCTGCACTACAGATATCGTACACGCCAAGTGACGGCCCAATGAAACGCCCATCATTCGCTCCCCGTTGAAAAAAGTTCGTGGTCCTCGTGGTCCTCATGGTCGAGGCACAGATGAGATCGTACCCCGACTAGGATTTTAAGCTTCAGTCTAATCTCATTTTTTTTATGAGGCTGAAGTTTTTGTTTACAACTGCTTCTTCAGCCCGCCGATGGAGCCAATGCCGTCTGCGACGTCGGCTGCCTGCTTGTTTCCCTTGAGTTGGTCTATGGCGCAGTAATCGTTAGTGGGTCGCGGAGACTTATCAAACGGTTCTTGGGGGTGTTCTCGACTCACCATCGACAAAGTCTTGTCCGGCCTTCATGCCCTGTGCCTGCATCTTCTTCTTTTCGGCTTCCGCCTTGGCCTTGAACATCATGATGCTGTTTTGCGCAAACGGGTGGTCAGCTTGAGGCTGGAGATTTTTGGGGACCTTATTCGTGAAGAAGAAGGTTAAAACTCACCCGACTTGCTCGATGAGGGGGTCAAGCATGCCTTGCTGGTAGGCGAAGGTGCCCCCGAGGAAGACGGCGAGGATGATGGCGAGGGAGATGATGAGGGAGTTGGTGGTTGAGGTCTCCATTGCGATTAAGTTTTTGTTTTTTTGGTGATATGTACCGTAGGACCGTGTATGTGTGGTATGAGTATCAAGGGGGGGTGGGAAGGCGATGTTGCGCAAAGCCGTTTGTTAAATGATTTACAAGTGTAGAGATATTATGGCATTTCCAATTTCACTGTCCATTGCTGCTCATTTATATCTTCAATTTTTCAAGCACATCTCAATCCAAAAAACTTGATCTGATGCATAGCTTTCCTCTCACATGCAGGTTTGCGTGTGTGCAACGCCTACTTTCTGTGCCTCTCTGTCTCTATCTTGCGCCCGTGGTATTGAACGTGAGCGGGCGAGAAGAGGGATCGGCAATGACGTCTCCCCGTCCCCATTTTCATGCCGGCCTGCCTTGCGTGGGGTTGGCTACGCCGCATGGAAGGAGGGGCCAGAACGCGCAGCCGGTAAGATCAGGGTCTCTGGGTCGCAAACTTGCGTCAGAGGGCGGCGAGTTACAGCAGAGAGAGAAAAAAGACATCATTCTTTTGATTCTCTCGGTGGACTTGGTAATGGAGGACTGAATGATGGAGACTTGATTGTTGGCCTTGGTACGGCCTTTTTTCCCCTTCATCGTTCTATTCTCACGCAGGTAGCCCGCCGGGCAGGCTGGAAACAGGGGTCGTTACTGGTCGGTGGTTGACTGTATTCCCAACGGGGGCCGAGACCACAACTTCCCCCGCAACCTCATTCTGTGTATCCTTGGTAGGTAAAGCAGAGAGCTCTTTTCGGCTCCGAGGTCGTGCGGCGGGGATATTTCCCGCCATTATGACTTCAGTGCTGGGGGTCGTCGTCGTACGAGTTGGCTCAGCTCAGGACAATGAGCGGCTAGGATGGAGGGGAGGGGAGGGGTGGTCGGTCTGCTTCCCCGGAGCTGGACTGAACCCTGGGCATGGCGATGTTGGGTATCGATCTCATTGTGCATGAGATTTGAGGATTCGTGGCTTTTGTCACTGTATGGTATCCCAAAATATCGGGGGGCATGTGTTGCCCTCTGGCGGTCTTATTCCAGCCTTAGCATCGCTATCAGCAGTGAATAGCTCCTTTCCCGAGTCCATGAGCTCGGCAGTTGCGTGGGTATGAAGTCCTCATCTCGGAGGGGGTTGGCTAGGCTGGTTAAAGTGGTTGCAGTTGCAGGGGCTGCGTGTTATATGATGCTAGGTTTGTGTTATATGCCAACTCATTGCTATCACACTACGCCGCCGCAATAGCCATGTTCGGGTATTTGTTCTAATGCGCCCCCTTTTGGCTTTTGGAGGCTGACTTGGAGGCTGAGATTAGCCGTCTGTTGCCGTTGAAGACTGTTTGGACTGGGAGCTGATATGTTTGCGAGTGTGATACCCTCCTCGGGTTGAGGCTTTCACGACCTCAGTTTGATGGGAATGTCATGGTATGATGCGCTCTGTGATGTTGGGGTTTGCTCTAACAGTATTCTATCTTGATAGAGTTGAAACGACCCGGTATTGGCTGCATACTTATCCCGCCGTGTACCTTCTGGGCCTTGTTTCTCGGGATGGTGACATTTCTTGCATGAAGTGAGAACTGATTCTTTGCAGCTTTCTGACTTTGGATGTTGAAGAGCCGCTTACAGATATGATTGAGCTGTACTTATAAACTCATTAGTATTCCGGCATCCTGGGGTGATTTTCTATGTCACGAGTCTACAGCTGAAGATTTGAGCGACGAACAATCGTCTTTTGGTTCAGTGACTACTTGTCTCATCACAGTTGTGATTCAACTTGATAGTAACACGTCGTTCAAGGGTGAGAGAGACGGAGAAAGTGAAGAGGTTTGGCCAAGGCACCAGCTTGAAAATACGTTCAAGTACGGAGCAAAGCCCCCCCTCAAGCCATGCTCATAACTAGGCTGGTGTCGTTCTGTGACTGTGTTCCAGCTTTCTAGTCGTGACGAGTACATATCTTGATGTTATTATGCTTGCTGCAGGATGGCAAACCACGGCAAGCTCGTTTTGTCATTTGTGGAAGTGGCCATAAGCTCTTGGAAATGGGGTCAACTACTTCTTTGATTGGGAAATATCTACGGATCAAGAGTTCGGTAATTTCGATTTGCTCTCACATCTCACTCATCAAGATATCTCACTACCAGGCTGTTTTCTTCACAACCAAATTATCCTGCGCAAGGCGTTCTGGTATCGAGTCTCCCTGCAGGACCGAAAGCCACCAAAAGGCCTCACCTTCTCACACGAACTATAGAGCTGTTGTCCTACAGTGCAGCGCTTCAACTACAAACTGGCAGCCTCCTTCTTGGCCGTGACCTCAATCTCAATCTTCATCACGTCCTCCATCAACGCCGCCTGGATCATGGTCGCCGCGGGGCGGACGTCGCCAAAGTACTTTTGAAGCACCGGCCATGTCTTTTGAAAGTCGTTGCGGTCGGGGAGGATGTAGCGGACGCGCACGACGTCCTTGATCTCGGCGCCGGCCTCGGCGAGGGCGGCGGCGATGTTCTCCATCGTCTGCTCCGTCTGCTCGACAATGTTGGGAGATATGACGCCTGTTGCGTAGTTGTAACTGTGCCGTTGGACTAATTAGCATATATGCCCCAACTGTACATGCGCGTTTATAAACCATGATATGAATGGGTGGGCTGGGGTTGAGGTTGGAGGGAGACACGGACCCCGTGGTTCCAGACACAAAGATGAGATCGCCCGAGACCACCGCGCGGGAGTAGCCGATTTGTGCCTCAAAGGCAGACCCTGAGCTGATATTTCTTCGGGGCATGATGGGCTGAAAGAAGGGCCGAAGAAGGCTTGATGCGAATTGATGCGAGATGTTGTGTCCGTCAGTTGTAGTTGTGGAAGGAAAGCGAAAAGGACGCGGTGGATATGATATAAGAGGTTGAGTCACTCGCAACATCCCAGGTATTCCCACATGTCAATCTCGCGATTTCTACGGGAAAAGATGAACTAAGCCAATCAGAATCTTGTCCAGAAGCCCGTAATGGCCGTATTGGGACATGGGCTGGGGATGGAAATGACCTTTGAACATGGTATCCAAATAAAAAACACCCAGCTTTAAAGCGACGCGAACGCAATCTAGACTGTATGAGACGCAACAGGTTTCGAGGCTCGGCATACACGGTCTTTGAGGCGTTTGAAGTGCGCGAAAGACAACTCGAGTACGATGCCGGTGTTGGTCACACGCGCGATGAGTCAAGCAGCCATTTTGCGGTTATCTCTTTAGGTACGGATAGGTCAACGGGCGGGTCTTTCAGAGATAAGGTACACCCACCGGACCAACCTGAGTATGGGAAAAAAAATGAAACATGGTGAGAGCGGCCTTGCTAAATTCCTCTTCAATAATCATGGAAGTTTGGCGTGTTGTAGTGAGCGTGTGTGAGAAAAAGTATAAAAATCAAATGATGTTAGGACGAGCGGGGAAAGACGATTTCGACTGAAGATTAGACGAGCTGCAGTTCGCCGCACTGTTCAAGATAGACTAGATTCCGAAGAACACGATCCAGGTCGCTTTTTTAACATCACAATCTTCGGTTCTGCCTTGGAGTATTCAAGCAATGATGACCTTGGCTAAAATCTTGACGTCCGATCGTGCTCTGGGACGGTATGAAGGAAGGTACCTTTTTACCGATCGTCTTGGAAGGTACGAGTAAGCCATGACCTGCCTCCTTTTCCTCAAATTGGTCATCGCGCATGTTCGTGACTGCCTTCCTTTACTGGAACCCATCTCATCTATATGGTTCCTTCTAGAAGAGAGCTGGGAGGCAGGTACGTCGAACGGTGGCCTCATGTGCCATCACTTCGGTTTCTACAACCGTCCCTGATGTCATTCTCTTCCATAACGTCAGACCCAACTGCCCTCCTCAGCATCTTCGTTCTAATTCTTTCTATAAACCCCTTGTCAATCAAATACAAAGCAATCGATTTGCGAGCTATACATCGTGGAGAATCTGATTCACCAAACAGTGGAAGGTAGAAGAGTCTTCGCAGTTCAACTACCATCATGTCCGTCTCGCTGTCTTCGGAGTTGTCGTCTCCGCCCTCCTTGACACAAGAATCTACCCTCTATTCGGAATACAGTCCAGACGAGGAGCCACAGACACAGAATCGAGCTCAGGCCGAGCCCAAGACAAGATCTGCATCCACAAAGTCATCATTTCTCAAGTACCCGGCCGACATCCAGCGTCTTACACGCCGCGGGCTTTGCACCTATGGCATCAACACGGGCCCAGTGCCAGATGACACGGACTGGGCCAGGCTTACTGTTCCTATGCTTAAGGAGCAGCTCGCCATGCGTGAGATGCCGGACGATGGGAAGAAGGGTATTCTCGTCGAGAGGCTCGAGAACTTGAGCACGTACAAGCCTGAGGTCGTTGCCATCAGAGACGCTCCTGACGACAAGCCATTCGGCCCTATCTCCAAGAACACTAGCAGCAACGGCGAGAAGCGCTTCTTTGTTGACACAGCTGACAAGAGCCACGTTGGTTCTGTCAAGAAAGCGATGAAGGAAGACATGTTTGTGATCAAGCAGTCCAACGATTTCGATGGTGGAGTCAGCATCGGCATCCGTGGGACTGGACCCGATACATACGAGGTCATTATCGGAACAAAGACCTCATGCACCTGCTCGAGCATAGTGGGTAACGCCGAAGCATCGTCAAACAATTGCTAACCTCAACTAGATGTTCAGACCTCGCAGCAATTGCAAACATATAATCTGTCAGCGGAAATGCTACCTTTCTCTCCTGCATCCGATTACTGACGAAATCGCAGACGTCCTGACGCATGTTTTCCGGGCACCAGCAGAGCTACTCCCACAGAGAACGCTCTTTTCCGAAGAGATCGAGAGGCTCATTGAGCGTGCCCCTAAAGTCCGCTTCACAGCAGCGGAGGCCAGCCAAGACCCCTCCATGTCGGACGGTATTGCGAAGTCCAAGGACGGCAAGTCATGCCCTGTCTGCTTCAAAGACATTGGCGAGGCAGGAACGGTGTGCTGCATTAAGTGCGGCAACCACACACACTCATCTTGCTTCGACGTGTATACGCATCAGCAGACCGGATGGGCCCTCACGTGTGCTGTCTGTCAAGCTGGCTGGTCGAACTCGGTTGTCTAAGAGCAAGATGGCAGTTTTTGAACAAGGAATCTGGAAGGGCCTGGTTGCTATGAGACATGACTATGAAAGGCGTGTGACTGGCTTCGAAAGACCAGTCAGCAGAATGCTTGACGGTGCAACCGGCTCAACAATTGTTTGCGGTGGAGGGGGAAGCTAACTCTCCGGAGTATCGTGGTAGGGCTTTACGGGCTTGAAATATCAATGAAGACGCATCTCAGACGTACTTTATCATCACTATCGAACTTGAGTCCACGGGAAGTGAATGGGAATGGCTGGCAGTGTTGATTACCTCTTCCTCTTGACGTAAATGGTATCACACAAGCTATGCCAAGCTTCAATGACGTCTGCATTAGTTCTCTTTACCTTACCTTCACCACATCGTCGCCAAGCTGTCTCACCCCTCATATACGGTCTTGGTCTCTTTGCTGTTATTGAGGTTGTCAATTGCCCGAGATCCTGGTTGATGCTGTCCTGCTATGTACTCAGAGAAGGGTCACATACTGTCTTCGCAGTTTGATCGCGCTGCAACCACATCTTATCACCGCGTACTGAAAGATGATCCGCCTACTCTTCACCCAAATTTACCTCGTACTTCTCAAGTAGACTCCTGAAAACCCGTTCTTCCTCATCCCCCTTCGTCATTTTGATGACTGAATTCCCATCATCATCAAAACTATTTTTTGCTCCTGCTTTCAAAAGCATCTCTGTAATTTCTGCATTCCCGTGAAAAATAGCCTCATGTAGTAAGCTTCTCCCTCTCCTACACCTGCTCGTCAAGCTGGCGCCGTACTTGATCAGTAGTTCAGCAATATCCGCGCGATTCAGTCTAATAGCCCAATATATGAGCGATAATCCTCCTCACGTTGACGTGGGGTTTATTTCGGCCTCAGTCTGTTCGAGGAGCCATCGAACGACTACTTCTTGCCCATTGCGGACCGCGCAACGCAGTGGTGTACAACCTTTTCCGTCTGGCGTGTTAACAGCAGCGGGACTCTTCTTGTACATCAATTGTATGAGATCGAGTTTCCCATCCCAAGCAGCTTGATGCAAAGGTATCCTCATGAGCCGGTCCCTGGCCATAACGTCAGCATCATTGTTGACAAGCCATGTTGCTATCTCCCAGTTTCCCGAAATTACGGCTAGGTGCAAAGCCGTTCTCCCTTTTCTATCTCGCAATGTTCTGTTCGCAATTTTCCACAGATATTCAACCGTGGCTTGTCTCCCGTGGAATACGGCCCAGTGAAGGGCTGTTTTCCCTGAGCCGTCAAGGACGTTGATGTCTGCGCCCGCCTCTGTCAACAACTTGACTCCTTCCACAAAACCTGTGATTGCGGCACAGTGTATCGGTGCGACTCCATCTCTGCCTTGCGCGTTGATGTCTGCTCCTCCTTCTAATAGCCTCAATATAGTGTTGTAGGGCATGCTCCCGACAGTGCCGTGAAGTCTTGCAGCCTCATAATCAATCTTGTCGTCGGGCTTTTCTTGAGTTTTGCAGGCATAGTGCAATGGTGTCCATTCAACCAAGTCTCGGGCGTTGATATCTATCCGAGGCGATCTCATCAAGGTCGTAACGATATCGTGTCGACGTACCCCGTAATGCAGAGGGGTCCAACCGAGAACATCTTTTGCGTTGATATCTTTCGCAAGACGCATTGCTTTTATAAGGCGTTTTTCGCTTTGGGTCCGGGCTGCTTCGTGCAAGTCTGTGTAATTCAACTTTTCCTGACAGCTGTTGCTGATGTTGCTGGAACCGTCCTCACTCCCACTATCACTAGTTTCGTTGCAACCGCTCTCGCTTTCATTGCAAGATACAGGGTCCTTCAGGAGGTTCAGCTTCCACGGGCGCCTCTGATTCTCATACATTTGGAGAAGGGCGGCCACAGTCGGCTCAACTCCCACATCGAGGTTGGAGAGAAGCTCAAGCTGAAGTCTTTGCTCCCAATATTTGACCTTCCAGAACCCGTGAGGTGGATCATCGTTGTGTGTCTGTATTTGTTGTAGGGCCAAATCCAGGGCCAAACTGACTTGCCTCAAGAAGTCCACAACTATGACTGTTGCTAGAGTGGATAATTCGTTCTCGAGCGGGAATGTCCTGGCGACACGGAACAGCCACAAGTATATCTCTGCTGCCTGCTGCCAGTCCTGCAGCCTCTCGTGAATTCTGGCCTTCTCCCTTGCTAAGTCGATGATGATAGAAGCCCCGGGAAGCTTTTTTTCAAAGCTAAGCGCGGGTATCATGCTAAGGTAAGCGTCACTGAGGCTACCGAGTCCGGTGCTTTCAATGTCTCTGGCCAGCTGCGAGAGCTGGCTATTGTGGAGGACGAAAGACTTCCAGCTTGTATGGGCCGTCGCTTCATGTTTTTTTCGTGTATCCACAGGACCTTCAAGCGGCTTTTTAAGTGACATTGCTGCAGTCCTGAAAAAGCTCGAGAACATGTCCTGTGCATACAGTAACTTCAAGGGACCGAGGAACTCAGCGGCCAAGAAGTCATGGTTGGAGCCATCACCCTCTGTCGTTGGGGGAGTCTCCGGTACTCCCTCCTCGCTTTTGCTTCCGCTTCCGCTTTCGTAGCTTTTACGCTCATATTCTTCAGGGTGCTTTATTTCGATCGTGAACTCGGACAGTTCTGCTGTTCCATATCGCCGACGGCCTATCTCAGACCCACCAGATCCAACGACTCTGTGGTTTTCCTTGCACAATTCATCATTTGTAACACCATCTTCTGGGAGATTTGTCAACCTGGACAACCTTATAATTCTGGTTGTCTCGCTGGGCATCCACCACGAGAGATCTCGATGCAAACTCTCCGTATATGAGCCTAGAAGGCGCAAACCAGGTCTCGAAGGCGATCCTTTGACGCGCAGCCACTTGTCGTCTTTGTTGTCTCCCACTGTGTCCTGGTGGTTTGTCTCTTCGTTCTTCTCAATGTCATCAATGGAGTAAAGCCACATAGACAAGGCTGCTTCAAGCTCATCTGCATGAGCATTCCACTTCCCTTCTATTCGGTTCAAACGAAAATAGATGAGCTGTTCTTCGAGATTTTCCCCGGGTTCTCCTCTCTGGCTCGCGAGAGACCAGGTGTAGTCAACCTGCTCTGAGTCGCGGAACAGAAGATCCATCGTAGCCTCAATGGATCGTGCAAGAGAAACAGCTTCCATGGACGCCGGCCCCTGCCAGTTGGCCAATTGCGCTATATCTTTCCTGACCATGACAACACGATGCGCAATTGATGAATTCGAATCTCTCTTTTGCATACCTTGCTCAAATTGTTCAACGTGTGCTTTCAAACACCCAATCTTCCATGGTTTGGCCTTGCACTTAGCTTCAGGTATCCACGGGCTGTTCGGAATATCTGCGAATGTCGTTGCAAACCAATCAAGTTCGAAACCTGATCGAGTCCGAAAAGATGTTGGAGGATTTGCAAGACCCCGCCGAACCCAGGATCTTACTCCGGTCATCAGGAGGATGGCGCCGAGTTGTGCAATCGATACTGACCAGTGTAACCCACGCAAGCCGAAGAACTGCACAATATATCCACATAGACTGATGGCCATTCCAATTGTCGTTTTTAGCTCTAAGGATACTTCGGGCGATTCATTCATGAGAGCAGACCCTGGCACTTCTTCCTGCTTCAATGAAGGTCCTGAGGGATTTCTTGCTTCACGCTCGCGTTCCGACGTTGTTATGAAAGGCCGTTTGGATTTTGAATAGACTGCGAACGAGTCGAAAACCTGGTCACTGACTGTTTTGGTTTGTTGTAGCCAGACCATTTGCGCCATCAAATTTTTCGAGGGTCGAAAACTCTCTTCGACAGTGCTACTCTCCACAACGTGGGCGCAAAGAAGGAGGCCGACAACCAGTAGAAGTATTCCTACCCAATGGCACGGAAATGCATACCGGGCGACTGGGTTTCCGTCCTTTAGAAAACCCAATGCTGGGTGGTACACAGAACATCCGGCGTAAGCGACGAGTCCCAGCTGGAGCAGAATCCCCCATATTGCTGCCGTGCGTAGTTCAGCTCTGCTTGTGATATTGTGAGAATTGAGGGTAATATTCGGCGAGCTCTTCCGTGGGTTTCGTGTGATAATCATGCCCGTCGTCGATGGATTTACTGGGTTTGGTGATTCCACATGGTCTTGTTGCGTTTGAGATGAGTAGTTCAACGACACTAGATTGCGAAAAAAACATTGCTCGAGACTTGCTTTCTACATTTCGGGATCAGATCGTATTCGTTTACGTGAACAGAAGTACTCACTTCGAAAGTAGTTATTCTTGACCTCCTCGAATCGCATCGCCGTCACCTTTGTCTCTTTAGTGACCCCAGACTCCGGCAGCAAGCAAATGAACTCTGCAATTGGAGCCGAGCCCATACATCTCACTACCTCATGACCATTCCAGAGCTCACAGACCTCTGTCGACGTAGATGACATTAGCTCTTGCTCAGCCACAGCAAGATTCTCTCTAGCTCTGCCAATAAGGGCCTTGAGGAAACCGGGTCCTCCGACTCTGATAGCGCTGATTGTGATAGTGATAATTCCGAGAGGCACCATAGCTAAGGCAATATTATCAGCCCAGCCGAGTGATTGACTCATGAATTGCATGGTGACCCTCTCTCCAAATGATGCGAGCAATCTTTTCGCATAAAGATGGTTATTATACATGCTTTCAAGCAAGTGAAAAGGATCTGAGAATGCGGGACTGACGGTGCTAGGTCCGAGAACAGATTGTTGACGAAGTCATCTCCTTCATCTGCTGCGACGCTCGCAGCGAACATCATGGAGAAAAGGAAGACCCTAAGCATCTTTGCTGCGATCATTGCAGATACGTGTGCAAAGAACTGTTGAGTTGATGGTGCAGGTTAATCAACGTGATCGAAAGTACGCCTTCTCGTATTTGCCAGGAAACTGAAGTGTCAAGAACGTAAGTGTGCTGACTCGGTGGCTTCAACGAAATTGGTCGAACAAAATATCCGTGAGAGTGCCCTTGTTTTCAGCTGAAGGAGAACAGGCTGTACGTAGATGCGGAAATGTCTCCCATTTGCAACAGCCTAATGCATCCACTTACGGGCAATATGCATATGCACAAAGCCCAATGTCACTGGAGCCCTTCGCTTGGCGTTGACACGTACCATACAGGAGGTCTTTCTGGTTGGCAATACTCCTCACTCTTGGTGGCAATACGGTCCTTCGCGGCCTGTCACCAGAATGTGGTAGTAATATCTGCAACTCTTTTGCTGCGCAACTGCATAGCAGCATAAACAAAAGTTCTTCAAGCCGCGTCAGGGTTTGGTGATTGGATGGCCCACGCAGGCGTCGTTTCTACATTAACTATTTTAAACACGGCTTGCATCAGAGAAAAGAGGCCACAAGGGCGCCGGCGCCGAACATTGAAGCAACAGTGATGAAGCTGGCAGTCGAGAAAAGAGAAATGCCGCTGAGTCCGTGTCCAGAAGTACAACCTCCACCAATTCTCGATCCCAGGCCAATGAGAAAACCTCCTACTACCGCCAGCTGTGGCGAGACAGCCGTATCAGCAGAACCAAGGGCAAACTCGGGGTATGCTGTAGCAACAGCCCACGCGCCGGCAGCCAAGCTCGCAGAGAAGAGAATATTGCTATACGATGGCTTCCCCTTTTCGCCGCCACCCTGAACCGCCCACCAGAAGTACCGTCCAATCTCGTCGTAGGAAGTCGACACACCGAGCATGGACTTGCGGGAGAGCAGTGAAAAAAGCTGTGCCAGACCGATCAGGAGTCCGCCGATGGTGGGAGCGACGACGGCGTAGGGACTAGCGGGAGTATACTTCATGCTGGCGTAGATGATGCCCGCGAAAAGGGCTTCCACGCCAACGAAGGCGACGGCTCTGCTGAGACCGACGCGCTCGTGGACGGTGAGCTTGGGGTTCTCGGGCGGTGCCGAGCTGGCGTTGCTCGTAAGGAGTTTCTGGAGGAAGCCGGTCCACATGATGCCGGCGAGGACGGCGCCACCGAGGACGTAGACGCCGGATTTGGTGCCGACGGCGATCTGGGCGAGGACGGTGCCGGGGCAGGAGCCGGAGATGGCCATGCCGGCGCCGAGGATGGAGCCGCCGAGGATATTGCCGTCGTACTGGGAGAAGAGACCTAGACGCGAGGGGCTGCGGGGCTTGGGGCGGACGTAGCCCGCCTGGTCTAGTACGAGGACGAAGACGCTGTATATCGTGTCAGTTGTGTGAGAGGATCAGAGGATAGCAGGTGCTGAGATGGTTAGACGTACGTGCTGCTTGCTGCGGCTGCGAGGAAGGCCTGGATCATATGCCAGTTCTCGAACTTGAGCTGGGCGATGATGACTGAGGGCTGGTAGACGCCCGCCGCTACCAAGGCGGCGCCGAAAGCGGCGCCAGAGAGAGCCGTTGTTGCCATGGCTTGGTCCGCTGTGGATGTGGGAGTGTGAATGTGTGTATATGTGCTTGTGCCGCGGGGGCGTTCTGGGACGAACTGCTGCAAGCTGGGAGTTTGGCGGGTGTGTGTTGTATATATGAGAGGTTTTCTCTTCTATGACTGGTCAAGCGAGGATGAGGTGGTGATGCGTGGTGGAAGTTCAAAATCTTCAAACTCTCCGAGCTGTCTCGGGACGAACTTATACAGTCTAAAGCCAAAACTGCCACAGAGGAGTTCAAATGTCTGGGAAGATTATCGAATGTGCCAAGTTTTCGAGTCTGCTTAGTGAATCAAGCCCGAAAGCCCAGATACGTTCGGGGACTTGAAGAGAGACGGAAAAATGGACCGGTAGCGGGGCCCTTGGTTAATAATCCTCCCCCCATAGTCAAAGGCCGAAGAGTAAGAGGGCCAACCCCTGTAGAGCTTCTACCCGCCTTGGTCAGGTAAGTGGTAGTGGTAAGGCCCCATTCTGTACTCTGTTGCTGAGGCCGAGCCGAGCGTCTGGGTTGACTTTTGTCAAAGGCGGTTTAGAGTGCAAGTGACGGATGGCTAGTGGCGTTGATTCTTAGACCTTGTTCCCTTTTCGGATAGCAATGACGCCTTTTGGGAGCTAACTCACGACATGGCGCTAGCTTATTTCTAGTCCTTTGGAAATGCGTATCTGAGGTTTTCTTCGTGGTGTGAGAGAAGCTACTTTCTCTGAAAGAGTATGGCGGTTCGATTTGCACGCATTTCAGATCCCCGATGAGATAAAGATGCATCTTCAAGAACAGGTGTTGCAGGTGGTGCGTGCGCCATTGTGGAAGGTCGGCAGTTCAGGGACCATGAAGTCCGTCAGCAAAGGATTGATTGGGCAGAGCAAGGTGTCTGAATAAGGGGGGATCAATAAGGTTGCAGGAAATCAGTTGAATCCCGTCCCAGGATGGTCCTGGATCCCGAACCCGAACCCGCAAGGGTTGCTGTCTCTCTCAGCCAAAGGGCCTGGGAGAGGACGGCGACCACTTTGAAGTAACTGTCGCCGACGTCGGGGAACTGCCGGAACGCACGGGCATCACCGAGAGTGGAGACCCCTTCTTCACCGGGATGGATTACATCTCTCGGGGGCTTCCGTAAGCTTGGGCTTCTTTCGGTGACTACTACTGTGACCGAGGGACTTCATGCTCTCTAGATCATGGATTCATGGACGGCGAGGATTAAGTGAGATGTTTCGAGAGTTTGGATATAAGAATTGAGCAAGTGACCATATTGTAAATCTCCATCTTGTGACTACATTATTAGCAAAACTACCAAAACTAGCCGATGAACCGGGTCAACCAGTTGCGAGAACATATCCACAACGCCTCACTTACACAGTCAAACATGGCCCAAGAACCCACAATCCACGAGATCTTTGAGCCGGTCACAGGCACATGGCAGTACATCGTAGCCGACCCTTCAACCAAAGCCGCAGTGATCATCGACTCCGTCTTGGATTTTGATCCAGCAAAGAACGCCATCTCTACACAAACAGCCGACGGCCTTCTCGACATGGTAAAAAAGAATGGCTACAATGTTGTCAATATCCTAGAGACACATGTCCACGCCGACCACTTGACGGCATCCAAATATTTACAGTCTCGGCTGCGGGAGGCACAGGACGGCGCCGCCCCCAAGATCTGTATCGGTAGACGGATCGGGGTCGTGCAAGAGAGGTTCGCTGAGAAGTATGGCATCTCCAAAGACGAGTACGCCAATGCCTTTGACCGACTGCTCGACGACGATGAGGTCTTCGAGATTGGAGACCTCAAGGCCAAGGCCATCCACCTGCCGGGCCACACCCCCGACCACATGGGCTACATGATCGGAGGTGAGCACTTCCCCACAGACAGTCACGAAGAATTCTCAGCCCAACACTGACCATCACTTTCAATAGCAAACGTCTTTGCGGGTGACTCCCTCTTCAATCACGACGTCGGGTCCGCGCGGTGCGACTTCCCCGGTGGTAATGCCCGTGACCTCTTCGCGTCGGTCCGCCGGCTGCTCGATCTGCCAGAGACCACCAAGATCTGGACAGGGCACGATTACCCGCCGGCCCACCGCGGACCCCTGGCGGCGACGGAAGTGGCGAAGCAAAAGACCGAGAACAAGCACCTCGCGCAGAACGTGACGGAGGAGGACTTTGTCAAGTGGCGCGAGGAGAGGGACTCAGGGCTCGGGGAGCCTAGGCTCATGCACTGGGCGCTGCAGGTCAACGTGAGGGCTGGGAATATGCCGAGTCCCACCAAGGCTGGAGATCGGTTGCTGCATGTGCCTGTCAAGATGCAGGGCGTGACTTGGTGAAAGGGGTTTTCATGTCGTGTAGGTAGTGAGAGCGTGGAAAGGAGCTTGTTTCGACTCCCGTGTATATGAGATGAGGGATGTGGAAGCGTTCATTGTATACTTAGTTACTTAGGCAAGTCGTCTTCGACAGCCAATCTTCCTATTTTGCATGTGTACGGTACATGAAGTTGTCACGAAGATCGAAAGCGGTAGAGAGCATGTAAGTGGTGGTGTCCCTGACAAGGTACATTACGTCGGTTGGCCCATGCGTTGTACCCCCCGCGCCACCGCCGCGTGGGGAAAGTGCCGAGGTCTCGTCACTGAATGCGGGGAGTTCGGCCCCGGCTGAGTGGAGGGACAGGAGGCCGGGGGACGCCTACTCCCCCACCAAATCACAACGTCAACGTCGGCAGCGACCCGGTATATCATATTATTAATCTCGCTCGGTTCAATCCTTTCTGTTCACATAAGAGCTGGCGTGGCCCCCTTTTCGTTGATCTTGCGACACTGAATTGGATATCTACAGTGTCAGTGCCGACGCAGCACATTGCATATTGACCATGCCTCACTCTATTACCGTCAAAAAGATCGAGGGGAAGCCCGGAAAGGTGTACTATCCGTAAGAAATATATTTCCATTGTTAATCATATTACCGAAATTAATTCGAATATCAGCCTCCAACTCAATGAAGTCCCGAAGCCGACTCCAGGGCCCAAAGATGTCTTAGTGCGGTTGACGGCTGCTGCTCTCAACCACCGTGATCTCTTCATCCGGCGCCACCTGTATCCAGGCATTTCATTTGATCACCCCCTTATGGCAGATGGATACGGCATCGTAGTCGAGGTTGGGAAAGACGCAGACAGAAGCCTTATCAATAAGCCAGTTCTCATCACACCCAGCCGCGGCTGGGCTTCAAGCCCGGACGGGCCGGAAGACATTCGCAAATTCAGCGTCATCGGCGCCACCCAGACGTACCCGGACGGCACCGCGCAAGATTACCTCGCCCTCCCCCAGGACGAGGTCGAGCTGGCCCCAGAGCACCTCACACCCGCCGAAGGCGCCGCCCTACCCCTCGTCGGGCTCACGGGCTGGCGTGCGCTCGTGACGAAGAGCGGAAACGCGGAGAAGGGCAGGAACATTCTCGTCACGGGCATTGGGGGCGGCGTGGCGCTCCAGGTCCTCCAGTTTGCCGTCGCGTTTGGCTGCAACGTCTACGTCACCTCTGGCGACGAGGCCAAGATTGAAAAGGCTAAGGGTATGGGCGCCGCCGGGGGCGTGAATTACAAGAAGAAGGGGTGGGAGAAGGAGCTGCAGGCCCAGCTGCCCAAGTCGCGGCCGTACCTCGATGCAGTGGTCGACGGTGCCGGCGGAGAGATTGTGGGAAAGGCGGTCAAGGTGCTCAAGCCCGGCGGTGTCATTAGCCAGTACGGCATGACGGTGTCGCCGCAGATGGACTGGCTGATGCAGGCTGTTCTCAAGAATGTGGAGCTCAAGGGCACGACTATGGGTTCCCGAGAAGAGTTTAGAGACATGGTTGCTTTTGTGAGGGAGAAGAAGATTAAGCCTGTTGTCAGCCGAACGGTCAAGGGACTGACGAACCTTGAGGGCATTGACGGGCTGTTCAAGGATATGGAAGCGGGCAAGCAGTTTGGCAAACTTGTGGTTGAGTTTGAGGAGCCCTCTGCGTCGCCTAAGCTGTAAGGGAGAACTTTGTGTTCCAATGTACGACATGGGTACAAATAGAGTATCCATGATGGCATCGAGGATTTCTCTGAATTTAATAACACTTTACAAGAATTGAAAGTTCTCTTACTCAAGGAATCCATTGTTCTCCATAGTAAATGGTTCCATTCGGTTGACCGCTATCTAAGAGATTCTCAGCCAACTCGTACGTCTATTCCTTATGGGTGAAGTTGATTGAGCAAGCCTGTCATGTCCTCCAACGTGTCAATCAAACGTGTAGCCTTGAGTACTTTGCTGTATTCAGCAGGGCCTACGTTCTCAAGAGGCATAGTTGCTACCTGCGCAGAGGATTTGCCTAGAGATGTGTTTGCGCCTTCTGATTGCCTTCCAAGAAAGGTCACACAAACACAATTTTTGCCATGGGCTCTTTCATAGGACTTTCGGTACTTGCTTGAGTTGTGCCATCCCTATACCGTTTCTCCAGTCTGTTCTGCCACCTCACTCTTTGCGTAGGCTTCTTGATCAGACCAAGTGTAAGTCAGGGAATATACACACGTGATAGGTGCCGCTAGACATAATGAATATTCACCCCCAAATCCGGCTACTGGTTTCTTCCAGTCCACCCTCTTGCCTCACACTGGGTAAAGGACCCCTCTTGGGAGGCACTTCTCTCCGCTCGCCCAGCTCCTTCTTCTTTCACCTACAATAAAGAAGAAAAGATCCTGCCTCTCCCTGACCCATCTCAACCACAGCAACACACTAAGCTTCTCGCTCGCAAACTACTAATATAGCTTACGCAACCCTATCATGATGTGGCATAAAGCTATGTTCGTTGTCACGGCACTGGCCTTGATGTTCTTTTCGGGCATCAATGTCGTGGCCGCTACAGGTGGAATTGCAAACCTCAACACCGTTGAGACTCCCACTGAAGCCACCTTCAGCAACGGTCTTTCCAAGCGTAGCTTCTCCATTGGCCCTCACCTTGCTCCCAGAGACTTCCCCCACGACAATCCCCTCAATATCACCGAAGAGGAGGCCCTCAAGCACGGCCACAAGGTCATCCCCGTCAACAAAGAGATCTGGGCCCACCTCGTCAAGACCGCCGGCCTCGACCGCAAGCGCGAGACCATCGAGTACAACCCTGAGCAGCACGACGAATCTCTCTCTAGCATCGGCAAGCGAGTCCCGAGATGCGGCGAAAACTACGACCTCGAGAAGGAACCCCCTGACCCGCAAAACTGGTGTACTCCAAGCCCGATTGTCGGCGACTGCCAGCTCGGTATCTGGTGCCAGGCCGACTGGCCGGGCTGGAGGCAGTGGCCTAGCCGCGGCTGGGTCTTCAACAACGCCTGCCAGCTTTTCGGAGAGAACGTGCCTTTCCAATGGGGCGACTGGCAGCCAATATGCAGTCCCCTTCCCTACGTCACTCTCTTCTTTGCCCACAAGGACCGCTGGCCTCACATGGCGTAAGTATCATCCTCTCAAAACTTTATATCGCTTCTTGTTGAATGAGGACTAATACAGTCTACTCTAGGTACGGTGGCAAATACTACAACAGCTACGCCCCAGGATGGGAGATTTACTATCCCGAATCGCCAGAGGGTGGCCCTTTCCCGGCTAGCTACTACTATCATCGTACCTTTGATTGCTCGATGAAGCCGAAAAAGTGAGGCTAGATCGGTACAGATGTCTGAAGGGGCAGTCGAATGCTGGAGTTTGTTCCTCTGCACGACCGATACCTCGATCACACGCCCTCAGCAATGCGAGGAATGAGCAAAGATTGGCCCTAAAGAAACAGAACTTGCCTGGAGACACACAAAGGTTGAAGATTAAGAAAATTTTAGGCCACCTAGCTTAGGTAGTGAACACCGCCTCAGTTTCTCAAGTTAATTGCATAACACATCGTGAACTTTTCCCTATATTGACATTTCGCTTTTGATTTACAACCCTTCAGGCGGTGAAGTTTGAGAAGATCGCCCACATGTCAGAAGACTCTTGAACTCTTGAATGGAAGGGTATCTTGAGTGAGCTAACACCTCACCTACGTACGTGGCGACCCCTTTTCTGCAAAGATACAACAGACACCTGCCCCAGACTACACAATTTCTTCCGCTTCCTCCACATCTCAGATCCTCTTTACCCCTCACTCGTCGTCCTCGCTCTTCTTTCTCTTCTTCCTCTTGTGGCCGAGCTCTTCGGGGGGTATAAAGTCCTTTTCCCTCTCGCGCAACTTCTCCTCCTTCTTCTGCTTCTGCTGCTCCAAGCGCTCGGCCTGCGCGGCCTTGTTCTTGGCCTCCTTGCCCAAAAAATACTCGCCCGTCTCGATCTGCTTGTCGACCTTGCTCTTCTCGGGCGCGGGCGGGAAGGGCGTGTAGACCTTTTTGGTCTTGTCCGTGACGTTGTGCGGCACGCGGCGGCGGCTGAGCGACTTCTTTTTGAAATTAGGCAGGAAGCGGTCCCAGCTCTCCTCGGCGAGCTCCGGGTCCTTTGCGAGCTCGCGCTTGATCATGAGCTCCTTGACGTGGTAGATGGGGTGGATGTTCTCCATGCAGTCCTGGACGACGCGGCGCACCTCCTTGAGGCCCTTGTAAGGGCCCATGACGGAGACGGTGCTGCCCTGCACGAGGATGTAGGTCTGGGTGAGCAGCTCGAGGGCCTTGAGGGTCGAGCCGTTGGGGCCGAGGATGCGCTGGCGGCGCTTGACGTAGCGCTCCTTGTTGCGGACCAGGTTGCGGATCTTGATGATGTCGCATGCGACGCCGTCGTCGAGGATCTTGAGAGCCTGCGGCGCGGGGACGCTTCGGGCCAGGAGCTTGATGAGGTCGCGGGCGTTCAGAATGGCGGCGGGGTCAAATGTTTTTCTGGAGGTAGAGAACAGCATGTTAGTTACTGTGGTGGAGTGGGTCGAGCATTGAAGAAGATTATTGCAGACTGGAATACGGACCTTGTCGTCTTGACGGTCATTGAACCCTCAATCAAGTCGAGCGAGCAAGCGATGCCCGTCTTCTCGAGAGCCTTTGTAACGAGAGGCCATGCCTCCTTGAGGTACACTTCGCGGTACTTGGGGAAAACGATCTGGAAGGAGGATTCCTCAGCAAATGTGCCGCCGGCGTTGTCGGCGGGTGTGAAGGCGTCGATTTTCCATTTGTCAATGTCGTCCGTGTCCCACGGCTTGTCCTTCTTGTATGTGGAGGGCATCTTATCGGTTGTCGCGTGTTTGCAAGACAATGGAATTGACGCCGAATTGTATACGAGAAAAGTTTCGTAGTTACTTACTGGTGGCTGCGGCGAACTTTTTCTTATCGATAACGCTGGAGACGGCACGTGGGGTACACCGGTTTTTATGGACCCATCCGGCATCTTCAAGGTAAAGTCGGCCCAGTTCACATTGTGGGAGACCAGTAACGGTATCAATCTAGTGGTTTTAACCTTGACAATTTATGCGATTTGAATGCAATTGCGAGTTTGGTGTATTCCGGGAATGCGCATTGGAACGACGTTTCTAATCAGTCAAGGGTTACTGCTTTCAAAGTTGCTGTTTAATTGCGAATCCTTAGATCTGCGTGAGAGCCACAACTGGATAGCGTTAGGATTCTGGTGAGGACTGTTTTGGCATGTCACTCTGAATGACAGATTTATCCGAGCAGAGTGATCGATTGCACGTATGTGTCCAAGTTTTCGAGGTTTTCTCACCGGCGCTCCGAATCGGGAATCTGCAAAGCGTATCCGTACCACCCTAAGGTACCTTACGAGTCGGCGTCGCCGTGAGATCTTCATATCAGATAACAGCGAACCTTCTTTCAGCGCTTATGCGTGCGGGTACTGGGGCCGTTGCGACCACCCCAAGTATTACCTCCTCTTTCTGATGATCAGTGAGAGAAAACTTCAAGATCCTGACACACCAGCGCAGCGCGTGCTGTAAGGCTGAATGGGGTAGCCGATCCAATCACATCGTGGCTTCCGTAATACGGTCCAGTGGGACGACCAGTTGGGTAATCAGTATCGCCGATAGGCTCAGTTGACAGCTATCGCGTCCCGTCCATCCCCAGTAAATTGGCCCTCCATCCTGATCGATTAAGGGGATGCGGGATGAAATCAATCCGTTCGCCATTCCATCTATTCTCCCCTATTCCAAAAGTCAACCAGCTTTTGTGTCCAACGTGCCTTCGTAATGTCTGAGACCTGGCTGTAGCTTTACCTTGTAACCTTAGTTTCCTCCCCGCAATTCTGTCCTAGGGAACGTACCTGTCTCCCCCCTCCAACTCAACCATTTGCTCCTTTCTGAGTCGCCTCCAGCGCGTCTTCCCGCTGAACAATTTTTTTTTCGCACTCCTGCGTATTTGCACCTGCCATCTACCACCCAAGGCCTGACTACACACAAACATACACGTTTCGCAACCTCGACTTCGCGCCTCGACCTGAATCCTCCTCGCAAGCCACTTTTTTGAGCTCTGTACGTGGGTCTCTCTTGCGAAAAACTTGCGACTGCACCACACGCGCGCCTTGCGATCGCGAAGCGGCATTCGATAGCCTCCCTCCTTCGACATAGTCCTCCCGTCCGCGACGATTTCGCTGCAACCGCCATCCTGGCTGCCGTTCGAGAGCCTTCTGCGCCTGCTCCGGCATTGGACAACATTACAGAGCACGAGCACGATCACGATCTTCCCTCCTTTCGAGACGTCATGGAGGAAGCCACGGCTCTGGCTACCCTTGCGTTGCCGCAAACGAACCTCGAGACAATCTCGCGGCCCAGTTCCACGTCGACTTCGGAATCCGCTTCCGCAGCCGCAGTTGTAGCCGCGGCCTCCACGGTTCCTCAGTTGCCAGGCATTTCAGCGCTTGCCCAGGCCAACAACTCTGCGACGAGCTCGCCTCAGATGCGGTACGTGAGTATGCTTGGTGTCAGGAGAAGAGACGAAGAATGCGCAGAGGGACATGACGGACGATCAGCTTGATGGCCACGATTCACTTGCGCTACTCCCGCGCTCGCCGTATAACCTTGAAGCCATTTCGGCGACAAAGAAGGCGATGCAGCCATTGCGCTCCATCGACAAATCTCCCTCTGCTGCTATATCATTGGCTAGTCCACAGTCTGGTTTCAGTGGTGGAAGAAATAGTCGAGATGGGATGGAAGAAGATGTGAACACAAAAGTGACGAGAGCTTCATGTGCTGACTTTGATCCACAGAGAAGCGATTCCCGCGCCCGCTCCCGTTGCCGCCTCCACACCGACTCAGGCGCCCGCGCCCGCGCCAGCTCCCGTGCCGACGCCGACTTACGCTTCTGGCGGAGGATCCACCACGGTATGTCTGTATTTACCTTACCTTATCCCACCTTGTACGGAGACCATCGCGGGTATCTTATCATCGAGTCCAATCCCGAACCCCAAAAAAAAACTCCCCCATCTCCTGCGTTAGTGTTATCGCAATTACCGTTCAGGTATTGCTGTTATCTAAGAACCAATGAACCCTGCAAGGCAGGTGTGGGGCTGCAACTGGGCGCGGTCGTTCCTTCCCTGTCTTATCTTTGCTCCACAGATAAGTTTTCTTGTTCCCATGCAGCGATAGTCGTCAACACCAAGACCAGAGTCCCAACTCTCATCGCGCGCTTCACCCCGTCAAGCACCACAAACAAGCAAACGGTCATATTTTTTCGCATTTCTTTTGGAGCACACACTTGGAACTCCTTGACGGAATCTTTTGCGACCATTTCGCTGGCGTTGCGCATCATGATGGCCACCCAAGCTAACGAATCTACGCAGCCAACATGCCAAAACTGCCAGACCTCAACCACGCCCTTGTGGCGGCGCGATGAGTATGGATCAGTCCTCTGCAATGCATGCGGGCTGTTTCTCAAGTTGCATGTGAGTGTATCGCATCCTTTTCATAGAAAGATGAGCTAATACGGTATTAGGGTCGTCCGCGTCCGATCTCGCTCAAGACCGACGTGATCAAGAGCCGAAACCGCGTGAAGACGATGCGCCCTGATCTTGCATCTAAGAAAAAGGTACATGATCCGTTGACATTTCCCAACTGTGGCTAATAATGCGACTAGCAACAGCAGCAGCAACAACAAGCCCACCAGTTTGGCGCAAACGATCCGAACGGCCTCGACATCCATGGGCAGAACCAGCGCAGACAGTCGCAAAAGTCAAACGGCAATCCGGACGGCTCTGACTCTCCCGTTTCTCGTACCGCAACCCCTTCTCTATACAACCCTAGCCTCCCGGTCTTCCAGGGCATGGACGATGCGCAACTTCAGGCTGGACTGCAGGGCTTCAACGTCTCTGGGTCGGACAACCGCTCGGGCTCCCCCCTGAATGGCGACCGACACCTCGATGTCCCGCAAACACATGAGCAGCTCATTGCCGCCAATTCTGCCCTCAAAACCCGGGTTAGCGAACTAGAGCTGATCAACGAACTTTTCCGTGGTCGGCTCAGCCAAATGGAGCAAGACGAAGCGAGCGCAAGAAGAGGGCAGGAAATCAGCGGCAAAGCAGAAGCTCAGCTGCGGGCTCAGCTTGAGAGCAGCAAGAAGCAATTGGACGAGAGCCATCGCAGAGAAAACAACCTCAAGCGACGTCTCGACGAGATGGAGCTGGAGCTGAAGGAGGCCAGAGATGCCCTGGACCTTTCTGACTCTGGCCGCGCAGCAAAAAAGCCTAGGATTGCCGAAGTGGTTGCCAATCCAGCCGTTGCTGCGGCCACGAGCGGAGGAGGCGGTGACGGTGGTGGTGGTGGAGAATCCGAAGTCTCGACTCCTCAATCCGCCGCCGCGAACTGAGATGGCACCATCCAGGGCCCAAATCACCGTTACCTGCGCGATTTCCACGTACATCACCACCACCACCACCACCACCAAATCCCAACATCTCAGGACGACGCTTTGCAAAATTCTCCACGCTTATACCTATAATGCCGCGTGTGTTTTTCCGTGTTTCTTTTCTTGGTTTACCCCCGGATATCCTACGGGATCCGGGTACGATGGCTCGGGCTGCTTGCTGCTAGAGGGACAGGCGTTGCGGCCCTGCGGGTCAAGGTAGTCAAAAGTTTTTATTGTGACAAAAAATAGAGGCTTTACGGGATTGATGACCACACAAACCATACTCTTATCCTTTGGAGTTGTTTCCTATTCTGCTGATGTGACGCTCGGTTCCAAGCTACGTGATCTGGATGGTTTGGGTGGAGAAGGGGAGTGGAGGACGAGGACAGTATCGTGAACCACGAATGCGTATTAGTAGCATGGCTATCGTCAGTGCCATTGATGAGTCTTAAGGAGGGAGGAAAGGGCTTAGCCTCCCGACGCCATGACTCCTCTTGTAAGCCGATGTCCGTCGTTCCCGTGTAAGCATCGTTCTAGAGAAACTCGACCCTTGGTATCCGAAGAGCCGCTTAACAAGTGGGCAGAGTGTACGCGCGTCAAGTGTCAGGCTATCGATGCAAACGAATTCTGGTTAGAAGCGATAGTTGGAGAGGTGATAGCGTGTGTTGAGAGGTGATATATTGTCAAAGTGAAGAGAGGGACAACGCACAGGTGATGGGAAAGAATAGACGACGATAGATATGAACCCTAGATGGATCCGGCCTCCTAACTCCGATTCTTCCCACTTTAGCCTCGTACCGTTTGAGTAGAGATATGTACACACAATCGAAGGGGAAATCAATATGCTCATAGGGAAGATTATGGGTTGGGTAAAGGAAGAACCCCATTTGTGGTGAATGCAAGATGCGTTGAAACTAAAGTCGTTTATAGTCTTGGTAGATCTTATCATCTTTGAAAAATTCATGTAGCATAACTGAGATATCACAGATGACGAGTTGGTGGTAGGACGCAAGAGCATTCAGAACCTTCAGTAGAGCCACAGAAGAGTAATATCAATCGCAGATATATCTCTTGGAACCCTCAAACTACCTATGCCCCATCCAAAGCTACTGAATAGTCTTGTCATGATAGCTTCTAGCTAGGGTCCTGGGGTGAACTAGAAGATGTAACATTTATCACAAACATGCAAATTTCCCCTCAAACCCTTTCGCATGGTTGCCATGCAGTGTCATAGAAAGCTAGCACGGGTCCAAAAAGCAATCGTGGCTGTCAATGGCATGTTCACAACCCTTCTTCCCCCACAGGGAGCCGAGGGACAGAGACAGCCTAGACCAGAAGTGCGATTAGATAACTAACTACACCTTGGCATCGTATGTAGCGAGATAGAGAGACATGCGCGGATAGAAGCCGGGAGAGCAAACAACGACAAGGATGTCTGCTTGGGATGGATGCTCCTAGAGAAAGGAAAGCGACGGGCGCATCCATTCCCTTCCCCTCCCGCCCGGACAGGCTCCATATTTTCCCTATCATTCGCGGGGTTTCGATAACGCCCCTGTTGACTTGACTGAGGTAATCGTTGAGGAAAGTCTCAAGAAGTGGACTGTTGAATTGGTACCTAAAGCGACGTTTTGCCGTTCCTGTCCCCAATGATGCTGCGCTTGCAGATTGACGTATTCGAACAGCGATGATCTCTCTTGGCTCTTTTTCGGACTCTGTCGGTACGGGGCACGAATACCGATACCTACCAAGTTCAGGGCAGAATTACGGATACACACAGACTTGTGATTGCGATCCCTGGAAATCCTTCGCCCCGGACTGAAGGCAGGGATGATGGCATCATATAATTTTTTGTTTTTCCTTGGTGCAAGGGCTTCTTTTTGGACGTGCACGCCTGCGATAGAGGGGTTGGGGAAGGGAGATAAGACATCATTATCAAGGTTATCGTCGAGAAAGAAGGGGAATGGGAAACTGAATTAAATAAAAGGCCCTTCTCGGTCCCATGTTGCCCGAGTACCTAAGGAACCTTGAGAACGCGTGGCTTCTGAAGAGCTTTCAAGCTATCACTTTATTTGCCTGGGAAAACAAGTCCAAAACCCACGAGGTAAAGCTCATCCGGGTTTGTTGTCTTTTGATGCGCGTCTTTTGCTTTTCTTTACAAGAAACAGATTGGCATTAGCAAATAGGTACACGATCGAGGCGCAGCAACAAAATCAAGGAAAACAAAATAATTGGAACAATTTACATCTGACAAGGGTTGAAAACGGAAATTTTGCTCTCTGCATGCCTACTGTGGCGAACATTAGTGGCGTGTCCGGCGGGATGATACCTGAGGTAGAGCCGAACACATCGGTGAGAAAGCAGCAAGCCTCGGTGGCTCGCGCGCTTTTGTTTGCTTGTCTGGATTCACTGGAAGGGCAACAGGGCTCCGGGGGAATGTTGTGCGTGCCGTTGGTCGCTATGGAGGACGGGGATAAAAGATTACCACGGATTCCAGAGCTGATTCTTCGCACCGAGGTTTTGCTGACCCCACGTTTCTTCAGGTTTTCATGTGAGGTACCTCACATTGGGCGAGGCACAAGTATGTATGTCTGTCCTACGCCCCCCTGGAGGGAGTACTCAGCACGTAATGTGTGGTCGACAGCAACCCCGATGGCAAAAAGCACACCACCCTCACCCAGCTCTCTCTCCTACCAATGCTAGGTAGGAAGCTCGAAAACTAGTTCCCTCAACATTCTCCCTGCGTGTGTGCTGCTTGTGGTTGGAAGACCCCCGTCCGACCCTCTTCCGCGGACGACGGCCCGTGGTCTAGAAACCATTTAGACGACGAACGAGTTCCCAAGGCAGTGGGATGTACATTTCACAAGCTCGGACGCCCGGAGCCCACGCCCACTTACCACCGGCCGACCGATGGATCGACCAAGGCAAGCAGCCAGGCCAAGTCAACGCTTTTCGCAACGCAGTCGCTCCAACAGCGGGCCAGCCAGAAGCAGAATAGAGAGAGAGCAAAGGCCTACCTAGGTCTGTCTAGGCACCATTCTCCGTGTCCCTCTACCGTATTACGTTGCCGCAACCTCTGGTCTACTTTGGGTCCATCTCTCGGCGGCCCCTCATCATTGGCCGATGAGGATTCGTTTTCCTGTGCCCCAGCAGCCGTTTTAGGCAAGTGGAGTTCCCCCGTCCTCCGCTCCAACCCCAACCTGGGGGAGAACGGGACGAGCCCAGGGCCACACGCCCCATGGGTTCTGGAGAGGTACCTTCGGGCTTCACGCTTACGGGCCACACGGTCCCACGGCTCACGGAGGGAATCGGGGGAACGGACGGCGAGCGAGAGAAAAGGCGTGGCGTGCTGTATGCAGGTAGGGAAAGAGATGGATGGAGAGAGATAATTACCTGCATGCCGATTCCGCCATGGTTTTGAATTCCCATATCAACTGGCACACCCGACATGCCCGCACTTGAATTCGTGGCTCTTCTCGCAAAATCTCCATTCACATTCATCCTCTCGTTTTCCGTGTTTATGCCTGCTCGTCTCTCTTTCTACCTTTTGACTGAGTGCCTGGGCTTATCACATCCAATCGCCAAATCGTGTGGAACATTGCAGTTGCAGGGTGGAAATCTCGCAACTGACACCAGGGAGGAACGTCGGCTCCATCCCTCTCGTGTCTAGTTCCCTCCAGAAACATTCCAGACGGGCGCCCAGCTCCATATCTCTCATATCTCGCGGCTATCTCTTCACAACCACACCAGCATACCAATTCGCACTTTTTTTCTTAATCGCCTCCATTATTGACATTGGCCACCTTCCTCCAGTCCCCCCCCCCCCCCCCCCCCCCCCCCCCCCACCCCCCCCACCCCCCCCCCCCCCCCCCCCCCACCCCTCTCCCCTTTTTTTTTTTTATCCCCCCCCTTTTTTCCTTTCGCCCCCCCCCCCCCCCCCCCCCCCCCCCCCCTCTCCCTTCCCGGAGCAATCATAATCCTCCTTTGCAACACCATGTCGATAACAGTTGGTTAACAATTCACCATCACCTTCTCGAAAGCGGCCCATGTCTTCTTTCTCCCACAGAAATTAAAGAACCCACATCTTTCTAAACCGATCGTCGCCCTAATTACACGCCTAATTGCACGTCTTTCAGACAAGCAAAATATCACTACACGGACTAGACAAACAGACCTAAAAGGAAGAAGACGAAGAAGAAAAGAAGCACCAACACACCAATCACAGAAAAAATGCTTCAAATGTCACAACTACCAAACCGGGCAGGCTACAGCCCTCTCGTGCCCTCACCCCTAAACCCAGACGTCCACGCCGTCGCACCGCAACGCTGCCACCAAAAACTGCGCGAAAAGAGACGCCAACAGGGCCGCGGCGACGTGAGCCCGACCCAGAGACTCCTCCGCCACAAGGCCGCCATGGCTTGGAAGTCGGAAGCCCTGACGCGGGAGAGCACAATGTACACGAGGGACGAGATCCTCGACATTCTCGCAGAGTGCGATCGCCAAGACGAGGTCGCGGCGAGGGGGCTCATTGTCATGGCTACCTCGAACCAGCCGCCGTGGCCGCCGTCGTCCCAGAAGCAGCAGCAACAGCAGAAGAAGCAGCCAAAGGTCCACATTCGGGCGGCGCACTGGAAGGAGCACGAGGGCGAGGAGTACGATTTCTTCTGCGAGGCTGACGACGACGCGGACGAGAGCGCACGGCAATGGAGGTCGCTCGTACCCAGGCTACGAAGTCCCTTTTCCAAAGATACCGCTCGCCGGGTTGCGTTGGCATTCGGGTTGATGTGTATCTGTGGATGTCTACCGGCCCTTCGAGCCCACGGCTTCCACATGTATTCGGCTACCGAGGCTACGTAAAATCTCATGGACCCCATTTCTGGCCACATTGAACAAGTCCACCAACTCGTCATCAGGCGGGATGGAACTTCATGATTCTAGCCCGACCCAAAAGCAAAAGAGAAGAGTCTGTCTATCGGAGCGGGGCTTTATCGTCATACATACATCAGGCCGAACCAGCTCACGTCTAGAGAGCATACATTACAAACATTACAGACGTCCATCATCCTACAAGTCGTTGCCGAGGCTACTTCTTCTCCTTGGTCGGGTCGGAAGGCTTTTCTTTATCCGTCGTGGGATTGGCGTTGACCTGTTTTGCGGCTTCCTTTGCGGCATCGTCCGCGGCTTCAACAGAAGCCTCTTCCTCCTTGGCCTTCTTGGCATGGTTCACCTGCCAGATGGCCCGCTCAATTTCGACGCCCAGCTCGGGTACATCAAGCGTCTTGGCAATCCGTTGGCCATTGGCCTGCGAGAGTAGGATTGTTTCGTCCTTTGCGTTTTCTCCCTTGCCTTTCAAAGGCTCCGTGCTGCCAAGGGCTGGTTTCGACGGTGTTACGGTTGTGTTTTCTGGGATTAAAGGCGTATAAATGTCATTCAATAGCTTTGACGGGGACAAGGCCAGAAGTTTATTGTCAACGAGGAATCGGAGGTGCTTGCCTCCCTCGAGAGCGCGCCAATGCGACCAAGCTCTGTAGACGAGATAGAAGAATGGCAGATTAGGTATCCTAGGAGGATAATAATATCAGCAATGCACTTCTTCCACACAAGAGAATCGGAATCGAAGTTTCAACTTACACGGGCACCAGGGCGAACGGCGCCGAGATGGGCATGCCAATCAAGCACCATATGAGCTTCCTCTTGTGCAGCGCATCTCGTTCGGTGGCCAGTGTCCTGACGACTTGCTCAGCCTGCTTTGTTGGGATGATGGTATCCGGGAAGACCAATTCAATCTTCTCTTTGCCCTTGAGCTCCTCGTCCTTGCGTCTCGCAGAAATGGGTGGCACCGACTTCAACCCCCATTCTTCGTACGGAATTCGACGCAGGGCGTAGTTTCCATAGCTCACGACCTTCTTCTGCCATCCGCTCTCTTTTGCTTCCCAGCCAGCCCACAGCTTGGCTGCCCTCTTGCTGACCTTATCTGCCAAGCCTTGTTGGTTCGTCGTCGCAATGTTCAGTCGTTGTGAGTAGAGAAGAGTCCGACTCGTGGTAATGGGGAGGAGATAGAGACGCATATCGGATGACGAGGGCTCAGCCCGAGCGATGGGTGCCGGAGGTTGGCTGCTGCGACTAACTTCGTCTTCGTCGGGTCTATCGAGGAATATGCGACGTGCTGCCCCGCGGCAGTTGCGATGGGATGGAGGGGGAAGGGAACAGAGGACGCTCTTGGCTCAGAGATTAGCAGACAAAGCTTCTCCCAGTCCGCATGTCGAGTGAAATACTGAATTGGCCGAGGGGCGAAAAGAAAATCGCAAGTGATGGAAACCCCAGGCGGCCTCTTGTCCCTTGTCGAAGAAAGGAGGCAATTTTGACGTGTGTCGTGGAGTTCCAGGTCTGGAAGCTCTCAGCCTCTTGGACTTTGAAGAACTAGAGCCCTGCCCCCTGTCATCTATCTTAGCTTCTGGGTCAAGCTTCCTGGACTGAACCCGAACGCAGAGCAGTGACGCAGGTTGGCGTCATGGGCCGTTCCTGTGATTTGAGTGGTGCGCCGAGTGCGAGGGACCACTGTTAGGGCGATACATGAAGGGGTATCCCCGGAGCTTAAGAGTGCTTGCATCAATGCCTATCGAAACCCCTGCTCAGCTGCGCGATAGGGGAAGATATGGGCCTGACACCATGTCTGTTATCCACTCAGCTCAAAACCGACTGCCAAGCTGACGTGTGCCCCTCTATCACGACTGAATTTTCCTCTGATCCCAGATCGCGCTCGCGCAAATTGGCTTTCGAAACCCGCTAAATTCCTCCATCTCGAGGTCGTGACAGTGTGACTGCCCGCGCATTCGGGGAGTACGTACCTGGCATATTCGCAGGCAGCCGGCATCGAGGGGCCCACCCGTCGGGTTGCTCCAGTTGTTAGATTGCTCCAGTGCACCGGTGCTACCAGCCTTCCAATCGGGCTATTGGACACACCTCTTTCCCTTTCTCTCCCTTCCGATTCCCTTCTCCCCAGCCCTTCATTTTGTCGTCCAGTCTGTTTGGCGCTGCAAGAGGTGTCTGGACTCTGCAGTCTTTCTGCAAAGTTTCCCGGTTTGCTGGAACGCCCGGGCAAAAGTTGCGGTCATAGACCTGCATGGCACAATCCGAGTGTCGTGTGGTCTGCTTTTCTTTTGGTGTTTCTCTCCAGAAACTTAGGCTGGCCACCGTCAGCTTTGGGATTCACCCTGCAGACAGAACCAAAGAACGGGACTGGACGGGGACGACGACGAAGCCAAGAAATAGCGACGCCAGCCAGCACCACTAGCTCATCTCTCCCCACGAGGACACAGCCGCCGCCTCCGCCGCCGTTGAGAGAGAGAGACACACAGGGCGCACCCAACCGTTAGGTTGCTAACTGTCTCCCATCACGCGCACCTTTTCTACCGTGTCTTTTGCCTTTTTTACTTTACTTTGGACTTTGGACTTGATCACGGTCTCGTTACTATTTCGCCTTCTTGCTTTTCTCAAATCATAATCTTATTTTCTTACGTCTCTCACCCGCTCCTTCGTTCTGACGACTTTCCTTCTCAACTTGTGTACACAAACCTCGACGATCAAGTGCACGATATCACCTGCGATCATAATATCGATACCTCGCTTTCGTACGGCCTCGACCGAAAGGCGGAGGGCATATTAATATGCGAGCCTCTTTACACGCCATTGACGAAGCGTTCCACTCACGACGCTCACAATTGCAGACGGCCTCGTCGTAGCACCCCTCCTCTCGAGTTCAGCGTCCAGCCTCAGCCAAGGCTGCGACTGCGATGAGCACATCCAGTCACCCACCTGGCAGTTCCGCCTCGGCCGACTTTCGAGCTTCAGTCGGCACAAGCAGTACAGCGATCGATAGTAATGGTGCCCCGCGCATGCGCTTACAGCCGAAATCGCTCCCTCGTAAGGATGATCTCCGGCTCGTTCGGATCTTTTATTGAGTAGGAACCGGACTAATTCCCTTGTCGCAATAGCATGGATAGACTCTTACGAGACGCGGTATGGCAAACCCAGCGAAGATCAGCTTCAACTGCTATCACCCCCGGCCCGAGCCGTTCCACCTCACCACAATCACCAGCCTAAGGAGCCTGATCGTCGGGTGTCGCGTGACGGCTGGGTCGACTACACTGGCGACCCCGTCTTAGAGAAAGCTCGCCCAAACACAAACGTCCGGCTTACGGACTTCTTTCGCGGCAAGGGCGCGCAACACGGCCGAAAGTGGGATCACCTACGAACAGCAGAGCCCGTCATCGTCTCAGCACACAGGCCCGCAACCCAGGGCCCACCAGCAGCATGGAAGGACTTTCTTCACTCGTCGGCCTACGGGCACATGGAAGGAGAGCAGTCGGAGGTTGTGGACGTTAGTATGCTGGATAAGTTGCAGCCTGACTTCAACAAGCGATACGACTCGCACGCCCACAGAGACTTAGAGAAGGGATCGACGAAGCAGAAGAGAACGAAGACCTTTAGGCAAAGAATGTGGTCCCTCATTCTACGACACTACTTAGTGCCTCTGGTTTTCCGACTTACAGTCATGTTCACGTCCATCATCGCGTTGGCTATAGCAGCCCGGATCTACGAAAAGGAGAACGCCAAGAGCAATGTCAGCCCGGAGCGCGCGCAAAGTATTGTCGCTATCGCCGTCGATACAGTTGCTGTACCTTATATCGGGTACATGCTTTGGGACGAGTATACGGGCAAGCCATTGGGCCTCCGACCAGCTGTCCAGAAGATTGCCCTCATTCTGCTCGACCTCTTCTTCATCATATTCAAATCGGCCAGCACATCATTGGCATTTGAATCGCTCGTCTTCCATAATGTTGAAGCAGGGCAAGTGAGGCAGCTGAGTCAGGCCCTGGCGTCGTTTATGCTGGCGGGTCTGCTGGCGTGGACCTTGAACTTCATGGTCAATATTTTCCGAACGGTTCAAAGACTTGGAGGAGGCGAGGATGAAAGCTCTCACGACCGCATGTAGTTTTGGGGGGCATGGGAGGTGTTTTCTTTGGTCTTGTTGGGTATACCCGGTTTAGTAAAAGCCTACACGATAACTTCAGCGCGCAACAGTAGCTGCGGTCCTTCCTCTTTGTTCATTATACATATTTCTGGCTGTCTAGTCATGTTGATATCAACCTTTGCACAGTCTCAGCAATGTAACATGTGACTGGGCCTTTTGTGTGATGTATGTCAAAGTGCGATGTATTTTGACATGTCAGATGAGAGGTGACAGATCTGATGCTTTGTGGCTGGGGATACTATTCACAACAAGTCGTGCCCGCCTCCTTGGCTCTGTAGAAGTGAATGACAAACATCCATAACAAGGTGTCATTATAAAGGTAGCAAAGTATGCGACTCAATTTTAGGTGGAGTTTGTAAGATGGCGAAAAACAGTCAGCAACAAGTAGTCTATATGTGATACGAGTTGACGTGGCCATATCCAAGATCCATGTATTTTGAGAAAACCAGACAGAATGTCGACGGAAGAGTTTTGTCATTTTGGAGTAATCGCTGGGGGGAGAAGCATGGTCAAGTCAGAGCCATGAGTCAAGGCCTAAACAATCTTTATCCACGGAGCATCGTGTCGAGAAGCGATGGGCAAACACGTTCTTGAGCAAATGGGAATGACAAAGTTAATCAGTCTAGGCATCTCAGGTGTAAACAGGAATAAAGTTAACTGTGGTCAAGAGTCCCAACTACCTTATGTATCCTCTTGTAAAGTACCCTTGGATCGATAGGGTCTGGGTGGGTGCAAATCGAAAGAGAACAAGGTATTCGTGCCAATCAAAGAAAAAGGTAAGGCTGAGAAGTCCCAATGTCCCCTCGTTCCCGCCCCCAGCAAACCCTGAAGTGAGGTACCTTTACGGAGTAGGCTGTGTCTTAATTGCCTGGTCGCGTACCTGAAGCAGAAGCCCATAAAGCACGCCTTCCCTATCGCGGATTACCAAAGCTCATGGTTAAGGGCGGTCGCGCTCGGCAGAAACTCTCCGCTAGACCCTTCCGGTTGGAGACCCACTTCGCTCTCCGACAGCCAGTCCCAAGCACCCAGGCCTCACCCGGGTTTAGAGGGCAAAGTCCCCACTCTCCACCACTCACGCTGTGACGGAGAGGTGGACGTGGGCTGGCCTGGTCTTGTCGCAGCCCAGAGCGTGGTCGTGTCGCTACCGTATCCGTAGCTGGCCACCACCTCCAGACCTGGGTCCTCCACCACCGGACGCCGCCTCCATCTGCAGCGCCTCTCTCCCAGCAAGCAAAGCAGCCTTTCATCCTACCCACCAGTCGACCAGTGTCTGCCTGATCGCGTTCACAGCTCTTGTGGTCCAGGCTACAAACTTCTCTTCTTTATTTTCTTGCTTTCCCCTTCAAGGTGTTATTTGAGCAAAGTACGGCCTCACTTCCCTTCGCTCTGACTCAGACAAAGGCCGCCGTGTTCCTTCCCTTTTCCCCCGGACCCTGGTAACGTAAGGCAGCCTCTCCCTCCTTCCAACCCTTGCGACCACCGGCCTTTCCTTTGCATCTCCATTCTTCGACTTTGATTTCCACAAGCGTCCGAGTCCACGCCACGACATCAACCCTCCACCACCATTTACTGATTCTCCTTTATCCTTCCACCGACGGCAGGACTGGAGATCCAAATACATTTTCTCCATCTCTTGCCTAGACGGTTTTTCTAAACTTCTCGTCTCTTGCAGCAGGTCTCTCCCCCCGCCTTCCACACCGAATCGACCCCCGAACCAACATCCGCCCCTCCCCCCACCACGACGGCCACGACGGCCTCACCAATTTCTTCCACAGACAGCGCGCTCGATCTGAGAGCTTGGGATCATGTCTACAGCCAAGATGGCGCCTGCCGTCCAGATGCCTCCAGTTCCTAACAGGGAGGACATTGGAGCCACGTGAGTGGACCTCCGCAGCCTCGCGACTCCGTCGCCGTTGGTCGAACACCCCGCGCTGACTGCGTACAGATGGAAGTACCTCGAGGCTGGCATCCAGCGTATCATGCTGGATCTTGAGCGTGGTATCGACATGCAGATCGTGAGTTGAAATGCCCAAAGCTGCTCCGCGTTCCTCGTGCCAGATGGAAGAGTGCTAACCACTGCTCGCTCGCCACAGTACATGGGAGTCTACACGTACGCCTTGCTAACCGGTCACTATCTTCATCTTCTAACTTGATCTCTAGTGCCGTCCACAACTTCTGCACATCCCAAAAGGCTGTCGGATTATCCGTTCCCCAGGGAAGCATCGGATCAGGCAACCACAGAGGAGGTGAGCATGGAACACGCTTCCGTTGCTGCGTGGGGCAGCTATACTGACATCTCGTGATAGCTCACCTTCTCGGAGAGGAGCTCTACAACAAGCTCATCGAGTACCTCAAGCAACATCTCGAAGGGCTCGTTCAGCAGTCCAAGACGCACACCGACGAAGCCTTGCTGACATTCTATATCAAAGAATGGAACCGATACACGATTGCGGCCAAGTACATCCATCACCTTTTCCGGTATCTGAACCGACACTGGGTCAAGCGCGAGATGGATGAGGGCAAGAAGAACATCTACGACGTCTACACGTTGCACCTGGTCCAGTGGCGTAGGGTTCTCTTCGAGCAGGTATCGACCAAGGTTATGGAGGCGGTTCTGAAGCTGGTCGAGAAGCAGCGCAACGGCGAGACCATTGAGTATGGTCAGATAAAGCAAGTTGTCGACTCTTTCGTATCCCTCGGTCTCGACGATGCCGACCCCACCAAGTCCACTCTCGACGTCTACCGCTTCCACTTCGAGCGCCCCTTCTTGGCTGCGACGAAAGAATACTACCAGAATGAGTCGAAACAATTCGTCGCTGAGAACAGTGTTGTCGAATACATGAAGAAGGCGGAGACGAGACTTGAGGAAGAGGAGGAGCGGGTGCGCATGTTTCTACACGCTGATATCATCACACCGTTGCGCAAGACGTGCAACCAAGCCCTCATTGCCGATCACTCTACGCTACTTCGCGACGAATTCCAGGTCCTCCTGGATAACGACAGAGAAGAAGATATGGCGAGGATGTACAAGCTACTGTCTAGGATTCCGGAGGGCTTGGATCCTCTGAGGCAGAGGTTCGAGACACATGTCCGCAAGGCAGGTCTGAGTGCTGTGGAGAAGGTGGCATCTGACGCCGAGAAGCTGGAGCCAAAGGTCTATGTCGATGCGCTGTTGGAGATCCACTCCCAGTACTCAGGTCTGGTGACGCGTGCGTTTGATGGCGAAGCCGAGTTCACGCGGTCCTTGGACAATGCCTGCCGCGAGTTCATCAACAGAAACGAAGTCTGCAAGTCTGGCTCCAACAAGTCGCCAGAGCTCTTGGCCAAGTACACAGATGTGTTGTTGCGCAAGAGCAGCACTGGCATCGAGGAGGGCGAGTTGGAGAACACGCTCACCCAGATTATGACCGTCTTCAAGTACATTGAGGACAAGGACGTGTTCCAGAAGTTCTACTCACGCATGCTCGCCCGCCGTCTGGTGCACAGTAACTCGTCATCCGACGACGCGGAAACGAGCATGATCAGTAAACTCAAGGAGGCGTGTGGTTTCGAGTACACCAACAAGCTCCAGAGGATGTTCCAGGACATGCAGACGTCCAAGGACCTTAATGTCAGCTTCAAGGAGCATGTCGCAGGTCTTGAGGGTCTTAAGACTACCCTCGACTCCCAATACTCCATCCTCGGTACTGGTTTCTGGCCCCTGACCGCACCAAACACCAGCTTCACTCCCCCACACGAGATCAATGACGACTGCGAGCGGTTTACCCGATTCTACAAGAACCGGCACGAGGGTCGCAAGCTCACGTGGCTGTGGCAGCTTTGCAAGGGCGAGCTGAAGGCCGGCTACTGCAAGAACAGCAAGACGCCTTACACATTCCAGGTGTCTGCCTACCAAATGGCCATCCTGCTCCTTTACAACGATAAGGACAAGTACACTTACGAGGATATTTCGGGTATTACCCTATTGAGCTCTGAGGTCCTTGACCAGGCCTTGGCCATTCTTCTCAAGGCCAAGGTCCTCATTATGTCACCCGAAGGCAAGCCGGAGGCCGGCAAGAGCTTCCGCCTCAACTATGACTTCAAGAGCAAGAAGATCAGAGTTAACCTGAACCTCGGTGGTGCCAAGGAGACTAAGCAGGAGGAGGTGGAGACGAACAAGACGATCGAGGAGGACCGCAAGCTTCTGCTGCAGGTATGTCCATCCATTTCTATGACAGTGATTTTTCACGTACTAACAAGGTACAGTCTGCCATCGTTCGTATCATGAAGGCCAGAAAGAAGATGAAGCACACTCAGCTCGTCAGCGAGACCATCAACCAGATCCGGTCGCGTTTCGTGCCAAAGGTTTCGGACATCAAGAAGTGCATAGAGATCCTGCTCGACAAGGAGTACTTGGAGCGACTCGAAGACGACGAGCTTGGGTACCTGGCGTGATGGGAAGTGGATCGTACTTTCGGGAGGAGGAAATACCCCCTTGCCTCTCTCGATGGCTCATGTATTACAACAACCTCAAAACTGCATACAACACCACACCCAGTCTTACCAGGCATTGATTTGACTTACCCAAACACATATAAGGCGTGTGCAGGTTCTTCGACAATAGGACGGAGGAACACTGACGAATGGGATTTATTCTGCTTCGGGATTCAGGCAGTAGGCAGGTTGGGAGGTTTAGATAGTCGCATGCGGATTCCCTTGACTGTTTGAAAAAGTGTTTACACGGTGATGTTGGTGATGGCCAAGGAGAAGCTAGGTGATTTGGCCACCCTACGGGCCAATGGCGTAGATTAACAGCGTAGATACAGGGAAATTCTCGTGTTGAAGTGAAGTCTGCGGACCTTGAAGTGTCCATCACTTGAACTGCTGCGTTGCTGTGCCATGATATTTCTCTGATGGGAAGGGATATTGTCAGTTGTGGGACAGGTAGGGAGTGATGCAAAGGCGGGTTCACGTAGCCAAATGAGTCGGAGTGCCTATCGCTGTGCGGATGAAGCTGCGCCGAAGCTAGATTGCAAAAAGCAAATCCTAGGAGCCCTGTTGACACAGCCATATTGTCTCTGGTTTATTTGAAAATTGAAGTAACGCTCTCTCTATGTTGGAGCAATCCCTAAACCTCTGGTCTTTGCTGTGGGACTGGGCGGGGGGGAACCTCCATCGCGAGATGAGGAGAGTTGTGGCGGTTGGCGACTTTCCCTCAGTCACGGTATTAGGAAGAAACTATTCCAGTCAAGACAAATAAAGCAAAACAGCTTTCTCTCTGTGAATTATTCTTATCAGCTGTCATTTCTTGTGTGGTGTCGTGTTGATGTGGGGAAGAACGGCTACTCGGTGTTGTGCGCCATCTCACGATATGGGCGACTCTGCCTTTACTTTCTACCACATACGACCATACCCACTGGAAAACTCGGGATCCCGTCCGCTCTCCCATAGATAAGCCAGTGAGGGCCGGATTAGTAGTTGGGTCGGTGACGACCAGCGAATACCTGGTGTTGTATGTTTTTGAAGTTTTGCTTGGTGATGATGGAGCCGTGGTGGGTTGAGGGATCCGCTGTGGGTGGATCTATCGCGATATTGGGAGCATTAGGTCAGGCGCGGCTGGGCTTTCTTTTGCGTTTGCGTTGGTGTAATGTGCGACTGATCATGCTGATTAGTGTTAAACTACATGAAGGGAAAATGGGATAGATGGAGGTGTTGTTGAGATGGTTCTGTGTATTAGGTGTTGTGTCGTTTGAGTCCATATCCGGCGCAGCGTTAACTGAATCTTTAAATCCGTTGTATGTGGATCTCCTTGAAGACTTCAACGTGTGGTAGATCTGTTGATAAGTTTGCTCTGTATGTGTTTTAATATGTCTCATGGTCTGTTGTCTAATATGTATCTACTCGGCACCCTTAGGCACTCTTACCTCTATCAGTATCGAGGGCTAGACATCCCGTGTGACACAAGTGTCCGTACCCAGGACGCCCGCTGCGCATGCTATTTGCCGGTTTGTCCATTTAGATTCCAGCTCAAGGGTCACATGAGGTTTTCCGAGCCTGCTCATTATCGTAGTGGTGGACTCGAGAATTCTAGAGTCGACGAAAGGCGAAGGGGGGCCGTTTTCTTGAGTGTTATAGATGTGTGGTTGAGACTGGATAGAGCCAGAATCCATCACCCGTACAGTCAATGAGGTAAGAATGGAAAAGTGGACAACTTCTCGGTACTGCGCAAGGTATAGAAGAGGTATGCCGAGAACGTGGGCCCGAACTCAACCTCGGGGTTAAATGGTTCACGAGAGGTGGCACCGTGGGTGTCTTGACATGACACGAGAACCAGCAGCTTCCATGCCGACAGTTGTATGAGTTGATATGTAGCCTCTATTATCTTGCATTCTATACACATGTATGAGGACAGGTTATCTGAATGTAACTGGTTCCTGCCATGCTGGGTATTCAAGTTGGGACTTCTAGGTTGATTAGTGATTTTCTTCTAAGACGATACAAGGTCTTTTACTCGGCAGACCATTAAAGCAACTAATTAAAAGCAATCTTCTTCTTCTTCTTCTTCTTCTTCTTACCTATAATAGAAGAGTAGGGGATCACTCACTTCCGTTGGTAATTCGCAATTTGATTCAGATTTCCCTCAGGTAAGACCTAGTTGACGATTGTCTCTCTCAATTTAGGCCGTTTATCTGGACATATCCCAGATTTTCACCGAATTTTCGCAGTCACTCCTTTACCACTGATGGTTGTTAGGTCCGCTGTAGCGGTTGCGAACGCCGTAGGGCGTCATGCGGGCAGAAGGCTGGCTGCGATTGCATGCTCAGCTTGCCAGCCTGCGTCGTCCACACGAGAACCACAATCAGATCTGTTGTTGTACCGCAGATGGGCAGTGCAGCTTTATCGTACCAATCGTCAGAAAAATCCAACATGCAGCCAAGTCCTCCTCGCCACGGGACGAAAAAGCCATAAGCTTATGCATGTCATTGAGGCCCCCACGGGCTCAGCCTGATCGACGATATGCATCTCTGATGCGTCCGCACATAAAGACTCGGCCCCCTCTATCAAGTCCAGTCGTCACCTCTAGTGTCTTGAAATGTTTGTGACGTCTCGAAATGGCACCTTACCAAGACTCTGCCCATACCGCTGGAGATGAGTCGTCTCCCAGACCTTCGTCTGTATCGTTCACAGATGAAGTGCATCACGGCAGAATCATATCAAACCAGCAGCCCGACAACTTCCAGAACGATGCTTCGATAAGTGACTATACTATTGTTCCCTCAGAGGAGGAGTCCCGAGATGAAATCAACGGGCTTTCATCAGCTAGTCCCAAGGGCATCGATGAGGGGGATCTCAATCGAGCTGAGAAGAACGGCCTACTTCATCAGCCCCTCGGCAGAGTGTCAACCTTGAAACAATGGAACCTCGAGTTTACGGCACTCTTGACTTCTGTTTTCGCCTTTGTTGTTATGGTCATTCTCTTAGTGTTCAGCAATGGGAAACCGCAGCCGGCTTGGGCATACAGTGTAAGTATTAACACACTTGTTGCCATATTGACCACGCTCCTGAGAGCCGCGATGCTGTTCGTTTTGTCGCAAGGTAGATAATATTTCCCTCATTCTTAAGAGAAAAATATACTGATGAATTCAGTCATTGGACAAGCTAAGTGGTTATGGATGGCGGCGCCGCGTCCCCTGCGGCATGTCGAACATTTTGACAATGCTGGCAAAGGTGCTTGGGGATCGTTGAAGTTCCTAGTAACCATCCCCAAGCCGTATGCTATAATCTTATTCATAAATAGATGGTATTTCCAGTAACACTTATAACAGGAACACAACACTACTTGGAGCTCTAGTTGTGATCGCCTCATACGCCACTGGCCCTCTCTCTCAGCAAGCTGTCAAAACATATTCCTGCGAGGTCTCATCCGAGTGCACTGCTCGTATATCAATAGCCGAGCGGGTTGCGAGGCATGATTCTATGATCAGTGGAGCAGATACCAACGCGAAGATGAGTACCGCCATTATCAACGGCTTACTCGGTATACCTCCCGACAGCTCTCAGCTATTCGAGTGCGAGTCGGGTAACTGTGTGTTCCAAAACGTTTCGGGAGTCACGCACTCGTCCGTCGGGGTTTGCAGCAAGTGTACCGACGTGAAGTCCGACTTGTTAGAGTTTGAAGACTCAAAGACAAAATTGTTCGGCCGATATCGTAACATTTATCGCTTCCACAAGGATTCGAATTTCTCCATCAACACTGGCGTTGAACCGGAATTGTTCAATGCAACAACAGTCATTGATCACACCCATGAAAACCCTATCGTCACGTCCTTCCTAACGCTCTCGGTGGCAGGTTGCGTTGCGCAGCGTAACCCAGATGCCCCGGCCGATCGATACTGCAAGCATGACTATAAGAATATGCCGAGACTCAGCTCTGACCTTGATATTGTGGCTGCCAACTGCAGTCTCTATCCTTGTCTCCGTCATTACAATGGAAATGTCACGAATGGTACCCTAAATGAGCAATTAATATCGACGGAGCCATTGTCTAAAACGTCGAGCGGCATTAGTTACGCTTCAGTGATCCAGCCTTGCATTATTGACAACAAATCGTACGGCGTGTCCAACATTACAGACGCCCCTAGACATGGCCTACCTTGGACCTCGTGGATCTCAGATGGAGTTACAAAGGAGGCTCCGCCTCAGTGTGTCAGAGCCATGGACTACCGCGAGTTCCATGGTATTAGATTATTCTTCGAGGACAAACTGAGAGGACATTGCAAACTCTACGACGTCACCGAAAATGGACCAACATCTCCTGAAGCCGTCAATGGAATCGGAAACTCCAGTCAGCTACAATGCGAAACAGGTTGGTGGCTTGACGCTCTCTACAGTGGAGGGATGGCCACATTTGACAGCCTTGCGGCTGCTCACGACAACATGTCTATCGCCATTACGAATCGAATGCGTCAGAATGGACTGACTTTTTCGGAGACGGATACATCAAACAGCTATAAGGAGGGAATCTGCAATCAAACCTCGATTTGTGTAAGGTTTGAGGGATGGTGGCTACTTTACCCTGCAGCTCTTCTGGCCTTGACATCAGCCCTGCTCGTGGCCGCGTATGTTCAGAGTTGCCGAGACAGTGGGAGGCAACCCATCTGGAAGTCGTCAATCCTACCTCTGCTATTTTACAACATATCGGAGGAACAAAGCTCGAATGAGAGAAACGAGAATCGACACAGCAGCCAATCAATACCTGTTATACAACTCGAGGAATTGGAGTCTCGGGCCGACAAGACGATAGTGAGTTTTTGTGGCGGGAATGAAGGTGCTAGGTTCGTTGTCGAAGAAGGGGTGATAGAAGCCAAGTGAGATCTGGCGGGCAAGGACTTAAGCCTTGGTGACTGAGGGTGATGTGGAATGAGAATGATGTTATGGTAGCTTCGATGACCTCGGTATTCTATGAGCATAGTTAGGTAGAGAGAGACAGACTTCCTATATGCGAACTGATTACAGCCCTAGGGCCATGTGCTGTCTGGCAACCGCCACTATGCCTCCCTGCATTCAAATGCTTCCTCCATCACGGCTTCTAGAGATATCTCAAATGCCTCTCAGCGTCGTGATCCTGTTTCAGTCAGAGATGATGACCCAGCATATCGGAATATACGGTATTGTGCAGTACCAGGCCGTTTTCTGCTGTGCAATATAAGATGAAACTAAGTATTTGTCCGCAATGCAACATTGCTAGAGCCCCAGTACATGGCCACTTGACTCTTCGTCTCAAACGAAGAAGTATGGTACTCTAGTGTCCGTGTTGATTCCCGACAAGTGCCTTCCAGCGGATTTACCCACCCCTGCGCGGTGTATCTCGCTGGCTTAGCGTCTAAAGTTGAATGCTCAATAGTTGAACCGAGACTTCAGTCACCCTCGGAAATTTTTGCTTCGGAAGCTTGGGGGATTCGCTTTCCGTTGTGTGTCAAGACAATCTGCGACTCGCCCTCTCCGTTCTCGGTATGGCGCATCGTCACCCCAATACCTCGCAGACCCTCCTCGTCAGCCCGTTGATTCCAGAGCATCTGCTGCACTGACCCCTCCCTGGAGCACGAGATGAATCCCATGGGCCAGCGGCTCCGTCCCAGAGACTCTCGCACGCCCTTGCTTGCTGGCTTCTCGCTGACCAGGAAGGCAATGACTCCTTCGCCACGCCAACCCACCGGGGCGCCGATGAAGGAACCTTCCAATTCCCTAACTATCGAAGGGCCGACGCGTTGGGCACCTCCTTTACACTGAATGATGACCTTCAGATTCTCGGCCCGGGAGGGAAGACTCCAGGTGCCGAGGAGGTCGATGCCCTGGTCGGATGCTCCGCCTACACGAATAGCGTGGATGCCGAATTGGGCGAGTGCCGAGGAGACTGTGTACTCGTAGTGGGTTCCGACGTAGACTGTTGATGCCACATCGAGTCCAGTACGGTTTGCGTACGCAAGGAAGGATGTCATATCATGATGGTTTGTTGATGGAGCGTCAGGGTATAGCAACTCCAGACCCTTCTCTTGTCGTTTTCTTAATGATGGACATGTCGATAGGGGAGCTGACAGGATTGATGAGATAGCAAGTCGATTATGGCGAGACAAATGCCGAGGTAATGAGCGTAGTAGAGCTTGCATGCTCTTGGAATTTTTGAACCCAGTGTCAGGATTTCATGGAATTGGTAGGTAGGTTCGCATATTGCGAGTGTTGAAGGAATCTTTCCTGTTGTTCTCAATTAAGTACACTCAGATCAAGAGGTTCGCAACAGTTGAAAAAGGTACGTACCGCAGCAGGCATGCGACCCTGGGCTGGCCAGTGCGTTCACGCCTAGGTGCATACCTTAGCAGCTGGCCCGCAGAACAACCTCCCGCGTCGCATTCACAACCTCCAAGGTTGTTTGTCACTGTTAACTTCAGCACTACAACCCACCACATCGCACGAACTTACTGCGTTACCGGTGCCATGGGCGACAGACTTACTCAATTGCAAGACGCTGTGGACCAGGTATGTTGATCTTTATTTCCCATCTCCCATCCGCTCCTTTGGCAAATACTAACTTCTGTCGACAGCTTGCCCAGCAATTCGTCGCAAGCTTCCACTTCGTCCACCGGCGCCACGATCTCGAGCTGCTCGGACCCAACGATAAAATTAGAGAGGTCAAACAGGATCCGGAACAGAAAGAAGGTAGGTTATTCTATCATGATAGGTCCCAGCACGAAGGACAAATGCTAAACAAGCTCGCTCGCAGTCGATCCTCTCCCCGCAGACGAATTCAAGGACGGCCTAGCTGAGCTGTCGCGCGACCTCATCATCAAGGAACAACAAATCGAGGTCCTTATTTCCAGCCTGCCGGGTTTGGACAGTAGCGAAGCCGACCAGGAGCGCTATATTCAGGAGCTGGAAGATGAGCTCAAGGTCGCAGAGAGTCAGAGGCAGGATGCGATACGAGAGAAGGACCAGATTCTGGCGAAGCTTGATGAAGTGATTAGAAGTGTTCGACGGCCATGAACCATCACATCGATCACCTGGACAGCATTGCATTTGGGGTGTTTTGGGCGTTGAAAATGGGTCAAACGGGGGGTATTCAAGTTTAAGGATATCTATGAATTAGCGATACCCAATCCAACACAAAAAATGTGTTTCCGAGCCTTTTTATCTCTCTGGCTTATATCCTCCTTCCCCCTCTATTCATTTCCGTCCACTGTCGTTCAATCATTGTCCAAGGTTATAATAGTCTAAGCGTTCTTGGACTTGAAGAATTGAGGAAAGGTGTCTCGCAGCTCCCTGAGGTGACGGATCTGATGAGCGGATGCAGGCGTCTTCGGCACAGGGAGATCCTCCTCGACGAGATGGGCTACGTTCCACCCATAGCCCTGGGCCTTTTGGCAGTTCAGGTAAGAGTCGTCTATGGCAGATGTTCAGCGTCGGATCCTTTGTCAGTGAACGAATAATAACATACCAACAAAGTAGCAATCCTCCATCTTCTCGACGCCCGCCTCACGCATAGCCCTCAAGTACATCTCCTTGGCAGGCTTGCAGACAAGCGGTGCCTGTCCATAGTCGCAGAAAGTGAGGCCATCAAAGAGATCGTCAATACCCAGCAGCTTGGTCACGCGCTTAGCGTGGTTTACGTAGGCGTTGGTGAGGAGCCACATGGTACACTTGCTCTTATCGACATCTTCGAGCAGCTCGCGCAGCTCAGGGTTCGGACTGAGGATATCCTCAAGAGGCAGGGCGTCGTCGACCTGGGCGTTGTATTCTAGAGGGTCGATCTCATGGTGGCGAACCAGGCCTTCAATCGCAAGGCCGTAGTTGGTGTAATACTCCTTGTGCAATTTCACGGCATCGTCCCACTGGAGGGAAAGGTGCTTTACGAAGTACTCGTCAATTAGCTGTGCCATGTGGTCCTGGACTTTTGAACCTAGTGAGAGTCAGTCTTGATGATGCCGTCCCGAATGTCTTCCAGAACTCACTCCTCGGGTAGAGGCAGTTATCAATGTCACTATGCGGTTGTTAGTCAAAATGTTTATCCGCATTGGTGAGGTTCAACTTACAAAAACAGCACAGGCTTTGAAGTTGACACTCCATTTGTGTGGGTTTTGCTGGTATTCATGGCTGATGTCGTATAGCAGGCGCCGTCTATTGTATGTCTGAGAATGGAGGGTGAAAACAAAAGGGGCTTGCGATGCTCAATGCCGCGCCTTGTTGTGTAAGGCCGGGTCTTTGGTGAAGGAAAGGACCGAAGTCGGGCTGAAGAAGAGAAGCTTCGAGGTATGTTTGGTGGGAGTCTGATCGGCATGAAGCAAGCGAAACCACGTTGGTCTGGAGTTTGACACTTATGTTTCTTTTCCTTGGACTCAAAGTTGGAATACCCCGTTTCTGGCTTACAAATGCAGCTTGGGGCTTTTTGAGGCTTTTCGCGATATTTTGGCAGCAGTATGTAAGGTAGTGTTGTTGACTCACGCCGATATAGGTACCTCGTTACGCTGTTGAGGTAATTACAGGAAGCTAAGGTACAGGGAGCTGTTTCCGGCTGTCGGGGACCTTGGCGCGAAAACATTAGTGGTGACTATGACCAAAATACGCCGAGGCTGGGAAGCTGGTGACATACTCGCTTAGCTGCATGACCCACCCAAGCCTGAATCACCCATCCAGGCCCACAACTGATCCGCAAGATTCTTATAAGGATTTATCCTTGTAGGAAAAGTTCAGAAAGAAACCACTACAGATGGCCCACGACCCATTCCTTTTCCTCTCAACATCCACCAGCGGCACGACGCCTTTTCTTCATCTTCTACGACACTGCAGAAATTACTGCGCTTTAGTCTGCTACGCTTCGGGTATAGTCAACAGTGCTGATTCTCACGATATTGGTAGTTCTGTTTGTCTTCTTGAATTCCTTTCTTTTCGCGCTTTCTTGCTTGACTGCGGAGGATTTTCTTGCGCAAATTGCATTTCGCCATGGCTCAAGGCCAGCTCGCATCACTACCGCCGTTGGCAAATGGGACTTTTTCGGGTCTTTCAAGAGATGAGCTACACCAGATACAACAGTACGAGAAAATCGTGCAGTTTCGCGATGCCATTCTTGCTGGCTCGCATTCCAAGATCAAAGTGCCAGCCCAGTTGGCGAGCCAAACATCGACTCCTGCCATAGCATCTTCATCAAACCCTTCTACACCAGCAAAAGAGACGAATGGAAGCACAGCGCAGGTTTATCAAGCTGGGAATCTGCAGTCGTTCGCGACCAACACGCCACAAGCTTCTCTTCCTGGTTTAGGAAACCCGCCCCCTGCTAATGCGAACCTGCCTGCAAGACCGTTCGTTGGCTCTGGCAAAACCGAGATCAATCCTATTTTTCTTCAAAAGTCTGATGATCTCATCAAGGCCGAGATACAGCTCCAGAGGCAACGCCTTGAACGGGCACTTCGCGACGAGGTCGATCAACGTCGGGCTTCTATGAAGGCCTCGGCGCAGTCGGAGCCTCTGGCCGACTTTGACCTCTCCGACGTCCTGTCCAAGGCTCTGACTCTGGTCCAAGCTGCTGCTCCTTCGTCTGTCAATGCTACACTGGCTGCTGCTAACATTTCAGCTGCAAGTGACTCCGTTGATGAGAACTCTTACTATTCTTCCCAAGTCAATTCGCCAGATTCCTCACACCGCAGTTCACGCGGCGGTAACGATGCCGAAGTCACGGCACAAACACAGAAGGCTTCCACCACAGGCCAGCCATTCGAAGATCAGGCGCAAGTACAAGCAAAGCAGAAGACCCAAGCTGGTCTGCAGTCCTCAAGACTCCATGCCTCTGCTACTCATCAGCCACAGGGCCAAGCCTTGAGCTCCAATCCCTCCCAGTCTCGACCAGTTCCAAGCAGACCCGATGCCGCACCCGAATTTTCGCGATACCCGTCGGTAGGAACGACGCAAAGAATGGATATGGGTGATAATACGGGGTTGTCTACATCAGGAGGTGGGAGCGGAAACACCAGTCGTTCTGAGGAGTCAGGCGTTATGGACCTTGACGACAGTGCTGATAGGTCTGTCCCTGCCGCAGGTCAACAGCAACTTAGGGAGTCTATGCTCGCTCGCCAACCCTCGCCTTTGATACAGGTTCGCGCCCACAACATATCCCCCTTAGCGCCCCAGCCCTCCCATGTCTCGCCTCTTGCAATGGCCAGAGGTCAAGCAGCGGATGCTCAAGACTTGACCATCCCTCAAGGAACCACAGCTCAAGTTGCAGCACTACGCAATGAGCCCAATATTATTTCCAGTCCAGATAGCTCGCCGCAAGGGGGTAGAAGCGGGGAGAAGCGGAAGGGGAAGAAGAAGAAGAACGGCAAGAGGGCAGCCAGGCAAGCGCCAGACGAGCCTTACATCAAGCCAGAACCGCGATCGCCGTCTCCGATGAATGCGCCGTCTTTCATTCGGCCACAGAAGCGCCAAAGAAGACAGGGTGACGAGGAGCCTCGTTACGCCCAGCCTGAGCGTCAATTTTCTCGATCATACAGAGAGGAAGGTGCTGCGCCCATGTACAATACGCAAGAGTACCGTCCACGGCCAGCGAGCCAAGCCGCGGCGATTGGTGACTATGGGTATGGAAGAGAGTACATTGAGGAGCCTCGCGTTATCAGCGGCGCCGAGTATGTGCGGCATGTGCCGTCGCCTGGTGTCTATGCTGTTCATGCTGCGCCAAGTGAGGTGTACGCAACATCTCCAGCTAGTGTCGACCGCTACGGTAGGGAACCTGCACGATACTATCGTGATGGTTACGAAGTGACGCGCATGAGCACTCGTCCCATGACAGATCGCGCAAGATCTCGCTCACCCATCATGAGAGAGAGGGCATCCCCGCTAATGGGACCACCCAAAGCGCCGTCCGGTAGAGTTGTGGTAGACCCCGCTACTGGCCGTCGATACTACGAACCATCGACTGTTGTCCGTCAGTCTGTTGCGCCCTCACCACTGCGACCTGGCGAGCCCGAGGTTATTTACGAAAGAGCACCCATTCGAGCAGAGTCTAGGCGACCAGGCCCACCCCCTCGAGACGACGACGTCCTCTACCAGCGGACCTCGCCAGTGTACGCAGCACCGAGGAGAGTCGTCACACAACCCGAGTACGTTGCAGACCCTCAACGAATCTACAGACAGCGAGAGTATTCTACGAGGCCAATGGCACCCCCGGGCCAAGAATTTATCCCTGCCAGAGGTGATATGGAACAGCGGAGGATTATTGAGGAGGCTCCAAGAGAGTATATGATGCGGGCGACAACAGCCCGCCCTGCGGAGACGGCGGTACGCTATGAGCTTCCGCGAGAGTATGGAAGAGTCCAAAGTGTGAGGCCGGAGCAGATTCCCATCCAGGACTACGCTTCGGCACCCATGCACCCCGACCCCCGTCGGGAGATGGTTCACCCTGGACCTCGGTCCTACAGCGTGCGGCCTGCCGAGCCTCAGGTGCTGCGGCGGGAGTATAGTGCCAGGCCGGTGGAGCAGCAGCCTTACTACGGACAGCCGGCCCCCGCACGGGGCGAGCCGGAAGTGTCATACATTGATCGGCCCGTGTACTACACCGACGAGGCTCCTCGCCCAGTCTATCGATGAAGAACGTCGAGCTTTTGGTCTCGATATGAGACAGGCTTTATTATGCGGTATCGGAATTGGCGGATTACAGGCGTCGGGGAAAGCTGGGAAACAGCCTTCGGAACTCTTCTTAGGGGGGAAGGGTTAAAAGTCTTTATTGATGGGACGGAGTTTCGGCAAAGAACAACCGGATGGAGGGGAATGGTGGTGAATACCTAGTCACTAGCGGTAATTAGCAGCACTGCGTGTACGTTCTATAATCAGCAAAATCCAATTGCAGTCATTCAGTCTATGTCTTTCATCTTCCGGTGATTTGCCCAGTGTGGAACAAGATGAAAATGTCTGTACGAGACCTTTGGGAAGAATGAGCGAGGTAGAGATCCAAGAAGGAAACTATCTAGAAAACACGAGACAGCGTCGCATAAGTGACTAGGTCTCGGCGAATAAACCCAAATCGTGAAGAAGTTTATCCTTTGCCTCGTGAGAAAGGTGAAAGAAAGGACGACACTACAACGATTGAGTTTCCCCAGGCAATGGAAAGGTATTGTAGAAAAAGGATGGACTTTGCACAAACGAGCACGGACTTTGGGGCTCTCGGAGCGTCGTCTGTAGATTTCTTTCCGTTTTCCAATTTGCCTCGTCCTTGCTCTTGCTTGTCCCTTGTGATTATGTTTCCGCTCTCAGCACCCGGGCTATTGTGTCCGTTCGCTCAAGTCAGGACACAAAAAGTGATGGTCAGCATGAGAGCTATCCTTTTAGGTAGGCTCGAAGGGAGAGGCACAATTCGGTACATAAAGAAGCGGACTTAGGACCCGTCAAGTAGGACTCCAGTTGCTTTTTTACCTAAGGGGATATAGCAACACCACGGAGAAGAAACAACGCCCAGCGGGGTTTCTATGAAGTCATTGCGAACCACGCTCAGAGTAATACCTGTCGGGTTTCCCGCGCTTCAAGTTCGTGTTATATGTGGGTGGGGGGTGGGGGGCTCAACGAAGATCTGTATCCGCAGAAGCAACACTGGTGATGACTGTACATGGAGAAAAGGAATACTGTATCCGTACTGCGAAAGATTGAAAAAAAAAAAAAAAAAAGTCAACCGAAGCATGGAGAGTGGATTCCGCTATATGCGAGACTGAGGCATATTCCCTTTCGTGCCAAAGTTGGGTTGGTCAGAGATCTTCTAGTGAGCGGATCTGACAAAGTCTAAAATTCTGCCGTCCGTCTCTTCCTCTTTTCTCGCAAAGTGCTGTTGGTCAAACATAGATAGACGACCCAGCAAAAGCCGGTTTTGTTTGATTAGCTGCTTTGATAAACTGATAGCGAGGGACGCTTCAGAAGGTGGCAGGGGAAAGAAAGGGAAACATCATCCATGGGAGGGGTCAACACTACCGATGCACACTCTAAACCACGGCCCATTGCCCAACATGCGTCTTCCGGCGGGTCCGGCACACGAACGTGTTCAGCGTCGTAGCCCTTGCATCAGGGTACTGCTCGCTCCGCATGGATAGGTGCAAAGAAAAACGTGTGTGACCGTAGACCAGCGCGCCTCGTCCAGAGAAGGTTTGTCAGTCATATTTCGCCAGCCAGGTTGGCTCCCAGGACGCCCCCAGAGAACACCAGCATGGCTCGTCGTTGCACTTATTTTTCTTGGTCCGAGTGCCGGTGTGTGGAGGAACAGTTCGAGGTTGAAACGTTCATTCCAGGATCATCGATCGACATGTCCCCTTCTCCAGGCTAGACGGCGAGAACGGCGGCTAGTTTGGTGGTTTGGTCAAGGCCGGGTTCGCGTTGCATATCGGCGTTGAAAGGGGCCCAGTCCGACCTCTCATCATAACTGATCAGGTGCTTTTCCAGTGCTAACGTTGGGCGGCACCAGGAACCAACGCACATTCGAGCGGGCGTAGTAACCGTCTTCTGCGAGTCTATTCGCCAGGGGGGACGCACATCTGCAGTCGGCCCTCTGTGGGTAGAGCGCGGGCACCTTCTTTTTTTCGTTGGATGCAGATCAAGCAACCACACTCGTGCCAGCGCCTGGTCCTGTTTCCAGGCGACGATACACTTAAAGGCATCTTCCCTGTCTCGGGAACATCATCGAGGGTAAGCGTCTAAGACAGGACCAGGCTTTCTCTGGTCTACGAGGGAAGCCCTAACCCATCGTGGTGGTGTTTGCTTGACATGTGTCAGTTGCCCTCATCAAGCCACGCCGCTGTACATGGCGTTCGAGGTCGTAATGTCCTGTAGTATGTAGTAGTGAAAGAATCACTCCCAGCGATGGTAGAGGGCAACAAGTGAAGCCAATGACTAGTGCCCTGGCCAGGACTACACTGTGAAGTGCCGGCGCGCCGATGTAGCCCTATCAAAGAGCCAAAGAATTGGAGCAGAAGACGACCAATTCTCCGTGACCGTAACTGGCCAGACGACGGCTGTGGTCCGTGGATGAATGGCGTGGTGGGATTCGGGAAGCCTTCGCTCGAGGCTCGAGCTCCCTTACGCCACGCCTAGTATTCGAGACGCAAAGCGGAAGGCGTTGGTCCATGGGTTCAGGGATGTTGGCCAACCTCAAGGCAAAATGCGAAAGTTCAGTTGAAGCTCCAACACGTCGGGGAGTGACCGTTTGGGAAGTCGCGGTGTTCGTTTTGTTGCGCCCGGCCGATTTTCTCTTTCCAGATGGGACATGCAGCAAGGAAGGGGGTTGCATTCTTGAGTAAAAGCAGTAGTCGATACCAAAATCGTCGGGACTTGAGTCGGGAGCGTGCTGAAGTAAGCTATATTTTGTACGGACTACTATCACGAAGATGAAGATTGTTGAAATATGCTGGAAAAGTCAACGTCGTGGGTGGCTCAACGGCGGTCAGAAGTCGCCCGACTAAGCGCTGGTAACACGACTGCCGGCTAGTGAGAAGCCGGGTCTACTTGTCACCGGTTAACAGACCTGCATTGCTCCCGGGTCATATAAGTTGGTGTTCGATGTTGGAGAATGAGGACAATAGGAATCTTTGTCAGCCTCACACCAGACTGCGTTAGGTTCCGCAAGGGTTGCCTTTGGGTTAGGATGCGGCAGAAACGCTGACCACACTGATATCATGACGACGATGACAAGCCAATTAGAACAAGCAACGTCCATAACAACTTGTGCTGGCCTGGTGGTGACTCGAGTCGTAGCCTCCCGCAGATGGTAATGAAAGCTGTGTTTTGCAGTATTCGGTCTGCGGTACTCATGTGCCGTTCTTGGCTTCAAGCTATGCGTGGACATGAAGTTGACAAAGACCTAGGCGTTGGTCGATGATGCATCCCGCAACGACGCGCAGTATATGATGGGACAGGCAGCAGAGATCGACCCATGTTGGCTGTCAGTCGCGCGTGCCCAGCACTAGGAATTCAGGATCGCCTGAGCGAAACGAGGGAGGGTCTCATCAACCGTGGGCGGTGGGCAGTGCAACGCGCTGGCGACTGAAGACTGGGGACTCGAGAGAACGTGAATGTGAGTAGGTGGGGCGTTTGCTAGACCCTAATCAGCCAGACAAAATCCTAGTCTGTGATCGAGCTTCTGACGAAGCTCAAGTAAGTACAGATAGGGAAGTTATCCCATTCTGAGGCCTCTGACCTCAAGGTGAGGAGCCAAAAAACTTGCCTGGCTCAAAAAGCGCTGAAAATGACGCCTGTCCGTCCAATGTTGCTTGCCTCGTTGGTATTTGCATATCTCTCCGGACGAGGAGAAGTACAAGAAGAGTATGTCTCGCTGGGAGGCTCTCGTATGTAGAGCAGCATCTGATAGCCCGCTGTTGGTCTGGGCTCGCCGCTTGACAAGTTCCATTCCTGTGCAGGCACGCCGCACGCCGCTTCTTAGTAGGTGTACCTACATGAAAGTGGTGGCCAGTGCTGGAGCTGGACTAAGTGCTTGGGTGTTCGGGAGTGGTTGGTGTAGTCGAAAGTGCTTTCCCGCTCATCATCTAGCGACATGTACTTGAAAGTACATCTATATCGGCCGGCCTTCCGAGTACCCGCGGGCCCGTCCAGGTCACGTTTCCCGAGTCCCTTACTAAGGTGATGCGGAAGGAGCGCAGACCAAGGCCTGGGCGTTCCTCTCGAAGCAACAACATACCAGGCCTTTATGAAGCTCCCTTTTCTCAAGCATTTCTGCTCATCCGTTGCGCTTTTTGATTATTTCTCAGTGAGTCGGCCATTGACATGAAAAATGCCTGGCTGCCAGTGGCGGCTTCGGGACCCCTGTTGTCTCCGAGCGGTAGGAGCAATACGTCAGTTGGGGAGTCCCCCTGAGGCTGTGCTTGAGGATGGGGAGATTGCGATATTGACTGCTCGCTCTCCAAATACAAGGTAAGTGAGCTAAGTACCTTATTATCGAAGAAAGTTAATTCTTTCTAAGTCATAAGTATAAGAATATAGTTTTAATAAAATAGTATAGTACCTACCTAGCACTTAAATTAAAATACTTTTTTAAGCTTATTATAAAAAAAGATAACTATATTATTAACTACTTATTATTAAAATTTATAACTAGTACTATAGCTTTAATTATAATAGTTTTATTTATAATAAATAAAAAGTTTAATTATAAGTCCTTTAAAAACCTCTTTTTAAGGGCTATAAGAGCTTCTAAGTATATTAAGTTAAAATATTTACTAAAATATTAATAACTAAACTAACCTTACGATAACAGCTTTAATAAAAAAACTAAAAAACGAACTAAAAAATAACGTTAAAATTTTTATTAACGTTAAGTACGATTTATAAAGCGTAATAACGCGGCCGTAAAGTATTAATAATATATTTTATATAAAAAAAATTATTATTAATATTAATAAAACGGATAGGGCTATATTAATATAACACTTTAGCTTTTTCTTATAGCTCGAGGATTATAGCTTTAAATAGTATTAAAAATTTATTAAAAAGCTCTTTTAAATACTCTAGTATATTTATTACTATTTTTATAATAATAAGACTTCCGGCGCTTACGTACGAGTATAAATTACCTATTTTTAAATAGTAATATTAGCTTATTAATAAGCTATTAAAACTACGATTTTAATAATTTTTTAATAAGGGAGAGGGTAAAATAGAGGAAAGGATAGGTAAGAAAAGGGTTAAGGTTAAATAGTGCGGAATTCGAGGGCAGGGTAGCGTTTACATGTACTGCGGCAATCCTCTAGTAATGCAAAACGATGGAGTTAAACAGTGAAGGTAAGTGAGCTTGTTTGCGTCCAGGGCAAAGTAAGCCCGGTAGGTACCTGGACAGGGTTTGGGAATTAGGGATCTCACCTGAAGGTCAGGTAGACATTCAGAAGACATCACGGACATCGGACATGGCTTACCGTACACAGACTTGAAGAGATGGCATAGGTAGTTGGACACAGCCTAATTGCTCGTACGCGTACCGGCGGACCAGACTCGGGGCCCTGGATACCTGCAACCGAATGACCTACCTGTCGTAAGCCGCATCTTCGCTCTTCAAGGTTGTTTACGCGTTATTGTCGCTCTACTCTGGTTGTAGAGGATAATTTGCTCGGGTTCCCTCGTTTGCGTTGCGTTACGGGACGGCAGCCCCTAGTCGGAAGCTTCCTCTCGCTCGTGTTAAGAAGGTCTGCACGCATGTCTCTGATATGTGCCTCTGAAATGGTACTCAGCGCGTGGCATGCAGACCGGGTGCGTATGAGAGTAAAGCACACCGTCCATGCATGACGACGGTTTAGTACCCAGCCGAGTAGGGAAGCTTCAATGTTTTAGCTGCCGCAGGATGAACGTGCTTCTCATATTGCAATGTCGCGCTTTCCATCATCAACCACTCAAGACTCCGATGCTTCGCCGGCAACGCACATACCTGGCGAGCTAAGGTAAAGTAGCTGGGGATGGCGGACGGAGGTAAGGAGCCGGGTCGCACCTTGGCATTCCCAATTCCCCAACGCTCGATACATGGGAGACTCGAGTTTTTCGTAGAGATGTTAAGGCACTGAGCAGTTGTTAAGTTTGAAAGTATTGGTATAGTGTAATATTCTGTGGTAATATGAAGTTGCGAGGTGTGATGTTGAACCTGGATTGGGTGCAGAATACGCCTACGCCAGTCTTGAATTTCTGTCGGAATTTCTTAGTCTTGGGTGGTGGAAGAAGGTGGAATGAGGAGAAGTGGAGGATGTGCAAGGAAGCTGAGGCCAGTCTCGATTCCCTTCAGGCGAGGGGCCACTAAACTTTCCCCCAGCGAAACCACCAAACCATCCACACAGCCCACCAGCCAGGGCACATCACCTCACACATCGGTCACAAGATAGATTGAGCGCAGATCGGGTCCAGCAAGACCCTTAACTCAGTTCATCTCGGGCTTTTCGTGTCCTGTACCTACCTTACTGTACGGATCCATTACTCGGGGAGCTTGGCTGTAGAAGCTGCTCAGGTTCCGGATAGCAACACTGTCTATGGAGGGGCAATGGAAGAAGCACAAGGTTGCTACCACCACCAAAGAATGAGATACTTGAACTCACAAGTTGCCGTCAGCATGCCATTTGCTAGCCACGCATGGAGTGAGGAGTGTGATGTTTCTTCCTGCACTCAACGGCCCCCAGGTACTTATTACCTTAGTTATTCTCAACCAAGTCTTGGTAAGGTACCTCCGGCAGGTAGCAAAGTGACACCCTTGGAGGATGTACCCACACACGGCACACCCTTGCATTTGGGATTCGCTCACTCATAGCGGCCGCAGTCCATTGAGCTGTTGTCACGGCGTGGTAAAGTGTGTGACAGGGCAGGGACTGTCAAGGTCGACGGGAGTGGGCCGATGCCGTCGGGGCCCGGCCAAACCGGCGGGATGTAGCTCTGAGCATTCTCTTCTGCGAAAAGGAACCTCACACTTTCAGTCCAACAGGGGCCCCGTTCAGCGTGTACCACCTCAGTGTCCGGCGTCCGTGGGCCAAAGACAGGGTGGGTATGGGAAGATACCTCGCGTTACCACGACATTAGCGCCGCCGCGGATGTACCTCTGCATGTACCTACGTATTGAGACGGGGAACATCTGGGACTGGAGGAGGGAGGAGCCCTTGTGTCCTGTTAGTGAGAGGGGCCACACACCACTAAAAGTCGAGGAACTGGCTGGTTGGCCGCCAAAGTGGAGCCCTGACCTAGGACTGGGACTGGGACTGGGACGGGGAACTGGGAGTGGCCGGACCACCTTGCCATGGCATGCCATGCCTTGCTTGGTCTGGCCTGGGCCTGCTGCAGTGCGGCCTTGACCACCACGGGCACCTATGACCATCTTTCGCTGCATTCTGAATCTCTCGACTCCTCTTCTCTTGAGTTCTTCCACTCTCACACACCCATCCAACACATCTTCTTCTCTCCAGCAATCTTCTCTCTACAGACCCTTCACCGAGTCTGAGAGAGAGCTTCGAGAAGCGACACCTCTTCTTTTTTTTTCTTCATCCCCCTTTTCCTTTTTTCTCCTTTGCCCTGCCCCCCTTCGTGTGTTTCGATACCCTCAATTGTCGTTCGCGGTCCGGTTCTGTGGCCTCCTCCCCTCCCTGTCCCCACGACTGTCTCTGCGAGCTCGCAATATGAACAAACTGGCAAACATGCGTCACTGGTCCGAGAGGATGAGCCCCAACTTTGGAATGGGTCGTCCCAACATGCCCATGAACCCCATGAACCCGAGAAGAGATACAGTTCCTCAACAGGCTGCTTCAATAAGCTCGCCTCAGCCTCTCGATGCTCCAACGCCAATCATTCACTATTCCTTCAATGTGCCATTCGCCTCCGACCTCGCCGGTCCCAACACTGAGGATATCCTTCACGCTACTGACGATGCCGTTTTGCGCTGGACCCACCCCGAGGACGTCGCCGACGACGTCCAGGTTCACGAGCTGCCTGTCCACACCCAGAATCTTGCCAACCTGCGCAAGGTCTGCAAGGACATCACCAACGGCCCTTTCCAGATCGAGGCTCATGTCATCTCAACGACCCCCAAGAATGCAAAGGGGCAGCAGGTCACTACTGTGTGCCTGTCGGGAACTCCGGAAATGGTCAACAAGAGCAGGGAGACGATTTTGAACGACAACCAGACTGTCTTGGTAGGTTTTGCATATACGGATGGGCTTGTTGGGCCGTGGATTAACCCGTGTCAATCTAGCGTTGTACGACTGTTGATGTTGAGGGCCACCTTGTCTGTGACCTGACCGCTGGTGCCTTGAAGCAGCAAGTGACGGACACCTTGGATTACATCTCCAAGTACTGCGGGGTCGACATTTTCTTGCTGGGACCCAAATTGACACCCGTGGTTGATGGCATGACGGGTGATGCCGAGATGCGTGTAGACCAAAGATGGCGAGTAGCCCTCTACGGTGATATTCTCTCCGTCGAGCATGCAAAGGCCCGTGTGCTTATCCAAATTGACACTCTGGTAAGCTTGGCCAATCAACAGCATAATTTTGTCTCACTTCGCTAACCGTATTGAAGCTCGGCCGAGTTGTCGATGCCACCAAGCTTGACCTGTCGATTCACCAGCTTGTGTGCGGCCGCCACCGAAAGAACATCAAGCTCATTGAGTCGTCGACTGGCACTGCCATCTACTTCCCGCCTCCTTTCTCCCAGATGTACCGATACTGCCCGCCTGGAGCAAGCCGCCGTGACCCTACAGACATCTTCATCACGGGCGAGAGCCCTCAGGCCATTGAGCTTGCCAAGCAGAAGCTTCACGAGACCGTTTCCCGCATCCGCTTGTACATGAAGGATGTCACCATTTCGCCGGCCAAAATTGACAGTATCTTGCTTACCCGTCTCGATAAAGTTCGCAAGATCCTTGAAGCCAATGGCACCTACATCTTGTTCCCTCCTCTGGCAAGCCAGCGCAACATGGTTCGTGTCCAGGGAAGCGAAGGATTGCATGTTGAGCGCACCGTCCGCGAGGTCATGGCCTTGGTAAGTAATGCAAGAGAACACGACGAACACCCAAATCTAATGATACTCTACAGGCCGGACAGTTCTACAGCGCAGCATGGTGGATCCAACAGCCCGACAGCCGCCAGCTTCCGAACCCCGCCGACGTCAGAACTATGCTTGGTGATGTTTGTGCCAACTCGGATGCCGATTTATCCTTCGACAAGATGAACTTCTCAATCACCGGTTCTGATGATGCCGTAAAGGCCGCCTTGATGGTCATGTCTGAGATCAAATTCCTTGTCCAGTCCCAGTACCAGATTCGCGTCAAGATTGAACTCGCCAACGAGCACAAGGAATTCGTGAGTGGCAAGAAAAATGGCAAGATTAATAAAATCATGGGTCAGAGCAGTGTACAGATTATATTCGATGGCTTCAACGAGTATAACTTCAACATTGATGTCATGGCTGCCAGCTACGACTCAATGAAGCAGGGGCTCACGCTTGTCGAACAGGAGATGCCTGCTTCCATCTCCTTCCACGTTCCCGATCAGTACCACAAGCGAATTATCGGCATTGGAGGACAGCATATCCAGCGCATCATGAAGAAGCACTCTGTGTTTGTCAAGTTCTCCAACGCCATGGACCGCGGAGGAATGGGCCGTGAGGATGACGACGTGAAGGTCGACAACGTTATTTGCCGCACTCCAGCCAGGAACGCCCAGAATCTCGATGCTGTTAAGAACGAGATTCTGGAAATGGTCGACAGAGCCGTAAGTTGACCATATCAGTACGCTTAATCGCCAAGCTAATCGATTCCCTCTAGGACTCCGAGTATACCTCGCAGATCGTCAATGTTGACCGCCTGTATCATCGTCAGCTCTTGGCTCGTCTCGGCGAGATTGACGAGCTCGAGGGCAAATACAACTGCAAGATTGTGTTCCCTAGCACTGAGCAGGCTAGCGATGAGGTCACTGTGACTGGCCCACAATGGCAGGTGCCTCATTGCGTCGATGAATTTTTGGTACGCCCACTTGAGACCTTTGCAGTTGGATCTCTCATACTAACACTCTGTCTAGGGCATGGTTCCTGACAACCATGAGTTGGTTCTCACCCGCACCCCTGAGTTCATCAAGTTCCTTGAGTCACCCAGCTTCGCCCACGACCTTGTTCCGAAACTGAAGACGCAGTACGAAGTCGAGGTCACTGTCCATCAGGATGCTGATTCTGAGGATGGCTTGCCGGCTCTCGCCTTGCGCTGGACGTTTACTCGCAACAATGCCGGCGGCCTGCGTGACGCTATCGACTTCCTTCTTGCTCAATTTGCTACTGCTGGCGTTGAGGTGACCATTTTGAAGGGTTCAATCCCCCGGCCCAAGTCCGATTCATTCGAAGACTCGCTTCAGTACTTTGACTCGAAGCTTCTCCAACATGCTCCGGCCACCATCGCCGCTGATTCCCCAACCAAGGCGGCCTTCGAGGGGGAGGTTGCTCGCGAGCGGGGCACGATCTTTGATCGTCTTCGCAAGCCTGGCAGCATGACCTCCATCTCGTCCTTCTTGGACCGCCGCAAGAACAGCTCCCACTCGACCCACGCCAACTTTTTCAAGGGATCTAGCAATGTGTCCAAGTCTTCTCTTATTTCGATCGAATCTACCCGCAGCTTCAATGCGGACAGAAACCCCTGGAACGATAGCGGCGTTAATCTTCCAGACGACGACAACCCATGGGCCCACCGCCCCATTGGGAATGGTTCTGACAAGCTGACCATTCCCCAACCTGGTGACGTTACGCCACGTCACAGCACTCGAGCGTCCGGCGACAGCGGGCGCCCTTCTACGTCTCATTCTACGAATTCTGGATACCCCGGTCCCATCGGACCTTTCCGTTAGATTCCCGTCTTAGAAAATCTACTACGTGCAAAATACCCCGGCTGGATATACCCTGGCGTACAATACCCCCGGAACGTTGCTTCCGATGCATCGGTCGGCCGAAGTTATTGTTTTGCTTGCTTTGCTGCTGTTGCTCTTATCGTACTTTGTTTTACTTGATTTAGTTTCTTAGTCTTGCGGGTTTCGATAGTCGCTATCGCACGTGTTAACGTCCACTCTTTATACCCCCGAAGTCAAAAGGCGGAGGACAAAAAAGAAAAGATACCTTGTTTGCGGTTTGGCTTTGTTTGTTTATGCATTCAGCGCTCCTGGCGACCACGGTCACAGGGGAATCGAAAAAGCGAGAGGTCGAGGGGTCACATGGTTTCGCCCATAACTCGATGTTGATATTTCAGCAGCCAGGTCTCGCAATCCTCTACAGATCTATTCAATATAGGTCAAGCCCCGCACAAGATTTTGTCTCCTGCCGCCAAAGGAGTTGAAAAGTAAGGGCGTGCGAGGTCCTGAGGCCAGCAAGGAGTGTCAATTGGGAAGAGATGGAAATAGGCCGTTATACTCTCAGTGTGTGGGTTGGCTCAGCAAGTCCGCCAGGCGGTGAAAGGGAAAATTGTTATGGCGGCAGGCCAGTATGGCGCAAGATTCAGCGGCTGACTGAACTGCAAGCGGGAGATGACGACGGAACCGTATGGATACCTGCAGGCCTTTTTTTTAGTTTGACCTTGAAATGCAACGATACCCATGGTCATTCAAACCACTGTTCCTTATTCTGTGTGATGTGTAATTGTTGATGGCAGTTGGAGCTGTGAGGTTATCACTTCAACATAGAGGACCACGAAAGGCGATTTTTGAATCGATGAGTTGCGTTCGACTGGCAAGAAACAGCTGTCACGGTTTAACATTGAGACCAAATGCACAGCCAACGGTTTGGCGAACCCCCTTACTTCCCATGGTACCTTTCTGACGCAGAGTGCTGTTGGCAATGGCGATCTAGGACGTATCTTCAAACATTTTGGGCATCACAGTCGGTCAGTCTCAGCAGATGCTCCCCAGATTGTATATTCCCAAGAATGTTGTACAAATTTTCCCCGTCTTGCAATCTCTCTGTTGCAAGGCTCTATGGTTTACACATGCACGCCGGCATAGGTCCAGACGATAACCCTCCAAAAGCTGTAATCTTACAAGAGTCATGCCCCAATCCCCTTAGCAGGAGACAGCCCCCTCGAACCTCACAACAACTAGATTACCCATGTAGAAGCCTAGTCCCCAGTCTCTCAACCATGGAACATCGAATCAAGAAGCAACTGGTCCAACAGAGACCTTTTCCTGCCGCGTCCTCGCCTCCAACTGTGCTTTTTTATCGTGAGACCGCTGGACGCGCCGCTTCTCTGTCTTGAGGCTCGCGAACCGGCCCTTGGCACCGTGCTTGATCTTGGTAATCATGTCAGTCGCCTTGCCCTTGTCTACGTCGTCGGCCGTCAGGGGCTCCTCCTTGAGCCGGAGTTTGTTGAGAAAGTCGAGCTGTCCCTGCGTGGGCGGGCCCTTGCGCCAGCGTTGCCAGCGCTGGACGAATGTGTGAGGGTAGGTTTCCGAGTTGGAGACGTAGTTATCGCTACCGTGGACCGCGTCGGCAAAAGTTGCTGCTTGGAGGAGCTCGCGAGGCGCGGAGTAGGGGGATTTGGCGACGCCTGGGGGCAGCGAGCGGATTTCGACGGCTTGCCACAGGAGCTGCTCCTTGCTTTCATCGTCACTGGTCTTGGTTTGGGCGCCGGCTTTGAAGAGTCGAATGTAGGATCCGTTTGGCGCGCAGAGGACGTACTTATCTTGGCCGACTTGGACCCACGCGTACTGACTTATGGCCCGTATGTGTTGCTCGCCAGATGTGTCCTCGATCAGATCAAATACGGAGTCGTAGTCAGTGAAAGTGACCGATCTGGTGGGCGTAGTTGATTGAAGCGCAGGAGTATTAGAATAAGCTTGGTCCTGACGGAGCTTCTCTGCTTCTTTCCTGTCCTTAATCTTCTCCATATCGGCCGTAGTCGCTTCGCTAACCAGCTCGCTCGGATCCAGACCAAAAAGCGTTGGTGTAGTGATGATGCCGGTTTGGAGACTGGAAACCATGTCGATAACATGGCAGTCGGACTTCCCCTTATGTAACCTCATGCCTCTACCGATCATCTGCACCAGAAGGTTACGAGATCGTGTTGGACGAGCAAGAATGACGCAGTCGATGTTTGGGATGTCGGTTCCTTCTGTGAAGACTCCGCAATTCACAAGCACGGGGAACTTCCGATTTCGGAACTCCTCGAGAATCTCGGCTCTCTCGACTTTGTGCGTGTCTCCTGTCACAAACCTTGCGTCGTAGCCGTGTTTGCGGAATGTTTGCGTCAGGCCAGCGACGTGCGCAAGGTCGACGCAAAAGACCAGAGTCGATTTCCGTTCGGATGCCTTGGCCAGCCAGCTCCTCACGGTGATTTCGTTGATCTGGTCCGTATTGACGGCCCTCGATAGTTCTCCCTGCTGGAAATCGCCATTTGCACCGTTCTTGACCCTAGATAAGTCTGCTGTCGATTCCACGGTGGTGAACATGACAGCTGAGAGCCACTTGTCTCCAATCATATCTACATAATCCTTATGATAGACGATCTGGTCAATCGCGGCGCCCAACTTGAGGCCGTCAAATCGAGAAAAAGTGGCGGAAACGCCCACCAAAGACGGCGAGTCCATCTTTTTACTGTCGAGTCCGAAGTGACGCAGTACTCGCATGTAACCTGGTGCTACAATGTGATGCGCCTCATCGACGAGCACGAGCTTGAATCTTTTCGGATCAAACTTGTTGAGTCGGTCCCCGGACGTAAGGCTCTGTAGGCTGGCAATGGTGATGTCTGCGGCGCCAGAAGCATGCATGGAGCCCATCTCGATCTCCACGGTGCTGTCGGGGTATGCATTGGTGCAGTGCCTTGCCGCCTGCTCGACAAGCTCCCTCCTGTGAGCGAGAATGAGGGTCTGCGTGGCAATGGTTTCCCTTGGTTGGATTCTTTCAATTAGCTGGGTGAAGATAACCTGAAGTTGTTAGTTGCCTGTAATCATCAAACGTCATTTCAGGCACTGACCGTTTTGCCACTACCAGTAGCCAGCGAAATCCCTAATCTCTTGTGTCCATCTTTGAGGGACTGTAGCACGGATTGAATGCATTCTTCTTGATAGTCTCTCAGCTGTATCCGAGAGCTCGCGAATCGTGCTCCAGCATAGGGAACATGTCTCTCAACGGAGGTTCTGATGAGAATGGGAAGTCTCAATTCATTTACGCTGAAGGAAGGCGTCAAGATTTTCCGTGTGGCAAATGGTATCATGATGTGATGGCCTCCATTCTAGAAGAAGTTAAACATGAAAAAGGACGTTAAAGTAAGGTAATGAGTGTAGTTGGTTGTCGCCGTTGCGGAAACCTGGATGTGCAGGAGAGCAAGGGGCGCGCAATTGCTCCAATCGATTGCCACAAATTATCCCCACACTCCCTAGATAGTACTTTCCTAGATGTACCCGAAGTTTCCTGGTAACACTCACACAGCAATCTTAGGTGCGCGCCTGTTAGAGTCACACAAGGAGGAACCTATGGTCCGCAATGCTGGGAAATCTTCCATCTTACAACACTGAGGCATCGCTCATCTCATATCAACTAAGAGACCTCATGTATCTTCGAGGCAGCCACCGATAGCACACATCAAGCCTGGAACCCAAAACGCAGGACTCGGCTTCTATGAGGCAAAAATTCTTACATGCTGGTGCTCTCATCACAACATGTACGCGACACACCGCCTAGGCCGAATTGTCGACTTCAGATTTTCAGACGAGAATGAGCATGGGGCCGGATCACGACTATTTGCAAAACCAGGACTCAGGAGACCATGACCTTGAGGACCTTGATAAGTCACCACCAAAACGGCAAAAGTTTGAACATCAGGAACAGCATTCTGCATATTCCGTCGCATCATCTGGCGACGATGAAAGTGGCACAGACGAAGGCCTCTCAAAACAAAAGCGACGGGCGCAAGATGAGATCGTGGAACCAGTTCTTAAGCGTCACAAAGGCGTCTTCAACAACAACTACTTGGATCTCTTGAACGGGGATATCCAAGATGTCGTTCATCACGCAGCTTTCGGAGGAGACGATAATCTGCCCCCTTCGCAGATTGGCCTGACAACTTGGACGTCGTACGAGAAGAAGCTCTTCTTCGAGGCTCTCTCGAGACTCGGCAAGGACGACTTACCGGGCATCTCGGCCAAGATCCAGACCAAGAGTGAGATCGAGGTCCGCCAGTATATCCTCCTCCTGCAAGAGGCTGTTGAGGGAAGGGACAAAGAGCAGGACGGAGGCAACAAGCCAATACATCTAGCAGATTACCCTGCAGCCCTCGAGATTAGTCCGCTATGCTGCCACGCGCTCGACCAAGCAGCCGACGCACTTTCGTTCCGTCAAGAACGACACGAGGAGCTCGTCGAACAGAAGAAGTGGGGGGAGTGCTGGAACATCAACCTGGAGCTCGCGAAACGCATCGAAGGCGACCACGGACTGGACAAGGACCCGACCTTCGCGAGCGATCACGGACTGTCTTTCACCGAGGTCCTTCGGGTGAAGAGCTTCCTTCGTCTTCCCGAGCGCATCTTCATGAACGCATCCAATGCAGAGAATAACTGGCAGTACGTTAGCGAGGAACCGCCAACGATCAGAGCAACGGCATTGCAGGATTTCCACTCCCTTCTCGTTTCTGTCACCAAGAAAATTGTCCTCACTACACTTTATATTGCGCAATCCCGGATCCGAGCCAGGAAGCACGTTGAACCATCGACGAGGAATCTGGTCAGGCGCAAGGACGTTGAGGCGGCAGTCGCATCGCTGGGTATGAAGCAGAACAGCAACGAGTTCTGGACAACATGTGCACGGAGGTTACGACTTCACATCTGCGATGACGATGCCGAAGATGTTAGGGACGACGAGGATGAGGAGCCAATGCCATATGACCGCGTGGAAAGCGTCTTGCGCAGAGAAGTGGATACCGAGCATCCGAGCCAGAGCTTCCCGACACCCCAGATCAAATTCGAGAAAGACGAAATGTCGGACTCGGCAGATGATGAGGACTCCGTCTTGGAAGAATCGAGTGATGAGGCACCTGCAATCATGGACGACGCAGAACGCGAGGCCGTCGAGGAGGCTAACGAGGTACTCGTCTACTCCGCGTACGACTTCCCCGAGACACATCGCACGAGAGAAGCCTTGAAGAATAGGATCAGGAACGAGCTGGCGCAGGAAGCGTATGCAGAGGCCGAAGATGCAAAGGCGAGCCGCGAGTACGAGTCGGACATGTGGCGGCTCCTGCAGCGACAACCCCCCGAGCCGTTCGTCAAGACGCAGACCACAGAGCCTACTAAGCAAGTAGCCAGGGCTGTGGAAGATGTGTACGATGTCGGGCGGAGATGGAGGGAGAAGTTGACGTATCACAGCGAGTGGGAAATGCTCGGCACGTCTCAGTTTCAGGACAAGAAAGCATGATCCCGGGTTTGGTCGTTGAGTTTGGTTCCTGTTCTTGATACCCATGGATTTGGATTTATCTACTTTTTGTTCTTCTTATTCCAAGACCATCGTCCCATGCTATCTTATGCTAGTGAGTGAGACAATAACACGAGGCGTGTCTGATTACAATGTTCGTACCCAGTGAAGCATTCGTGAAGTCGCATATCGCGGCGGGTATCTTTATTCCACTAGGTCTGTCTTTATGGACAGCCGCCAGCCTGTTTGCTGTGGCGGGTGGGACTACAGTCGACTTTAGCTAATGCATCCGACCTCGTTGCTAACGTCCCCGACCCCGTCCTCTACCTCGGCCTCTGCCTCTGCCACGACCTCGGGCAGCACCTCTTGTCGAACGCGATACTGGGGTCCCGCTATCTTCGGCGCTCTCCTCTTCCTCCTCGTCTCCATCATCGGAGTCTCCAGAGCCGCCAGAGTCACCGGCATCACCAGAGCCACTACCATCGCCAGAATTGCTCCCATCACCTTCCTCTTCCTCGTCGCCGTCGTCTCCATCTTCTCCGTCTTCAGCCTCATTGCGATCATCTTGCTCTTCTTCGTCCGAGTCGGACCCGTCCTCATCCCCGCCCGAGTTTTCGTCATCATCGTTGTCATCTTCCGAGTTCGTCGAGTCGGCCTTTTCAGCCTTGCCAGCTTTCCCGCCCTTCTTGGGTTTCTCTGCCTTCGCCGGCTTCCCGGACTTCTTTGGCTTTTCAGGCTCTTCGACCTTCTCAGCTTTCTCGGCTTTAGCCTTGCCGGCAGCCCTCTTCTGACTCCTGGCCACCCGCGCCGATTTTGGAGGCGGCGACGCAGTGTCTGTGCCAGCATCTTCGGTATCCTCGACGGTGCTGGCGCGAGTCTTGGTCACTGTGGAGGCGCGCTTTCGCCGCCTGGTGTTTCCGCCAGCGTTGCTACCGCCGGGAGAGGGCGGTGGTGGTGTAAGCTCGAATTCGGGTGGTGAGGTTGGAGGTTCACTAGCATCGGCAAGGCGACGCTCCATCATCATATCGTCAAACTCGTCGTATGGAAGAGTGAACTCCTTGAATCGGTCGTCATAGTTGTCATCTTCTTGGGCGTCGTAGAAGTCTTCTCGCTGGTCGATCGTCTTAAGGTCGTACAAGGTGCGTAGCTTCGTCCAGATATGGGGGATACGTGTGTGGGTGTAAAAGTCGGGGTCAATTCCGTGATTCCGCAAGTGCTCGCTGATAGCAATCATCCTGAAGTGTTTGTGCATGCCTACGATTTGACTGTCAGATTCAATTGGGATTGCTAGTACCGATGAACTGACCTGCTGGTTTCCACCGGATAACTCCTTTGTAAAGAGATGAGAGTTGGTCGTCGGTCCACAGATTGTTTGGCCACTCATCCGCAGAAGGCTTGATCGGAGGCGCGCTCGCCACGGGAGTATCTGCAGCAGGTGTATCGACATCCATGGCATCTTCATCGCGAGCTGGCGTTGGCGTTGCGACAGCAGACACACTGCTGCGCACCTTCTTTTTGGGAGGCATGGCAGCGAGGGCCAGCGGCGTGGATTTACAGAGAATGCTCTTCCTGTATTCTGGCGCGTGTATATGTGGTGCTCGATGATGATATGGAGGAAGTAAGGCTGTCGTTCAGATGCTTCGGTACATTGTTGAAAAAAGAAGCTTCGGAGGATGAGAGCTCTAGCGGGTTGAGGCATTGAGAGCTCTCGATTGGTTCCACCTGCTTTCCCGCGTCGCAGGGTAGGTACCTTTTGAGTCTTAGGCTCTTCAGCCGCCAGGAGCCAAACCTGCGGGGATGATCGGAATCGGGCAGAGACATGCAGGGGTCGTGCTCAGCAGGTTGTGCTTGAATGTGACGCGCCAGATCGCGTCGCGGGGCCCCTAGCTGCTCATTTAGCTTTATCCCTAAACGTGCCTGGGAGAAACGTCATATCGAACCTGAATCCTCAGAGATGCAATGTCACTGATTGCAGGCTTTGCGCCCCATATCCGTCTACGCCAATGTTCCACATCGCAATATCACCGTCGGCACAACCATGTTCGAGGAAGATGACCTTTCAAACGTCTTCGCGATTCCAGACTTCCGGAAGCCGTCCAAATTGCTAAATGACCAATTGCCAAGGGCCGACACTGGCTTCTTTGCTCTCGACCTGACAGGTAGAGCCTCTCGAACCCAAGATGATCTTAGTCGTCATACTGACCTACTTCATGTTCAGCCCCAGAGTTGCCTTCTTCATGCAGTCCTCCCGATCCTCAGCCCAGCGAACTCTTCACACTCCCTGCCATAGACCCTGCACCGCAGCAGGAGGAGTCGAACACGGACCAGATCCCCGATTTTGAGTTTGAAGAGCCCACAGCAGAGGAAGAGGCAGAAGTGGCCGACTTCTGGTTGGAATTTGACGAGCCCGCCGCGAAGCTACCAGACTACAAGACTTGGGAAGGCTTCCAATCTCCCGACATTCCCTCGAAAAAGCCGTTGTTCATAACTGAGGCTGGGCCTGGGGCATTTGATGCCTTGATTGGGCTTCAAGAGGATCCTCTACGTATTGGAAGTGCTGACTTCACCGTGGTGGAAGCTGGGACATATTGCAATGCGCTTCTAGCTTTGGCTCTGGGAAGAGACTCAGTGTTCTTCTCCTGGCAAGACGAGCATGAAGCCTTCAAGCCAGCCTTACCCCAGATCAGGATACCAGCATATTCGGGTAAGGCTGTCCAGGAAGTTCAGCGTTCGTGTCTTAAGTGTGGCAATACATATCGTCAACTTCGCAAGTTTGTCGACAGCACGTATTTGAAGAACCCGACTCCATGCCGCGTTGCTTTGGCGAGCGCTGTGGACAAGGCCCTGTTGGTTATCCAAAGCAGTGTCGCCTTGCATCACCAACACCCACGGTCGATTCTCCAAGTTCAATCGCTCGTCGCGCACATATACACTACTTTGCGCCAGTTTGAGTCCTTGGTGTCAAAGATACGACGAGATCATCTAGATGAAGATGTTTTCGTCATTGTATTCCAGCAGGCTCAATCTGCTGAGTACGCCGAGACCCATCTCAGAGATATGATGCGAGAAGTCCTCCGGCGAGTATCAAAACCCTGGATTGAGCTTGTCGAAGAGTGGATCGGCACACGGCGTGAATTCGGCGTGCCTCTGAGCAAACACGAAGTTGGAAGACAAAAGGGCTTCATCAAGGTGGAATCCGAAACCTATATGGACGATTTCGGCGACGAGGTCGACGAGGTCGATTTCCGTCTTGATATTGAGCGAATACCTAGCTTTATGCCGGAAGATGTTGTCAAATCTCTATTCGAGGTTGGACGAAATCTTCGTTTCATAAGGTCAAATCATCCCGGACACCCTTTGTCACAAGAGAGCACTATCTCTTCAAGTCGACCCCCGACAGTTGAGTGGCTTTTTGATTGGGACTCGGTCGTGCAGTTGGAGGATAGGATCCGATCATATGAAAGTGCGGTTCTTGAAGCCATCAAGAACTTTTCTCTGCAGGGATCAGTCGAAACAGCGGCACCAGCTTGGCCGATTGGAAACTCAGCGACCTATCAATTGCAGCTGTTTGGTCTAGACGAGAATCAGCTACAAAGCATATTGGCTTTATCTATTCAGGACTTCGCTAAACCGATTGCCGACTCGACGTCCGAAGACCTGCTAGGCATCATCATTAGGGATCGCTTGTCTGATGTTACGACCGAGATCGCCAGTGCAGGCACTGATTTTACACCGCATTGGTCACTGCTTCCGATCCTCTCCTTCGGGTCCATCATATCTGCGCAATCTAGAGTCGTGGGCAGGGAAAGTCTGAAACTGCTCTTCACATCCCACAACTTGCGCGAGCATCTGAAGCTTCAGAAAGAGTTCCACTTGTTGGGTAACGGATTCTTCTGCAGCCGCCTCTCCCATGCCCTATTCGACCCAGATCTCGAGACGGCAGAGAGACAGTCTGGTGTTGCTCACCAAGGCGGAGTCATGGGATTACGATTAAGCGGTAGGGACACTTGGCCACCCGCCAGTTCTGAACTACGCTTGGCCCTGATGGGAATATTAACGGAAAGTTATGAGGGATCGCTGCACGAAGATTCAAGACCTCGAGATGGCGAAAAGAACGAACTCCCCGGGGATCTTAGTTTCGGAGTCCGGAGTCTCTCAAATGAGGAAATCGACAAATGCATGGATCCTACGGGACTAGAGGCCTTGGACTTTCTCCGGCTATCCTATAAGTCACCTGCAGCTTTAGGGGCTATTATCGCCCCCGTTATTCTGGTGCAGTATGACCGAATTTTCAAACTGCTACTTCGGGTGCTGCGGATGCAATATACTGTCAATCGTATCTTCCGCGATGTCACGGCTAGGGAGTCGGGCTGGCAGGATGTGGATGACGTATCTATTCGCTTCTGCTTCGAAGCTCGTCACTTTGTATCCAGCCTCAGTTCCTACATCTTCGATATTGGCATCGGAATGCCGTGGCAGGCATTCGAGAAACTACTGAGCCAAATTGAGATGGATCTCAGGGCCGAAGACCAGAGCACAGTCTCTACCTCAGTCCTTAGCCCTGATCGCCTGAGGGAACACCATTCTCAAGTGCTTGATCGAATCATGCTTGCACTACTCTTGCGCAAGCGGCAACAGCCTGTGCTCAAGCTTCTCGACGACATTTTCCGGGTCGTGTTGAAGTTCGCCCAATACTCGAGACTCCAAAACGAAGGGCGGAAATCTCGTGGTCAAGGTGACGCTACCGCCAAGGGCCTATACAAGATGTTTAAGCGGAATGTCGAGGTTTTCTTGGCGGTTTGCAAGGGCCTGAGTGAAAAAGGAGATTACGGAACGAAGGATACAGCTGGAGAGAAGCTGTCCTCAGGAAGAGTTGACGCACTAGAGGGAAACCCCATAGCTCAGCTTGTACTGAAGCTAGACATGTCTGGCTACTACTCTAAGGCATGATCGTTTGATGAGGAACGGTTGGACTATTGATGAACAGATAAGATACCCCAGGCGTTAGATCAATAATTAGCCACCATGTTGGAGTTCCATCATTTTCGCTTACAGTATCTATTATATCACCCTGTAACAATGATCCAAATAAGGGAACCGGTGCATTGAGATCTGATAGCAAAGACTTGGGATGACAAGCGGCCCCGAAGCGGAACATGGACGGGACAGGAGGCTAAGGTAGCCTGCCCCGCCAAAGTGATGCCCCGGCTCCGAACCCCCTGGCAGTGCCCCGCATCGCGTATCCCACCTGCCCGCGTTTGTTGATTTACTTCCCTCCTTTGGACGAAAGAAATCGTGCACTTGAACAAAACAAACTGAGCTCTCTTATTGCGACCCTCAAGCTCAACAATCGCCGAACAAGCTAGCACCATGGCTCGTCCCGGCCCCTCCGCACGGAATCTCACTCTCACAGAAGAGTTGGAGAAGTTAGAGCAGTCTATCACCTTGACTCTCCAGGGTAAGTACACCGCATCGAAGAGAACTTGGCCTATCCATTTCAATTCGGCTAACCGTTCCCTAAGAAATCGACCACAACTTTAGCAAGGCGCACCGTATCGTAACCACGAATATCTTGCCCATTGTAGAGCAATATGGCGAGCATTCGCGAAACGTTTGGGATGCTTCGAAGGTGTGTTGCGCTTATTTCTGTGACATTCTCATACTTTGGCACTCCAGCATCGCTAATACACAGCGAACCTGCAGTTCTGGAAACAATTCTTCGAGGCCTCGGCCAACGTTTCCCTCTCCGGTTACGAAGAGAACGCCAACAATGGCAATGATGAAACCGGCGCAACTGAAGAGGAGTCGACCGTTCAAGAAGATACATCCGTCGACTATACCCGCACACCCCAACAACAACGCACCGAAGGCGAAGACATGACCATAGTTTCGACCGCCGACTCTACTTTCCGTGCAGACGATTCCGTACTCGATGACAATGACCTCACTGGCAGCACACCCCGGCCACCTAAAACAAAGACGATGAAGCCGCAGTTCTCAAACCTCGAATCCCCCTACGAGACACTCAAGCGCGAGCTGAAAGGCGAGCCACCTGCACCGCACGAGGAGGACGACGAGAACGAGGATCTTGGGCTCGAGGAGGACTCAACTGTCCTCTTTGCGCAGCACACGGCCCGTCTTCCAGACATGTCCATGACACCACGCTCCTCGTTCGCGCCGCCGCAACAGCAGCAGAGCCACAAGGACCCTCTCATGCACCGCATGCTTGATAAGACGTTCCGCATCCAGGCTACGCCGCACAAGGGTCCCACTTACCGCGTCTCGCCGCTGAAGCGCGATGACAAGAACAAGGAGAAGGAAAACGTACCTGCATGGCAGCAGGACTCGCCCATGTCCTCGCCGGTCATGGCCGTTCCAAAGCTACGCAGCGAGGCCTTCATGTCTCCTATCAAGAGCAATGCCCGACAGCGTCTTGCTGCCGCGACTGCATCTGCGGGACCGCGAACCCCGGGCGTGAGCGTGCAAACACCAGGTGGTGCGAGGAAGACCAAGGACGTGTTTGCTACCAAAGGCAACTACGATGACGATACGACTACGGATCTCGGTGCCAAGTTTGATAAGCAAAGGTACGAGATCGACTGGGAAAGCGATAGTGACGAGGACCATGGGCTGTATGGCGGTATGAGTCCGCCCAAGACCATCCAGTTTGCGCTTCCGCCGTCGAAACTGCTTCAGACCCCTGGTGAGTGGCTTTTTGTTAAATCAGAACAAGCTCTGCAGTGATCGATCCGTTTACTGACAAAATTTACTAGCTCGCGAGGCCAGCAAGCGCATTGTGGACGATATTCTACTTACGGCTGGCGCCGAGCCGGAAAGCTCAGAGTATAGTCCTACGATGGTCAAGATGAACGAGGACATTCTCAATGAAAGCTTTTGATCCTATTTGAGAATATATAAGGCTACCTTACTAATAGACAAGATACCCTGAGTAACATTTATGGAACTCTTTGATTCTGATCCTTTCCGAGGATATTTGCTCCCATCAATCTAAGCATAAACCGGTATAATACGTGTTGCTTCGGACATTTGCCATGTTGTAGACGTCGAAGAACGTAAGAAATATTTTAACCCAGAAGGACCCCATCTGAATGGCTTATTCCAGCGCGGCCGTCTAAAATGTAAGAAACCAACTCCCAAAACTCCTGTAAGTCCCATCATACAAGCATGGCGGCGGCACCATTTCCTTCTCCCGCCGCCGCATTCCATTTCAGTATTTTCTCATGTTTCCGTATATTCAATGGTTCTGCTCTTGCCAAGACGGCTCTTTTACAAGTCGGTGCGGATAGAGGAGGGCCAGTATGCAGCCTGCGAGTACATGATTTGCGTATTCGCGTCCTCGGCGGCCCGTTGGCGGGCAATCAGGGATGAAGACTTTTTAGATGATGATGATGATGATGATCTTGCCGAGCCGGCGGAGTGCTTGTTCAGTTTGCTCTTGAGGAGGGACATGGAGCTGCCGAAGCTTGACATTGAGGCGGCGTCTGCCTCCTTTTGATAGGGGGATGAGGAGGAGGCGGAAGAAGAAGAAGAGGCCTTTGAACCTTCTTGTATCGCGGAGAGGAGAGCGTAGCTGTGGCGGGTGTCGCCGGTAATGGAGCTGGAGAAGGTGGAGTGCATTCCGGACATGGCTGCTTTGATTGTTTGGGTTTGTGATGGTTCGGAGGAGGGTTTAATGGTGGGTGGTTTTGTTCGGATAAAGCCTCGGAATAGAATAGGTGATCTTGGTATCAAGATGGGGGAAGTAGTGTTCGATTGTCTGATTGATTCTGAATTGTTTTGATGTTGATGAGGATGATCCAGAAAGACAAACCTGAGGATGAAGATGGAAAGGTCTCTTACTTATACCAAGTCGATCCCATAGTTTTGGAATTCAAGGCCTGAGAGTACGGTACTTTCCATGACTTACACACTTTGGGACTATGGACTTGAGATGTGGGTACGCATCTTGCTGGAAACCAGGTACCATAGCCCCCCAGCTGCGCGTCTCGACACGGCGTCATCGGTAGTCGTAGTCGTGCAGCTCGGAGGTGTGGAGCAAAGGGGAATCCGCAGGAAAGGGAGTCACGCGTGACCGCCCGCAAGTCTGCCGGCCGGTATCCGTAAGGTAAACGGTTCCCAGAGCAGCGGGTAAGCCTACACTACGAACAGAACGAACATCCGGAGCGGCACTTACGAACAGGGAGGGGGGGGGGGAACTAGAATAGGACGAATAGACGTTGTTCGGTAAGATAGAAACAGCCGTGTGAGTCATTACGCCCATGCGTCCTATTGTGCCTCATGCGCCTCGATGCAAGCTTGCCAGCCTCATTAGAGTCACGTATGCGAATCTTGGGACTCTGTGATACCGAAGGGTGCGTATGCTCCATGTAAGCCATACAAGGCGGAAGTGTAGGTTAGATCCTTGGAGGTGATCGTCTTGGGAGCCAACAGGGGGATGGGGCCGGGGATAAGGTAAGCGCCCCGGGGTGAAGATGCACCGGATGATGTGTACTTTCATAGAGATAGGGTTTGATGGGAGAAATGGCTTACGTCCGTTCGTAGAATTTCCGAGTAGACTATCTTACCTCCGGTACGAGTTTGCTGACAGACACGTCTGCCTGACGAGAAGCCCCATCAGCGGCAGCAAGCCCCCCAGCAAACTCAGAGCACCCAGGCCTACTCTGCCTAGATTCGCGTAACATTTCTTAGGCTTCAGCTGCATATCTACGGCAACGAAAATGTATCAAGTGTCAAGTGTGTATGTTTCTTTCCAAAGCTTGTGGTTGGTTCATCGCGAATGCCATGTGCGGCGTCATGGGAGTGTCAGTCGGAGTAAGATGCGGCCGACTTGGACTCGGAAGTGCCTACTGCACCGTAGCCCTCCCGCGATGTTTGGCCTCGTTTGAAACCATGCCAAGAATGCGGTGAAAAGATTCCTCAATTGTCTACTCAGTCACCCAATGGTTTGCGCCGAAATTTTCTTCACTGCAAAAGTTTCCTCCTCTGGCCTGCGTACGTAGCCGCACTTACACGGCCTTGATCTTGGTGTACGGGTCGCAATCTTGCATCCCGCTCATATCCGAGCTGACTCACTCCGAGTCACCTACCCCACCCGCCTTGCATTTCAGCAAACGGTGTCTATACCTCTTTCTCCCTCTTTCGCTGCTCGAGGTGGTGTCGTCAGGCGTGGTGGGGCCGGGTGACGAACGCTCGCTTCACAGACAGATCGGGGCCGGTGCCGAATCGCCCATGGGCAACAACGAGACATTGTTCATTTTCTCTCTTCTTCTCGAAGCGTCTCGAAGAAGCTTGCTGATGGCTTCAAGAGTCTTGCCGGGCTCCGGGCTCCTATCATTGGAAGTGTTCACTCATCACACTGATCCCAATCGGAAGAGATGATCCGGCTGTATAACCGCAGCGGGAAAAGATCAGACGACATTTGTTAGTGAATCGGGCGTTGATCGTCCAAAGACCCGGGCTTTGCAATGATGAAAACTTTCGACACCGGGCGCCGAAGAAACTTTGTTATTCGGCTAAAAACAAGCTTAATTATAATGGGGGGATGTTGCTTCGTCTACCCATACCGTAACGTGACTACGCAATATCGTTGTTCTGTTCGTTGTACTTGCGGTCAAACCGTCAGCATCCCTGACTCTGATGGGGGCCGCGTGGCTGGTTAGGTGCAGCGTAGTCTGTACATCCAATGCGACGCGCAATTTGTTGGTGAACTTGATTAACTTGGCTATGTTAACAGGTCATCTAATCAAACTCTGTTTGCCAGAGTTTGAAATCCAGTCTACTGCATCTGCTTCTCACCCGATCTATTCATCAGCTCTTCAACCTCTTCAGTTATAACATCATTATTCCCGGCTTTGCAATATCTTGCTTCATTGACCGCTCCGCATGAGACTTCACGTACATCATGGGACTCAGACACGACAGTTTTTCTCGTTTCTGGGCGATGGAAGTAGGATTCGGAGCACGAGGCGTTGCAAAACTCATATCGACGTGATAGATAACATGAGGTATCTCAGTAAGGCTCCGCTCCCCTGCGAGGTGAGGCTATGTGTCTCCATCATCAGCACACGCAAAAGACGCAAAGAGGCTTCGGTGATAGTTTATGTTGAAGGGATGGGAGGAGATTCATTCACTCCAGACATCCCGCTTGCGATTGTAATTGATTAACCACGAGAGGCTCTGAAACGGGAGACGCTTGAACATCGATCCAGCAGGCAGAACCACCATGGCACGAAGACACTCGGACAAGCTGGAGTTGCGCTCTAATTACACCGGGTCTGAAGCCAGGGAAAGGTGTTTGTTGATGCTAAAACGCATCGAAATTGTAAGGCTCTGCTCATAGCTGTCGCCAGCTATCCCGTCCAGCTTGCAGGGCCATGAACTCGTCTTTAGCTTCGATGCCTTACTATGCATACGCCTGAACATTTTTGACAAATACGGCCGGTTAAAACCTCTTGAGGTTGGCCGTCCGCGATAGACGGACTGCGAATGCCTTTCTGGCCAGTCTCAACAAAGGGCTATGAGTATTTCCCGCGCTTGTGAACCCCGCTTTGAAGGAATATTTTTGACGATGGACTAAGAAGTCTGTCCTGATACGATTCAAGTTACCATGAGAAGATTGCCAAGTGAGATGCAGTCGGATACATGTGGCGGACATGTTATGGCTTGCAAGATGACCCGAATCCTGAGTTTCGCAGCCGCGTAGAGCTCAAATATGTCAAACTTGAGCTCTCTCACTCAGTCAAAAATACCGAGCATGAGACTCAGGGTTCGATCGGCGGCAACCTATTATACCTCGGAATGGTCTAAATCCAAACATGCTGTTGTAAGAGCCCTGAATTCGGTGTTTGGTGTGTCAAAGCCTGAAGTACTACACTACAGAAGTGTCCACACTAACAAGAAGAGGTTGAATGACTTTTGGACCAAGCAGAGCAGACCGAAAGTCACATAGGGAATAACTCTGTAGGAAATTCAAGCGTCGATGATAATTCTAGATGGACCAGACAGCTGAGAAAGTTGAGTTCCGTACCGACGGAAATGTGGTCTGTACCAGTCAGACGGCAGGCGCTCCACAAACCTTAATCAGCGCCTCACTTCTGGTGAGGTAAGAAAAGAAAAAGAAGAAGGGCGTCATGACGTTCTGCAAAACGGTCTAGAAGCTAGAGCGACGCTTGAGACGCCGCAGCAAAGGCGGTGGCCGGGCGCTGCGACGGCTCATCAGGCATTACCCCGCCATGTCTCAATCGGAGCTTGGATTTGGCTCTTATCAACGGGAATGATGGATATGATAAATGATGTGTGGAGGGGCAGTCTCGTATTCGTGTTATCACGTGACGCGATTGACGGTTGAGAGACGGAGGCCGAAAAGAGATCAGACGGTTTGATTGGCCGGGCCGCCCAGATCGCACAGGTCAGGGGTAGCTGCCGTTCCTGTTGGATTGGCCAATCGATGAGCTCCCGCTGCTGTCAGACGGGGGAGGGTCGCATTTGCACAACTCGTTGCTCAATGCTCCGAAATGAGAAACTGCCTGTTCATGTTGGTGGTGAGTGGAAGAGATTTACCTCTTCGGACGATTTGTGCATTCTCGTCTGCATGTTTTATGAAACGTCACTGGCCCCGTTCGGAAAGACAGTCCACCGAGAGTGCATTGGTGTAATTGTAGGTACGGAGTACTTTTTTACAATATTGAGTTGAGTGTGGTCAAGTCACCGACAGACGCCACAATTCCGTGGAGGGCAGAAGTAGACGCGTGTAGCCGGTACTTTGCTTGGCGCAATCCAGTTTGGCTGCGTTGCTGGCGTTGGTTTGCTCGGGTGGGTTAGGCAACACATGGTGATTTATTGTGACATTGACAGTTGCGTTGACCATGGGACTTGAGCTAATTGGACACGGCTTTCTCGACTCGACCGAATAGCGCTCAGTGTACGGAGTATCTGTCTGGGATACCTTACCTACATCAATCAAAATACCAATGCTCAACACCAGGGAACAAAACAAAACAGACCATAAAGAAAGAAGAAGTAGGGAAGAGAAAAGCTGAACCGCCAGAACATCAAACAACCCGCGGCTCCTTGTCTTGTCCGAGGATATGTGACGGTCGCATGGATACGAATACGTGGATAGGATGAGAGGTGCTGAGCAATAGAAAGATTAGCCCATGACAGCTTCAATTTCGCATCGCTGAGTGGTGTGCTAGATTCAGGGTCATGAGCCAACCCCACGTCCGGATCTTGCGCCATTCGGCCTATTCGCGCCCCATGGACGGCGGCCGAGACAAGCGATGGGCTACCAATGAGGGCAGAAGAAAGGTCATTCGAATGCCCAGATGTCCATACGGGTAACGGAGCAGACAAAGGGGGCGCGTCACACAGCCCACAGGCCAACATGTGGTGCTGGGCCGATTATTGTATGCGTGTGAATGTTCGGAGGCGAGCTGCCCTTGACTGCTCGGTGGACACTGGATGGGCAATGCAAGCAATGCGGCCCTCTTTCCCCCTAAACGAAACGAAGCAACGACTAGGTATTAGGTAGACAGTAGGTACCTTAGTACCTTTGGTTGCTTGGTAAAAAGCAGGCGAGTTGGACCCAACAAATTTTGACACTAGCCCTCCTGGTTGCGCTATCATCTATGCGCCGAAGCAGCAGATTCTGTCCCGGCTAATTAAGCAAGACAGAGCCAGAAGGAACAAATTGTCATTTCGTTTGATCTTGGACGATAGGCAGGCGGACATTCCACTTACCGGCCATCCGAGCACTTTGCGATAGTCTCATGTATTCATACTGAATTGAACTGAGACTGTGATAACCGCCCCGCTCCTCCCTTTCACTTTGCGCCGCGAGCTATATCGAAAATCGTAGCAAGGATGGGAAAGACTGCTCATCGAAATCTGACTAGAATCAAAACCCAATGACCTTCTCTGGGGTAAAGTGAGTTTCGCTACTCGAGTTCAGAGAGCATGAGCTGAACCAGGTACTTGAGCAGAGTACGCACAGGGACGGACGCACTGGTAAGGCAAGAAGAGACTTCCGGCTCACCTCGCCGTCCGATGGTCCCTAAAACGGGAGTGCTTGGGCGATTGAGGCCTTGCGTATGCTTCGAAAAGTCCATAGGGCCTCCCTATTGAGCAGGCCGCAGAGTGAGGTGGTATTGATCAAGAACCTGGAAAGAAAATTCAGAATTTCAGTAGCCCACATCGGCCTTAACGGAGACAACCCACAAATCTATTGTGTTTTGATCGCCTTCTCTGTGCCCCCGGTCGCAATTGGCGTGCGGAAACTGCTGTGGCCGCTCTCTATTCAAACGCAGAGGTGGGTTTCTCAAGGTAGAAAGACCTTAGGACCCCCGTTCGCGCCTACTTGTGGTGGCAGGGAAGGTAGGGGAGGTACAGGTACATCCCAGTGACCCGTCTTGCAGAGACTGGGACCTGCCTCGTTCACTTTCACCTGGCCTACCACAACGAACAACCTCGTCCGGGTATCCACCTCTTACCATGCCCCCCGTCCCGTCCCCGTCCATGCCCATGGTAATCGAACTCCCTTCTTTAATCTTTTGAACATGTCTTTCCCTCCCACTTCTCACCCTCAGTGCTCCTAATCAGCCTCCACCGAGAGTGTTGTTCAACTCACCTACCTCGCGCGGCATTCTCACTGCTGCCTCCTTTCTCTCCGAGGACCTCAACAAGCGCAAAACTCACTTGTTTGTAGCGTGTTGCGCCTGAGCTGTCGACCGACCCTTTCGCGCCCTGATATTTTTTTCTCCTTAGCCCGGCCGGCCTCCCCTCCGAATACACGCACCCCGATTTCGATATTCGAACCGACCACGATGGATTCCAACGCGACGACCTTCACGTCGGTGTTGGCCAATGCCAAGCTCGGCAATGTCAACATTCCCCCTCAAGTCGACTACGTGATCGAGAAAGTGGCCAACGCCAGCATCGTGACGATCCTTTTCACGCTGCTGGCCCTCGCTGTCGCATATGACCAGAGTAAGTGATGCGCCCAGGACTGGCCTGGGAAATGGAACAAAATCTGACAAGCCATAGTCAGCTACATCACTTCCAAGGGCTCCATTGCTGGCCCTACCTTCAAGATGCCCTTCATCGGCCCCTTCTTGGAGTCTGTAAACCCCAAGTTCTCCGAGTACAAGGCTAAGTGGGCCAGCGGCCCTCTCAGCTGTGTTTCTGTCTTCCACAAGTAAGTCGTCTATCATATACACACATACTTCTAAGTGTGATGAGGTCTGACGGTGGCAGGTTCGTCGTCATTGCTTCGACCCGCGACATGGCCCGTAAGGTCTTCAACTCTCCTGGCTATGTCAAGCCTTGTGTTGTTGATGTCGCCCACAAGCTCCTCGGTCCCACCAACTGGGTGTTCCTTGACGGCAAGCCGCACGTCGACTTCCGCAAGGGTCTCAACGGCCTCTTCACCCGCCAGGCTTTGGCCTCTTACCTGCCCGGCCAGGAGGCAGTTTACAAGCAGTACTTCCAGGAGTTCCTCCAGATTACCAAGGATGCCGGCGGCGAGGCCCGTCCTTTCATGCCTGCTTTCCGGGATGTCATGACCGCTGTTTCGTGCCGCACCTTCGTCGGCTACTACATCTCCGACGAGGCCGTCCGCAAGATTTCGACCGACTACTTCCTCATCACCGAGGCTCTTGAGCTCGTCAACTTCCCCCTCATTCTGCCCTTCACCAAGCCCTGGTACGGAAAGAAGGCCTCCGACATGGTTATCGGCGAGTTCGCCAAGTGCTCTGCCAAGAGCAAGGTTCGCATGGCTGCCGGAGGTGAGGTGACCTGCATCATGGACGCCTGGGTCAAGTCCATCCTCGAGTCCAAGAAGTGGCGCGAGGCCGAGGCCGCTGGCAAGACTGAGGGTCTCGAGAAGCCCCACCCTCTTCTTCGCGAGTTCTCCGATTATGAGATTGCTCAGACCGTCTTCACCTTCCTCTTCGCCTCCCAGGATGCCACCAGCAGTGCCGCCACTTGGCTCTTCCAGACCATGGCTCAGCGCCCCGACATCCTCGACCGTGTCCGCGAAGAGAACATCAAAGTTCGCAACGGCGACCGCCATGCTGAGTTGAACATGGACCAGCTCGAGTCTTTGACCTACACCCGTGCCGTCGTCCGCGAGTTGCTCCGCTACCGCCCTCCCGTCCTCATGGTGCCCTACGTCGTTAAGAAGCCCTTCCCCATTACGCCCGAGTACACTGTTCCCAAGGGTAAGCATGTTATCGCCCTTGAGTAGTTTGAGTGAGTACTGATTTGAAATAGGCGCCATGGTCATTCCCACCGTTTACCCTGCACTCCGTGATCCTGAGGTGTACGACCGCCCCGACGAGTTCGATCCCGAGCGTTACTACACCGGCGATGCGGAGGAGAAGGGCGCCAAGAACTTTCTCGTTTTCGGAACCGGTCCTCACTACTGTATCGGCCAGACCTATGCTCAGCTCAACCTGGCCCTGATGATCGGAAAAGCCTCCGTCATGTTGGACTGGGTGCACCACCCCACGCCCAAGTCGGAGGAGATCAAGGTGTTCGCTACCATCTTCCCCATGGTATGTTGGAAATCGTCCCATAAAAGAGTGAAAAACAGGAAACTAACAGGCGTAGGATGACTGCCCTCTTACCTTCAACGAGCGCACGGCATAGGTCTCTTATAACTCTTTTCCCTAGGCTGCGGGCTGGCAGTGATTTCGCCCAATGAATGAGCTGGGCCCGGCTGACGCTGCAAGACCACCGCTAGCGCGCCCCTGTCAGTGTCAGACACCACTTTAATCGACTCTCGGAACGGGAGGCTCGTAAAACTCGAGTCGAGATTGGTCAACGCCAGACCCCTAGACTAAAACTTGTAATAGACGTTTATGTGTACATAATTTTTTCAGGAGAACAGTCCTAAAAAGAGCGGGCGATGCCGCGGACTTTGAGTTGTTCAGGGACTATGATCCCTCAACGAGGATGGGTATTGGGTAAACGGCCGATCCGAATGATGCTGGGTGACGATAGACTCAGTTCAGAGCCAATGGCTAAAAAAGAAACTTCAAATATCTTTGAGCCCCCTTGTGCGTTGAGTAACATGGACGTTGATGAAGATGAGGAAGCCGCGTAGCATCAACCGTAGAAATGAATGCCGAATGGACGTCAACCAAGACGGTACGCGAGCGATTGTTAATATCACACCTATTTTATCTTTTCCTATTGGATCAATATTAGTGAATGGGCCCCGGAGAGGATAGTATGTGATGGTCGGCGAAATAGATATAATGGACAAGGAGCCGGTGAGAGCCAAGTCGTCGAACAGAGATGAAGCCCGCCCGAGTGCCATCAGTGGAGAACGGCCAAAGCTGCAGGAAAAAAGCGGGTAGCACTGTCATCAACGCTGCACGGGCGCCAGGTCCCCGGGGCCCCGCCGTCCCTTGGCCGAAAGGAAACCCGCTAGAGCTTCCCGCAATCAATTTAAAGCTCTCCAAGCTTCCAGCTCCCAAGCTTCGTAGCTACTCCCGTCCCCAAGACGCTCTCTATTCTCTTTGACAATCGCGAGATTTATTCCATTTCAGGCAACTTCTTCCCTCCCCAATAGGCCCCTCCAAAAAAAAAAAGACAGAAAGACAGAAAGAGATGGCTTCCACAAGGAGCGTATGCGCCAACGCCCTCCGCGCAAGCAGCCAGCTCGCTCGCGCCCCGACAGCGGCGGCCACGACGAGACGGTCCTTTGCCGCCGCCGCGACGTCGACTCTCTCCGCCCGCGTCGTTCCGGGGAAGACTACGACTCCTCTGCGCTCGAGAGCTGCGGCAGCAGTGACGACGAACCCGCATGCGACAACGGCACGCTTCTTCTCCTCGGAGAAGGAGAGGGTGGAGGACGACTACCACCAGATCTCGGCGAACGGGAGCAAGATCTGGGACTTTGAGCAGATGGCGGAGCTGGCAAAGGATCCCGGCAACGTCGTCATCGTCGGTACGTTTTGCTCCCTCACAGCCACAGGCTGATCATTCATGGGATTGTTCGTTCCATTTCGGCTAACTGAACCCACCCTTTCTACAACAGATGCCCGCGAACCACACGAACTAGTAGAAACAGGCCGCATTCCCACCGCGCTCAATATTCCCGTCGCCACGGCGCCCGAGAGCTTCCTCATCGCCGACGAGGACTTTGAGGACCGGTACGGGTACCCGCGCCCGAGCAAGGACACGGAGCTGGTGTTCTACTGCAAGGCCGGCGTGCGGAGCCGGGCGCTGGCGACGCTGGCGAGGGATGCTGGGTGGTCCAAGGTCGGGGAGTACCCCGGGAGCTGGTTGGACTGGACAAAGAAGGGGGGAGAGGTTGAGAAGGGCGGAAAGCAGATTGGGCAGGATTGAAATAGCATCAGGTTTTCTATCACGCGGTTGGAGTGTATGATTCAAGTCTTGAGAGGTGTGTCATACGACACGGCACACGGCATGGTAAGATAGACGGCGACTTTTGATCATGATATTCGTTGTACAGATATGGTACATGAAACTCTACACTCCGGCGGATGACACAGCATCCCCCATGTTCCAAAAGTAGACAAAATGCAAGTGACGAGCTCCTTTCGCACGCTCTTCTATAACAGTCTCTGAAAGGTTCTTCTAGTGGTGACTTTGCAGAACCCCAAGGGTGAATCAAAAGGTGGGAGGCGCTCCCTCGGCAGGGGGGTTAGCGGGCGTAGCGGGCGGCGCCGCGGGGTCCTTGCTCGCGACGGGACTGCCGTGGGCGAAGAAGAGGATCTTGATGGCCAGCGAGAGGCCGAGGTGGAGGGCGACGACAACGACGAGCAGAATCTTGCTTGTCTGGTGGTCGGTGGCGCTGAGGACGGGGTAGAGATTGCGGAGGAGGAAGGCGACGGAGAGGCCGCAGCCGACGGCGACGAAAACCCAGTTGAGGATGTTGATGGGGGACCAGCTGATGAGGGCGACGGGGATCCAGATGAGGTTGGCGTAGCCGTAGAGAGCCCACTGCTCGAGGAGGTTGGCGGACTCGGAGCCGAAGTAGCGTAGGGCGAGGTAGAGGGCGACAGGGACGAAGAGCGTGTAGCCGTAGATCAGACCGGCGGCACCTGTGAGGAGTAATGTCAGTGATCATCATGGAGGACTGTAAGCTAATTGTCAAGGAGTCTCACCACTCAAGAGCTTGAAGTCATAGGCGAACGGGCCTGACCCTGTGCTCGCAAGGTACTGGCTGATGGTGCCGCCGAGGAAAAGGATCAAGACAACGGTCGTGGCGATCCAGAAGGGGCCGTAGAGATCAGGGTTTCCCTCCAAAACGTCGAGGAAGTTGGCGCGCGGGTAGAGCGCAGCCCAGCAGCGAGAGAGTACGGCCGAGGTGTCGACGTCAAAGTACTGGGCGTAAAAGTTGATGCTCCAGAGGAAGCGCTTCGAGGAGCCGGACGTTGCTGTCGCAGGCGGCGGGAGGCCTGACGCAGGCGCCTTGCGAGTGCCCGGCGTCGTGTCATTGAAGTTAGAGCTGTGGAATTCGAGATCGTCTTGGAGGTCGGTATGGCCGAGGTCGCCCTGCGAAAGGAAGTGCGTTTAGTCTTGGGGGCGTTTGCGAGGAAGATGTAAGGAAGGGAGCTCTCACCTCGTCGTCGACGTCCACGACGGCGTCGTATCCGGACCCGGACCGTGACATGATTGGCTATTGAAGCTGAGAAGAATCCGACCTTGGTTTCCGACACTACTTTATGCCTCGTCGAGTTGTGGAAATGAAGCTCTGGGCTGCTGGGTCGTCGTCGTTGGAGATCGTGAAGTCGGACAAGTTGGGACGGTCGATACGTGTGTACGTACGAACAGGGACACCTCGAGCTTTGGACAAGGTGTCGTAATCCCACATACGCAGTTTGGCCCTGCAGCTCCCTGGGAAGAAAAGTCTCCACTAAGGGACACATCCCTGTAAGAGCCATACCAACGTTGCACTAATGCGGATAAATCGCGTCCCAGTTTTATGCAAGCACACGCCATTTCACACCATGTGCTCAGAAGAATTTCGATAGAAGCAATAGACACTATCTGATAAGATCAAAATCACGATGTTCACATGCATGACGTGCATCACCAAATTGAACGAGATATGGTTCTGAGGCTCTGTATTTCGCTACTGTGCTGATTTTCCACTGTAGTCAATGGAGCATTGTGAGGCAGGTCAGTCGCCATCCCGCATCCATCATAGTACGTCTCTCATGCTCATTAGCATCTCCATGCTGCACTCAGGACGCCTAGGCGCGCTCTCTCGCCAAACGATTTTTCTCTCAGCCTCCAAACATCATTTGTTGATGTACGACAAGGCATAAACGGGGTAGTCCGGGTTGTGTTTCCTTTTGACATTTGAGGTAGGAGGGCGACCAATTCAGTTTTTATTCGACGAACTGCTTGCCGATGGAAAGTAATGCTACCACAAAGCCCAGGAAAATTCGTATCCCTGCCATCCTCTCCAGAATGCCAGAACCCGTGACGCCGCAACCGTAATGAATCGTCTATTTGAGCTTCTTCTTGGGGCGGAGCTGGTTGGTGTGACCGCACTTGCGCTTACGGCAGTTGGTCGCACGGGGGGGAAGACGAGCCTATATGAATCCATGTTAGGTTTTGCTTAGGTCGCGCGGCCGACCTGGGTTGGCGGGGGATGAGAGTAGGGGCTACTTACGTAGCACTTGCGGCAGATCATCTTGTCGCAGTTGAACTTGGAGGCAAGAGCCTTGAGGGAGGGCTCAATGATACCACCACGGAGGCGGAGGACCAAGTGGAGGGTGGACTCCTGTTTGGTGTGTCAGTTTCCATGTCTCTTTGACCCATCATATCTTCATAATCCCCAGCGACCCGGATGCTTTGCTCCCCCTCTTTTCAAGTGCCCCGCGCAATGAGACTAACCTTCTGGATGTTGTAGTCGGAGAGGGTGCGGCCATCCTCAAGCTGCTTGCCAGCGAAGATCAGGCGCTGCTGGTCAGGAGGGATGCCCTCCTTGTCCTGGATCTTGGACTTGACATTGTCGATCGTGTCGGAGGACTCGACCTCAAGGGTAATGGTCTTACCCGTCAGGGTCTTCACGAAACTGCAACCACCATCGTCAGCACATTCGGCGTTTTCGGACTTCGTCGTCGTATGGAAAGAGAATTTGTTGCGCTCGGCATCGGGCGGGAGGGGTGTTCGGGGTTGGCTCACATCTGCACTACACGCAAAATATCGTTAGCATCGCCAAAAATCAACAATCAGAGCAGCGGCGCGCAGCATGACGCCGTCTCGCCGTGCAGGGGGCTCTCATCACTTACTCTTGCCGACGTTCGTGAACTGGCTGTTGTTACCGAGAAAGTTCTGGTGATCGCGGCAAATAATTGGTGGGGCGGGCTTGAGAATGAGTGTTGAGGTTGCGGCGCGAGCGACCGACAAGCCCTAATTAGGGCACGCGGGTACGGACATGGTCCGAGCGTTCATGTATGTGCGAAAGTGAGGAGGCTGCGGAGGGCTCCCTGTGGAAATTACGGGTCTGCCCGGTGTCACCCACCTCACTCTTGAGTTACGATGACCTACATACTTCAACAGGCTCATCCTCTAGTTCCTTTACTATCCTTGTGTTCTTCGCCATGGAAAAGTCCATATATGCCAATGAATTGGAAGTGGTCTCTGGCTCATACAAGATGCTCGACACTGGGAACAATAAGGACGAAATATACGGGTTCTACATTTCGTTCTGGACAAACACTCCTTTCTACTTTAAGGGTATCTCGACGCTGATAATTCCAACTTATGCACTTGTGCCCATCCTAAGGAGCTGAGAACACTTACATGCCCACCAACTTCTGTCTCTTGAGGAGGGCGTATCACAGCCCGTAATGGCCTTCCTCAAAACGGAGCATTATTCGGTATATGTCGGCTGCTCAGTATCCGACTCCATAGAAACGAAAGAACGCGATCGTTCACGTCTTTCGCTGGCTGCCCTGCGTTGCTCCTTTTGCCAGGTCACAATGTGGCCCTCGAGCATATTGACGGCTCGCACCAACATTGGAACGGACAGCCCTGCCAGCCGCGCCGCCAGCTGAAAGAAGTCCCTGCCTATGGGAGGAAGGTCTCCCTCAGATTTGTATGAGTGATATCGACTGGTTCGCAAACTTTCCTCCTCAAGTCTGTTGTGTGCATCTGAGTCGACAAACGATGCAGCCTGTGTTTGGACAGCGCGCAGCCTTCCAGCCATCTCATCCCCTGTTGTCTCGGACTCTGTATGTTTGGGGGCTTGCTCGTCGACGGGAAAGTACCTCGCGAGTAGGCTCTCTTCGGCTAAGTCGTTGTCAATTACCGGATCAGCAAACCCAAGGGTACTTTGACTCACTGTGTGCTTCAGTCAGCAGTGAAAGGTGTGTAAAGTACTCATCTAGCTCTTTCGGGCTCATTGATGTGATCTGAGACGCCGTAACGCCTGTGTAGTCAACGGTAGATGTAGCTTCATCTGGAGCCAAGGCTGGAGTCATTATCCTCTTCCATTCTTTCCAGTCAAGCTTAGGCACGATGAAGTTGTTCTCGTCCTGGGGAGCTGGCACGTTGTCCTCGAGTGGGAAGCAGTGCATCGCAGCAAGGACAAGGATGGTGACCAGGAGAACTTCTGGTTGGTTTATGAGACGGATTCGGGTCTTCTCCAGTGGAAAACTGAAGGTTAAGTTGGCGATGGGTGGAACGCGGCGCGCAATCGCCACCGTCTCAACTGGGAGTCGTCAGTCGAGTCCATCTTTTGTCATGGCCAGAGGACCTACTAGGCAGGCCCAGCTCGCGTGCATACTGTAATGTCATCAGGACATCGTTGAGCGGTGGGAAGATCATGCCGTAATTGAGATGATACGACAAAGCCAAATTCATGACTGAAGCGTGCAGTTCTCCATTCTCGAAGGCAGCTAGGTTTGTCGACTTCAGCGGTGTTGTATACCAAGTTGGCAATCGATCACGCATCTCCTGAGGTAGCTGGCGATACTGTGATTTGTTAGGGAGGATTCAAATATGGCCGAAAGTAGTACCAACAGCTTCTTTGTACGGGATGCTCCCCCCTCTCGCCCACTTGCAAAGATCACCAATACGCGTGGGTATTCTCAGCAACATGCACCCCAGGAAGCAAAGGCCTAGTGTGTCAATCATTCGGGGTGCCGGCCACTCGCTCCCATTCTCTCCTGTCCATCTTTGTGCTCGTCGGTTCCGAGACTGGTGCTCCTCATCCTGGGCGAGGTCGAGTTGCGAGCTGAATAGCGAGGGCTCTCCCTCCGAGGCCGAGTCATCCTGAACAGCTGTCGCAGCTCCGGAGATGCGAAGATCCCAAAGATCGCGGACAGTCGTCTCTAGTTCCGGCTTATGTTCCTTTGTGGTGACCAGCCATATTACCTGCTCTCTGAGGATGAGCTGCAGGCACTCAAGATACAAATCTCGTGCTTGCTGGCCGGTGAGCACTCGTCTGATGCGCTCCTTGATCTGCTTCTCCTTCCGAGCCACGCGACCCTTCTGGCCGAAATCCTCATCGCCAAGGTCAAATTCAACATATCCCTGGTTGAAAGTGTGAGCTGCGGCTCATCATACGAGATGCAAAGCATGGCTTGGACAAACTTGAAGCTGGTGGCCTTCCTTGGCGCAGAATCTCAAACCATTTTCGAGATACCATTTGCGGGAACCGCAAAATTCACATCGTTCTCCTTTTGGAAACTTATGAAGGTCCCTCTCCGGGGCCATGGTGCTCTGACTGATAGGTTGGTCGTACTTGGTTGCAAAGTTGATCTAGGCAAAATCGTCACCAGATTGGTGAAGTTTTTGACAGTGCGCGGTGCCCGTTTCTCGGGACGCACCTTTACCAGGCAGGCGGAACCTGGCAGGCAGTTTGTCACAAAACAGCCCCCGAATTATATTATCTTCAGACCAAGATTTGAGAGTGCTCAAAAGGGACTATCGAATTTAGGGATTTCAAGCATTTAGTTTTAGGTAAGTAATATGTCACATAGCTTAACCAGCTGAGTCTACCTCACTCATACTGACAGCCCACGATAGCTAAGCCGTCATCGTGAAAAGGAGCCTATCAAAACTTCACGGTTCTTACAGATGAACGAGGTAAGACTTATAAATGTAGGAGCAACAACATGCAGCTTGTAGTCGAATCACTTTCATGGGCATTACACATTTGGCGTTTTCACTAAATCTGTACATAGAGTTTGAACGAAAAACAGAGACCGCGTGGTGGAGATATGTACCGCTTTTCCATCGGACAAATCTGCTACCACCGCGAGGCTCTCCCATTTTTTTCACCTATCCCATTGCTAGTCTGATCGTCGTTAAGAGTCTGTGGGACAGACAAAACAAAGGAAAAAAGTCGTGCGACATGTCTTGCAGTTGTCAAGTTCGCGTACCCAGTATCAAGTCCTGTCCAGATATAGCCTACGCAACGACTGACGGGGATACCGTTAATTTCGAAGCGCCAAGAAATATCGCAAGAAATGTCCCCAGTCTGCCAACATCTGCCAGCAAGGCCGCTTGAATTGAGCGCTTGTGGAAGTCATTGTCTGATGATATGGTAGAGTTGCAGCGCTTAACCCTGCTTGGGGGCCTCCTTGGCCTCAACGGCGGCCTCCTCACCCATGGCGGTAAGAATGACGACGTCTGTAGTTGTCAGTTAGTGATGACCTCTTTTGTGTTGCTCGACAAGCTTGTCGTCGTGAGGGGTGGGAAGTCTTACTGGTGTCCTTCTCGTCAATCTTGAAGAGCTTGTTGATCTTCTCACCAATCTCGCCGTCGGGAAGACGGACATCGTCCTTGAGGTCACCATCGTCGTTCATGAGGGAGAGGAAACCATCGTCGGAGATATCGATCTGTGGAGGGTGTCATGTTAGCAAACAAGGCCCATATTGGTAATGTAACGAGACTTGTGGCAACTTACGAGCTGGAACTCCTTGCGGGAGACGTTGGGGACGTCCATGTTGTGGGTGGAGGGAGAGAGATCCTCAAGCTTCTTGCCGGTGAAGATGTCGATGGCGACCAAGTGAACCTTGGCGTGACCGTGCTTGCCAGTCTTGGAGGTAGACATGTCGACGATCTTGCAGGGGCGGCCCTTGATAACGACGTGACCGTTCTTGCGCAGAGCAGAGCACTGCATGGGGAAGGTGAGAGACGCACCGGCGTCGGTGGACTCGAAGGTCATCTCATGCTGTTCGGAGACGATGCGTTAGCGGTTGAGCCAACTCAAAATATGGACGTCGTTCGGCATGATGATGGCAGGAGGATGGAATCGAAATTGGTGTGGTGTTTGATGCTCGTATGCGTCGTGTTGCCCGAGTTTCTGTGCAGAGCCGTGGTGCGTTGAAGCATCCGCGGGGCTCTCTCGCCAATGTGGATGCGGGGTGGTCGATTTTCGCCAAAGCAACCGACATCGATCGCATTCGACCACCACAACCACCACCACCACCAAAAGAGACAGGGCACGGAGGGGCATAATACAGCTGTCGCAAAAGACTCACCTGGGCGTCGTCGTTGGACATTTTGAAGGATTGACTGGAAGATGTCTAAAAAATCGAAGGGAAGATGTCGACAGGCGGAATTACCCAGCAAAAGACGGCTGATATTTTTTGAGGGGGGAGAGTTGTGAAAGGAAGAGAGCGGGCAGAGGGGGGAAATGGAGGGGAAAAAAGGAAGGCGAGGCGGGAGTAGATAATTTTTTTCCTGGTTTTATTATTGGTTTTTTTCACTCCTAGGCCCAGATTCGCGCCCCTCTCAGTCTCTGTCCGTGGCTTCCCAAGCGTTGTGTGGGACAGGTGCAGGGAGCACTTTCGCAGTGAAAAAAGGTGGAGTGTGGGCTTTCTTCCCTTTCTTTTCACAGATTGAACCTGTGAGGCCCCTCCCCGAGTGACATTGTCGCCGGTAGATGACTCTGCGGTGAACAAAGTACCCATCTAAGTTCTCCCGTCCATCGACCTTTGGGTCTTCCTACCTTATGCCCAAGACACCACACCGTGTAGGAGCTGGAGCTCCTTACCCGCATCACCTGGACGCCGCTTGCTCGAAATTAGGCCGCTGACCGCCTGTGGAATGCCCCTATCTGATCCATACAGGCACGCCAGGTCTACCTTAGGTAGTCGGCGAGGGTGGTTGAAGGTTTCCAGGATCCCTCCCGTCTCCCAAAGACTCAATCGGTCAAAATGACTTCCCCTTCACAGCGTTACCCGAAGGACAATGAAGCACATGGGCATAGTCCACCGGCCCTGTGGCAACGACCTTTTTTGGGCGCTAATGCCGCCATGCCAAAACCTCGCGGGCCAGCAACCCTTGCTTCTTTCTGCCTTACCTGCCATCCTCGTTGACCTCCGATATTAGCCCTCCACTTTGGCAAGAGAAGGTCCGGACTACGGGAAGGGATTTGAACGGTATGCGACGGACTTTCGAACATCCTAAAGGGAAGCTGTCGTGCCTGAATACCTACTCGACTAGGCAAGGGATATCATTGTCCAGACATTGTGCCAAGTTCTTCTGTGCCAAGTTCCTGTATCCAAGACGAGAGCTTCGTGAGGTATACGCACCCATTCGCGTCCAAAGATACACCTTCACATTGTAACATGCAGGAGCTTCCCTCCGACACAGTCCCAGCAGTCCGAGCTACTTTTACCTTGGAGATGTCGCGGATTCTGCACGACATGTGTGCAGCCTCTCTCCCATCCATACCAGACGCATCAATGGACCGTTAATTGCTCTTCAATCGCCCACCCAAAGTCCTGCCCCGCACGTTTCCAGGTTGTTTGCCGCCGGCCCTCACTCCCAATTCTGCCCCGCACTTTCCAGACTTCGACCCCTCGAAGACAAAGGGCCCGACCCCTGCCGCGCCACAGGGAGCTCCCGTGGGTACGTGTCTTGTGGCTGGTGCTTGTCAATGATCGCTCACCCAATGGGAACACGTCGCTCTCCTAAGGCCGTCCAGCCTTGTCTACTGCCTCCTGGGGGTAAGGTAGGTAACCAATGTCACAGGTGTACATCTTTCAAAGAAGCCAGACGCCGATCCCGCGATTCTACAACATCACCCGTGCGATTTGCGAACCCTCGATGACATGGTGCCCCGTCCTGTCGACCACATCGCTTCTTAGCTTCTCCATACCACAAGTCCACCATGTGGCTTGATCGGCTTGCAGCACAGTCGAACTCGTCTCCCTCAGCGTCGCAGCCTGGCAGTCGACCATACTCTCCTCTTCCGCGACGAACCTCCAGTAGCCCCTATGTGACCTCTCAACGACCTGGCATTACACCAAGAGGCTCACAACTCTCGCTCGTCTCCAACGATTCCTCGAACTCCTTCCTAGCTTCACGGAGGGTCAATGGCTCAGGCTTGAAACAATCCCAGACAACCTACGACGGACCGGATTCGGTTGAGATCTTGGGCCAGATCCTAGATACAGCGCCCGCATCCGAGGCAACAACGATCACAATAAGCGAAAATGACCTCGAACTAGACTTCAGTTTTGAAGGCCTGAGCTTGCGAGAGCTCGCAAGCTCCGACGAGATCGATAGAAGCGATGCGGATAGCTACCGGCGGCAAACCGCAGAGGAGTGTATGAGCTCCTCATTGGCTGGCACAACTGTCCGCAGATTGCTAATCTTTGAGTTTAGTCGAAGCGAGTAAAGCCCAGTTCGAGGACCTGCATCGATCAATTGCAGCATGCGATGGGGTTCTAGGCTCAGTAGAGACCAACCTGACCAGCTTCCGTAATGACCTCGCGGCCGTCTCTGCAGATATCGAGACCCTGCAATCACGTTCTGCGGCGATGAACGTGAGGCTAGACAATCGAAAAGCAGTTGAAAAGGCGTTTGGTCCAGTTGTCGAGGAGCTCAGCGTCTCACCCCATGTGGTGTCCAAGATATCTGAGGGCCAAATTGACGAGACATGGGTCAAAATGTTGGCGGAAGTGGACAAACGAGCTACAGCATACAAGAAGTCGGTTTCGAACCAGGGAGAGAGCAAAGCTTGGGCAGACCTTGGCCCTCTACTGGAAAAACTGACAATGAAGGCCGTCGAGCGGATACGGGACTTCATTGTTGCCCAGATCAAGGCCTTACGATCCCCTCACATCAACGCCCAAATAATCCAACAGCAGAACTTCTTGAAGTTCAAAGACTTATACACTTTCTTGCACAAGCATCATGCTACTCTCGCAGAAGAGATCAGTCAGGCTTATATGAACACCATGCGATGGTACTACGCAAATCAATTTGGACGATATCAAAGGGCATTGGAGAAGCTTAAGCTGCACATTCTCGATAAGAACGACGTCCTTGGACACGACGAACCCACGCGAAGAGCCACGGTGTTGTCTGCCACAAAGCCAGCTGGGCCGCCTCATGATGCCTTCAACTTAGGACGGCGTATTGATCTCCTGAAATCGGGTAACGCTGCTGCGATCTCCTCTTACCTGGCCGAGGAAGACCAGACAACACATTATCTAGAGGTACCTTTCAGGAACTTCAACCTGGCACTCATAGACAACGCTACTGCGGAGTACACATTCCTGGCCGCCTTCTTCTCGCCCCCATTGTCTCTGCAAGCGGTGTCACGACAGTTCAACTACATCTTCGAACCAACATTTGCGTTAGGCAAAACCCTCACCAAGACGCTCACTGCTGAGTCGTACGATGCCCTTGGGTTGCTGTTAAGCATCCGCATCAACCAGCATCTTGCTTTTGAACTGCAACGGCGCAAGGTGCCAGCTGTGGACGGCTACATTAACATGACGACAATGCTTCTATGGCCGAGACTACAAGTCGTAATGGACCACCACTGTGAATCATTGCGGCAGCTGATGAATACTTTACCCACAAAACCTAGGGCGGCGGATCAGAATAAGCTATCCGCCGCGCCGCATCTCGTCACCCAGAGGTTCGGCCAGATCTTGCAGGGAGTTCTGGCGCTGAGCACAGAGGCAGGAGACGACGAGCCGGTGGTAATCAGCTTGCGTCGTCTGCGGTCAGAGGCAGAGGCTTTCTTGACGCGGTACAGTCAGTCTTTCAGCGATAAGCGGAAGCGGGAACGGTTTCTTTATAACAATTACTCGTTGATTTCAACCATCATCAGCGACGTTGGCGGAAAATTGGGCACGGAGCAGCAGGAGCATTTCGAGGGCCTCAAAGCGGCATTCCAAGAGGGTGCTTGAAGAGAGCGCAGTACCAGGCACACAGCAGTTTGTTGGATTATTTTGGCATTGGCGCTACATTAAGGGGTGCTTGACTGCCAGTGGCATATCACTTTGTATGATAGCCTGTTTTTTTTTACTCTAACCTGGGGGAATCTAAATGTACATGATGACACAAGTCTTGCGAGGGCTGTTCAGGTCGTCATCCACTCTTGACTAAAAGTTGTGCGTCCAGGTCGTTCCGTTGGACCACTTATTGTACAGAGCTGCCATTGCAGCTATCGGACTGGGGTTTCTTCTGCCCAGGTATACGGCCACTAGACCGATGACAACGGCCAGTCCGGCGGCGGCGGCCCCCTTTCTGTACGCCCACATCACCTTCATGAGCTTTTGCCGGCGCTCGAGGGCCTTGAGCTCCGCCAGCTGTTTCTGGAAATATGCGTGTCCTTCGTCCATGGTCTGCTTTGAGCATTCCTCCACGGACCGCGCCGTCCGTAAGGAGCTGGCTTTGGATATCTTGCGCCACTGCGGTAGCGACTCGGGTGGGAATCGCTCGTAAAGCGCAATCGTGCTCGTGATTAACGCATCGAGGTCCATCTTCTGCGGGACCTTGGAGAGGATGAGGTGGAGCATAGACGGATCGTCCTCCTCCTGGTCGAAGAGCTCGTCGCGGCGGTTCAGGACGATCTGGACGTACATGTAGATGCTGAAGACGGGTTCGCGGGTAAGGAGGGTATCAAAGAGGCGGGCGATGTCGCCGTAGGCCTGGATATCGTGCGCGTACATGGTCAGGGTCCCCGCCAGGGCGTAGAAGGGTTCCGTGCCGGAGAGGTGGCGCTTGAGCTTCGGATCGGCGGCGTTGAGGATGTCGGGAATCAGCCTGAGCTGCGCGACGGTCGGCTCGAGGCTGGTGAGCATGAAGTCTCGGATGCGGAGCACCGACAGTCGCGAGACAAGGCGGGCGCGCCATGGTGGTTCGAGGACCAGCATGAAGACTTGGCAGATGTCATGGTAGCCTTGAAAGTAACATAGATATGGGTATCGACGGAGGACTTCGACGATCAGATCGGAAAGCTCGTTTTTGTTCTTCTCGAGTTCGGTGTCGTTCTGGTCTGTACGTGGAGTTTGTCAGCTTGCTTGTCGCGAGTTCGCAAGTCCCTGTCGGGACACCGCAGAACGGAGTGGTCTCACGGTTCGGGTAGTATATGAAGGCGCGGTTGACGTCGAGCGCAACTTGTTCCTCGTCCCTATGACTTGGAAGGGTTTTCCATGAGACCTTCTCGTCTATACCAGCTGCGATTGTACCCTGGAAATCCTCGCTATCTGGAAGGCCTAGGAGTATAGGCCCTACACACAATGTTCCGTTAGCCTCGGAGCGTCGCAGGACGACGGCGCCGTGGTTGGCACGCTTTACTACTGACAGGCTTTCCGGCGTAGAGTGTCGGTAAGAAACCCGCCTTTGGTACTAGCCAGGCCTTTGAGGGCTTCTATGTTCCGCCATTTGCACGCCTCGAGGATATCGGTCGTCTTGCGCTGTTCCTGATCTACGGGGGCCGCAGAGTCAGAGCTGCTCAGCGCATTCTTTTCGTCCATCGAGTCTATTTCTATGACTCCTCTGTGTTTGCGAGAAGTGTAGCGTGACGAGCCGTTGTTGGAGTCGAGGGGTTGTGCTCGTCACGGGAGCGTGCGCATTATGTGGCTGCGAGCTCGGGGGAGGTATATGCGCGTCGCTATCGCCTAGCGTTACGGACGCTGGTTTGACAAAGAATGAGGAAGCCCATGAAATCCGCAATGGTGAACTGGCTCTAGGATACTGCTTCAACGACTTGAAGTTGAGGTTGAAGTGGGATGCATTACACGCGTCCACGATCTGCCAACGAGAGACAGACGATTGGTTGTGAGAACAGGGAAGCTGGAGGTCCAAGAGCTGCCACAAATGTGACAAGCCAGGTTATAGCGGAGTTTCCTCCACAGCGGATCTATGGATCTGTTTCGAACCATTGAAGCCGAGGCTTAGCGTACGTTTGGAGCAACTTCACCAGGGACGTCCGGCCCCCATGGCCTGGATCGCCGGGACGGGACGCACGGGCCAGATAGGGCGAACCTGACTTGAGCTGCCATTAAACGCCTTGTGACACTACTCTGATATTACAGTGAGGTACGCTGTCACGCCGTCTAGCTTTGGGCAATTGCCAAAGCGAGGCGAAATTTCGGGCTGGCATATTTTCGGTGTGATCCTGTGTAAATCCCGGCTCAGAAACCGATTCACCTATTCATGCGTGTGCCTACTTTAGGTGCTTCACGGCCGGCATCGGCTGCATTGGACTGGCCTTGGGTCAGGTACCACGTAGGTCTACCTATGGCGGTTAAACAACTCACCAAACCTAGGCATTACGCTACCCTAAGACGGTCCGTAAGACAATCTCGTCAACATCCTGTCAAATGTGGAGGTCCCAAGGGGGTTCTATGACATGGAAAAGTCAGGTTTCCCAACTTGAGGAGTTCAGTTTAATAGATGTTAGCTAGGTTGTTGGGGGTTAATTGCGCTGGCACAACGGTTGTTAGATCGATCGTAGTCTCTGAAGATGCGTTCACTGCCGACCGCCGGACCAGAGACCTTGCTCTGGGCACTGCAGTTCAAATCATCCAGTTTCTAGCCAAGACAGCCCAAGTGACTCCAGACATGCATCGTGGTCTCGGTAAATTGAGTACGTAAGGGCGGTTCTTTGTTGAGTGACATAAGCGAGTAGCATCTTTTAGTTGTCTCGTCGGCTATGGTGCGGCCGAAGCTGCCGCTCCGTTGACTCTCTTGGGTACAGTATTGGCGCAAAGGAGAGACTGTGGTTTTTGTCATGCATGAACATGATTCTTCTCGAGTGAAGGATTCCTCGAGTCAGACAGCTGTGCTCAGAGCCGGCAGCTGTAAAGGTTGACAAGCCGGGCTTTCTCCGATCCTGGATCGGGTCGGGCAATGTCTAAGTTTCTTTCAAGTCAAGATCTCGAAATCACGACCTTTAGAACATCCAAGGTAATATAACCCCTGGCTGGCTGTCCTGCGCCCCCTGCTTTTCTGGAGTATTCTAGACCCGCACACCAGCCCTGGTCCTTGAAGGTGTATTAACCGATGCGCACTGATTTCTCACTTGGTATCGGACTCGTGAGGGTGACTCTATTAGACTGTTAGCAGAAAGAGACTTCTCGAATTCCTTTTCAGCGAAAGGTCTAAGTAAGCACGATTAGACAGGTCGACAAGAGTTATGGTACAGACACATAGAAAGACGGAGGCAGAGGGGTATTCCAGCATGGCCGTATTTAGGTGAGGAGATGTCAAACAGTGTCCGAGGTAAACGACATCTGAGACAGTGGAGGCATCCGAACCTGCAGCGGAAATGGCCGGCCAGGCATCTTGCAGCAATCCGGCGATGCAACTGTTCACGTCGTGGTAAGGTAGGGTATGGAAGTTCTTGGTGGTTGGTGCAGCCATCCGTATGTGGGACTTACACCCACACCAATGGAAAGAAGATATTCTATTGTCTTCCTACCCAAGGGCAAGCAATGGTTTCAGCTGGGTAGGGCAGCAAGGTCTTGAGGGAAGACCATTCGTTTACCCAATCAGCAAGAGCCCGCGGTTCATTCCAGCTTTCTTCTTATGGCGCCAGGACGTGCCCTTCCAACTGTAGGCACGTAGGGTAGGGTACATCATTGGCGTAACCATGTACTGCGTAGAAAGAGGCCTAGACTACCTACCTACCTTTGATTGATTAGTATCAGATCGACGTCACCTTGCTATTGGATGTTGGACATAGGGTTGCAAGATGGGACGACAACGGCGGATGAAGTCGTTTTCTTCAGCTTCCCCGCCGTCAGTGTTGCCCGGTCCCTACCTAATTCGCAATGAACTGTACACGACGAAGTACTGCCCACTCACAATGATCTCACCTACTACTAACAAGGCATTTCAACCAGGGCATTCAACTGTCTTTCACAGACAACGGGGCTCTCGAGGCAACCTGAACCAAGTCCCCGCTCAGCCAGGGCTGCCTGCCTATGGCTTGGCTGCCCGCCTCAGCAAGGAACAGGATGGGTACCTCCCCGTCGCGCATGCACGATGCTTCAGCAAGTCAGCAACAGTCTACATGGCCAGCTCACCACCGACGTTCCATTACCCTACTGACCGAAGTCCCGTCACAGTGGAGAGAGAGCCCGGCTGAGATGCAAACACACGCAGTGGTCGAGACACAACCCAAGACACAGCCCAGGTACCTCGGCCGAGAAGGGTATTTTCCGCGAATTCAACAAGCTGCATTCTTGGGATGTTCTAGGGTACCCCACTTGAAGTACTGCGAAGGGCTTGAGATGAATCAGGGTCCAGCGCGCCACAACGCCAACCGATCAGGTTCTCATCGAAGCCTTCTGGGGCCACAAGGAGCAGCGGCAAATACCCTACTTGTCCCGACTTCATATGGTTGTGATACACCTTGATTAGCGATGATTGCATTATATGACTCGGGTTGCTAGGGTTCTGGGTGCCTCAGACTTGCATTCTTAGTTTTACGCTACCGAGATCGAATTAGGCGGGGGTTGTAAAGTAGAGCGTTGTCCAAGGTAAGGTAGGCTGGGATAAGGTCTTTTTTCTTTGATCATTGATGCCTTAGTGGTATGGTAGCCAACCACTTCTGTTCCACGGTGTTTTGCTCGCGCCCACGCACGTCCAATGTGCCTGCCGCCCTACATCACATACCTACCTTACTGCACAACCAGGGCTTACTGTACGTGCCGTCCCTATCTGCCTTACTTTGCTTGAGCACCGTATACTTGATCTTGCCTTACTTGCCCAAGGTAAGGCAAGGTAAGTTGAGGTAGGTGTCTAGGTAGGTAGATACTGACAAAAACGGTCATGCAAGGTGTTTTGCAGCTATTGGCTACCTGCATGCTACTGTCTCCCATAGGTAGGTTGGAAAGCCCTCACTTGGGACACTGAGGTGTGGTGAGGTGGTGCTTTCTCTCAGGTAAGCTCGTGCTCCAATACTCCATGCAACGTGGTGCCCCACCAGCTAGCTAACATGCCCGTACCTCTTGCCTTACACCCAGTACGACTGACTCTAAAACCAACCTTTGCTCCGCCCAACCGTCACAACCTGGAGCCATTCATTCCATGGCGCCGTTGCCTACCTGTCTCCTTGCCTCACCTCAGATTGTTCCTCAGCAGATAGCCCCGGCCCAGTCGCATTCGAGTCGTACGGCCGCTGCTTGCCATTCCAGTGGCCCTGAAATCGGAGACAAAATCACAGCACCGTCATACCTTACAGTCTGATCGGTTTGGCATTTCGAATCACGCGACCCGGCAATCTGGTATCCATATCCCCCGCCGCAAATCCGAAATACCTCTGTTCCGATTTCACCTCTCTCGGCCTCTACTCAACCCATTACTACAGATTTTTACTCCACTGTCAACCATGTTGACATAACAAGACCTGTCGAAATGGCCTTCCAGACAAACGTCTTTAGAAACGGTGCTTGGGTGACGGAGACTATTGACCTCCAAACTGTTCTGAGGGGCTCAACCACAAATACCTCCGCTGTCGCTCCTTCACTCCCCGCTCCGCCAAGCTGTGGTATCTTGACGAGAACTGTCATCGATAGCCCCATTGCTCGATGGGTCTTGCCTGCTCGCCTGAGGTCTGCACATCATAACGATGTTGCTTTCGTTGGGGTGAGTTACTCAATATCTTTATCAAGCTCATCTGGAGGCTTGGATATACCATTCCTCGAGCCTCACTGCCCTTTTCCTTGCACAATATCTCCAGAGTATGTGAAGAAGCTTACAAAATTAGGATCGTTACGTGAGCATCAATGAGTTGCGCAAGGATGGACAGCTTCAGGAGGTGCTGCGCAAGAACGACTTTGGCTGTCGTATTCGAAATGCGCTTGTTATTGGAAACAAGTACGAGCACTTTCGCGTTGTCCCAGACGACCCTGGCCATGACCACATAAAAAGCGAAGACGAAGATGACGACACCCACATGGCCGACATTGGCTCTGGATCTGGCATCAGTACTTCTCATGGACAGTTCCCACCGCACTTATTGCTCCTCATCCTCGAATCAGGTTCCTTTGTCTTCCTCTTCATCAAAAGAGATGATGAGAGAGACACCCTGGAGTTCGTTGCATCGCCGTTCCACAACCCAGCAAGGAGATTAGGCCACTTGGGATTCCACGTAGCTGTCGATCCCAGGTCTCGCTATATTGCAGTCGCGGACGCCCAGAACAAATTTGTCGTTTACGAGCTAGAGTCCATGGAGGCAATGGGCGATCAGTTGATACTTGACAAGGCCATTAAACCCATTAGGGCGCACCACCCAAGAGCAGTCCAAGGTACCATTCTCAAGATGGAGTTTCTTTATCCTCGTCCCGAGGACGAAAGCCACGTCATCCTCCTTCTCATCATCGCAAAGGCCGATAGGTCGAAGATGGTCATCTACGAATGGGAGCGGGGAGACGATCTTGGCCAAGTGCTGGCCGAAGAAAAGCGTGGTCATCGCATCGCACCAGAACATCGCCTCCCTCTTCTCATCATTCCTCTGACAGTGAGAAGTTCCTTTTTCGCAGTTTCCGAACACGCGCTTGGCATATGCAAGGACCCTCTTCAAGGGCCCCCTAACATTGAAACAATCAATCCTTTCACCCACCCCGCGAGCCCTTTTCATCACGGTACTAGTGTACCCCTTTGGACAGCTTGGGATAGACCGGTACGGAGGCGGCGCTACTACGACACTAAGGATCTTATCTACCTGGCTCGAGAAGATGGTGTGATTGTCTTCTTTGAATTCAATACGACGGATATCCTGGGCGCTGCTATGAATGTTGGCAGCTGCAACTGCAATATTTCTACCGCCTTCACCACAATGTATGACGCTTACTCTGACGTCGCCATCGTCGCCGGTGACTCTGGCCCTGGGATGGTCTTTCAGGTAAGTTGTGATGCCAGTGCGTTTCACCAGACAGCTACTAAGATACTTGCCCAGCTCAAACCTCGGGAGCCTCTCGTCGAGCTTGGAAGTATCCCAAACTGGTCCTGCTCGGTTGATTTCGTCACTACAGATGCTTTGACGTCGTGGAATCCTGAGACTGGTCCAAAAGGGAAGCCTGTAGTACCATGGCGAGACAGAACGTTGGACCATCTGACTGCTCCAGACAAAGTTCTTTGCGCCTCTGGGAATGGACCGCAAGGCAGTATCACAGAGCTTCGCTATGGACTACCCGCTAATATTATTTCTTATTTTGAGCCGCTGCCAACGAGGAAAGTATGGGTTTTTAGAACCGCAGACGGGACTTGGCCATATCAAATGCTGATGGCAAGCCCCGGGACTTCCGAAGTGTTACTAGTATCATTTGATCTATCAAACGCGGAGATGGCTGATCCAATGACAACCCAATTTGACACAGAGTCTCGAACTCTGGCAGCGGAGCAAAGCCGAGACAACACCATCGTTCAGGTATCCGAGAAGCGTATCATTGCCATCGACCAGAATCACAGGTTTGTGCCCCAAAATTCGACCTCCACGTCCCACTCCGACTTTGCTAACGTTCTGATAGTTCAAGATATGAATTAAGTGACTTTGAGGGTGTAGGTAGGATAGCTGAGCATGCAGCCGTCAGGGGTAATTGCATCTGCGTCTCAACATTTGAAGAATCTTGCTTCCGAATCCACATTTTCCGCACAGAAGGGACCGAAATATCCCTTACACAGACTTACCCTGTCGACGGCGAAGTTACGTGTCTAGCTCTCTGTTCTCTCGATGGACGGGAATGCGTACTGGCTGGACTTTGGCGACAAAACAGCCCCTACTTGGCCATCTTCCCGACAGACGTAACAGGAGAAAGGCCAGAGTTGATACTGCTTACCGCGGGTACGTCCTATCCTGCAAGACTTTGGAACGGTTGATCTAACGACCTGCTATAGACCAAGCAGCCCATGATGCGGAAGGAATTGACGCAATGGATATTGCCCCAACAATCGAGTTGGTGACCACCATCGTGTCGGTAGCGGAATCAGCGGAGCAAACAAGTGCAGTCGTGGGTACCCGAAGCGGACATCTCATCACGGTCCAATTTACCGCGAATCCCTTTCAACATCAGATTTTCATGGAGAGACTGGGGACAGTCGCACTCGAAGTTGTACCTCTAGAAACGCCATTGCTTCCTGGCTCGGTACTAGTTTGTTGCAACGACAATCTCCTGCTTCTGAGGGACTTTGGGGCCAGACGGCTAGGTCATTTTGCCACGAAGCATCGGGTATGGGCAACCGATCTGAAGCACCCAGCGACGCCATCGACGCCTATCATCTCTGCGGCGTGCATTCCCGCCGATTTGGGCGGTAACAACCGCGCGCCACTTGTACTTTTGTCGGGAGAGCGCATGTCATTTGTAGAGCTGTATTTGCAAGCTGGGCCGGTTCCCAAGATACTGCCACTGCCCGGCACACCTGCCAAGGTGCTATACTCTCAAACTCTACAGTGTTTAGTTGTTGCAGTACAGATTGGCAAGAAGCCGACTGTCCTTTTCTTGGACCCCGAGACCGGAGAAGACCTCTCTCTTCCGCAAGACAAACATGGGAATGCAACAACATTCATCAGCGGCTTGGGAAACCAAGACGACAAAATTCATGCAGTGTACGACTGGCTTTTCGTCAAAGACGGCATGACATTTCATTACCTCATCGTCACGACAGCTGGCGGACGCCTGTTGCTTGTGTCTCCCAAGAAGGAAGAGAGTCATGACCCTGAAGGCAATAGGAGAACGAGGATACGGTTCTCCACCAAATACAGGATAAAGGAAAAAGCGCCCATATATTCTATTGTCGGGGATGACGACAGCATTATCTACTGTGCTGGAAAAGTCCTTCACTGGGACGTCCTGGACTCCGTCGAAAAGAGATTGGTCCGCAAAAAGACATACGAGCTGAACTCGCCCGCCATCTCACTACGGATGGTGAACGGCAAGATCTCGGCGCTCACCCTAAGCGACTCCTTGGTGATCATCGATCACAAGGCAGAGAACACACACGGCGAAATGACCCAGGTCCATGCGGATCAGGTAACGCGGAAGTCGAACCACTTCTTCGATGTCGGAGATGATGCAGACCCAGAGCTGAGTTGGCCAGTGACTCTGCTGACGGGCATGGATCGGAGCTTCACGGCAGTCTGGACTCCTTGGAAACAGCCCAAGAGAGAGCTGGAACTTGTTGCGGAAGGACCGCTGCCCGCCAGCATCAGGAAACTTCAGCGAGGCCGTGTGCGGCCGGAATGGGTGGCGACAGAACATCTGCCACGGTACGGTAGTATACCTAGCACAGTAGACGGTGCTGAGGTGTTGGGCATCTGTCTCGACGGCTCGTTGATGCACTTCAGCCTACTCAACCTTCAAGCATGGCGGTTTCTGCGACTTGTCGAGAACCTAGCGCTGAGAAGTCCACTGCTGTTTCCCTACAGCTACGAAGTGTCTGTCGTGGACAACGAGGAATACGACGCGGAAGCGAAAGACACGCCAAAGTCGATGAAGCACATTAATGGAGATTTACTCCAGCAGTGTATCGACAAGCGGGTCCTTCGGGAGATAATGGAGGGAGACAGCAACCATGACCTTTTGCGAGAGTATCTGGACGGCTTGGATGATGGAAAGTGGACAGCATCTTTTCAAGAAGACAACGACCCTCACCTCACGAGGTATTTCGATCTCGCTTACGACATTTTGGATTACTTTCTTGCGCCTGTTCTCTGAGGAAGGCCATGGGCGGAGTCCTTCTTTGCGGAAGAGGCGATGCTTTCAATGTACAATCCAGGAGAAAGCCATGAGAAGAGTGGTCAGTACTTAGACTAGTTAGTAGAAGAGCCACCCTGGGCTCCAGGAAAGAATCCGAGTCCACTTCAAAACTTCCTTAGTCCGAGATGTAACTCTACATCTGTGACATTAAAGCGAAAACTTGTACGAAATTCTCCTGGACGACTGGTGAATACAGATTTAGCTTCATCTACAATAGCCTGGATCCTATCAACGACTAGCCATTATATGTGAAGCTCTCACACACGTTGAAGCGTCTGGGTGGTCACCCACTCAGGCCACTCTTTCCCACGACCTGACTTAGAAACATAATTGTGGAGCAGGAGGGGTTAACATGGGTAGCTTTGGTGCGTTTAGCGCATGCACAACGTCGTAATGTGAGTGGACAACACCTTGATGAATTTTGTTCGCACAGTGACCAAATTATTATCGAATGCCCTACATTTTCTTTCGATGTGAGTTGGCCTCACTTGGCCTGGAGTTAAGACGAGATATCACCATGTTATGTCCAGTCAGCGGTAGCATCCCGTAGAGCTCACGTTCGAAAGAGTCATATGTACACCAAGAAAGACTATCCAGGCAGGCTCGAGATTAGTCATATTATGCCTAAAAAGCAGTCATTAAATAGTGTAGTGATCGCGGGTTAAGCCGGTGAAGGCAGGTCCAGCAACCTGACCTCAGTGGAGCTAAGTCAAGTACGAAATAGGTGCCTTGGGCACTAGAAACGCACCTGCACAATCTGAGGCGCTGCAAAGACCACCGTCACATCCTCCCTGGTACAAATGACATTCATGGCTTTTGCGGCTTTGCCCACCACCAAACTTCCAACCTAGTGCACCGTACGACCAAGACGTTGCCCCAAAGCCCGAACTTTGCCCCGCAGTGAATTGCCCTCCAGTTTTCCCGCTCGAGATTTTGGCCACTTCTCTCAACGACCTTCGCTCTTTCTCCCGGTCGAAGCCCAGACAAGACGCATCGCATCGTCCGTATTATGTCGTGTCGGCCCCGACAGAATCGCATTCAGGTCTCGGTTTCGCCACCTCATCTCTTGCATCGCTGAAAGAGCCCTTTTTCTATCGTGTGCCACCACCAACCATCGAAACCCCACCCCATCCTTGGGAATTTCCGTCTGTCCCTCTAGCCGTCATTCACTGGCTGGATCGCCCACAATCGGCAGCTATTTAGGGTCTCTCCTGATTTAATTCTACAAACTGGACACGGTCCTTACATAGAGACACTTCTCCAAGTCCTGTTTACGACTACCGACGTCGAATACCGTCAAGATGCCTCCCAAGAAGAAGGGAAACAAGGCTCGCGCCAACGACGACTGGGAGAATGAGCTCGGCGAGACTATCGCTCCTGCCGCCGCCGCACCCGCAGCTGATGCCGAAAAGCCGGCCGAGGGTGAGCCGGAGGAGGAGGTCAGTGGTCTCATGGCCACTCTGCGCAAGAACAGAGAGAAGAGGAAGAAGAAGGGCATCGAGGAGCCCGTAGCCGAACCCGAGCAGGAGGATGCCCCGTCACCCAGTCTTGCCGAGAAGGCCCCTCAAGAGGCGACCATGGACGACGAGTTCGCCCTGCCGGAGAAGAAGGGCAAGGGTGGCAAGGGAAAGCAGGCCCAGGCCGCTGCCCCAGCTGACGATGACGAGAACTCCGGCCGTGTCCTCACCAAGGCCGAGAAGGAGAAGCTGAAGAAGGAGAGAGAGAAGCAGCGCAAGAAGGAAAACGTGAGTTCGCAATGGCTCTTTCTATCCATACGACCAATCTAACCACGCCCAAAATGCATAGGCCGCGAAGAAGAAGCCTGCTACTACCAAGGCAGAGCCCGCCAAGGCAGCAGCTCCCGAGAAGAAGGACTCCCCCACGCCCGCCGCTGCTGCCGTCGCACCCCCTCCGGCCGAAGAGAAGGGTGGCAAGAAGAAGAAGATCCCCGCCGCCCTGGCCGCTCTCCAGAGGCAGCAAGAAGAGCTCCGCCGCAGACAGCAGGAGGATGCTGAATTCGCCGAGCAGGAGAAGAAGAGAGTCGAGGAGGAGGAGCGAGCCGCGGAGGAAGAGAACAAGCGCAAAGAGGAGGCCAAGGCCCTCAAGAAGCAAAAGGAGAAGGAGAAGGTTGAACAGCTCAAGAAGGAGGGCAAGTTCATGACCAAGGCGCAGAAGGAGGAGAAGGCCCGTAACGAGCGGAAGCTCCAGCAGATGCTTGCTGCCGGCATCAAGGTTGGCCCTGGCGAAGAGGGCGAGAAGAAGAAGGCCGTTTACGACAACAAGAAGAAGGGAGGCCGCAGCAAGGCGCAAGAAAAGGTAAATTTCGAGCACGGTGTGAACTTCAAGAAGTCGCTGTCGCTAACTTACTGGTTCACAGGTCGACGAGGAGAAGGCCCTAGCCGAGGCTGCAGAGCGCGCCAAGAAGGAAGCTGAGCGACTCATCAAGGAGGCCGAGGAAAAGGCCGCCAAAGAGAAGGCCGACGCGGAGGCTGCCGCTGCTGCCAAGAAGAAGGCGGCAGAAAGCGATCTGGAGGACGACTGGGAAGCAGCTGCTGCCTCTGACGAAGATGACGTCAAGGACAGCTGGGATGCTGACAGCGACGAAGAGGCAGAGAAGAAGAAGGCCGCCAATGGCAAGGCCGACAAGAAGGACGACGAGGACGACGAGGAGGACGATGACTCTGACTCTGAATCTGAATCCGACTCCGAGGACGAGAAAGAGACGGCGGCCCGTCAAGCCGAACTCCAACGCAAGAAGGAGGCCGCGGAGCGCCGTGAGAAGGCTCACCAGGCCGCGTTGGCTGCCAGATCGAAGGACAACCTCCGTTCTCCCATTTGCTGTATTCTGGGCCACGTCGATACCGGAAAGACGAAGCTTCTCGACAAGATTCGGCAAACCAACGTCCAGGAGGGCGAAGCCGGTGGTATCACTCAACAGATTGGTGCCACCTACTTCCCCGTCGATGCCATCAAGGCGAAGACCGCCGTCGTCAACCCTGACGGCGCCTTCGACTTCAAGGTCCCCGGTCTGTTGGTCATCGATACCCCTGGTCACGAGTCCTTCTCCAACCTGCGCTCTCGTGGTTCGTCTCTTTGCAACATCGCCATTCTCGTCGTCGATATCATGCACGGTCTCGAGCCCCAGACTCTGGAGTCCATGAGGATGCTCCGCGACAGGAAGACTCCTTTCGTCGTTGCCCTGAACAAGATTGATCGTCTGTACGGCTGGAAGAAGGTCGATAACAACGGCTTCCAGGAGTCTCTGGCGTTGCAGCCCAAGGGTGTCCAGAACGAGTTCAAGAACCGTCTGGAGCAGACCAAGGTCGCCTTCGCCGAGCAGGGTTTCAACGCGGAGCTCTTCTACGAGAACAAGTCCATGGCCAGGAACGTCTCGCTCATCCCGACTTCCGCCCACACCGGAGAAGGTATCCCCGACATGCTGAAGCTCATTGTTCAGCTCACCCAAGAGCGCATGGTCGGAGCCCTCATGTACCTTTCCGAGGTTCAGGCTACTGTTCTCGAGGTGAAGGCCATTGAAGGTTTCGGTATGACTGTCGACGTTGTCCTGTCTAACGGTATCCTGCGCGAGGGTGACAGGATAGTGTTGTGTGGTGTTGAAGGTGCCATCACCACAAACATTCGTGCGTTGTTGACGCCCGCACCGATGCGTGAGCTGCGTCTCAAGTCCGCCTACGTGCACAACAAGGAGGTCAAGGCCGCCCTCGGTGTCAAGATCAGTGCCCCTGGTCTCGAGGGTGCTATTGCCGGTTCCCGCATGATGGTCGTCGGCCCCGACGACGACGAGGACGACATCATCGACGAGGTCGAGTCCGATCTGGCCACTCTCTTCAGCCGTGTCGAGAAGACCGGTCGTGGTGTCAGTGTCCAGGCGTCCACCCTCGGTTCCCTCGAGGCCCTGCTTGATTTCCTCAAGGACTGCAAGATTCCCGTCGCCAACGTCGGTATCGGCCCGGTGTACAAGCGCGATGTCATGCAAGCCGGTATCATGTTGGAGAAGGCGGCCGACTACGCCGTCATGCTCTGCTTCGATGTCAAGGTCGACAAGGAGGCGCAGCAGTACGCTGACGACGTCGGCGTCAAGATCTTTACCGCAGACATTATTTACCACTTGTTTGATGCCTTCACCAAGCACATGGCGGAGCTCCTGGAGAAGAAGAAGGAAGAGTCCAAGATGTTGGCCGTGTTCCCCTGCGTGCTCAACACGGTTGCAGTCTTCAACAAGACCGGTCCCATCGTCGTCGGTGTTGACGTCGTTGACGGTCAGCTGAAGATCAACACGCCCATTGCAGCTGTCAAGACCAACGCCGTCACTGGTGTCAAGGAAATCGTCAACTTGGGTAGAGTGTAAGTCCATGATCCCATTGGTCTCGTCTCTGACGAAGAAAAGGACAAGAACAATTTTGAAAGCTAACATATCCTTAGTACATCTATCGAGCGTGACCACAAGCAGATTCCCGTCTGCAAAAAGGGACAGCCCTCGGTCGCCGTCAAGATCGAAATGGGCGGCCACCAGCCGACGTACGGTCGCCACCTTGAGGAGTCTGACGTGCTGTACAGTCTCATCTCGCGCGCCAGCATCAACACCCTCAAGGAGTTCTACCGCAAGGACGTCTCCAACGACGAGTGGCAGCTCATCATCAAGCTCAAGCCCCTCTTCGACATTCACTGATTGTGCAGTATCTACTACTCCCATGTACCTCTCTCTTCTGTCTTGTTTAGCTACATGACGAGAGAGACAGAGAGAGGGAGAGACAGGGAGTCTGGAGGTGAAGAAGTATGAAAAGGTTGAATGGTGTAGGAAGTGGGTCATCTGGCTGCAAGAAGGGACGGACGTGAGGGGTTTTTTTTTTCCAAAGAAGTGATGTATGTGGATTTCTTGTCTACGAGGTGGTCTATCGCCCCTCCAAAAGCATATGTTTGTTTCCATGGTCATTCTCCAAACCAAAAAAGATCGCAAGCTGTAGGCAAAGAAGAATTCAAAAGAGATATTCGTCTAGAATTTCTGACTTGTTTTTTTCTACGCCTCGAGCCTCTGGCCTCTTGAAGTGTTGAATGTGTGCATGTATCATGGTGGCCGAACGATGCATTGCGCATGGGTTCAAGACGGGTGAGACGGCCAGAAAGCTGTAGTCTATACTCTTCTTGAGGGGACATCACGAGGGGACATCGCCATATTTGCACAAATTCGAGTCACAGCCGTTGAGGAAGACACTGCAGGAAATCAATGCCTTGATTGAACCTAGCTTTTATTTGACGTGTGTATGGAAAAGAGGCCTCGGTCATTGTCAAATTCAAGTCATTTCTCTCATTCCATGATAACCGTCGAAGCTGCTCTAGCCTGATAACCCTATGCCAACCCGAAAGAAACCATAACTAAGGGTCTATTCTATCATCTTCGTTGCTTCTCGCTTTTGTTCTTTGTTGTCTTTTTTTTTTTTTCAAAGTTTCAGACGTTGGTCAGGTCCGCAGGATCCTATTTCGTGCCCTCGGCCTCAGCGTCAGCCTTTGCGTCGGCGTCGGTCATCTCCTCATCCTTAGCCGCCGGAGGAGCCTTCTCAGCTTCGGCAGCTTTGCGAGCCTCCTCTTCGGCTTTCTTGGCGGCTTTCTCAGCCTCGACTCTCTCCTGAACGATGCGACGCTCCTCCTCGACCTTCTCGAAGTGGCGCTGGACGATAGGTCCAGCCATGGCGCGGATCTCGTCAATTTTGGCAACGTAGACAGCCTTGGTGGCGTCCTCGCCCTCATCGTACAGCCAGTCCTGAAATATAGGTTAGCAGCTGCTTTCAAGTCATATGCATTCTAGGAAATGTCTTACCTCGCTCGCCTCGAGCTTCTCCTTGATCTTGGTCTTCTCCTCGTCGCTGGCAAAGTCGGCATACTGGTCGTCGAGCTTGTTGCGAAGGTCGTAGATGAAGGTCTCGAGCTCGTTCTTCTTCTCCTCGGTATCGGCGACAAGCTTGTCCTCCATAACCATGGCAGACTCCTTCTCGAAAAGGGCGGTTCTTGCTGAGTCGGACAGGGAGGCTGTGCCGCTGACGATGGGAAGGTCGCCCTTGCGGACTTGCTTCTTGACCTTGCGGGTCTTCTTGGGAGCATCCTCCTTGTTGTCAGTCTCCATGGCCTTTTGAGGTGAGTAGATTGTTAGCTTCGGGATCTCTTCATCCTCGACAAAGGCGTAAGACGGGGGCGGGACAGATCGCAACTCCGTGCCGAAAGCTTGGCGCCGGCGTTTGAGCGGCGACTCTAAGCTATCAAGCACGTCGGCAGAAGAAAAGGGTTCGTAACGAGACGCCGCAACACTCACATCAGGGTCCTTCTTCTCGCCGTCCTTCTCATCCTCCTTAACCTCCTCCTCGACCTCCTGGTCCTCGACGTAGTAGCCGCTCTCAACGTTAAGAACGCCGTGGATGTTCACACGAGCCTTCAGCTTGCAGATCATGAAGTCGTCCTTGCCGTCGGCCTTAACACCCTTGACAGAGAAGCGACCAATCCACGGGTTGATCTTTCCGGGGAGATCTTGAGGCTTGGCGTAGCGGGCCTCAAGATCAAAGGGCTGCTTGCGGTAGAAGGTAAGAATCTTGGTAGAGGGCAGAACGTTGCCGCGGTTGAAGACAGTCAGGCTGGTGTCCTCGTCGGGAATATCGGGAGCCTTCTCCCAGGCGAACTCGATGGGGTAGCTCATGATGTCCTGGACAGTGAAGTCGCGGACACGGAAAACGGGGGACAGGATAGCGCAGCTGAAGGCAGCGCCACGGGCAACGGCCTCGTCCTGGTTCAGGGTGAAAGACAGGGTCTTTCCGAAGAAAGCCTGGATGCGCTCCTTGAGGGCGGGTACACGGCTGCCACCACCAATAACCTCAATGACGTCGATGTCGTCCTTGGTCAACTTGGCCTCGGCAAGAGCCTGCTCGAGGGGAATGTGGACGCGCTGCAGCAGAGGCTCGACGAGGGCCTCGAACTCCTGGCGTGTGATCATGGCGGAAACATCAACATCGTTCATGATGGACTCGATGTTGACGGGGGCCTGCTGGTTGGCAGACAGGATCTTCTTGCACTTCTCGGCGGCAGCAATGGTGCGGGCCATGGCGCGGCCGTTGGAGTGGATGTCAATCTTGTACTTTCCGTTGAACTCCTTGCCCAAGTGCTCGACGAGAGCCTTGTCGAAGTCACGGCCACCAAAGTGGCGGTCGAAGGCGGTACCCTTGACGGCCAGCTCGCCCTTCTTGAACTCAACAACGGAGCAGGTGTAGTTGCTGTGGCCGATGTCGATGAAGGCAACACGGCGGGGCTGCTCCTCGGGGGCGGGGAGATCGAGCTTGGTGATACCCCAGCCGAGAGCGGCAGCAGTAGTGTCGTTCATGAGGCGGAGGAGCTTCAGGCCAGCGATCTCGGCAGCATCGATGATGGCGCGGCGCTGGATGTCGGTGAACCAAGCGGGAACGCTCATGACCAAGTCGGAAACGGGAAGCTTCAGCTCAGCCTGTGTTGTTTGCTTGATCTTGCTGAGGTACATGGAGATCAGCTGGGTGTTGGAGAACTTCTCCTTCTTGCCAAGGTACGAGACCTCGACACCGACCTGGCCGTTGACATCGACGAGGGGAGCGGTAATGTACTGCTGCTCGAGCTGGGCATCGGGGTCGCTGGCGGCGCGGCCGGCAAGACGCTTGATGGAACCGACGGTGTTCTTGAGGTTGGAGATTTCTTGCGTCTTGGCGCTCTCGCCGAGGTATCGCGACTTGGGACCGAATCCAACGACAGACCTATGGATAACAGTTAGTCTGACTGCATCATCATCATTTCGAACGACTGGGAGCTATTGGTTTGGACGTACGGCGTGGCGCGGTTGGAGACTTCATTGGAAATCTAGATTCATTTGTTAGTCGTCGTTGTTCTGTCGCAAAATCTCTGCTTGTTTTTTTGGCGGGGGAGGGGCAGAGGTCGGGGTACGCACCACATCGACACCGCGATTTCTGGCGACGGCAATGACCGTCTTGAGGGTTCCGAAATCAACACCTAAAGGAAAGAACACAAAGGTCAGCAAGCATTCATCGAGGCGACAGATATCAAGGCGGTAGAGAACGAGAGAGAGGCGCAAGCATACCGACGACACTCATGTTGGGTGGTAGTGTTCTTTCTGTGAGGATATTGTAAACAAGGATTGTCCGGCGGACGTTCTGATGGCAGCGGGGTTGCGCTCACAACAACGCTCTGAGAAGAGGAAAGAGGTTTATTGGGGGGTTCGAGTCTTGGTCGAGTGATGGTAGATTATTCCGACTTGCGGGAAGGGTATTTGCAAGCGGTCGAGTCGAAAGGTCGTCTCGTCGAAAAGGTTGGGGGGAGGAAAATGTCGAGTACAGACAAATGCAAGGTTTAAGAGTTTGTCAATATGCAAGAGAACCTGAAGGTGGGATGTGCGGGAGTGTGGAAAAAAAGTTGCAGTGCGCTCTAGCGTCACCAGGAAGAGTCTGGCCGGGCTGTACACCAAGTAAGTACTCTGAGGTAGGTCAGGTAGTGAGTGGCAGGCGACAAAGGTGGATGAGGTGGGCGGGACAAGGAAGACCGGGGAGGTCCAGGTAGCGGTAAGGTACGTGGCCACACCGGATTTACTTTGGGGTATTGGTGAGGCAAGGAGGGCGGTCAGGTACCTTTTTTGGCACGGTACCGTACACTGGGTTTGGGCTTGGATTGTGTGTGCTGTCAAGTTGGGTACCTACAGCACCTATGGCATCGACGAGACGTTTAGCGTGCGATGCTCTGTAACTGGAGCGTCTTCTAGCGGACGTTTTCTTTGCTTGCAAGGGGCGGTATTGCTGTGACAGTGCGCTCTGAGTAAGGTAAGGTACCTTGGAAAAGGCGACGATGTCTACCAAATGGTAAGGCAGGTAAGTACTCGGCGGGACGGGAATGACTTGAGCTGGGTGGACCCAAATGGAATTTTGACGGTGTCAGGGCGCTGAAATAGTAGTGGAGGCCGAATGGGAAAGAAGATTCTCCTTCGTTCTCTGTCGTTCCTCATTGACTTGGCCCCCTGCTCGGGTCACCGTGCCACTCCGCTACCACCGTGGATTTCTTTCTTGTGCTTGCTGCCCCTCCACGCTCTTCCTCCGCCGCCACCCCTCACCAATCGTCCCTCTCTCCAACTGGCTCCCGCGGAAGTGAGGCAATGCAGACAGCAAAGAACCACATCCACGTGTAAGGTAAGGCTGGCAGGCAGATGGGCTGGCTCGCCGTTGGTCTCTGCATGTCCGTGAGCCATCCATACATTCTACAGAGTTTGGGGGTATATTCATGAATGAATATGCTGGACCGCCTCGCTTTCGAAGCAATCAATCCATCCTTCGTGCCTTTGGCCAAAGCCATCCCTGTTCGGCAATAACGACAGTATGCCTATCATCCTTGCTCGTTTGTGTTATTTTGTCCAAACATCTGTGGTCAGCCGTGATGCAATACCTCTGACCTAGATATGGAGCACCTTGGACATCATCGTTAGTCACGGGGCTCGTCAATGTCAGGCTGCTCCCACGAGTTTGTTTTGTAAAGCATGCGACCAGACAATATGCTGCCTCTGCAGGTTGTTGCCAAGTACGATACGGTTCCGAGTCCACTTGAAGTTATCTAATCTTATCTTGGCGATACCCCTCTATTGGGTAATACATCATGCCCATGCCGCGATGATTACCAAATACATCTCCTTTCCCGACGCTTGACATCGTGTCCTTGATTAATATTACTTCACAGCTTCCAACCGTCCACAGACTCGGTCACTTGGCCCAGGTTCTTGTTGCTAATGTCATGGCACCGATAGTTCATGGATCATCAGTTGTATCCTAGATGGACGAGCAGGCTGCGTTTCCTGTCATTTTTAACCACAACTGCTCATTGCACCACGTCGTCAGCTTGCAAGAGTACGGATGCCTCCAAAATGTATTGCATTATGTAAGTATTGCTAATGGCTTTCTGGTCAAATGGGCTTTCCAATCCCCGCCGTGTCAGGCGTTGTACCTACAGCTCTTGCGCTATCAACCCATGAGGTTTACAAAAGAAATCAGAAAAGAATTAAAGGAAATACTCGAAACCAGTGTTGTCGGACGTCCTGACCTTCTCCTACTTCCTTATTGAAAGCCCGTTCAACGCCATGATATGCAAATTTATCCATTCTATCGCACAACGTCGTTGCTTCGCCCCCCAACGCTTCGCTACTGTCTTCTCTTGGGCGAGTGATCGCGGCTGTCATGGCCTCCGCTTGAGCTTTCACCCTCAGACTGGACATCTTCCAGAGGGATCGTGCGGACCAAGCTAGCTCTCGCAAGAGGGCTACGGCCGCCTCTGGCCGAATGTGTTGCGTTCATCCCTTGTCGTGGCAGGCCTTCTCCAGACTGTGGCCGTCCAGAAAAGTTGTTGTCAACAGAACCCATCCGGACATTGTCGGTGTACTCCTGGCCTTTATCCATCGGAATCGGAACGTCTTGGAATCCTCCTCTCTTCATCTCAGCATCGGAATATTCGTAAACCTGGCCAGTGGTTGTGGTCTGAGCTCCAAATCGCTTAGAGTTGGACAAAAACTGGTTGAACTGGCTCTGCTGTGCAAGCTCGTACTTCTTGCGATCCTCCTCACCCATGATACTCTCCACACGACGGGGCATGTAGACCGAGTTGCCAGCGGTCTGCGACGACACCATACTATCAAACGAGTCGCGTGACTGCAAAGCCCATGCCGGACCGAAACCACTAGGACCGGATCGGTTAACAGTGACTTGGGAGTCGTCAGCGTTGACATAGAATCCAGCTGCAGACTTCTTTCTGGCAGCGAAGCGTCCCTCGATTTGCGATGGCGGCTGGACGACGCTGTGCTTGCGGCCCATGGGGCCCATGTTGCCCTTGCCGCCAGCGATGCTTTCCTTTCGGGCCTCAGCGGCAGGAATAAACGTTTCGGGCACGATGTTGAGCTCGTCTCCACCTTCCTTGGCTTGTTCAATGGCCTCTTGAGCAGTAGTCCCAGTATCGGCAGTGGCGGCATCAGCTCTCGGGCCTCCCCATGTTCTCTGACCAGCCGTGAAGATACCGTAAACCATGTAAAACCAGTTGAAGAAGGGGTTCAAGATGAACATGATCGGGTACAGCCAGATCTTGTATCGACGGAGCTTGGCACCAAAGTACAACATCATGAGCCAATTGAGTCCGAGAGAAATTGCAATGAAACCGACCGGCAAGTTGTCAACCTTCTTGGAGGTGGTGATGATAGCGAGAACCATGATGAAGAACAAAAGAGCCGTGGTTCGAATGGTGTTTTGCATGAATCGAACCAGAACCAGGATAGGGTAGCGTTTCCAGAGACGCCAATCAGTAAGCATGCAGACTTCGTTGGACAGGAAACCCAGGAACCAACGTCTACGCTGCTTGATAAGGGATCTGTAGGTCTGGACAGCCTCGGTCTTGCAGAAGGCGGAGGTACACATCTGAATCTGATATCGCTTCTTGGCTCCGATCATGAACAAATGCGTCAGCCAGCGGTCCTCGCCTAGATGGCACTTGGCGAAGTCGAAAAGATCCTCGCACTGCTCAGCTTTATCGGCAAAGTAGTACTTGGCCATGCGGCGGAAAGCAGAGAATCGAAGCATCGTCAAAGCACCGGGAAGGCAGGTGACAGCGCCACATCCGGACTCGACAGTTCGCTCGAAAAGTTGGCCATGGATATACTCCATGTCTTGGAGCAGTGTAATCAAGCTATGCTTCTTAGTCGTAGACGTGATAACACCGGTCATGGCCAACATGTCTCTGGGGTTACCAGGGCTCATTTCCATATCGAAGACGAAGTTCTGCAGGCAAGTAGGGTCCAGAATACAATCGGAATCGATGAAAAGGATGAATAGGTTGTCGTTTCTCTTGAGGTAATGCTCGTAAACCTTGTCGATAAGCTTAAAGGTAGCCTTCTGACAATGACGCTTGCCGCCATGGGGGAATCGGGAGACGGTGATACGGGCGGATTTGTATGAGACGTCGATGCTCTTGGGGTATGTCTCCAACGTCAGCGGGACACCCAGCTTCTCGAGAGTGTTCAGGTAGAGTTCGTCTTCCTGGTCACCGTCGAACGAGAGAAAGACGTGAATGCATGAGGGCGGGTAGTCGCAGTCGACGACGGAGTTGATGGCAACAACGAGAACATCAGGGTCCTCCTTGTAAACGGGCATAACAATAACGACCTTTGGTGCCGAGACTTCGTCCAGAACCTGCTTGATTCTCTTCGTTCGTCCGAGCTGGTTGGTAACAAGCTGATAGACGCAGAATAGCCATGGGATGGTCAGAAGACCAGCAAAACTCCAGAAAGCGAACCACTGAAGGACATCGACCATGTTCGTCGGCCAGTACTTTACGACAGCACTGGGCAGAGGCAGAGTGACGATCATGATTGGGAGGAAAATTGCTCTAGTGAGAATCGTAAGCTCAACCATCTTTCGTGTGAGAGGATTGCGTGACGCTTCCACTTACCTGAAACAAGTGAACAAGATGCCAACAATGACTGCCAATACTCGAATGGACCAGTGCTCGGCCTTGACGAAGACCTTCCATAGGCAGTACAGAAATGCAGCAATCCATAGGAACCATTCGAGGATGGCTGCCAACATCACCAATCCGACAATGGAAGTGTAAACAATCTGGGCATGTCAGCAAGTGAGGATGTATATACAAGTTCCAGAGGGGCTTACATCCTTGGGGGCCCAGTAATTCTCATCACCAGGCTCCGCCATCTTGACAAGATAACTGTAGTCTTCCATCGTGTCTAAGAAAACAAAAAAGTGCGCTGAATCGACGATACACGAGCGGTGGAAGCAAACGCAGCCGGGCAATGAGCCGACCGAAAACCGCAACTTCAGCTGGATAGAAAAGGTCCACGTCACGGTGAGGGAGGCGGGATTGTGCAGATAAAGCGTGTTGTCGTCGGGTAGTTGCAGCTCGCTTGTACGGCGCGTACTATGTTTAACACTCGTTTTCTTGAATCCAGTCGGACGGGTGTGTTGGGCTGGAGTCGAGACTCTCAAGTTGTGCCGCACCAACGGAAGCAAGGTATCCGAACAAAGTAGTCGGTAACCGCGGAAAGGCGAGATCTGATGGTTCGGCCGTGAACATGGGCAAAGCCACCTTTTTCTTCGAGTGAGGTGAGCTTGGGGTGACTTGCGATGGGCCGGATGAGGAAACGACTCACCTCCCAGTAGTGACCGGCCTGTTCAGATTGGCCAAGAAAATGTCGGTCGCGACACTCAAGCTCAGATGGGCTCTTATGAGGTCAACGAGTACATCATGAGCGGGGATCAGCCAGAGAGGACAAAGGAAGATCGCGGAGCGACGAAGACTAAAAGAGACGCTGAGTAGAAAATCAGATGACGGGAGATGTTGGCTGGCTCCTACTCGTCTTAAGAAGCCTGGGGCGCAACATGGAGCAAGACGGAAAAGGAAAGGGTATCAAAGACGGGGGAGGCGCGAACAGGGTTCGAGGCTCGATAGAGCCGCGCCCGTCTAGGATCGATCCGGTACCTCACAGACCGATGAGGGGGGGGGGGGGGGGGGGGGGGGGGGGAGCGGGGAGGAGGGGGGGGGGGGGGGTGGCGGGGGGGGGGGGGGGCCGGAAAGGGGGGGCGTGGAGGGTGGTGTGGGGAGGGGGGGGGGGGGGGGGGGGGGGGGGGGGGGGTTCTGGATGGTCCAAGTTGAATAGGTGGGTAAGGAGGATGATTAGGTATTCAGCCCAAGGGGATCAAGCAAACAAGCAGGCAAGCAAGCAAAGAGCAGCTCTCAGGGATCACCGACCTGCACGGATCACATTAGCCAGTTGATGGATGGGCGCCAATGTCAAGCCAGGCGAGGCATCATTTTGGCGCGGATAGCTAGGTACCCGATTGCGCACATGGAGGGGCTCTTGGTATTGCGACCGGCCGGTTCGAGTTGCAAGCTGTATGCCGAGCGGGACCTAGGAGACGTGTTTCTACAGTTTCCTAGACGTCCCCGGCGCCTGGTACGTGGCAAGATTGACGAATCGGGTTGCCGTCGTGGCAATAGCCTCGCTCAGAAATGCTGGATGAGTTAACCGGGCAAGATAGTTAGAATGGCATGTGGTACGACTGTCAGGACCCTTGGTGCGACATGCCTCGTGTCTACAACTTCCCACGCAGCCGGGTTCTCGACGGAATGCTAATCACGCAAAGGTGGTTTGGGGGTATCACCCGTCCTCGTGGTCTCGTTTAGATCCGCGATCGTTGCTGAAATATGATGTGCTTCTGATGCTAACGGCGACTACGTAGGTCAAGGCTCTCGTTGCCGGGAACAACTATGAGTAGGAGACGGACGTGATCGTCAACTCTGGAATGCACAGCCCAGCCGAGCCCCGCGAGAGTTCTTCCGCACACCTTCTTGGATCTGGGTCTACCTTTCCTGTCTGAACGAACAGCCCAGACCCGTTGGGGTAAGGTAGGTATCCTGCATTTCCAATATCTGAGCATATTTGTGTAGAATGTGACGTACACGGCAGGTGAACCTGGGATAATTAGCGAAGCGATGTGAGAGTAGCAAAGTAGGTATGCGCTGTTGGCACTCAAGGACCCGACGTGAAGTTGCATTTGCCCTTGGTGAAGCAGGGGTGTCAATTGCATTAGCTAAGCATATCAAGAGGATCAAGTCCATTTGGGGAAGGGTCGGGCAGGGATCAGATGAGCCGACAGGTGGGTCGTCAGCACAGCCGGGACTTCGGGCGGTAGGGGCCGCTGTATCAAAGAACTTCATGTGCCCTGTACGGCCACCTTATTCGACCGCCATCGCATTAGGGTAAATGCAAAGCATCACCCCATGAATTAAAGATGAAGTGTCTCTTTTTGAGTTTGTGATGGAATGTTCTGTTCTCACAGTCGGTAGTCACGTAGTTTAGACGCCGCAACCCGCCCGCCTAACCCTATGCGCGGTTGCCGTAGAAGCCATTCCGGTTGGCCTTTGCCACTCCTTGACCGTCACCCTTCAACAAACAATGACAAACACCCATCCGCAAAGTGCTTTCTAGAGGCAGCATTGCTATGGTACCTAGGTAAGGTGAGCTTGGAGCACACCAAGAACCGAGCGAGGCACCTCGGCCAAGCAAGCTTCAGGTTGGTATGTATACTGGGGCCAGTACTCCGTAAACCCTTACTATCAAACGCTGAGAAGATGATCCCTGCCAGCTGGAATTTGACTGAGGTGACGGAAGGAAACCTTGGTGATTCGCATCTGGGGCTTCCCGTCTTCCATCGCACTTTGTGAGGGACGGGACATCCAGGAGGAAGGAAACATGATTGGCGCACCTCCCTCAAGGTTAGCACACCGAACCTTGCCCTGAGGCGCTAAGACGATTTGGTCCAGGGGCAGCCAATCTTGCCGACGACGATCCCGGCGCTTGTGGGGAACTCTTTCCCAAAACATCCATCGCGCTTGTCTTATTTCACTTCTCCAAAGTCGACGAGGATTCAGGAAAGAGACGAAATTCTCCGATATCCACGGCTATGCAACCACGAACGATCCCGTCTATTTTGGGGCCAGAACCAAACGAGACGGCTTTCTGCCGCATTCGACCTCTTCCACAGTCCACACAACCATCTTCCAAATCATCTACACCAACTCCGGCCGTGTTCCAGGGCATCTGACCTCAAGCTTTGCTAGCGATATCTCGATACAAAACCAATGTCTACAACAAGACCGCGCCCAATTCCTCACGTCCTTGAATTCGCTCAAATCCTCTTTTACTAATCCTTCCATCTCCCTGTCTTCCAGTCTAGGGTGGGCGCAGTGTTGCCGTGGTCGGTGCTGAACATCTCTTACCTAGCCGGTGGATATGGGCATGGTACCATACAGATTCCACCCCAAGACGTCCGTGGACGTCCGAGCAACCCAGGATCAGCCGGAATGTGATATTTCAGGACACACTGGGACAACGGCGCCATACGCCCACGCGTGCCTCGCTCACCCCCCACCCGCTTCCAGACCACCCCTCTACGGATACGCGCTCCTACTCCCATCCATCCTCAACCCCCTCGAAGATGGCATCACGCAGGCGACAGATAGTTGTTTGCAGTCTCAATTTGCCACGCGATCGCCCGCCGCCGCCGACACAAGTTTCGACTTGTGTGGCTAGTAACCTCCTCAACCACCTCAAATGTGAAAGCGACACGTCGTTGTTGTCAATGTGAATTGTCAGCATTCTTACTTGGCACTGGCTTGGAGCATGTCGGCCAAGTCCGCCGGATACACTGCATCAGCGACCTTCTTCTCCGTTTGCGATGCCTTGGTTGAGGCAGGCGTAGTGAGAACCTCGACATCGGACGAATGAAGCGAGCTTATGCACAAATAAGGTCAAGGTTCGGCCCAATAATGTTGCCCAGCCATGTCAAGCTGTCGCCATCGGATTCGACACGCGCACAGGGTCCTGTTCGTCTTTTGCCATCGCCGTGGCCGTAGACATACACTTTCGACCTGCATGAACCTCAGAGCACACCTTTGGCTTTTTTGCAGCCCGTCTTGCGTCCACCGGACGTAGGATGGCCTACGTCCGGTCGCGGCTGCAGTCGCGGTGTAGTTGTGCTGAACAGCTGCGTGGCAACAATGGCAGCGCCAAATGCACAGCATGCTGTTGTCGGGACGTTTCCTGCCGCAAACGAGAAACAAAATTCTTTTCACCGAGACTCGACTGGCCAGCGTCAACTACCTACGATGCAACGTCAGCCTAGGGATTTCTTCCAAGATGAAACGAACGATGACACCCTTTCCAAGTAATGGTACTGCCTGTGCCAACTGAAACATGTGCACTTCGTATTTCCTCTTGCCCACAGCTAATGCTTGCCAAGAAGCACCATCGAGTTACATCAGATCTAGCACCGTCGACCAGTGCCATGATGCCCCCACCCCACTTCACACCAGCTCTCAAACCACACATCGGGTCGACTGTAAGCCACACCCGCAACCATCTTGTTCAAAATTCTGGCCAACGGACCCAGCGATTCAGCTGCGAATCCTGTGAGAGAGAGTACAATATCAGGCTGTCAGTCACTTCACTAGAACGATCAGGTTGAAAATCACAATTACGCTTTCCTACCTCTTGCCATGCCACCGTGAGTGAATCATTTGGCCAGATTCGCCCGTGAGAAATGAGTTAGATCAAAATTGCCTATTACGGGTCGGAAGAGGCACTGGCGACGACAGCCAAGCCTATTTGCTCATGCGCTGTTACCTTTCTCAATATTGGACATCTACTTCTCTCTATCAAAAGAATGTTGAATCTGGGAATTCTCCTCTGTAAAGAAAAGGCGGCAGTGATCCCAGGGCCAATCAACCAGAATGATGGCTTCAGATCTTATAGGTACTGTACCCACTTGCTTAGCTGTTGTGGTAAAGATCTGCTTTGCACCCATCCATTCCACCTGGCGTTCCTCTCTCCTTCATCATCACCCTTACGCACAAACTACAATCTAGCCGGTGACTGGCCATCGTTGCAACCCATGGCTCTTCATCCATATGAATCCTTAAGTTATAAACCAATTGTTGATCGCAGCTTGGGTTATTTACTTGCCAGTCCGCCATGGGTCTCGGCTAGATCGTGGAGTATTATGAGCCTGAAAAGCTAGTAAGCTCCGGTGACGAGAGTATACTCGGCCGCGTTTGGTGCCTCGCATGGATTTGTCTGCCTCAGTGAGCCTCCGGAGCCATCCTGCACCCTGGAAGTCTTGGCAGTTGGGGCAACCTCCAGGGGGTTGTATTGGTAGCGTCTGGTAGACTGCAATAAAGTGTATCCTCAGAACCTAGTTCTGTATGATGGTGCGTTCTTCACGTCCTGTTATGAAATCGAGGTTTCCCCTTCGTTAGCGAACTCTACTGGCACTTGCGAACCCGGCTAGGCTGTTCCTTCCGATCTCCTGGTCTGGGCGTAGAGTGCATGGCCGGCATGTGACGCTTGTGAACAGTACCGTGCTGATATGTTGGAGGAGTCTCTGACTGCTCTACATCGTTGCCAGCTTCTACGTCCCAGTCGGAGCGAGGAGTATGTGCCCGCGCGAAATAGTTTCCACGCTTGGTTGATGATTCATACCAATCAACGTCACTTAGCTGAAGCTTGCGAACCCGTTGTCCGCCGCGGTCTTTTCCGCGATCTGTTCGATTATGGTGGTAGGAAGTTGGCTTCTCGTGGCCTGCTTGGGGGTTGTGAATATCTAGGTGTGCTTTGATTGGGTTTGGGCAGTCGTTACCATCCGGGTCCTCGCTCTCGCGAAGATCATAGTTCAAGACAAGGTTCTTGATGCGTTGCTGCTCCTCTCTTTCGGCTTGTTGCTGAGTTTTCATAGCCACAGCAAATGTTGAATCGGAAGGAACTTCCACAGTACGCGTCTGCGAAGCTTGTTAGCAAAGATGATAACTGCACGGAACCCACGACGACTTCACCCACCTGCTGACGGTTGCCCTTCTTCGTCAAGAGCGAAAAGGCCATTGTGCTACTGGGAGCGGGCACACCGGTATCTCCAGAGTCGGCTGCTGTTGCTGACTCCTTGCTTTTGCCGCGGACGGGCAGTGGCACGTCAAACAAGGGCTTGCGCTCGAACTTGCGAGACTCCAGACTCTCGGCCATCATCTTAGCGTATTCACGTTCAAACTCAGCCTCGGCCTCCGGATCAACCTGTTCCTGCTGACGAGTGACCACGATAGCTTCATCCTCGCTATCGGAGTCCGCGTGAGACATGTCGACGTCATTGTCCTGTTCGTACGACTGATCAGTAACGGGTTGGGCCAGCACGGCCTATGCAATTCTCTTACCTCAGCATCTTCGTCAGAATCAGACTCTTCTTCGTCAGCCTCGGGCTCAGGCAAATGTTCATCTCCATCCTCATCGTCCGAAGACGATCCGATGGATGCATCGTCGGCCTCGAGCGTCTTGTCGGCTCCCGAGACCTTTTGGTCCTGAGCTATGGCAAGCTGGAATGCCTTTGAAGCCTCTTCGAGGTTGGTTGCCAACTTCCACTGGGGTCGTGTAAGGGCGAAAGTGTCTTGAACAATGAACTCGATATCCATGGGCAGCGATTGCTTGGTATAGATGTAGTACTATCATGTATTAGTCAACGGGAAGCCACTCGAAATCCAAAAACACCAACCTGGAAGAACGACAAGAAGTAGTCCAACTTCTTGCCAGCCGCGCCCTTGGCAAAGTACATGCCACAGGTTTCCAAGATAGTCGCAATCAAACGAATGCGGAAGAAATCATCGGGCAAATCGAAATGATTCAGTCGACCGGGGATGGGCGGACCACCATGGCCAAATGTCATAATCTTGTACATGGTGTCGAAGACGACTGGATGCTCAACCATTCGGTAGTTGTATAGTTCACCAATGTACTTGACCTCAGAAATCCTTCGCTGGTAAAACTTGAAGTCGTTTTGCTCCAGCCCGAAGCTGATCGACTCCATGACAGTGTCGATAACCCTGACGACGAAAGCGGGGTGATAGCGGTAAATTGCGCTGAGAAGAATTGCGAGAAGATGGATATTGCCGTACTTGACTTTGCCCGGCTTAGAGAAGACCTTTTCAAGAATGGTGACAACCTTGTCGTATGGTTAACTTCCGACGACACTGCAATAATCAATTGTGACTTACCTCGGCCTCCTCCCAGTGAAGTCTGCGAATCTGCTTCAAGACCTTACTGTAATTACGCTTAGTCATGTCCATGTAGATCAACTTGCGAATAAACAGCTCCATGGGAGTGCGCTCCTTTTGCTGAATGGCAGGCCGGTCAGGAGGGTCAACATAGTAGACGGCGTTCTCGATGAGCATGCGTTCGGCTTGGCCAATGTGCTGGACAGACTTCTTGCGTTGCAATGTCTCGAGAAAGGTTGCCATACGTGGTGAAGTCTCTGGGTTCCGCAGAAGGTACCGTCCGCAGTTCTCTAAGAGATTGCAGATGATCTCGATGTTCATCCTCGAGAAGTCGTCGAGGCTGACTTTGAGGCAATGAAACACAACGTGCTCCGGAACGATGCCAAATTTGGTCAGTTCAGCAAGGTAGCGAATATTGCTCAAGCGCACTTGGCCCAGGAAGTCTTTGTCCTTTCGTCTTTGCAGACTGCGAAATTCGGCATCAAGATAGTCGACAAGACCTTTGGGGATATCCGGCATGTATCTACCCAAAGTAGCAGCGAGCCTGGCCCATGAGGGCAGCAGGTCTCCGCGGCCTTTGGGGACTTCAGTCAAAGCCTTGATTAGCCTGTTGCGCGAGGCTTTCGAGTTGAGGTAGCAGAAGTCGATAGCAGCTTGGTCAATAACGTCCTTATTGGTGAGATCTGGCAGGCGGGCCAACACTGCGTCCACCTGAGCACCAATCGTCTTGTTGGCGATGGAGGTGGACTGGTCTTCGGCTGCGTCCGGGACCTTGGGTGGTTCCGGTGCATCGGTAACTTCCACTTTCCTGCCCACTTGCTCCTCGTTATCGGACTTCTTCTTCTTGCCGTCGTCCAAAAGAATGCCCGGAACTTTGCCCTTCAGGTCGACGAGGTTTTCGTAGAAGCGTCGCTCATCTTCATCCTCCCAAATACCAGCACCGTCACCAAGACCCCGAAGATAGTCACCAGCCTTGACCAGACCGATCGAGCCATTGGTATTGCCCAGCGAGTCATCGCTCTCCTTGAGATCAGGCATATCAGCGCCAATGGCGTCAGCGATGGCCTGAGCATTGGCTACCAGCCGCTCCTGGGCCTTCATTTGCTTTTCAAAGTTGGCCTGGCGATCTTCAAAAACCTCGCCAGACTTGACGTAGGCCTCAGCATTGCGGCGGGCTTGGGAATGGATTGATTTCTGGTCTCGAACGACATGGCTTTTGACGTCCTCAAAGTACTTTTTGAGGATAGTCTTGAACTTCTCCTGAAGCTCAGGGGGCGTGAACGGCTGATCTTCGGTGTCGATGACTTGGTCTTCGCCGCCACTCTCCCCGTGTACAATTCCGTTGGCAGTCTTGGTCGCGCCGTCCTCCTCAACTGTCTTTCGTCCCTCAGCAGCCGAAGACTTGACTCCCAAGATATCCCAGCTGAAGGCCTTGACGAAGATGACGAGTAGAGGCAAGTTTACGTGTTCCCGATCATGGCCAAGTAGATCCTTGAGTACTTCGAGGGGAAAAGGCTCGGTAGCGCCGCTCCTGTTTGCCTGCGCTCTGGGCTTCAGCTCAGCGACCTTACCTGTAGCACCCTTGGTAGCGTCGTCTGGTCTCGTAACGTCATCGAGAGTTCGCAGAACATCAACCAGCCAAAGTTCGGTAACAATGCGCAAGAGCACACGCTGGCGCGTCAAGCGCTCTTTCTCCTCCTTCTCGCGGACCTCGGGTGCCAACGACTTGAGCAAGCTCTTGTCGGGCGTTGCCATTCCCTTCCCAAGCAGCCATCCTAGGTATTCGGTGAACTCGCTGGGACCAAAGCGCTGGTGTAGAGCGCTAACAATTTCGACGCCAGCTTCGATCTCGCCGGGGGACTTGAGTCTGCATAGGCCCTCGAAACAGGCAGAGACAATTTCGGAGAGGTACTTGTGCAGGCTGAGGGTGCGGATCTCTTGGAGGAAGGTATTTAGGGTCGCGGCTGATACGGCGGTTCGAAGGCGCTTGATGAAGGCGGTATTCTTCTTGAGAGATGAATCGAGAGATTTGCTGACAGCAAACAGGTCTGTGTAGGAGAGGCAAGTCAGAGGAGGGGTGTTGGGCATGGTGGGGTCTGAACCCGATGTACGAACCTTGCTCGCCATCCCAAGCGCGGGTGTTCAAGGAGCGCAATTCACCTGAGTGGCTGTTAGCAAGATGCCGCATAGCAGGAGAGGAGGCGGCGGGCGGGCGGGAGAGCGCAACTGACGCTTCCTAGCACGATCCATGGCGGATCGTGAGAATCGAGTGTTGTATATGCAAGGGTTGAAAGCGGACGGGCGCTACATAGGGCAGGATGGCACTGATGATGTCGGGAGCTGATGCTATGGGATCGAGTGTTGTAAACGAATGTGACTCTGCGCGTCAACATGGGCCGGCATCGGTAAGATTATTCGCAGCGGCAGGCCTTGCCTGGGGGGGCAAGTGGTCGTGTCGGTTCGGGTTTGCGTGAATGGTGTCGTTGGCGATTGTATTGGCGGTGCTGAGAGAATTCTGGACCTGAGGTGAAGGTGAGGAGCCGTTTGGGTTGCCTGTCGCTGCTGGATCTGCACAAGGGAAGTCAGGGCAGCGACGGTGGCGGTTGTGTTTAGTGGGTTTTCGGTACGAAGTAGTGGCCTTGGAGATTCAGGAAGGTCGCGGAAAGCCCTCCAGGTTTGTGATGGAGGAAGGCTGCACAGGCGCCTTGCAGTGAGAGTTTCGGGGGAAGGAACCTACTTAGCGCATGGTTCCTGCTGTGAATGACCTGTAGCTTAGGTGGGTAGGCTGCCAAGGTAGCATCTGATTTGCCGCCTTAGATGCCGCATTTCACGGTCATCTAAGCGGTCCGGGCGGTGAGCGTCATGACCCGGCGCTTTGGGTACCTTTGTCGTTTACCTGACAGGTCCACTTCCCACATTCACCATGGAAAACCTGTCCCCGTCGCTCCGTATTTGCGTACCTGCATCGTAGGTAGGAAATTGTATGTAGCATGGAGTATTGTCGGGAGGATTTAGGTACGTTGATGCGAAGGTGAAAGGACGGTACGGACGGGAAGACAGCTTCATTGAGTTCAGTCATATCACTCAGCTGGATGAGAAAGTCTCGTATTCCATTAGCTTGACAGTGTGTTATCAACAAACTGAAGATTTCAAGCCAATTAATGGGAAACACGAGCTTTGATGAGCCTTGCAAGTTTCGACGCCCATTTTTGTGGCTTCGTGATGAATGCCTCCATCCCCACTCGCGGACCCAGCTGTGAGACATGTTGCCTTGGAGAAAAGATGAAGCAAGATAGGGGGAGCATAGATCTAATGCCAACAGGCCAATTCGAAGATTCCACGAATCACCGTCTCAATTGGCCAATGACGGACATGCCAGGATCAAGAAAGCAAGTATGCCAATCCTATTATCGACAAATCAGCCACAACATCACACATGTTGGTTCTTACTAAAACTTTACGCAATGCGAAAGCACAAACTCTGAAAGTGTGGCTGATCCAGGCTTCTGGCCCCATTCAAGGTTCTTCTACGTTGAGTCACACGTTCTCTTATAGGATCAGAGGTCACGTAGCGAACATTGACAAGTCATTCACTAACAACCACGATGTTGCTCAAGACTTCATATCGCCACATTCCCGGGCGACGCTAATCGTGAGCCACGACATGAGTGTTACAGGCAACACGAGAGAAATCTCCGCAAACCGTCGTGATGGGTGCCAAGCAGTGCGACGTGCCACGTTAATGGCCCCAGGATGACGAGGTCAAAAGACCTGGCCCAACGACAGGTGAATGCTTGCCAAATTGAAGAAGGTAAACCTGATCCGATGATAGCTGTTGTGGCAGTTGCGGCGAAGGATCAAGTGCCGCCTCTCAACATGAAGAAGCATGAAGGGTAGTTCTTGGGTTTGAAATGGAATATGAATATAATGAAGTGCGGCCCGGCGAAGAAAAGTAAGTACGGCTCATGGCTGCGGCGGCCAACCGGACGTACAAGGGTGCCGGTTCTCTTGAACTTTGAGAATCCCCCCGATCCGGGATCCTTTCAACCCTTTTCCACGGGCCTTTCCCGGGCCCAGGGGCATGGATCCCGATCGGGGTTCCATTTCAATCATTTGACCAATCCAGTGCCGTGAAATACCGAGCCGGTAGAGTGAAGGAGAGAGAGAAAAAAAAAAGGTCGAATTAAGCATCTCCGCTGAGAATTCCCTCGTCCGTTGCTTTGTGCCCTTATCGCCCCAATAGCATCAGTCCAACCGCCAACGTCAAACTGTCCAAGAGAAATATGACGCGGGCAACTGATAAGGATCCCGCAGCATGCCAGTAGTGTCAGTGTGTGTCTTTCCTCCGCGGAACTCTTCAACACTTGAGCCCACTCCCTTCCTAGCTAGAAAGTTGCATCTCCTCGCCGCACGCCGTCTCGTACCCGTCGAATAAGGTAAGTTGCCAGGTTCGGGACCGTCTGGTCGATCTCATTCGCCGGCGAACCGTCTGCTCACTTACACGACACTTTGACCACGGCCAACGAGGGCACTCAAGCTAAAAGTCTCGGGTGAGGATGGGATATGGCACCGCAGGTTCTGTACAAGGACGGGGCTTTCTCTTTCTCTAGGTAGGTACTGTATACCTTCCTGTCCAACCGTCAGCGCAATTCTCGGAGAGATGATCCTGCTTGTCCACGGCTCTTAGGTCTCCCAGTGAGCCTTTATCTTAGCGTCACTTCCATCTGATGATGCCATGTTGTGCTATCCCACCCCATCCCTAAGCAAGGCCTTAAGTCTTTGGCCTTGCACTTGCCATGCCATGCCATGTCATGTCATGCAGCAATTCCCCATCCCCTCGCCCCCTGTTGTGCGTCCGGCCCGCCCACACCACAGACACCAAACTCCGGCCCCAGGAAATCCAAATCTCACCTCCACCAACCCAACCCACTCATCATTGTTACTTATTCCATCCTTATCCGGCGTTCGTAGATTCCCTCTTTTCTCTCGCGATTTCCAACCATCTGCTCTACTTTATAGCGACCTTGCATCGAGCTTTGTTTTCTCATTTGATACTTGATTAAATCTTGCCTAGCGCATACGTAGTTTTCATGGCTGGCTTGGTGATTGTCATCAACGACTGAGACAACTATTACCGCGGACGCCTACCCTGCTCAACTTCATCCACTCTTCCTCATCACGCCTATCATTCATACTCAGCCATCATCGTCAACCATGGAAGTTCTACCCACCCCTACTCCAACATCCTTACGAGAATCACACGCCAAAAAGGAGCTCAGCTTTCCCCCGAGTCCAGCAACGACAGTAAGAGAGGGTCAGTCTTATAGCGTTGACGGCGGATCAGACTGCTCGATATCAGGATGCTTATTAGACGAGGTCATCGTCGAGGGCCCTCGCACATATCCCCTACCTCCCAATTCTAGAGTCAACAAGGTCCTCACCGAAGACCTCAAGACACCCGACAGTCACGTCACCCGAGATCCCCGACTAATACGCCTGACGGGGCTTCACCCCTTCAACGTCGAGGCCCCTCTCAGCGAGCTGTACGACGAAGGTTTCATCACCACAAAAGACTTGCACTATGTACGCAACCATGGCCCAGTGCCAAAAGTCGAGGATGAAGACATGTTTGACTGGGAGTTCACCGTCGAGGGCCTGGTCGAGAACCCTATCAAGATGACACTGAGGGACCTCATCTCAGACTACGAGCAGATCACCTACCCCGTCACCCTCGTATGCGCTGGAAACCGCCGGAAAGAACAGAACATGGTGAGAAAGTCAAAAGGCTTCTCATGGGGCGCCGCCGGTCTGTCAACAGCCATCTGGACTGGTGTCTCGATAGGCGACCTGCTCGCCAAGGCGATGCCCAAGAGGGGCGCCAAATACGTCTGTTTCGAGGGCGCCGACAAATTACCCAACGGATACTATGGAACGAGCATCAAGCTCAACTGGTGCATGGATCCTAACCGCGGCGTGACCGTCTGTTACCGCATGAACGGCGAGTTGCTGCACCCCGACCACGGGAAGCCAGTACGCATCATCATTCCTGGGCAGATCGGCGGCAGAAGCGTAAAGTGGCTCAAGAAGATCATTGTAACCAAGGAGCCGAGCGACAACTGGTACCACATTTACGACAACCGCGTGCTCCCAACTATGGTCTCGCCAGACGCCAGCGCTGACCTCCCCGAAGTGTGGAAAGATGAACGTTACGCCATCTACGACCTCAACACGAACAGCGCCACCTGCTACCCTGCGCACGACGAGGTTCTGTCATTGAACAAAGGACCAGAGTCCTACAAGGTTCGCGGATATGCGTACGGCGGCGGCGGTCGACGCATCACCAGAGTAGAAATAACCCTAGACCGTGGCAAGACATGGCTCCTCGCCAACATTAACTACCCCGAAGACACATACCGACTCGCTCCCGAGGGCGAGACCCTCTACGGCGGCCGCGTGGACATGGATTGGAGAGAGAGCTGCTTCTGCTGGTGCTTCTGGGACTTGGACATTCCCGTAGTCCAGCTCGCAGATGCGGCGGACGTTATGGTCCGCGCCATGGACGAGGGCATGATGGTGCAACCGAGAGACATGTACTGGAGTGTCCTGGGCATGATGAATAACCCGTGGTTCAGGATCGTCATCCATAAAGAGGGCCATAGCCTACGTTTCGAGCACCCAACGCAACCGGCCCTCATGCCGGGCGGATGGATGGACCGCGTCAAGAAGGCTGGAGGAAACCTGGCCAACGGATTCTGGGGCGAGAAGGTTGAGGGCGAAGCTGAGAATTCCGCCGAGCTGGAGCCCATCAAGGAAATCTGCATGACCAAGGATACTGTCAAGCGGTCCATCTCCATTGAGGAGCTACGCCAGCATGAGGGCGAAGAGGAGCCTTGGTTCGTCGTCAACAACGAGGTGTACGACGGCACTCCTTTCTTGGAAGGCCATCCGGGAGGCGCGGCATCCATCTTTGGAGCAGCCGCACAGGACGTATCAGAAGAGTTCCTGACCATTCGTGAGTTCGCAGTCATCCCCCTTCTCCAGTGTTACTCGTTCTTAACATAGTCCCCCCTCTAGACAGCGAAAACGCCAAGGCCATGATGCCCCAGTACCACATCGGCACCCTCGACTCAGCAGCCCAAAAGATCCTAAGCGCAGGCGAGGTCGTAGTAGAAGACTCCGAAGCCTCCCCCCGCGCCGTCTTCCTCCAGTCAAAGACCTGGACAAAGGGCATCCTCTCGAAAAAGACAAAAATCTCCTCCGACACCAAGATCTTCACCTTCACCCTCGAACACGCCGACCAAATCGCCGGCCTGCCCGTCGGCCAGCACCTCATGATGCGCCTCCGCGACCCCGTCACCCGCGAGGCCATCATCCGCGCCTACACCCCGATATCAGAGGGCACCGAACGGGGTCAACTCCACGTCCTCGTCAAGATCTACTACGACACCCCCGGCGGCCAGCCGGGCGGCAAGATGACGCAGGCCCTCGACGCCATCCCCGTCGGCCACTTTGTCGACTTCAAGGGCCCCGTTGGCAAATTTGAATACCTCGGCAAGGGGCTATGCTCCATCTCGGGGAAACAACGCACAGTCAAGCGCTTCGTCATGATCTGCGCGGGCTCCGGCATAACGCCAATCTTCCAGGTCCTCCGCGCCGTTCTCAAGGACGAAGCGGACCCGACGACGTGCCTGGTCCTCGACGGCAACCGCGTCGAGGAGGATATCCTCTGCCGCGCAGAGCTCGACGAAATGGCCGCCGCCGCCGGCCCAGACAAGTGTCGGCTGGTGTACTCGCTCACCAAACCTGGGCCGGAGTGGACGGGACTGAAGGGTCGCATGGATGGCGCCTTTTTCGAAAGGGAAGTCGGCAGGTGCGGCAGTGGTGGCGGCGGCGACGAGCTCGTCCTCGTCTGCGGGCCGGAGCCGTTGGAGAAGGGGGTGCGCGCCAGCCTTGCTAGCCTCGGATGGAAGGAAGACGACCTATTGTTCTTCTAGATCACATCTGGGGAGTCCAGATTCCCAAAGGGGACGTCAAAAATGCCTGCCCCGTGAGCCGGGCCGACGGAGCTCGGAAGTTCGGCACAGGTCCCCTGGTCAGCAGACAGAGCCGCCACCGCGCCGGGCCGTACTTGGATGGGGTGGTGTGGGTGGAGTTTGTATCAACGACAAGCATCTATACTAAAAAAGAAAAAGAGGTGCAACAGAATCAAGCATCTCCGGGGAGGAAAACGGTAATTCTGCTCTAAACTTCCTCTAGCTTGGGACGGAACGAAGTTGGAAGACTACGTTTTTGCGGAGACGGCGGGGAGCTCTTTGTTTTTACCAGCGTATTTTAGGCATCTCCGCGGAGAGAAGGGGAGACGACATGCATCCACCCCCAGGTCTCGCTTGCACTTACACACGCGACATGGGTGGATGTGCGGATAGTTAGCAGATATATACCACTCCTAGCGTTACAAATACTGAATGATCATAATGTTTTCTGCAATTTGAATATTCTCTGTTGATTATATACCCGTTTGCTCTCCGTGAATATTAACTCCCGTAAAGCAACACATGTACATTTCTTTCGTGACTTTCGTTATTTCGCTTTCCTATTCCATTCGTACTTTAACACATGCCTCAATGGCCCCCTTCTGCACTCCCACCCTCGGCAGTACCACCGTGACCGGGCGGGTTTGGGTAGTAAAATGCAGCGACGGCAATAGCGACGTAAATCGTCACGCTCAAGAATCCCTCGAGGTAATTGCTCTTCTGATCCCTCAAGAAATTTCCAACAGTCAAGATGGCTAGAATGAGCATGCCGATATCAAACACCTCAAAGACGAGGTCCATGTGCTTGTGCAGGCCCCACGCGACGATAACGACGAGCGGCGCGTTGAAGAGAGCCGTCTGCAACGTGGCGCCGAGGACGTGTGACAGAGCAAAGTTCATCTGGTTGTCCCACGCCTCGTCGACGGCCGTGAGGTGCTCAGCGGCCTTCTCGACGAGGGGCACGAGGATGAGACCCATAAAGGGGTCCGAGATGTTGTGTCGCTCGACGATGGGGGCGATCTGCTCGACGAGGTAGATGGCCATGAAGGTGACGAGGGTGATTGCGATGACGAGGGCGACGAGGCACTCGGTCAGCGTCAGCTTGGGCTTGTTGAGGTCCTTGCGCTTGTCGTGGTCTCGCTGCTCGTCGTGCTCAAAGATGGCGTCGTAGATTCCGTGGTGGGTCCGGGCCTGGAAGTAGACGTAGACGGCGTAGGCGATGATGAGGAGGCAGGACACGATGCGCGAGATGTGGCGGGTCTTGCTGCCGAGTTCTTCACCGGTGAGCTGGTTTTCGAGCGAGTTGGCGAACAGGGTCGGGATGGCGAGGGCGACACCTCTGGTCACAGTTGTTAGCATCGTGTGGTGTTGCCAGTCGGAGGTAGTACTTACGCTGTGAGCAGCAAGCCGCTGCCGGCTTCACTGACGACTTCACTGAACTCGGCCTCGTCTCGTCGCATGCCACCCGCAATGAAGCACAGTCCCAGGCATAGAAGCATAGTTGCCAAGATGGAACCGAGAATGGCAGCCTTGATGACGGTAAACTGGTCTCCGGCGAGCAGTACCATGAAGAGAATGATTTCGACAATGGAACCAAAGCTACCAACTATTATTAGCATTGCAAGGTGTGGAAGAACGGGGCTTTTCTCACGTTGTCTCAATCAGCACGCCAAAGACGTGGCTCACTTTGCGAGAGAGCTCCTGGCCGGCGAATCCAACCATGTTGGCACAGGGGATCATGGCGATGTAAGTGAGGATGAAGATGAGGACATGGTCGTTCGGTCGAGTATATCGAACGGCAAAAGCGGCGGGCACAAAAGGCCAGAGAAAGTTGCAGAGGAGGGAGGCTCGACTTGACGATTTCCAGGAGATCTTGAGGAACTTGAAAGGGTGAAAGCCCCGGCGGCCACTCTCGCCGGACGGCTTGACCCTGACTTTGCTACCTGGCGGAGGTTTCCGGTGTAGGTGCCCATTGTGGCTCGGCAGCTCCTCGCCGCGGGAGGAGTAGTTTGAAGTGCGTGCCTTCTCGGGAGGGATGATGGGGTGGTTTGATTCTCGTCGACGCGATCGTCCATCGGTTGACGATCTATAGCTCTGGCGGTAGGGTGACCTCGGAGCCGACATGACGGCGAGCTGAGGCGTCTATGTTTGTCTAGACGTTATTGGATTTCCAAGGTGCTTCACTTGGAAGAAGTTGCAATGTTACAAGGGCGAAAAGGACGTCTTATATGAAGTCGAAGAGTGCGGGTACACCAAGGTTGTATCACTGGGATAAGGGACGGTGAAGAAGTGTGGAACAAACCCCAATACCAAGACTTTTGACAGTGTGGCTGGACGAACAGCAGAAGTGGGAGGGAGGGATATAATAAACGGATTCTGAAGAGATGGAGAGAAGTGAGGACCCTCGTTCCCCAGTCTCGATCAACGTGGTCCAGTCGGTCGGTGGTGGATTGGTGGCCGCGGGTAGCGGTAGCGGCAGCAGGGGTTTGTGTTCAAGGTTGTCCGGGGGGGCTGGGCTGGACCGGGCCTGGGGGTTTCGGGGCGAGTACGTTTCAACTTGAGCTTTCTCTCACTGCTGACCAGTCAGTGAGAAGGGGGAACCTGAGTATGAACCTAGGCAGATGTTGTCTTGTTGTTATTTGTTGCGTAAGTGAGGGAGGCCGTCAATCCGAAAGAGAGCAAGAGAGTTCGTGACATGTTCGGCTTCGTTGCATATGTAGCAAGGCAAGGGGAGCCGATGAACAGGCAGGTACACATCTACACATCTAGACTGAATTCTAGCGAGAAACCTTGCACGGGGAGAGGGAGACAGAAAGAGTTCGAGGCGTACTGAGAGTCGGTGAATCAAGGCACGGCCAGGCTTGCTGTCATGCCAAGAGCTCTGACAGAACCCCTGTGCATTGCTGGACGAGTGGGAACTTGGGAAGAGAAGCAGCGGGCGGGCGTGTGTGCGTGTACGGAGTACCTGATGGGTAGTTGGGTACACCTGGCCAGCTGGCTCGTTCGACGGGCGCCGCCTGAAATGCCGTGAAACCAAAAGTACAAGATACTTTTTCCGTCCGTGTGTGAGGATGCGACGCGTGCGAGAGGTGGTAATGGAATTTGATGCTAGGTACGGATACGATACCTAGGAAGACAGACAGACGCCCTGCTCTCTGGGAAGCTGTTCCATTCATGTGTCGAGGCTTCATGTTTTGGTTTTGTTGTTTTGCTTCGCGTTGTCCAGCTGCAGCCTACGGAGTAGGTACCTACACCACGAAAAAGAAGCGAATAACCACTCACAGACTGGCGGCAATGCAGGCAGGCCGCAAGTCTGGCAAGGGGGGAATAGACCGTGGAAGAAATTGGTCGCCAAGACAAAACGTCGTGCAGATAAGCAGCAGCCCAACGACGCCAGCGACGCCAGCGACGCCGAACGACGTCACAAAGCCATCGCAGACCCCTGAAGACCATCAAAGTCCCGGAGGCATTTCCCCAATAGAAATGCAACGCCAGCAAGACTTTATCCACTGATCCACGACCGACTCGACTCGACCGAGTACCTACCTTATGGTGTATGTACTCCGTACCTTACTGCGCTGCTGCACACTACGTCTTCCTTCCTCTCCATCCACCAGTAACGAAATTGTGCCAAGACTTTCATTCCAAGATTCTCAGAGTTCCACGCGCATCCAGCCACTTTTCTCATCATATCCTTCAGATGTTGTCCGTCATCAATGACCACGCTGACATGGGACACTTGATCCTCATCTCCGTTCCTCTCACTCTACTCCACAGAGTAGTAGAGTCTACGGATTGTGTCAAGCTCGCCTAATTCCTGGTACAATGCCGAGGCTTTTTCTCGAAATCTCAACATCTGGGCAAAGTTATGCAGCAGACGGGCGTCCAATGCGTCTAACTGCAACCCGCCCTAAAGTAACAAGGGACCACCGTCCATACAATTGACTTTTTCTTCGGACGGAGTAACAATTCCAGAGGAAAGGCACCTGAACCTTCTGAGGGAGGCAGCCAAGCACAGACTTTTGACGGAACGCGCGCACAACACCAAAGGGGGGCTGAGGGAGACGGGGTAACGGGCTACGAGGAACCTAACGGGGAGGCTCAACTCCAAGGGACCTGGGCCTATAACACCCATCGTTCCGAGAACCTACGATCTGAGCCTACCACAGTAAGCGAAATCAAGAGTCGAACCAGGTCAAACCAAGATGAAGCCAATATGAGCCAAGACCTAGCCAAGAGCAAAGGCTCACGCTAGGATCTCCCCAAGACGAACAACTGGGTCCTCTCATCGACAAAGCCAAGCAACAATGCCACGAGCGTCCACACAGCCTGAGACACCGTCGCACATCGCATCTCCACCTCCACTTCTCTCCCACGCTTACTGCGTACATAGATTCCCACACCCCAACGAGCCATGAGCGAACCGTTCCATCCCAGCTTGCCCCTTGGCAAAAGCTTCTTTGGCCCGCCTGCATTCACCTCTTTGCTTCCAATGCATATCCTTGTGCACATCCTCTTTCGGTCGACCGTAGAAGGGTCTTTGGTTGTATTTTCTTCTAAAAAAGAAATCCCAAAACGCCCAAAACACACAAAACATCATCCACTTCCTCCCAGCCAGCCTCACCAACATTAAACTTCTGGCTTCCCGCACCTCCCGTGCCGTTCAATCCGTTCTTTCACTGCCCCTTCCACCTTTACACCTGAGCTTGGAGTTGAGATCGAGCACAGGGGTCTACTTCCCAACGCCATTCTAGCTTCGTGCCCTCGAGCTCGTTCTCACTCATGTACATTGTGGCGGCCTCCGCTTGGGCTCGGAAGCTTCCGAACCGCCATTCAAGCACTGTGACTCCGGCTTGTGGTACTCGGCGTTCTAGAACATCCTCAGTCTGGTAACTGAATTTCTTGGAGAACCAGCGATCCAGCATATCGCGCCTGACCAGCTCAGATGGGCCTCGAATTAGGATGACTCGGGACCTGCCGGTGTTGGGCTGTGCGGCCGACTTGATCCGGTTCCATACAACTCTGGGACGGTGTCCTCCGACAATGAGCCTTCTCTGCTTGATGGCTCTGAAGCAATTCTCGGCGCCAGCGCGGTCAAAAAACACCAACTTAGCTGCGGTAAGAAGCCGGCCTTCAATCGGCTTTGGAGCGTTAATGACTGCGGCATATACTTTGCCCACTGGAGCACAGCCAGCAACAGCTTTAAGCAGCAGAGTATGATCGCAATTGGCCGGAAGCCCAGTGATGAATAGCGCAGTATTCTCGCAGTCTTTGACTGGTGCGCTTTGGTTGCGAAGGTTCAACGGGTCGCCGGCATAATTCGACGGCAGGTTGTAGAATTCTCTTGCAAATCGTGAGATTACTTGTTCGTGAGGTGCATGCGTGACTTGGCCTTGTTGTTCAGCAACCATACGCATGGCTTCGAAGCCTTTGGCATGGCTTGTACTGGCTATTGCGCTAGTGTTGGTAGGTTCCGTGTCGATACAGACTAGCTGGTCAATGCCGGCAGCAGGGGAAGGAACAGCTTTGTGAGTGCTATGGTGAGAGCTTGTGACTCCGCTTCGACTTCCTCTTAACACACTCCCACCACGACCGAGACCGCCTCTACTGCTGCTGCCGCTGCTGCCCCCACTGCTGCCACGCACAGCAGCTGTGGCAGCGGCAGGAGCGGCAGGGGCACTTCGAGCGTGGTCATCCCCTAGGTCGAGGTGTGCCAAGTATGAAGCCAGGACTTGGTCGTGAGGAGCAAGTCTTTGACCACAGTTCTGAGCCATCTCTATACAAAAGTTAGTGACAAATTCAAGTTGGTATAGCGCAAATGTAATGACATACTGCCGGTGATCTGAGTGCGACTGTGAACAGATGTGTGTTGTTGTGAGATGAGGTCGCTGGATGCCGGAAGAAAGTTCGATCCGTATTATTGGACCGTTATAGAAGAAGGTGCCTCTATTCTGTTGAAGTCGTTCTTTCCTAGGCTGAAAAGCCTCGGATAGAAATCGTATTGGATGAACGAATTAGTGGAAAGAAATGAAAGAAGGGGGCTTTCCGTCTTTAATCCAGGTAAGACTGAAAGATTGATTCGATCGACGACGCTGGTAGGGTATAAGGTAGGTAGGTGCACACAAGGAAGATCTGATTGAGGGGAATCTTGAAAGCTTGGGTGGTAGCTATGGGTTGAAGAGGGGAAGAGAAGAAGAAGAGGGAGGAGAGGATGAGAAGGGGGTTTTTATAAGGACAAGAAAGGAGGAATCGAAAAAGGGCGGTTCGTGGGCGGTTGTAGGCGGTCAAGAGGCAGTTCGCAGGCAGTCAAGGGAAGGAGAGAAGGAACGAAGGCACCACCCGTGGGAAGGAGCGATGGGGTGAGGTGGGTGAGTGTGTATTCACGATGGCAACTTGAGTATACCTTTACAAAAGGGGCCCTCTCTCACCTCATCCTGCCTGCCTACGTGCCCTCCATTCACCTCATTATCAGCTTAATGTTCCTGAGTAACATGAAGGGGCTTAATGGTTGAGGCGTAGAGGATCATGATTCCTTGACTAGATCATGAAGTTTCGTTTACATCAAGGCTATGATCAGTAACATCCTCCATCGGTCCGTTCACTTTTCACCTCCTTTACTTTTTGGTTAAAATGTCTAGTGAGGTAGATACTTGGGATTTGGTTTAGATGATGGCATCTATCAAGAGACCTAGTTGGCCCATGCCATAGGAGTAATCTTGATACGAAGGTTGAGATCCCAACACACTTTGCGGTGATGTTCCAGATGGCACTCGACTGGCCGAGAGCAGAATTTTTCACACAAAGATGAAGAGGTCTGGACATGTGCTTGCTCGCTCCTGCCTATCCAAGGTACCTACCTGGCTTCAGAAGGTCGCTGCCAAGTTGACTCTCGAATCACAACAGCGTGGCTTCTTTCATGTCGGCGATCCGTTGAGAAGTGGCGCGGTCAAGATGAGGTTTCTAATGACATGAGCAAGTATTCGGTTGTAGGAATCGATATACTCATTCTGCCTCAGTGGCCATCACTCACCATCAATCACTCTTCTATCAACCGGGAAGGGGGAATGTCATGTATGATGTTCCCTCGAAAAGTGGAAGAATATTGCGTTTCAATCAAAAGGATGAGATACCACATAATCTGGGCTGCCCCCTCTCTGTAATCTGTACTATTCACCTACCCAAGTACCTCGAGGAGAGGTGAAAAAGGGGTAAATGCAGCTAGAAGAAGGCAACGTTACAAATGAGAATCGAGGAACGAGGAGCGTCGTCCGCTTCCTGACTTGCAGTAATGGGCAAACTATCCCTGAGCCGTCATCTTCAACCATTCGGTGTCTGACCTCCTGCACTTATCGGAATGGGGAAGTCTCTTTGAGCGGGCAAGCATAGATAGACCGGCATGACAGTGTAATACAGTTGGTAATAGCTACAGCTCTATTCGGGTCCTTCAGTGACAACGCATACACTCAGGATGACTGACATTGAGATCACACCTACACGCCATCATGGCTCTTCACCATCGTGTACCTCCTCCTCCTCCTCCTCCTCCTCCCGCCCAGTCCACACCTCAGCCTCCTCCAACAAGACCGTATCCCTCTCATCAAACTCCTCCTCCTTAATCTCAACCACCCTCAATCTCCCCCCATCCTTGGCCGGGACAGTCTGCGCCACGACAACAGTCTCGATCCCCGCAGGACAATACTCCTCGGGCCCCATCGGCAGCGCATCGATATCAATCTCCCTATTCAGCAACGTCTTCAAAATCACCTGACTCCCCGCTTTACTCATCACCTCGTTCGCCTGCTTACACTGGTCCGACGCGACGCACTCCCGGCACCCGTGCTCGCAGTAGCAGTCCTCGACCCTCTTGACAGCCTGCTGCAGCAGGTGGTCGACATGCTCAAACGCCTTTGTGCTGATGCCCGACCCGCTAGCACCGCCTTTGGCGTCGTAAAACGTCAGCCGGCCCGGCCTCTTCCTCTGGGAATCCTTCTTGGCAAACTCTTTCAGGGCGATTTTGCACTCGGTGCGGACGTCGCCCGGTAGACTGATGACAAAGTTGGGCATCAGGCTGAGGATGGCGTGCTCGGCCGCGTGTATCGACGCGGCGATGTTCAGGCGCCGGTCGACGAGGATCTGCAGCGCCTTTTTGGGTATGTCGAGCCACATACCCTTGCCGTATCGGATGACGGGGGGGTTGTCGACGTGCACGGCGTCGAGCACGCGCTTCTTCTTGTCCACTTTGAAGAACCCGTACACGTTTTGCTGGATCTTGATCGTGCCGTAAAAGGCTCTGGACATTGACCCGGAGATCTTGCGAATGGCTTCCGTCTCGATCGGGTCAATGTCGGTGAAGTCTCGTTGCGTCGTGGTCCACTCGACCTTGACACGCTCCACCCTCGCCATCATCTTTTCGGGCTGGAAATCCCTGACCAGGTACTTGTTACCCTGGTGGAGGAAAATGGCGCCGTCGTATATCGTAAACGTTGCCCTCGATGCCTCTAGCTCCTCCAAGACCTCGTTCTTACCGTGCGTGATATCAATGATGGCGAAGTGATCGTCTTCGGTATCACGGATGGCGACGAACCTCGAAGGTATAGGGCGGAACCGATCGTGGCAGTGATAAAATCCCAAAGGATCCTTTACCAGCCTCTCCTCGCAGATGATGGGCAAATCCTTGCCAAAGTACTGAGCATCCTCCACCGGCCGAATGGGCATCTCATACGCGGCACACTGAATGTGTCCTTCCCGCACCAGCATGTTCTCCAGATCGACCTGCAGCTCACAGTTCGGCTTGGAAAAGATCTCGTCCGGGTTCTGCATGTAATGTTGATCAGTAGGAAAGCAGTCGCCCACCAACACCGACAGCGAGTCCTTGTTCCTTCGTCCGGCACGGCCGCTCTGTTGGCGCAAGTTGGCAATGGTATAGGGAAATCCCCAGGTCAGCACGCAATCCAGCGTGCCAATGTCAATACCGAGCTCCAAGGCAGTGGTCGCCACGATGCCGAGCAGTTTGCCCTCAAACATTTCTGACTCGATCCGCCGTCGGTCTTGCGCCGTGTAGCCGCCTCTGTAGCCCATGACTCTATTGACGCACTCTGGCCGCCCGAGAGATTCCAATTCCTGCTGCACCGCGGTAACCAGCTTCTCGCACTGCTCTCTGACTCTGGTAAAGGCGATGATGCGCACGCCCCTGAGCATGAGCTGGCAGAAGAGGCGAGCACACTCAAACAGGGCGTCGCCTCGCCCGCTGGCCGGGTCTCCGGGGTCCTTGTACGGCGTGTTCCAGCAAAGAAACTCTTTGCGACCTGTTGCAAGTCAGTCTTTGCAAAGTGAAAAGGGAAGCAGGGTAGAAAACGTACCGGACGGGGAGCCGTCAAAGTCGACGAGCCGCACATTCTCTATGCCAAAGATCGTCTTGAAATGCTGCCTTGGGTTGGCTACCGTCGCAGAACACGAGATAAACTTGATATGGCGGTTTCCAACAGCAGCGCATATTCTTCGCAGCCTCCTCATGATAAAGGCCACGTGGGAACCCATCTGCCCATTGTAGTAGTGCAGCTCATCAACGACGACGTACTTGAGGTTCTTCAAGAATGTCCTCCATCTCTCCTCCTGCGGTAAAATGGTGATGTGCAACATGTCTGGGTTGGTGAAGATGATCCTCGCCTCTTCTCGGATCACATTGCGTTCCTTCATCGGGGTATCTCCATCAAACGTCTCCACAAGCACTTCCTCCATGCCCGGCATATAGCTCATGAGCTCCCTCAAACTCCGTTTTTGATCTTGCGCCAGGGCTTTCGTCGGGAAAATGTACATGGCGCGCGTGTGCGGATTCTCTTCCAAGGCGTGAATCACAGGCAGCTGGTAAATCAGCGACTTGCCGGAACTCGTCGACGTGGCCACGACGACGTGCTGCCCTTCTAGCAAACCATTGATGGCCTCGGTCTGATGCGCGAAGAATTGCGTGATGCCCTTTGCGTTGTACAGTGCATTCACGAGGTCCTGGCTGAGAAGGAAGTTGAGATCGCCGTAGACAGGTTCCTGCGGCTCGAAGACGCGGTGGCCGTCGGGCACAATCTGCCCAGTGTACCAAGAGCAATCTTTCAGCTCCTGGACAATCTCTGGAACGCTTTTACGCTCCATTGGGATGGATTCGGGTAAAGCTCCGAGGTCCTTGAGCTCCGTCTCCTCTGTGATTGTCGGCACAGGAATATGAGCCTCGGTTGCCGTTGCCAGACTCAGCTCTGGATCAAGCCCATCGGCGACGCATTGATTGAGAAAATAGACAATGGCGTCGTTGAACCTTTGATTCCGCCTCTCGATCAGATTCGTCATCTGCTTCTGGCTGTAGACGGGCATCTTGAGAGTCTCCTCTCTCAGTTTCCTGTTCGGCTTGATAATCTCCCCCGTCTTCCTATCCTTAACCTGCCGTTTCAGATCGCCGTCCACAAACTCAAAATACAGCACTTCCTTCCCTCCCTCGACAGCCTCATCGGGATGGTGATCCAGTTTCTCGAGACCCGAGATACCTCCGACAGAGGCATCAGGCGCAGGAGCCTGGGAGAGGAAATCCCGCCCCTTCTTGAACACCACATCGCGCTCGGCGCCCCTGACCTCGGTCTGCAGCATAATCTCATCGACATAGGCAAAGTTGACGCCCTCGGGGCGTATAGCGGCGATGGCAGCTATATCCTCGACCGTCAGGGACGTCTTTGTGTGCGATTCCACCGAGGACTTGATCGTCTCAAACGTGGTGGCGAGGTGTTTCCGAGTACAGCAAAACGTAAAGACGAGATTGAGTGCGCGGTGCGTCTTTTCAAGGTCCTTGAAGCGTTGAGGCCATTCAATCTTGCACTCCTCGGCGGGGGCTACACTTTCCGTGCTATTCTGTTTCGACCCGGCCTTTTTCGGCGCAGCCCGTTTCCTGGACTTGGTCGTTTTCTGGGTGTCAGTGGGAACTGCATCGTCGGTATTCGATGGTCCGTCAGCTACAGAACCGACACTATTCTGACTGTTCTGCGTAGAGATATCATTCTCATTCTCCTGTCTCTTCCTCTTACCACGAGGCTTTCGTACTGTTGCCGCGAGCTCGGCTGGAGCAGCACTTGACATCGTCGCTTGAATCAGTGGCCTTAGCAGGCCGCCATCCCTCGACTACGGGGGCGAAAAAGTAGCGGATTGGAAGTCATCAACAGGAACTCGTCGACTCGACAACCAATTATGAAGCTCTTGAATATGCAGACGGTGAGCGCATCGGCCGTGCCTAGCCTTTAGACACGCGACGTCACTACCTCTTGGATCAAAGAAGTCGTCTGCGTCACGTAATCCACACCAAGTCACGTGCGCCACCACCAATATCATCTCCCCAAGCCTCGGACTGCAATCGTCAAAGGGATCTTATAGGTGAACGATTTGATTCTCGACAGCTTGAACGAACATTCAATCTTCAGTTGAATTGTGTCCATGTTACAATATACTGAGTGATATCTAAATGTATCAAAGGATACCTGTTTTCCTGGTATCATGACAGGATAAGGGCCTGAGATACCCGCCATGTTCAAACTGGACTCCTAAACAAATCTCTGCCGTCCCACCAATCGTGTGCCTGTCCTTCTTCTTGCCCACTCTCTCTAAGGTAGCCAAAGGCCTCCAGACGGTCTCCGGAGATGCTCGCACCGGCTCTCCCTTTATAGTGATGCGCATTCGCCCTTGCTTGTTGAACAGGCATATGTAGGCGACCATTAACGCCGCTGGCTATCTCAAACCCACGTGGGAAATGTCGGTATGGATACACTCAGTTGCTCAAGAGCTCTCTCTGCACCATTCCAACCTCGTTCAGGAATGACTTTGCACTAGCGGCGCTCAGCTATGCGTGACGAATTAGTAAATCAAATCATCTCGTACTTTGGTTATGGGTGTAGGGGAGGGGACCACATACTCTCACATGAACGCTCACTGGCTTAGCCTCCGCGCCTTCAAAGGCCGTAAACATGACACCAACGCTCTTCAACGTCGCCTTTTCCTGGAACTGCATCGCCGGCAGGATGACCGTGTTCAGTAGTATCCTGTGAGTCTGATCCTGCCTCATAATGAGACGAGGTACCTTGCTGCCTCTGCTCTCGCCAGCCTCTGGATCTTCCAAGTCTTCCAAGGCCGATGCATCAAAGGAGCCAGGTATCGGCAGACCGCCTTCGTCGAACTGGACACACGCCTCGGGAACGTTGATCTTGAGCATACCAGATCCGCGCTCCTTCCAGCCAACCTCCTTTTCCAGGTAGAATATCTTGGCTCTGACCTGGACTATAGTAGCCTCTCCGGCCTCGCCGTCGTCGACAGTAACTATAACACGTCAGTATAACTTCCCACTGCCGGAATGGAGAACGCCTTCTTACTCTTCTGCAGCTTAGTACGTTTCTTATCGTCCCCGGCCTTGGTATCTTCCTTGTCAGACTCTTCCTTTTCGTCCTTGTCGCCAGACTCTGAGGGTCCATCGGCATCGCCTTCAGTCTCGTCATCGTTGTCGTCTTCCGCGTCGCTGTCAGGCGCTCCGAATGGCTTGGCAGCCTTCTCAGTCTTAAAAGAAGACTCGCCCGTCTTGGCGAAGCTCGACAGCGGTTTACCGCCTAGACCGCCGCCAAAGGCACTGCCAAACACTGAGCCGAAACCGCCATTTGCGCCGGCGGGCTTAACGCTGGCAAAAGGCGACGAGGCTGAGCCGGCACCACCAAAGCTGAGGGTGGGGGTAGGAGCCGGGGCGGCGGCATCAGGCTTGGATGGAGATAGACCGCCGAAAGGTGACGCGCCAGCCTTGGCTCCGCTGCCAAAGACACTTCCCTTGGTCGCACTTCCTAGCGAACCAAAGGGGGAGGCACTCGATGCCGCCAATTTAGCGAAGCCAGAATTAGCAAACGCAGAACTCGATGTTCCCTTCTTCTCGTCCTTTGCAGAATCCTGTGATGTAGCTGCGTCTGTTGCGGCACTCTCTGTCGTCTTTGTATCGGTAGTCGGTGGCGCCTACGGGAAGCGAAACAGCGTCAGTATGTATGCACGGCAAACGCCAGATGCGTCAAGGTCAAAAGCCTACAGGGGAATCGGCCGCAGCGTCACCAGAGCCGGCAACTTCGTCCCTATGTCTCTTCTTCTCCGGCTCCAGCCGCGAAGCCCTGTCCTTGGCCGAGTCGCTCGAGGCGACGCTCTTGACGTCGGCCTCGTCGGCGTCCTTGTCCTCGTCCAGCTGGTCGTGCGCCCGCTTCTTCTTGGGCGACGAGACGTGGTCCTTGTGGTCCTCGTTCTGCGATCCCGAAGGCGTCGTATCGGCGGTGGCTCCCTCCGCCTTCTCTGAGATGGCCGTGTGCTTCAGTTCTTTGCGGGCAGCGGCGGTCTCGGCGTCCTCCTTTGCGTCGATCGGGTCCGACTTGGGACTGCCCGGCTGGGGATTGTCGGCCATGGTGATTTATAGGTGCCGTTCCTGTTGGAGTCGGTTTTTGCGTCGCCGTGTACGCTCGTTCGTCGCTGGGTGGTGGGTGCGGAGGTTCTCTGTGCCCGACTTTTGCCAGCAATGGAGCAAAATCGGTGTAGTTCGGTAGCGTGGAATTTGCTGGAAAATGGGTATTGCCGCGCAGACGGGAGGCCAAAAAAGGCAAGAAAGGGAAAAAAGTTCGCAGTTGCTGTTGCAAAAGACCAAAACTCGTCTCCACGACGAGAGCAATAGTAACCGGGTCGTTGACAGGGCAAGAACACCGAGGTCCGCGTTTCTGGGTTCTGGGGTCGGTGGTGTCGCGCGACTGGCGTTTGGGGGTTAAGGTTGTGGTTGAGAAATGTCTACCTTAGCAAGGTAAGGTAGTCCAGGTAGTGGAGGTGCTACGATGTTGCTGCAGTGCAGTGCGGTTCAGTATAGTACACCTAGTACACACTCACTAAAAGGCAAGGTAGGCGCGATACAGGCGGGAGCGGGATGCGGTGACAACAGGCTCAGGCCAGTAACCTGCAAGTGTATGGTTCTCGTCTTTCGCGGAGGGATTTGACGTTGGTCACTGAGATGGGAAATAATTGGACGGGGCCGACTCCCGCTTGAGTTAATCTATCCAATCATTCGGTGCGCTCCGGGCTCGGATAAGACGACGGCACGACGCTGGCCAGACGAGAGAGAGAAAAAGAGCCCACCCTCATCTCAGCTCGTCCACGGGCAGGTTGAATTCCATTGGGCCCATGGCGGCATGCATTAGCGCCCTTTGCCTTTGAGATGGGCTAGAACTTCCTATCCATACCCGAGAAACTCGCTACCTCTGAATCTTTGTTCTGTCTTGGTTTCCCAAGGGTTTTTCTTTATTCATTTGTTATTACACACACTTATACGGCCACCCTACCGCAATATCCCAAGCTGGGCTATCCAATATGTCAAGGACCTCACTGCAACTTAGCTACGTGGACTGGTTAGTGAGGGGTACTTTAGACTTCAAAAGTCGAGGTCTGGTGTTTCTGAGGTGGTACCTTACACTGTACCGTACCAACGGTGGGGGTTCCCCGCCTCCGACGTCCTTCAGGGCCGCTCGTCTGAGGTGTCAGATGAATGGCCCTGCGGTTTGGTGGTGTGGCTGTCCAAAAAGGGCAATGCAGGTGACATTCTAGCGGCAACTACCGACGCCGCTTGCAGCTAGAATCTGGTCTTCCTGTGCCTTTGGTTCATGACCTGGGTTTGTCTAACAAGCACCTAGTGAGTGAAATGGCTTGGACTTAAAACCATTCCCACTACACGACATGTTCCGCTGGGAACTGCTTCCCCTCTTAGAACATTTTAGCCAAAGACAATTCGGGTACGGCGGCGCACGCGGAGTCATCGCGAGACAGGAGGACACTTCACAGCAGAAAATCAAACGCCCATTCTCATTCTTTGGCCCGCCACCATCCCGAGGATGAGTAGCACAACATGGATATCTAGAATACAGTGTGCGCCTTAGACCCTCGCCAAGGCCACATTTACAGTACATCTCTCAACCGTTCCAGACAAATCGGCCCCCTTTGGCTCCGACTTGCGACCTTGTCGTCGTCGTCGTCGTCGTCGCAGCTCAGCTGATGAAGCAGAGGCAGCCCAGGCCGAGGTAGAAGACGAAGAGCGGGTACACGGCGATTCCAACGCGGTTCTTGACCACACCACTGCCCCCCAAGATGCTGACGCCTGCCGCCAGAGACCACGCGACAAGGACGAGGTACACGGGGACTCGGACCACGGTCGGGATGCCAAAGGCAGAGAGGAGTGCCGCAATCACTAAGGGGAAGAGAGTATATCCTATGATGCAGACGCTTTGCGCGAAAGAGCTACAGTGGTTTGTTAGTATTCGCTGACACACACAACACAAAGAGCGACGAGGGGGAACGGTTCAACTCACATGCTTCCTCCCAACAGCTTAATCTGCAACGTCACCACAGCCTCTCCAATCCAAATCATGGCAAAGACACCGCTGAACACAACATCCTTCTGATCCGCCCTAGCATTGAAGCTGAGCAAGAGACTGAGGAGCAGGCAAAAGATGAGCGGGCCCCAGAGATCCCAGTCTCGCAGGCCGGGCGTCATGTTATTCTGCGACAGCAGCGCCTCCGAGTCCATGAAGCGGCTCGCCAGGCCCGTGAGCTCCTCCCGGGCGCCCGAGATGCCTGCGCCACGTATGTTGGCGTACGCGCCGCGCAGACCGTCGGCGTCGAACATGGTGCCGCCAAGCAGGTACTTGGGGTACAGCACCTCCCTCATCTTGGCCCAGACGGCGAGGAGATCGCGGCGGAGCGTGTCCCAAACGGACTCGTCGATTGTGTTTTGCGGCGCGGCGCGGTCCTCGCCGGGTATGCGTGACGTCCAGGCGTTCTCGTTCAGTGGCCGCGAGGAGGAGGAGCTCGAGCCGATGTTGCCCGTCAATGGCTGGCGCGAGGATGTGTTGCCGAGGGGGTCGTCGAAATCATCTAGATCGGCTTCATGACAGATGAAATGTTAGCTTGCCATCGCTCGGTCAGAATATTACATTCTCATGTTGAAAGCTTACCATCATCAGGGTCAATCAAGTCGTCGTCAGGCAAGGGAGGGTTGGCATAATCGTCTCGTTTGCTCGTAGATGCCATGGCTGTAACTCGTGTAATTTGACAAATCACACTATTGTCGTGTCTTCGTCCTTCGTAATGGCCAAGAAGGGAGTACGTGAAATGTGTTCGTGGATATCGCTAGGGTTGAATTGCAAGTTGTTCTGCACTTTCAAGTTTCCGAGATGGGATGGTGACTTTCTGGACCTAATTGACGTACGTAGCAGCTTGCGACTCCTGGGATAAGGTAGACTCCACGGTTTCCTCCAGCGAAGCACTAATAGGTGGTCCAAGCTCCCTTGAATCGGAAAAAAAGAGATCCGCATCCCCGATCCACATGATGCCACGCCATCGCTAACTGGCCAGAGAAGGCCCCCTCCCGTCCGCACCGTCCAACGCGTGAACCCCACTCCGTGCTGTACGGAGAACCCGCCCAAGCCTCAAGCCCGGATTCCAATGTGGATTCCCGTCTTGTCCATTGATGCGCCTGTAGCCGTCAATGCTGAGGTTCATATCCGGATACATTTCGACATCAAACCTAGCTACACAACCATGGACCATCGTTCAATATAGAGTTCGGACGCGAGCTGGATAATGTTGCCCTGAATTACCTAGTTTGAGTGAATACGCCCAAAAAAAAGAAGAAGAAGAAAACCGAGCCAGCAAGCAACCCTACTGCCAAACATTCTATATACGAATATTCTCCTCCTTTGCGAGCTCGATGGCCTTCATTTCGCCTCGCGGGGTATCTTTTCATTTTTACCGTCCGTTTCTAGTAAAACGCGGAACGCCGATGCCTGGTACACACAACCCCTTTTCATGTCCTCTTTGTCAGAGGGGAAACCCTCCCCAATTCCCCCCTCCCCCCCTTACCGTCATCAATCACTACTGACTTCCTTGGAGAGGTTTCAAAAAACCCCCTGCCTACTTGAATTTCCCAAATTGATCACATTCTGTTCTTTTGGAGTTCGCCAATGCGCTCCGATCAGTGTGAGATGGCCACCCACATACTGTCGTCTCCCGAGTCCGAGTGATTCAACTACTGCCATGGGTAGCGATAACCATGAGATGGATCATTTGGCCCTGCCGATCCATTTGAACCATTGCCGGAATTCCCGTCAATATGTCCGTTGGACTGGCCGTTAGCCTGCCCATTAGCCTGCCCGTTGGACTGGCCATTGGGCTGTCCGTTCGAATGCCCGCCAGCATGCCCATTGGAATGGCCGTTCGCCTGGCCTTGACCGTTGTACGGTGGGGGTATCTCGCCCCATGGCTGATTCTGCAGCGCTCCTCGTTGATCAAAACCCTGTGACTGTGGTTGATGCTGCTGACGACCAGGCTGGTAGTCATAATGAGGCTGCGGTTGATGATGCTGATGCTGCTGTGCTCGATGGTGGTTGTTCCTTGAGTAGGGGTCATACGCCGATGTGTAGGCAGGCTGTAAGCCGGGCCACGTGGGCGGCGCCGGCTGAGAGTAGATGTAGCTGCCCATCTGAGGCACATGGCTATACCCGGATTGTATGCCTTGGTTGTATGACTGTCGGTATGCCGCCGAGGGCGGACCAAATGTCTTTTCCTTGTCGTATTGCGTCCATCGGCGAACCGCCTGGTTTTCCGGTCCATGTAAAGAAGCACTCCCAGCATTGGGATCCCATATAGGGAGGCCACTATCTGGTATAGACTCGCCGCGCGGCATGCCTCGCGTGTATGTCGCGAGATTGCCATTGATTCCCACCAATGCCCAGGCAAAAACGGCAACATCTCTGATGGAGCTCATGAGATGGTCTACAGGTGGGCCCCCAGCAGCCATGACGTTGTCTTGCAAAGGCATGTACTGAGGCATGAGAGGAGGTCTGAAATTGTAGAGGGATTCCTGGGGGACTTGAGGCCGGATGGGATGATGACCCCAAGGCGCCGCAAAGAGACCGTTGGTGTAGGTTGGGACAACCAATGGCGGGTGAGGTGCCGGAATTGGTGGGCGCGCTCTGCGAATGACGACGACAAGACCGTCGGACGTGCATGATACGACAGCTTCGAGCTCAAAGGCCTGGGGTGGTTCCCGGCGGCGGTTGCGCAGGGGTTCCGCGGGCGTCGATGCCTGGGCGGCTGATCCGTCGGCCGAAGGGGCGGAGGTAGCTGCAGTGTTCTGCGTCTCGTTGCTCGAGCCAGAGGTGTTTGTAGTCGCTGTTTGGTTCGCAGAGCTGTGGTTCGACATATCCGGACGACCTTGGTCTTCTTGTTTGATGACAGGGCCGTCATCATCGTCAATATCCATGCGGCCATCGAGTTGGACGCCTCCGCCATCAGAGTCACTGGAGTTTCCGCTGTTGTGCTCTTCGTCTCCCTCCTCATCGTCAAAATCCTCAGGCCGACGCGGATCTCTGTACCAGAACCTCAAGTAAGCAATCGAGTCATTGGCCTTTGCACTTTCCAAGCAGCGAATGGCGTCCGGTAGGCAGTTCTCCTGTATGCACTCATAAAAGCTCTTGTCTTTGATCTGGTCGGGTCTAACGCCAAGAATCGACGAGACTGCATTGGTGGCGAACATGACGGTCAGAGTGCGGGTGAACCTATTGAGGATGAGAGCTGCGCGGGGCTCGCGTTCCACGGGAGGCATTCTGAATTTGGGTGAGAGATGCTCCAGCATGTGGTAACGAGGGTCCCGAGGGGAGCTTGAGAACAACCGACGGATCTGAGGTGCTTCGACGGCTCGTCCTGTCACGACATTAGCATGAGAATGAATTGAAGGTGAGGCTGAAGTGTGTTCGCTTACTGTGACTCTTTTCGTCCCGTCGATAAATACTGGTACAGGCAACCAAGACATCGTGGACGACAGTGAAGCAGCATTCGCAGCTCACCCACTGGCCATCGCGGGCCATGATGCGAGCATAGTGAAGCACGGCTGCCTTGTCCAGCAAGACACCGCGACTGTGAATAGAGCGAGCGAAGGGTACCTCGTCGGGGTGAAAGAAGTCAAAGCATGATTTTCCCTGCACTTCCTGGGGGGTATAACCCAGTATGTCGTAGACTGAGTCGGACACGAATAATATGGCAGCGCTGGGGTCCGTGGAATGAATGGTCATGAACGTTTGCTCCATGGCAAAGAACAGTTGGCTCGTGGCTGAAACAAGGTCTGGGATATATGTCCGATTGAATCGCAATTACGTCCGTCTCTCTCGCACGTCGTCCGGAGTCTTAATCGGCTGCGAAGTAAGCCGAGTATGGTTTAAGAGAATGCTTGAATGCCGCGGAGAGCCTGGTGGATCCTCAATACCGCAAGGCGTCGAACCAGTGGCCGCGCCCAATAGAAGCTCGATTATCTCAAGCGGTAGCTCTACTACGTCTGGGGAATCAATCGGGTCTGAGCTGAGCGATTGTTTCTCTTAGATTGTGGTTGACTGTAGTACGCGCTGGTTTGCTGGGCGTGGGACACAGATTGCGCTTTTACTTCGCAAGCGAAGGCTGTCAGTCTCACTCTCACGGGCTATACCGATAGAGTGGCTGGGGCTGTGAAAACGGCGGGCTCGACTTATGTGACTGGCGCAGAGTAGCAGGAGTGCAGAGTATGGACGGTATTGCGTCGCGTCGTACACAGGCAGGTATGCGCAGTGAGAAAAAAGCGGACGGGAGGTGTTCAAGTGACAGTTGGCAGCTCGGTGCGGCTTACTGCAGAAGGGAGAAACGGGGGGCTGAAAGTCGAGGTGTAGTAGAATATCCAAGCTGATGGATAGTGCGGAGAGGGCGCAAGCCGGTCAGAACGAGACCGTTTTGTGGTGGTGGTGGTGGTGGTAAAGGAGGGTTTTTGGCGTTGGCGGGGGTTGTAAACGTCGCGGTTCCCTCGAAGTTAAGGTAGTCTGAGTTTGAGGTACATGCAGACACAGATGACCTGACGTAGTGGATGTACTCGGACGTTGAACGAAGGTTGGCTGAAATCTCGAAGAAATACGTCGAGGGTATGCGAGGAGATGCAACCTAGGTAGTATCTGTACCGTACTCCGTAGCTGCAGGTAGCTAGGTAAGGTAGGTAGGTAGGTAGACTAACTCAAGCAGCAGGCAAGGTAAAAAAATAAATGAAAAAAAGGTAAGGTAGGTTAGATAAGTTGGGACGAGCCAAGCTGCTAGTGGCGAAAACGATGGGTAGCTTGTTGATTGCGGGATGCCGTTGGTTGTTCAAGTTTGGGTCCAGAATGACAGAGAGAACAAACACCTAATAGTGTAGTAAAGGCTGAGAGAGAGGAGGAGGAGGAAGAAAAAAGAAGGAGGAGATATGAAGGAGTGCCATGTAGGTATTGCAAATGGGCGGAGGAGGCGAGCATCTTTTATGACAGCTCGTTTGGCAAGTGGTTTGGCAAATGTGATTTGAGAGAGAGAGAGAGGCTGCGGCGGCGGCGACTGCGGCGGCGGGGGGACGGGAGTGAGGTGGAGGTGGAGGGAGGGCGGGGGGGGGGATGTCCAGCTCTCTGCGCTGAGGCTTCTTCTCCTCTGCTTCCATTTTGCTTTGCTTTGCTTCCGTCTCTGCTCTCTGCTCTCTGCTCTCTGCTCTGTGACAGCACCGCACCGCAGCGCGCATCTTCTCATCAGTGAGTCTGCAGCACAGCGCCCCCCTCCTCTCTACGGAGTAGACTCCCCCCCCCCCGTCAGCCAGCGACTCGGGTTTCGCAAAAACGGATAGGGCAAAAGATTGGTGAGGAGAACTGAGGTGACAGGGCCCAGCTGAGCAGAACAGGGTCCCGGGGCCCAGACCCCCCTCCATCGTCTTGCACCACCAGGTGTGACTGCGAAGTATGTATGGATACCACCACGACTTCGACTACTGTGTCTCCGTACGCAGTATGGATACCACAAGGGTCATGAACACGGCTGTCGACTTCTCCAACGTCAACCTTCACCTGCGAATACTTAACCCCCGGTAGCTGAGCAAAATGTGGGTGCGTAAAGCATGCCCGCGCGCTACAGAGTGTCAGTATCCTTACGGACGGGATACACAGATGAGACTTGATAGTCGAGACAGAGAGGACAGACGGATGGATACCCTTGGACGAGGTATCTCTCCGGTCCCCGCTACGGGTACGGATACACAGGCACAGGGGGCAGCTTCGACCGACAGAACACTCAGAGACGTGCCAGGCTCCATAGGTAGCCATCATCCATCATCCATCATCCATCCTTGCGGATGCCGTGCGGCTTGCCTGGGTCATGATCATCTTCTCTCGCGCCAGGGCCACGCTTTCAGGGTATCACCATCCCCCCCAGACCAAAAAGTACAACTACTTTGGTGCCTACACAGAGTGACAGACTCTCTGGATAACACAAAGCGGCAGAGCAGTACCCATCAGCTCAGTATCCGCACTTCCCAACGTCTAGCAATGTATGCCCGTGTACGGATATCCATAAAAGGGCACTAAGACAGGGGCAGGGGTTCGAGGGTGTCTTTCCCCCCAAGCTCATACGTAGCCCAGCTGGAGCTATGTCCTCCATGTCACAGTATGATTCGCCAATCCATGCCTCCATGGGAAATAAGGGAATAAGACTGCTCAGCTAGTATCGCTTCGGTTAGCTGACCTACATACGTCCGTACTACCCGCCGTGCCGCGCTGCTCTGTTCTGTCCCAACCAGCTACACGTATAGACTCCATCTGTCCCTCGACGACGATATAGCGTGTGTGATAACATCCCTATGCTGCTTTCTGTTACCAAGGTATCCGTAGATGGTGGCAGCGGAGGAATCGGCGATCGTCTGCAACTCGACTCGGTGTCCGGACCAATACAGCCACCTTTTTTTTATGAAGGCCCCCGAGACTGCAACGCTTGTTGATGGGGGGAGGGGGGGGCTTATTCAATTGACGTTGACAGCGGGGCAGAATAAAATGCAACTATGCCCGTTCCTTGTTTTCATATCTGGCGCATTTTTTTTATTCTTTCTTTTTTATCCTCCTTCCTGGCCCATGTTTGGATTGTCGAGCCGCCTCCATCACAGCAATGCTGTGTCAACAAATCATACCAATGATGATCAGAGCCCAGCTTGTCACGTCTGCTCTCCCAGCCGAGGGGAGGAGGGCTGACAAAAATGGGCAAAATGAAGTGATGTACCAAGTAGTGGTAGACACTCTCGAACCGGGATACTACTCCCATAGTCTTGCGCCCGGAGGGACCCGGCCATACTCAACCGCGAACCCGATGAACATTGATTAAATGTTACACACTCTGCCGGCTGCTTGGATGGGATGTCAGAGGGATTGATGTGTCTCCGACACTGAGCTCCAGCCTCCAGTCTATACCCTGGCTCCTGGAGGAGCGGGTAACCAATCTACAGAACATCGTACAAGGTCAGGCAGGCATCGTTGCCGCACAACGTGCCAAGTTGCCTACTACCCGGTGCGAGCGTCCACGCCGCGTTGGAGACAGGCCGCACACTCACTTCATGCCGTTTAATGGTGGCTAGGTACTGCTGAGACAAACCGTTGAGAAACATTGCAGAGCTGGAACCTGAGATCCTTGTCCACATGGCCCGGATACAACGTCCTGCATCGAGCGTCAACATTTTCGAACGCGGATGGACTCGCTCGAGCTGTCTGCCAACAGCTGCCATTGGAACCAGCGCCATCCGGAGGTGTCGAACTGTCGAATAGTGAGCATAGATGATAGACAACAGCCGCTGGTACCTGCGTGTGCATGGGTTCGCGCAGTGAGGGCCGGGCTAGTTGTTAAAATTGCCGCCATATATCCATACTTGATAGTTGGGACCTTGGTCTGTTGCTCTTTCGAGCCGAAATCCGAGCAAGATCACCCTCGAACCGCGTCAGTCCCGACATTTTCGCCGGGCATTGGCGATGCTGCGGGTTGATGCATAGCCTTTCGCCTCGCGGGATTGCACGCATTCGAGAACAAGCTGCCGTACACTAGATGAGAGAAAATCTTCCGTCATCAATCATTCGATTTTGAAAATCCAAAACCAACAGCAAGCTCATGTTGACGAACGAGCTGCGAGCTTCTGCGTCGAGCTGTCCACTTCTTTTGCCATGCCCATGTCCATGATATCGAAAGCAGACATGGGGTTTGGGGATCTCGCAGGGGTGATCGGACAGTTCTTGTCTTGTTTGGGAAGAGCTTGCGAGAACGCGGCCCTTTATCCCAATTCGAACTGACAGCCGATGGAAATTGCAGGGCAGCAGAGCCCGTTTCCCTTCCCCAAGCTCTCGTCACTGACGCTTGCTGTCTCCTCGTCAAGCCGCCCGTCATCCGTGTGAACGGGAGTGAAAAAGGCTAAAATGGCGTCCGTGTGGGTTGAGCGTCCGGGCAGGGGAGGGCGCTATGCTCTGCTAGGCATAGCTTGATGTCTGACTTCAGTTGACAGCTGTGAAGACATCAGAACCCGGTTCACCAGTTGGGATCGACTGCTAGGATCCCTGAGCCAGTCCGAAAGCCACAGCTCGTGTGGCCCATGTCTTCAAACTGTCCCTGCTCGTAATTATCACGACTTCTTCCTCTTCGGAAAACCCGAGGGGACATTCGTGCACAGTCCTTGCCAAGTCAGATGCGGAGGGTTGTTCTTGCCAGGACGTTACGTACGGATGTTTCCGTCGCCCCAGGCCCCTGAATTTCAACAGATGAGATCGTCAATAACACAATCTTTTTTTTCCCGCCAAACGTACGTAACTCTGGCACACGTTCGGAGTCAACACAAACAATGTTGAGCGTACTCGAGCTAGATGAAGAGAAGTTTATCTGAACACCACCCAAAGTGGAGGGAAGCTGTTGATCGTTGGAGGCTCGAGACGTATGCGCCGCTCGTACGGAGTATCTTGAAAGTAGCTATCGATGTCTAGGTACCTTACTAGAGAATATGCAATGTGTATATCGACTGGACACTTTTATCCTGTTTGCCTCAAGACTCATTTTGTTCCCCTCTCCTTCACCAGATGAAGAATTGGACTGTCTCTTTGAAAGTCGCAGGGCCCCTCGATGTCCGTTCGTGACGTGAACCACATGTAGACAGGATGCCGAGAACGCGGTGCCAGGTCGCGGGGGGCGGATGGTTTGTGCGACCGACATGAAAGATATCGCGGCGGCGTACCCAGCATGGCCCACGGACAAAGACCCACGACGGGACAGGTTTATTAACAGTTTGCGGATCCCAATTGCCATGACACAGCTGTCAGGGGTTGAACAGACATGGAGGGATCCGTACAGTGCTCCGTAGACGTATGGTATTGACAGGCCGGAGCATAATGGGATTTCTTGCTGTACGAGGGCGATGCAGGCTCGATATCGAAATGCGGTGATGGATGGTTGGCATCGAGACTCGACGATTGGGCGGTATGAGAATTTGCAAGAGACGAGGGCGCGACCCGCCGTCATTTCTCACATCCCTGGATGCCAGCTGACGTATCCTCAAATGATGTGCCTCTTTGTCTTGCGGATGCGATTGAGGAATCAATGCTTCGTGCCTGCACTGATGTCGTACTGCACTGCTGCCATTCTGTGTGCAATGCAATGAGTACCGGGAAGCAGAGACGAAGCCTGGGAACAGTATCGTTTTTCGAGAATTGAGTATCAAACTGTGATGAGAAGCTAGTCAGACGAGCTCTCACGTTACACAAAAGACTTGGATATCACGCGGCGCCGCAACAATCAGCCTCCATACCTTTTCGCGCCTGGTTTACCTCTTGGATAATGCAGGGCGTTCTTTAGTCTGATGCTAGGTGATGCTCAGCGCTTGCATAATGGTGTCTTGCGGCATCAGCCGTCTGGCATCTGCTTGGGAGGTCTCAGACTCGTACAGATACTACGCGAAACCATTTCAGTAGTCGACGTTTGAAGATGGCTTGGTCTGTGAGGTGAGGTAGGTAGCGTAGCGTCAAGTGAGGTGCTGAGGTAGAGTAGTAGTGTCCGCGGGCCAGGAAAAGAGCCGGTGCGGCCACACCAGTATCCACTATCCCTGGAGATCCGCTCTTTCCCTGCACCAATTCGACATGGAATTGGCCCGGAGGACGAACCGTGCAGGACACACACCCCGGGGAAAGAAGGACCCTAAGGCAAGGCGAGGTAAAGTAGGTAAGGTGTTAAGGTACCTAGGGTTCCTTAGGGAGGTACAGCGTTCCGAGGTACCGGATGACAACTCGGTTTTTCTTGGATACCTTCATCAAGGTGCCATTGCCCTAGAAAGGTTGGTAGGTGTGCCAAACTTCGCTCCGCACTTCAAGTACTCAATCCTTGGAACGGTACAAGAGTATTCGGTCTCTTTTGTCATCGACCGATCTAATAGCCCTGTCTCCCCTCTCTTTTCTCAACATCCCGTTGCTCCTCCTAGGCTTTCGATGTCGAGGAAGGCTTGACGTTTCCTCGATCAATCACCTCCTAATCACATCCTAATCACCCTCCTTAGGAAGCCATCCCCGTCCCCAAATATCATTTTTCTTCCGAGTCTGCTGTCAAAACATGGCAAAAATGACGGAGACATCTTGGGTTTGAAGTCTTGTTATTTGACGGCGCCTCAATGATATCGCCTCCTTCCCTGTCATATGCCCGAAGGGGAAATCGCAGGTCTTTTTGAACCTACAGCTGGTAGTTTTTTCAATGTTTGCTCGCCCTTGTGCCCTCCCGCCAGGTAGATACGTTAGTACGCAGCCGGTTTGTTGACTTCTCAGCCATGGTAGTTTCAATGATGACCGAATGACAATAGTTTTGTATCATCGCTCGCGTGTCACCTTCTGTATGGACAATCTTTGGTTTACACATCGAATTGACGTACCCATTCATACTTTGGGTTTGGGGCAGATCCGAGCTTCTGGACCGAGTCACTCCTTGGACAAGGCATCTTCATAGACCGAGAACGCGAATCAAATAGTGGCCGATGCCTACTCGTACCACAAAATTGCTTCACACCGTGGTAGATGGGCGAGATAAGCCGTTGTCCCAACGAGGTAGTTTTCCCAATTTCAATGAAGGTGTTCCTGATCAAAGACTCACTCGGTCTTTATTAAGAGGCGGGGTTGATGAGAGAAAATGGTGCAAAATGTGGCCCAAATCCATACTTGTTGAAAGCCTGGGGACCTGGAGAAATCCCGGTCGTGATAAAATCGGAAATGGTTCGAGGTTGCTGATGTGATGTTCTCATGGCCGGTGCTGTTCGAGGGCTAGCGCAACCGTTAAAGACGTTTCCATCATCAACCCCAATTGACCCCTTCCTCCACTGATTCGGGCACTGTAGTGGCCCCGGCCCGGCCTTGACTAGGTAGGTATTCGAGGTTCCGTCAACCACGGGGCGGCCCACTAAAGCGGAAAGTTCCTATTGACGAGTGCGCGACCGACTGCGTGTTCTATTTTCAAAGTTTCCTCTTTTCACGTCCACATTCGGCGAGAACAAGTGAGAAAACGCAAGCCCCACCTGCCGGGCTCCGTCTCCTTCCTTTCCAATTTACCTGCTAGGTGAGCTACCTTACCTTGCCCTGCATTGCTTCATTACCTTACTACCTAGGTACACCGTACCTTGAGTTCACGCGCTAGGCACGGAGCATTCCTACCGATTTCTTTCTGTTGCCAACTGCCACTTTCATTGCATAGCATTGCCTTGCTCTTTGTCAATTCTCTCTGCTTACCTTATCTTACCTAGGTACTTAGTGCACCCGTAACGAAAGTCCGACTTGAGGTTATGACCTGGGACCGGAGCAGCTACAACTAACAAGAGTCCTTGCACAAAACACACGCCAATAAACACAAAGCTGATCTCGAGTTATCAACTGCATCTCGACGCGTCTTGCCTCCCTCTCACGCCCTCCGCCCGCAGTTGCACTCTGACAGACAAGACTATCCGTAAGAAGTTTCCGCGCAAAAGAGTTGGTTGGCCATCTCTGAACTTCAGGCCTGGGTTGCCTTCAACGCGTCCTCCGCTCCCGACCTCTATTGACATTCAATGTTGTCATGGCCCCCACCTCAACACCAACTCCATATGACTTTCCGAGACTGAGAGTCTCGGTTCATCTCGAGGTACTTGCTCCCCCTTTCTTTGAGCTAGCCGAACTGGGGTCGAGGTCCCCTTACTGCTCTTAGTCTATTCTTACCTTTTCTCCCTTACCCGTGTAGCTATGAATTCCCATCAGAGTTATCCCAGCTGCAATAGCTACATTGAGAATGCCATGTTCTTTACGTGGCTCTTTGCCGTTCAATAGAGTTTCCGCTAACATGAACTGTAGGATGACACTAGGTTCCTCGCTCAAGATGATCCGGTGCCTGGTAAGCCCTGCCCCAGCATTATCTCGAGGCATGCTATCAACAGTGGCTAATCTCGCCTCAGAGTTCTTTGATGTCAAATTCTGCCCCTATCAACCATTGGATGCGAGACCCGTCTTCGCCGCCGTCAGTAAGAAGCATGTAAGTTGCTGCATCCGAGTGGTTGTCTTGGGAGTGATCTTTGAGCCCTGACCTCTTCTCCAGATAATAGTTTGTCGCCTCACTGCAGCTGCCGACGACTCGAATCCATGCGAAATTATCAGCATAATACGGGATGATGATGTGCGTCCTCCCTAGTATTCAAATTACCCACAGCAGCCTCGGCAACTGACTCGGATAAAGACTGAGGCAAGAAATTACTCCTGCACTTGGACAAGAGACGCGGAGACCGGCAGGCCGCTATTGTGCTACGGCGGCGAAGACGCCAAGATCAAGGTTTACGACATAATCGAACAGAAGCTCGTCAACGTGAGTTGAGACACATCTAACGTATCCTGCAGAGGATTTGCTCACATCTCACTTAGTGTCTCGTAGGCCACGGCGGAGTGAGTCATGCCTGGATAATATCACATATTGGGGGCTCCCGCTGATGAATCTTCAGGACGTTTGTGACGTGGTCACGTCTCCGATAGACCCTCTGATTATCGCCTCGTGCTCCGACGATACGACAGTCCGGATATGGAGTCTAGATCCCAAACATGAGAAGCAGCCCTGCTTGTGCATTCTTGGAGGCGAAGGTCATTACTGGAACCTGCTAACATTAGTACGTATAGCTCTATTGCCGCGTTCTGGTTGCAACTCTGAGGCTAACTCTTGTGTATAGGCATGGCACGACACGGGCCGATATATTCTTTCCGCCGGCCATGACCAGATTATCAATCTCGTAGGCAATAATTCCATGCGCCGCTCCCATGTCCCATGATTAACAGACCGCACAGTGGACAGTACCAGACCTTCCCACTGAGCACACCGACCGCCCAGTGGAGGTTCATTATCCTCACTTCTCAACATCAGAGGTTCACAGCAGTCTCGTGGATTGGTTAGTCTTTGCTTGAAAAACTGCATATTACACAGTACTGATTTCTCACAGCGTGTCCTTCTATGGCGACTACATTCTTTCTAGAGCCTGCCACGATGATGTGATTGTCTTGTGGAAGATTGAAGGCTTCTCGTCCCAGGACCCGCCCCCTCCGCAGTCCATGGCCCCGACAACCATCAACCCGGCCAATCTCACCCGCTCTGCCTTTAGCCCGGGCGTTTCGGCAGAATGTCCAGCTCCCTACACGCGGCTCATCGAGTTCCAAACGCTCGGTTGCGGCCCGCAATTCTTCATGCGGTTCAAGCTGCACTTCGTCCCCGATCAGCACCCTATTCTAGCCTTCTGCAACGCCAACGGCAAAATCTACTTCTGGGACTTTGAGCAGATTACAGGCTTCCACGACTACGTCAACGCCGTCAAGAGGCCCAAGAGAGACGGCGAAGAGGCCGTTCTGAAGCCCAGTTGGCTGCCGGCCATCACCCATCGGGCCAATACGAACGGCAAGGCCGCGCCGACGGTCCGAGAGAAGAAGGCGGCCGACAAGGCTCACCGGACGGAGCTCGAGCAAATTCCCGAGCTGAGGGCCCAGTACAACCAGGAAACGCTGCAGACGTGGGATGGCAAGTTCACCGTCGGCAACCCTCAGGTGCCTCTGAAGCCTCACAAGATTGAGAACTGCGGCGCTTCGACTTTCGTTGGTAGACAGGTTGCTTGGAGCCCCGGAGGTGAATGGTGCGTCGTTGTGGGTAGCTCCAACTTTGCTCTTGTTTTCCAGAGATGGGTACCCAAGAAGGATGCGTGAGTGACTTAATAGGATGGAGGGGTGTTGGAGGGTAATACCAGATAGAGAGGACGGTCCCTTGGTCCGTCTCAATCTCTCTGATGCTCTCGACTAGGTAGCTTAGTTTTCCGCGTCAGAATAGTATTGGCCAGCGCTTCTAGCTAGCTGTACGATACTCTCTGAAGGGGAGTGACGAGAAGACAGGCAACATAGGTCCCTCGTCCTCCTCAACGGGCGCCATCAGCTTCTGAATCAAAGCATCAAATTTCCCGCCGTCCTCCGCCATCTTCTGAAAGCTTCTCCGCGCGTTATTCCTCTCCGCCTCCCGCCGCGCCCTGGCTTCCGCCATCTGGCCGCCCTCCTCGTCAAGCGTGTACGACGGGATGAGCAAGTCGCCGATGTAGAGCGACACCATCCCGCGCACCCGCCACAGCTCGGCGCTGTGCGAAAAAGGCCGATCCTCTAGCAGGTCGTTCATGCGGCCCGCCACTTCGCGCAGCATGTCGAGCGTCTTGAGCCGGATCTGGTCCCTCGCCTGCCGCAGCCGCGTGTCCCGCCCGTTGACCTGCTCAGACGACCGGAGGCCGGATCCCTCCATCATGCTGTCATCCCCGGCACCGCCGTCGAGGAGCGAAGAAGGCTCCTGCCACGACTCATCCTCCCAATCCTCCGCCTCGCGATTCACCCGCCTCAACGAGACCGCGTGCTGCGCATGCACCTGGAAAACCTCGTAACTCAACAGCGCAGGCCAAAAGTCGACGGCGCACACGGCGTGACGGTGCTTGTAGTTGTAAGGAAACCGCTGGATCAGGTCCCGAAAGTACTCGCGCACACGCGGGGCGTTGGCGAACGGGTACGCCTCGTCGTCCGTGGCCGTGGCGCGCGCGCTGCCGCCCTCGCGCATGAGGATCTCGGCGCCGAGGGCCCAGTAGTGGTTGCGCCGCACGTCGACGGGTTTGCCGTGGGCCGTGGACCGCGCGAGGATGCCAAAGGCGCGCTTGGCGTTGGCGACGTCGCCGGCGTCTAGGAAGCCGTAGATTGCCCGAACGAGGGGCCGGAAGGGGGATTTTTCAGAGGCGTATTTTGGTTTTAGGGTGCTGTCCTTTTTCTTGCGGCGGCGCTTCTTGTCGTCTTCTTCTTCCTCTCGATCCTCTTCGCCTTCTTCTACCTCGCTGGTCTCGAGCGCTTTTAATAGAGACCCCGACGAGGCGGACGGTCCTACGCGGGCCGGCGCATCTGGGTCCTGCCAGTGGCGGTGCGGAAATTTGCGCTGCGTCCTCGAGGGCAGCTCATCCGTCTCTGCGAGACCGGCTAGATGGAGCTGGCGGAGGATGGAAGGAGTATGGCTGAGCGGGTTGATGGAGTCGCTGGGGAGCTGAGACTGGTATCTATACTCGTTGCTGTCGCTCATCGACATCGCTGAGGCAGACCTCTTGCGGCTGGTGGCTGGCTGGCTCATGGTCGCTTTCGCCTAGTGCGCGGGCCCATGTGATGAGGTTCTGATAACACGGGTATAGCTATTGATGTCAAATAATTTATGAATATGTTGATATTGTTATTGAAGGTTCATTTCTCTTGGTCGGCTTGAGTGAGGTTGAGGTAGTGGTGTAAGTAAGGTGAGTGTGTGGTGAGAATTCGGTCAAGAGTGAAGCGGGGCCGTCTGCTTTATTTACACTGTGTCTACCATAAGGGTACCAAGCATCGAGGGATGGACGTGGAAGCTTCAACAAGCTGCTCGAAAATCCTTGCGCCAGACTTCATGACTGCCTTTCTGTTGGAATTCAGTTCAAGTAATTGTCTATGGCTAAATATTGTGATTAGGGGTCCAGGGCAGCCTTGTTCTTGATCTTCATCTGCTCTTCACCCTAACTCGATCTAAGAAGTATCGCTCCGGAGTGAGCGTCCCTTAATCATTTCTCCTCAACTCTTGGGTTTCTTTGTAAGCTTGTCATCACGATAGTCCCGTACAGCTGCTAGTTCCAATTGATCGAAATTTGACCTGCCTCGAGGCACTACGCACTTCAAGCTCTATTTGATCTTGGGGCAAGGCAAGCAAAGCCTCAACTAGCCCATTTTTCCTGTCTCGAGACTCAACAACCGACAAAGGTCATGTTGTGGTAAATTCCTGGAATTGAACCCCATAGTCCAGCATGGAACGCAGGAAAAGAGGCACTTTCACGATAGCTGCCTTTGTGTGTGTATGCAACAAGTCATGGGAAGGGAAAAAAAGCAACGTCTCGATGTATCTTTGGTCATCACAGTCGCCTAATGTACATTATCTAGAATTGGCAAGTGTCTTCAGCAGTTACAAGCATCCGCTTACGCTGACTTGCGCTCAAAGTAAGTCCACTGGCCCTCAACAGGCTTCTCCTCAAGGTCCTCCCATCTGATTATGGCTGTTAGCAAGGTCGGGAGAAAATGGATGAGAGAGGAAAGAACGTACACCTTGGCCTGGGTCATCACATCCACGAGCTTCAGCTCGCCCTCGGCAACCTGAATGACCTCCTCAATGAGGCCAGCTCCGATCTTGGTCTCCAACTCGGAAATCCTACAACATGTCAGTATAAGCCCCCCTTCCCCGTTGCTAGCAAAACCGTCTCGATGTGAGGGTCCTGCTCCGGGAAAACACAAAAACGTACTGGTCGGCCGTCAATTGCGGCTCCGCCTCCCACTGCACCTTGGCAACATCGTTCAGGTCCTTGCGGTCGGCGAGAAGCTGGTGGTCCTTTCGCTCGGCCTCGCTACGGGGGCCCTCCAGGGTACCGCCCTCGTCCTTCTCGCCGTCCCACTCCTCGTAGCGGACGTCCTGCTCCTCGTGCTGTGTCGCAACGACAAACGTCCTGCCGCCGAGCTTCACCGTCCGCGCGCCGCTGCCGTCGACGCGGCCGCTGACGAGGCGGAACTGTTCGGGCTTCTCCTTGACAATCTGCTCGGCCCTCTTCTCCCACTCGGGGTATCCGGGCGGTACCGTCGCTTCGACGAGGCTGAGGCGGTGCTTCGTGATGGCTTCGACCGATTGGCGGTAGAGGGAGGACTCGGGGACCGTCTGGAGCTTCTCGAGGGTGGTACCGTACAGATAGAGCAGCGTCGACCGCGGGCTGTTGTGTGTCCAGAGGCCGGTGAGACCTGTCGGGGTGCCGGCTTCGAGATAGCGAGCAGGCTTGACGCCCGCGAGCAGGCGAAATGTTCTCCGCATGGTTGCGATATCAATTGGCTCGAATTGGAGATCGCGGGTGTTCGGTGAATTGAGCTATGGAGCGCAAGGTCGGCAGCACTTGGGGAGGTAGTGTCGCTTGGATTTCGTTGACCAGTAGATTTCCTTACATAAGTCAGCACTCCCAGTCACGTGACTCTAGTCTGTCAGTCAGGCACTCTCGGAGGTGCAAATGTGCATCGCTTTTTGATAGCATTTATTCCAATCCAATACATGCATTTGACAAGCTTAGGGATTTTGGCCGCATTCTGTGCTTCACTCAAGATTTTGAGTGAAGTGGTGACGGCAATTTGGGAACCAAATATTGTCATTCGCATGACGCTTCACCGATGATGTACTACTGATATCATGACCAACGAGAGACTCTCTCGACATGAACACACGATAGGTAGGCATGCAGGCTGGCACTGGATTGATAAAGCGGACAAGCTATTTGAATTTTGTGCCAAACCGTACTGCCAGCCGCAATTGCTGGGAGTCGTTCGGAACTCGTCAAACATGAAAACAACTCTATATTCAGAAGCCGTAAAATCAACCTTGAACGACGTAACCAGGACGCTCTCACACCCTACCATGGGGGTTTCGGGCGTCGATAATGAATCGAAGTAGTCCCTCAAGTCACACATGGCTGAAGTAGAAACAAGTCGTCTCTCAACGATGCATGGTGCGTAACATACGCGGCCCCAGCCACACCGGCTGCAACGAAAGCAATCGGGCTTCCTCCAACCCTCAAGCACATCAACCCGCGGAATGCTGGCAGTTCGCTACACATCGGCCGAAGCTAGGTACGATGAAGCTGCTATACTGCGAAGGCGGCGGCGATCAAGAAAATAGGCGCTCACTTCCAGCCGCTTAAGAGGCGTTCTCACGGCTCTTGCGGTAGCTGGCCTGCAGCGAAAGGGCGTCAGCACGGATCGGTCTTCGTTATACTTCGTAGTTCGAGGCGCGACTAACCTCCTGCTCAACCTGCAGGCCATCGACAACCGGAGCGAGCTCGCTCAAGATCTCGTAAGCCTTCTTGTGGTACTCGATCTGAGCAGCAATCAGGTCGGCGAGGTTGCGAAGGGGCTCAGGGGTATCCAGAACCTGTAAAGAGAGTTAACAATCACCGATTTCGTGCAGGCAAAAAGTCCATGTGTACGGACATTCTTCATGACACCAACGGCCTCCTCAGTCTGCGTGACAAAGTCGTCCTCGGCCTTCTCGATCTCCTCCTGGGCCTCAGGGCTCAGCTCCTGCGGCTGACCCTCGTCGGGACGAGTGGCGCCGGGGCCCATCTTCCAAGTGGTACCGTGGGCGCGGGCCTTGGCGGCATCGAGAGTCAAGCGGGACTTCTCGACGTTTTGGCGGGCGCGGGTCGCGAACTTGAGGTTGGTGTTCAAGGTAGTGTTCCAGCCGGCAAGAAAGCGGCTCTGGATCTGAGCGTCCTGGGCCATGCGGGACTCACCAACGCGCTCCATAGCCAAGGCATACTTCTCGAGCGCCGTAGCCAAGGGATCCTCGCCCGTACCGGTGTGCTGCTGGTGAAGGACCTGGCTGCTTGACAGACTGGCCCGGGCAATGGCATGGTTGAAGGTCTTGGGCTGAGGCTTCGCCGAAGGAGGAGCGGTCAGGGCTGCCTGGGCCTCGGCCGGGGAACCAGCGGACGAAAGAAGAGTAACCTTCTCGCTGACGGTGCGACCGAGATCTTGGAAGGTCTCCTTAATGTTAGGCGGGTAATCGTAGGCCTCGTTCGAGTATTGCGAGCTTCAGGTCATCGGTGTTAGTGGTCGGTTTTCGGCTTATGGGGCCTCTCCGTCGAGAACTCACGTCACAGCCAGCATCTTCTGATGGACCTGCTTGAGGGCATCGACGCGCTTCTCGAGATCAATGTAGTCGGGAGGAAGCTGGGTCTATGGAGGACGAGGCGATTAGCTCTTGCTTAATTGAATGACTGATCAAATTAGCGCAAAGAAATCAAAGTACCTTGTCCTCAGCCTGGCCAAGCTGCTCCTTGGTGTACTGGAAAGTACGGGAGGCGAAAGGGGTGATCGAGGACCCAAAGGAGCTGCATTGTTGGGAATTCGTCAGCCTGGATACAGCACTCGCGACCGCTGACATGAAGGGTATGCGACAACGCACGTGAAGCTTTTGCCGATATTCTTGAAATCCATCTTGGAGGTGGTTTGATGGGACAAAGTTAGGTGGGAAAAGAAAACAACTCGGTCGCTGCGGGAAAGTCGGCACTGACGATAGTGCCTGTTGAACGGGTTGAGGTGGGTTGTAGATGCGGGAGTTCTGCCTCGTGCCTGCCTGCGACCTGAAGCAAGATAGACAGGTATCCAGTATGTTAAATTGGCTGCACAGCAACCTCCAGCATGCTGTCACAAGCTACCCAGGGGCAGCTGGCCAGGTGGATCGGTCCAGCAGGGAATGGGCGCACACTAGCGCACGTGATTCATGGAACGCCTTTCGGTACGTACTTACGCATCTTTGGATGGCACCGTCGTGACTGTCTCCTCGTAGTTGGTGGATGCATCCCTCCCTTACCTTACCTTACTTAGAAATACCCAGCAGCAGTTTGTCCTGCAGATTCTAGCTGGGTAGGTTCTTGGTCCCAGGTGGAAACTATAGGCCTTGCTTAAATGCACGTTTCCTTTGTCGTACTTTCAAAGAATAGCTAGGTACCTTGCTTGATGACCGTCCTTCAACTAAGTCCCACATGTAAGCCAGTGGCGTCGACGGATAGATATTCACAACGGCTCAGCTAAGAATATTCATGTATGACACGCATAGAAATTAACGTTGATCTCGGATTTTTTATTTCTCTTTTTATGAATTTGGCTTCATCTGACCCCCACCCATTCCAATGGTAATACTGCCACAGGGAACTCCTCTTCAGAGCCACTCCTGGAGGTCTTAGTCCGGCGGCTTTGTGTCTGCCCAAGATGGTTCAATGTAACGACAAACGTTCTCGTAATCCAATAGCTTCGGGTCGCTTAGTGGGAGGTGTGGTGTTGTCCAGAACATGGTCCAGTTGGTGTCCTTGAGTTTCCATGTGCCCAGAGATCTCTCAAAATACCACTTATTGACGGGGTTGTCCTGTCGGCTACGCCAGCAGACGCCTTCTGGGAAGCAGCCTCTGACCATGGCGTTGAAAACCACATCTGCAACTCCGCCACTTCCCTGGCGGCTCTTGAGAACTGCAAACTTATCCAAGTACGGAACCAGTCGAGCGGTCTTGTATGCAGTCTCCTCATCCAGCCCGAAAGGCTTCTCCCAGGTCAGAATTGCTCCACCCTCGTACTCTCCTGCAATGATGATACCGGCCAGGTTCTCGTTGACACGCTCCAAGTAGTGTTCAACGTCCAATTCCCGGTTGAAGGAGTCGTTAATGAGATTGACTAGTCGTGGCATGTCTATACAGGTGTCTGTGAGCCTCAAGCGAGGGCCGCCCGGTCGTGGTGGCACCCAGGCACTGATTGTGGGATCAGGATAGACTGTAAGTGGCATGCCGCGTTTGACCAAAGTTGCCACATGGGTCTCGCCGGACGTCATGTCACCCTTTTTCCCAGAGCGGACTCGGTCGAGCGGTAGTGATGATGAAAATACTGGCTTGTCTGTTAGGAGGTTGTGAATCAAAGGGTTTTGCCGGTTACGTGTTGTGACGCTTGTAAACTGCCGGATCGGCTTGTTTGCTGCAGCAGACGGGGTGCTGATTATGGCAGAAGAAGTCGAGGGCAACATCGCAAGCACCTTCTTTGAAAGGTCGAGGTTACGGGCGTGGAGCTGGCGCACACTCTCGGAGTATTTACCTCGCCGCGCTTCTGATCCTGTAGGGTGCGTGAGGCCATACATGATGCCCTCAAATTCCTGGTCCAAGTTGATATATCGATGACACGAATCATCATGTGCATCCGACAGAGGTGTGCCTCCAGCTGGGTCTAGGATGATGATCTTTTCGACTGAGGCGACTTTGGCGCCAGGGCTGAGACTGGAGTCAGGCGCTCCAACGGGGCTTTCGGAGGCGTTGAATTGAAGACCACAGAAAAACTTGGTCAGCGCAATGATGGTTTCGTCAGCGTCCACCACGTCGATACTCTTCATGTTGTGTGCCATGGTGACTGGAGGTACTACAACAATCGCATTGTCTCGCAGAGCTCGCAGCAGAAGGTGCGGGTGTTGGATATAAACGCCCGAAGGCATGAATCCCTTCGTTTGCGCTGTCTGCGACTCAGCCTCGGCAATGCATTGATCGAGCAGAATGCTCCCTGGCTCGCCAAATGTCTCAATGGCTTGCTGGACTCTCCATGACTGCTCCCGAAGAAGCTTTCGGGACGATATTTGCCCTCCATCGAGGACAATAAGGCTCACGAGTCCCAATTTCCTAAGTTGGGTCAGGGTTTTGGCGATAGCATTCAGCATCTCGTCGTCAACATCCTGAGGAAGGCGTATCTTGACAATTGCCAAATTGATGGGTTCGCCTTCAGGAATGGCGGTTTCGGCCTTAAACTCAGTGCCTTGGATGAATTTTGGCGCCTGATTGATGACTCGAACGGATGAATAAGTTTGGTCAGGTCCCTCTTGCGACTTGGAAACTTTGCGCTTTTTGGATCCATCCTCGCCGGACTGAGGGGCATATTTTTGAAGGTAGCCTTTGGCATCACGACGAGTGGCCGAAGCCTCTAAGACTGATACAATAAAGTCCTGCAGCTCATGTCAGAGATTGAAAGAAGAAACGGAGCGGGAGTTCAATAAGTACTCTGTCTTCAGCTCGTTGCCTCTCGCGGGCCTGATTGCTGGATGAGTGGCGGACTGCTGAAAGGGCACTTTGTAAGGCTTCTTCTTGGCGCGTGCCTCCTAACCGCGGGCGGTGGTAAAGTCTGCAATTGGGCGGGCTGTAAGAGTCGAGGGCGAACGGTGCCTAATATGAAGCTTGTAAGGCCTGGGCACGACGATTTGAAGACGTGATGGAATTAAGAGTTTGAACGCATACCCTTGCAACCAGGTTGCTTGCTTGCTTCAACGCTGGAGACCGCATCTTACCGATAACGGCGAGAAGTGTAGGGCATGCCCGTGATGTGCTTCGTTGGCCTACAGTGGCAATGTGATGAGCGAATAGAAGGCGAGGCAGTTTGATGTTTGATAATAAGTCCGGATTGAACACAATCCTGTTGTTCCTTCGTGAAGGGTAGAAGCAAGAGCAGATATAATATTGAAGCAAGTGAAGACAATAAAAGAAGCTGGTGTCTGTGATCAAGTCACCAGCCGATTAGAGACAGCGTAATAGCAGCGTCGTGAGAGACGGGCGGGTCAAAGCAGATCCATCCCTTCAGACAGCCATGATACTGACTGCCGGATCGTCCTTGGGACCTGTCTGAGCACTGAATCGCGCCGGTCTGAATGAAGTTGCAGGAACAATGTCGGGCAGAGTTTAAGAGTCGGTGACGAAGGGAAAGGGACCTTGGCTTAGGCCGGGAGAGCACGAACTGCAACCCGCCCTGTCCCCCCGACCGAGAAATTCCCACTTTGTGAGTCAAGGTGACCTACCAAAGGGCGTACTGATAAGACGATAAGAACAGATACGTCTCCATCATGGGGACCGCCATCGGCGACCGTCAAGTATTACCGGAGCACCGAGGCGAGCTGTCGGACAAGCAGACGAGGTAAGAGAAGACAAATCACCAATCGAAAAAAAACCTCAATAATTGGCGCGGTTCATCTCTTACCGCGCACTGCCGATGCAATTGCTTACATGTTGAAAAAATGGCTCGCATGTGACGAGGGGCAAAAAAAGAACCTCATGAGCGGCAGCTTCGCACGACTTACACTAACGGCCGTCAACCAACAAAGGTACAGGCATTCTAGTATAGTAAGACTCTCTCACTGCTTGGCACTCCAAGGCACAGCTGCGAGGACGGGAACAGCCGTAGATGTACACTAATCGACCGGACTGCCTTGCTCAACTCCGCACGCGCTCCCGCCGTCTGAGCTCCGTTGGCGTGGAAAAAAAGATCCCGAATAAGTTGTAAAGCGTACTATGCAGTGGAGCAAAGTTGTAAGCCCGTTGGTTGATCATTCGTCTTCAACTACTGTTAAGACGCCGTAGAATAGAACTAAGTGACTTGACAACCCGCCTTACCTGGCCTTAGTTAATACTGGCATATTGCCGTTCCATTAACCTCGAGATGCTCTTATCTATACACTACCTATGCTAGCCAATTTCTTAGCGGCCATTGTTTGTCCCAAGTTACCGATGAAAGTGCCGCTGTGGTCTCTATGATGAACCGAAGCAACCCCGCTCGGGCAAAGCCGTTGTCGTCACCTCGCTCTTCAAACTCAACTGACCGAGACCCTGAGGGGCTTTCCGGCATGTTAATGCCGCCGCTTACATGTCACCAACTACATTGAATTTCTCTAGCATTGCATTCTCATTAACGACACACTTCTCTCTTGACTTCTTGTATTCCACTGAATTTTACAATAGCATAATTCTTTTCCAACCTCATCTACTACTAGCCATCCTTGTCAACCACAGTCATCTTCAAAACACCACACTTCACAATGGCTCAGACACTCCTTTGGATCGGCCTCGGCAACATCGGCAGGGTGAGTCGTACCCGGAGTTTTGAGTCGCAAAACCCCGTTCCGATTGTGATATGCGAGCTCACCAGCTCAGGGTATGTGTAAAAACATTGCGGAAAAGTCCAAACTTGACAAACCACTCCTCATCTACAACCGCACCACCAAGCGGGCCACGGAACTGAGCCAGAGCCTGCCCGCCGGTAAGACTCAGGTCGTCGAGGCGCTTGGGGACGCCATCGCGCAGGCCGACATCATCTTCACATGTGTCGCCAACGACCAGGCAGTAGAGGAAATCTTCGCAACCGCATCCCAGCAGAAACTTGAGGGCAAAGTCTTTGTCGAGTGCTCAACCATAGCTCCCGGCGCTTCAGAAGCGGCCGCGAAGGCGGTGCTGGACAAGGGCGCCGAGTTCATCTGCGCGCCCGTGTTCGGAGCACCCGCCATGGTAGCAGCTGGCAACGCTACCTTGGTGCTTGCCGGGCCCAAGGCCTCGATCGAGAAGATCCGGCCCTATATCGATGCCATGGCGGCTCGCGAGATCAACATGGCTGACGAGCCGTACCACAAGGCGTCGACGTTGAAGGTGCTGGGTAACACCGTCATCCTGGGCATGGTCGAGCAGCTCGCTGAGACCTATGTGGCTGCCGAGAAGAGCGGGCTCGGGACCGGCTACGTGAAGCAGTTTGTCGACGCCATGTTCGGTGGCAGCCCTTACCCTGCGTACTCGGTGCGCATGTTGGAGGGTGACTATTACAAGAGGGAGGAACCGCTCTTCGCCGTTGATTTGGCAAGGAAAGACGCCGGGCACGCCATGGCCATTGCCAAAGCCGCAGGGACACGGCTGCCAAATATTGAAAACGCCGATAGGCACCTACAGATTGTCAAGGAGCACGTAGGACCATCAGGTGATATGGCCGGCATCTACGGCGCCGTAAGAAAGGAAGCTGGCCTCAAGTACGAGAACGACTCTTGAGCAAGGGCCCTAGATGCTAGAGACATGGCTCAAAGGGCATCAGATCAAAGACTAATGCACAACATCATGTAAAATGAAAAAAATGATACGAGAATATTGAGTCTGATTTAGTTGCATGACGTGAAGTGAAAGACGTATATTACTCAAACCTCGAGTTATAGGATATAGTACTAGTGACATGAAAATTGACCAACAAAATACTTGCATTGGTTCTTGCAGGCTGGAAGACCAGGTGGAGAGACGGGAATGACTAAGCACCAGCAACGGTCGAGCTGCCGGCTGGTGCACTGCGCCGACAGCTGCACCCACAACTGACGTCCAGGACCTCCTACCTAGCTCAGCCTTCCCAACGACGACAGAAGCAATCGACGAAGCAGCACGACGACATCAACGCGAAACCCGACATACCTGCACATCCACCAAAATCATACCCTCTTCCGAATCAAGCAGCAAAAATGGCGCAAGGGTGTGTTCCCTCTCCCATAGACGAGCGTACTCTGGCGATCGATGTGTGTTGACGTGAGAGAACAATAGGTACAGCATCTTCGTCGGCCTCGTCATCGTCGTCGCGATGGGCGCTGGCGCATGGTTCTTGTCTCCCAAGGGCGACACGCAGATGTATGTTATCCCTCTACTCGAAGCAAAATGCCGCAATCGGAGAACTACTATTCCATGCGTCACTGCGACAGAGACACAGCTGACCATCATCTACAGCATCTGGAGATCCTCCCTCCTCCTTGCCCTCGCATGCTGCTATCTCATGTGGGCCATCACGTTCCTCGCCCAACTTCACCCCTTGATCGAACCCAAACGCAGCAACCTCCGAGAGAGCGCCGTGCACCATTGACGACCTGTTATTCGAGGTGACGGTGGAAGGGCGAAAGAGAGCGAGATGCAACGCCATGGGTGCGATGTACTATTATCGATTTTACACAACTGCAACTTCATAAGGACGGCGTTAAGGGGCTTGTTAGGGTTCTGTCATATAGAACGAACGGCGCGTGACTGGCTGTTGAAGAGTGCCGCCTCGCATCTGTAGCTCAAGATGCCGACAGATGATACTAGTCCGGTGGCGATGGGGATCATGGATGGACTGGGTAGGCACCTGAAATGGCAAGACGGCTAGTTATGCAACATCAATTCACGCAATGCCGGCTGGTACATATTACACATGCATTTCCTCTGCCTGGCTTCTACAGCTATATACTGCCTGTTACCCTGCGGCTAGATCGCTTGCCCACTCCCTCACGTACATCAACAGAGCCCAGAGGGCTTTGCCATCTGCAGCAATGCTCGTCTCTCCGATGGAATCCACTCCATCTAGCCCGGCAGCCCAGAGAACACTACGTCCCACTGTCCACCGGGCTAGAGCTCCCAGCGTGGCAAGCAAAGTGGCAACGCCGTAGCCGCAATCCAGCAGAATACGAAGGGCCTCGACGTTGTTTGCTACGACGGCCCAGCCCAGCGACCGAGCCGCAGCTGGGACATCGTACTGCCATATGACCATGAGTATCGGAAATAGCTTGGTCGAAGACGAGACGAGGAGTGCGGTCGAGACGGAATTCGGACGCGAATATCGGGGCAAGATGTTGAAAAAGTTGAGCGGGGAGAACTTGGACGAAGTCAGGAAGCGAATGCTCATATGAAAGGCAAATGTCGACAAAGCGCACAGGATGACTGCCGGAACATTAGTTTCTTCCATCTGAGTCAGCCCTCAGCATGCTTCATGATACATACGGAAGAAGAAATATTGGGACACGATAGACTGCTGTGCCAAGCTGCCCAGGTTGGCGCCCTCGCCCCGAGCAGAGATGGGCACCGTCTGCTTCTCAATGCGCGCCCATGTCAAGTAGACGTCGAATAGAAGCAAAAGGATGCCGAGTCGTACGATGGATGACTGCGTAGGAAATAACGTCAGCGAGGGTCTTGCAGATAGTACTAGCACAAATTCCCCCACGACTTACATCAAAACGGTCGTCATCCTTCATCAAGGTATTGTGCAATAGATGACGATAGACCTGGGGTTTAATCAGGACGAGATCGATGAACAGCACCACGAAGTCGTGCTCGACGTATTTGTCGCAAAAGTGGCCGCAATTTCTGCAAACGGTCAGGCGGATGTTGTGACCGCTCGACTTGTCGTCAGCGTTGGAGTATTTGGTCCATAGGGTCTTGACCGGATGGCGGCACTCGATACAAATCGGCATCGCAAGATGGGGGGTGGTCAGGGTCGAAAGACGTCGCAAAGGGTTCGATCGTTCGGCATGGGTAAACGCTGTATCGTTTGCTGCCCGCTACTGAAACTTGCTTGATGGTACGCGACTAACGATAATGCGATTGCAACGCGTAGCGAGCATGGTCGTGGCAGTCTACACCGGAGCTCTCTGCGCTGCGCCAGAATCGGGATCCCAATCGAGCTTCGTACTTCGGAGTTCTGCAATATGGGGGAAAAAAGAGGTACCTGTCGCGACCGTGAGCTCGCACAAAGTGTTTGAGTGGGGCCGCTGGGAGCCGGGCGGAACGTCGAGTCGGAGGAGTGGAAGTACCCTGCACGGTTCATGTCCTCAGCCAGCGGAGGAGCAGGACTTCAAGACTCCAAGGGGACGAATTGATCACCACAGGTGGTGGGTGGCCGAGCCACGAACATGACTCTCCCAGGTCTCTCCAGTAATTAAGACTGGCAGTCATGTCCCTTTCCCCATTATCCGCCCCCACCACCGCTGGGAACTCATGTCCGTAAGCCGCTAACTTGGGACTTCTCAAACAGCCCAGGCCTCAAGCGAATTGGGGGGAGGGGATTGCAGGAATGCCACCTGTTCGTCCCCACTGAAAGGACCGCTAATCATTTCAGTACGGATAGGACAGGGCGCCACAAGCAGTCCTCGGCACCTAAGGTACCTTACCTACATTACCGACTTGTAAGTACCTTGAGCCACGAGGTTCGGAGGTGAGGTACATTGCCTTTCAGAGAGTTCTGAGTGCGTGATTGCGTCGTCTTTCGCGGCTGGCCAAGGGTCCCGTCCTTTCAAGTCCCTTGACAAACCCCGGCCCACATCTCTCGACGGGCCACAGTGCAGCCCGCCGCCTCAGCACTTCAATACATACGTAGAAGGACACTTAGCCCAGTGGAGAGGTGCCCATACTCCCTACCCGTCCACAGTATCGCATACGCACATGCGGTTCGCTCCTGCTGCCACCACCCACGGTCGCCATCCTACCACCGCTTCCCCTTCGCTGCTGCTTGTCACTGCTTGCTTCCCATGCTGGCTGCTACTGCATACGCTAAAGAAAAGGTACACGACCACGGTTCCAATTGTCCATCCATTCGGCCATCATACATCACTTCCATCCATTCATTCCTCAACCAACCAACGAATACTACACCTGCTCCTCCCTTGGCCTCAGCTGTTCTTCCCTTCGAGATACACGCGAGAGCGACACTCTGACGTCCCCTGTGAACTTAATCCGCCTTGACCGAAACACATACTTTATCGCCCGCTCTTTCGACCTACCGCTTTCAACCTTCTGTGCTTCCTACTCCGAAGTCGCCCACGGCGCTGCCGACCCAGATCGCATATTACCGTCTTCCAAGCGACCGAATACTGTCGATGATCGAAGCCACGCGCTGATGCCCTCCCTTTCAACTGCCTACCACCCAAGCGACGAGGTGGGCGGCCTTGCTCCATCATGGCAGATTCCCTAAACCCGGCCGGGTCGACATCACACATGTCTTCTTCGGCCCTCATGCCAGCACGTCATGATGCCGAAGCCCGCCCACGCAACCGGCGTCTCATCAGCACTGCAGAGGACTCCTCTACTGGCGGAGGGCCCTTGGATAAGCTGTCGGCTTCCTTTTCTGCCTTGCGTTCACCAAGCCGTGAGCCAAGTCCCATGCCATCCAGCCACTTATCCCGCGATGCCTCCAAGTCCGGTGCTCGAAGTGCATCCTCCGCCGCCCGTCGAAACAACACCGCACCAAACTCGGCCAGTTTCCTCGACACCACATGGTCGCAAGGCTGGGCTTCTATCCAAGGGCTTGCTTCTTCCATCTTGTCTGGTGGAAGTGTCCACGATGCGGGCTACGAGTCAGATCACAGGGAAGGGAGACGGACGAACATCAATCCTTTGAAAAGAGACTATTCTACCCCGCCACGAAAGGCTCCCAAAGACTGGGGCCCAGCGCCGCCCCCCAATAGTAGGCCTGCGCAGAGAGACATTGCGGCAGGCTCTCTCGCAGAAAGAGATGCTGCCCTCAAGGCAGCCCGGACAGCGAGCGTTTTGGAAAGTCACGACGGAGTTAATGGTGGCCTCGATGTGTCGGGCAAGTACAAGAAGAGAAACTCGGACGAAATCGCCAGGGACGCACCACAGGAAGAAGAGGTCCAAGATCAATTGGTGTATATACACCATGTGCAACCAACTGACACCTATGCCGGCATAGTGCTCAAGTACAGGTGCCGCGAAGACGCATTCAGAAAGGCAAACGGCCTGTGGTCTAGAGACATACTGGTGCGCAAGTGGCTTGCCATACCAGTAGATGCATGCGAAGTCAAGGGTCGCCCTTGCGAGCCACCCTCGCACGAGGGGCAGAATGTCGACTTGCTAGCCCCAACACCGGAACCTCGAAGCGCTCATGGCTGGGGTAAGCAGACCTCGGCACAACCACAACAAGTCGACTTCTTCAGTCTGCCTACTCAAAACGGGTCGTCGTCTCGACTCTCCAACAACGATGACCAAGAAGAGCCTTCTTGGTCTCACGTTCGATGGGTTGCACTGGACTCTGTTCCAAAACCAGTTGAGATCGCCCGCGTGTCGAGCAAAACGATTGGGTACTTCCCTCCACGTCGGAAGAAGAGCCTCCGAAGCACCTCAAGCATCTCGACGCCGAGACACTCTCTCGATGCCGCGGCCATAACAGCTGGACTCACAGAAAGCCCAGAGCAAGTCGGTAGGCCATCGTCGCGACGCCAGAGCAACTTGAGCAGTCGACCAAACCTACCCGGCACTCCAGGGCGATCGACTCCGGCATCGTCGAGAAGCAGGATGGGCAGTGATGCAGGCGATACCCGGCCAGCATGGATGAGGAGGCCCGGAGGCGTAGGCTCGTTGGGGCGAAGTGTACGAGCACCTGGACCGGAGAAAGATTACTTAAACTCTTGGGCGAAGAAGCATCTCCCCGGTATCGCCATCGACGAGTCTCTGCCATCGATTTCCGTAATGGGGTCCGAGACCGCAAACTTTGGATTTCGGCCGGGTTCCAGCAGCGGCATTGTAGAAAGTCCTTTTGATGAGGGACAGGATCTATCAGCGACGTCCCGACAAGGCTCTGGCTTAGACCGTGCAGCAGCATCAGTGGAGACATGGCTTCGAGGCGCGTTTGCAAAGTCTCCGGGCACGCATACCTTGGGGTCCCGAAGCCGTCAGCCAGATGATCTGGATCTCATCGAGTTGACTGATACAAACAGTGACGATGGAAGGTTGCCTATGCCCGCAACCAGCGGCGGAGTAACCAGCACAGGCTTGCTTGACGCTGCGCCTATGACGATTGGCTCCAGTGGGAGGAGCGATGGAGAGGGGTCCGTCTTGAGACGAGGCTTGAGCAACACTGGAGCAGCAGCAAAGGGCAAAAAGTCGGACTGAGCTTGCTCACAGTTGGTTTGCATTTGCTGTTGAAATGGGAAGAGTCTGGAACTAGGGATTACAGATGGGTACTCTCGGTGCTCCTCGAACAAAGCCTCGGCGGGAACACACCTCGTAATCCAAATTCATAAAGAAGATCCCAACGGTCTGGGTGCAGGGGCGATATGTAGAGGTGTCGGAACTCGTGTTGGAGTGATTGCGCATTATATAGGCGTTAGCGGGCATTGAGGGAAGGGCAGACAGAAGGAGGGTTGTGATGTGAAGTGAGTGTGCCGGTCAGGTTGGGCTTTCAGCCTCTTAGGTTCACCGCTTGTCTAACCCCTTCATCCCCTTTATCTTTGTTTACAACTTTTTATTTTCAAACATTAGACTTTGGGAGCAGTAGAAGATTGGGTTGTCAACCCAGGGTTTGGTTGGCGGGCAGGCGATCAAGGGGTTTGTTGACGAGAGGGTTCTTTCTGAAGCGAGGCGGAGGCGGGAGAAAGGGGAAAGGATACAATTTTTCTATCAGCTTCTAGAAACCACCTAGTCTTTGGCTATGCAATATCATTGACCCCCAGCCAGCTTTTCCAACACCAATACTTTGGTCCTTGATTTACAGGATCAAACTATAAATGCCTGCCTATACTGCTAAAGGGTGACTATGTGAAGATATGTTCCAAACTCGGCTGATCCGAATCTCGAAAGGTACTCTTCGTGCCGGTTGGGAGAATGAAGCTGAGTATATACGCAAAAAGCAGAGCCTGGAGTTGAAGCCTCTTCAGGGTCTAGCCGTATCATGTGAAAGCCCATCTTCTGTAAATAACGTGTCAAAAGGCATACGTAAGCGTATCATGCCATACCATCGCATCATATGGCTTATGTCTTCTCAAGTTTGAACCATCAACTTGAATTGAAGAATCGGTATACATTGATTGCTAAGGTCACTCGCCCATGAATGTCCTGACTTTTCCCACACATGCTACCAAGTAAACACGAAGCTCCCGTGACGAGATGGTATCATTTGGCGATACATCCGCTATGCACCTTCCCGCCATGTGCAAGTCATATGTCAACTTCGATTGCAAATACGTTGGACACGGCGGATGGAATATGCGCAAAATCGCCCTACGAATTCACCCTACTGGGGCCCTAACCCCAAATCAAGATTCATGCTAGCCAGGTCACCGTTATTGATACCAAAGAATTGGAACCTAGCACAATAACGTTAGCTCTCTGCGGCGTTCTCGGGAATCTAGCATGGCGTCCACCTACCAATCTTCAACATTGAGCGTGTTTGGAACAGGTTGCCCTTGAGCTGATCCTGTACTCCAGCTGTCACTTGGGCTTTGTCCATCCGGCATCAAGCCGTCGAAATTCGCTGTCCAGAGATTGCTGTTGAGGCTGTTATTGTTGTTGGAGCTCTGCCCTTGCCCCTGTGCCTGTTGTTGCTGCTGCGGTTGCTGCTGCTGGAAACCCTGCATGCCAGACCCCAGGACGTTCGCGCCTTGCTGAGGGCTTCCACTCAATCCTTGTTTGGTAGGGCCACGTGCTTGGAACTGAGTGCTTTGTGCTGGTAGACCATGGGACGTGTTTTGGTTATGCAGCTGCGCCATGAGGCCTGTATCTAGGCCATGGTGATTCGGTGGCGGTGACATGTGCGGGAATGCAGGCATACTTGCGCTGTCTGGGAAAAGCTGGTCGGGTTGGAAGTTTTCCCACAAGGACTGAGAAATATTCGGCGAGTTACGTGTAACAAGATACAGGTCTGGCGGTGTGGCCGGCACCGAGAATGAAGGGTTGAAGGGCGTCGCTGGTCTGGTCTGTGGCCTAGAGGAGGTTCCGCCCATGAACGTGTCTGCGTTCTGTCTCGCATTAGGTGATGTGATCGGAGGCGGCATCGTCTGCTGATTTGAACCTCCGTCGCCCTTCATATGGCTAGGGGTCTGCGGACGCGATCTTTCATAAGACTCTTGAGGCGTTGGAGTATTGACGCTGAAGTCGATCGCCATGTCGTCGTACTTCCTCTTGGCAACGTCCTGCGGCCGCTGTTGCTGCTCCAGCTGTGCCAACGCCTGTTGCGCTTTCCTGTGCCTCTTACCCGCAGCCTTCTGCAGCCGTTCCTCGAGCACTTTGTTTCCTATGATGGACTCAAATAAGGTATACACCATCTTTCCTACCAGCCAAACTCGCGACACTTCCTTGAGGGCCTGCATGCATGTTCTTAACCTGTCCTGGGTTACCTGCTGAATCGATGGGACCGGCGACCGCATTTGGTAGACGTGCATGATCAGGGCCGAAAACAAGCTGTACACAACAAATGCCGGACAGAATCGAAGTTCGCCATGAGCTGCCAAGTTCTCGATGATAGAGGTGATCATAGCCGCGGCTTGGAACGCAATGTTTCGTGAAGGATATGGAGAATCGTCAGGGAAACGACTGCCTCCATTTGGCGGCATGTGAGCTCTGTGTAAGAGGCACAGTGTTGTGTAGTAATTCGAGTGTAGCAGGGCTGACCAAAAGTGATGCCGAGCAACCTCCCAGTACACGATCTTTGGGCAATTTTGGAGCCAATCGGCGAGAGCCATATCGCTATGGGTCAAGTCGATGGCGTTTCTCTGTCGTCCTTTGGAGGCTACCGAGTACTGCTGAGACAGCACCAGGCCCATGATTTCGCAAAGCTTGACGTACTGCATGAAGAACTGCACGTGTATGGGATCTGGAGGGTACTCGCTGTTACGGTCGCCATCATCCTCGATAAAGTCATCCTCAGTGAGCATCTCGACGTCGGAGTCGTCGAGGTTGATGTGAACTGGTCGGCCGAGAGCAACGGCAACAGACCTGTCTCGTGTAAAGAGAGTCCACCAGATTCGTTTCCACAGCCTCTTATCGGAGCGGCTGAGTTGTGACTGCTCAACACTTCGATGCATTCCAGAACCCTGAGCAACGATGGTGGCGACTCGACTCCAATAAAACACGTTCTTGGTGACATCTTCAGGTCCTTCCCAGTACCACCCCATCAACAATAATGACTGCACAATGGTCACCCGATCGTCTTCGTAGTTGGCATCGTAGAGCGCCTTTGCCCTTTTGTAGAAGGTCAGGGCAGCGGGCGTCGTCGAACCATTGGCATCCATCAGCTGTGGATTCGTGCAGACTCTTGAGCCGGCCAGCAGCACAGCCTGCAGTAATAAAAGGGACGGCGGGTTCTTGGGATCGCGGTACTGTCGCATGAAGCGGGTACGGTTGATGACCGGAACGATAGGATGGATCCATTTGAAGTAGGAGTCGATAAGCTCGTCGCATAAAGATCTGGGCGGTAGAAGGAAGGCGCCGCGTTGGTGCAGGATATCGATTTCGACGTTGTCCAGCTCGGTCAATCGGGCCCTGGAACCCCTCACATTTTCGGGTAGAGGATAGTGCACTACGTCTGACGAGCCTTGTCGATCGTGTACAAGCAACGTCAAATTGGACGACTCTCCGAGGTACGCGACCCTGCCAGCATCCGTTATAGGGGCTCTCGTGAACTTTGGTTTCATCACCAGGTTGAGATAAGTGCCACTATCGACTTCCTCCTTTCGGGCTTGCGACTCGGTATAGGTGGACGACGGCGTGCCATCTGTGGTGTGATAGACAGCAGGAGTCCGCGGCGGGAAGGTCCCAGGTCCTGGCGCAGGAACACTGGGAGCTCTCGGTGAACGCTCTTCAGCATTATCTCCTTTCTCGCTGGAGCACACCTCAGTTAGCCCATGACTGGGAGCATGTGGAAACGGCGAAGCTGAGGCAGACCTGTCCGAGTCCTTGTTCGTTCCGGCATTCGTAGTCTTCTTGCGCTTTGGGGTCGGAATGCGACATTCTATTTGGAAGGCTACACAGTTTGTGCAGGGCACACCGAGACTCGCGGCGTCGCATCGTACCTAGACAAAGATATTAGACGAAGAGGTTTGGCGAAAAGTGTCGATCGGAGGAGGGGGTAGGTGGAATTCGGTTGTGGGTAGGAATCGGCCGACTCGGAAGCTCAATCGCCCACAAGAGAAAGAACACTCAAATAGAAAAGAAGACTATTCGTACCTTGCGGGCGTGACATGTCTGTACAATACAAGGTTAGCTTTGATTCAGATAACGGAAGGCCGACAAGAGGTGGGCGTGAGATCTCGCAGGGCAGCATTGCACCAGTAGAGCGCAACGCAGCGCCGCGGCGCGAGTAGCGATACCTCGGCACAAAGTGGGCAGAGGGGCCACGGAATGGCGGGCGCGACAAAACAATAAGGTGTGAGACTACGTACCTCGCAAGCTCTAGAAGCTCGTTGCCTATTCGAATCAAAAAATATATTAGCACACAGGTTACATCCGCCATTGATTGGAAGATGGCTATTGAAAAAATTTGACGGAATTTGGGTCGATGGTGAGGGACGAACCTGCGAAAACTCAAGTGGTTCGCGGCGGCCGCGGCCGCGGCGGCAGCAGCAGCAGAGCTACCTTGAGCGTTGGGACTCGCGCCAGCTGGATTGGTAGAGGTTCCTGGGGCCTGTGATGGCGACTCTGATTTTTGTGGTGATTGTTGCTGGTTTAGCTGCTGCTGCTGTTGCTGCTGCTGAGCCGAAAGGTCGGTCGACGACATATCGACATCCATGGGCGACCGTGAAGCGTGAGCTGCGACGGAGTCGTGAGGGTAATGGTGAAGAGGTTCGTCGACGAATTTCTCGGGTCGACTAGTAATGGGAGGAGGGCCAGTGGGAGGGAACAGGTGTGGCAGCAGCCGAGTCACTGGCTCTGGTGGCCCAGGCGCAACAACGTCTGGCTCTGGCGCAGGCTCTGGATGTGTTTGTGCTGGTGGTGCTGTTGTTGGTGGTGCTGGGACTGAGACCGAGACTGGGATGGACGGAGGCAGCGGAGCCTGGTGATTATGGTGGTGGTGCTGGTGGCTGGCCTGGCCGGCTGGGTACGGGGAGTGGGCGTGGTGTTGGTGTTGGAGGTAGTGGCCCTGCTGCTGCTGACGCTGGTAAGGCTTCTGGTACTTCTTCTGGTGCTTCTGATGTGTACGAGAATTGTTCAGGTGGCGTGGGTGCGGGTGCGTGTGCGGGTGCGGATGCGGATGCGGGTGGAGGGGGGGTGAGGTCAGCGAGAACAAGGAGTGGTGGGAGTGGGGGTGGGCAAATGGTGTTTCCCCTGATGCTGGTGCTGATGCGGGTGCTGGTGCTGGCGCCGGTGCTGATGCTGATGAGAAGAGGATGGGCCTGCGGGACGTGGAACCGGGGGCGGTGGAGCTGCTAGTGCCGGAGCTGCTGGGGCTGGAGATTGATGAGATGGAATTCGGAAAATGCACTTCTGCCGAGTGTCCTGCAACTCCTGATGATGATGTTGTTCCTGTCGTTCTTCTACTTACTGATGTTGTTGCTGGTATTGTGGATGATTCCAAAAGAGAAAAAGATGGGTCAATAGTAGGTCCGGAACCTAACACAGGTTGAGGTCCGGGAAGGTGCAATCCAAACGTGGAGACCTCTACAACTCTTGCCTCTCTTCTTCCTCTTTCTTCTTCTCTTCCTCCTGCACTGCAGCTTATATCCGTTGATGTACCCGTATCAAACAACAACTGATGTTGCCCCGTCCGTTCTTCTTTTTCTTCTTCTTGTCTCTGCTGCGACTGATGGAATGGGAAGAGCACTGACGTTAGATTGGGTTCGCTTTGTTGCCGCAGACCGGCAATCGCGTTGTAATTGTTCTCTGCCAGAATCCCAGATTCGGCTGCATCAACATGAGCCGCTGGAAGGTCAATGTCACCGTCGATGCCGAGGTCAAGGCTGAAGGTCAAGTTCAAGTCCAGGTCGCGGCTGACGTGATGGTCGAGGCTGTGCTTTCGAACCTCACTGTCGGTTTCTTTGCCTAATTCTGGCAACCCGGTGTCTTGTTTTGTCTCTTCTTCAAATCCAAAGTAGTTTTGCTGTGATAGTTGCTCGTTTCGATGGTAGTGTTGATCGGTTTCTTGTTGCTGCTGCTGCTGCTGCTGCTTCAATAGCACAATTCCGGGAAATTCAAGGTCGCCGTCCTCTTCAAGATTCGGCACACTTGGCCACTGGAGCACAGCCATCCAAATCTGGCCTCAGGAGATGAGTGACCTCCTGACCTTTATGAGGATGTTTGTGCTTTGTCCGGCGTGTTTTGCTGTCCTGTAACTCGGGCAATAAGCTGCCGTGTACAACGGTCAGTACTTTATCGCGTTGTGTCTTTGCGCAGGAAGGATCTCATCTGCCTGCCCAGACTCTATGCTGCTTTGCAAAAAGAAAGGGACATGAAAACAGAAGAACGAAGATAAATGGTAACGCAGTTCAACAACCAACACAACCACCGCGAAGGGCGACTCTGGAAGGGTCGCGTACCTTTCAAGTAAACTACAACATGGCATACCAAGAAACGATATCCCTACAGAGCTGGAGCTGCTGTCATGTACGTTGGTCTAGAACCCTGTTTTCCTACTCAGATACCCTGCTGTCTCTTTTCTTTTTTCTTACGCTGCTGAGGTAGGTTTCTTGGTCTGAAGATCGGACAGAGTTGTCGCCTGTAGGTTTGAAGCTCGGCCGATGACGGGATACAATAGATCGGGGAATCAGAAACCCAACCAAGTCGTGCCGCGCCCAGATTCCCGCTGCATCTGCCGGTTTGCCGCTGCTCAGGTTCCTTGTTGAGCAAAGCCCCCTCTTCACATTACTGGTCTGTTCACCAGCAAAGACAGAAAAGGCAATCAGCTTTAGCTTCACAGCATAGAGCCTTTGGCGTTTCTATCGCTTGCTGTCGTCTAGCTCCCAGGTTCAACGTTGTAGGAGATCCACTGTTGTGGTATGTGGTGATGCGCTGCAGTCTTTTCTCGACGTTGACTCGCTACTTTCTCGATATCTCGCAATCGGCTCCCGTGTAAGTAAGGCAAACTCGTCTGCCCTTGTCCCGGGACGATCTGCCTTGTGTCCGTATCACAAGGCAAGAGTTGTAAGGCTAGGCAGGTATCACGGAGGGAGGTCCGGCTAGTCGTCTGGCCCCAGCTTCGTTTTCTCAAATATCGGATCCAGTTATGGCTCGACGTGTTCCCACTTTGAAGACCGCAGCGGAAGCAAAACAGGCGTTATCTTGCGTTTCTTTCCTTGGTAACCTGCGGCTATGCTTGCTTTTGAGGCTTGGGTGTTTTACTCCCAGACAAGATACGCGTGAACGGGAGCGAGCCACCTTCTATTATAGACATCGGAGATGATAACTGGAGTCTGGAAGAAAGGATCCGGCTCCTCGAGCTGACGCCAATACCAAGTCCCCAGGTACATCGCATGAAAAGAATCACACCGTCTCCATCCTTGCTTTAGCATGTAGTTTCTACGTGACGAGTGACTAGTGATCAGTGTGCAGTGTCGAGTGCCAGGCTTCGCCTCTGCCGCCGCCAATGGTTTAGCTCGATGGTCCCCTTGGCTGTTGACGCCGAGATTATGGTCTTGTGGGTAAGTGTGACAGCCTCGACGGAGTGTGTACCCAAGGCCGGTGGAATGGAGCGAGAGAGAAAGCCACAAACGTTTACAGGGCAAGCATGTGAGACTTCTCAAACGGTGCTAGGTATTCAGTGCTCGCAGGATCGCTGCCCCTCCCCCGCCAACGTCTTTCCTGGTCCCGGCTTCCGGCGAAGACGGATGATCGTGTGCCATGGCCCGCCCAGAGTCCATATGTAGTATAGAATGCCTAGGGTACGCAGGGGGGCTAGAAAGTGAGGCAGCGGGACATGAAGCAGTGTCTGTTGCCGCAGGTGGCAGTCATTCAGAATCCAACCCACGCCACTGGTTGAACAGTCATGCGCCAATCCATGTTGAGAACGACGGAGACTGAGGAGGTGAATCCACTCCTTCCGCTCCTCCCCGGCCATCCATTTCGAACATGATTCTTTTAGCCCTCCTCGGAACGGATAGGTACGGTATGGGGGGTGGACGAGGGTGAGGGTGAGGGCGAGGGTGAGGCTGGGCGTAACCCGCTAGATCTGGGGTAAAAGAGATGGAATTGGCCGTGATGTACGGGGAATGGACTGCTAAGGGTGCGGGTTGCGGGATTGTGGTTGCAGAAGACACCCCGCCAGGCTCACGGCAAGGGAAGGGAAGGTGAGGGCCTGCAGGGGCTAGGCAACGGCGCAGGCGCAGGCCCGTAAAATGATATACTAAATGCTAGGTACTACGTATACTACCTAAGGTAGGTATCAAGGGATGTAGCGTATGGAGGACTGCGGAAGGGGCGGGGTGCAGGCTGGGCGCGCGCGCGCAGATACGGGTAGGGTAAGGAGCAGGAACGGTGCGGTGCGGGCAGCGGTACGGTGATCAGTTGTTGGTGATGAGCTCCTGCTTATTCGCAGCTGCACGACTGGATAGAGCATTCAAAAGTAAGGTAAGTACGGATAGTGCCTGAAGGAATCGTACTCCGAAGTCGCGGTAAGGGTATGCATCGGGGGGGGGGGGGGTGCTCCGAAACGGTGCTGGCCCGCGCATGTATTACCTCTTTAGGCAAGGACCACGCTTTGCTGTGTGTCTCGACTCTCCAAAGTGGATTTCTTCTTTTGCTGCGCCCAGAAATGCTGAGGTGCCGAGAAAAAGCATATGATCACGACCTCGACTTCGATTGCATGACCGCCCTGCTCTCTGTGCGTCTGGTGTCCGTCACGCAGCGTCACCTCTTCCAAGATTCTCTAAAGAGTGCCTTCCTTTGAACCGTCTAGCTTGTATATGATCACTCGAAATGGAGAAAGAAAATCAGACAGAAAAGGTATACCTACGTAGATGAGCTCACTTCTCGCCGGGCTCTTCCGATTGCCGGGCAGCGTTTCCCTGGCCATGGCAAGGGTACCGGCGCACACGGCACCACCACCAATACCACCACCATTACGGTTGTTAAAGATCCAGAACTGCCATGGCGATATGCTTAAGTGGTGGACTCGAGAGTTGGCGCGCCGCACGGCACTCCCCCGGGGTGGGAAACACTGACGTTGCGACAGAAAGTTTATTAGTCTACACACTGCGTAGTCGAACTGCTCATGATGATTTCCGCGCGCGGAACCCGAGCAGTCCATGGTACCAAGGTGACTGGGATACTAGCTGTACGGTTTTGCCTAGTGTGCCGCCGGTGAACTTCTTTGGTGTGTGTCGTGTGTCTGTCTCCAAGCCTAGTGGACTGTGTGAGTGTTAAAGTGTGCCAATGTCTTGTAAGTGTTGCACAGCAAATGACAAATGATTCTTACAAAATTGGGATTCTAGACGCCGCAAACTTTCCAGGCCGTTACTGCGTTGGTCTTGGGAACTTGGGATGACCGCGGTCCACGATCGTCCGGAGGAACGACAACTGAATAGGATCTGTATCCCCGCGCTGTTTACCAATTTGGCATGTTTTTTGGGTAATGCACTTTCTTCCATTCGATATTGCTCCTCTGATTGTTCTTCCTCCACGGGCTGTTGCTTTTAGAGGTTGCCAGCTTGCATTGAATGCTTGGATCTGTTCCCAACATAACTAGAGTTTCCTGGTATTGTAGCACACTGTCTCATTAGCTGTAAAGCTGTATCGTGTGCGTACCGTATCGTGAGATTTACTTTCAATGCCCGATCCTGTCTGGGTCGATCATTTGTATCTGTGCTAGTAGAGCTGGAGAAGCCTACATCATACGGGCTCTCATCTTGGCATGTAGCCTTGTAGGTAGACCGCTACTACTCTTTCAACTTTCACTGCCGGTTTTATTCTCCGTCTTGCTTCAGATAAATGAGTGTCTCGACAGGTTAAGAGTAACATGCCAGTCCTTCCGTCTCACGACGTATTTAACCCAGCTCATGCAACCTTTCCCCGCCATATCACCCTCACATATGCAGGCAGGATCGTGGGGCGGGCAATAGGGAATTGCATGTCAATACAACTAGCCCAATGAAGATGACAAAACGGGATTCTCCGGTTCCTCGACAGAATTCGAGAGCCAATCTATACGTTTGTGGGACTAGTATACGAAATTCAAGGTTGCTGTAACCACATCACACACGCAAACAGAGAATGAAACGCCCAGCCAAGGGGTACTAATCACCCAGTACTTGACGTATTGAAGCATACAAACAGGCCCAGAGTATGGAGTGAGGCCTGGGCCTGGTTTGGGCTGCTACATCTATATCTACTTACTTCCCCGCATTATCTCCCCGAGATCACTCAACTCCACGTAAGATCACCAATGACTAGGCCGGCACACTAGACTAGACATTCTGTCATTGCCGCGTTGTGTTATGTTCCTTGCAGGGCCAAATGACCAGTTAGCCTTAGCTCCTCGAATTTCCTTTTCAACCCGCAATATTCCCTTCCACCCCTGCCCCCCCCCCCTCCTTTTCCCAGCTTCCCGCCCCTTCCATACGGCCGATATATGAATGTGACTAACCTATGTCCCGGGACAGCCCTTGAGATCACCGGGGCTTCACGGGCTTGAAAAATGTACTACAATTTCTTCTATCTGGGCGATGCCGAGGCACGTTGATTTGGTGGTTGTAGAAGAAGAGGTTGAAAGCCGAGAAAGTTTCGTCACTGAACAGCGACAACTACGTCTTTGAAAGCCAAGAGCTTTCCCCAGTTACGAAGAGTGTGGGGTTCAAACATGTTATTGGGCACTCAAGCCGGTCAACAAACGGCACGTAGAAATGTCAAGCTCACAGGACACAGCTTGCCGAGCTCATTCCGGGTCTTACCGCGAGTCTCTGATTCCAAGGGATTCCTGCGGCTTTGGTTTCCACACGTCTCGATTTAGCTCAAAATCCGGGGTATCACCAGGCATTGTAGTAATAAATCAGTATCTGACGCCATCATATGTACATTATCCTCCGCCTCCACCGGAACCATTGGAAAGCACCCCCCCCCCCCCTTTATAGCCCTGTACCAGCACCCGATGTCTTTCCGTTGCCGTTGGCAATTGTGCCTCCGGCGGAGGCAGACGCCGCCGCAGCCGTTCCGTTCTGTCCGACTTTTGGTTCTGACCCCTCAACTTCAATGCCACTAATGAACAGGGCACTCACACCCTCGAGGAGCGCCACGAAGACGCATAACAGACTGGCAATGACAAAGTGGCTAATAGTCGAGCCGATCTCCAGCCAAGAGCCCTCATCCTTGACCACCCAGAAGAAGTATAGAGTGAGGACGTCGCTGATGGCCATTACAACCATGAAGAGAGAGGAGGGCGCCACGCCAAGTCTGACGTTAAGGATCCCGAGGTTCGCCGATATGAGGGCGAACGGAATCATGAGCTTGACGACGAGAAGCGCCCCCTGGGAGAAGGGATCAAAGATGGGAATTAGGCGGTACACGCTGTCCAAGCTGAAGGATGAAACCGACGCTACGTTCCCAGTGCTGAAGAAGGCTGATTGCAGCAAGACGAAGAAGAACAGACATACTCGCGCGTCGGCGAGAGTCAAGGCTCTAAAGCGTGACGTGGACGCATCCTGTGGCTTACTGGCAGTGTCTTTTGAGGAAGAGCGTCGATCTTCCTCAGTGCCCTTGCTAAAGACGAATACGCGATGCTCCAGACCGACCCAGGCAACCAGCAAGGCACTGAAAGCCACATAAAAGACACCTTCGTAGGAGATGGTTAAGATTACGAACGTCGGTGCACAGGTCAAGAACATGGTCATCAGACTGTGCTTGTAGTGGCTGTTGGGCTGCAGACGTTGAGCCAAGGGCATGAGCAGCGAAATAACTGGACAGATGGTTAGCAATGCCACGAAGTTATCCTGCCCTCGAACACTTACCCAGAACAATCCAGCCTACAACTTGATTTCCCCGAGGCAACCCCGCCTTCGCCTGAAGAGAGATAGCGCTGGACCGAGTGACCACGATCGCAAGTAAGATCAAGCCGATCTGCAAGGTCTCTAGTTAGCCTTTGTTGTTTCGTAGCACTTCAACCTGAGCACAATTCCTCACCTGAATACCTGTCAGAGTCCTGGATATGGGCAGAGCTGGCTTCGCCAACAGTCTGTCCTCCCAGATAAGATACGCCAGACCAATGGCGGCCATGACGATTCCACCGGCCACACTACCATGCGTTAAAATGTGAGTCCCAGTATGAATGGCATGTGGCGAACGTACATTAAAGGGATATCCTCTGACTTCATGGCGGGGAGCAACGTAAACACGCTCATGACCAAGCAGGAGAAGAACCAGACGACAGACAGCAGAGAGTTCAACTGAAGGAATCTCAGGCCATACGTCATTGGCCAGAAAGCCGCGAGAACGTAGATCACGGTGAGAACCTCGCGATGAATGTATCCCAGAGCCTGTGTACCTGGATTAGTAGTGTCCACCGGTCGAAGCAAAGATTCATCTTACCAAAGACACGATAATGCCGATGTAAGCCACGAGGTTCAGCAGGAACGAAAAAATACTCGCTCCAGTCTTGATGTGCCCAAAGAGAACCTTTCGGCCCTCGATAAGAGAGCTACGTCTAGCCCAGACTTCCTCCCAGAAGACGACGGGAAAGAAACCATAGGCATAATATGTGACCGGGGACTTGGAAATGATGAAGGATGCGTACAACGCTGCAAGGACGGAGCTGAAAGCCGTCGTGCCAAGAGTCGTACGTGAAGGAAGCTGGCTGCCACGCAGAACATGCAGATCAACGACAATCGTCAGCGCGAACGCCATCCAACCAAGGTATCCGATTGTGATCAGCGTGCGGAGGAACAGCCAATCGTAAGTCTGGAGGTATCTCAAGCCCTCCAGGGCGATCTTCATAAGAGCTGCAGACTCCTCAATGGCCTCTTCGTAGTTGCCAGCGTCGACCAAACGTTGGATAGCGGCCACTCGGCGCTCAGGGGCCAAACCTGCATCACTCAAGGGCTGGAATGGTCGGTAGCGGACCTCCGTGGCCTTCTTTTGTTCTTCCTTGACCCTGTACATCTCCAAAATCTCGCGAGCGTTGATGAGTGCTGCCTGAGCCTTCTCCTCGATACTCGATGAGACGTAGGACAAGGGTAGCTCACCAACGGAGTTGGCAGGGAACTCCACACCGATCAAATATGCCATCAGAGCAGCAATATCAGCTTGCGCCACGTCGTGTCTCTTGATCTCATCAAGATGCCAGTCAGAAGAGTACTCGTCGTGCCCAGGAGCAACAGAATCGGAGGAAAGCACCGGCGGGGCAATGCCAGATCCCCAGGTGATCAAGGGGGTGCGAGTATTATTAGGATGGCCATCGCCGTGGCTGCCCCAGTCACTCATGCCATGGTCGGCAGTGAAGACGAAAGCGGTCCGGTCATCGGCGTAGAAGTTCCCGATCATTTCTGTAATTTCCTTGACACCTTGGTCCACAACTTTGATATTATGCAAGTATTCCTTCGAGTAGGGACGGTACGAGTGTCCATTGGTATCCAGGCCGAGCAGATGGAGGAAAAAGACGACTTTGTCTTGGCGCAAAGCGGCATCAAGAGTGTCGTTCTTGGCTGCATCGGCGAAAAGCTCCTTGACGTGGTCAAAGACCCAGAAGTCCAATTGCAACGCATCTTGGCTGAAATCCTCAAACTCGTGTCCGTATGTGTAGGAATCGACGCGGCCGGGGACGGCGCCCTGTTCGAACATTGGCAAAATATCGGGGGATCCCCAACTCCAGGTATGACGGCTTCGGTTGAAGACGCTGTCGAAGTTTACGGGGTTGAGCTTCCAGCCAGTCGCCACGGCCGAGACATCTTCATAAAGACCGGCGATGAGCGCAACATGGCCAGGGCGAGATTCAGTCGGCACGCGCGTGTGTGACACTCCAAAGGTGCCATGTTCAAGAACGCGGGATCGTAGGAAAGGGGCGAGGGGTCGCGGGGTTAAGTCATCCTCAGATTCGGGGTAGGGGTCGGGAAAGGACTGGAAAGCCTTGTCTGCTCGTAAACCGTCACCTGGAAGAGAATGTTAGCATCCTGCACCAGCTACTCCATGGTATTTGAGAAGGTGGGCGAGCTCATACCCACGAAAAGAACCAGACGGTCTGCAGGGGCTTTGGAGTTTTCGGGTCGTTCGATTTGAACAAGCTTCATGCCCGAAACAATAGGACTGACGAAGTAAATGTCAAAAATCGAATATATATAGACGAGGTGAAAGATGACAGCGACGGCTAGAAAGCCGGCGCGCGAGGAGACTGCCATCACAGACGAAGGGGTGATGAAGCAACGTCTTCTCTTTGGTGGGTTGTGTCTCTTGCGATGTCTGTCTTCTCCTGTGGGCTTAAAGGAGTGGGAGTAGCTCAATCGACGATGATCTGGGGTATGGCACGCCCAGAGTGGGTAATAGGCGAGTGAATCCACTCGCTCAGCGCCAGAGTCGATTGGTCTCGTGGATGACGGATCAAAAGAATGAAGGGGAAATGTTCGAGAGCTCTACGAAAGAGAGGGAAAGCGCAGTCATTTCACGGCTCGCGCATTGCTCCTATAAGGAATGATATAATACAATGATGTTGATGCGCAACGCTGGACTTTATTCATAGAAAATGGGAACCCAGCCGTCCCGTCTAGCTCAATGTATGTAATCGCTTTCCACTCCAGGGTTGACAGTCGTCCCGCTTGTTGCATCGACGCGGAAATTATTGGTTTTCGCGACACGTCTCCCACCCCCGAACTAACGACGTGTAGGGATGACGGACCCACATTGACATCGGTAGCCCCATGCCGTGGAGCGGGAACGGCTGTGTGCATGTAGCGGGGCTTTTACAGCTTCCATCCTGGATACAACACTGCGAGGTTCCTTAGCTTAGCCCAGGGGCAGTGTATGCGACTTTAAAGACACCTTACTAATTATTGCCTGCCTGGTAGTAGCAGCATAACACGATTGGAAGTGCCTGGTCTTACCCACGTGTCTACATCATTGTCAAAACCATGGCTAGACACAGATGTATTCAGACATGTATGCAATTTGAAGAATTCCTGTTATTCACCCCCTCTATTGAGCATTGCAACTTTCCGTATTGCTAAGAGCGGATTTCACATGACCATTGAGGTGTAATTTGCTACTGGGACATCAAGGTATGCACCCTCTTACAGGCCAGTCAACTGGTAACTACCAAGCTGCTTTCCTTGAGAACCTCTTTGGATAAGGTACGGAAACCCTGCTGGGAAATCACAAGAACAGCTCTTGGCTTTTGATGTTCCATATTCATAAGCCGGCAAGGAAACAACAAACTCCGCGAATCGGGGCTGGACCAGTTGATTGACACACTGAGCTATTCCGCCTCGGCCTCAATGTATCCGCCAAAGCCAAAATTCTCAGCAGATTTGGGCGGCAATTGAACGTCCCGAAATCACACGCGAGAAATCAACACCGTCTCTAAGGGGTATAATATCGAACAACTTCAAAGGCTTCCCGCCCACCCGTCTCATCTAGCTTCTGACCACCAGAACAGTCCTTACATCAGGCCCATTAGTCCAGCCGCTCCGTCAGAGACTTGATGACACGCGCGTAAAACTTTGCCGCATGTGGCCGAGGGAATTCGATCTCTTCAACAAGGAAGTCAGGCAGCATGTCGATGAGTTCGCGATCTCTGTTAGAGTCCAATTGTGGCTTGTACGTGAAATGAGCCTCCTCGTAATTCTCGCCGGAGCTCTCGTTCTCAACTTCAAGTTTGAAGTGAAGGGCTGCGGAAGTCAATATGATGAGATAACTGTTGGTAAAGACGATGACTTACTTCCGTTTCTCCCCGTTTGTATGCAATCAAAGACCTGGCCCGCCGAGTCACGTTTGGTGACTCTGACAATCAAGCCGGTTAAATCCCCATAAAGATCCTCTTTCAATTGTCCCGTTTGCACAACATCCGCGCTAGCGATGGCTCTGGCAGCTGCGCTTGAACCCTTGACGGCGCTCCCAGGTATGACCTTGGCACTAGCTGCAGCTTCAGCAGACCTGCTCGCGGCTAGGCGCGTCGTCAGGGTCTTGATTTCCTGCTTTGCGTCGGCTAGGGAAGTCGTCAGAGCTGACACCTTTGCCTCCATTTCTTCCAGTTGCTTTTTGCGTTGTTGCCCTTCTTTGGCCAAGCTACGTTGCTCTGCAAGGTCGGCCTTGAGATGCGCAATGAGTTCGTTCGCAGCTTCATCCTATTAGCAATGTGCTACCCCTACAATTGGCATTTGGTACTCACTTTTGGCTCTTTCTTCACTCTCCTTTTTGAGATTATCAAAGTTGCGTTCTGCCGCCTTGACCCCAATGTCCCGAAGATCGCGATATTTCGCTTCCAGGTTATCGTACTTTCTGATTGTGTCGCCCAAGCGCCTCCGGATTTGCACATCACTAGCATCCAAGTCTGGATTACCGCTTGTCCGATTAAGGCGATGCGTTGACGGCTTTGGCACCGGTAGCTCATCGAATTGGTCATCACCTTCCGTATCGACGTCCATATCATCTTGAGCCTGCGTCTCTGGAATTTCAGATTCATCACTCCGGGTGGCCTTTGCTCCTGCACCACGCCCTCGCTTAGTCGACTTTGCGGTATCCTTCGTAGTAGAATTCGGCACTCCTTTCGGTGTGTCGGTAGTCGTCGCTATCGTAGCTGCTGCCTTCGGTCGCCCTCTCGTCTTCGCTGTAGTCGCCTTCACCGCCGGAGCAGTGTCCTCTTCTGATTCGGCCATACTGTCGACATTCGACGCATTATTCACCTCGTCCTCGTCCTCAACATCCTCCTCTTGGATCTCGACCTTCTCGGCAGCCTTACGGCCTCGCTTCGAAACCTTGCCGCTCGCCTTGCTCGACATGTCGTTGATGGCCTCTTCTCCAGCTTTGCTAATCGCCGCTGCAAGTTTCCCAGCCGCGCGACCCTTTGTAGCCTTCTGGGCAGGCTTTGCGACTTTGTTGGCAGCTGGTGGCCTGCCCCTGGCCTTCTTCGCCGGCGACATCTTAATTGGGTTCGAGGTAATGATCTTAGCGCTGGGAGAGGAGGTCGTCAAAATCTGTGTTCCAGTCTGATTCAGATAAAAGCGCAGTACGCGATATTTACACCACTAGTTGGATCGGAGGCTGATGCAAATAGGCAGGGTGTACCGGCGCAGCACAAACGCCGCCAGGATAGCCAACGCGCCCGAGAGAAACGTTTCGTGTCGCGCGGGAGGGTTCGTGGACTATCGGCTCGGAGGAAGTGGGCGTGTATTGAGAATATCGAATAACATTGGTTTTGCACTTAGACTGAGGTGATCGATGTCAGACGGATGCGTTGGTCATGATAGCAGGGTCAAAATACCAAGGTTGTAGCTGAGGGGCAAGCGCAAGTGAGGAACTACAACTTGCGATAAAAAAGTAAACAAAGCCGCGGTGCGACAGCCACCGAATTGGTACCTCACCTTCGGTGCTCCTAGGCGACCTTAGGCGGGCCGCGGCAAGGTGCTCAACTCACCTAGGGGGACATGCTTATCCCGGTACCTGACCACCACCTTTCCCAAGGTAGGTACCTAAGGTAGGTACATATCTTACCTTAGGTACCTAGCTTATCGGCTTATCTAGGAAGGCTAAGGTGGGTAAGGTGAGGTAGGTAAGGTACCTTACCTTAGGTAAGAGTCAAGACACCTCAGTGCAATTTTGCATGTGGCGGTGCGCTCTCCAGCGGAGCACGAAATGTGGCTTGAAAATTTACTGGCTACCCTTGTGAACCGCGGGTGGCGTTGTCGGCTCGATTCAATTCTCTGGGGCGTTGGACACGTCTATTTCGTTGCCGGCTATAATACTCTATCCCGTCACTTGGACACGCTCTTGCCGAACCACCGAGAGTGAGAAAGGATCTCCTCCCGCTCACGATTCCGACGATACTTGCCTTAGAACACATTCCAACAAGCGTCAATAAACCACCGAGAGTTATCAAGCTAGTCCGTTTCGATCGTACCGTGTCGGCCCTCTGCCGCAACGCCAACACTGATGACGGGCGACCTTGACCGTTGGCTGGGTTCCGTCGGAAAGCTTCTCGGCATGGGTGACCGAAAGAAGGGCCTGGGCGATTTCGCTCTGGACTTGCTGTTGGTTGCTGGTATGGTGGGTAGACAGCTTCATCAGAAGCACATGTTTGGTTCCGAATGTTAACCGCACTCTAGATGGCAACCGGCGTTTACCTCGCAAGAAACTTCCTTTCTTCCCTCACGAATACCCTCGCCGACCCCGATCGAGAGAAACACGAGCAAGCACGGCTACAGGCCAAGGCTCATCTAGAGCGCTTGCGCAAAGGCAAGAATGTAGGGAAACCTGGCGAAGAACCATCAGATGACGGCAGCGTCTCTCGTCGCGGACCAAAGCCGGAAGAGTTGGTGTTGAATGAATATGAGAACCTCATTGCACTTGAGATGGTGGCTCCGGAGGATATCCCAATCGGCTTCGCTGGTAAGTGCTCTACTGATCTGGTGAATCAGCACCAGGGATATTGCTAACGGCGTATGATAGACATCGGTGGCTTGGAGGACATTATTGATGAACTCAAGGAATCCGTCATTTACCCGTTGACTATGCCGCACTTGTATTCCCACGCGGCGCCACTGCTATCTGCACCCTCTGGTGTGCTGCTTTATGGCCCTCCAGGGTGCGGTAAAACTATGCTGGCTAAGGCAGTCGCCCACGAGAGCGGTGCTTCCTTCATCAACCTCCATATTTCGACAGTGACAGAGAAATGGTACGGTGACTCGAACAAGCTGGTCCGAGCTGTGTTTTCGTTGGCTCGCAAAATGCAGCCCGCCATCATCTTCATTGATGAGATCGACGCGGTCTTGGGCACAAGAAGGAGCGGCGAGCACGAGGCCAGCGGAATGGTCAAGGCTGAGTAAGTTCTGAATCAGAAATTTTATCGTTTCCTGTCACTGATAATTCAGGTTCATGACCCTGTGGGATGGATTGACGTCGTCAAATTCTTCAGGCATGCCAGCAAGGATCGTCGTTCTCGGTGCCACCAACAGAATACACGACATCGATGAGGCTATTCTCAGGCGAATGCCCAAGAAATTCCCGGTGTCTCTTCCTGGCAAGGAGCAGCGACAACGGATCTTGCAGCTCATTCTGAAGGATACAAAGACAGACCCCGAGTTCAGTGTGGAGTACATTACCAAAGTCACAGCTGGCATGTCAGGCAGCGATATCAAAGAAGCATGCCGTGATGCTGCTATGGCACCGGTCCGTGAATACATGCGAGAGCATCGGGCGAGCGGGAACTCCATGTCGAGCATCACACCAGAGAACTTCAGAGGTATCCGTACAGAGGATTTCTTTGGTCGCAAGGGTGGAGGTCAAATCTTGATGGATAACCATGCAAAACACTCCAAGGCGTCGAGGTCATCGGCAGATGAGTACGAAGATATTGTCGAAGAGCTGGGTTGATTTGGCCAGAAACTTGGATTGTATGAAAGGAAATGAAAGACGCGGCAGAGGTCTGCTCTGAAAGGGTAGTGCTCTTTTACTCGATATGTCGGGAACAACCATACAACATGATTGCCTACAAGTGGGCAACTTACGCAAACCATGCTAGAATGAGACGATTGTACAAAGAAATGTACCGATACAAGTAGGAAACGAATACTGAAATACCATCATTTTACGTGAGAGAACTTGCCAATTTTAAGCGTTGGTCGCCCTACCAGCAGCGGCTTAGGTTCCCTATTTCGTAAACCAAGGCTGCAACGACTTTTGATTTGAATTGTCCATTGCCTCAGTATTGTTGAGAAGACGCCATAGCCCTAAGGTGAGAACTAGGCCAGGCACACAGGTGTGCCACATCAGAGCAAATTCAGGTACAGACGGCAGTCAGATGTGTCAAGCATGTTGCGCCGACGTTGGTTTGTTACCATCCAGGCGCGCCAGCGCAGTGTGCCAATTCAACGCCGCGCCTTTTCCCCAGCCAACATTCCACTCGGACCACTACCGTGTCACCCCCGCCGTTTCCAGGGTTCATGCCGCCCCGCCATCGCCGACTTTCGGGGCACGCTGTGCACACCGACAAATCACGTCATCGGCAAGGGCCCACACCTTGGGTCGCCCAGTGCTGTTGGAGTCACACGCTCCGTCCCCCAAAAGCCCGCCGTCGGCCCTCACTTAACGTCCCTGTAAAACTTCTCCTGTACACACCTGCAAGCTCCTATCAGCTCTCTCAACCTTCTCGTCAATTGCCTCTGCTTTTCAATCGAGTACGCCGGTGCTGCGTTTGGACAATTGATTTGCTGAGCAATTCAGTCTGTCCGCGGCGACAAGTCTGGCTCTTAAAGGAGACCAGCGGTAGTACTGTACTCGATCCCGAACGCCTCCCGGACCTTCCTATCCTTCCTTCGTCCTATCGTCCCTCTCGACCATCAAGTGCGACGACATACAGGCATCGACTGGCCAAGATCCATTTGTCGAATCGCTCAATCCAAGAAAAACTCGTTCAATTGCCGCTGTCAACCAGATCAGCCGGCAGCTCCTTGATACTAGTGCTACCCCGCCATTGCTACATACGCTTTGTCTCACTATGTCTACACCGCCTAACAACGGAGCGGCATCTAAGTCCAGCGACCCCCTCAAACGGGTGGACCTTGACGGACACGATCTTCCTCCTTCTCCCGCGCCGTCTAGTCCTCGCAACGGTCGTCGTCGCTATGCCCTCGCCACGGAGCTGGTCTACACTGACAGCAACGACCAGTATGGCGCATCCAGCATCCCCATCTACCAGTCCGCCACCTTCAAGCAGACCAGTGCCACTGGTGGTGGGGAGTACGACTACACCAGGTCCGGCAACCCGACTCGCACTCATCTTGAGCGCCACCTGGCCAAGATCATGAATGCCACGAGGGCTCTGGCTGTCGGCTCCGGCATGGGTGCTTTGGATGTCATTTCCCGCTTGTTGCGCCCCGGCGATGAGGTGATCACCGGCGATGACTTGTACGGAGGCACTAACCGCCTTCTCACTTACTTGGCTTCCAACCAGGGTATTGTTGTTCACCATGTGGACACTACCAATGTGGAGAACATTCGTCCTGTCATCTCTGAAAAGACGGCCATGGTTCTGCTGGAGACCCCGACGAACCCTCTTATCAAGGTCGTCGACATCCCCTCCATTGCTAAGCTTGTTCACGAGGCCAACGATAAGGCTTTGGTTGTCGTGGACAACACCATGCTCTCGCCAATGCTCCTGAACCCCCTGGATATTGGTGCAGACATCGTCTACGAGTCCGGAACAAAGTATTTGTCTGGACACCACGACATCATGGCTGGTGTAATTGGTGTCAACGATACCGAGATTGGCAACAAGCTGTACTTCACCATCAACTCCACTGGGTGCGGCCTGTCGCCTAATGACTCTTTCTTGCTTATGAGAGGCATCAAGACACTTGCTATCCGCATGGAGAAGCAGCAGGCCAACGCTCAGCAGATTGCTGAGTTCCTTGAGTCCCATGGTTTCAAGGTCCGATACCCGGGACTCAAGTCGCACCCCCAATACGACCTGCACTGGTCTATGGCACGAGGTGCAGGTGCTGTTTTGTCGTTCGAGACCGGCGACGCGGCGCTTTCGGAGAGAATCGTCGAAGCCGCTAAGCTGTATAGTATCAGCGTTAGCTTCGGCTGTGTAAACAGCCTTATCAGTATGCCCTGCCAGATGAGCCACGCCAGCATCGACGCCAAGACCCGGAAGGAGAGGCAGATGCCGGAAGACCTCATTCGCTTGTGCGTGGGCATCGAGGACGCAACGGACTTGATTGAAGACCTCTCGCGAGCTGTAAGTGCTGTCAACTAGATTCGCCCCTAAGGCACCAATACTGACTTCTGTCGTAGCTTGTTCAGGCCGGTGCGGTCAACGTGACCTTGGACGGGTTTCACGCGACTGAGGCTGTCCAGCAGGCTTGAAGGACTCCTTGTAGAGGCTGGAGCTTGAGTACCTAGGCCTGGGTTGATTGGGTCAAAGAGAAGTCAACCGCACGCGTAGTGAGTGAGTGGAAGAAAATCCACCTTCGGAACACAGCGGCGTTGGGGCTTGGTACGCTCGATATGCGTTGGAAAATCAAAAAAGAAAAGGGGGGCAACGAAAAGCGTGAATAGCTTAGAGAATTCGACTACTTCTTGTCGACCTGACCTACCCGGAAACGGAATCGTTCCTTTGCCGCACCTTGTATGTTTCGCAAGTTTTGACAGCGAATGCGTCCATCTGACCAGATGAGGCGTTGCGGTTTCTGACTCCTTTAAATGTGCTCATGGCGCTGGAAGTAAACAGACCAGCATCATACCAACGGATCATGTATAAAGTAACGGAGTAGTACAATGCCATTCAACTAACTATTCACTATTGCCTCTTAAACTATGCAACCCAAAATCGTTCCGCTCTGACAAGACTGAGAAACTACACAATGCTATTTGTACAGATATCTAGGAAAAGTCGAAGCGGTCTGGGAGGACGACTGGAGCTACCAGCGTCCAAGCATACATGGCGTAGCAAACCCAAGCGCTTACAATCTTCACCCAGCTGGCCCAGTACGACCGGCCGACAGGAGCAAAGTTGCCATCGGCATTTTGGTCGTCGTAGCTCTGGGTTAGCAACGTCGCGATCCACGCCGTGGCTAAGAAGAAGATGATGTGGAAGACGGTATAGCTGTACTGCGTCTGTGAGCGCTCATCGTCACCGTGGACACGACTGCCGCCAGCCTCGCTCTCGTCGTCGGACAAGAGAGCGTCCGCCGGTAAGCTTCCCTCCTCAACGGCACGACGTAATGCCTCCGCCCGCATCTGTTTTTGGGCGCTGGGCTGGTGAGTGACGAGATCGTGCTCATCTTCCTCTGGGAGACGGATGCCGCCGGAAGAACCAAGTCCAAGGCTCTGAGTCGCCGCCCGTGTCGTAGTGTACGCAATTGTGAGCATGGTGACGACGGCGCCAATCACAATGGATGTGGTGCGAGTTCCCTGAGCGCGAATCAGGGGGTTGCATTGCTTGTCATCGGGTTCCATCGAAACAGCGGACATGGTAAGGTAGGTGCAGTATACGGCGACCATGGCACCCTGAGCAAGACCAGCCTTGGGGTTGTATTCCTGAATGGTGGGATGGACCGAGATGAAAGAAATTCCAATCCACAGCAGGAGGTTGATCGTAATCGCTGCTTGGTTCATGGAGCAACCGGATCCGGCGAAGAAGATGTACTGGACGATGGTCATGGCGAGTGAAGCAAGATACATGCCCAATGTAGAGCCGATGAGAACTGTCCGCCAAACCTTGGAGTCGGTTTCCTCAATCTGCTCAAGACAATACTCAGCCCAGTTATGGGCGAGATCAACAAGCAAGATAAGGCCGAGGATGAGGAACAACATGCCGCCGAATCGGGCAATATAGGCGCCGTAGAACTGGAAGAATTCGTCGGGAATCAGGAAGGAGAGGACGATGAAGGCAAGCCACACAATGACTTTGGGTCCCCAGTAGCCATTCTGAATAGCGGCGCGAGGGTTCTTGGAAGATGTTACACCGAACAGAAGCCCGGCGAGTATGAGATGGAAGAGACCGAGAGCGAAGTTGAAGCGGTGGACCGCCATCCACCCGTAGCATTGGCCGTTGGGACAGTCGATTTTGACGTAGTCGAGCATAAGGTGTTCCAGCTTCTTGATAGCCCACGGGGTGAGCATGATCCACGACAGGATCGAGTTGACGAGAAGCATGACTGCGTAGCCGATACGGGTGGCGACACTACAATGAAGTCAGTACCGAGAGTGGTGTGTTCACGGGGTGGAGGAAGAATTACCTGTTGCCGCACTTCCCACAGGCGCTGCAGACTGCAGAGCAAGTTGCCGCACCGCAGCAACTGGCAGCGAAGCCGATGAGCTGTAAAGTATTAGCTTGTGAAGTGAAGATAGGCTCTACAAGCCGTAGAGAAAGGAATGGGAGGGGACTCGTCGTACCGTGCCCATGCTCGGCACCGCCATCAGCGGCAACGAAAGCAAAGCACCCATGGCGCCGGTTTCCTACGGTATGTACTATCGATCTAAAGGGTACAAACGTCGGTTCGGCGAGGGTCGCGCTGGAAAGATGGAGGTGTCGCGTCGTTGATGTCTTTGCGAGATGCCTTACGTCGGCGCGGCGCAGTATGGATTAGGTAGAGAGGTCGCTTGGAGGCCGGACCTACGTACCTTTGGTAGCGAGCCACAAAGGGTGGGTCCATCTGTGGAGGCTGGGATACACGTGAGATTACGTAGTCTCTACTGTGGCTCCCCACCCGGATCCGAACCCCGGATTCCAAAACTCTCCGCCGAAGTCGGCCATCCACTATCGGCAATTCTGCACCGATTCCCGACATCTTTCGTCTACCTGGCACCGAGTGAAGTGAAGCTACTTACACCTGCCTTTCCTGCTCAACCTCAGTTACCTTATCGCGACGATCCCGACGCGGACATCTGAGAAGCCGCTGGCTAGCCCTACCATATCACCCATTATTCGCTATCCAAGCAGCCTCAAATGCAAGCTTCTCGTTTGGAAACCAGCCCGCACATCGTTCAAATCAATGATTTGCTGCCTCAACCAGAAACTATCTCGTCTTACCCAGTACACTTGCGTACCTAAATTTTACCTTTGATTTGCGATCCGGATCTTCCCCAGACTGAACCGCTTACTATATCCACCCGAGTGTACCATGGCCCCTAGAACGAGGACAATATTCCCAAACAGTAAGAAGACAACACTGTGAAGCTGCAGATGGCCTGTCGCAAGGGGAGCGGGGTTGCTACATACATTCGACGTGGTCGTGCTGTATTGCGTGCGACAATCCCCATCGGTGGAGTCCACACTTAATGTCTGATTCGTTGTATATGGTGCAAGTCAGTGTTGCGCAACCCGAAAATCATCCATCTTGTCCCAGTCATACTACCCACACATCAAAACGTCCTACGTGGAATGGACCTAGCTGTACTTGGCTTTGAGAACTTCGACAGCCGAAATGGCAACTAGACTCTCTATTCACTTGCTGGTTCCGAACCGACCTCGTGGATTTACCTGCAGTGGCCTCACTACTCCAGGTCTCAGGCCGGTGGAGGGCGAAGTGATACTCACCAGAACTGTATTCTCTACTAGCGTAGCGTCTATGATGTCTTACAAAAAGATCAAGTGACTGAGCGTTCCCCATGTGTCGCGCGAACTATTTCAGCGCCGAGGAAGAACAGGCGACCATGTTCGGCTGACTTATTCAAAATTGCCGACATTGACACAAAATCCGCTGAGACAATCAGCCCAACTGACCAGGCACACACACATAGGTAATATACTGTTGATTCAAGCAGGCAGGCATGATGAAGGGCGGCGGCGCATGGGTTTCCATATTCCAGCCGCGCAGTTGACACATGCACGCGCCACCACCCTTCCCTGCCGCGCCTGAAAGGAAGTTAGGGAAACAGAAACGCAGCGCACTCGTGGCACTCCAGCGGCAGGCCAAGATGCCGAGGAGGACAGAAGTACCGGGTACGAGACCCTTTACGTAGCCAATATGTAATACGCACAGCGTCATTGGTACTCGTTACGTAGTGTATTTGTCTTCTCGGCAGGGCACTTACGGCATCTTACGGCATTGCAGCTTAGCCTTCAGGGGCATCCTCCAGGGCTCCGAATCCCTACCTTATTCCCCATTACCTTCCCAGTTGAAGTGCATGCGCGGCCCCAAAAGAATGGATTTGTGATTCCTGCCCGTAGATAAGGGATCCGATCCGGCATCGTTCCCGTTTCGTTTTCCGACTCAACGAAGCTTCCCGCTGCCCCTCGACAACCTCTATCCTTCCTTTTCCCCTTACCTCACTGTGCGTCCTTCCTACCATTCCGTTTCCTCTAGTCTTAAGACAACGCCCAAGTCTTCATGTCGCATGCTACTGGCTTCGTCAATATCGATATGAACACTGCTCCTCCGATAGTACACTAAAACACCAAAACACCTACCATAACCCCAACCGTCGCAAAAGGCCCTCCCCTCTCCCCGACTCTTCGCCGTCATCGGTGCCGATTATCGCTGCCGCCCCTCGCTGACGAGCAATCTTCCTTCCGCCACAAACCGGCCGAAGCATGATATCTTGAGAACATCATTTCATCGTCGCCCAGTCTGCAGAAGCAATGTCAGGTCCACGGGAGAAAGAGCTGCACCGCGCTCGGCTGGTTGCCAGCGTTGCAGCCACGGTCATTTCTCTAGCATGCGGTACCAACGTGAGTTGGCGCGATCGGATCACATCCCTGCCAGACCTATCGTCACTCTCAACGTGAATCATGAGCTGATATGTCCCTGCTTTACAGTACGTTTACTCGGCATGGTCCCCTCAATTCGCCGAGCGATTGAAGCTCTCCTCGACCGAAACGAATCTCATTGGCCTTTCCGCCAATCTGGGAATGTACTCTTTGGGCGTTCCTGTCGGCATGCTCGTTGATCACAAAGGACCTCGCTCCGCCGTCATTATTGGCTCCGTCCTGCTCGCCCTCGGATACTTCCCATTCCACATCGCCTACGATCGCGCGGCTGGCCCCGTGCCGCTTCTCTGCTTCTTTTCATACCTGTCTGGCCTCGGCGGGTGTCTGGCTTTCGCCGCCTCTGTTAAGACATCCGCTCTCAATTGGCCTCATCATCGGGGGACTGCCACCGCTTTCCCCTTGGCTGCTTTTGGTCTGAGTGCCTTCTTCTTTTCGACGTTTGGGAGTCTATTCTTCCCCGGGAACACCAGCGCCTTCCTGGCCTTACTGTCCATCGGGACCTGCGGTTTAACCTTCTTCGGTTTCTTCTTCCTGCGCGTCTATCCTCATGCCACCTATCACAGTCTGCCAGCAAGCGATGGTCTTTCCGGCTCGCAACAGCTTCGACGCACTTCTTCGGAAGAGGCCAAGCCCAACCGACCCGGCTATGGGCACCGCAGCGCTCCGGTTGAACCTGGTACGTCGCCCAAACTTAATAATACCACTACCACAATCAACTCCACCGCCGACCACGAGCCGGTTCATCCCGAGTACGAATCGTCCGCGCCGTCTCGCGAGGCTGATGAGGCGCAAATCGAAGCCGTCGAAGCCGATGATTATGAGCCCGACGAGACGTCCTCGCTGGTATCGAGCTCCTCTTCCATGCCCGGTGATGTCTTTGTGCAGAGCAGTGTTGATCTGGATCGTTCTCATCGAGTAGATATTCGTGGCTGGGCTCTTTTGCGTGAAATCGATTTTTGGCAATTCTTCCTCATCATGGGCATTCTTACTGGCATCGGTTTGATGACAATCAAGTGAGTATCAGTATTCGGCTAACCTGTGATATTCTTTGGCATTAACAAAATCTCCAGCAACATTGGAAACGACGTAAAGGCCCTTTGGCGTCATTATGACGAGTCGGTGGATGAGGCCTACCTCATCACGAAGCAGCAGATGCACGTGTCCATTCTATCGATTGGTAGCTTCGCAGGCAGACTTCTCAGCGGTATGATGCTTTAGTCTATCATTCGTCCAAAGATTCAAGCTGACTTGGACTGCAATAGGTGTCGGCTCCGACTTTATCGTAAAGGTCCTTCACGGCAGTCGGGTGTGGTGCCTTGTGGCATCCAGTGCTGTGTTCTTCGTGGCACAGCTCATGGCCCTCCACGTCACTAACCCTCATCTGCTTGGACTGGTTTCAGGCCTGTCTGGTATCGCGTACGGTTTTCTCTTCGGGGTCTTCCCTTCCATCGTGGCCGAAACCTTCGGCATTCACGGCCTGAGCCAGAACTGGGGGCTTATGACGCTCTCGCCCGTGGTGTCTGGTAATGTATTCAACATCTTCTACGGCAGGATCTACGACAGGCACAGCGTAGTGGGCCCGGATGGCGAGCGCGTCTGCCACGACGGGCTGGACTGCTATCGTGCGGCGTATTTGATGACACTTGGCGCATGCTCAATCGGGCTGGTGCTCACCCTATGGGTCATCCGTCACCAGCGAGTGAAGTGGGCAAAAGAGGAGAAGATGAAGGCGGAGCAGGATGACTGAGGTACATTGCCCACGGTGAAACCAAAAGTATAGGAGGGGGATGAGGGAAGTCCACGACTGTCCCTTACAACTCTTGACACAAAGTCGTCTCTGCGAACACGGCTGGCTGTCAAGTCCTCAACATAGATTCAACGTCAACGGCCATAGATAACTCATAGAGGAAAGGCGTTTGGGGCAGCTGTTGATTATTTTTTTTTCGATTCATGAGTATCGACACTCGCTACCACAGCGGATATCAATGAGAAATTGTAATTCATCTTTACCCCTATTGTATACTCAACTTCATTCACGGAATCAAGTACTATAGGATCGGTGAAATTCACTTTCAGTATTGGGAGCATCTATCATTGCTGGTGGGTGCTATACTACGGTCGTCTTTTACGTTGAGCGCTTCATTTGCACTCCTCCTTTCTGACTAGTGAGGGGGCCCTTTATTGGGCACTACATCTCTACACGGGTAAACCCAAAGAGAACTTCATCCGTCAACGTATTAAAAACGAGACACGGTGTCCCAACGTCAAACAAAAAACCGCGTCGCGACATTACACAATATCGTTTGAAGCGGAGCTCCACCTCGTCCCCTATTTAAGGAACTGTTGTCCCACCTCATCGAATCACCCTTCCGGCGGACGCTGGTTGCAATGCAGTGGTGCCCGGGCGGAGAATAGGTAGAGGAAGAAAAGCCAAGGATACCTCCTGACACCTCATAGCCCGGTCCTCTGGAATAAAATATGTTCATCCCAACTCCTCTAACCAAAAAAAAGTGTGAATCGTACTAAACTCCCAGCCGATGCAAGATGCAGATGGAAAAACAGTGATGACAACACGGAATATTGTAGCGACACCATTGTCACTAAAGACTGGTATCAGCGTACTACCGAGACAGTGTCTGTCGAGCTCTAGATGGGAATATCCGAGACCATCTATTATGAAGAAAAGAGAAGACTCCCGTGTGAGTTGAACGTCGTTCGCCGACGAGTCAACTGAGACTGTAATATGTACAGCGCGGAGCGATTAGAGCGAATGGGTATTACTGTTCTCGCCGATCGAGTTCTTGAACAGAGCCAACACGAACAGTGATATCCCACCAAGTGAAGAGAATCGAGTGCCAACCTCGTCCTCATGGAGTTTTGCCACGTTTACGGTCTTCTTGATGGCCGTCAAATATTGAACTAAACCCAGCAAGGGGCCAGTTGTCTGTAGTCGAATGAATAACAACCAGCCAAGCAGCTATCAAATTGACGAGATAGTGCAGCATGTAGGCGTAGGAAACACCATAAACAGCAGCGTAGATGGCTGTGCCAAAGAGTAACACGCTTGTGAGATATCTCATCCTGCCCGTAACTCTAGGAACCATCCTACCGGTGGTTAAGTTCTCCACCAGTAATATGAACGGCATAATCGATAGCACGTTATGGTGCGAAGAGAAGGGCGTGAGCCAGTGGACGGCAAGGTTGCGAATCCACACTGCCAGAATGGGTAGATTGATAGGGAGGACCCAGAGCATGAGAAGCAGAATGGAGTGGGCGTAGTGGTAAAAATCTTGGGTCAGTCCAGATTTGACTTCTGAGGCAATCCGATGAGCACGGACGACGGTGAATAGCTGAACGAGACATGCTACCAAGTACGCAAATTGATAGGGTATAAACGTCGATACGAGGAATAGCAGGACGGCAGTTGTTATCATACGACGTCGAGGAGAGGATGCAACGAAGATGGGTAACTGCGGCCTTCGGCGCTCATCACGCCCGGCTGCGAATGGTCGCAGAGCTATCCAAGCGTAGAGAACGCCGAGAATCTGAGTCAATGCCAGGGTGACAAAGTGAAGACAGGCGCACACCCCTACACAGACGACTCCGATTAGGGGGATAATAAACCAGAAGAAGGGGTCCTGGGTGCCTGTAAGAAGATCGTTGCTGTGAAAGTCGCCTTCCGCTGAAGTCGTGTTGCGCCAGTGCCAAAATACGCCAGGGCCGGATGACCACGATCCAGTCATTGACAAGGAGAGGAATGTCAAGGAAAGGAACATCAGCGGTAGTGATTGCCGTAAGCAGAGATCCAAGCTTTCCGAGAAAGATATGAAGGCTCCGGTCGTGTCGTAGATCCGGAACTGCTTGCGAAGCACGAGAGCCACCACAAGCAATGGGAAGGCCGCAAATACAGTCCGATAACGCATGTACAGCTTTCCCAAGCTCCCCAACGGGTCGACTGTCAGCGTAACTTGGATTGCGGATTCGCAGGTTGGATCGGTCCAAAACTGGAGGCTAAGTCCCTGCTCATGTTGAAGCTTGTGCCTAAGAGGGGGCGGAACGAACGGGGCCACGCCATGCAAACTGATGCTAGCATGCCTAGCGTTTACGAAAAACTTGGACTCGTATGGCTGAGCCAGGTGTTGCCGTATGAGAGGCGAGAACAGTCCAGAGGATGAACCGCAAGCCTGATTGCCAATCTCCAGATTGTATGCCAGTAGACTCGATTGAATGGTAGGAATGTTGATCTCGGCAGCCAAGGGACGGTTCGCAGGTAGTCGCAGCGTCATTCCAAATGCGAGAATTCGACGCAGGCTGATGTTACGCCTTCTGTGTGATTGCGAATGATCGCTGAATTCGGCCACAACGAAGTTTGGAGTTGGCTTCGCCGCCTTGTCTATGACGGCTATGAATTGGTGGTCCGCAATGTCCTCGATATCAAACTGGAGATAGGAGAATGGTCTTGTCACTGGCTCATTTTCCGAGGCAAAGGGCTGGTGAAGCATTCTCGTCGAAGGGGGGAGGAGAATGGCGTCGGTCGCAGCATTCTTGCAGGCCAATCTAGTAGACCCAGTGCTATCGCCTGAGAGGTCCATGTGTGTCGAGAACAGCGTCGTCGACTGTCCAGGCTGCAAAGGGAACACGCTGCAAAGCAGGACCTCGAGCTTTCCATGTTCTCCTGGCTTGTCCAATGCGCTGTCGGTCAGTAGGGTGAAGCGCTTTCCTTCTGGGGATCCTTGGGGAGGTACAGGAAGCAGGTGAGCTGTGATTTTCGGGTCGTGGCCGAGCTGTCGCAAGACGAGGCGTTCGCCTTGTGCCTTGATCGCGTTCGAGTTGTCCTCGAGTGTCAGAAGTGTGCTTGGCCCCTCAACTGCCATAGTCTGCTCGGCGATCGACTCCATGCCAGTGAGGAAGTACTTCTTGAAAACCCGCATTCTCTCAGCCCTGGGCTTAGTCTGCGAAGATCTGTGGACATCGACCACGTCGTACATGGCGCGAGCAACAACTTTCCGAAATTGGTCGCACCATAGAATGGCCTGGTGATCCATACTAGTCCAAACACCTGGAATTCCGGTGGTGAAGACAGTGAAGCCGTGCGTCTCGGGGATTATCGGCTCGATGCTTGCGTAGTCGGACGGAACAACCGTGTCTAAGCCACCTCCAGCGATTGAGACAAGAGTAACATGCCACAACGGATTGTTGTTGGCCCATTTCTGTGAGTAGGCGTGACGCCAGTAGTCATTGATATCATCGTATATCTTGACAATCTGTCCGTCAAAAGTAACAGGGGGGCGTGAGTGTGGCGCAGACATGGTTATAATGGTGTTGATCGAGTTGGACTGGTAGTTCGGCATGATGAGCATGGTGCGCGCGACGATACCACCCATCGAATGACCGAGTACCAAGACAGAGGTTGGATCTGGCAAGTCCTGATCTCGAGCTGACATGCGCGGGTCCATGTAGAGCGACAAGATGTACCTGATGGCTTCGTTCAAGTACTCGGCCTGATCCAACATGGTCTGTCCGTGGAAGGCGGTGATATCCTCGTTGAAGTCAACTGTAAAGAAATCGAGATTCCTGGCGCCGGCTGCAACAGCAGTTTCATCGTGTTGAAGAGACTCGTGGTAGTAGTTTGCAGCTTCAGCGGCTATGGGTCGAACTTGTTTGTAACTTCCGGCATTACCTGGGATGAAGAGTACGGGAACGCCTCTCAGCTGTGAAAGGTCAGCGATCTGCTATAGCCCCGGCGCAAGAAACAAGACGCACCTTTCTTTCGTCGTCAACACCCTGCTCACGATACAGGTATAGCGAGTATTTGGTCGCAAACCGGGTGTGTTCGGTATCGAAGTCACGAAGACGAATGTAGGAAGGTCGCATGTACGACATGCGGCATCCCTTGGCATCGAGCTGGCGAGTCCATGACGAGTTCAATATAGCGCATAGCAGAGTAATCCCAAGAACGGTGACAGTCAGCGTGAATATGGTGACGGACCAAGGGCTTCGGAATCGAGAGCGGCGACCGGCGAAGCGCACATCGGGCATCTTCTCTGCGGCCATGGTGGTTTGATCCTCTCGCCGAGTGTCTACGATGTCGTCGTGGAGGCCGTCCCCGTCGCCTCTACCGTCGTGGTGATCGCTATCGAAATACTTGTCGTCGTTCGGCGTAGGCTGAAGTTCGTCGGCGACACTTTGGGAATGGTGGTGAAGTTTGTGGTTCGGCAGCTGGTGTGTGTGGTTTCGGTAGGCCGGCGATGGCGTGGCCAGGGATGGAACTGAGAGGGGTGACGATGGTAAGGCAGTTATGGGGTGGTTGTCGAGAATCGAATTCACGTTCGGGCCATGTTCGAGCTTCCAATTGGGATTGTTTGACCGTCTGCTCCTTGCGGACGACGGTCTAGATGCGGCTCCTGCGGCAACAGTAACAGCAGCGGGTTGCTTGGGAAGAGGTGCAGAATTGCGACTTTGGGCGGGCTGCTGAACGACTGGAGGATCGACAAGAGGTTCGTCGCTGTCGTCGGTCGAACCCGACGAGCGCCTCTTCATGGGTGGAGAGGGCTCGATCGAGTCTTCCAAGAAAGGAAGCGTGTCGTTCAATCGAGCCGTTGGGGAACCTGTTGTTTTCCTGGCCAGGTGAGAGAAGGCGGGAAGGTAGAGGAAAACGAAAGTATGGACGACAGCGACGTCTCGAGGAAGAGAGACGCGCAGAAGGCTGTGGTGGTGGTAGGACGAGACGACAGGAAAGGACTTGTCCTGGAAAGAACGTGCCCTCGACCTGCCTTTCCTTGGGCGCGAACTGGTATTGTCGGGTCCGGGCCTCTACTACCTACCACCTTAGTGGATGCTAGAGGTACTTAGGGGGTACTGGAATTTTGGAGGGTTCCTCCACTGGCGGTGCGTCTGTCACTGAGGGTGCCGCTGGGGTGCTGCTGCTATAACGGTGGTCCCGACCCACGGATTCGAGTCGAGTCCCGCGTCCGTCCCCCGTTCCGTCACCACTAACCTATCAGACAATGGAAGGAGAGATAAGATACCCACGACAAGGACATGTGCCGAAGTACCACCTTTCCTCATTTCCAAAGAGGTACCTGGAAGTGAGATACTGTAGGTAGGTACCTATCTCCCTAAGTTAGTAGGGACTCGGTGAAGAATACCTACGCAAAGCATCCGAATGGACGAATCCATTGCTATAGATACACGCACATTGATGTGTGCAGCCAGGACTAGAAGATGATGGTTACCCAGACACTACAGTGCAGTATCTTGGTCACTTGTGAAGTATGCAGCCAAGCTACCTTCATGAGACCAGAGAGATAAGGGTGACCGTAGTTGGTGAGACTGCTGCAAGCTCACTACCTAAGTGTCTTGCAGGCAGCTGATGATACACTCCAGCCTCAATTCACGTCACGTCCGCGTGGAGCGCTGTTCTTCCCGTTGCCTACGATTCGTAGGTACCTCATGTTTCTGAAGGTCGGTCCCCACGTGCCCTTGCCATAGGTACCTCGCATTACATACACATTTGTGTGATATCCCACATAGCATTTGACCTGGCTCATCTCGCGCCTCGTCCGTCCACGCAACGTGGAATTGTACGATCCACATGCAATTGGGTTTCCAATGTCTCAGCCCCATCGCCTCCTTTCTCTGCTCCTTTGTGAGCCCCTTCTACTCCGTACAAGACGCTGACTGGCACTGAAGCATAAGGCAAGGTAGAGTCTACAGCAAGTAGTACCAAAGTAGACACATGGCATGAAACTGCTGCAACTCAAGCTGGTTGGCCGGTATATTCAAACGTCCAGAGGAATCCCACATGAAAACGTAGCGGAGGCGGGAGCGATAGCTAAGAAAGGTTAAGAAATGCTGCAGAAACGAGCAATAAAATGGCTCTCGCGGCAAGCTGCGTGGTCCTCGATGCCCGAAGCGCCCGGCTCGACTCATGTTGTGCTTCAATAGCGTCAATTTGCTGCGACCAGATTCGCCGGCCCAGCAGATAGAACTGGTTAGGAACTCCCGCCGACCCTGCCAGCCTACCCTGCCAGCCTGCTTCACCTTAGCTTACCTTGGGCCAGGATTTGAACATTGTCAAATGAGGAAAATTCACATTCCATCAGCTCTGCAGCTCGCTCACCTCAGAAACCAACGTTGGTCTCCCGGGCTTCGGCACGCTTAACCTTCTAAGTTCTGTTCCCAGCCCCCCGTCTTTCCCGTCATTTTGCCATTCTCCGGCTTCTCTCCCCCGTATCACCAGTGCTTTCCAAAGAATCTAACATCTTTCTCTTCACTGTCCCCTCCTTCGCCCAATTTCTCGAGCTAGCCGGGCATCCCTGACCTCCCATGGTTTCTCGAATGTGACGTGAAACGTTTTCATGTCGTTTCTCCAGCGAGTGCAAACAAGATATCTGGTTTGGTTGGTTCAAATTTCTTCCTATCAATATGTATTAGGTAGCACCCTGCATAAACTTAACTACTACATACATTTTGAACTCTGAGCTTGCCCATCATTCGCGTCTCGCGTTGGCTCATCCTGCGTCGCCGTTGGCTACCTCTTACTACGTGTTAGTGCTGGAATTTTCCCGACCTTGCCGGTACCGATTGCTTAATATCCGTACCCAGAAGCGAATACCCCCTCGACTGATGACAAAGATTGAGATGCTCAATCTCCCCAACAACATCCATCCCAGCAATCTAAATCGAAGCGCTAGTGCATGCTTTCTGCAGCTTACCATGCTGCGCTGCTACGCATCCTGCCTCCTTCGGTCGAATTGATATCGCTAACGCCGAAGTTGTCAGCGACGAACAACTTCCCTCACTTACCGGTTGCCAAGCTTTACCGAAGCAAGGAAAAGAGAGAGAAAGGCCCACCCAGTTGTTTGGATCTATTGAGAAGTTACGGCTTCGTCTTCTTAACCCGCAACGGCTACAAGACTTGGCAAAAAGGGGATCGACACAGATGTTCTCGTCCTACCCACATACAACTCGATGCCAGCCTCTGAAGCATGGCAATAGCCTCTAGGCGTGGGGTGTGGTGAAATTCGATGTTGCAGTGCAGTCAGTTGCGGTGGGCCAATGGAACAATTACATTATGCCTCTGCGTAAATGTGCAATGCTACCCATTCCAATTCTCCGAATTACCGGCCTCTGGCAAACACGATCTTGTAGATATCTGGGATCCTTAGAGACGTCACGAATGCGAACAATGACATGTGCCAACACAAGGTTTTCCCCATCAGAAGCACATCCAAGTCCATCTGGTTGTCCGTACGCATGGAGATCTGCTTTTAACTTTCAAGATTCCCTCATACCTAAGTGCATGCAGCGTATATTGGCCGGTGCTCTCCTCCCCCACCCTTACCGGGGAGTTGGTTTTAGCCATTCACAATTCCCTGATGACACATCATTTCAAAGAATCAAAACATCATTTAGTGTGGAAGAGCCAGTCTTGGCAGGCACGACAGGGTTGGATGGCTTCGGGGAGATGTTAAAGCGCGCAGTGAAGGATGTGGAAGTATGGGAAACTTGGACTTGAAGCTCACGGAAATCGGGAACGCATGAGGAGTAGATTGGCGGGGTGATGCATAGCCCCATCCCGCGCTCCATGATTGACATCTCCGTGAAGTCAAGCCTTTCGATTTAATTTGATTTGTTTCGCAACCACAGCGCCCTGGGAGGACGTGGAGCCCTCGGGGTCCAGGGCATGGTGTACCGTATTAAGGCCGACATTGCCAACATGCAAAGAACAAGCATACCCGCATCGACGTTCCTCGTTGGCTCCTTGCATATTCGTTCGCCTGATTACCCATATTCCTCTTCATCCAAGTTGCTAAGGTACTCAAGAATAGTAAATCCGCCATATTGTATTCAGTATGATGTATTAGGGACCTTGGCATACCTGATTACCAGATGTCAAAGGACAGGTCTGAGGTGGGCAACACCCGACGGCTATTTCTCGGGTCCCCATGCGCCAGCAGCCTGCTGAGGTAAAGTGCCTACATATCTAATTACCACACTACCGACTGAAGGTAGACCTACCTGTGGTGGGTATCCGTCCACTTTACGCGTCTGAGCACGGTCAACGCGTCTACCCTTCCAATTCGTAGGCACCCCAGCACTTCACGACAGCTGCCGATGGATATAATGTAGACATGGCGTTGCGCATACACCAAGCGACGACCAAGCACCTAGTCAAGACGTCATGTGAGAACAAGCAGGAGATACGGATATAGGAAAAATCGGGTTACGCATCAAATCACAATTGATTGAGGAATCATGGCCACAATCAAGCCCATCGAGGGCCGCACAGTGAACCCCCCGCAAACTGTCGTCCACGTCCTGTACTGACAACATCGCAGATTCACCAGATTCAATCTGGTCAAGTCATTGTTGATCTGTGCTCTGTCGTCAAGGAGCTTGTGGAAAACAGCATTGACGCCGGTGCTACGAGCATAGGTACGCAAATCCGGACATCCATCTCTGCCATGTGATTTGTGGATAGACTCGATTGCTTACATCTGCACCCAGATGTACGCTTCAAGAACCAGGGACTGGATTCCATAGAGGTCCAGGATAACGGCGAGGGAGTCTCACCGGACAACTACGAGTCAATTGCCTTAAAGCACTACACTTCGAAGCTTGCAACCTACTCCGATCTGGCTACTCTCAAGACCTTCGGTTTTCGCGGCGAAGCCTTGTCATCGTTATGTGCCTTGTCTCAATTCAGCATTGTCACCTGCATGGCACAGGATGTTCCCAAAGGCGCAAGACTCGAGTTCGAGTCATCGGGGAAGCTCAAGGAAGCTCATGTGGTCGCCGCCCAGAAGGGCACCAACGTCATCGTCGGGAACCTGTTTCACAACCTTCCTGTACGCCGCCGCGAGCTTCAACGCAACGTCAAAAGAGAATGGAATAAGGTCATCGCATTGCTGAACCAGTATGCTTGCATCCAGACTGGCGTCAAGTTTTCCGTTTCCCAGCAACCTACCAAGGGAAAACGTATAATCCTCTTTTCTACAAAAGGCAATCCCACCACGCGAGAGAATCTGGTCAACATCTTCGGCGCCAAGACGATGACGGTTCTGGTGAAACTCGATCTCTCCCTCCAGTTTGAGCCCACCGCTAGGCCGGGCTTGAAATCCACTAATCAAGACGAGAAAACTTCCACAAAGGTCCAAGTCCAGGGTTACGTGAGTCGTCCAGCCCACGGAGAGGGCCGTCAGACCCCTGATCGACAAATGTTCTTCGTCAATGGCAGACCATGCGGCCTTCCTCAGTTCGCCAAGGTCTTCAATGAGGTCTACAGGGCTTACAATGCCTCCCAGTCGCCCTTCATACTGGCTGATATCCAGCTTGATACGCACTTATATGATGTCAACGTCAGTCCGGATAAGCGCACGATCATGCTGCATGATCAGAATCGCATGTTGGAGAATATGAAGGAGGCCTTGTCGTCCCTTTTCGAATCCCAAGATTACTCCATTCCGTCCGCGCAGCAGCCAATACAGATAACACAGTCAGCCAGGGCGGCCCCCGTTCTCGAGAGCGACGGCTCTGACGATGATGATGAACCTTCGAACCAAGCACCAGCCGCCCCGGCGAAGCAGACGAGTTCAAGTGACGAAGATGACGTTAGCTCCGAAGACGATGACGAACAATCTCATTCACGTACTAAGCAACTACGCAAACCTCGTCAGAGGAAACCCCAAAAGCTCACAACAGCAGAACTACAGTCCCAGAGCTTAATGAGCAGGTGGGTTGGACGAGCAACCGACAGTCGTGCTTTGCATCGGGGAATGGATATAGTATCCGAAGAGCCTGTCGCTGAAGATAGTGGCGAGAAGGCTCCGGCTACTGAATACGACCCTGGAACGTCCGAATCAGAGAACGAGGCAGCGGCGGAGGCTGCCGAAAGCATTTCTTTCAAGACGCCGCGACAGGTTCTCGACTTCAACGCTCGGCTTTCAGACGCCCATAAAGACCACGAAGCTGATGCTTTGGGGGAGAGTGTCTCGCAGTCTTCTATCGATGGCACCGAAAGTAGACAAGCCCAGATTCCTGCTATGATACCTATTAGAACACCAAGAGTTGACCCTCTCATGGCTTCATCTACTTCACGGCTACCTAAGCGGTCAGCCCTAGAAGTTGCAACCGTGTCTATTGGAGAGAGTACCATCACCAGCTCCGTAGAGCCAGCATCGAAGAGAATAAGACACGAGCCGACCTCATCGCCGACGCCAAAGGCTGCTCATTTACCATTGAGCTCAGCCACGGCAAAATCCTCCTTTGGCTCAAGGCTGACCCAGATGTTCTCTGCGAGTAATGCAGCGAGGCAGAAAGGTGTCAGCAGGGCGAGCACAGATCTGCCACAAAACCCCAGCGAAGATGCTGGCGCAGAGACAGATGATGGTAGAGAAAGCGATGACAGCTCAGAGGAGAGGGCACCTGCGGATGAGACCATGGTCAGCCAGGATGATGAATTTGAGTCTGCTTTCGATAGGGCCGAAGCGTTGTCAAGTCCAACACATAGACCCCATGCGAACGTATCGAGCCGTGTCAAGACCCCGGTGCCGGCCACAACGAATGACGACATTCTAAAGGATGAAGCAGCGGCGCAGACTATGCTCGCAGATGCTCGGTCGAATGCCCTCAAAGGGGGGGGCAGGCGAAAGGACGCAACTCTACAGCAGAGGCAAAATGTCAAGATTGACACAAACGATTTACAGTCTCGCATCGAATCTTGGCAGGCAGAGCTACGGCGCACCACCCAAAACCTAAGCCGACAGTCCAAGACCTCCGGTATCGAGGATCTCGAGGCCCAGGATGCCGAAGCAGCCCTGTCCTTGATCATATCAAAGTCGGACTTCGCAAAGATGACCATTGTCGGCCAGTTCAATCTCGGCTTCATCATCGCAGTTCGACACGCGGCTCGGGACCAAAACGGTGACGCAGTCGGGGACGACGAGCTCTTCATCATCGACCAACATGCGTCGGACGAAAAGTACAACTTTGAGAGACTGCAGTCCACAACGGTGGTCCAGTCTCAGAGATTGGTGCACCCGAAGCAGCTGGAACTCACAGCGCTGGAGGAAGAGATCGTCATGGAAAACGTCGCGGCCCTGGACGTCAACGGCTTCAAGGTCAGCGTGGACAGCTCGGGTGACCAACCCGTGGGAGCAAGGTGCAAGCTCCTCGCGCTACCCCTCAGCCGCGAGACGACATTCACATTGTCCGACCTCGAGGAGCTCATTTCTCTGCTCAGCGACCACCACCTCACCGAAGTCAGCAGTGCCCCTCGGCCGTCCAAGGTGCGGTCCATGTTCGCAATGAGGGCATGCCGCAGCAGCGTCATGATTGGCAAGGCTCTGGCACAACGACAGATGGAGAAGCTGGTCCGTCACATGGGCGAGTTGGATAAACCATGGAACTGTCCACATGGACGGCCGACGATGAGGCATCTCACCGGACTGGGTTCCTGGGACGACATGGGATGGAAGGAAACCGAGCCTCGGGTCGACTGGGCCAAGTACGCCCGAGCATGACGTTGGGTTTCATGTCGTGGTACGCAAAAGTCAAAGGTCGATCTTGATAACATACTGGTTCACTCTCCTATGTTATCATTCACGTTGTTCGTTATTTCTCAAGACATATCCGCGAAAGGGGGCAATTGATTAGTTTACATGCCAAAAATGACTTTTGTTATTTGTATTGGTATCACAGCGTAGTTGCTTGCTCTCGTTACTTTACTTTACATTTAATGAAGCTGTCCATACACTTCCTAGTCTTGTTCCACCGGACGTCGTGAAAATCAACCCGTGTTCTCGTATCAAACTCCCAAAACAAGTACTCATTCGCTGCTTACGAAAACCTCCTCATCACCGCGCCACGCCATATTGAACGCCCTTCGACCCTGCGAGACCTTCTTCAGCGACCTTGCCACTCACGTTACGCCTTCCATAAGCTGACGAGTACTTGTTGTCTTTGAAGTCGTTGCCGGATGAGACTTGACGGTTACCGCCGATCATGACCGGAGGAGTCGCCGACTTCAGCTCACCGTACGGCTTGGAGTAGAAATCAGCCTCTGGTTGAATGGAGCTGTCGCGGTTGCGCGGCCAGGGTTGAGGGACGAGCGATGAAGGTCTCTCATCGGCAATGTCGTTGGTACCGCTGACCCTACGAGAGTTGAGGTCTACGTCCGACAGTGCCGTATCCCTGAGCGAGTAGTACGGAGCCTTGGTCTTGGGCGGCGTCGGATGGGACTTCAATGGGTTCGGGTGCGGGCTCTTGCCGATATCATTCTCAAAGTCACTGCCAGCAAGGTCGTTCTCGTCGTGCTCTGAATCGGAATCTGCGACGTTGTATCTTTGAGACAGAGCTTCGTAAGTGCTGTTCCTCGTTCCCTGCCGCTGCGTGTTCGCAGCTGTCGTGGCTTGGTCCATGGCGCGATTTCGCTTCTGAGTGCGAGAAATCATGGAGTCTGTCGCAAACCATGTCTCGGTGAATTTGCCTCCAGGGGCTGGGACTGCAGAGGAGAGAGAAGTTCGGGATCCTGCAATGTTGGTCTCGTGGAGCGGCACCTCGGTGTAAGACCCGCGGTATGAGGACCGAGGCCCGGACGTACGAGCGTACTCGCTGACGCCTGCTGTCTGGTTTTGTAGATTTCCTGGAGGAACCTGGTACTGCCGACTGGGAAGATCAACAAAGGAATTGCGGTTGAAACTGGAAACGTCGGAGCCGGCGCGGGTTCGTTGAAAGGGGATGCTTGGTGGTCGAGATACATCCTCATACGGAGCACCTGATCGACGACGGTCCTCGAGAGGTGTGGATAGTCTCTTGTCGCTTTCGCCACTCATGGAGGTCGCAACACTGGACTTATTTCTCTTGTGTTTGGCTCGGGAGGTGAGGTTGTCTTCTAGAGGGTTCATGTCGGGGGGCAGTTCGGTAATCTTGCGGAACATGACACCAAGCCATATTGAGATGCCGAGAGAGATCAAGTGCAAGCCCCCAGCACCGATGAAGGTATAGAAGACGGCTGGAAGGAAATAGTCCAGTAGGCTTTGGTCGGAAAGACGCGTCTTCCAGGTGCCGCCGCTGTTGTTGACGGTAAGAGCACCGTAGGCGTAAAGAGGCATAACGCCAAGATCAGAGATGCTGGCGAAAAGTTGGTAGGCTGTAGACGAGGCAGGGCTACGGCCTCCAGCAGGCCGCTGGAGATGGTAGATGCCGTAGAGGCAGTGCACCATGGCGACACCCGGCTGGAAGAAGGTCAGTCAGTTTTCGTGTACTCCAAACCTTGGAGCAGGCAGTCTGGGCAGTGGACAAACCGTAATACGCATGACCCAGCCAGCCAAAGTCTCGATATTGTCTAGCAGGATGAGTAGAGCAAGTAATCCAGCAGCCCCGATTAATTCTAGGACCCTCAAGCACAACTGGACGATGCGCATCGCCTTGATCCAACTCTTCGTTCTAGGACCGAGGGCAACATAGTTGTTGGATCGATGGTTGAGGACTAGATGAGCACTACAACAGAAACGGCAATCAGTATTAACTTTCTCACTCCTCATGATAAAGACAGTCCTCGCTGTCAATCCTAGACCAAGCGAACTTACTCGGGATGACGGTTGAAGGTTACCAAAGGGCCATCCGGCTTCGGTTTGCGCGGCTGCGGCTCCCAGCTTGCGCGGGTCACTGCCTTTGGGTCGAACTTTGGCTCAGGGAAACGGGAATTGTTGCTGACGACATTGTAGAGGTATGGTTGGTGAGCCATGGTCGCGACACGGCGTTGGTCTTGTCCTTGCGTGTCCTCCGAGAAAAGAAGGAGAGGAATGCGCGGGACAAGAGTTTAACAGAGGTCAGACGGCTGGAATGCCGCCAACTTGAAGGGTATCCGGTGGTTGGATTGGTGTGGCTAAGGTCTCGCTTTCCTCTCACTTACCACGGACATGTGAATGAATGAAAGAGGTGGGGGGTGGGGGAATGGGTGGTGAGGTGGAAGGCGAGGCAGGATGGTTAAGAGCAAGACAGGGACCAGAATCAGAAAGGCCAAACTCAGGGTGAGATGCGCAAAGGTACAGGCAAATCCTGTGTTTGCCCGGCCTCGCCAAGATTGAAGCCGTATCGCTCAAAGGCCCAGTTGTTTTCCAGCCTTCCCGGATCGGTTGATTGACATTGGGTACATCTTGAGTCTAGTGTTGCAGCTGGCGCGCGGCGGTTGCTATGGCAACTCCTCGTTCCTGCAGTACTAAGGTAGCATGCCTTGGGAGCTGCACCATAGCAAGCCCAATTACCCTTGTCACCTCATGTTCAGGGAATGTTCGTTTGAAGCCTGTCGCGCCAGAAAGCTGTCATCCAAAGTTGTCTACCTTGTCTGTTTGCACCTCTTTCTGGCTCGACGATCATTGACCTCTCACCTCCAGATGTCTGGATCATGGATCATGGGTAGCATAATTAGTACACTAGATACTATCCACTTGGTCCCGAAACCCCCCCACCAACTTTTGGGAGGGTCGAAATGACGTATAAAGCTTGGACCAGGCCTCGATTACAAGCAACAGGGCACTTTTACCGGCAGCTGTAGTTCAAGAGAAGCTGCAAGAAGGTAGTACAGCTTCATGGTTCACGACATCGATACTTCAATTGCAGGCCTGCTTTTCTTCAACCGCGGCATCTTCACCCGCGGCAAAAGCATGCACCTACTCTTCTTTCGAATCTCCAGGCACAGCCCAGTGTCGGCAACCAAGTCAAGGTAGTAAGTGGCTTTATAAGCCACAGGCCGAGGACGCCGAGTCCATGCTTCACATCGGTACCGCAACTAGGCCCGGCTCCGGATTGTGGATTCTCGATTTAAATCCGAAAGCTTCCACCCCGACGCCTTCCTTGACTTGACTCACTCGGTGCTCTATACTCGGGCTGCATCAACCAGCTTTGGTGGTAGCTTCCCATTTCACCGACCAGGCTACCTCGACTTATTATTGTCTGAACACGCGGTGTCCAGTATCACCTCGGACAAGTCAAGTTCCTTAACCATCAGAACAGACCAAAGTCTACTCCGCGCTACCCTCCACCAGTCCCATGATTCCATCCCGATGCCGGGCCAGGCTACGCCCAGCCTGCCGCCGTTTTCGGATGGAAGTGGGCACCGGCGCTTCCGGGTCGCGCCCGTCAAGTACCGCCGCGAGACAAGTCCGCCAACCAAACGCCCCGTTCCGACTGGCCGTCGTTGGCTCCGGTCCAGCAGGCTTCTACTCTGCCTACCGAGTGATGTCCCAACTCCCAGAGACTACGGTGGACATGTATGAGTCGCTGCCGGTACCGTTTGGCCTCGTCCGCTTCGGCGTTGCCCCAGATCATCCCGAAGTCAAGGTTCGATATCTCCCGTCTCGTTGACTGCTTCACCGGTGCACGCTGCTTACACAACCCCAAGAACTGTCAGGACAAATTCACAGAAGTTGCGGCCTCGCCTAAATTTAACTTCATGGGTAACGTGACCATAGGCGACGTAGGCCGTCATCCCGACAGCTGCAATGTGCCCTTTCCCACCTTGTTGCGAAATTATGATGCAGTGTTACTCGCATATGGAGCCGCAAAGGATAGAACCCTCGGCATCCCTGGAGAATCCAATCTCCAAGGCGTCTACTCGGCTCGCCAGTTTGTGGGCTGGTACAATGGGCTCCCCGAATATGCCGATTTGTCACCCGATCTCACGAAAGGAGATGAGGCTGTCGTAATTGGTCAGGGCAACGTAGCCCTGGACGTTGCTAGAATGCTCCTGGAGGATATCGATGCCTTGCGGCGGACAGATATCACAGAAGAGGCCCTTGCCCAGCTTGCAACCTCTCGCGTCAAGAGGGTTCATGTCGTTGGAAGACGAGGTCCAATGCAGGTGAGTAAACCGCTCAACTTCTTGTGTCCAAATAGAGCAGACGAGTTGATCCTCCCATCTAGGCCGCGTTCACAATTAAGGAAGTCAGGGAGTTGATGAAGATTCAAAGTGTTGGCTTTCATCCGGTGGACAGCACGCTCATACCCCCAGACATCAAGTCACTTCCAAGAGCAGCAAAGCGCTTGATGGAAGTGGTCGCCAAGGGCTCCGTGTCTCGTCCACACGATGTCGAGAAATCATGGTCACTTGACTTCTGCTTGAATCCTGTTGAATTTTTGGCCAACCAAAATTCTCCTACCGATGTTGGGAGCACTGTGTTCGAGAGGACGGAACTGTCTCACAAATTTGATCCCGGTGCTCAAGCTCGGCTTACCGGAGAAACTATCACGGTGCCTTCGAACTTGGTCTTCCGTTCCATTGGTTATAAGTCCATCCCCTTGCCCGGTTTGAAAGAGGCTGGTGTAGCTTTCGATGACCGCCGAGGTGTCGTTATGAACGATGGACGCGGCAGAGTTGTTGCTGTAGATCAGGAAGAAGCTTCTGAAGCAACGCAGTCAGGGGTAACCCCCGGTGTCTATTGTGCCGGTTGGGTTAAACGAGGACCGACTGGCGTCATTGCCTCGACTATGCAGGACGCCTTTGAAACGGGCGATTCTATCATTCAAGATTGGCTGTCTGGTTTGCAATTCCTGTCTACGGGTAAGGAGAAGCCCGCGGCAGGATGGGATGGAGTCCGCTCAGAAATCGGTGACTCAGCTCATAAGAGAACAAGCTGGGAAGACTGGCAAAAAATTGATGGCGTAGAGAAAGGAAAAGGTCAGGCTGCGGGCAAGGAGCGGGAGAAATTCACGTCCACCAAGGCCATGCTTGAGGTCCTATCATAGAATACGGCACTGTAGTCAAATGTAGAAATACCCCTCTTTGTAAACTATAGAAACATTGCCATTTACTGCTTGATCTTTTCGGTCAGTTCTGGCACCTTGTCGAACAAATCTCCCACGAGCCCAACGTCCGCGATTTGGAAAATAGGGGCATCAGCATCCTTATTTATGGCGGCAATGACCTTGCTGTCCTTCATACCAGCCAAGTGCTGGATGGCACCTGAAATGCCAACAGCCAGGTACAACTGAGGTGCAACGACCTTGCCAGTCTGTCCAACTTGCAAGCTGTTATCAGCGTACCCGCTATCAACAGCGGCTCTGGAGGCGCCAACAGCAGCACCCAGAGAATCGGCCAGGGGCAGCATGACCTTGTCGAACTCCTCCTTAGACTTGAGGCCTCTGCCGCCAGAGACAACCCTCCCAGCGGTAGCAAGGTCCGGCCTGTCTGACTTGGCAAGATCCTCTGACACCCACTCAGTAGCAGAGTCAGACTTGGGATCAACGCCATCCTCCACCGTAGCTGAGCCGCTAGCAACTTCGGCCGCGGGGAAGGCCGTGCCTCGGATGGTTATAACCTTGATCTCGTCGGATGACTCTACTGTCGCGATGGCATTGCCGGCGTAGATTGGGCGGACGAAGGTGTTCTCACCCTCGATCGAAGTAATGTCGGAGATTTGCTGCGAGTCCAGCATGGCGGCAACGCGGGGCATCAAGTTCTTTCCAAAGGCAGTGTGTCCAGCGATGATGTGGGTGTAGCCGCCCTTCTTGATGTTCTCGACCAACAGCGGTGCGAAGTTCTCGGGGAGACCCTGCAAGTACGGAAATGTCAGCTCCGGAACCTTACAATTTGTCGATATTCTACAATAATGGCCTACCTTGTCATAAGCGGCATTGTCGACTGCAATGACCTTCTCAACACCTTCAACCTTTGCCGCCTCATCGGCAACACCCTTGATGTTGCTTCCCGCTACAAAGCCGTGGATGGATCCTCCCAGCTTCTTTGCTGCTGTGATGGCGCTCAGTGAGCCATGGTTCAATTGACCTTCTCTCTGCTCCAGAATGGCGAGGGTCGACAGCAGACTTCTTCTCGATACAGATCGGAACCCCGAGAGTCCCCTGGACGCTGCGACAGCCCCGCTGCCAGCGGCTCTTCGAGCAAGGAATAGCATTTTGTGCGGCTACGACGAATGCGAAAAGTACCGACTTTACTGGGCTCGTCTAGAGGAACAATTGGCGAAGCTCACCGTGAGCGAGGGCTTGGGTGTTGATGTGTAGGATCTCAAGTTGAAGAGGAACGGTTGGACACGGCCCGAGGTTACTAGGCCGAGTTCGCATGAAGCCTTTCTCAGCTGTCAAAGTGCCGTCATCAGAGGTAGAGACGCTCTGGCTTGGGCCGGGGGTGAGATTAGCCGCAGCAACCCAGTCGGCTTTATGCTCCGAGCTCTCGGCCTCACCAAGCTTCTCAGGACTCAGGACATTGAACAAGGGACGTGCACCAGAAGATTAGTCATGGTGAGCGATACTAGTCCGACACGTGACACTCTTTGACCACGTGATCAGCTGGACCTGGCGTCGCGCTTCAGCTTCCAACGGGAGAGGGATTGCGCAGGGAAAAGGTACACTTGGAGAAGCCCAAGGACAGAGCAGTTCCCCTGGTATCTTCGCGCCAAAATTTCTCCAGATCCAGACGCGACTCCATAACGACCACACCTCTTCATCTCCCATCAAGAACCACGCGCTTTTGGAGGGGCACACCCACAGGCTGCATCATCAATCAATCAATTCCACCAGTCGCATGTCATAGGGCATCCTATCCGTGCAATTTGTGTTCCATTTTGCGCGTCGCGCCCTTGAGCTTCCGCGCGCCTCGACAAGAGTTTGGGTGCCTGCCTCCTCCTAAGATCCATTCAATCAGAAGTCATCATGGAGGACCAACCCAACTACGGAATTTCCAACGCCGCCTCTCCTGGCAGCAATCCTATCCTTTCGCAACCACCTTTGCAACCTGCCGCGCCTACTCCGGGAGATGGAGCCGAAGGTGCGTGTCATTGGCGACCCCGTTAGCATTGCTTTCATCGGTACAATTGACGGCATCTAACAAGACTATGTTTCTAGATGTCCAGATGACCGAAGGCCCGGTCGCTGAGCCTAGCATCAAGCAGGACAGCGCGACACCCGCACCAGGCGTCACATCCGATAATCCCCTCGACGCCCCCGATGGCCCCGCGCCCGAGGCTACGCAGGACGAGGAAATGGGCGGTGCCCGCGACGAAACAAAGGATGGCCAAGCAGCAAAGGGCGGCGATGATGCTGCAGCTGGAAACGATGCGGAGGTGCAAGACTCCAAGACCAAGGAGACACTCGAAAACGCGGCTCGAGAACATCTTATCTCGCAAACGCACGCTATCGTTCTGCCGAGCTACAGTACCTGGTTCGACATGAACACGATCAACGACATCGAGCGCAAGGCCATGTCCGAGTTCTTCAACAGTCGCAACCGCAGTAAAACACCAGCTGTCTATAAGGACTACCGTGATTTCATGATCAACACCTACAGGTTGAATCCCGTGGAATACCTTACTGTCACGGCCTGCAGACGAAACTTGGCTGGAGATGTTTGCGCTATCATGCGCGTCCACTCATTCCTCGAGCAGTGGGGTTTGATTAACTACCAGGTAGGATCAAAATCGATGCGCTGTCTTGTATGGTGAACTGACTGAAGCGATGTAGGTTGATGCAGAGCAACGGCCCTCGCATGTCGGCCCCCCCTTCACTGGTCACTTCAAGATCATTTGCGACACCCCACGCGGTCTACAGCCGTGGCAGCCGTCTGCCGACGCCGTCGTCTCTGCTGGCAAGCCCAGTGCCGATACAGAAAAGAAGGCTGCGGCAACACCGGTCGCTAAGAGCGAGCTTAACTTGGAAGTCAGCCGCAACATCTACGAAGCAAGCGCTAAGGGTACAAAACTCAACAAGAGCGAACCAAAGACCAATGGCGAAACGCCAGTGACGAACGGAGTTTCGGGTATCGAAGATGCCACCAAGACACCAATTGTCAAGGTCAACTGTCACACTTGCGGTATCGACTGCACCAGGCTATACTACCACAGCTCTCAGGCCGACCCGAATTCCAAGACCAAGTACGACGTTTGCCCAAGCTGCTTCCTCGAGGGTCATCTTCCAGGCAACCAGACAAGCGCTCAATTCACCCGCATGGAAAACCCTACATACACGACCGTCCTTGACAGAGACGCACCGTGGAGCGATGCCGAAATCCTTCGGTTGCTTGAGGGCATCGAGAGGATGGACGACGACTGGAATGAAATTGCGGATCACGTGGGTACGCGAACACGCGAAGAGTGCGTCTTGCAATTCTTGTCCTTGGACATTGAGGGCAAGTATGCGGACTCGGACCTTGCCGTGAATGCACCAACCGGCCTTGCAATGCTTGGACAGCAGGGCGGCCATTTGCCTTTCAGTCAGGCGGATAACCCGGTCATGTCCGTCGTCGGCTTCCTTGCCGGCCTCGCAGACCCTGCCAGTACGGCGGCTGCGGCGAACAAGTCTGCCGAAGAGCTCACGCGTAAGCTTCGCAAGCGACTTGAGGGTGGCAACTCAGAGGAGCAAGCTGTGACCAATGGCAAGGGCAAGGACAAGGACGGTGACTCAATGGAGATTGATATCCGCCAAGACGTCACTACGACAACTACTACGACGACGACGACGCTGGCCACCATTCCTATGGCCACCATGGGCGCCCGGGCCGCTGGCCTGGTGTCCCACGAGGAACGTGAGATGACAAGACTAGTGTCCGCTGCGGCCAACCTCACTCTGCAGAAGTTGGAGTTGAAGTTGAAGTACTTCAACGAGATGGAGGCCATCTTGCAGGCAGAGAGAAGAGAGCTCGAAAGAGGACGGCAACAGTTGTTCTTGGATCGCCTCGCGTTCAAGCGTCGCGTCCGCGAGGTGCAGGATGGACTCAAGGCGGCAGTCGAGACGGGTGGTGATCAAGGTCTTAAGCAAGCCCAGGATGCGATGTCTGACGGAGCCAACCTCACCTTCCAGGCGGCGCCTGGAGCAGGCGCTGTGCAGCCACTGAGCAGTGGAGGGCAGATTAAGAGCTTCGAAGCTTGATGCAGCTCATGGCACGGTGTCTCTTCCATGAAGAAGACATTTATGAGATCCATTGGGACAAATATTGCTCTGCGTGTGGGCGGAGAACGGGGTCCCTGTATTTTGCAAGGGGTTTGGTTTGGTGATGAACAGGGAACGGCACAAATAATTGTGGTGAATTGAAATAGTCTGGATGATTTTAGGCGTCGGAGGGATTCCTATGGCTGGACGACTTCTTGTCGTTTACGCAATTGTATTAGATACTTGCACTACCGGTTTTCTACCTGCTTTCCATCTTGCCAACACCGTGTGAAGTGTAGACCTTAAGGGAATTCATCATTTCTCTGCGGACGGCAGTGTGATTGCTCGAGCTATGTGGTTGCCAAATGAGTTACGAGCTCACATCATGGGCACAGGGCGCTGACACATGCTAATGTGTTGTTCTGTACCTGGTATTGATCTCATGGTGAAGCAGTGCTGGTAGTTTGATGGATGTGCTATGTTAGCTTAGTCTCACATGTTTGGAAAGAATCATGGTGCATAAGGTTGTCAGATCCAGCTGCATGGGTAAGCTCAAGTCAAGGTGATCTACTTTGTGGCCGTTGAGCAAGCCACTCCACTAATGCGCGTACGGCGCGGTAGTGGTGCTTAGGGACGCTGAGGTCAACCGCAATCTGTGAGATGAAGTGCCGTGTGACCGCGGCCCTGACCGTGGCCGTGACCTAGGCTGGTGTGGCATGCGTCCGGTCTGTGGGGCCGTGCTTCATGAACCGGCCGGTGAAGCAAAAAGGTAAAAGCAAAGAGAAAGCGCCTTGCCGCCAAGGTTTGGGAGCACCCTTTCTCGAGGCATTCTAGTATCTGACTGTCCCGCCTCAGGTAGCTGTCGAGATGCCAAGATGTCCGGGTAAACGGAAGGGGACATCGATCAGTTCGATCCTCCGATGGTCCAGTCCGGTATCGTCTGGGGCTCCCCTCCTATCCGGTAATATACATATGATATTCACCGGATCAGTCTTCGTCCTCAGCCAGTGGTGTAGAATCGAATTGGAGGTGTGTTCCGCACTGACGAATAGGGCGGTTGATATCATGATATGTCTCCCATCAGAGACGGAATGCGATGAGCACCGGTAGTCATTTGTATTCGACCGAGCATCCTAGGTAAATCCAGCCGAGAGCCTAGGCTCAGGAATGGCAGAGAGCCGACGATTCTCCGGCCTCGGAGACTATTTGTGAGGAGAACAGATTGAGGGGATTTCTCCAGATAGTAGAGATGGAGATCAACTGGAGTCTTCGTACGGATACTGGGGTAAGGATGTGCGCATACTCCGTATCCGTACAAGTTACAACTCATTACCTACTACGTATGTACCGTATCGTGCGTATCCACTGATGGGGGTCGGCACCATCGTACGTACCTACTACGTAGTACATACATAAAGAAGAAAAGTACGGGGTAAAAGCTGCGTGCATGGGGCTGGCTACCTAGCTTCTGGAGCTAACGTCTGCTCACCCCTGTTTTACCTCGGCTCAAAGTCCCGATCCACCGCTTCTACACCAGATGACCAAGGTAGTGAAGACACCTTGCCGGCTGCACCGCGATGCGCCGAGGGGCAATGAGCCAGTGAGGGAATTTGGAGAACGAGTGCAAGATGGTGTCAATATGGGATCCGGTAAATTTTGCGCGCACGTATGGAGGGCCGAGACTCAATCGCAGACTGGCAGACTTGCCGTCTGGGTTCTGCGGTGCTGCAGCCGCCGGTATGCGGCCTGTAGCGCATGGCGCGCCGCGCGTGCCCTTTTCCCCAACTCAAGGTCCATCTCCGCCGCTCCGCCGGACGTTCGGGCATCGTGCTACAAAACCTCTAGAATGAGAACTGAGCAAAACGGAAGCCAGGGGAGAAAAGGGTCAGAGACCTGGTGTCTGAGAGGGTCAAGAATGAATTGTGTCTGATACCGTGCTCCGGACCACGGTCCCGTCCGGCTTGTCATAATAACATAGGGACATACCTACCCGGAGGACGCCAGATAGCGCAGCTCTTTCTTTCTCCCTTTCTTGCCTTTTCTCAACACCTCTTGCTTCATCTACCTCGCTCTTGATCAGTCCCTTGACATAGGTGGTCTTCTTCAGTACTTATAGCTTTTCGCTCTTTTCTGGATCGCAAAGGGTACATGTATCCTCTCTGGTAGCCTGTACTACTTTGGTCCCTACGGCGCTGAACTACCTAGACTACACCGGCCCATCCTCCTACGGAGTACCAGCCGCCTTATCGACAAGACGCGATCCCACGCCATCACTCGCGGCCCTACCTACCTTAGGTATTCTGAGATCAGGACAGGCTCACTACCTCACCTCAGTGTCTTCGTCAACCTCACACAGCATCCATTCCCGTCACCTGGGGACGCTTCTGCCACATTAGCAGCCCGAGGTATCGACAAACTAGCCCACCCCCACCGCCCCATCGTCGGAAGCACCTGGCTTACAGCGGCTTCGAAAGAGAACCTGACACCCCATACCCCAGCTGTTCCCCATAGCCGGACCCCGTACCGAACCGCAGCAGCCTCCTCTTGGAGTACCTGACAGAGTACGGAGTACCTACCTACAGACACACTGCTAGCCCAGAATCCACACATCCCTGTTGTGGTCGACATTGCTGCTGGTAATAAAGGGATTCCCGCGTGGCACCTACGTTTTGGCTTGTGACAAGCAGCCACTTCACTCCAAGTCTCCCCTTCTGTCTGAAGGTGTCTGTTGTATCCGTCAGTCTATCACCTTGTCACTCTGTCCTCGTCCCTCGCTCGCTCCGGCTAGCCCCCGCTCCGGCTCCAAAAGCCACTCGACTGAATCGCCTGCCCGTCTGCCGTCTGCCGCGGATCTTTCTGCGGCTACCTTTTTTCGTGCGTGCCACCACTGCGTCTGCACTGCAACTATTTTAACACCACCCAACCACTCACACACCACCACACGTTTAATCCTTTTCAAGAATTGGTCATGTCGGCCGCATTGCGAGCGTTGGAGGCTAGGTCTGCCACGGCAAGGACTTCTTTGAGACATCTGACCTTTAATCGTCCGGTACGTTTTGTTCGTTGACGCTGTTGCATCTTCCCTTCCGCTATCCTCTCTCTCTCTCTACTCTGCTCTGCTCTTTGGCCTCGGCTCAACGCCATCATCCTTGATCCCACCCCGCTCCGCTTCTTCGGCTCCATCCATTACTTTTGGGGAGCTTCTCTCTTCCGTCTCTCACATCCTCTCATACAAAACACATATCTTCTCTGCCTCATGCTCTGTCTCTCACACTCTCTAACCACGTCTCCTCTCTCTCCAGACCTTTGCAGCCATGGCTCCTGCAGCAAAGCGGAACAACAGTTCCCTCCCTTCAGGTAAATTGCGACTCCCCAACCATTCTCGAGCCGTTTGCGCTCGCGCCTTGAATAACCGAGGATGCGCATCGCTCGGCGCATTGATCCGCGCCCGACTGACATGGTGAATTGCGTACAGGATATGTTGAGGACAAATCCAAGGGCGCCATGCTGAGATTCCAGGACTCTCTACCCCGTCTGCCTGTGCCGACTCTCGAAGAAACAGCCGCGCGCTACATCAAGACCCTCCACCCCCTTCTGTCCGAATCAGAGTTCGCCACCAGCAAAAAGGCCGTCGAGGAATTCGTCAAGCCCGGTGGTGTCGGCAGCAAGCTCCAGGAGAAGCTGCTCGCCCGGAGAGAGGATCCCGCGCACCGCAATTGGCTGTACGAGTGGTGGAACGATGCGGCATACCTCAGCTACAGAGACCCCGTCGTTCCCTACGTGAGCTACTTCTACTCTCATCGTGACGACCGCCGGAGAAGGAACCCTGCCAAGAGGGCCGCGGCCATCACCTCGGCTGTCCTCGAGTTCAAGAAGCAGGTTGACGAAGGCACACTCGAGCCCGAGTACATGAAGAGACTGCCTATCTGCATGGACAGCTACAAGTGGATGTTCAACACCAGCCGTGTCGCCGCAAAACCCGCCGACTACCCCGCCAAGTTCTCCCACAAGGACCACAAGTACATCATTGCGATCCGCAAAAACCAAATCTTCAAGATTTTGCACGAGGTGGACGGCAAGCAGCTCAACGCCTCAGAGCTCGAGCAGCAATTCAACAAGGTATATGAGTTGGCCCAGAGAGTCCCTCCCGTGGGCGCTCTGACCAGTGAGAACCGTGACGTCTGGTCAGATGCACGCGAGATCCTTCTCAAGGCCAGTCCCAAGAACGCCGCCTCTCTGGAAGCCGTTGAGGCATCCTCCTTTGTCGTGTGCCTTGACGACGCTGCTCCCGTCACTCTCGAGGAGCGCGCGCATCAGTACTGGCACGGTGACGGCGCCAACCGTTGGTACGACAAGCCCCTCCAGTTCATTGTCAATGATAATGCTACGTCGGGATTCATGGGAGAGCACTCCATGATGGACGGAACCCCTACCCACCGTCTCAATGACTTCATCAACGACCTCATCTTCAACAACAAGCTTGACCTCTCTGACCCCTCAATCCGCTCCAACCTGCCCGAACCCCAGGTCGTCAAGTTCGAGATTACCAAGGAAGTACAGGCCGAGATCGACCGCGCCAGAAAAGATTTCCATGATGTCATTAGCCAACACGAGCTGGCCGTTCAGGCGTATCAGGGTTACGGCAAGGGACTCATCAAGAAGTTCAAGTGCTCGCCCGATGCCTACGTTCAGATGATCATCCAGTTGGCTTACCACAAGATGTACGGCAAGAACCGGCCTACATACGAGTCGGCCGCCACCCGCCGCTTCCAGCAAGGCCGTACCGAAACATGTAGAACCGTGTCAGACGCCTCCGTCTCGTGGTGCAACGCCATGGCCGACCCCAACATCGAGGACAAGGCCAAGGTCGACCTCTTCCGCCAGGCCATTGACTCCCACCTCGAGTACATCACTGCCGCCTCAGACGGTAAGGGTGTCGACAGACACCTGTTCGGTCTGAAGAGGCTGCTCGAGCCCGGCCAGGAGTTGCCTGCCATCTACCAGGACCCGGCTTTCTCCTACTCCTCCTCGTGGTACCTGTCCTCATCACAGCTTAGCTCAGAGTACTTCAACGGATACGGATGGAGTCAGGTCATTGACGGCGGGTTCGGAATTGCCTACATGATCAACGAGAACAGGTGCGTGATTTGTGTGCTGTCGTCTGCTGCAGTGTAGCCTCCCCCCAACAAACTAAGAAACAAGCTAATCTCTGCGTAGCATTAACTTCAACGTTGTGTCCAAGGGCTTGGGCAGCCAGCGCATGAGCTTCTTCCTCAACGAGGCCGCCGGCGAGATGCGTGACCTGCTCATCCCTACCATTAAGCCCGCCAAGGCTAAGCTGTAAACGGTGATAGAAATCCTTTGTAAGAGAGGGGACGAGAGAGGAGTTGTCGTTGGCGATATGGGCGAGAGAAGAGAAGTCGACCAATATCCCAAGGGTGCTCCGGCGCTCCGTCAGTTATGTGAGGGTGTGTATGTGTGTTCATATATGGTTACATGTAGATGACCGGTCGTTCTTTGCACCGATACAGCAGAAGCGTCTCTGGCAACCTGATAGACGTGACCGGTGGTGTCGGCACCACCGCGATCATATTGAAGAATTTCCCCCTTCGCAGTCTTCTCATTCTGGGCCTATGTACACTGCATCTCCCCATTACTCGAGTGGTAGTACCAAGCACATCATTTCGACAGCTTTCTATTGCCTCTATTGAACATGCGGGTATGAAGGTTGCAGGGCAATGTGTAAATGTAACGTGACTGAAACAGGCAAATCGAAACCGCACAGTTCCAGATTGAAGCAGGCTATGTGAGGTGGGGAACAAAAGATGCCGCCGCCATGTTTACTCCTACAAATGGACCCAACTCTGGCTCTTCCCAGTCTAATCCCCCTTCCTTAGCTGCAGCTGAAACTACTCATCTTAACCTGAGTGAGAGACAATCTCGTTGACGAGTTCGCCCTTGCTCTCATCATAGTAGGAGCAAATCTGCGATGGAAGCGGTACTTCCACATAGTCCTCGTCCTCTCCCGAGATAACGTTGAGGTTGATGCCTGAAGACTTGCTCGAGAAGATCCTGGTGTCTGTGCTCTCCTTGCTGAAGTAGACTTGAGCGCCGTCAATTGAGTCCATCAAGACAGCAGGCACAGCACCCATGACCTGCAATGCAAAGTTCTGAGACTTGATGACGTCCACAGTAGACACAAGAGACTCCACGATCAACGACAGACGAGTTGAGTTCTCAATGGTCACAGCATTTGCTTTGCCCTTCACAATGATGGTAGTGTTGCTGCACTTACTGATCAGGATGGAGTGCGAAATGGACGCCTCAATTTCAATGGGCTGAGGCTCCTTCTCAAAGTTTTCCTGCATATTATATGAAAGTTAGCCATCTGTGACATACCATTCAAAACATAATAATAGGGGGCTTTCATACGATAGTCCACTTGTTGCCCTCAAGCACCTTCTTTGGTGGTTTCTTGACGCGCATGCTCTCTGGCTTAGGCTTCTTGCCAGGAGCTGGGCTCTTGCCGCGTGCTGATGCCTCTCCATCAACTTTCGAGCTTGTACGAAGGGACGGGTTCTTGTGCGTCATTTCCGATCTGTCGACCTTGCGAAGACCCTTCGTCACAGCCTCGCCCTTGTTGAGTTCGGAGAACACGGCGCCCAGTCCACCTTTGCCACCGGGGGTTTCTTCCTTGATATCCAGTACTGGGGGAGGTCCAGGAGGCGGGGGTGGAGGCGGAAGACCGCCGGCCGGGGGTGGCGGAGGAGGAGCAGCGGCAGAAGCTGCAGATGCGGACAACGATTTAGCAACCTCCTGAGCTGGCTGACCCTTCGGGTTCCAGGGGATGCCGCTAGCGAAGTTTTGCTTGACGTAGTCGGCAAGGTCACGGAAGACTTGGTAAAAGGCGTTCACCCATTCGGTTTGCTGCGCATCCCTATGGTATACCGCATTAGCCATGGGTCCTTCAATATCACATCGAATCATTGGCGCAGACACACTTATCCTTTTGCTCCTTCAACACCCTGTTACCAAAGAATTGGGCAGAACCCAACGAATCTTCGACATGTTTGTAAGGACGATTGTCGACAGTGACCCAGGCGAGAACCATGATGCCCTCAGCAACAGCGCTCAGCTGGGTGAAAACTGGCGACCCTCGGTTGGACTCTTTGATATTGTTGACAGCTACAAGAGCTTCATTAATGGGCTTTAGGAGGTCCTGGTAGACAGCCATTTCGGCGCCATTCAAATCAGGCTTCTTGGCCTTCGTGGTGATGAGCAGGAAGTTGCGCTGGGCTTGGAAACCTTGCAGAACTTTGGCAGCCTACGGAGACCCTGGTCAACATCCAAATAACGAATGATTCGCGAGTGTATTTAAATGACTGACCTGGTCAGCAACAAGGCCTCCAAGTTGCTGACTGGTTTTGACATATTTCTCGACCGATGTGGCAATAAATTGATCGAACTCCTCAATGGACTCTGGAACTGGCTCCGGGGGAGCTTGGGGGGCGGCGGCGGCTTGCGGCGGCGGGGGAGGGGCGGGAGCATTGGAAGCAGCAGGCGGCGAGGCGACGGATTGATTGAGGGCGGGAACGGCTTGGGGAAGCTCGATGGTAGAGGTGGCGATATCTTCGAGCCTAGCCGTAGCAGCTTCGAGCCTTGTTTCGAGGTTAGCAACGAGTGCGCTGACAGTGGGCCCAGAATAGGAGCAACAGCGAGCTGAAGCTCGTCAATGTTGCCGTAGAGCTGGATGCAGAGTAGTCCGGGCTGATGGGATTTCGGTCGACGTACCGCTTGATGAGGGTGGTGAGGTTATGCATGTTGTTCGTTGCCATGTTGGGCAAAGGAGGGGGAGCCGAAGCTTGGTGCAAGGAGAAGGTCGACAGGAGAGGTTATAGGACGGCGGCGATGGGCCGGGGGTAAGCACTGACGGACAGAGACGGTGTGACGAAGGGCGTCAGAGAACGGAGATCGGTAGCGGGAGACGCGGTGGACATGCAATGGCAAGAACAAAACCGACAATGACAGCGAGGGCAATAGCAGGGTGGGCTGTTGCAACGCGTAGTGAGCTCAATGCAACCGAAGCTTCGTGCAGGATGTCTGTCGAAACAGCTCAACACAGCAAAGCCACTATTGCAAGGTTGATTGGGGGAGAGCCAAAAGATTGGGCGTGAAGTTTCAGCTAGTGCGGAGCTGCTGGGATGGGCGAAATGCACCTGGCAAAGAGCAACGGGTCGGCTGTTGCTGAAGATGTTATAACTGAGCAGAGAGCTACGAGGTTGGCGGAAGAGGTGTTTTGAATGGGTATTATCGCAAGCATCCAATGTCATGCCAGATGGGGGGGAACAGACGCGGCAGTACGTATCTTTGTTCTAGAGACACTGTACCTCTTAAGGAAGCTCAGGTACGGAGTACCTTACACCCAACTGATTGTGCTTGGGGTCCCAGGACAAGGTACCTCAGGTAAGGTAGCTCCACACGCTGGTTCAGAGCTGATGAACGGATGCCTTGCGCACTTTGGATGCCTTGAGTTCCTTGCCTAAGGCATTTCCTACCTCTATTCAGGCACCCGGTCCCAAGCCTATCCATCTATTCCTATCCGTAGGTCTGTCAAGCTTGGCTACCCAAGCTTGCGCAAGATATCTCACAGATCAACCTCTAACTTGGAAGAAATTTCACCCCATTGACCAAGCTTAGGTGTCTGCTGAAACCTAAGATCAATCCTACATCTCCTGCGCATGGGATTACTCCCGTTCATCTGCTCAGTCTCGCTCATTCAGTGCAATCTGCACTTGCATACGATGAGATGACGGTGGTCAGCATGCTAGGCAACTCTGAAAAGGCCGTTTGATTCGGAAGCAGCTTGCTCAGTAAACGAACTCCGGCTTACGTATACTCTGTAGGCTGTCGCCAAAGTCAACACTTTGTCCGTGAATACGGAACCAATAAGCGGCTATTGACGGCGATAGTCGAGCAAAGTCGTTCGGCAACAGAAAGTGTCACTTAAAATCACTAACAGCTTGCTCAGTACATCGTCACGCCAAGGCAGCATGTGTGGGCAGCTACACATGTATGGCTCACCTTGCCTCGCCTCAACCTCGGAAAGGTCTTGCAATGGACTTGGACCGACTAGCCAATTTCATAAAGAGCTCCTCTTGTCACCTTGTAACTCCTGTATGTGCCTGGTTACAACTTGCGACGCTATTTGGCTGTCAGTCACACCATGTGTGCCGAGACCGGAATCCGGGCCCATAATGGGCTGCCCCTCTTGGCTCAAGTGAGTTGAGTAAGGCAAGATAAGCTTCTGGAAGCTTTCTCCCTTTCTACCACAGGCACCTTGCCACGTGCCGGTCTAACGTGTGGTTATGTCTGCTGCCTTATCTGCAGGATTTCACATGAGATCATTTCAGGTACCAACCGCCCATAAGGTAGAAGACGGCGGTCTTTAGTGTATGGGTCGAAAATAGCATCTGCTTAGAGAGGGTGGGGTAAATTAGAAGAGAAGATGGATGGCGCTGCTACTCAACTGTTTGTTGTTGATCTTGAGGCTCACTCGAGCTACAATTCCACAATTCGTTTTGCATCTCCAATTTCCTTAGCAGCCATAAATTCGGGCCTGTCTCTCAATCCAACCTTTATCGCCCGCAAAGTCTCATGAGGGAGGTGCCCTCTCACCGCACCTCACCTCCCCGAAAAACATATCGGCCCGTCAGAGCCACCTCGCTTCGTCCGTGCTTGCATTGTGCATTCTCGCTGATACTGATGCGACCAATAACCCATAGCACACAGCAAAGTGGGTGTAACCTAGTTTCAAAAAGCCCTTCACTTCCCAAAATCACACTCAGATTCACCTGTCCTACTACGGCATTTCGGCTGGTTGCAAAGATACTACTCAGTTGTCTAATTGTTACCTTCTCACAATAGTGGCCACTGTCACGGAGCACAGCATTTCCGCCAACGGAATATATCTCATTTGATACTCCGTACAGTCTGAATCTTTACGCCACTCATTGCGTATCTGACATTGATCCGTCATTGCAATAATCCTTTTCACTGGAAAGCTTTGACCATGGCCGAAGAAGAGTCACAGTCGCCGAAGGAGCAGCGTCTCACTGACGAAGAATTCAAGGCATTACCTGCCATTGACTTTGTGACGTTAGGGATGTTCATCATAGGTGAGTCAGAAACCCCTCTCCACTGATGTCCCGTCTCTACGAATTCAACATCAGCCCGCTGTGCACCCTCACTGCATGATTCCCAGCTGACAGTTACTAGACGAGATACACTTCTTGCCACCTACGCCGTCCGTCTATGATATTCTCGGCGGTGCCGGCTCATACGGTGCCCTCGGAGCCCGTCTCTTCTCGCCAGCCCCGGATGCCTCATCGGTCGGTTGGATCGTCGACAAGGGTTCCGACTTTCCGCAATCCTTGACTGAACTCATCAACAGCTGGGAGACATCAGTCGTGTTCCGCGAGGACCCAGAGCGGCTAACCACTCGCGGATGGAACGGATACGAGAACGCAGAGAAGCGCGCCTTCAAGTACACCACCCCTAAGAAGCGTCTCACTGCAGAGGACCTGACGCCTCATCTGTTACTTTCCAAGACCTTTCACTTAATCTGCTCTCCGGCCAGGTGCAGAGACTTGGTAACCGAAATCACCTCAGCCCGCAAACGCGTGTGCCCGCCCGATTCGTACATAAAACCAATATTTATCTGGGAACCCGTACCTGACCTGTGCACACCGGATGAACTTCTCAACTGTACAAATTGCCTTCCCCTAATTGACATCCTCAGTCCAAATCACTCGGAGCTGGCGGGTTTCATGGGTGACGACGGCTTGGACCCAAAAACAGGAGAGATTTCGAAAGCGGCGGTAGAGAGATCCTGCGAGCAACTTCTCGCAAGCATGCCTTTATCGTCTTTCACGCTCGTTGTCCGCGCCGGGGAAAAGGGCTGCTACGTTGCTCGCAACGGCGGCCGCAAACGCCATCCCGCTACTGGCGACGGGGCAGGCTCAAAGCGTCGCAAGAAGGATTATACGAGGGGCGGCCTTCAGCCGGACACCGACATGGAAGCACTCTTCGCCGGTCTACTCCAAGATGACGAAGGTGCTGTTATTCGCGAGGAGATCGAGGTAGATTCTGGTACCGAACAGTGGATCCCGGCCGTTCATCAAGACAGCGCGAGAGTGGTAGATCCAACAGGTGGCGGCAATACCTTTCTGGGCGGGCTCGCTGTTGCTCTTGCAAGGGGTAAGTGCGTCGAGGAAGCTGCAGTATGGGGCAGTGTAGCTGCCAGCTTCGCTATTGAGCAAGTTGGCGTACCAACCTTAGCCAGAAATGAGGACGGCGAGGAGACATGGAACGGCGAGAGGGTAAAGGACCGGGTTGCGGAGTTCCGAGCCCGTCTCCAAACAACGCAGTAAAGTTCACGGAAAATGCTACATCTGTGGTGATAAACATAGAACCAGGTAGACGAATAATGACAAAAGATTTACGTCAAGTGCGACTCGTTAGATCTGAAACCTTACGGACCACTGCGCAAGAAGTACGACAGATGGATTTTCCATTCGTTACATGGCAAGGTCTCTTAGGGACGACGCCTTCCCGTCATAACACCAACGCCAGATGTCATATCACAAACAATCCCACATCATGCCACCGGACCTTAAATCTTGTAGACAAGCTCTCCATCGGTGTACCTATTTCTCGGTTAGTCATGTAAGAACAGAAGACGAGAAATCAGGTGGGGGAACTTACATAATCTGGTTGGCTTCATCCATTTTCTTAAGAGCTTTGACGGCCTCCTCCTTGCTGAAGGTACTACCGCTACGTGACTGCAACTTAGTGTTCACGGCTTCAAGAACAGCATTGACATTGGCAGAGTCGTCGTCGAACAGGGCTGAGTTGAGTAGCTGGCCAAGGGCGCTTCTGAAGACAGTCAGCCGCTGGGGACTGATGGGCTCGTCAACAATGGCGAGGCCAGCTGCTCCCGATGCCAGCTCGTCGTCATCCTCGCCAGTGTCTTGCGATTGAGAAGGCAGCTGAGAAGCAGGCATGGATGAAGCAAACGATGTTTGCGTTTGGGGTGCCGCACTTGAAGGGGCCGTGCCATCACCGCGGCGACGGGATCTCCGTGGCGTCGCCTCGTAGATATCCTCTCCTGCGTCTTCCACTACATCAGGCTCAGCAGGGGTATCCGCGTCGCTTTCAGGGGCATCTTCGTTGGCGCTGCTGGCACCAGCAGCGGCTCGCCGAGGCCGGGCCACGCCTCGTGTCGATCGCGAGGATCTCGGGACGGGTGTCCGTGTTGTCGTCTTCTTGAAGTTTCCATCATCGCCATCATCATCGGATGAGCTTTCCTCGCTTGATGACGCAAACTCGGTAGTCTGGGTTTTCCTACGTTTCTTTCTCGACTCGTCCTCGACCACCTCCTTGAACAGAGCAAAACGGAGAATTGCTTCGGCCGCAAGGGCATCGCGCTCGTCTACTCGATTAGATAGTCGGGACTTGGCGTGGGCGGTTGCCAAACGAATCAGAGTTTCCAAAGTACGGACGGTCAGAGGACTGGTTCTGCGCTGGTTACCCTCCATTTCATCGTTTCTGAGGCCAACATAAATGTCAGAAATGCGATCCGATGCGGCCTGAGTCAAGACAGGCCGAATTCTGGTCTTGGCATATTGGATGTATTTCTTCATGAAAGGAATGCTGAGCACCTCAGGCTTTTTGTTCGCGCCGCGTCCAGTGGTAAGAGTGACACCAGCGTGTAGCATCGCATCGAACTTCTCGTACACATCGGTCGGGCGTTGGGTATCGGCTTGATTATTGATGGCAACGCCGAGGGCTTGGCCGGCGTTCTCACGCACCGGCGCACCCTCTTCTGTCCCGGGTTGACGGTAACGGTGCATGCGCAGAACGTGCTCCGATACCTGCCGGTCCCGGGTATCCTCGATATCATCGGTAACGACGAATAACAGATCGAAACGAGACAGGAGGGAGTCTGGTAGGGCGATGTTCTTGTGAGGGTCCTTATGGGTGTCGTATTGGCCAAAAATGGGGTTAGCAGCTGCAACAACGCTGCACCTGGCGTTGAGCGAAGTGTGGATTCCAGCCTTGGCAATCGTGACGGTTTGCTGTTCCATGACTTCGTGAATTGCAACACGGTCAATGTCGGACATTTTGTCGAACTCGTCAATGCATACCACGCCACGATCAGCCATGACCATAGCTCCGGCTTCTAGTCTCCGTTCACCCGTCTCCTTGTCCGAAGTCACTGCGGCTGTCAGACCGACACCCGATGAACCTCGACCGGTGGTAGCAATTGCTAGTGGCGCCGTGTTGAGCACGAATCGAAGGAGCTGGGACTTGGCTGTAGAGGGATCTCCCACCATAAGGATATTGATGTCACCTCTCAAATGGGTGCCATTCTCCAAGTTCTTCTCCATGCCACCGAGCAGCATCAGAAGAATTGCCTTCTTGATGTATGCGTGGCCATAAATACTGGGCGCGAGTGACTGGGAAAGAAGGTCGAGAAGATTCTTCTTCTTTGCTACTTTGTTGATGTTTCGAATATCCGTGTCGGTTATGGTGGCAGTGGCGACACCACCGCCCGATTTCGATGACAGAAGAAGAATGTGGTTGGCGATGATGACAGTCTTGAACAAGGCGCTGTTATGATTTGTGTTTCTGTTTCCGAGAGTTCTGTAGATACCGACGAGTTGCACGCGGTCGCCAGGCTTGACCTTATCGACGAGGTCGTCGTCAAGAATCACATCCACGCCACGGGGCAGCTGACCGGCCGGGGCACGCTCGGGCATCTCCTGAATAGAAACGGTCTGGTGATCTCTATACGTGCTGAAGCCGTACTCGGTAGTAAGCGGGTTGCCTTCGTCGTCCTCCTGCGGGTAGGCGCTCGATGTGGTGACTCCGTTGGTCATGGTCTGGTCTTGGTACTCCCTGAAGTGAAAAACATCCTTATTCTCATTGTAATGCACACTCTTGACAACCTTGGGTCGGATCAGCGAGCATCTCGTCACGATGCCTTCGAGGGACACCATGCTGTTTAGGTGCTGAGAGGATAGCGTGCGAGGGTTGCAGGCATTCATGCCAAAGCTACCAGCCCATGCGCAGTAGTAGGAGATCTCGTTCAACTTTTCCGCATCGCCGGACTGGGGCAGTGTTTTGACGATTTGTTTCAGGGCATGATTGAAGGCAAGACTATAGTCGAATGGGTCTTGAAGAATTCCGGAGGCAAGCTCGGCATTATGGGCACGTAGTTGGTCGAGGTTGACGACCAGTCTTCTCTGCTGCTTTTGCAACATCAAGATGATGGCTGATCTGTAACTGCGTCCTTGAGAGTCATTTTCTGTGGTTACACCAGGTTAGTGTGCAACATTCAGAGGCGCAAAGACCCCTACGGTGATGCGAGAGCAGACGTACGGGGATCGAGGAACTCCTGGGCTGCGCGCACGCGGTCCAAGGCGGCTGCATCTTGCAGCATGAAGGAATCCATGGCGGTAATTGTCGTCAGAGTCGAGACTTGGTTGAACTGGGAGAACAGGGTATCAAAGGCGTAGGTTTGCAAAAGTAATTGACAACATGAGGTACAAGGGAGGGTGCAGAAGCGTCAATACTGGAGTGTCGAGGGGGGGAGGGGAAATGTAATCGGCCGCAGAGAGTGTGAGTGACAAGGAAAAAAAGGAGGGGACCAAATGCCATCCAAAAACGCGAGGCGACGCGCCCCAAGGTGGGACGCGTAAAGTGGTTTTGGTTTGGCAAGGCAACCGTGGCTTGCCCCTGGAGGCATGTGGCTGATGCCCATTCTCCAACAATTATTGGCTGATACCGTACGGTGTACCAGGTTCCCCAATTCATTATCAACCTTGAACCGTCACACACTTCAACGCAGACTGTCACCACCTGAAATCAGCCCCAACCCCGGCCAAGGATTGACCGATGAATCAATCATATTGTTGAAGATAAGCCGAGAATGATCCGTCGCGCGCTCAGCTTGCATTTGGACAGAGATAGGTAATCACAGCTTTTTCCTAACCCCGCGTTGCTCCAGAGTTCGAGAGTCTGGCCTTCTTCCCACGACGGTTGGCCCCAAAATGCAGCTCTCCATTGCGGCACCATCACGGCATGAGGAGTTGTTTCCCAGCCACGGCCAAACTACCCTGTTTCCGGCACGCCATCATCGTCCCGTGGTTACTCGACTCGCACCTATTGCGGGCAATCATCCTGGCAAATGAGCTGCCGCTACCACCATGACGATACCAGCTCACCCTTCGCATCTTACGCCTTGCACATTTCGGACCACTCCAGATGCCTAGAACATCTCGGCTTCTCACATACCCTATCCACGGGAGGCCGATAACAACCGTATCAATGCTGTGCCTTCCTTGCGCATGACACGTTACCTCGACGATGTCCTTCGCCGAGCAAAAGTATCTGTCCTTATTACAGGATTGGACTTGCCATTTTCAATGACGGCCGGCTGACGGGACACCCGCCGAATCGTAGAATAATCGCAGACTTGCCACCAAATAATCTCAGCCACGTACCCAGGACCCGACAGTCTGGGCCACCCTGGCAAGCCAGGCTCCCAGAGGCTTCGTGCAGATACGAAGCAGAATCTCTGGTGCCCACTTATGTCAATATCGTTTAATACAACGTCTGCTGTCAAACGTTGGCCATCCGCTTGGTGGTCGTCAAGCTCGTGAACTGATTTCACTCTATTGACTGAGTGTACGAATAATGGAATCCCTTGAGACTCTAAGGTTCTCTAACCTCCGGTAAGCACGTGTCCATTTATAGCCGATCGGCAACAGTAGGCCAAGGGAGGTGTCTTGTACCTTGCAGTGCTGTTCATCGCCGAATACGGCACCAGGCGGATAGCGCGCGATGCTTTGCCAACATGGATTGCATCTTGCAAGCCCAGTCGGTCGCCTCTGTAAAGGATCTCTTCCTCCATTGCTGGGCTCAAGTTCGGGCTTTATCTCACTAGTGACGAGTCACATCCGCCAACCCTTGTCACTCCCAGCCGGCTCTGTATGCATACAGGGGTAGAGTGCGAAAATGAAAATCCAAGGGGGCCGGGCATCGTCGGGTGAGACGAGGGTGTAAAGATATCGCCGATGCGCTTACCTCGTACGTGAAGTTCACAATGCAACGACGCCTGTATAGTTGCCAGCTACCTGTACACACTTACGGCGGGAGGAAACTTCTCGCGACGAGAGCGTCTATGGCCCCGTACTAACTAGTCTTGGGAACGGGATAGTGACACCGAAACGACCGGCCCGAAAGTATGTCGGCATCCCGATGAGGGGTGACACGACATCGGAATGATCCGACACTGTTACTGTTAGCTGCTCCACCTTCGTGGGTCCGGTCTCTTTCAACGGATACTCGCAGCTTGCGAAGACGCTGGGAAACCCAGGGGCTTGTCGATGGGTGAAATTTTTCAGAACGCCGTTGGACTGGTTCACAAGGAGATCTTCTTGCATCTTCTATTCTATATGAAGTGCTAGGTTGGTACCAGAAGTGCCATCTGATGCACGTCGGTCCGCGGCTATCCGTTTTCGTACTGGAGCGGCAGGACGCATCGAGAGAGAGCACCGTTGGGTAAGCCGATGGTGTGCCTCCGTCTCGACGGGGGCGGAGCACTGTGCTCACGACCGGGGACAGATCAAGCTATCACGGCTCGCTTGGTCGGGGGTATTCGCCTCGGTGGAAGGCTTCCGTCATGGTTCTCCAAGTTGTATCGCTCACCTACCTACTCCGAACTCTATTCTCCATGCCCACGCCCCTTCTCCACACCATGGTGGATGCGCCAATGCGTCCCCCTCCTCCCACGACGGGGTCTTGGTACGCTACCTTGGACCCTAGTGCAGAAAGGCGGACTCGATCCTAGGTTCGGCTTGCCGATATCTTACACATTATTAATTGCAGATACAGAAGCAACTGTGATGAGGAGCTTCGTGAGATGGGAGGTGAACAGTATTAAAGGCTCGACGCGAACCTTGGCCTGCCTGTGTTGTCTTCTGCTTACACCGCTCTAATCCCTTTATCATCCAGATCTTGCTTACGGACCTCTACCAATACGCCGTGCCTCAACGTATATCGTGCCTCACTCGCAATGGTTCTCAAACCCCTGGATACCATAGAGTTCATTGATGCGAGCCACTCACCAGTGCTCCATCGAGATCTACGGGGTCAGTTCGCACGCATCGTTGGCGGTGAAGGTCACCACTATGTTGTAGAAGGCGGCAGGAAACTCTTTGACGCTTCTGGAGGCGCTGCCGTCGCTTGTATCGGTCATGGTGACAAGAGAGTGGCAGACGCTATGGTGAGGCAGATCAATAGCATCGCATATAGTCCTTCGACATTCTTCACAACCCCCACCTGCGAGAAACTTTGCCAATTCCTCGTCGATTCGACCGGCGGTCGGATGTCACGAGCCTATCTAGTCAGCAGTGGTATGTTGGATCAACTCCGTCAGTACCGATTGATTGCTAACCATGTCAGGGTCCGAGGCTATGGAGGCAGCGATGAAGCTTGCAAGGCAATTCTTCCTAGAGAAGGATACGCCAGAACCGCAGAGGCATCTGTTCATTGCTCGAGAAAGGTCTTACCATGGAACAACTCTCGGCGCACTCTCTATGGGTGGTCACGTTTCTCGTCGAGCCAAATTTACGCCGATGCTCCTCGACAATATCGTTTCTCATGTGTCTCCATGTTACGAGTACAGAGGCAAAGCGCCTGGGGAATCAGATGACTCATATGTGGCCCGTCTTGCCCAGGAGCTTGACGATGAGTTTACCCGGGTAGGACCCGGGAACGTGTGCGCTTTTGTAGCAGAACCAGTTGTTGGGGCCGTAAGACGATCTGCCCAAGAAGCGCAAAGTAGCGTCAGTCATGATGAGGTCGACTGACATTTCTGCATAGGCTCTGGGTTGTGTCCCATCAGTGAGCGGATATTTTAAGGCTGTTAAGGCAGTTTGCGATCGACATGGTGCCCTACTTATTATGGATGAGGTCATGAGCGGCATGGGCCGCTCTGGGACTCTTCATGCTTGGGAGGGTGAAGGGGTAGTACCCGATATCCAGACTATTGGCAAGGGCCTAGCCGGGGGTTACCAGCCGATTGCCGGCGTCCTAGTCAACAAGGGAGTAGCTGATGTGTTGGAGAGGGGTTCCAGGTGAGGTCCATGAGGTGGTGTCTGGGAGTGTCCCGATGGTGAAAGTGGCCACACTGACGCAGTACAGTTGCTTCGTTCACGGACACACATATCAAGGTCACCCTATTGCATGCGCAGCAGCACTCGAAGTACAGCATATCATTGAGTCGGATGGTCTTCTAGTCAACGTACGAGCCATGGGCCAATTGCTTTCAGAACTCTTGAGAGGGGGCCTCAAGGACGAGCCTTGTGTGGGAGATGTCCGCGGCAAGGGACTCTTTTGGGGCATCGAGTTTGTGCGGGATAAGGTGAGCAAGGAACCTTGGCCCAGAGAAGCACAGGTGGCAACGGAGATGAGCGATCTTGGGCGCACCGAGGAATACGGCATTGTGGTTTACCCTGGTGCGGGAACTATGGACGGCGTTCTAGGCGATCACATCATTGTGGCGCCACCGTATACTGTGACACGGAGCGACGTTGAGTTCATTGCCGACACGGTGGTGAAGCTGATCAAGGGATACTTCGCAAGACTGAAGCAGTCTGAGTCAGCTGTCTGATTGACTTGGTCGTTGTTGCTGCTACGGATTCTGCGAATCATGTGCACTCTGCGAGAGCAGAAAGGAAAGACTTCTATGGCAACGTACGATACCCCACATGGGTACTGGATGATAATACAGAGGGACTGGGTGAAGTTATTGAAATTCAACGCCGGTCATGAGAGAAGTCGATGTGAAATAAGTCGCGATGCATGGTGATCTCGTGGACCTTCTTTGGAGTTGCAGAGGTGAAGTCAAGTACGGATACTCGATAAGGTATCGGGGCCTCGGAGGCATGGAAGGGCGGCACTCCAAACATGGGATGACATAATCCATCCCAACTGTTCATCCAACCCCCAGGTTCCTGAACTTACTTGCTCTCAACACACAGGCGACAGCATATCAGAACCACACGTACCTCATCTGATCAGCTTGCGCGCATTCGGGTGCGTCTGACACAGCCAGTGCCCGCAAGAGTACAACGCGCCTTCCCTTTACCGTCCCACTCCCGCACCAAGCTCTCGCCCCGCCCGTCCAGCCGCCTGCCAATGTATCCTCGAAGACCACTCGACCTTCTTTGAGCCAGCCATCTCACGATCTCGTGGGTAATCCTTCCCAAGGCACGCGGAATTGAACACCGGTGACGCGATATTGCAATTCCGGCAGTCGTTACTTCGTCCAGATCTCGACCTCCCACGACTCCCACAGCGCTTGACGACGGTCCGGTCCTACACTTCAATTCCCTGCGGTCTCCAATTCCGACACTCCTTGCTTCACCACGCTTGGCCGCAACTTGCAAGTGTTATAGCAGTATCAGCTGATAGGACGCACACCATGTCTGTCGGGCCTGCGACCAGTCGCCATGCCGACGAAGAAGCTCGTGCAGAGGTTGATGTGCTCAACTCGCGACTCGAGAAGACGGCTCAATTGACCAAGAAGATCCAAGCATGCATGGGAAGGTTGGAGTCCACCGGCAAGAGCGTCAAAGAAGTAGCAGGTCCTCTCAGTGGAGAAACGAAGAAGCTCCAGGTCTTGGGCAACAGTAAGTCTATTCTCGCTCATGCCTAGCAGGGCTTCAGCTGACATTAGCTCCCTCACTCGCAGACATCGATTCTGTCCTCGCAGCCATCGAACGCCTCCGTCAGCCCGCCGATAGTAAGAATGACGAAGAACAGATCATACGTGCCGGCCCGGACAAGGCTGGTCTTTCCAACTACCTCGCCTCAATCAAGCGCCTCTCCAAGTCACTTGAAAACATGCAAGCCTCCAACCTCCGGGCAAACCAACAGACAATGGCTGAGCTTGTCCGCTTAATCAAGTCAGGCAACTCTCAACTCGAGGGCCATTTCGACAGACTGTTGCGAGGAGAAACCCCACGATCGATTGAACCGCTACATTACATCACCAAAGACATGCCATTCCCTGTACTGTCACAAGACAAGGTGACACGCCTCGGCCTAGTCAACTCGTACATCTCAAGCACCCATCGCCAGAATGCTGGTGCTGCTGCTGCCCCACAAGATTCGGCCATTGCCAAGATTTATGCTGAAGTACGAGGGCCCTATCTTTCTTCTACCTTGGCCAACCTGGCTGCTGCCAGCGTCAACACGACGAAGAAGAAAAACCCCGACGCCATCTACCGCGCAGGCACCAATGGCATCGGTACATACGCGCAGGCCATGGAAGGCGCGTTTTTGGCCGAGTACGACAACATCTGCAGCATCTTCACCCGTGAAGATTGGGGCCCCCTTTTCCAAGCCACGTGCCAGAGCGCTATGGCCGAACTTGCACGTACTCTTCGCGAACTGAACAACCACATCAAGGGGCATTTGGACACAGACTGCTACCTCGCCTACGAGATCACCGAGATCATGTCTGGTCTCTCGAGCAACCTGGAGACGCGTACAGGCGAGCTAAAGTCTTCACTTGCCTCAGCCCTTAGGCCTGTGCGAGAGACTGCGAAGCTTTCATTGGGAGAGCTGTTGGATGACACGAAACGAAAGATTGCCGGCATGCAGACACTTCCACAAGACGGTGCACCGATACCCGTTGTATCGGCCACAATGCAGCGATTGCAGACCATGGTCGAATTCCTGCGGCCTGTCTCCAGTATCATGTTCTCTCTAGGCGACGGAGGATGGAGGTCGAATGCTGCAGCCGATGGACGATCGACCGACGCAATCCCCAGTCTTGCTTCCTTTGATATTGGCGCAGACGGAAAAGAAATCTTCTCACACTACTGCTCAGACACAGTCGAGATGCTCATGGCAGGACTGGACTCAAAGGCCAAGATGGTCCTCAAGGGTGGCCGAGCTGTCATCGGCGTCTTCCTGGCTAACAGCGTTGTCATCATTGAACGAATGATTCGCGATTCTGACCTTGCGCCACTCCTTGAGGGTCGGATGAGCATGCTAGACCAATGGCGCAAGAAAGCAACAGGCATGTACACGATGGATTGCAAAGAGGTCTCAACACACTTGTTCGATGTCATCCACACGAGCAAAGCAAGACCTCAGTCCGGACAGGCTGATTCTGCCTCAATTCTCAAGGGCCTTAGCAGCAAGGACAAGGATAACATCAAGAGCAAGTTCCAGGCATTCAACGCCTCCTTTGATGAGATGGTGAGCCGGCACAAGACGTACAACATGGAAAGGGAGGTGCGCCAGATGCTTGCAAGAGATATTCAGCAGATGCTCGAACCCCTTTACAACCGGTTCTGGGACCGTTACCACGAGGTTGACAAGGGCAAGGGCAAATATGTCAAATACGACAAGTCTGCTATTGCCGCTGTCTTCATGACGCTCTATTGAAAGGACCCTGTGTATCCTTACATGTCACCCGCTGAGTTATTCACGGTTGCGGTTTCTGGCTGGTTTATCGGCCATTTATTTATTTAGCATTGTTCTGGAAGTTTGGCAGGGCGTTTCGGTGGCGGATACCAAGTCATGGATTGGCAATGCTTCTCGTACATTCAAAACATTATACTGCATCTCACCTCTCGTTCCGAAGATGAATCGGAGCGGCCTTGGTGTTAGCATTTTCAACTATATCAGCGTACAATGAGAAGGCACAGAGCTTTATGAGGAACACGAGAGGCCTTGACAAGTATGGTTATTTTCTGCCGAAGGCAGCTTTGACTAACGATGTAACTATCCACACGAAGGGTTTACATTGTGTAGGAAGCACCATATCCATATGTCCCCGAATCTGGCTACCGGCTTCAGCACAAGCCCAGGCGCCAAAATCAAGCCTTTTTAAAGAGCAAATCGATGCGCTCTGACCTGTGCCACACAATCACCCCGTCGCTGCCGCGCTTGAACCACAAGATTCGATGCTGAGGGATGAACTCCTCGTGCGTCTGTTCGCTCTTCCAGGCCGACAGTGCCTTCTCCTGTGGTCCCAGGAATCTGTCCTCGTACCCGATGACGTAGTCATTGCTGTCAATATCGGGATCCCATCGCAGTCGGTTCAGCACATCAAGCGCCGTGCGAAACTTGCCTATCCCCTCGGGCTTCGGATTGGCTGTTCCTGAGCGCTGTTTCGCTGCTTTTGCCTTCTTGCTCAGCTTTCCGGCGGCGAGCCTCTCTTGCGCGGCCAATTCTTCCTCATTCTCGTCCTCGGTGCCATCCTCGTCTTCTGTATCCGAATCGTCATCGCCGTCGATGTACACACCCCATTCGCGATCATCCAATCGCAAATTTCCTAGCTCATTCGTCTTTACAATGCTCGCGCAGAACCATGATGTAGTGGAATCGAAGTACTTCTCGTCACTCAGAATCATCTTCTCGAACTGCTGCAAAACAGCCCTGAGATTGCTTTGTGCAACTTCCAGGTCGCCCCGTCCTGGCTTCTCGTCCGGTTCCATCCAATCCAGACCGACGAGGTAAGAGCCTTGATAATCGCCTTGGGTGTTTTGGGGATCGCACGTAGATGCGTCGACAAATCTCGCGGGCCAAATTCTCGCCGAAAGCTGCGGGACTCTTCTGTTGATATCTATGGGTGTTGTCAGCAAACAAGCAGCACGTAGAAATGGGGACAGGGTTCGCAGGCTACTTACCGACAAGGAGAGAGGCACATCGAGACTCCAGCCAGCCAATGAGCCTACTTCCACGCTCTAGAGATGCTCCCCAGTAATGTACACGCAAGTCCACAAAGGACCGGAACGACGTGAGAAAGTTCGCGGCGCTAGGCGTCATGACGTTATCTCGGCCGGGCTCTAGCACCGGTAGCAACGATTCCCAGGTTGCTCCGTCAGCAGATAGCAACGTGTTAGCTTGGCGGAGTTCTGTTGAGATAATCTTGACGGTCGGGACGGAGGCGTTGAGTGCCGTATTAAGCGTTGGCGAGTGCCACCCGAGCAAGACCAGGGCTTCTCTGCTTGTTCGATGATATCTAAGGTTCTTGTGGAAGAATGGATCGAATACCATGTCCTTTAGCCAGTCAAACCGCGCATAATGCTCGAAGAAGGTCGCAATGATATCAGCAGCAGAAACGGTGCCGCCATTGTGTACAAGCACCTTGCAGACATTGACCAACATGACGGTCAAGTGGATGCCCCCAAGATACCCAAACTTGGCAGCGTAGATTCCGCGCGCCTTGGCCCAAGTCTTGATAGCTTGGTGGCTCAACCGGAACTGGGCCAAGTCTGGAACGGATCGCTGGAGATAGAATAGATCTCTCGCGGGCTTCAGCTTCAGCAGTGTCTGGGCAGACAAGCTGAAGGCCGGATCTGACGCGGGACGCTTCAGAACGTCAGGCCACTCGTCCGCGATGTTGGGTGCCTGGCAATACTGGAGATCGCATCTCACGCCGAGAACCTCCACCTCGAGCATTGTGCCGGTCTTGGCTTTGACTTTCCTTAGAAGCCGAATACCAGGGATACCTGCTTTTTTCAGTCTTTGCCTGGTCAGAGTGAAGAAGACACGGGGACTGATGGATCCGATGAAGAAGCAGTCGATATCGGAGTTCCTGGACCACGTGCCTAAACCATAGGATCCTACGGGGACGAGCACAATTGTCGGACGGCCTCGTTTGTTGTCCACGAGTGGCTGGTCGGACTCGATTAAAATTTGACGAAGCAATTGAAGAGCCTCATTCCGAGCTGTCTCATCTTCCGCCGAGGGAAACACCTCAAGATTCTCCAGGCCCTTAGTAAGTTCTGTGGTATCTGACAAACCGTCTGGCGCTCTCTTCATATTGATAGGAATCGCCCGCGCATCGCTGGCGGCATTCTTTGCGTGAGAGCGCTGCAATAGACATCGAACACCCCAGTGATCACTCGGGTACAGGGGCTCTTGTCCGGTCTCGCTGTCGCCAGTGACGAAGCCGAACATGTTGAAGCGAGATATCTGGAAAGAGCAGGCGCCCTTGACCAAAATGCGGTCGTACCGTTGGGGTCGGTTACCCAATCCGGTACCAACCATCTTGCTGGCGTGGGGGTTTGCAGTAGGGTCAAAAGTTGCTCCTTGCTCGCCCTCGAACATCTGGTTGAGGTCCCCTTTGAAGTTATCACTCACGCCGGTCTCGATGCGCGAGACCATCCATACGTCGAGGAGTTCGGCCTTTGCCAAAGTTGTTTCGATGCTTCGGAGGACATTCTCTGTCTGGACCGTGATGGCCCCCTTTCTGACGGCGGCGTCGATAGTGTAGGAAGATGTTGTGATATTGAAATCACCCGCGATGATCCATTGATGCGAAGCGTATTTGGAATTGAGGTGACTTAGTAATACCTGGAGTTCTCTAAAGAGGACATTTTAGTACAGGTAGAAGATCAGGTCAGGCGGTATTCTATAGCTAACCTTTCCTTTGTAACCACAGCGCCGTCTGTCAGACCATGGCTCAGGTGACAAGTTGCCAGTACTAAAGGAGAAGTAGGTTCCTCTCCCTCGCTGTGTGCCAGATCACCGAAGCTGATTACGCATGATCCCTTGTGCGGGCGTAGGAAGGGAAGATACTCCCATGAAAATGGGTGCTTGCTGAGGACCACATGATTGAGTATGCTGGGTAATGGACCGGCATTGGGGTCGTCAGGAGACCCGTGGGAGGCATTGGGGTACAATTTGCGAATTCTGTCGTCATTGAGTAAGAATGGTAAGAAGTCGTCCGTCACTTCTTGGAGTACCAAGATATCTGCAACGGCATTTCGTGCGAGTAGGTTGTCAATGATGACGGGGTATCTGCTACGAGATGGGGGCCATTCGAACTCTGCCAAAACGTTCCAGCTGGCGACGATGAGGTTCTCCACTGCCTTGGTCTCTGGGTGATGTGAATATGTGTTTGAAGAGGCCGGCCGCCACCCCAACTCCTGGCTGGAGAATCTCCATGATTGCTGAGGGATAACGGCAGAGGCCAACTTAGGAGATAATCCAAACGAATCATCGCATTGACTAAGCGAAGGCGAAACAAGGTCAATGAGACCCCAGAGGCTCATTTGACCGGAAGAAAGACGAACTAGAACGGCCAGTTGGGTTACCTCCCAACTGACCGATCGTAGGCGTCGTAGCTTCCCAAGGAGGAAATTGAGTTTAGATGGCCCTGCCGTATCCTCGCACTGAGCAATCGTCATGTGCATGTGGTATGGAGCAAGGCGCGTCTGGCCGATAGCCGTGAGAACCGTGGTGCGTAAAGAAGCAAGGCGACGAGTCCTCTTTTCGTCCTTGTCACACAGAAACAGAGTGCTGCCGTGCTTATTTTCAAAATAGTCTGGTGAGTCGAGGGAAAGGGGTATGCTAGCGAGGTCACCAGTCTCCTGAAGAGCCTTGAGGGAATTGACAATGGCATCGGAAGCTTGATGCAGAGACTCCGAATCTGCAGACCTCGTGAATGGGTAAACGAGGTTGACGTGAGGTGGCCATTTTGCGTAGGCCTTGTCATTTTGAAAACGAAGACGGTCAATCGATGGCCACTGTTCCCTTGGTGGAATGAGGCAAAGAGCCGTGTCGTGTGTGGATGAGACGCTGAACTCCATGGGCGTTGGTCTCTTGGTTTCCGTAATGGCTTTGATTGCCAGTAGTTTTCGTAGAAGGATAGATGTGTAGATAGTGAATGGTTTGAAATGCCGCGAGCCCAATCTGATAGGAAAGGAGTAGAAATCTTGTGTCGATTGGTAATGGGCCCAGCGGAATTATACGAGGATGCTATGTTTACTCGACGATCGAGATTGCCTACATGTAATAAAAAGGAACAAGACTTGCGATGGCTTTTGTATTGAGCGGCCCGAGTGAGAAACTCGACTCTTCCAGCCAGAGGCAAGGTCCGTGTAAGTGTACCTTAGGTGTGTATGCTTACTGCGTAGATGTGCAGGCTGAGTCCAACATGGTAATTGAATCAACCCGATTCTTGGCCGCATCCCATTGGTGTATTCAGTATGGAACGAGACTGGCTACCCCTGCAATTATACGATAGCTTTCCCATTTACGGACCATGCATTACTGTGGGAATGTCTTCATTGAGTAACCGGGACTAAGGCTAAGGTAATTGCGGGGAGTGGGAGTCACTGGCCGAGTGTGTCACTGCGTCGGGCAGTCTCGTCCCGCTTTCCACTCACCTCTACCATGTATCCGTTTGCCGAGACTTTTGGTCTCGATGCGCTGACTAGGAGGTAAGCATATGGGTTGATCCCAAGTCAATGGATCGAAAAACTGGGATCGCAAATTTGCCCATGTCCCGGAGCGTCAAGACTACTGTAGGTACCTGTTCGGAAGGGCCTAAGAGGCGCAGGCGGCAGGTCTGGGGCGATGCGGGGCGGTGACTCACTGTCGTCGGTTGTTCCATCCGAAAGAGGCAAGCTGCATGAGACCCTGCCAATTTGCCAATTGCTGCTTCCTTGCAAGCCCTCTCTGCCTTACCACACCTGCCCCGTATGTACATAGTAACGCTTTATCGTTTACTTCGTACTTGGCGTAGAATGAGGCTCATATCAGCTAAATACCATGGCAAGACTTGCCAAGTTATGCATCTACTGCGATGATACTCACTGGTAATAAAAAAAACTCGATCAAAACCAATCTCATGTCACTGCGAGCGCGTGTCTTTCTTGCACTCGTTAACCTTCTCTTTCTTTTTCTCACTTTCTGCCTTCTGCCTAATGAACATTCATATAGATATCTTAAAATTTCCCAGTTAGAAGTATCCTCAAAGTGCCAAACACAATCGATACCGGAGCCTGTTATTCAGTTCTAATTCTGACTTACTGCATTCGACTTTGTACAGAATCAAGTTAGACCGCGAGAACCAATCACAGATCAGCCATTCTTAGGCAATGCAGTACACAATCTCCATATGGCTCAAACGCCAAATTTGGGTATCATCATTCATACAAAATCGCACTCAATTCCCCGGCCAAGCGAGATATCATGTGTCACGACTCCTGCGAGAGTCTCACACGACGTGTTCCTCAAGCTCGGGTCCTGTCCCTCCCCAGTCGATGGACGCCACGCCCTTGCCCTTGCCCTCCATGAGTGCCTCCAGCTTGTCCTCGTTCGTCACGTACGCCCCGTTCTGCCTTTTCTGCGCCATGGCATACTTGATTGAGTCTCTCCATTCCTGCGAGAAATATCGTCAATAACTCAAGGTTGACAATAGTTGCGACCACAGCTTCTACAAGGGCACTGCATGTCATTTGGGAAGCTGTACTTACCCGCCACCACACTTCTTCACTCTGCACCATGCACCTCCGACCCTCCTCGCCGTTCCTGGCCGTCGCAAAGGGCCACACCGACTGCACCACTTCGTACTTGTGCTTGCTTGTGAAAAGGTTCTTCATGCCCATGTAGAGCTTGCTCGGCTTCTCGGCACTCTTGACCTTGACCTTGGCATGCGTCACGGGAAACGAGATGTTGATCTGCCCCTTGTACTGAGTCGAGGCGATCAAACTACGAATCTGGCCCTCAATGTAGAGCGTGTCTAGATTGGCAACAACTCGTTCGAGTGCTTCAAGGCGAGGGCTTCAGGTTAGACATAGTTCAACCAATCGCATACCGTGTAACGCAAGGCGAACTCACCAAAACTCTTGATGGGCGCCGGATCCTCTATGAATCGGCGACACCACTCATCCAGCTCCCTATCACCCACCTCGGGGAGGACATCGGGCTTCGCGCCGCCACGGAACGCGACCTCGCCCGGCGCAACACACCGAATGTAGTCCAGACGCTTGCCCATGTCGTCTGCCACCAACAGGCCCATAAGGTTCATTTTGAAGTCAAAATCAATAGTGCGACCACGGTTGCCTTTGATATGTATCAACGGCTTGGGTGGGATGCTCGCCTGGGATCTGACGAGCCCTATCAGCGCGCTAGCGCTCGCTGTCAGATACTCTGCCTTGGACGACAGGGTGGTACAATCGGGCGATAGAGTGAAATTTGGTGGTGAGTAAAGCTTGTAATCCAGCCTGGGTAGACCGGTATAATTGTGAATTCCGTGTATCCCTTGGGAATCGTGTGAAACAGACGTCTCCGAGCTATTGGAGGGGCTTGAATATGGTGGGGGCTCCGAGGTACTGGCGCTGTCGGTTGTCAGGTCATCATCAATAGAACGATTTGCCAGCAATGCCTTTTCTGTTACAAAAGAGGACGATGCTGCGTTCATGCTAGATGTCGGCACCGGTGCCGGAGGCGGCGGCGATGCTCTCACTGTCATTGGGGGCAGTGGCAATGGTGGAAGCTCTGCTGGCAACTCCGAGGGGCCCGAAAAATCTGTTGGCAGTGCTGGTAGTGACCGAGAATGCAACACCACTGATCGCCCATCATTCAGCGTTGAAGCCATCGTCAAGTCTTGCGGAGTGTTGAAATGGCTCGTGGGTGTGGGTTTGGGCGTGGGTCGGTACAAGGCGTAACCTGGTCACTCAGCTAGATCGGATGAACCGCAGAAGGTGGCCGATTGTGTGGCAGCGGTTGATCAAGCCAGAGTCAACGTTAGGGTAATTAGAGACTATTCGAAATTGGTTCATTAAGGGAAGAGGCACGGTGAAGAGAAGATTTGGGAGTAGAACAATAAGGCGGTAAAGGGAGAGGGGAATGGTGACGAAGAGACCTGCATGGTCATCAGTTTTCCCCTCTGAATACAAGAGTAGCCCGCACCGGGCCTCGCTATTAAGTATTACCTTTAGAACCCGACGAGAGGTGAAGACCAAAGTCCCTGAAAAAAGAAATCACCTCAGAAATGTCAGACTAGGGTTTGAATTAGGCACCACCATTCTTCTCCAGCCCCCATGCCGCAGCGGAGTGCGAATGGAGCCTGCCCCTGCCCGCCGCATGCATCAGCCACGGCTCACGGTCCTCGGCCGGTCCTGGGTAGTGGGTTGCCGCTCACGTATCCGCGTAACTGTACAAAGATAACTACCGTATTGTATCCGTACGAAAACCTACCTTTCCATTGGACCTCGGTTCGTAAGCACCAAGCCGCTTTTGGCGTCAATTTGCCTCGAAGGATCATCACCAACAGCCCCATCTCATCATAAACAATGGAAGGCCGACTCCGAACTTGCGAATCGCCTTCCCACCCTCATCCTACAGCCTTCGGGGCAAACCAAAAATGATTACAGACCTTGGAGCCGGCTGCAGAGTCGGGAGCTCCCATCCCGATCCTAGCCCGGGTGAGTTGATCCATAAGTGTACAGAGCCGCACTATAGAGCCACAAGACAACGGATCACGGAAGCGCGGCAGCTGTCTACAGGAGCACAATTCGAAGGCGTTAATATTCATCATTGTCATCATTGCGATGCGTATGCCTACTAAACGAGTTGATGCCAATATCGCTATCCCCTCAACCCAACGCCGAGTAGAAACGCCCTTACACGCCCAAATTGTATTGAGGCACCGCCTGATCCGCTTGGTGATCGAGGTAGGGTAGTATGCATGCCAAGCTCAATCCACCAACGCCCAGGTAACCAAATTCTCAGAAACAATGCCAGTCAGTCCTCGTCTCGTACAGTCACTCACGGGCGTGTTTCGTCCATCTGCCGACTTTAGACGAGCTGGAAACCATCTTCTTCAGAAACGCGGCCGCCTTCCTGGCGTAGGTTTTGGCGTGCCTTGCGGCCCTTGAGAACCTGACCATTCTCATTAAGAATTTCGTACTCCTTCTCGACCATACGCTCCGTCTCGCGACCCGTTGTCGTCTTGACAAATATGTCCAGAGTCATTGGTCGGCCGGGGCTTTCAACACGATCAAAACTGTACTTCCAGTCCTCAGTGGCAGCGATGTCTCCATACAAGTCTTGCGATGGCGCCATGTTCATGACGGAGCGGCTGAGAGGATCTTTGATCTGTTCCTTGGCGCGAGCTGCCGAGCGCAGCCGTCCTTGCGGGAACTCCGAGTGTGACCGGAACTTGCTAAAGTTCTGCATATGCTTCTTGTAGTGAGAACTATTGCGAGTATTAGGTGTGCTGCTAGAATATACGGTTACAAGCGTTCAGGGGGAAGCGTACGTCTCACTGTTTCTGGCCCGAGGCCGTGTCATGGCTCGCTGTTGCTCAGTTCCGCCAACAGCGTCAAGAGTATACCAGTCGAGATGGCACCCGGCCAGAGGACGAGCTCCGTTGGACCACTTGGACCGTGAATCCTTTGATCTTTTGAAATCTTGGTTGGCGCTTCGCAGGTCGCGTTCGAACTGGGCCGGAGATTCGATTGAAGCGGCCATGGTGTCTAGGTTGACGGAGCACGGTACGTCGAGAAGGTAGATGAGGAAGAAGTATCGATATTCGTAATAGGTAAGCAGTCGTCAAACCGCTTTCCGATTTGGGTGAAGGTAACGTTTGCCTAGCTGGAGAGAGCCTCGAATATGGAGTAGGTGTCGAAAGACTTTGGGGAAGGGGCTAGGGGACAAGTAGATATAGTCGATGTGAGGGCAAGTGAAGGAGCAGTGAGCGCTTCGGTGACTGGCTCGGGGGAGGTGGCTACCTAGCACTAGTAGACTGAGGCCAAAGGAAGGAGGAGGGTCCGGGCAGTAGGAGGCAGGTTGGATGAGGTAATCACACCAAGGCGGACGGAAGTGGCCGGGTGAGTCACCGGACAAAGCTGAAGGGCTGAGTTGCCGAGGATGATAACAAGGATTCGAGACGGAAGGTAGCGTCGAGATCGAGTTCTGGGCGGACGCAGGTAATGTCGAATAAGGTACACATAGAGTGGGGTGAGCATACAGATACAGATTCGTAGCAAGGTAGAACCAGGTTCGTGTTGGAGTTGTCAGGAAACAGATGAAGAGGTAGAGAAAGACAGAATTCACATGGACAAAGGTCGCGGGATGACGGATATGATATAGTTGGCAACGGTTAGTAAGGCGCCTTCCATTGAGGTAAGGCAAGGAAGACAGATAAGGCAATGGGAGGTAAGGTAGGTTGGACGAGCCACAGTGCGCATGGTTCAGAGAGGATGGGGGAGGCGCGCGTGTCCCAACTTTTGGATCTGGAGACTGGAGCCAAGCTTGCCAGGCTGAGTTCCAACTTCAGATGAGACGGAAAGGGCGTGACGGAGTGGGTTGGTCGCGATGCAGGCACACCGCACGCCTGGGCTGTAAAGGCAGGACCTGGCGCGAGCAAGATGATGTAGGTAATGCGAGATGAGTGTCAGACGCGCTGGTGGTGGCCTCTTGACCGGGAAGGGGGCTCATCGTCTCGGCTTAGCGAACAGACGGGCGATAAAGCTGGATGATAGTGCACTTGATACGTTGATAAGGTAGGTACGGTCCATGATAAAGCTCGGGGCGTGTGGATGCGATGGATGGAGGGGGAGGGGGGTGTACCTTAAGGCAAGGTAACGTGGAACCTGTTGATGAATGGCCTACGGATAGGTACGGATAAGGTATGACGAATCGCGAATTCCATTGTTTGGGACTGCAAGTCTGCGAGTGCTGCAGAATGCAGAATGTGCGGAGTCAAAAGCAGATAATACTTCCCCCCGTCCCTGCTGCACTTTCCTCTGCTTTTGGGCCGAAACCCATGGCTCCTCCCAATCAGAGGGAATCCGGAAGGGGCGTGGCGTGGGGAGGACACTGCGACAGTCATCCGGCGTTGCAGACTGACTGGTGGACTGGAAAGAGTCACCCGGTCTCGCCATCCCCCCCCCCCCCCCAAAAAAAAGAAGCCGGCTGCTACCGCTAGCTGTCTCGGGGTTCCTCGATAGAGAAAGGCCTTGTCCTGTCCTGTCCGCGCCTACCTACCTTACTTTTACTGGTTGATGTCATTCAATGCATGCGGCGTGCTCGCAAAATGACGACAAATGCCGTATTCAACTTGCAACATGCACACTGTGACACCCGGGGTACGCTGGGTAAGGTCCTCCTCATCCTTCACGAATCCCCCCATCATCAGCTAACCAACTAACGTAGCCTGCCCGTGCCTGCCTTTCGAAGGGCTATGTGCCTGGCATTGGCGATTTACTATTGGGTGAAGTTGGCCATCTTGCCGCTGGAGGGCTGCCAACTCAGCTCGGTTGTGGTTGCTCAGGTCATATGGCCTCCCTCACTGGCACCCTCCTTCTCCATTGACTAGCTTAGGTAAGTACGTAGGCAAGTGCTATTACGACAGTAACCACCTTTTCCCTCCACCTCAGTCCGAGTAGGTAGCTACTCGGGTAGATTTCGCAGGTTTTCTGCCGTGGAAGGGCCAACACTGTCCCCATACCTTGAGAGCCTTGGGCGTGACTATTGCCTTTGATTGTTTTGCCGGGAAATGATATCACCGGGTCAGGAGGACGTCATGGTCGATTTGATACGGGCTGGAGTTGTCATCGGCCTGTTCAAAATTGTCCAACTGCAAATGCCTACGAGAAATCTAGGCTGGAGATTTTTGACATGCTCATTATCAGAAAATGCAGTTAAGAGATTTGAATCGCAAGGTGCTAGAGACTCGCTTTTGCAGTATCTGCTTGTTACTCCCACATCCCAGAACAGATTGCGCATGCGCATGGGTGATTACCTCACCCTCTCAAGTCGATGTTGTTTTCTATAACTCCCGTAATCCATCCCGAGTCTATCTGTTTGTTTATGGCAAACATCCGTAGACCCGTGGACCGGTGGACTGGGCGGGACCCTCGTGAATGCCTCGGACGCCACGACACCTGCTCCTCCGCCCGGCTTGTGCTCGGGCTTAGTCAGAAGACTTGGCGCTCAGCGCACGAGCCAGTCGACATTTCACCGCAATGCCCGGGACGGGCTCGACCTCCACTTCGATACCTACTACCTGTGGACGCTGCTGCGGCCTGCCAACTGCTCACGGGCCCATGCCATGAAACCTCGACACTTGCAAACTCTCTCGCATTGATCGTCCACCGGCTTGGCAACCATCACGAATGTGGTGGCATCTGAACAATTAGAAAGACCACACCAGATAGCAGAATGCAAAGGACGAAACCCTCCGTCATTGCCAGCATCTAGACCGTGCCTGCCAAGATGTGCGACTTCTCCACTTGCAGTGAGTGATTAGTAGCATAATGTAATATAACTCATCAAGTTCTTCAATAGCTGGGACTTTCTCTCGTGTCCTACTCTCCGGCTCCCTTTCTCTCCGTCGCCGACGGGCTATGTTTGGGTCCGGGAATTCCCCGTTCTAGCTGCATGATTCAGGTCGGGATGGCTTGACATAACCTTATTCCCCGCCGTGCCTGACTTCAGCATACGATACGGAGGCCAGGTCGAGGACAACACGATACCAGAGGGCGATGGGGATGCGCGACGTCTGAGCAGTCAGTTCACTGCCATCTTCCATGTATTTGAATTGAGGTCAACGCCCACGATGGATCGTGCTACCGGGGTGGCCGGTGAACTATCGGTTGTGGCCCTTCAGACCTCAGTGCGCGCATCTCAAGGCCATCCTTAAATCATTTACGAATACAGCATCGAGCAATATGCAGAGCACAGCCAATCCCCACGATCCTACCCGTCACTCTAAAATCACAGAGACCCGTTGTATCCGTCTTTCTGAACGACGACATGCAGTTACTACACGGGCGCTGCTGGCCGACTGCTCCCTTTCATGGCCGAGACTTTTGCATCACAGCTCAACGAACTTGATCAAGCACGAGCCGAACCCCGTTGTCTCGATATTATTGACTGCTTTTGTTCGGCCAGCGTATCTCAAAGTAAAAAGGTTCTGACTCCTAAATTGCTCAAGGTACTGCCAAGTACGCCCTCGAGCTAGCGCTCTGTCCTTCCCGCTTCCAGTCTATTTTTTGTCTTCGTTTCGGGGCAAATCATGACCTAGTGTGGCAAAGATCCACGCTAACCACACTTGCGAGATGCATGGCAAATGAAGGAGCGTAGGAGTCGTCGGATATTTTTGCTGCTGGAGATCTTTCTTCTCGCGGATACGAGGACAAAGAAGAGCACGACAGAAGGCTACAACGGTAACTTTGCAGATGTCCATTACCTAGTAGGTTGCATTATCAACTGATTTGCGACCACTCGCCTATCCGCTCGACCCACCAGGGCACCTATGGGCTCGTCTACCGAAGAACTCAAGGAGCGCCTCAACTCTATACACCACGCGAGTACTACCCAGACGCCGGTTATGGCTAGAAGGAAGCTACCAAGATGGTAAATAGAGCCCCATTCTTTCTTGTTATGTTTCGAACTGTCTTGTTTCGAATCTTCTTGGCCCACCGTCTGCTGGTTTAGTGGCTTCTTTCACCCTTGTTCACACCTCTACCAGCTATACCTGGCCCGGCGATTCTTTTATCTCATCTGAACGTCAATTAGCTGACCGATGTCAAGCTCGAAACAAACAAAGGAGCGGCTGTATCTTCAACCGCATCATCCGCCCATGTCTTTCAATCCTAACGGTTACACAGGGCGGTTTTTAAATTCTGTCTCGACGATGAACGCCACTCCCATGCGTTCGGGCGCTGGTAGGCACAATGCCTCGTCCCGACGATGCTCGGTCGAGTGTCGTCTTTCCTTGGCCTCGGTTCATCTCCACAACCTCATTCCACCTGAGAACTGAAGGCTCTGCTATGCCTTTGCTAGCGAGGCTGACTTAGTGTGTTCTTGGCCCTCCAAGTGGCAGGTTGAGCTTCCATGCTTTGTCCATCGCACAAGGTCCCTGAGTTGCTCGTCCGGTAGTGGCTCCACATAGGATGCATCGCCGTCCGAGCCACTGACCAGCCGCTCACTCTGCGAACCCAGGATGTGTTGTTGGGTGATGCGGTAGCTTCTCAGGTATACACTCCCGGCTAGTTTCTTGACATCCACAAGCGCGTGGTCGAACAAACCTCCTCGGCGCCACCATCTAGGTGGATTTTGAGGGAGGTGCTATAATGGCGTGGTCAAGTTGTATATATGTCTCTCACGAGTCTCTTCCTTCAATCCGGATTCTCTCTTGTCTCTGTCCTCATCACTTTAGTTTATCTCCAAGTCTTTACATCTCTTTTTGCTTGAGAGTCATTATTTTATAAACGACATAGCGGACGGGCTGAGCATCGCCACCATGTCTCCTGCTAGCAAATTCCTCGGGCTCTTCAGCCTTGTAGCAACTGCTCAGGCAGCATGCTCTAACTTCATAATAGACGACTTTTCAAGATCATCCGTTGGCGGAGTTAACAAGCTCAATTCGTGGACCAGTGACGACGGTTCCATGTCAAAGATCGCCATCACCAACGGAGCACTCACCTTCACTCCCAAAGCCGATACCACTTCATACTTCTACGAGACTCTGGGGTGCGTCAAAGCAACTACCCAGGGCTACAAGGCCCTGTCGCTGTCGATCACGGGGCCCAAAGACGCTTCCATGTTGTTGGAAATCCAGTCAAGAACATCATGTAGCGACAACACATACAAGAGCCAATGGGTCACCATCTCGGGCCTCACTGGCTCACAGCAAACGGTTACCATCTCTCTATCTTCATTCACGGAGGCAAACCTTGACGCCATCACCGGATTCGTCTGGTCCACATACTCTCAATTCTCCTCGTATTCATTCGACAACTTGCAATTCCTGTGCAATGATGCTACCAGTCCATCTACTCCAGCAACACCAATTTCAAGCAGCTCTCAGTCCAGCCCCATTCTTTCGGGCGCTACAACTCGCACTTCGATATCGTCTACATCCGGAAGTGCACGAGCTGCAAGCACGGTGTCGAGTACTGCCTCCTCCTCTTTCTCGACGTCAGCCAGGCCATCAGGCGCCTCTCAGAGTGCTACCTCGTCCGCGGCAAACTCCCGGGCCAGCAGTACATCTTCGGTAGCTTCAAGTGTTCGCTCATCATCCCCGTCCATATCTTCTGTCAGGATGTCAGCTACCTCCAGCTCCGCCACTTCCCAGTTGTCACCTGCTTCGTCGAGCTGCAGCAATCTTCTCATCGACGATTGGGAGTCCCAGTCACGGCTGACTTTCCTCTTCTATAATGCCATGCTTCAGCCAAGCAGCGATGACGGTACCATGAAGAGCATCGCTGTGAGCGGTAACAGGGTAACATTATCACCAAACAACAAGGACTCTTACTTCTACAGCAAGACTGCCTGCACAAATGCCAAGACGCAGACTTATGGTGGTATCTCTCTGCGCATCAAGGCCACCAAGGGTACGACGTTCCAAGTCCAGATGGCATCGCCGGCGATATGTGGCGGTGATGATACAGTCTTTGGCTTTCAGTCCACGGCTGATCTCGGATGGACATTCGACGGCACCGAAAAGCTGTACAGCTTTCCCTTCTCCAAGTTTCCTACCATCGACCAGTCCAAGATATCCTCCATTTTGTTCGGCTCACTCTCAGGGGCTGTGACTTTTGGTCCCATGGCCTTCTACTGCGGAAGCACACCCTCTGAGTATATCGTCAAGACTCAGCCGTCCGTTTCTGCTACAGCTTCGACTGTCCCTGCGCCCAGCGCCACAGTTCCGGCCAAGGTCATCGATAACTTTGCAAGCCAGAGCCAAAACGCCCTTGGATTCTGGCATGGAGGTGATGTCGACACTGCAGCGAAGTGGACCAAGGGAAAGGTTGTTATCAAGGCACCAGACGCCGACTACTCTTACTACACGCAATTCGGAGATGGCTGCACTGACATGACCATGTACGATGGCTCTTACTTGCACGTTGCATACTCGGGAAGCAATAAGTTCACCATTGCGATGCAGCAGCATAACACACAATGCAGCGATACTGTAGCACCTTTCCCCGAGACCTGGGATTCATTGGAGGCGGCTCGCTATGCCACTGGCAACGACATCTACATTCCCATTTCCCACTTCAACATCGTACGCAAGCGTGCTGTTGGCCTGGCTTTCAAAGGCTTCTACACCAATGAGGCGGTCACTTTGACCAAAGTTGAAATCGTTTCGTCTGTTCCCGCCAATACGCTTATCCCAAACAAGCTGCCCAGCGGTAACCTGGTCTTTGCTTGCAAGCGACCCAATTCGATTGCCTTTGCTATCGATGATGGTGACCCAAAGTACGCCCAGGAGGTTATGGAGGTCATCAGATCGGAGAACATCAAGGTCACCTTCTTTACCGTCGGTGCTCCGTTGAGAGACCCCTCTACGAATCTGAGCACCATTTATCAGGACATGATGAAGGAAGGCCACCAAATGGCCCTTCATAGCTACACCCACCCTAGAATGGAGGGGCTCCCCAACAACGACGCTATCATGTGGGAGTATAGCCAGGACATTGCCGCTGTTAAGGAGCAGTTCGGCATCACGACCAAGTACTTCCGCCCTCCTTTCGGTAACGAGGGCGCTCGTATGAGACAGCAGCTGGTTGCGGCGACGCAAAGCAACAGCCCCTACATTGTGAACTGGAACATCGATGTCGAGGATTGGCTCTACGCCCAGTCCGACACTCCCGAACAGCAGAAGGTGTCTTTCAAGCGCGACCTGGACAAGGGCGGCAGTCTCGTTGTCATGCACTACTTGTATCCCAGTACTGTCAGCTATTTGAGGGACTTCATCAAGATGGCCAAGGCCACGGGAAAGCAGCTCATGCGGGTAGATCAGTGTATGGAGGACCCCGATGCGCCTCCGTTGTAATTGATAGGATGGGATGTTCACTGTATGATAATTGAAATAGCTATATATGGGATGAGATGGAGACATATAGAGATTCAGGCAGGCAACTTTTTAATTCATATGATTCGAAGACATTCTACCGTTTTCGCATTCTCACTTTCTCTCGTAATTATAACTTACCTTTTCGGGTACGTAAAATCACTAGGTGCAAAACGGGTAGCAGTGGGCATATACGAAAGTTCTATACTATAGGTATCCTCAAATATAAAAATATAAGATGCTTGTAATATTTCCGCCTAGTTATAGCGGGCGAATATTTTTATTCCAAGTTAACTTAAAATAAATCTCTTAAGAAGGATTAGGTATTAACTTAAGCTAGTAAATAATTTTTTTAATAATTTTAATTAAATTATTTATTTATTTTAAAGTTTTATTTTTATTAATAATTCGGGCGGTTTTTAACTTTATTTATTTATTTTTATATTCTACTTTTATTAACTACTCGGGCGATTCTTAATATCAATTATATAGTATTAATATATAATATTAATAAATACTCTTACTATCTTAATAAAAAAAATTTTTTAAAATTTCTATTTTTTTAACTTTCCCTCTTATAAAGTTTATAACTACGGATTATAGTCTATTAAGACAGTGTGAGTATTTACTAATACTATATATTAATACTATATAATCGATATTAAGAACTGCCCGAGTAGCTAGTAAAGGTAGAAAATATAAATAAATAACTACGGATATTTAACTTAATATTATTTATATAAAGTTAATATCTTTTTAGGGCCCGGTCTGCTTTATTAAGGGCTATTTTCGCTTTTATAAATAAGCTAGTTTATTAAGGTTAATATTAAGTATCTTTATTACGTACTTTAATAAAACTTTATAACTAACTATAATTAGCTATAATTATTATTAAATACTAATAATCCCGTTATAATATATTAATTACCCCCCCTAACAGAGTAATTTACCGGGGCCGTACTATATATTACGTATTAAAGAAAACTAAGTATATTACGCTCTATATTTAATTACTAATTAAAACTCCTAACCTTTCCCTACGTAAAGTTCTTTAAGTTTTAACTATTTAAAAAGTAAGTTATATTTATTTTAATATATATAAGACCTCTTAGTATTAGCCTATATAAGTAGTTAGATCTTATATTATATACTCTTTTTTATTAAAAATTAAAGGGCCCCTTATATATTCCCTTATATTTATAATATAACTTATATTAAAGGGATTTTTAGTTCTATAAAATATAATTTCTAAACTAATATTAATATATTAAATCTTAATATCTATATTAGCCCGGCTATTTATAATATTTATATTATTACTTAGCTAAATTCTATATTATTAAAAAGTACTTTACTAATCCTCGGGCGTACTTACGTTAGTTATAATAGTTATAGCGTTAAGCTAGCTAAGGGTACTTAGCCCGAGAGGGGTAGACTTATTAATAAGCATCTTTAGGTTCTCGTTAAAGTAATAGTAGTTTATATATTAATAGGTTTATTTAGTAAATTTATTTAGTAAATTTATTTAGTTTAAATAGAGCTTTAAGTAATATTAAAAGCGATAAAAATAAAAAGAATCTTTATAAGCTTTAGTATAAGTAGTAAATATTAGCCTATTTAGCCCTTTTTTTTAAAAACCTCTACGTTATTATTAAAATTTAAAACTTCTATAATTAAGGGCCGTTTTTAACTATTATAGCCGACTATTATAGCTAATTATTATAGCCGACCTCTATTATTAACATTTTTAACTAGTACTATTATAAAGTAGCTTACTTATCCTAAATTATATAACGGTTTTTATATTAAAATTATTATATTACGTTAAGCGCGTACTTAGGGTATATTATACGTATTATATAGTTAAAAAGTATACCGTATTATATAATTTCCTTTAAAAGCGTAATCCTATTAAGGTCGATCTTTTGCGCTTATAAAGCCGGAAAAAAACCACTATATATATTAATTATTTTCTAAGTAGCTAAAAACTACTCCCTATTTTTTACCTTATTTAATAACTTTAAAATATCCCTTTTAATCCTTTTTATTCTACTTTTATATTACGTTTTAAAAATATTAATAAAATTTTAAAATTAACTAAGTATTTTAAAGCTATTATATTATATAAGCTAAGTATTAATTGAAATAATAACTATATTAATATACCTCTTTTTAGTTTTTAAGTTAATAATATTTAATTTATATTTTTTAAAACGATCGTATTATAGTTCGGGGTTTTTTAATATAATATTTATAAGATTAAATTTCTAGTTATTAAAGAAGTCCTAGGGGTTAATATAGCGGTTTTTTTCTACCTTTATAAATATAAAAAATCGACCTTAATAAGATTACGCTTTTAAAGGAAATTATATAATATAATATACTTTTTAATTATATAATATACGTAATATATCCTAAGTACGCGCTTAATATAATATAATAATTTTAATATAAAAACCGCTATTTAATTCGGGATAAGTAAGCTACCTTATTACTTATTAATAATAGGCTAAGTAATATACTTATATAGTAGCGCTAGTTAAAAAGGTTAATAATAAAGGTTAGCTATAATAGTTAGCTATAATAATTAGTTATAATAGTTAGTTATAATAGTTAGAAGTAGCATTTTTAAATTATAAAAGTTCTAAACTTTAATAGTAACGTAAAAGTTTTTAAAAAAAGGGCTAAATAGGCTAATATTTATTACTTTTTTATTATACTAAAGCTCGTAAAATTTCTTTTTATTCTTATTACTTTTAATATTACCTAAAGCTAATCTCTATTTAAACTAAATAAATTTATTAAATAAATCTATTAAATAAATTTACTAAATAAATTTATTAAATAAACTTATTAATATATAAACTACTACTTTAACGAGAACCTATTTTAAAAATACTTATTAATAAGTCTACCCCTCTCGGGCTAAGTACCCTTAGTTAGCTTAATATTATAATTATTATAGTTAATATAAGTATGCCCGAGGAGTAGCGAAGTACTTTTTAATAATATAAAATTTAGTTAGGTAATATTATAAGCGCTATAAATAACTAGGTTAATATAAATATTAAAATTTAATATATTAATATTAGTTTAGTTATAATAGTTATAATAAATAAGCTAGAAGTATATAAAATTAAAATAATAAACTAATACTTTAAATAGCTCTTATAAAACCCCCTAAGTAATAATAATATTTAAATAAAAAAAGATTATATTAAACCTAGCTATTTATATAAGCTAGTATTAAGAAGTCCTATATATTTGTTTTATTATTCTACTTTTACTAGCTACTTAGGCAATTCTCGATATTAGTTATATAGTATTAATATATAGTATTAGTAAATACTTATACTATCTCGTTAGACTATTTTTCCGATTTTCTTTTACTTTTTAAACTTTCCCTCTTATAAAGTTTATAAATACGGATTAACGGCGAGAAGTCCTATATATATTAAAATAAATAAAGCTTATTTTATAAATAAGTAGTAAAAAGTTAGGAGCTATTAATAAAAAGGAGATAATAGTTAAGTTAGTTAACTATTTTAGTTAGTAATTAGGTATAGAACGTATTATACTTAGTTTTCCTTAATACGTAATATATAGTACGGCCCTGGCAGATTGCTTTATTAGGGGGCTAGGGGTTAATAATAACTAAGTATCTTAGTATTTTAATAATATATATTTAAAAATAAGTAAATAATTTAATAATAACAATAATAATAAAGTAATAATAATAAATAGTAAGGGAAGTGTTTTTTAATTTTAATAAAAAAACGAGGTAACGAATATATATATATATGCGAGTTAAAGTTAAGAGTACTAAGGTAAATATCGTACTTATAGAAGTTAATATTATTTATAATAATAATAACGAGGGTATTTTTAATATTATTATTATAAACTATAGTTATTTAAAAGAGTAAAGAACTTAGCTAAGTACGCGGGCTTATAAAGTAATAGCGTTAAGTATTTAATATTATTATTAATAATTTATAATTATAAACTTTATAAGAGGGAAAGTTAAAAAGGTAATAAACCTAAAAAAATAGTTTATTAAAATAGTAAGAGTATTTATTAATATTATATATTAATATTATAGATTAATATTATATATTAATATTATAGATTAATATTATATATTAATATTATATTTAATTTTATATTTAATTTTATATATTAATATTATATTTAATTTTATATTCTGCCTTTACTAATTACTCGGGCAGTTCTTAATATCGATTATATAGTATTAGTATATAGTATTAATAAATGCTCTTACTATTTTAATAAACTAAATTTCTTTTTTTAGATTTTCTAACTTTTTAACTTTCCCTCTTATAAAGTTTATAACTACGGATTATTAACGGTGATATTAAGTATATAACGCTATTATTTTATAAGCCGCTTACTTAGCTAAGTTTACTATTTTCTAAGTAATAGTAGTTTATAATAATATAGTATTAGAGATACCCTCGTTACTATTATTAAGAATAATACTAACCTTATTAATATACGCTTTTGACTTTAATTCGTATATATATATTTATTTTTATATTTTACTTTTACTAACTACTCGGACGGTTTTTAATATTAGTTATATAATATTAATACACGGTATTAATAAATATTTATACTATTTTAATAGACTATTTATTTTTAAATTTCCTTCTTCTTTTTTATTTTTCCCTCTTATAAAGTTTATAACTACGGATTATTAATAATAATATTAAATACCCGACGCTACTACTTTATAAGCCTACGTACTTAGCTAAGTTAGCTACCTTTTTAAGTATAATAGCTTATAATAATAATATTAAAGATGCCTTTAAAATCGTTATTAAATAATATTAACCTCTATAAGTATAATATTTACTTTAATACTTTTAATTTTAACTTATATATATATATATATATAATAGTTTTTTTTCTGGCTTTATAAGCGTAAAAGATCGACCTTAACGGGATTACGCTTTTAAAGGAAATTATATAATACGGTATACTTTTTAATTATATAATACGCATAATATACCCTAAGTACGTACTTAATATAATATAATAATTTTAATATAAAGACCGCTATATAATTCGGGATAGGTAAGCTACTTTCTTTAGCTACTTATTAATAATAGGCTAAGTAATATATTTACGTAGTAGCGCCGGTTAGAAAGGTTAATAGTAAAGGTTGGTTATAATAGTTAGCCGTAATAGTTAGCTATAATAGTTAGAAATAGCCCTTAACTACAGAGGTTCTAAACTTTAATAATAACGTAGAGGTTTTTTAAAAAAGGGCTAAATAAGCTAATATCTACTACTCTTTGTACTAGAGCTTATAAAAATTCTTTTTATCCTTATCGTTTTTAATATTACCTAAAGCTACTTTCTATTTAAATTAAATAAATTTATTAAATAAATCTATCAAATAAATTTATTAAATAAACTTATTAATATATAAACTACTACCTCAATAAGAACCTACTCTATTTTTAATATATAGTTAGTAATTAGTAAGCTAAAAATACTTATTAATAAGTTTACCCCTCTCGGGCTAAGCGCCCTTTTTAACTAGCTCGACGCTATAATTATTATAATTAATATAAGTATACTTAAGGATTAGTAAAGTACTTTTTAATAGTACGGAATTTAGCTAAGTAATAATACGAATATTATAAATAGCTAGGTTAATATAAATATTAAGATTTAATATATCGACGCTAGTTTAGAAATTATACTTTATAAAGCTAAAAATCCTTTTAATATAGGCTATATTATAAATATAAGGGAATATATAAGGGGCCCTTTAATTTTTAATAAAAAAGAGTATATAATATAGGATCTAGCTACTTATACGGGTTAGTATTAAGAGGTCTTATATATATTAAAATAAGTATAGCTCGCTTTTTAAATAGTTACGTAGGGGAAGATTAGGAATTATTAATAAAAGGAAAATAATAATCGAGTTAGTTAACTACTATTTTAATTAGTAGTTAGGTATAGAGCATAATATACTTAGTTTTCCCTAATACGTAATATACGATACGGCCCCGGCGGATTACTCTGTCGGGGGGTTATATATATATATATATTCGTTATTTTATTTCTTTTATTAAAGTTAAAAACGCTACTTCCCTTATTATATTATTATTATTATTATTATTATTATTATCTAACCGTTTACCTTAAGTATTTTTTTATTTTTTTTTATTTCTACTTTTACTAACTACTCGGGCGATTCTCGATATTAATTATATAGTATTAATATATAGTATTAGTAAATACTCCTACTATCTCGTTAAACCCCTTTTTTTCAAATTTTCTACTTTTTTAAACTTTCCCTCTTATAAAGTTTATAATTACGGATTACCTTTAGTATATTTTATTAAAATACTAAAACGTTAATAACTCATCGACCCTTAGGGCTTTTTTAATAACTAGAAGTTTAATTTTATAAATATTATACTAAATAACCCCGACCTATAAAAAGACTACCCCCCCGATAGAGCAATCCGCCGGGGCCGTACTGTGTATTACGTATTAGGGAAAACTAAGTATATTACGCTCTATACCTAATTACTAATTAAAACTCCTAACCTTCCCCCGCTTCTAGCTATCTAGAGGGCGAACTATACCTATTTTAATATATATAAAACCTCTTAGTACTAGCCTATATAGGTAGCTAAATCCCGTATTATATACTCCTTTTTATTAAGGGTTAGGGGGCCCCTTATATATTCCCTTACGTTTATAATATAGCCCGTATCAAAGGGATTTCTAGCTCTATAAAATATAATTTCTAAACTAACGTTAATATACTAAATCTTAACGTTCGTACCGGCCTAGCTATTTATAGTATTTATACTATTACCTAGCTAAATTCTATACTACTAAAAAGTACTTTACTAATCCTCGGATATACTTACGTTAGTTATAATAGCTATAGCGTCGAGCTAGCTAAAGAGGGCGCCTAGCCTAAAAGGGGCAAACTTATTAACGGGCATTTTTAGCCCACTAGTTACTAACTATATACTAAGAATAGAGTAGTAGTTTATATATTAATAGGTTTATTTAGTAAATTTATTTAGTAAATTTGTTTAATTTAAATAGAGAGCAGTTTTAGGTAATATTAAAAACGATAAGAATAAAAAAAATCTTTACGAGCTATAATATAGTAAAGTAGTAAATATTAGCCTATTTAGCCCTTTCTCTAGAAACCTCTACGTCGCTATTAAAATTCAGAACCTCTATAGTTAAGGGCCGCCTCTAATTATTATGGCTAACTATTATAACTAACTATTATAACTAACCTCTATTATTAACCTTTTTAACTAGCGCTACTGCGTAAGTATATTACTTAGCCTATTATTAATAAGCAATAGGACAGCTTACTTATCCCAAATTATATAGTAGTTTTTATATTAAAATCACTATATTACGTTAAGCGCGTACTTAGGGCATATTATATATATTATATAGTTAAAAAGTATACTATATTGTATAATTTCCTTTAAAAACGTAATCCCATTAAGGTCGATCTTTTGCGCTTATAAAGCCGGAAAAAAACCACTACATAAAAAGACTACCTTAATAAATATTATATTAATAATATTAATTTATAAAAAAAGGGATAAATATATTATAATAAGTATTACCCTTATTAGTACCCTTTTAATATAATAAAATAGTATAAATAAGCCTAGACTTAATAATATAATTAGGAGCTTAAAAAGAGCATAGTTAAGTATATTAAATAGGAATATTAAAAAAAGGTTATTATTAAATAAAATAAAATAAAAAAAGTAAGGGGTAGTATTCGGCTATTAAGAAGGTAATTAATATACTTTAGTAGCGGGGTTATTAGTATTTTGAGTTTAGTTAGTATTAATAGCTACTTAGTAATGGCTACGGCTAGCTATAGTTAGTTATAAAGTCTTATTAAGTACGTAATAGAAACTCAATATTAACCCTAATAAACTAGCTTGTTTATAAAGGTAAAGATAGCCCCTAATGAGGTGGACCGGACCCCAAAGGGTCGTATATATATATATATTCGTTATTTTATTTTTTTATTAAAATTAAAAAATACTTCCCTTACTATTTATTATTATTATACTATTATTATTATTATTACTATTAAACTATTTATTTTAAGAATATTTAGAATACTAAAACGCTAACTCGTTAACTTATAGGGATACTTTAAGGGCTAGTAGTTCGATCTTATTAATATTATACTTAATAATCCCGATTTATAAAAGAATTATTTAAAGGAGTATAAACTAGCTATTATTGATTTAAAAATTTAAAAAGACGTATATACTTTTATAAATATTACTATTATTAATACTTAGCTTATATAATATAATAGTTTTAAAATACTTAACTAACTTTTAAATATTATTAATACTTTAGTATTATTATAGTAAAATAAGAAGTTTAGAGAGATTAAAAAGAAAAATCTAAAGCTATTAAAAAAATAAAAAGTAGGGGGTAGTTTTTAGTTATTTAGAGGGCGATTAATATATTACGGCAGCGGGATCGTTAGTATTTAGTAATAGCTATAGCTAGCTATAGTTAGTTATAAAGTTTTATTAAAGTACGTAATAAAGATATTTAATATTAACTTTAATAAACTAGCTTACTTATAAAGGCGAAAATAGCCCTTAATAAGGCGGACCGGGCCCTAAAGGGATATTAATATTATATAAATAAATCGAGAACTGCCTAAGTAGCTAGTAAAAGTAGAATAAAAATAAATAAATAAAGTTAATATATTAAATCACATCCTCTTAATAGAGTAATCTGCCGGGGCCGTAACGTATATTACGTATTAGGGAGAACTAAATATATTACGCTCTATACCTAATTACTAATTAAAATTAACCGACTTAATTATTATTTCCCTTTTATTAATAGCTCTTAACTTTTTATTATAGTTTTTCAAGTTCTAATTATTTAAAAAGCGAGTTATACTTATTTTAATATATATAAGACCTCTTAGTATTAGCTTATATAAATAGCTAAATCTTATATTATATACTCTTTTTTATTAAAGGTTAGGGGCCTCTTATATATTTTTTATATTTATAATATAGCGTATATTAAAGTGATTTTTAGTTTTATAAAATATAAATCTTAAGCTAATATTAATATATTAAATTTTAATATTTATATAGTGGTTTTTTTTAGCTTTATAAGTATAAAAGATCGACCTTAACGGGATTACGTTTTTAAAAGAAATTATATAATATAATATACTTTTTAACTATATAATACGTATAATATATCCTAAGTACGCGCTTTATATAATATAATAATTTCGATATAAAAACCGCTATTTGATTCGGAATAGGTAAGCTACCCTCTTTAGCTACTTATTAATAATAAGCTAAATAATATACTTACGTAGTAGCGCTAGTTAAAAAGGTTAATAGTAAAGGTCGGCTATAATAATTAGTTATAATAGTTAATTATAATAATTAGCTATAATAATTAGAAGCGGCCTTCCTTAATTATAAAAGTTCTAAACTTTAATAATAACGTATAAGTTTTTAAAAAAAAAGCTAAATAGGCTAATATTTATTACTCTTTATATTAGAGCTCGTAAAGATTTTTTTTATTCTTATTATTTTTAATATTACTTAAAGCTACTCTCTATTTAAACTAAATAAATTTACTAAATAAATTTACTAAATAAATTTATTAAACAAATCTGCGAAATAAACTTATTAATATATAAACTACTACTTAGATAGCTAGTTAAATAACTAGTTAAGAAGTTAACTAGTTAAAATACTACCTTAATAAGAACCTACTCTATTCTTAGTATATAATTAGTAATTAATAAGTTAAAAATACTTATTAATAAGTCTACCCCTCTCGGACTAAGCGCCCTCTTTAACTAGCTCGACGCTATAGTTATTATAATTAATATAAATATACTTAAAGAGTAATAAAGTACTTTTTAATAATATAGAATTTAGCTAAGTAATATTATAAGTACTATAAATAGCTAGGTTAATATGGATATTAAGATTTAATATACTAACGCCGGCCTAGTTATAATAATTATAATAAATAAGCTAGAGGTATATAGGGTTAGGGTAATAAGTTAGTATTTTAAATAGTTTTTATAAGACCCCCTAAGTAATAATAATATTTATATAAAAAAATAGATTATATTAGACTTAGCTATTTACGTAAGTTAATATTAAGAGGTTTTATATATATTAGAGTAGGTAAAGCTCGCCCTATAGGCGGGTAGTAAAAGGTTAGGAGCTATTTTAGTTAGTAGTTAGGTATAGAGCGTATTATACTTAGTTTTCTCTAATACGTAATATATAGTACGGCCCCGGCGGATTATTCCGTCGGGGGGAAAGGTCTTATATATATTAGAATAAGTAAAGCTCGCCTTATAAGTAGCTAGAACTTAAGAGGACTACGGTAAAAAGTTAGGAGTTTTAGTTAGTAATTAGGTATAGAGCGTATTATACCTAGTTTTCCTTAATATATAATACACGGTACGGCCCCGGCAAATTACTCCGTTAGGGGGAGCTAAATTCTATATTATTAAAAAATATTACGCTACTCTTTAAATATATTTATATTAATTACGATAATTAGGGTATTAAGGGGGCCTAAGAATTTATTAAGCTCTAAAGGGGGGGACTTATTAAGGGGCATGTTTAGTAAAATAATAGTTTATATATTAATAAGCCCTTTGGGGTCCGGTCCGCCTCATTAGGGGCCATCTTCGCCTTTATGGGCAAGCTAGTTTATTAAGGTTAATATTGAGTTTCTATTACGTACTTAATAAGACTTTATAACTAATAATAGCCGGCTATAGCTAGTATAGCTATTATTAATTATTAATACTAACTAAACTTAAAATATTAATAATCCCGCCGCCGTAGTATATTAATTACCTTTTTAATAACTAAATATTACCCCTTACTTTCTCTTTTTATCTTATTTAATAATAACCTCTCCTTATTAATATTCCTATTTAATATACTTATCTATACTCTTTTTAAACTTTTAATTATATTATTAAATCTAGGCTTATTTATACTTTATTATATTAAAAAAGTATTAATAAAAGTAATACTTATTATAATATATCTATCTATTTTTTATAAGTTAATATTATTAATATAATATTTATTAAAATAGTCTCTCTATAGCTCGGGGTTATTTAGTATAATACTCGTAGGATCGAACTTCTAGTTATTAAAGAAGTCCTAAGGGTTAACGAGTTAGTATCTTAGTATTTTAATAAAGTATATTTAAAGTAAATAGTTAGATAATAATAATAATGATAATAATAATATAATAATAATAGTATAATAATAATAGTATAATAATAATAAATAGTAAGAGAAGCGTTTTTTAATTTTAATAAGAGAAACGAGGTAACGAATATATATATATATATATATAAGTAAAGTTAAAAGTATTAAAGTAGATATTATAATTAATATTATTCTTAATAATAGTAACGAGGGTATCTCCGATACTATATTATTATAAGCTACTATTACTTCGAAAAGTAACCAACTTAGCTAGGTACGTAGTAGGCTTATAAAGTAGTAGCGTTAGGCGCTTAATATTATTATTAATAATACGTAGTTATAAACTTTATAAGAGGGAAAGTTAAAAAAAGTAGAAAATCTAAAAAAAAAAAAAAAAATTATTAAAATAGTAGGAGTATTTATTAATATTATATATTAATACTATATAAACGATATCAAGAATTGCCCGAGTAGCTAGTAAAAGTAGAATATTAAAATAAATAAACTAATACTTAAACCGTTACTTTACTATTATTATTATAAACTATAATAAATAAATAAAAGCTATATTAAATAAGTAGTTCTTAAACGTTTAGTAATAACTTTATATTTATTATATTAATTTTAATATTATACTTAGGGCTAAGTAAAAGTAGGTTAAGAACCGTAGTTATAATAATAATAATAATAATAATAATAAGTTTAATAATAAGAGATATTAGTTACTAATATAAATAATAATTATATTAAGTAATAAGAATAAGGCCTATATTAATACGCTTATTAATAAGTCCCCCCCCTTATATATATTATAGGGTTTTTATAATATAAAAGCTTGTTATTTTTACTAAAGCTAAGTATATTTTTAAAAAAGCCTAGACTAAGCTTTATAAAAAGTTAATAACTAATATTTTATCCTTTAGTGTTTTTATATAATATACCTATTTTTAAAAATATAATAGGCCTATTATTTTATTTAAAAATACTAAAACTTTAATACTCGTATTATTTTTAGTACTAAGCTAAGTAATAATAATATTAAGGGTTATTTTTTTAAAATAACTTTAGTTACTTATATTAGCTTATTAACGTTATATAAGATATAATTAATAATTAAGAGCTACGTTTTTACTAAGCTTATATAAAGGACGAGGTATTTATAAATTAAGAGTATATAAGTACTTATTTTAAATATTTAAATAAACTTTAAATAATACTTTTTTAAAAATATTTTATTTTAATTAAAATATAAGGCCGGTTAATAAAAAAAGTAATATTATTTAATAAGAAGCTATTTTTAAAACCCCTCGGATTTTATAATTTAAATTATATTACTTTAAGAACCCGGCTATTTTAACTATATCGTTTAGTTATTTTAACTATATATTACTATTAAAAAATTTCTACTAGCTACTATAGCCCGCCTTAAGTATTAGTAAGTAGTAGAAACTTCTCTACTACTTACCTACTTCTACTTTTACTTCTACTACGTACTATTAATTAAACTTAGTAAATTTCTATTTACTTACTTATAACCGATTAATCTTAATTAAACTACTATTACTACTACTATATTATTATTACTATTATTATTATTATTGACGTTATAATACTTTTTAAATTACTAATTAGAAATCCTAATAGCTACGATACGTACGAAGATCTTTTTATAAATATTACTTTTTTTATAAAAGCTTAAGGATTTATAATTATTAAGCGCTGCGTTTCTAACTACTATAATAGAGTCCCTTTTTAATTCGACCTTTATTACGATATAAGTAGCTATAATTTATTAAGCTCTATATATTTTTAAAAAATATTTATAAAAAAAAAGGACTATAAATAAGTAGCTAAGGCTATTAAGTTAAAAACTAAAGGGGACCGTTAGTATTTTAAAGCACGAGTTAACTATTTAATTACGAGCCCTTTACTAATCCTATTACCTATCCTTTTTATTATAAGTACTTAGTTTAATAGAATAAGGAAATTAGTTAGGCCTTCTGAACTATAACTACGGGTAGTCGTAGGGTTATTATTATAATATTTAAAAAGTATTTAGACTACCTATTTAAGTATAAGGATATTAAGAACGATATATAAAAAATACGGCTATATAGCCTCGGTAAGTATACTCCTATTTAGGCTTTTATTATATTATTTTAAGAGCGCAGTATTAAGTACTTTATATAATAGCTCGATAGCTATATTACTAGCCTCCTCTAGACCTACCCTTATTATAAGGTTATATAAAAGCTTTTTTTAAACGTTATTTTACTAAATAATACCTATAAGACTAACTATTTTAAAATACTTCTTATAAACGTAACTAAAATAGCTAATATAAGTACGACTTTTAATATAGTATTCTACTTTATTAACTTAAAAAACTACTAAGCTTATAAATAAGCTCTAGGTTAATTAAAAAAACCTCCGTACTTAAATTAACGCCTATAAGCCTATTATTACTATTACTAACTTTAAAGAAATATTAAAAAAAGCCCTTATTACTATTTAGCTTAATACGTAATAGTAGATTTATATATAATATATTAATAAGAATATTGCTTATAAAGTTAAAAAATAGTAGATTTGCGCTAACGGCTCTTAGGTAATTAATAATAATAAAATAATTAATAATAATTATATCGATCCGCTTTTACTAAATTATTAGTAGGAGCTTTGTTAAAAAAACCAATTACTATTAGCTAGCCCCGTAAGATTTTAAATACTTACGTTAGCTTTTTTTTAGTCTAAAAGTTTATAATTTACGCTAATTTAAAAAGGGACTTTACTAAGGCCTAGAAATTATTATTTAAGAAGTTCGAATAGTAAGGGCCCTTAATTACTTATATTTTTAAAACTTACTTTAACTAGTATAAGGAGTTCGTAAACTACTAAATTAAGTAATACTATAACCTTAATGTTAAAATAACCTCTTAAATAAAAAGTAGTTATAAAGAGATTAAAAGCTACTTTTTTAACTTAACTATAAATCTAAAGTTCTTTACGGATTATATATAATAAATAATTAGTAACTAAAAAGTAGTTTATAAAATTAATTTTATTAAGTAGAGCTCTTATTAGCTCGTTAAGTTTAATATTAATAATTACTAAAAAGCTTAAATAAGTAATATACGTACTTACTACTTAAAAAAAGCGTTAAGACTTATTATTACGTAGTACTACTTAGTCTATAGAAGGTTAAAAAAGACTAAACCTAACTTACTTTATTTTTTTTTTATTCTACTTTTACTAGTTACTCAGGCAGTTCTCGATATTAATTATATAGTATTAATATATAGTATTAATAAATACTCCTACTATCTTAATAGACTATTTTTTTTTGATTTTTTAACTTTTTAACTTTCCCTCTTATAAAGTTCATAACTACGGATTATTAACGGTAACTAACTTACTTTATATAAAGTAATTTATCCCCCCGATAGAGCAATCCGCTAGGGCCGTATTATATATTACGTATTAAGGAAAACTAAGTATATTACGCTCTATACCTAACTACTAGTTAAAATAGCTCTTAACCTTCCCCTATAATCCTCTAAGTTCTAACTATTTAAAAAATAAGCCGTACTTATTTTAATATATATAAGACTTTTTAATACTAGCTTACGTAAGTAGTTAGATCTTATATTATATACTCCTTCTTATTAAAAATTAGGGGGCCCCTTATATATTCCCTTATATTTATAATATAGCCCGTATTAAAAAGATTTCTAATTTTATAAAATATAATTTTTAAATTAATATTAATATATTAAATCTTAATATCTATATTAGCCTAATTATTTACGGCGTTTATACTATTACTTAGCTAAATTCTATATTATTAAAAGGTACTTTATTAATCCTTAAGCGTACTTATATTAGTTATAATAGCTATAGCGTTAAGCTAGTTAAAAAGGGTACTTAGCCCGAGAGGGGTAGACTTATTAATAAGTATTTTTAGGTTCTTATTAAAATAGTATTTTAACTAGCTAACCTTTTAACTAGTTATCTAACTAGCTATCTAAGTAGTAGTTTATATATTAATAAGTTTATTTAGTAGATTTATTTAGTAAATTTATTTAGTTTAAATAGAGCTTTAGGTAATATTAAAAATAATAAGGATAAAAAGAATCTTTACGAGCTCTAGTACGAAGAGTAGTAAATATTAGCTTATTTAACCCTTTTTTTAAAAACCTTTACGTTATTATTAAAGTTTAGAACCTCTATAGTTAAGGGCTATTTTTAATTATTATAGCTAATTATTATAACTAACTATTATAGCTAACTTCTATTATTAATTTTTCTAATTAGCACTACTACGTAATAAAGAGGGTAGCTTACTTATCCTAAATTATATAGCAGTTTTTATATTAAAATTATTATATTATATTAAGCGCGTACTTAGGGTATATTATGTATATTATATAATTTCCTTTAAAAGCGTAATTCCGTTAAGGTCGATCTTTTGCGCCTATAAAGCTAGAAAAAAACTACTATATAAAGTAATTTATTACTTAGTACGGCCTCTTTTATTTATATATTATTTATTAGTATTTCGAGCGGAATAAGCCTCTTTTATACTTTAATTATAACCGTTATTAATACCTTAGCTACGACCTTATTATTAATAATACCTTACGTTAGATCTTAAATCCCCTCGTTATTATACCGCGAGGTCGGCCTTATAATAATAAAATTAATATCCCTATAGCTATATTACTATTATAATAGTCTCCTATTAATACTAATTATTAATAAGGCTCCTAGGCTACTTAAGTAAGGAATTCTTTATATTAAAAATAACTAAATAAGGGTTAATTTACTAACTAATTAGAACTAGGTTTTTAATAAATTACGGTAAATCTTTAACGTTAATTTAACTAAGATATATATATAATAACTATTACTAAGCCTAAGTAAGGCTAAGGTTAAGGCTAAAGTTAAGGCTAAGGTTATTTATAAAGTAGAGGTCGCTCGCGAGGTAAAAGGAATAAAAAGAATAGAACTCTAAGTAATATGATTAACGAGGAGTAATAAGGGATTTACGTTATAGTTATTACTAAGTAAGTTTAATAATCCCTCGATCTAAATAGTTAGTATAGATTATAACCGGGGGATCTTAGTACGGCCGTTAATTATTTATAATTAATTACCATAATCTTAACGATCGGAATTATTAACTTAAGTAAGCTAATAAGAGGCTAGCTTTTAGATTAGTTATTCTACTTAATTAGATAATTATATAATTAAACTATTTTAATAAAAAGTATAATAATTATTAAATTAGCTTAAATTGTGGATTTCTATTAAATTAGCCTAATTAACTTAGGCTAATTCGTAAGTTAGGCTAATTAGTTAGAAAAGTGGAGACTATTAACTATAGTACATAGTTAAAATAGCTAAACGATATAGTTAAAATAACCGGTTTTTATTTTAATTAAGCTAAGTATTTTATATTATTATAAAATTTATTTTAAAATAATAAATTTAGCTATTTTTAATAAGTAAAAACTATATCCTTAGTAGCGTTTTTAAAAGACGTTTTTCTTAGATTTATATCATTAAATCCTTAATTTTAAAATTATTATATCTATTTATAATAAGTTAAAGAATATGATATAGTTTATTTTATTATAACTAGCCTTATTTAAAAAAGGCTAATTAACTAGTTAAGCTCGTATTACTTACAATAATTAAGGTATTAGTAATAAAAAATAAAGCTATTTATTTAAAAATGAGAATAAGTTAATATTAGTTAAACTTTTAAAAAAGATAAATTAATTAAGTTAAAACTAAGTATCAAACTTATTTTAATAATAAATAAGAAACTAGTTTAGCGTTTTTAATAAAGAGAGGATAATAGGGAGTTATATAAATAAATAGCTAATATAACTTAATATTTAAAAAAAACGGAGCTAATAAAAAGTAATCTATAATAATAATAAATTATTATAATTATATTAAAAAAAGTAAATAAGTAAACGTTATTATAATTTATTATTAATATATTTTAAGTATATAATTAAAAAAAGCCTTATTTATTTAAAGTTTATAAAAACTTAGATTATTAACTTATTTAAAATTTATAAATTTTGAATAAATAATATAATAGTTCTAAATAAGTATATAGGTTATATAGTGGTTTTTTTTCCGGCTTTATAAGTATAAAAGATCGACCTTAACGGGATCACGTTTTTAAAAGAAATTATATAATATAATATACTTTTTAACTATATAATACGCGCAATATATCCTAAGTATACGTTTAACGTAATATAGTAATTTTAATACGAAAACCGCTATTTAATTTAAGATAAGTAAGCTACCCTCTTCGTTACGTAATAGCACTAGCTAAAAAAGTTAATAATAGAGGTTAGCTATAATAGTTAGCTATAATAATTAGCTATAATAATTAGTTATAATAGTTAGAGGCGGCCCTTAACTATAGAGGTTCTAAACTTTAATAGTAACGTAGAGGTTTCTAAAAAAAGGGCTAAATAGGCTAATATTTAGTACTTAGAGCTCGTAAAGATTCTTTTTATCCTTATCGCTTTTAATATTACCTAAAGTTATTCTCTATTTAAACTAAATAAATTTACTTAATAAATTTACTAAATAAATCTACTAAATAAACTTATTAATATATAAACTATTACTCTCTTAATATATAGTTAGTAATTAGTAAGCTAAAGATGCCCGTTAATAAGTCTACCCTTTTTAAACTAAGTACCCTCTTTAGCTAGCTCGATACTATAACTATTATAACTAATATAAATATACTTAAAAATAATAAAATACTTTTTAATAATATAAAATTTAGCTAAATAATAATATAAATATTATAAATAGCTAGGCTAATACGGACGTTAAGATTTAGTATATTAATATTAGCTTAGAAATTATATTTTATAAAGTTAGAAATCCCTTTAATATAGGCTATATTATAAATATAAAAGAATATATAAGGGGCCCTTTAATTTTTAATAAAAAAGAGTATATAATATAAGATTTAGCTACTTATATAAGTTAATATTAAGAGGTTTTATATATATTAAAATAAGTACGGCTTACTTTTTAAATAGTTAGAACTTAGAGGACTATAGGGGAAGGTTAGGAGCTATTTTAATTAGTAATTAGGTATAGAGCGTAATATACCTAGTTTTCTTTAATACGTAATATACGGTACGGCCCCGGCGGATTGCTCCGTCGGGGGGGTACCTAGCTTATATAATATTATAGTTTCAAAATACCTACCTAACTTTAGATTATTATTAATACTTTAAGAACGTAATATAAGAGTAGATTAAAAAGGACTAAAAGGGATATCTTAAAATTATTAAATAAGATAAAAAGTAGAGGGTACTTTTTAGTTATTTAAAAAGTAATTTATTTATTTTTATATTCTGCCTTTATTAGCTACTCGGGTAGTTCTTAATATTAATTATTTGTTTATGTTTTCTACCTTTACTAGCTGCTCGGGCGATTCTCAATATCGATTACACGGTATTAATACACAGTATCAATAAATACTCCCACTATCTCGATAGACTTTAATATTAATTATATAATATTAATATATAGTATTAATAAATACTCTTACTATCTCAATAGACTATTATTTTTAGATTTTTTACTTTTTTAATTTTTCTTTTTATAAAGTTTATAACTACGGATTATTAATAGTAATATTAAGTACTTAATACTACTACCTTATAAGCTACTTACTTAGCTAAGTTTGCGGCTTACTAAGTAGTAATAGCTTATAATAGTAATATTAGAGATGCCCTCGTTACTATTATTAAATAATATCGACCTCTATAAGTACGATATTTACTATATTTTTAACTTTAACTCGTATATATATATATATATTTATTACCTCATTTCTTTTATTAAAATTAAAAATACTACTTCTCTTATTATTTATTACTATTACGCTATTATTATTACTATTACTATTTAACTATTTACTTTAAGTATATTCTATTAAAATACTGAGACGTTATTAATAACTCGACGACCCTTAGGGCTTTTTTAATAACTAGAAGTTCGATCTTATAAATATTATATTAAATAACCCTAAGCTATAGAGAAACTACCTTAATAAATACTATATTTATAATATTATTTTATAAAAAATGAATAGATATATTATTATAAGTATTATTTTTATTAGTACTTTTTGAATATAATAGAGTATAAATAAGCCTAGATTTAATAATATAATTAAGAGCTTAGAAAAAATATAAGTAAGTATATTAAATAGGAATATTAGGGAGAGGTTATTATTAAAAAAATAAAATAAGGGGTAGTATTTAGTTATTAAAAGAGCGATTAATATACTATGGCGGCGGGGTTATTAATACTTTAAGTTTAGTTAGTATTAATAGTTAGTAATGGCTACGGCCGGCTATAGTTAGTTATAAAGTTTTATTACGTAATAAAGACACTCGATATTAACCCTAATAGACTAGCTTGCCCGTAAAGGCGAAGATGGCCCTTAATGAGGCGGACCGGACCCCAAAGGGAGAAGGTAATTTATATATTATAATAATAAGGTCGTTCTATTTATTAATAACTACGGCCGGCTATAGTTAGTTATAAAGTTTTATTAAAGTACGTGATAAAAATACTCAATATTAACTTTAATAAACTAGCTTATTTATAAAAGCGAAGATAGCCCCTAATAAGGCAGACCGGACCCTAAAGGAAATAATAATAATGTATTAATAATAAATAGCGAGAGAAGCGTTTTTTAATTTTAATAAAAGAAACGAGGTAATAAATATATATATATATATATATAAATAAAGTTAAAATAAGGTAGATATTATAAGGTTAATATTACTTAATAATAGTAATAAGAGTATCTCTAATATTATAACATTATAAGCTACTATTATTTAAAGAAATAGCTAACTTAGCTAAGTATACGGGCTTATAAAGTAGTAGTATTAGGTACTTAATATCGCTATTAATAATTTGTAGTTATAAACTTTATGAGAGAGAAAGTTAAGGAAAATTTAAAAAGAATAGTTTATTAAAATAGTAGAAGTATTTATTAATACTATATATTAATAATACTTAATATACGGGCGTCGTAAATTAATAAACGGGCGTCGCTCTTATATAGGCATCGCTATTTTACTTTTTAATTAGTTTAAAAAAATTATTAATATAATTAGATTTTACTAAATACTTATAAAGGATCCTAAGCCTCTATTCTTTTACCCCCTTTATATTTAAGTTATATTATTAAGCTCGAAATCTAATTTATAATATTTATTTATAATAACTTTTATAACTAAAATTAAAGACGTTTTTTAAAGCTAATTTTAAAATAATACCCTTATTAAGAAACTTCTTTTTTTATAAGAACGATTCTTAATTCATTACGGCCTCTTATTATTAATTAATTAATTATTATTATCTCTTTTTTTTTTTAACATAGCTACTTTAGTATTAACTAATTTTATAAAGTTTATAATTTTAAAAAGTAGTACGACTTTATTACTAAGCTCTTAATTAATATATTATAAAATATATAACCTTTTATATAGTAGTTTTTTTTCTAGCTTTATAAGTATAAAAGATCGACCTTAACGGGATCACGCTTTTAAAGGAAATCACATAATATAATATATTTTTTAATTATATAATACGTATAATATATCCTAAGTACGTACTTAACGTAATATAGTAATTTTAATACGAAAACCGCTATTTAATTCGGGATAGGTAAGCTACCCTTTTTATTATACGGCAGCGCTAGTTAAAAAGGTTAATAATAGAGGTCGGCCGCAATAGTTAGCCGTAATAGTTAGAGGCGGCCCTTAATTATAAAAGTTCTAAACTTTAATAGCGACGTAGAGGTTTCTAAAGAAAGGGCTAAATAGGCCAATATTTATTACTTATACTAAAGCTTATAAAGATTCTTTTTATCCTTATCGCTTTCAATATTACCTAAAGCTACTCTCTATTTAAACTAAATAAATTTACTAAATAAATTTACTAAATAAACTTATTAATATATAAACTACTACCTCGACGAGAACCTACTTTCTTAGTATATAGTTAATAATTAGTAGGCTAAAAATGCCCGTTAATAAGTCTACCCCTCTTAGGCTAGGCGCCCTCTTTAGCTAGCTCGATACTATAGTTATTATAACTAACGTAAATATACCTAAGAAGTAGCGAAGTACTTTTTAATAATACGGAATTTAGCTAGGTAATATTATAAGTACCGTAAATAGCCGGGCTAATATAGATACTAAGATCTAATATATTAATACTAGCCTAGTTATAATAGCTATAATAAATAGGCTAGAGGTATATAGGGTTAAGATAATAAGCTAGCGCCTTAAATAGCTCCTATAGGACCCCCTAGGTAACGATAATATTTATATAAAAAAATAGATTATACTAAACTTAGCTACTTATACGGGCTAATATTAAGAGGTTTTATACGCGTTAGAATAAGTAAAGCTTACTTTATAAGCAGGTAATAAAAGGTTAGGAGCTATTAATAAAAGGGAGATAATAATTAAGTTAGTTGATTTTAGTTAGTAATTAGGTATAGAGCGCATTATACCCAGTTTTCCCTAATACGTAATACACGGTACGGCCCCGGCGGATTGCTCCGTCAGGGGGACATAAACTTTTTATAAATAATTACTTTAATATAAAGCTTATCTTATATTTTATTTATTATTTCCCTAAGGGAATAATAAAAACCTAGCGGACTACCCTTTTATAATTTATTTTAAAATATAACCCCTCTCGTTTTAATAAATAGTCTTAGTAACCTTTTTATTTTATAATAAAGTAGTTTAGTAGTACTTTTTAACTTATTAACTAAGTTATTAAAACTAATTAATAATTCATAATAGTTGATTTTAATAATAAGAATATTTGTTTTTTTTTTTTTACCTTTATTAGTTACTTAAGTAGTTCTCAATATTAATTATATAGTATTAATATATAGTATTAATAAATACTCCTACTATCCTAATAAACTATTTTTTTAAAATTTTCTAACTTTTAAACTTTCCCTCTTATAAAGTTTATAACTATGGATAATTAATAGTAATATTAAGCGCCCGACGCTATTACTTTATAAGCCGCCTACTTAGCTAAGTTTACTACCCTCTAAGTAATAGTAACTTATAATAATATAGTATCGGAGATACCCTCGTTACTATTATTAAGAATAATACTAACCTTCTTATTACTAATATACGCTTTTAACTTTAACTCGTATATATATATATATATATATTTATTACCTCGTTTCCTTTATTAAAATTAAAAAACGCTACTTCTTTTACTATTTATCGCTATTACCCTATTACTATCGCCCTATTACTATTACCCTATTACTACTATTATTATTATTATTATTAAATCGTTTATTTACTCTTAAATATATATTATTAAAATACCGAGATACTTAGTTATTATTAACCCCTAGGACTTCCTTAATAACTAGAAGTTTAATCTTATAAGTATTATACTAGAGGACCCCGAACTATAATACGATTATTTTAAAAAATATAAATTAAATATTATTAACTTAAAAATTAAAAAAAGGTATATTAATATAGCTATTATTTTAATTAGCGCCTAGCTTATATAATATAGTAGCCTCGAAATACCTAACTAACTCTAGAGTATTATTAATACTTTAAAAACGTAGTATAGGAGTAAGTTAGGAAAGACTAAAAGGGATATTCTAAAGTTATTAAATAAAGTAGAAAGTAGGGGTTAATATTTAGCTATTCGGAGGGCGATTAATATATTACGGTAGCGGGGTTATTAATATTTAGTAACGGTTACGGCCGGCTATAGTTAGTTATAAAGTCTTATTAAAGTACGTAATAAAAACTCAATATTAACCCTAATAGACCAGCTTGCCCGTAAAGGCGAAGATGGCCCCTAATAAGGCAGACCGGACCCCAAAGGGAATAATAAGAATATATTTATTAATAATAATAAATATAGGGTCCTTAAGTTAACTTATTACCTTATTTACCCCTATAACTATCCTTTATTCAAAGCAAAGCGTTTTTTTTTAATTATAGCCTCTTATTATATTCTAAATAACTAATTTTCCTCTCTTTTTATAATTTAAATCCTAAACTTATTAATTCTTAATAATTTAAAATAAACTTATAATACCTTTTTTAATTAATTTAATAACTTTATAAGAGTTCATAAATTTATTATTATAAAATAGAATAAGTATAAAGCTCGAGGCCGAATTATTTAATTTACTTTTTAATATAATTAGTTTAATAAGCCTAGGCTTATATAAAGCGCTAGTATTTAATAATATAAATTTTATAAATACGGTTATAAATAATAAGTTATTACTAAAACTTAAAAAAGAGGATAAGTAGTTATTATATTATTATTTAGACTTTTAGTATAATTAATATAATTATAACTCTAGTTTTAAAGCCTCTGCGTACTTTTTATATTATAAGCTTCTTAAAGTAGTTAAGAATATTATTAAAATTATAAGTTAATAAGTTAGGATTTAGGCTCGTAATATACGTATTATTATTTAAAAGTAGTTCTTAAAGTCCTTATTTACTTAGCGGGATATTTATAATATTAAAGCCCGTATTAACTAAGAAAAATTAAATAAATATTTATTAATAGCGGCGTTAATTAAGCTATTTAATAAGCAAGGGATCTTATATATTATTAAATAGAAGGGAAAGTTAAAAAGGTAGAAAATCTAAAAAACTAGTCTATCGAAACAGTGGGAGTATCTATTAATACTATGTATTAATACCGTATAAATAAATCGAGAACCGCCCGAGCAGCCAGCAAAGGCAGAATGAAAAAACAAATAAAACCTCCTAATACTAACCTATATAAGTAGCTAGATCCCGTACTATATACTCTTTTTTATTAAGGGTTAGGGGACCCTTTAGATATTCCTTTATATTTATAATATAGCCTATATTAAAAAGATTTCTAGCTTTATAAAATATAATTTCTAAGCTAGTATTAATATATTAAATTTTAATATCTATACTAGCCTAGTTATTTATAATATTTATATTATTACTTAGCTAGATTCCGTATTATTAAAAAGTACTATACTACTCTTTAAATATATTTATATTAATTATAATAATTAAGGCGTCGAGGGGGCTTAAGAATCTATTAAGCCCTAGAGAGGGGGACTTATTAAAAAGTATTTTTAAAAAGTCCTAGCCTACTAATTACTAACTATATACTAAAAAAATAACCCCCCGACAGAGCAATCCGCCGGGGCCGTACCGTATATTACGTATTAAGGAAAACTAAGTATATTACGCTCTATACCTAATTACTAATTAAAACTCCCGACCTTCCCCTACCCGTTTAGAAAGCGAGCTATACCTACTCTAACGTACATAAGACCTCCTAGTACTAGCCCGCGTAAGTAACTAGATCTTATATTATATACTCCTTTTTATTAAGGGTTAGGGGGCCCCTTATATATTCTCTTATATCTATAATATAGCCCGTATTAAAAAGATTTCTAGCTCTATAGAGCATAATTTCTAAGCTAGTATTAATATACTAAATCTTAACGTCCGTATTAGCCTAGTTATTTATAGCGTTCGTACTATTACCTAGCTAAATTCCATATTACTAAAAAGTACTTTACTAATCCTCGAGCATACCTACGTTAGTTATAATAACTATAGCGTCGAGCTAGCTAAGGGCGCCCAGCCCGAGAGGAGCAGACTTATTAACGGGTATCTTTAAAGTTCTAGCCCACTAATTACTAACTATATACTAAGAATAGAGTAAGTTCTTATCAAAGTAATAGTTTATATATTAATAAGTTTATTTAGTAAATTTATTTAGTAAATTTATTTAGTTTAAATAGAGAGTAGCTTTAAGTAATATTAGAAATAATAAGGATAGAAAAAATCTTTATAAGCTTTAGTATGGTAAAAGAGTAGTAAATATTAGCCTATTTAGCCCTTTTTCTAAAAACCTCTACGTCGCTATTAAAGTTTAAAACTTCTATAGTTAAGGGCCGCCTCTAACTATTATAGCTAACTATTATAACTAACTATTATAGCTAACCTCTACTATCGACCTTTTTAATTAGCACTGCCGCAAGGTAGCTTACCTATCCCGAATTATATAATAGTTTTTATATTAAAATTATTATATTACGTTAAGCACGTACTTAGGGCATATTACGCGTATTATATAATTAAAAAGTATACCGTATCGTATAATTTCTTTTAAAAGCGTAATCCCGTTAAGGTCGATCTTTTACACCTATAAAGCCAGAAAAAAACCACCACATACTAAAAAAATAAGTTCTTAATAAGATAGTAGTTTATATATTAATAAGTTTATTTAGTAAGTTTATTTAATAAATTTATCTAATTTAAATAGAGAGTAGTTTTAAGTAATATTAAAAATAATAAAAATTAAAAAAATCTTTAGAAGCTCTAATAAAAATAGCTAAATATTAACCCTTTTAGCCCTTTTTCTAAAAACCTCTACGTCGCTATTAAAGTTCAGAACCTCTATAGTTAAGGGCCGTTTCTAACTTTTCTAATTAACCTCTATTATTAACCTTTTTAACTAGCGCCGCTACGTAAGTATATTACTTAGCTTATTATTAATAAATAATAAGGTAGCTTACTTATCCTAAATTATATAGTAGTTTTTATATTAAAATTATTATATTATATTAAGCGCGTACTTAGGGTATATTATATATATTATATAGTTAAAAAGTATACCGTATTATATAATTACTTTTAAAAGCGTAATCTTATTAAGGTTAATCTTTTGCGCTTATAAAGCTAAAAAAAAAAACCTATATAATATTAATATATAATATTACTAAATACTCCTACTATTTTAATAAACTATTTTTTTTTAGATTTTTTACTACTTTAACTTTCCCTCTTATTTATTTTTATATTCTACTTTTACTAGCTGCTCGAGCGATTCTTAATATTAATTATATAGTATTAATATATAATATTAATAAATACTCCTACTATCTTAATAGACTATTTTTTTTTGATTTTCTAACTTTTTAACTTTCCCTCTTATAAAGTTTATAACTACGGATTATTAATAATAATATTAAGTACCTAACACTACTACTTTATAAGCTTGCGTACTTAGTTACGGTAGTTACCTTTCTAAGTAATAGTAGTTTATAATAATATAATATTAAAAATACCCTCGTTATTATTATTAAGAATAATACTAATTTTTATAAGTATAATATTTACCCTATTTTAACTTTACTTATATATATATATATATTTATTACCTCGTTTCCTTTATTAAAATTAAAAAAATACTACTTCTCTTACTATTTATTATTATCGTACTATTGTTATTACTATTACTATTTAACTATCTACCTTAAGTATTTATTTATATTTTCTACCTTTACTAGCTACTCGGGCGATTCTTAATATCGATTATACGGTATTAATACACAGTATCAATGGATACTCCCACTCTCTTAATAGACTATTTTTTTCAGATTTTCTACCTTTTTAACTCTCCCTCCTGTAAAGTTCATAACTACGGATCGATTAACGGCCTACCTTAAGTATACTTTATTAAAATACTAAGATATTATTAATAAGTTATTAACCCTTAGGGCTTTTTTAATAACTAAAAGTTATTTAACTTTATAAATATTATACTAAACAACCCTAAGCTATAAAGAGAACGCCTTAATAAATACTGTATTTATAATATTAATTTATAAAGAACAGATAGATATATTATTATAAGCATCGCCCTTATTAACGCCTTTTTAATATAATAAAGTAGTATAAATAAGCTTAAATTTAATAATATAATTGAAAGTTTAAAAAGAGTATAATTAAGTATATTAAATAGGAATATTAAAAAGAGGTTATTATTAAATAAAATAAAAAGAGAAAATAAGGGGTAGTATTTAGCTATTAAAAAAGTAATTAATATACTACGGCAGCGGGGTTATTAGTATCTTAAGTTTAGTTAGTATTAATAGCTACGGCCGGCTATTATTAGTTATAAAGTTTATTACGTAATAAAAACTTAGTATTAAAACTTTCCCTCTTATAAAGTTTATAACTATGTATTATTAATAGTAATATTAAGTACTCGACGCTACTATTTTATAAGCTACTTACTTAGCTAAGTTTACGGCCCCTCTAGGTAATAATAGCTTATAATAGTAGTATTAGAGATACCCTTATTATTATTATTAAGAACGATATCGACCTTACGATATCTACTTTTTAACTTTACTTATATATATATATATTCGTTACGTCGTTTTCTTTATTAAAGTTGAAAAATGCTATTTCCCTCGCTATTTATTGCTATTGCTTTATTACTATTGCCTTATTACTATTATTATTAAATCGTCTATACTACCTCGTATCGTATACAATATATTCCCCGCTAATTAACCTTAGAATTATATAGTGGTTTTTTTCCGGCTTTATAAGCGCAAAAGATCGACCTTAATAGGATTACGCTTTTAAAGGAAATTATATAATACGGTATACTTTTTAACTATATAATATACGTAATATACCCTAAGTACGCGCTTAACGTAATATAGTAATTTTAATATAAAAACCGCTATATAATTCGGGATAAGTAAGCTACCCTCTTTAGTAATAGCGCTAGCTAGAAAGGTTAATAATAGAGGTCGGCCGTAATAGTTAGCTATAATAATCGGCCGTAATAATTAGAAATAGCCTTCCTTAACTATAGAGGTTCTAAACTTTAATAATAACGTAGAGGTTTCTAGAGAAAGGGCTAAATAGGCTAATATTTATATACTAGAGCTCGTAAAGATTTTTTTTATTCTTATTGCTTTTAATATTACCCAAAGCTCTATTTAAACTAAACAAATCTACTAAATAAATCTACTAAATAAACCTATTAATATATAAACTACTACCTTAATAAGAACCTCCTAGTATATAGTTAGTAATTAATAAGCTAGAACTCTCTAAAAATGCCCGTTAATAAGTCTACCCCTCTCGGGCTAAGTACCCTCGGCTAGCTCAATACTATAGCTATTATAACTAATATAAGTACGCCCGAGGATTAGTAAAGTACCTTTTAGTAATATAGAATTTGGCTAAGTAATAATATAAACGCTATAAATAGCCGGGCTAATACGGACGTTAAGATTTAGTATATTAACGCTAACTTAGAAATTATATTTTATAGAACTAAAAATCCCTCTAATACGGGCTATATTATAAACGTAAGGGAATATATAAAGGGCCCTTTAACCCTTAATAAGAAGGAGTATATAATACGGGATCTAGCCGCTTACGTGGGCTAATATTAAGAGGTCTTATATACGTTAAAATAAGTATAGCTCGCCCTCTAAACGGCTAGAAGCGGGGGAAGGTTAGGAGTTTTAATTAGTAGTTAGGTATAGAGCGTAATATACCTAGTTTTCCTTAATACGTAATATACGGTACGGCCCCGGCAGATTGCTCCGTTAGGAGGAACCTTAGAATTATATACTATAATCCTTAACTAAAAGTAATAAAATATAAGGATATAGTACGTTAATTATATTTTTATTTTAAATATATACTATCGAAATACTAAGATACTTAATTATTATCGACCCCTAGGACTTCTTTAATAATTAGAAATTTAATTTTTAAATATTATACTAAAGAACCCCGAACTATAATATAATTATCTTAAGGAATACGAATTAAATATTATTAATTTAAAAATTAAAAAGAAGTATATTAATATAGCTTTTACCTTAATTAATACTTAGCTTATATAATATAATAACCTTAAAATACCTAATTAATTTTAAAATATTATTAATATTTTAAAAACGTAGTATAAAAGTAGAGTAAAAAAGACTAAGAAGAATATTTTAAAGTTATTTAATAGGATAAAAAATAGGGAATAATTTTTAGCTATTTAAAAAGTAATTAATATATTATAATAGGATTATTAATATTTAGTAACGGCTATAGCTAGCTATAGTTAATTATAAAGTTTTATTAAAATACGTAAAAAAAATACTTCATACTAACTTTAATAAATCAGCTTATTTATAAAGGCGAAGATAGCCCCTAATAAGGCGAACTAGACCCCAAAGGGTAAGACTAAGTATACTTTTAAAAAAGCCTAGACTAAGCTTTATAACAAGTTCAATAACTAATACTTAATTTTCTAATATTTTTACGTAATATACTTGTTTTTAAAAGTATAATAAGCCTATTATTTTATTTAAAAATAGTAAAACTTTAATACTTATATTATTTTTAATATTAAGTTAAGTAATAATAATATTAAGAATTATTTTTTAAATAGTCTTAGTTACTTATATTAGTTTACTAACGTTATATAAGATATAATTAATAATTAAGAGCTATGCTTTTATTAAGTTTATATAAAAGACGAGGTATTTATAAACTAGGAGTATATAAATAGCTTATCTTTAGTACCTAAGTAAACTTTAAATAATACTTTCCTTAAAATATTTTACTTTAATTAGGATATAAGGCTAGTTTATAAAAAGAAAATTTATTTAATAAGAGGCTATTTTTAAACCCCCTCGGATTTTATAATTTAAACTATACTATTTTAATTAAACTAAGTGTATTTTATATTATTATAAAATCTATTTTGTTTTTTTTTATCTCTACTTTTACTAGCTACTCGAGCGATTCTTAATATCGGTTATATAGTATTAATATATAGTATTAATAAATACTCCTACTATCTCGTTAGACTATTTTTTTTAGATTTTTTAGCTTTTTAAACTTTCCCTCTTATAAAGTTTATAATTATAAATTATTAATAGCGATATTAAGCGCCCGACGCTACTACTTTATAAGCCTATTGCGTACTTAGCTAAGTTAGCTACCCTTCTAAGTAATAGTAGCTTATAATAGTATAGTATTAGAGATACCCTCGTCACTATTATTAAATAATATCGACCTCTATAAGCACCTCTACCCTATTTTAACTTTACTTACGCACATATATATATTCATTACCTCGTTTCCTTTATTAAAATCGAAAAACGCTACTTCCGTTTATAAAATCTATTTTAAAATATTAAATTTAGTTTTTTTAATAAATAAAAAGTATTTTTTTAATAGTATTTTTAAAAGACGGTTTTTCTTTAAATTTATATTACTAAATCCTTAACCCTAAGATTATTATATCCCTTTATAATAAGCTAAAGAATATAATATAACTTATCCCCCCGACGGAGCAATCCGCCGGGGCCATACTATATATTACGTATTAAGGAAAACTAGGTATATTGCGCTTTATATTTAATTACTAATTAAAATAGCTCCTAACCTTCCCCCGCTTATTTAAAGGGCGAGCTATACTTATTTTAATATATATAAGACTTCTTAATACTAACTTATATAAGCAGCTAGATCCCGTATTATATACTCCTTTTTATTAAGAGTTAAAAAGCCCTTTATATATTCCTTTATATTTATAATATAGCTCGTATTAAAGGGATTTTTAGCTTTATAAAATATAATTTTTAAACTAATATTAATATACTAAATCTTAATATCCGTATTAGCCTAATTATTTATAATATTTATATTATTACTTAGCTAAATTCCGTATTATTAAAAAGTACTTTATTATTTTTTAAGCGTACTTATATTAGTTATAATAGTTATAACGTCGAGCTAGCCGAGGGTACTTAGCCTAAGAGGGGTAGATTTATTAATAAATATCTTTAGAGAATTCTAGCTTACTAATTACTAACTATATACTAAGAATAGAGTAGGCTCTTATTAAAATAGTATTTTAACTAGCTAACTTCTTAAGTAATTATCTAACTAGCTATTTAAGTAGTACTTTATATATTAATAAGTTTATTTAATAGATTTATTTAGTAGATTTATTTAGTAGATTTATTTAGTAGATTTATTTAGTTTAAATAGAGAGTAGCTTTAGGTAATATTAAAAGTAATAAGGATAAAAAGAATCTTTACGAGCTCTAAGTAGTAAATATTAGCCTATTTAGCCCTTTTTTTTTAAAAATCTCTATGTTATTATTAAAGTTTAGAACTTTTATAATTAAAGAAGGCTACTTCTAACTATTATAGCCGACTATTATAACTAACTATTATAACTAACCTTTATTATTAACTTTTTTAACTAGCGCTACTACGTAAAGAGTAGCTTACTTATCCTAAATTATATAGCGGTTTTTATATTAAAATTATTATATTACGTTAAGTACGTACTTAGGGTATATTACGTATATTATATAATTAAATAGTATACCGTATTATATAATTTCTTTTAAATATATAATCCTATTAAGGTCGATCTTTTGCGCCTATAAAGCCGAAAAAAAACTACTATATTAATTACTTTTTTTAAGTACCTAATATCGTTATTAATAATCCGTAGTTATAAACTTTATAAAAAGGAAAGTTAAAAAGGTAGAAAATCTAAAAAAATAATTTATTAAAATAGTAGGAGTATTTAATAGTCTTTTTCTAGCTTTATAAATATAAAAGATCGACCTTAATAAGATTACGCTTTTAAAAGAAATTATATATAATAGTTTTTTTTAGCTTTATAAGTATAAAAATCGACCTTAACGGGATTACGTTTTTAAAAGAAATTATATAATATAATATACTTTTTAACTATGTAATATATATAATATATCCTAAGTACCCCTTTAGGGTCCGGTCCGCCTTATTAGGGGCTATCTTCGCCTTTATTAGTAAGCTAGTCTATTAAGGTTAATATTAAGTATTTTTATTACGTACTTTAATAAGACTTTATAACTAACTATAGCCAGCCGTAGCTATTATTAAATACTAACAATCCTATTATAATATATTAATTACCTTTTTAATAACTAAATACTATTCCTTCTTTTCTCTTTTTATTTTATTTAATAATAACCTCTCCTTAATATTCCTATTTAATACGCTCGCTTACGCTCTTTCTAAGCTCTTAATTATATTATTAAGTCTAGGCTTATTTATACTTTATTATATTAAAAGGGCGCTAATAAGGGTAATATTTATTATAATATATTTATTCGTTTTTTATAAGTTAATATCATTAATATAGTATTTATTAGAATAATCTCTTTATAGCTCGGGGTTATTTAGTATAATACTTATAAAATCGAACTTCTAGATATTAAGGAAGCCCTAAGGGTCGACGAGTTATTAATAACGTCTTAGTATTTTAATAAAGTATGCTTAAAATAAATAGTTAAATAGTAATAATAATAATAATAGTATAATAATAATAAATAGCGAGGGAAGTAGCGTTTTTTAACTTTAATAAAAAAACCGAGGTAATAAATATATATATATATAAGTAAAGTTAAAATAGGGTAAATATTAAGTTAGTATTATTTTTAATAATAATAACGAGGGTATCTCTAATACTACCGTTATGAGCTACTATACTTAAAAAGGTAGCTAACTTAGCTAGGTACGTAGTAAGTTTATAGAGTAATAGCGCTTATTATTATTATTAATAATCTATAGTTATAAACTTTATAAGAGGGAAAGTTAAAAAAGTAAAAAATTAAAAAATAATAGTTTAACGAGATAGTAAGAGTATTTATTAATACTATATATTAATACTATATAAACGATATCGAGAACTGCCTAAGTAGTTAGTAAAAGTAGAATAAATAAATAAATAAATAGTAATATAAATAAGCCTAGACTTAATAATATAATTAAGAGCTTAAAAAGAGTATAAGTAAGCGTATTAAATAAGAATATTAGAGAGAGGTTATTATTAAATAAGATAAAAGGAAAAAGTAAGGGGTAATATTTAGTTATTAAGAAGGCGATTAATATATTATAATAGCGGGATTATTAATATTCTAAGTTTAGTTAGTATTAATAGTTAATAATAGTTATATTAGCTATAACTAGCTAGTATTAGTTAATATAAAATCTTATTAAAGTACGTAATAAAAACTTAATATTAACCTTAATAAACTAGCTTACTTATAAAGGCGAAGATGGCCCCTAATAAGGCGGGCCGGACCCTAAAGGGTTATAAAGAGTATACTTATATTAATAAGATAGTAAAAGATTATAATATATTAAAAGATATAATTTATACTTATATATTCTTAATAATCCGTAGTTATGAACTTTATAAGAGGGAAAGTTAAAAAGGTGAAAAATTTAAAAGAAAGAAAATAGTTTAATAAGATAGTGGGCGTATATATTAATACTGTATATTAATACCGTGTAAACGATATTAAGAACCGCCCGAGTAGCTAGTAAAGGCAGAATATTAAAACAAATACTTATATATTTTTTCTTTATCCTTATTTTCTATATTATTAATTTTAGTAATTAAGTAAATATAAAATAAGTCTTATTGTTTAGATAATAAAGAGAAGAAATCTAAAGAGCTTTTTTATAAATAAATAAAAGTTTTATAAAAAGCTTAGTTAAATATAAACGAAGTTCTTATTAAATCAGAGCGTATAAAAAAAAACGAATAATTTTTAAAAAGGGTCGTATAATATCCGGAGGGATTATTACTAATTCTTAGGACGAAGTCCTAGGTAAGTCTTCCTTAGTACGGGTAGCTTAGTTTATCAATACTTTTAATATAGCTAATTAAGAAGCTATATTAATAAGGAGTTCGGGTTTTAATTTTAATTTTAATACTCCTAAGGCGATTATTAAGAATTCTAAAAGTTCGTAACGAGTTTTTATATATTTCTTTTGTATTTATAGCTTTTTCACTTAATAAGATATTCTTTTATTTTATTATTTATTTTAGAATTAATAACTTTTTTAACCTCGTATTTTAATTAATTTAATTCGATAATAATATAAGCTTTTATATACGAACCTCTAAGTATTAGTTCGAGAAATAAAATATAAAAGACCAGATAGTACTTTATTATATTTAAGAGTTTTAATTTATAATTAATTAGTAAGACTTTTGAAATAATTTTAAAAGGTTTAAGCTTTTTATAATTTGATTTATTACTTAGTCGTTTTGTTTTAATATTATATATAGTAGTTTTTTTTTCTAGCTTTATAAGCACAAAAGATCGACCTTAATAAGATTACGCTTTTAAAAAAAATTATACGATATAATATACTTTTTAACTATATAATACGTATAATATATCCTAAGTACGTACTTAACGTAATATAATAATTTTAATATAAAAACCGCTATTTAATTTGGGATAAGTAAGCTGCTTTATAATAGTACTAGCTAAAAAAGTTAACGGTAGAAGTTGGCTATAATAGTTAGCTATAATAGTCGGCCGTAATAATTGGCCGTAATAGTTAAAAGCGGCCCTTAACTATAGAGGTTCTAAACTTTAATAATAACGTAGAGGTTTTTAAAAAAAGGGCTAAATAGGCTAATATCTATTACTCAGAGCTTATAAAGATTTTTTTTATCCTTATTATTTCTAATATCGCCCAAAGCTACTCTTTATTTAAACTAAATAAATTTACTAAACAAATCTACTAAATAAACCTATTAATATATAAACTACTACTTTAATAAGAACCTATTCTATTTTTAATATATAGTTAGTAATTAGTAAGCTTACTTAAAGATGCCCGTTAATAAGTTTACCCCTCTTAGGCTAAGTACCCTCTTTAGCTAGCTCGACGCTATAACTATCGTAATTAATATAAGTACGCTTAAAAAGTAGTAAAGTATTTTTTAATAATACGGAATTTAGCTAAGTAATATTATAAGCGCTATAAATAGCTAAGCTAATACGGATATTAGGATTTAATATATCGACGCCGGCCTAGTTATAATAATTATAATAAACGGGCCGGAGGTATATAAGGTTAAGGTAATAAGCTAGCGTTTTAAATAGCTCCTACGAGACCCCCTAGGTAATAATAATACTTATATAAAAAAATAGATTATACTAAACCTAATTACTTATGCGGGCTAGTACTAAGAGGTCCTATGTACGTTAGAATAGGTAAAGCTCGCCCTATAAGCGGGCGGTAGAAAGTTAGGAGCTATTTTAGTTAGTAATTAGGTATAGAGCGTATTATACCCAGTTTTCCTTAATACGTAATACACGGTACGGCCCTAGCGGATTACTCCGTCGGGGGGGTTTTAATATTATAATAAAAGAGATAGGTATTATCCCCTTTTTTTTTAAAATTAGTCTTTTAATCCTTAATTTATTAACGTATTCTTTTATATAGTAGTTTCTTTCCGGCTTTATAAGTATAAAAGATCGACCTTAACGGGATCACGTTTTTAAAAGAAATTATATAATATAATATACTTTTTAATTATATAATATATATAATATACCCTAAGTACGCGCTTAACGTAATATAATAATTTTAATATAAAAACCGCTATATAATTCGGAATAAATAAGCTACCTTTTACGTAATAGTGCTAGTTAAATAGGTTAATAATAAAAGTCGGCCGTAATAGTTAGCTATAATCGTTAACTATAATCGTTAGAGGCGGCCCTTAACCGCAGAGGTTCTAAACTTTAATAATAACATAACGGTTTCTAAAAAAAAGGGCTAAAAGGGCTAATATCTAGCTACTTAGAGCTTATAAAAATTCTTTTTATTCTTATTATTTTTAATATTACTTAAAGCTTTATTTAAACTAAATAAATTTATTAAATTAACTTATTAAATTAACTTATTAAATAAACTTATTAATATATAAACTATTACCTCGTTATGAACCTAAAAATACCTCTTAATAGGTCCCCCCCTCTAGGGCTTAATAGATTCTTAGGCCCCCTTAACGCCCTAATTATTATAATTAATATAAGTATACTTAAAGAGTAGTATAATACTTTTTAGTAATATAGAATTTAGCTAAATAATAATATAAATACTATAAATAGCTAGGTTAATACGGACGTTAAGATTTAATATATTAATACTAACTTAGAAATTATATTTTATAAAATTAGAAATTCTTCTAATATAAGTTATATTATAAATATAAGGGAATATATAAGAGGTCCCTTAATTTTTAATAAAAAGGAGTATATAATATAAGATCTAGTTACTTATATAAGCTAGTATTAAGAGGTCTTATTTACGTTAAAATAGGTATAGCTTACCCTCTAAATAACTAGAACTTAGAGGACTATAGTAAAAGGTTAGGAGTTTTAATTAATAATTAGGTATAGAGCGTAATAGACCTAGTTTTCCCTAATACGTAATATATAGTCCGGCCCCGGTAGATTGCTCTATCGGGGGGAATAGCTACGTTAATATTTCTAATTTTTAAGTTAATAATATCTAATCCGTATTCCTTAAAACGATCGTACTATAGTTCGGGGTCCTTTAGTATAATGCTTATAAAACTAAACTTCTAGCTCTTAAGGTTTCCCTATAGATTAATAAGTTAACGTCTTAGTATTTTAATAATATATATTTAAAATAAATAATTCGATAATAATAATAATAATAGTAATTATAATAGTATAATAATAATAAATAATAAGAGAAGTAGCGTTTTTTAATTTTAATATAAGAAACGAGGTGATAAATATATATATATATATATATAAGTAAAGTTAAAATAGGGTAAATATAAAGTTAGCGCTAGCTATTCTTAATAATAATAATAATAATATCTCTAATATTACTATTATAAGCTATTATTATTTAGAGGGCTATAAACTTAGCTAAGTAAACGGCTTATAAAGTAGTAATATTATACTTAATATTATTATTAATCCGTAATTATAAATTTTATAAGAAGGAAAGTTTAAAAAGGTAGAAGAATATTTAAAAAAAAGAAATTTAATAAGATAGTAGAAGTATTTACTAATACTATATGTTAATACTATATAATCGATATTAAGAATCGCCCGAGTAGCTAGCAAAGGTAGAAATAAAAAGTAAATACTATTATATATAAACTAAGTTATTAAAAATAATAATACTTAGTTATTTTAGTTATAGTTAACGTAGTAGCGGAGGTAAGTTTTTAAGATCTAATTAATTCTTTTTATTTATTTATTAGTTTGTAAATAGAAGGCGGTTAATAGCTTATAGTTTATACTAAGTTATAAAATTAAGGATTTTTAAAATATTAAGGTAAATATACTTCTTTTATTAAAAATGATTTCTTTAGGTACTTTATAATTTACGATAACTACTTTAAAAAATATATTTATTAGATCTTTTATATTACTTACTTCTTTATATAGTACGAAGTATACGTATTTAATAAGTTAGTTAATAATAATTAATATACTATTAAATTATACTTTTATAAGTAGTTCTCGGGACTTAAGGAGTTTAATAATAAAGTTTTATAAGATCGAGTATTACGTTTTTAATATAAGTAGTAGCGGTTATAGTTCTTTATAAGGTTTATATAAGCTATTTTTACTTTTTTTATAAGTTACGTAGTTCTTAATTACGTTAATAATTTTAGTACGTATAGCGGATTTATTATAATATTAGCAAATTCGTTTTTACGTTTTTATAATACCTTAATAGCTATGCGCTTTAGCGCTATATATTTTTATAATAGTCTTAATAGATATTTTTTTAGTCGAGCTAGTATTACTTTTTTTAGTTATTATTAGGAATTTATAAGCTAATATAAGGTTTTTATTTATATTTTTTTTAAGGATAACCTAAGTCTCTTCGGGTACCTCGATTTTATAATTAGGTCTTTTATTAAGAGCGTTTACTCTATTATTTTCTCATCTTTTTCAGTAAACTATTTTAAAAAAATACTTAGAGAGGTATTTTAATTATTATACTTATTATTTATTTAAGTTTTTGAACGTAGTAAAGTATGCGAGATTTTTATAATTAGTATATATTATAACTTCGTATTTAGTATTAAATAATTATAGTCTTTATTTTTAAAAGGCTTTCATAATAGCTATTAGTTTTTTATTATAAATTTAGTAATTAAGTTCGGCTCTATAAAAGGCTTTCGAATAGAAAGTATAAGGTTATAAGCGTCTTTCATTATTTTATTAGCTAAGTACTACGTTTATAGCGAAGTTTAAAGCGTCGATTTTTATTTTAAAAAGCTTTATAAGGTCCGGGATTATTATGACTAGTTTAGTTATAATTATATTTTTGACTTTAGTAAATACTTTTTCGGATTTAGGGTCGTAGATAAATAGTATATTTTTTTATATTAAACTATTCAGAAGTCTTATAATATTAGCGTATTTTTTAAAGAATTGTTAGTAGAAGTTAATAAGTCTTAAGAAGGATTAAACGTCCTTAATATTAAGAGGTATGGGCTAGTCCCTGATTACCTTTACTTTAAATCGTTATATATAGATTTCTTTTAATATATTAATATAGCTTACAAATTAGCTAGGTGCGCAGGCTCACAAGGTAGTAGCGTCCCGCGCCTAACATTACCGTTAATCCGTGTTTATAAACTTTATAAAAAGGAAAGTTCAGAAGGTAGAAGAAAATCGAAAAAATAGTTTAATAAGATAGTATAAGTTCTACTAATACTATATATTAATACCGTATAACCGATATTAAGAATCGCCCGAGTAGCTAGTAAAGGTAGAATAGTAAAACAAATAATTTTTAGAATTATTTATTTTTTATTCTTTATTTTTACTTTTACTAGCTACTCAGGCGATTCTTAATATTAGTTATATAATATTAATATATAATATTAGTAAATATTCTTATTATCTCGTTAAACTAATCTTCTCTCAAATATTCTTTTATTTTTTTAAACTTTCTCTTTTATAAAATTTATAATTATAGATTATTAATGGCAATATTAAGCGCCTAACGCTACTACTTTATAAGCCTACGCTTACTTAGCTAAGTTTATTACTTTTTAAATAATAATAGCTTATAATAATATAATATTAGAGATACCCTCGTTATTATTATTAAGTATAATACCGACCTTCTTATTACTAATATTTACTACGCTTTTAATTTTAACTCGTATATATATATATATATTTATTACCTCGTTTCCTTTATTAAAATTAAAAAACGCGGCTTCCTTACTATCTATTGCTATTACCCTATTACTATTATTATTAAATTATTTATTTTGAATATATATTATTAAAATACCGAGACGCGTAGTTATTATTAACCCTTAGGGCTTTTTTAATAACTAGAAGTTCGATTTTATAAATATTATATTACCCCCCGACGGAGCAATCCGCCGGGGCCGTATCGTATATTACGTATTAAAAAAAACTAGGTATATTACGCTCTATACCTAACTATTAATTAAAATAGCTCTAGACCTTCCCCTACTTATTTAAAGGGCGAGCTATACTTATTTTAATATATATAAAACCTCTTAGTACTAACTTACGTAAATAACTAAATCTTATATTATATACTTTTTTTTATTAAAAGTTAAGGGGCCCCTTATATATTCCTTTATATTTATAATATAGCTTATATTAAAAAGATTTTTAGTTTTATAAAATATAATTTCTAAGTTAACATTAATATATTAGATCTTAACGTTTATATTAGCCTAGCTATTTATAATATTTATATTATTACCTAGCTAAATTCCGTATTATTAAAAAGTACTTTACTAATCCTCGGGCATATTTATGTTAGTTATAATAGCTCTAGTATTAAATTAGCTAAAGAGGACGCCTAGCCCGAGAGGGGTAGACTTATTAACGGGCATCTTTAGCCTACTAATTACTAACTATATATTAAGAGTAAAGTAGTAGTTTATATATTAATAAGTTTATTTAATAGATTTATTTAGTAAATTTATTTAGTTTAAATAGAGCTTTAGGTAATATTAAAAGCGATAAAAATAAAAAGAATTTTTATAAGCTCTAAATAATAAATATTAGCCTATTTAACCCTTTTTTTTAAAAACCTCTATATTATTATTAAAGTTTAGAACCTCTATAGTTAGGGGCCGCCTCTAACTATTATAGCTAATTATTATAACTAATTATTACGGCTAACCTCTATTATTAACCTTTTTAATTAGTACCGTTATATAAAAAGTAGCTTACTTATCCTAAATTATATAGCGGTTTTTATATTAAAATTATTATATTATATTAAATACGTACTTAGGGTATATTATATATATTATATAATTAAAAAGTATACTATATTATATGATTTCTTTTAAAAACGTAATCTTATTAAGGTCGATCTTTTGCACTTATAAAGCTAGAAAAAAACTACTATATAAATATTATACTAGGGGACCCCGAATTATAATACGGCCGTCTTAAGGAATATAAATTAAATATTATTAATTCAAAGTTCGGAAAGATATATATTAATATAATTATTATTTTAATAAGTACTTAGTTTATATAGTAATTCTTTTCCGGCTTTATAAGTATAAAAAATCGACCTTAATAGGATTACGCTTTTAAAAAAAATTATATAATATAATACACTTTTTAACTATATAATATATATAATATATCCTAAATACGTACTTAACATAATATAATAATTTTAATATAAAAACTACTATTTAATTTAGGATAAGTAAGCTACCTTTTATATAGTAGCGCTAGTTAACAAAGTTAATAATAGAGGTCGGCTATAATAATTAGCTATAATAATTAGTTATAATAGTTAGCTATAACAGTTAAAAGCGGCCTTCCTTAACTATAGAAGTTCTAAATTTTAATAATAACGTAGAGGTTTTTTAAAAAAGGGCTAAATAGGCTAATATTTACTACTTTTTAAAGTTTATAAAGATTTTTTTTATCCTTATCGCTTCTAATATTACCTAAAGCTACTCTCTATTTAAACTAAATAAATTTACTAAATAAATTTACTAAATAAATCTATTAAATAAATTTACTAAATAAACCTATTAATATATAAACTACTACTTAAATAGCTAGTTAGATAACTAATTAAGAGGTTAGCTAGTTAAAATACTACTTTAATAAGAACTTACTCTTACTAAAAGATACTTATTAATAAGTCTACCCCTCTCGGGCTAGGCGCCCTTAGCTAGCTCGACGCTATAGCTATTATAATTAATATAAGTACGCCTAAGGAGTAATAAAGTACTTTTTAATAGTATAGAATTTAGCTAAGTAATATTATAAGTACTATAAATAGCCGGGTTAATATAAATATTAAGATTTAGTATATTAATATTAACTTAATTATAATAATTATAATAAACGGGCTAGAGGTATATAAAGTTAGGGTAATAAGCTAGTACTTTAAATAGCTCTTATAAAACCCCCTAAGTAATAATAATACTTATATAAAAGAATAGATTATACTAAACCTAGTTACTTATATAGGCTAGTACTAAGAGGTCTTATGAGCGTTAAAATAAGTAAAGCTCGCCCTATAGGTAGCTAGAAGTAGTAAAAAGTTAGGAGTTAATAAAAAGGAGACAATAGTCGAGTTAGTTAATTACTATTTTAGTTAGTAATTAAGTATAGAGCGCATTATACCCAGTTTTCCTTAATACGTAATATATAGTACGGCCCCGGCGGATTACTCCGTTAGAAGAAAGTACTTAGTTTATATAATACGCGTTTAAAATACTTAATTAATTTTAAAATACTATTAATATTTCAAAAACGTAGTATAAAAATAAGTTAAAAAAAACTAAAAGGGATATTTAAAGTTATTAAATAAGGTAGAAAGTAGGGGGTAGTTTTTAATGATTTAGAAAGTAATTAATATATTTTAATAGGATCGTTAGTATTTAGTAATAGCTATAGCTAGCTATAGTTAGTTATAAAGTTTTATTAAAATACGTAATAAAAATACTTAATATTAACCTTAATGAACTAGCTTATTTATAAAGCCGAAGATTCCGTAGTTATGAACTTTGCAAGAGGGAAAGTTAAAAAGTTAGAAAATTTAGAAAAAAAATAGTCTATCGAGATAGTAAGAGTATCTATTGATACTATGTATTAATACTGTGTAATTGATATTGAGAACCGCCCGAGCAACTAGTAAAAGTAAAATAAAAAAACAAATAAAGCTAAAAATAGCCCCTAATAAGGCGGACCGGACCCTAAAGGGTTTTTTAAAATTATATTATATTCGTTTTTTATTTTTGTTATATTATAAGCGATTTTTTCCCCCCAACGGAGTAATCCGCCGGGGCCGTACTATATATTACGTATTAAGGAAAACTAAATATATTACGCTCTATACTTAATTACTAATTAAAACTCCTAACTTTCCCTTATAATCCTCTAAGTTCTAGCTATTTAGAGAGTAAGCTATACCTACTCTAATATATATAAAACCTCTTAATACTAGCTTATATAAGTAGTTAAATCCTATATTATATACTCCTTTTTATTAAAAATTAAAAAGCCCCTTATATATTCCCTTATGTCTATAATATAGCCCGTATTAAAGGGATTTTTAGTTTTATAAAATATAATTTTTAAGTTAATATTAATATATTAGATTTTAATATTTATATTAGCCCGGCTATTTACGGCGTTTATATTATTACTTAGCTAAATTCCGTACTATTAAAAAGTACTTTACTATTTCTTAAGTATATTTATATTAGTTATAATAGCTATAGTATTAAGCTAGCTAAGGGTACTTAGCTTAAGAGGGGTAGACTTATTAATAAATATTTTTAAAAGGTTCTAGCTTACTAACTACTAACTATATACTAAGAATAGAGTAAGTTCTTATTAAATAATAGTTTATATATTAATAAGTTTATTTAGTAGATTTATTTAGTAAATTTATTTAGTTTAAATAAAGAGTAGCTTTAGGTAATATTAAAAACGATAAGGATAAAAAAAATCTTTATAAGCTCTAAAGAGAGGTAAATATTAGCTTATTTAGCCCTTTTTTTAGAAACTTTTACGTTATTATTAAAGTTTAAAACCTTTATAGTTAAGAAATGCCGCTTTTAATTATTACGGCCGACTATTATAACTAATTATTACGGCCGACCTCTATTATTAACCTTTTTAATTAGTATTATTATTAAAGAGGGTAGTTTACTTATCCTAAATTATATAATAATTTTTATATTATAATTACTATATTATATTAAGTACGTACTTAGGGTATATTGTGCGTATTATATAGTTAAAAAGTATATTATATTATATAATTTCTTTTAAAAGCGTAATCTTATTAAGGTCGATCTTTTATATCTATAAAGCTAGAAAAAAAAACTATTATATAATTAATATTAAGAACCGCCCGAGTAACTAGTAAAAATAGAATATAAAAATAAATAATATTATTCTTAATAAGTTTTTAAAACTTAGCCCTTTAGAGCTTTTCTTATTTTTTTTTTATAAAAAGGGGATATTTAACGTAGTTATTTTAATAATAAATATAGCTTTTTTTATTATTTTTTTATAACTAGTTATTATATTTTTACTAATTTAATAACTATAGTTTATTAGCTTTATAAATTATATTACGTACTTTTTTAATTAACACTTTATAATAAATAAAGTTATTTTATAGTTAAAATAGTAGTTTAAAGAAGAATTAATATATTTTTATTTTTAAATTCTTTATATTTCTTATATAGTAGTTTTTTTCCGGCTTTATAAGTATAAAAAATCGACCTTAACGGGATTACGCTTTTAAAAAAAATTATATAATACGGTATACTTTTTAATTATATAATATACGTAATATACCCTAAGTACGTGCTTAATATAATATAATAATTTTAATACGAAAACTACTATATAATTCGAGATAAGTAAGCTACCCTACGGTAGCACTGGTTAAAAAGGTTAACGGTAGAGGTTAGCTATAATAATTAGTTATAATAATCGGCTATAATAGTTAGAGACGGCCCTTAACTATAGAGGTTCTAAACTTTAATAATAACGTAGAGGTTTTTAAAAAAAGGGCTAAATAGGCTAATATTTACTACTCTTTAAAGCTTATAAAGATTTTTTTTATCCTTATCGCTTTTAATATTACCTAAAGCTACTCTTTATTTAAACTAAATAAATCTATTAAATAAATCTACTAAACAAACCTATTAATATATAAACTACTACTCTAAAAATACTTATCAATAAGTCTACCCCTCTTAGGCTAAGCACCCTCTTTAGCTAGCTCGACGCTATAACTATCGTAACTAATATAAGTACGCCCGAGGATTAATAAAGTACTTTTTAATAGTACGGAATTTAGCTAAGTAATAATACGAATGTTATAAATAACTGGGCTAATATAGATATTAAGATTTAATATATTAATATTAGCTTAGAAATTATACTTTACGGAGTTAAAAATCCCTTTAATACGGGCTATATTATAAACGTAAGGGAATATATAAGGGGCTTCTTAACCCTTAATAAGAAAGAGTATATAATATAAGATCTAGCTACTTACGTAAGCTAGTATTAAGAGGTTTTATATATATTAAAATAGGTATAGCTCGCCCCCTAAATAGTTACGTAGGGGAAGGTCGGGAGCTATTAATAAAAGGAAGATAATAGTCGAGTCGGTTAACTATTTTAATTAGTAATTAAGTATAGAGCGTAATATACTTAGTTTTCCTTAATACGTAATATATAATACGGCCCCGGCGGATTACTCCGTTAGGGGGTTATATTTCTTATACTTAGGTTATAATAAATTATTAATTATTTAATAAAGAACTAAGTAGGGGTTTAGTCCTTTTCTAACTTTTTTATCCTTAGCTTTTTATAATATTCCCGTTCTTAAGTCTTAAGGTCTACGTATTATTAATAAATAAACGTTAAAAAGTTATTTTAAAAAAAGTTATTTTAAAAGCTTTTTTTATAATTATATTATTATATTTATAATAATAAAAATATCTTAAATAAGGCTTATTTAATATACTACTTTATAATACTTTTTATATAAACATTATTACTTATTTTTATAATAATAATTTAGTTTATTATTTAAGTATTTATAAACTCTTTTTTAATTAATTTATAATTATAAAAAAGAGGCTTTTTATATTCTTATTAACTTAAATACGTTATCCACCGCTTAGTAAGCAATTAAATAAGCTCCTTATATTAACGCCGTTTCTAGTTTTAATCTTTAATTATTATTTTTATTATTTTATAAAAATAGGTTATTATTAAGTTTATAAGGTTTATTAAACTAGCTATTTTAGTATTATTTATAATTTTATATATACTTAAACCTTATATATTAAGTAATTAGTTATTAATAAATACCTTCTTTATAATAAATAAGGCCCTTAGGGTATTAATAAAATATCTAGCTTATAAAAGTAATTTATTTAAATAATTTTCTTTATTTAGCTTTTTTATAAATATTAATATTTAAATAGAACTCGCTTTATAATTAGCTCGTTATTTTAAATAAAATAGGATTAAGTAGTTATTTTTAAATAATTATAGCTCGTTAATCCCCCCGACGGAGTAATCTACCGGGGCCGTACTATATATTACGTATTAAGGAAAACTAGGTATATTACGCTCTATACCTAATTACTAATTAAAATAATAATTAACTAACTCGACCGTTATCTTCTTTTTATTAATAACTCCTAACCTTCCCCCGCTTATTTAGAGGGCGAGCTATACTTATTTTAATATATATAAAACCTCTTAGTACTAGCCCGTATAAGTAACTAGATCCCGTATTATATACTCCTTCTTATTAAAAGTTAGGGGGCCCTTTATATATTCCCTTACGTTTATAATATAGCCCGTATTAAAGGGATTTTTAACTTTATAAAGTATAATTTTTAAGTTAGTATTAATATATTAAATCTTAATATCCGTATTAGCCTAGCTATTTATAATATTTATATTATTACTTAGCTAAATTCTATATTATTAAAAAATATTTTACTAATCCTCGGGTATATTTATATTAATTATAATAACTATAGTATTAAGCTAGCTAAAGAGGGCGCCTAACCCGAGAGGGGTAGACTTATTAAGGAGCATCTTTAGCTTATTAATTATTAACTATATATTAAAAAAGTAAGTTCTTATTAAAGTAATAATAATTTATATATTAATAAGTTTATTTAGTAAATTTGTTTAGTAGATTTATTTAGTAAATTTATTTAGTTTAAATAGAGAGTAGCTTTAGGTAATATTAAAAGCAATAAAAATAAAAAGAATCTTTATAAGCTTTAAAAAGTAGTAAATATTAGCTTATTTAGCCCTTTTTTTAAAAACTTCTACGTTACTATTAAAGTTTAGAACCTTTATAGTTAAAAAAGGCCGCTTTTAATTATTATAGCTAACTATTATAGTTAACTATTACGGCTAACTTCTACCGTTAACTTTTTTAACTAGCGCTACTATATAACGAAAAAAGTAGCTTACCTATCCTAAATTATATAGTAATTTTCGTATTAAAATTACTATATTATATTAAGCGTGTACTTAGGGTATATTGCGTATATTATATAGTTAAAAAATATACTATATTATATAATTTCCCTTAAAAGCGTAATCCCGTTAAGGTCGATTTTTTATACTTATAAAGCCAGAAAAAAACTACTACATAGCTCGTTAATATTAATAACTTTTTATTAATAACTAAGTATTATTTTATCAATATTTCGTTTATTTTTATAATTTATTATTATTTATATTAAACATTTTATAGAAATAAAAGCTTTAGAATTATAAGAAATTAAGCTATAAGTATTTAATTCATAAGGCTATAATATAAGGATAAATATATTATAAAACTAAAGCTTATAAAGTCCTTTATATAGGCTTTATTTTTTAAAAAGCTTTTTTATAATACGATCCGTATATTAATTACTTAGTTATTAGCGTTTTATTACTAAACGTATCTTAGATTTTATAAAAGATTAGGCTATAAGTACTTAACTAATAAGGCTATAATATAAGTATAAATATATTATAAGACTAAAGCTTATAAAGTCCTTTATATAGGTTTTACTTCTTAAAAAGTTCTTTTATAATACGATCTATATACTAGTTACTAAGTTATTAATATCCTATTACTAGCTATATTCTAAATCTATTATAATTACTCCCTTTTTATATAACTTTAGTCCTTAAAATTATTATATAATATCTTTTTTTAATATTAATAATAAAGCTATTAACGTTATTATTCGTAATAAATTCCTTAAGGTATTAATAATATCCTTTTTTATTTAGGAATAAGGTATTATTCTTATTTTATTATTTAACGAATACTTTATTATTATTATTTAGTAATAGCGCGCCGACTAGTTATTAAGTTAGTAATACGTATTTATAATAAAGTATTTTAATTATTATAATATATAAGGGCCTACTTAACCTCGCAGTTATTATTATTACTAAGCTATTAAGTAAAATAAAAGATTTTTTCTTATTACTAGTTATATATTTACTTTTTTTTTTCCCCCTTCTATTTAGTAACTATTTCATAAATTCTTTCTTATATAACTATACTTTTTTTTTTATAATATTCTAATTCCGTATCGTTTCTTAATTATAATTCTCTTATTATACTATTACTAAGTATTTACCGAAATGTTTATTATTTTACGTATTTAAAATATACTTAATATAAAATATAATTTTAAAAAAGGCTTTTGTAATTTCCGTAGTAATACTCCTTATATACGCTACTTAGTTGGTATATATTATAATATTAATAAGCTCGTCTATATTACTAGCGCTTACGTTACTAAGTATATTATTTATTAAGTTAATAAAAAGAAGTATTTTATTATAAGTTGTTAAGTCCTTACTAATCTATTATTAAAGTATTTAGTTAATAATATTTTTTAAGTTCCTAAGGAGCTATATAGCGCTATTTAGTTTACTTAGAATACTTTTATAAAGTTTTATAATACTAAGGTATAGGGTAGCCTTAATTTTTATAAATATAGCTACGTTCTTTATATTTTTAATTATATTATTAGTATATAAAAAAAGGTCGCTACTTATATTACTAACCCGTTAATAAGTAATAAAAAAAAAGGTCTATCTTAAGTAAATTACTCTTTAAGAACTCGCTACTAATTATAAATATTTAAACTTATTAATCTCGATTATAATAAGTCATTAATAATCGTTTAGTAAATATTTTCTCTTATTAACTTAGATTTCTTTTTCTTAAGCTAGTATCCTTAATACTAATAACTAAGCTAAGATTATTTCTTATTTTAATTACCTCTAGCTAGCTTATTTTTATAATAATAACCGCACGACCGGTTTATAAAATAACTTTAATATTTTAACTTAGTATTATAAAAAGACTCCTTAAGGCGTTATTATTATATATATTTAGGAGTTTCTTAATTTCTTTATTTTTTATAAGCGCGTTACTAAGTACTTAGTAAATAAAGTACTTATTTATATTATTATTATATATAGCGCTATTCTTATTTCTTATAGTCCTAAAACTCGGACTCTTATTAAAAAGCATATTTTTATTACTAATTATATTCTTAATAATAAAAACGAGCGGGACGACTTTAGGTTTAAGTTTAATAGGTCCTAATACGAGGATATTAATTTTAAAAAGTTCCTTAATAATTTAAAAAATTCTCTTTTTTAGTATTATAATAAGCGCTATTATTTTAATATTAATAACTTATTAACCCCTACTTATGCCGCTCTTTTTAATATAAATAAGGGTTCCCTAGCCCTTAGTTATATTATTTTAAATCTTAATAAGGCTAATATTATGCTCTTTTTATTCTAAATAAAGGCTTTATAACGGCTTAATATAACTATTATTTAAATTAAAGTTAAGGTTATAAGTCGTAATAAGTAGTTTAACGTTAATAAGTCTTTTATAAATATTAATATTACTTAGGTCCCTTAACTCAATTTAAAGAACGAGAGCGTCGCTTTAAATAATATCCTCTATCCTTAACTTATTATTAATAATAATAGCGTTATATTCTTTATTTTACTTTTTATTTCGCTTTTTATTATACTTCTTATTATACTTCTTATTATAGTTCTTATTATACCTCTTATTATAGCTCCTATTATACCTCTTATTATAGCTTTTATTATACTTCTTAATAATAACTAAGTAGTAAATACTCTATAAACTACTATTATTAATATATATAATAACTTATATAACTTTAACTACCTTCCTCTTACTTATCGTAATATTAATAAAGTTAACGACCTTATTTTAAATAATTAATTAAGTATATATATAAAGCCTCCCCGCTTCTTATTTATTAAGTATAGTATTATTATTAATTATTATACTTTAGAAATATATATTAAAGCTACTATTATTATTATTAATATTATATAAATTACTCCTCTTATATAACTAAATCTTAGCGATCCCTTAGTAACGTATTACTAAGGGTTATAATATTATATCTTTTTTTTAAAAGTTACGCTAAGCTAAATAAAAAGGGTTCTATAAAATATTATTAATTAACTTATCTTTAATAACTTTTTATTACGAACTTAACGTTTATTATCCTATTTTATATATATCCTTTTTTTATAATATTCGAATTTTTTAATTATTTTTATTACGTTTTTAAAATACTTAATAAGCTTTTATATATTATACTCCGTAAGCTACTTAGCTTATTTAATAAAATAACGTAAGTTTCCTCTTTTATTTTATTTTATAATAATTCTTTTTACTTTTTAAATATTTTACTTATTCTTTAACTCCGGGAGATTTACTATTTAGTTACTAACTATTTAGTAATTTCTTTATAATTTAAGCTAAGAAACTAAGAAAATATTATATATTCTTTAATATTATTTTAATAAATATACTTAATAAGCTTATTTATTTACCCTTTTAATTATTACTATTTTAATATATTTCGGCGCTAGTTTATTATTTTTAAATTATATATTCTTTATTAATAAGCCGACGACCTCTTTATAATTAAACTTTTTTAAAATATACCTCTTATTATAATAAGCTACTTAGCTCTTAAAAGCTTATACTTAAGCTTACGTAGCCTAGGCCCTAATTTTACTAATTTTCTAAACCCTTTTATAAACCCCCTAAACTATAGCCTTATAATTAAGTATATATTTAATATACTTAGGGTAATAGCTATATAGTACTATATATAAAAATACTTTTATAATAAAGTATTAGTTATTATTATATATAAACTTAGCCTTTTTTAACTATATTACTTACTTATTTAGCGAGCCCTTAGTATAGATCCTTAAATACTTTTTTAATATTTAATAAGTCTACTCTATTTAGCTATTTATTTATAAATAATATATAGTAAATAGTTAGTAATATATTACTTATTCCTTAATAAACTCTTCTTAAAATACGCTTATAAAGAGCTTATTTCTATTTATAATAATACTTTTTAGTATACTAAACTTATATTTAACATCTCTATATAAAATACTTACTATCTATACTATATTAAATATCTTAATAATAAATAAGAACTTTATAAACTTTATTATATAATAAATAATAACTAAAATATAGTTATACTTAGTGCCGTTATTACGAGTACTTAGTAATAGCTCTATAATAAAATTTATAAATATTTTTTAAAATAAATATAAGGGTAATAGTAATAACTATAGCTACCTATACGGCTTATATCTTAAAGTTATAATTCCTAAATAATACTCGTAGTTCTTAACGTATTCTTAGATATCCCGTTAGATATTTTCTTAATAAAACTTCTTTTAAATTAGCTCGAGAGTTTTTATAATTCTTATATAACTTACTCTATAATTATTATAATATTAATAAAAGATCTTTATTTAAAAAGACTTTACTTAAGGAATAATAAGTCTTTTTTTAAAAAATAATATACTCTATTTATTAAGTAAATATATTTTTAGCTCGCTAATTATAGCGCAAACTCTTACTAATTATAATATATAAAACTTATTTTTAACTTATAATATTTTAATAAGCTCCTTAATTTTTAATAAAAGATAGAAAGTAAATACCGTTTTACCCTTTATAAGCTTTTTTATAATAAGATATAGGATATATTATTTTAATATAATAACCCTAGTTTTATCTAACTCCTCTTTATCCTTATTAAACCGTTAATAAACGTTTATTAATAACTCTCTTACTTTTTTACTTTAAGTCGTTATAATAATAACTATTATTATTTTATTAATACGCCTTATAATACGTTATTAATATAAAAAAGAGGATTCCCTATTTTTAAAACTAGCTAATATCTAGCTAGGATCGTAAAAAGAGGCCTTAATTACTTAAATATATACCTTAATAAGATTTTTTATTTTTTTAAACTAATTACTTTTTACTAAACGTTAAGTAATAATTTATTAATAAAACGTAGTTTTTAAGCTAGTATAAGGAGGACGTTTTTATAAAGTACTTCTTTTTTTATATAGTTTAGCCTCTTAAATAGACCGTTTATTAAGTTTATTTTCCTTAGTTAATATTCTAAATTAAAATTAAATATTAATAGTTTATATACTTACTTTACGAGCCTTCTCTAAAAATCCCGTATTAATATACTAAAGTTTTAATATATAAATACGGTTACTAAAATAAAAGCGACTTTTAGTTAATTAAACGCCTTATTTACTTCTTTAGTTTATTAAAAATCTTTTATTTACCCCTTTTTTATTTTTAATAATATTATTATTAATATAACAATACCTAAATATTTAGTAATAAACTTCTAATAGAAATTATAGAACCCTAGGAATACTTAGATATCCCTAATAAATTTTAGTACTTTTTAGTTAGTAATTATTCGTACTTATAACGGGTTAATCTTAATTCTTTTTAATATAATAATATAACCTAAGAATTCGACCCTTTTTTAATGAAATAAGTACTTTAATAATTTAGTAAAAAGCCTATATAACTATAAATATTAGAGGACCTTTTTAATATCCTCCGTATATTACTCCTTTATTATTAAGTAAGTTATTAAATCGTTTATATATATTATATAATAAGTATTTAGTAAGTCGGCGAGTATTTAGTAAATATATACTTAAAATATTATAGGTACGTTCGTTAGCTTAAAAAGTATAATAATATACTTAAAATAGCCGTATTAGCTTTAGAACGCTATTTTCTATCAGTCTTTTTTTTTAATTCGGATATAATAATAAGTATCCTTAATATCTATTTTTAAGATCTATTTTACTCTATAAAGCCTATTTAAGAGCTTATTAATAAGTAGTAATAAGTATTAACTTTTTATAGTTATTTTATTTAGCCTATGATAATTTATATAAAGGTATAGCGTACCGTCCTTTTTTAATATAAAGAGGATCGGTACCTTAGCCTTACTAACCAAAAGTATAATATAACTATTTACTAAGTTCTTAATAATATATATATAAAACTTATTAAGTTATTTTTTATTTAATAAATAAATAGGGCTATATAGTAGTTTAATATTTAGAACTAAGTTAATTAAGTATTCTACCCCGCTATATAATTACGGTCCCTTTATTAATTACTTATTAAACGTCTTTATTTTTAATTAAAGTTTTAGTAATAGACCCTTTTATAGTTTAGTCTTTATTATCCTCGTAATACTTTTTATAATAATAATATATAATACGTAAGCCCTTTTCTAATTTTTAATAATATTATAAGCTATTACTTCTAGTTTAGTAATAAAAATAGGCTAATATAACTATATATTCGTTATAATATTAATATAAATACCTTCTTAGCTTATTAATAATTGTAATAATAAAAGGTTTATTATTTTTTTATTCTTATTAACTATAGCAAATAGTTACTAAATCTTTTTTAATTATTTATAATAGTTAATAAAAAAGAGCGTTAATTAGTAAGCCTTTTTTTAGCTTACGGCTTTACCCTAAAAATCCCTTAATAAAGGGGCTATAGTAATGACTAAGGTTAACCCTAAATAAGTTACGAGCCTAGTATTAATAATATTTATCTTAGAGTATATATTTATATTAACTTTTATTAGCTTTTTAATAACCCCTCATAAAACTATTACCCTACTTTTAATAATTATTCCTATTAATACCCTCTTAATACTTAATATAAGTATATTAAGTATATTACCTATACCTATTCGTTTTTTAAAAAGTTAACCTCTATAACTCTTAGCTTAGTAATAACCTATTAAATAGTTATTAATATTAGCTTTAATTAGGAATACGTTAGCTTATTATTACCCTTATTTCCCGATTTATTCTTTTAGTACTTACTGAATATATAGCCTATTTTATTATATATAAAATACTTAATACTACTACTACGACGCTTTTATAATAGCTTAGCGCAAGTACTTTTATTATATAGCTTTTATAATATTATTTTTAATAAGTTTTTAAAGCTTAGCCCCTTAGAGCTCTCTCTATTCTTTTTTTTTATAAAAAGGGGATATTTAATATAATTATTTTAATAACGGATATAACCTCTTTTTACTATCCTTTTATAACTAGTTACTATTTTTTTACTAATTTAATAACTATAATTTATTAGCTTTATAAGCTATATTATATACTCTCTTAATTAAAACCTTATAATAAATTAAGTCGTCCTATAATTAAAATAATAATTTAAAAAAGAACTAATATACTTCTATTTTTAAATTTTTTAAATTTTTTATACCTAAGTTATAATAAATTACTAACTATTTAATAAAGAACTAAGTAGGGGTTTAACCCTCTTTTAGCCTCTTTATTTTTAGCTTTTTATAATATTCCCGTTTTTATATCTTAGGGTTTATATACTATTAATAAATAAACGCTAAGAAATTGCTCTAAAAAAGGGGATTTTAAAAGCTCTTTTTATAATTATATTATTACGTTTATAATAATAAGGATATCTTAAATAGGGCTTATTTAATATACTATTCTATAGTACTTTTTATATAAAGATTATTACTTATTTTTATAATAATAATTTAGTTTACTACTTAAGTACTTATAGACTTTTTTTTAATCGGTTTATAATTATAAAAAAGAAGCTTTTTATATTCTTATTAATTTAAACGCGTTACCGGCCGCTTAATAAGTTATTAAATAACCTCTTTATATTAACGCCGTTCTTAGTTTCGGTTTTTAATTATTATTTTTATTATTTTATAAAAATAGGTTATTATTAAGCTTATAAGGTTTATTAAACTAGCTATTTTAATATTATTTATACTTTTATATACGCCTAAACCTCGTACGTTTAGTAATTAGTTATTAATAAACGCCCCGTTTATAACGAATAAGGTCCTTAGAGTATTAATAAGGTAACTAGCTTATAAAAATAATCTATTTTAATTATCTTTTTTATCTAGCTCTTTTATAAATACTAACGTTTAAATAAGATTTACTTTATAATAAGCTCGTTTTTTTAAATAAAATAAAGTTAAGTAGTTAATTTTAAATAGTTATAACTCGTTAATACTAATAGCTCTTTATTAATAACTAAGTATTACTTTATTAACGTTCCGTTCGTTTTTATAATTTATTATTACTTATACTAATTATTTTATAAAAATAAAAGCTTTAAAATTATAAAAAATTAGGCTATAAATACTTAACTAGCGAGGCTATAATATAAGTATAAGTATATTATAAAATTAAAACTTATAAAGTCCTTTATATAAGCTCTACTTTTTAAAAAGCTTTTTTATAATACGATCTATATACTAATTATTAAGTTATCGGCGTCCTATTGCCGGCCGTATCCCGAATCTATTATAAATTTATAAAAGTCTTTTTAAAAACCTCTATATTATTATTAAAATATAAAACCTCTATTCCCCTAATAAAATAATCCGCTAGGGCCGTACCGTATATTATATATTAAAGAAAACTAAGTATATTACGCTCTATACCTAATTACTAATTAAAACTCCTAACCTTCTCCCGCTCGTTTAAAAAGCGAGCTATACTTATTTTAATATATATAAAACCTCTTAATACTAGCCTATATAAATAGCTAGATCTTATATTATATACTCCTTCTTATTAAAAATTAAGGGGCCCCTTATATATTCCCTTATATTTATAATATAACTTATATTAAAAGGATTTCTAGCTCTATAAAATATAATTTTTAAATTAATATTAATATATTAAATTTTAATATCTATATTAGCTTAACTATTTATAATATTTATACTATTACTTAGCTAAATTCTATATTATTAAAAAGTACTTTACTAATCCTTAGGTATATTTATATTAGTTACGATAGCTATAGTATTGAGCTAGCTAAAGAGGGCGCCTAGCCCGAGAGGAGTAGACTTATTAATAAGTATTTTTAAAATAAGTTCTTGTTAAGGTAGTATTTTAACTAGCTAACTTTTCAATTAGTTATTTAACTAGCTATCTAAGTAGTAGTTTATATATTAATAAGTTTATTTAGTAAATTTATTTAGTTTAAATAAAGAGTAGTTTTAAATAATATTAAAAATAATAAAAATAAAAAAAATCTTTATATATTCTAGTATAAGTAGTAAATATTAGCTTATTTAGCCCTTTTTTTTTAAAAAACTTCTACGTCGCTATTAAAGTTTAGAACCTCTATAATTAAGGGCTATTTTTAATTATTATAGCTAACTATTATAGCTAATTATTACGGCTAACTTTTATTATTAACCTTTTTAACTAGCGCTACTATAGGGTAGCTTATTTATCCTAAATTATATAGCGGTTTTCGTATTAAAATCACTATATTATATTAAGCACGTACTTAGGGTATATTATATATATTATATAGTTAAAAAGTATACTATATCGTGTGATTTTTTTTAAAAGCGTGATCCTATTAAGGTCGATCTTTTGTGCCTATAAAGCCGGAAAAAAACTACTATATAAAACCTCTATAGTTAAGGGCTATCTTTAATTTTTATAACTAACCTTTATTATTAATTCTTTTAATTAATATTTATTTTTATATTCTACCTTTACTAGCTACTTAGGTAATTCTTAATATTAACTATATAGTATTAATACATAGTATCAATAAATACTCCTACTATTTTTATAAACTAATCTTTTTAGAATTTTTACTTTTTAACTTTCCTTTTAATAAAGTTTATAATTACGGATTACTAATAGTAATATTAAGTACCTAACGCTACTACCTTATAAGCCTATTGTATACCTAGCTAAGTTAGCTATTTTTTTAAATAATAGTAGCTTATAATAATATAATATTAGAAATACCCTTTTGACCGTCGTTAAGAATAATACTAACTTTATAATATTTACCGTACTTATAATTTTATTTATATTTTTATTTATTTATTACCTCGTTTCTTTTAATAAAGTTAAAAAACGCTTCTCTTACTATTTATTATTATTATATTATTACTATCGCTATTATTTTTTTAATTATTTACTTTAAATATACTTTATTAAAATACTAAGATATTAATAGCTCGTTAACCCTTAGGGCTTTTTTAATAATTAGAAGTTATTTAATCCTATAAGTATTATATTAAATAACCCCGAGTTATAGAAAAACTACTTTAATAAATACTATATTTATAATATTAACTTATAAAAAATAAATACATATATTATAATAAGTATTATTTTTATTAGTACTTTTTTAATATAATAGAGGAATATAAATAAGCTTAGACTCAATAATATAATTAAGAGCTTAAAAAGAGCGTAAGTAAGCGTATTAAATAAGAATATTAATAAGGAGAGGTTATTATTAAATAAGATAAATAGAGAAAGTAAGGGGTAATATTTAGTTATTAAAAAGGTAATTAATATACTATAGCGGCGGGGTTATTAATATTTTAAGTTTAGTTAGTATTAATAGTTAATAATAGCTATACTAGCTATAGCCGGTTATTATTAGTTATAAAGTCTTATTAAAGTACGTAATAAAAACTCGATATTAACCCTAATAAACTAGCTTACTTATTCAAGTAAAAATGGCCCCTAATAAGGTAGACCGGACCCCAAAGGGCTTTTTAATTAATATTATTATATAAAAAGTAGGTTACTTATCCTAAATTATTTAATTTTATATTCTGCCTTTACTAGTTACTCGGGCGGTTTTTAATATTAATTATATAATATTAATATATAATATTAGTCCCCCCAATAGAGCAACCTACTAGGGCCGTACTATATATTACGTATTAAAAAAAAAAGTATATTACGCTCTATACTTAATTACTAATTAAAATTCCTAACTTTTTATTACCTATTTAAAGGGCAAGCTATACTTATTTTAATATATATAAAACCTCTTAATACTAACTTATATAAATAGCTAGATCTTATATTATATATTCTTTTTTATTAAGGGTTAAAAAACCCCTTATATATTCCTTTATTTTTATAATATAGCTTATATTAAAGGGATTTCTAGCTCTATAAAGTATAGTTTCTAAACTAGTATTAATATATTAAATTTTAATATTTATATTAGCTTGGTTATTTATAATATTCGTATTATTACTTAGCTAGATTCTATTTATTTCTATACCCTACTTTTATCAACTACTCGGGCAGTTCTTAATATTATTTACATAGTATTAATATATAGTATTAGTAGATACTTATATTATCTCGGTAGACTATCCTTTTTTTTTAAATTTCCTTCTTCTTTTTTATCTTTTCCTCTTATAAAGTTTATAACTACGGATTATTAACGGCAATATTAGGCGCCTAACGTAGCTAGATTTTATATTATTAAAAGATATTACGCTACTCCTTAAGTATACTTATATTGGTTATAATAGCTAGGGTATTAAGGGGGCTTAAGAATTTATTAAGCCCTAGAGGGGGAGACTTATCGAGGGGCATTTTCAAAGTAATAGTTTATCTATTAATAAGTTTATTTAATAAGTTTATTTAGTAAATTTATTTATTTTAAATAGAGCTTTAAATAATATTAAAATTAATAAAAATAAAAAGAATTTTTATAAGCTCTAAGTAGCTAGATATAAGCCCTTTTAGCCCTTTTTTTTTTAAAAAAACCTTTATATTGCTATTAAAATTTAGAACTTTTGCGGTTAAGGAAGGCCGCCTCTGACTATTATAGCTAATTATTACGGCCGACCTTTATTATTAACCTTTTTAACTAGCGCTACTACATAAGTAAAGAGGGCAGCTTACTTATCCTAAATTATATAGCGGTTTTTATATTTAAATTATTATATTATATTAAGTACGTACTTAGGGTATATTATATATATTATATAGTTACCCCCCGATAGAGCAATCCGCCAGGGCCGTACCGTATATTACGTATTAACAAAAACTAGGTATATTACGCTCTATACTTAATTATTAATCAAAACTCCTAACCTTCCCCTACTTATTTAGAGAGCGAGCTATACTTATTTTAATATATATAAAACCTCTTAGTACTAGCCTATATAAGTAGCTAGATCTTATATTATATACTCCTTTTTATTAAAAATTAAAAAGCCCCTTATATATTCCCTTATATTTATAATATAGCCTATATTAAAGGGATTTTTAGTTCTATAAAATATAATTTCTAAATTAATATTAATATACTAAATCTTAATATCCGTATTAGCCTAGCTATTTATAGTATTTATATTATTACCTAGCTAGATTCCGTATTATTAAAAAGTACTTTATTATTTTTTAAATATACTTATATTAATTATAATAGCTATAGTATTAAGCTAACTAAGGGTACTTAGCCCGAGAAAAGTAGACTTATTAACGGGCATCTTTAGAGAGTTCTAGCTTACTAATTACTAATTATATACTAAAAATAGAATAGGTTCTTATTAAAATAGTAGTTTATATATTAATAAGTTTATTTAGTAAGTTTATTTAATAAATTTATTTAGTTTAAATAGAGCTTTAGGTAATATTAGAAGTAATAAGGATAAAAAAAATCTTTATAAGTTTTAAAGAGTAGTAAATATTAGCCTATTTAGCCCTTTCTTTAAAAACCTCTACGTTACTATTAAAGTTTAAAACCTCTATAGTTAAGGGCCGCTTCTAACTATTATAATTAACTATTATAACTAACTATTATAACTAACTTTTATTATTAACCTTTTTAATTAGTACTATTACGTAATAAAAAGGGCAGCTTACTTATTCCGAATTATATAATAGTTTTTATATTAAAATTACTATATTACGTTAAGTATATACTTAGGGCATATTATATATATTATATAATTAAAAAATATACTATATTATATAATTTCTTTTAAAAGCGTAATCCCGTTAAGGTCGATTTTTTGTGCTTATAAAGCCGGAAAAAAACTACTATATAAGTAGTTAGGTATTAAAAATAGCCTTAGCTCTCCTAGGGGCTTATTACGTAGCTTTTATAATTAGTAATAAGTATAGTAGTTTTATATATATTAATAAGTATTTATTATTAGGCCCGGCTAATAATATTATTATTTAATTATTTTTATAACCTTATTATACCTTAAATAAGTAAAGAGCTTTTATTTATAGACCTTATAAATAACTATAATACAAAGGTTCTCCTTTTTAAGTACTACGAGCTTTTGATTTATTATTAATAATCCGTTATTTTAAATAAACTAGTACTCGTACCCTTTAGTTATTATTACTTTTATTAGTATAAGGGACGTTATAATAGGGTCTTTATCAAGCTTTAGGATCTTTTTTATCAATAAGTAACCTTAAAGCTCGTTTTTTAATAAGAGCGTATTAATTATAAACTATTTATTTTTTTATTTTTACCTTTACTAGCTACTCGGGCAATTCTTAATATTAGTTATATAGTATTAATATATAGTATTAATAAATACTCTTACTATCTCGTAAGACTATTTTTTTTAAATTTTCTACCTTTTTAAACTTTCTTTTTTATAAAGTTTATAATTACGGATTATTAATAGTAATATTAAGCACCCGACGCTATTACTTTATAAGCTTATGTACTTAGTTAAGTTAGTTACCTTTTTAGGTAATAGTAGCTTATAATAGTATAGTATTAGAGATACCCTTATTACTGTTATTAAATAATATTAACTTTATATCTACTTTTTAACTTTACTCGTATATATATATATATTTATTACCTCGTTTCCTTTATTAAAATCGAAAAACGCTACTTCCCTTACCGTTTATTATTATTATATTATTACTATTACTATTATTATTATTATTAAATCGTTTACTTTAAATATATACTATTAAAATACTAAGACGCTAATAACTTATTAACTTATAAGGATACTTTAGGGGATATATTTAGTAGTTCGATCTTATTAATATTATTAACTTAAAGATTTAAAATACGTATATTAATATAAGTATTACCCTTATTAATACTTAATTAATATAATATAGCCTTAATAAAATACTTAATTAACTACAAAATATAATTAATACTTTAGTATTATAATAATAAAATAAAAGGTTTAAAAAGATTAAAAGGGATATTTTAAAGTTATTAAATAAGTTAGAAAATAAAAAGTAAGTTTTAGCTATTTAGAAAGTAATTAATATATTATAATAAGATTGTTAGTATTTAGTAACGGCTATAGCTAGCTATAGTTAGTTATAAAGTTTTATTAAAATACGTAATAAAAATACTTAATATTAACCCTAATAAACTAGCTTATTTATAAAGGCGAAAATGGCCCTTAATAAGGCGGACCGGACCCTAAAGGGTAATTATAAACTATATAGTAGTTTTTTTCCGGCTTTATAAGTACAAAAGATCGACCTTAATAGGATTACGCTTTTAAAAGAAATTATATAATATAGTATACTTTTTAACTATATAATATACGTAATATATCTTAAGTATATACTTAATATTATATAATAATCTTAATACGAAAACCGCTATTTAATTTAGGATAAATAAGCTACTCTTTTTAGTAATAATACTAATTAAAAAGGTTAATAGTAGAGGTTAGTTATAATAATTAACTATAATAATCGGCCATAATAATCGGTTATAATAATTAGAAGTAGCCCTTAATTACAGAGGTTCTAAACTTTAATAATAACGTAGAGGTTTTTAAAAAAAAGGGCTAAATAGGCTAATATTTATAAAGCTTATAAAGATTCTTTTTATCCTTATCGCTTCTAATATCGCCCAAAGCTACTCTCTATTTAAATTAAATGAATTTACTAAATAAATTTACTAAATAAATTTACTAAATAAATTTACTAAATAAACTTATTAATATATAAACTACTACTTAAATAGCTAGTTAAATAACTAATTAAGAGGTTAGCTAATTAAAATACTACTTTAATAAGAACCTACTCTCTTAATATATAGTTAATAATTAGTAAGCTAAAGATATTTATTAATAAGTTTACCCCTCTCGGGCTAGGCGCCCTTTTTAATTAGCTCGATATTATAATTATCGTAGTTAATATAAGTATACTTAAGGAGTAGTAAATTACTTTTTAATAATATAAAATTTAGCTAAGTAATATTATAAATATTATAAATAGCTAGGCTAGTACGGATACTAAAATTTAATATATTAATACTAACTTAGTTATAATAATTATAATAAACGGATTAGAAATATATAAGGTTAAGGTAATAAGTTAGTACTTTAAATAGCTCTTATAGGACCCCCTAAGTAATAATAATATTTATATAAAAGAATAGATTATACTAAACTTTATTATTTATATAAGTTAGTATTAAGAGGTCCTATGCGTATTAAAATAATTAAAGTTCGCCCTATAAGTAGCTAGAACTTAGGAGGACTTTATATAATAAAAGGTTAAGAGCTATTAATAAAAAGGAGATAATAGTCGAGTTAGTTAATTATTATTTTAGTTAGTAGTTAGGTATAGAGCGTATTATACTTAGTTTTCCTTAATACGTAATATACGGTACGGCCCCGGCGGATTGCTCTGTCGGGGGGAATTATTAATTATAATTAACTAATTATAATACTTAATAACGCACATAGCTCTATTATGATATTAAAAAATAATAATCTTAGTAATAAAAGGACTTAAGTTTTATTAGCCTTTTTTAGTACTTACTAAGTACGGATATCCTCTATTTTTTATAAAAGGGCGTTAGCTAGTACGTTCTCTTTTTTTAAGTAGTAATAGATCTAAAAATTGAAGTTTATTAGTATACTAGCCTAACGGGTTTATTATAAGTTAAGTAAGTACTTAGTTATAAAAAATAGTAATAACTAATAGTTTATAATAATATTAAATTTATATATATAGTTTATAAACTCTGCGCACTATTCCTCTAAATATAATATTATTATTAATACTTTTTTTATTATAAATAGTATAATTAAGCTCTGCGCTACTTATTATTTTTAAATAAAAAGTTATTAAGTACTATAACTTATTATCTTCTTATTATTATAATAGTGCTTTAGTATATATTAAGTTAGAGGCGTCGGCTTTTAATTATATTAGTAGTTTTAGTTTAAAATAGTAGAGGATAGGTGCTAATATTAGTACTAATTTTATAACTTTAAAAACTAACTTATAATTAGTACTAAAGTTAAAAAGAACCCCCTTACTTACTAACCTCGTTAAGGGCCTAGCTAAGTAATTATAATCTTTTATAAATCTCTTATAAAAGTTATAAAATCTAAAAAAAAACTAATTACCCTTAAGTAACGTAGGTAGTTTTTAATCCTTAACTATAAAGACTTTTTTTTTATTAAGCTATATACCCTTTATAAAAACTATAAAACCTAAGTACTTTATAAAAATAATACTAAATTCGTACTTTTTAATATCTACTTATAAACTTATTTTTTATAAATAGTTTAGTACTCTAATAACGTACTCTTAGTATTAGAAGGGGTTATTAAAAAAGATTATAATATTATTTATATATACTATATAATAGTTTTTTTCCGGCTTTATAGGCACAAAAGATCGACCTTAACAGGATTACGTTTTTAAAAAAAATCATATAATACGGTATATTTTTTAACTATATAATACGTATAATATACCCTAAGTACGTACTTAACGTAATATAGTAATTTCGATACGAAAACTACTATATAATTCGGGACGGGTAAGCTATTCTACTACTTACTAATAACAGGCTAAGCAATATACTCACGCAGCGGCGCCGGCTAAAAAAGTTAATAATAAAGGTCGGTTATAATAATTAACCACAATAGTTAGCCGCAATAGTTAAAAACGGCCTTCCTTAACCATAGAGGTTCTAAACTTTAATAATAACGTAGAGGTTTCTAAAAAAAGGGCTAAATAGGCTAATATCTATTACTTAGAGCTTATAAAAATTCTTTTTATCCTTATTATTTCTAATATTACCCAAAGCTACTCTCTATTTAAACTAAATAAATTTACTAAATAAATCTACTAAATAAACTTATTAATATATAAACCACTACCTAAATAGCTAATTAAATAACTAGTTAAAAAGTTAGCTAGTTAAAATACTACCTCGACGAGAACCTACTCTACTCCTAATATATAGTTAGTAATTAGTAAGCTAAAACTCTCTAAAAATACCTATTAATAAGTCTACCCCTCTCGGGCTAAGCGCCCTCTTTAGCTAGCTCGACACTATAGCTATCGTAACTAACATAAACACGCCCGAGGATTAATAAAATACCTTTTAATAATACAAAATTCGGCTAAGTAATAATACGAACGCTATAAATAACTAGGCTAATATAAATATTAAGATCTAGTATATTAACGCTAGTTTAGAAATTATACTCTACGAAGCTAAAAATCCCTCTAATATAGGCTATATTATAGACGTAAAGGAATATATAAGGGGCCCCCTAACTTTTAACGAGAAAGAGTATATAATACGGGATCTAGCCGCCTACGCGGGCTAGTACTAAGAGGTCTTATATACGTTAGAGTAGGTATAGTTTACCCTCTAAATAGCTAGAACTTAAAGGACTACGGGGGAAGGTCGGGAGCTATTAATAAAAAGAAGATAACGGTTGAGTCGGTTAACTATTTTAATTAGTAGTTAGGTATAGAGCGCAATATACCCAGTTTTCCCTAATACGTAATACATAGTACGGCCCTAGTAAATTACTCCGTCGGGGGGATTTATATATACTATATAAAAGTTATTTAAGTATTTTATTAGTATTTTATTTATATATTATTAATATATAACTAGTTTATTATAAAACTTAAAGGGTATTATTTTATATTTATATACCCTATAATAAGTTCTAAACGTTATTAAGTCCTTAGAGGCTAGGTTAAGGTAAATATAGTAAAAAGCTTCTTTAATATTTAGTTTAGTAAATACTTTTATTCTATTTAATTATATAAAGGTTTTATTAATAAGTAATAATAAATAGCAGTTTTTTTTATAATTTTATTAAGCTTATAAAAGTCGATATAGAAGCGTAAACTATTATTATATTTTTTTATAAATAGTATTAATAATATAAAAGAAGTATTACTTAGCTTAATAAATCCCTTTTATAAATACTTTAATTAATAGGCTCTTATAGCCTCTAGCTCTAATATTAACTACTTATATAAAAGGTAATAAGTTAGCTTTTCTTTATTACTATTTAAGAGCTCGTTTTTATAATTATATAGCTTATAAAGTATTAGTATATAGTGGTTTTTTTCTAGCTTTATAAGCGTAAAAGATCGACCTTAACGGGATTATGCTTTTAAAAAAAATTATATAATACGGTATACTTTTTAATTATATAATATATATAATATACCCTAAGTACGTACTTAGCGTAATATAATAATTTTAATATAAAAACCGTTATATAATTCGGAATAAATAAGCTACCCTTTTTAATAATAACGCTAATTAAAAAAGTTAATAATAGAGGTTAGTTATAATAATTAGCTATAATAGTCGGTTATAATAGTTAAAAGTGGCCCTTAACTATAGAGGTTCTAAACTTTAATAGTAATATAGAGGTTTTTAAAAAAAGGGCTAAATAGGCTAATATTTACTACTTTTTTACTATATTAAAGCTCGTAAAGATTTTTTTTATCTTTATTACTTCTAATATTACCTAAAGCTACTCTTTATTTAAACTAAATAAATTTACTAAATAAATTTATTAAATAAACCTATTAATATATAAACTACTACTTTACTAAAAATGCTTATTAATAAGTTTACCCCTCTCGGGCTAGGCGCCCTCTTTAACTAGCTTAATACTATAGCTATTATAATTAATATAAATATACTTAAAAAGTAATAAAGTACTTTTTAATAATATAAAATCTAGCTAAATAATAATACGAACGTTATAAATAGCCGGGCTAATATAAACGTTAAGATTTAGTATATTAATACTAACTTAGAAATTATATTTTATAAAATTAAAAATCTCTTTAATACGGGCTATATTATAAATATAAAAGAATATATAAAGGGCCCTTTAACCCTTAATAAAAAGGAGTATATAATATAAGATTTAGTTATTTATATAAACTAATATTAAGAGGTTTTATATATATTAAAATAAATATAACTTACTTTTTAAATAGCTAAAACTTAGAGAACTACGGGGGAAGGTTAGGAGTTTTAATTAGTAATTAGGTATAGAGCGTAATATACTTAGTTTTCCTTAATACGTAATATATAGTACGGCCTTAGTAAATTACTTTATTAGGGGGTTATTAATAGTTATAAACTTTATAAAAAAGAAAGTTAAAAAGTTAGAAAATTTTCAAAAAAATAGTCTATTAAAATGATAGGAGTATTTATTAATATCAAATATTAATATTATATAATTAATATTAAATTGCCGTTAATAATCCGTAGTTATAAACTTTATAAAAGGAATAGTTAAAAAAAAAATTTCTTAAAAAATTTAGTTAATCGAGATAATAAGAGTATATACTAATACTATATATTAATACTATATAATCGATATTAAGAACTGCGTAAGTAGCTAGTAAAGGTAGAGTATTAAAATAAATAATTAATATTAAGAACTACCTAAGTAATTAATAAAAATAGAAAATAAAGATAAATAAAAATAAATACTTTTAAAAAGTTATTAATAAAGTAAATATAAATAAGTAAGCTATTAAAAATAGCTATATTTTTTTCTAATAATAATTCTTAATAAACGTAGTATTAAAATGGGTTAACGATAACTATATTATATATATACTCTTATCCTTCCTCTCTATTCCTTTATTAACCGCTTTAATAACCTATAAGCTTTTATAGGTGCGATGAGGGAGATGCTTTCGTTCCTATCTATATGTATGCGCCATTGAGCGTCACAGCCAAGGCAGCCAAGCCACCATAGTCACACCGGCCGATCACAAGGTCCTGTAATGTGAAGCACTACCCTTGCCTGCGGCTCTAGGTTTGAGTGCGATGGCGTACGCCTGACTCTGAATGTGGCACATTGGATAAGAGATTCATCGAGACGGAGAGACGAACTAGACTTAGCTGTCCCACGTTAGCCCCATAACATTGCAGATGGAGATTCATGTCCCGAAGCTCCATTGGCAGCTTGAGTTCTTGGTAGTCGATATTCGGGACAATATCGAGGTGCATATCAGGTGGGACCCAAGTCAATGGATTATTTGTTGTTACCGCTATTACCCGCTCTAAACCTTGAGGTGGTGGTGGCTCAACCCAGCCCCCTGGGCTGGGTATGTGTGCAGCTCAGCTCAGTACCTTAGTGTATCGATACGGATATTGGTGGCCCAATCAGCCGATGATCTCTCGATCCCCGCGTCTCCCCACCTTCTCCAATTCCACGGATAAGTTATCTTTACGAGTACTCCACAAAGACCAACCAATGTCTGGGGGGTTCCCCTCATTCCTGGAAGGATACTCCGTAGAATACAATACGAACGCCAATTCCCAGGTCTTGCTGCTGAAAACCTGTATACGTATCCGTCCAAGGACTGGCTGTAGACTGGCGGTCAGCATGCAGCGCCATGGAGACGGAGAGACAATCAAGGCCAGGCCTGGACCCTGGTTGGAGTCTTGATCCACTGGGCCCTGCACTACCCACAGCGCACTGTCCACGGTCAGGGCAACATCATGTCAGGTGCCATGGAAGTAAGTGCCAGCTGCAAGTGCGCAACCTAGGTAGGTGATCCTTGAGGTGCCAGAAACGTTAACATGCCAGATGAACGAGGTGATATTGTACCAGTGTCTTCGTCTCTGTCGGTGTGTTCTCTTGATGTTGATGAGGTGCGGTCAAGGATGGGACGACAGGCGGTGGGATGGATGACTCGTAAGCCCTCGGTTAGCGTATCACGCAAACGTTGTTCCTCTTTCATCCTTTCATTGTTATGAACCTTTCCTCTTACGAAGTGGGGGACTTACAAGAAAGTAACAGAGTAGGAACGAAATAGTAAGTTTTGGGGGGGAAATAAATACCTGGTGTAATATGTTGCATCCAGGCATGCACCCTGCCTAGTAGTACCCCAGGCGTTTGACCTCAGCATCGCAATCATTCAACGATTGACGGTGACAGCCCACATCCTTGGGCCTGACTTCAATCTCGTTCTTGTTTGCATTCCCTTCATATCAGGGTAGACCAATAAATCCGTTTCCCACGCCTGTAGGTCCCACCCCAACCCTGCTTAGCTACCGCAGTCACGCAGTGAGGCACCTTAGTCTCACACTTTCTCCCTGCCCACCTCCACAAACCGTTGCTCACTCGCACTCCCCGCCCTCCACATTCCCCCCCTCCAAAACATCTTCACGTGTCGCAAACTAAATCCGCCGGGAAGGCAAATGACCAAAGCCCTTAACTTGCTCCAACACCACCATCTGCCACCCTATTGTACAACCAACCAAAGTGGTCGACTACCAACGATTTCAATTCCCGTGGCAGCTGCGGCCAGGGAGAAAACAACATAGGCAAAACAACCCGCGCTCACCATGTCAGATTAGTACATGCAAAGCTTACCGATATCACGGGACCGATTGCTACTGGCTTGGCCATAGTACCTAAGCCTGCTTCCCCTCCACCCATTGCTAGTGTTCACAGCCTGGACGGTGTCCATCTTCTTGGCAATTCCATTTAAGAAGTGGCTCTTCCGTATCGTCTGCCGTTTCGTCTTATCACGAAAGGTCAAATCGATTCGACTCGGAGAGCGCAGTCGAGCGCTTCCAGACGTCTTTGGTCGCCTCGTCATTCCTTGCTTCGGAAAGTAGCCCGTTCACCGGCAAGGACAGGAATTTGAGCCAATCCGCCAACATGTCGTCTATCACATCGATGCTATCGGCGACGGCTACATCGTCTGCCGCGCCTACTAGCACCGGCGGAAACAGAGCTCCCTCGCAGGGTGGTGTTATCGAGGGCGCAAACCCCTCGCATTACAATCCGAAGGATCCCATCACCATATTCATCATCCAGGTTCGTTCCCTCTGGTTTCGCATTCCACCTTCAGCGCCGCCCAATAAGTCCTAATTCGTGTCGCTCGCTGGATTTAGGCCGGACTCATCATTATAGTCTGCCACCTCCTCCACTGGCCTCTGTCCAAGATCCGCCAACCTCGAGTGATAGCCGAAGTCATTGGTGGCATTGTTCTGGGGCCCTCGGTGCTGGGTCGAATTCCCGGCTTTCGCGCTGCCATCTTCCCTACGGAATCGATCCCCAACTTGACGCTGGTAGCCAATCTCGGTCTTGTTCTCTATCTCTTCCTCATTGGTCTTGAGACAGACGTTCGCTTCCTCGTCAGTAATTGGCGAGTCGCTACTTCAGTAGCATTCGCCGGCTTGGCTCTACCCTTTGCGTTCGGTTGCGCCCTCGCATGGGGTCTCTACAATCAATTCTCTGGTGATGAGGGTGTAATGCACATTGACTTCCCAATCTACATGCTGTTCATCGGTGTTGCTATTGCAATCACGGTAAGTCACACTGGAGAAACGACCTACTCCGTAGTGTTTCGATCACTATCCGACTAATACATCGCCTCTAGGCTTTCCCGGTTCTGTGCCGTATCCTGACCGAGTTGAAGCTCCTTGATACCTCTGTCGGTGTTATCGTGCTTTCAGCTGGTGTTGCGAACGACGTTGTTGGTGAGTAACGCTTCGGTGCATCTTCAAACGTCAGGCTGAGTTTTGCTAACATCAACAAGGCTGGATCCTCCTTGCCCTATGTGTCGCTCTCGCCAACGCCGGAACGGGTCTTTCAGCCCTCTGGATTCTTCTCGCGTGTGTCGGTTACATGTTATTCCTGTTCTACCTTGTGAGGCCAGCTTTGGTCTGGCTATTACGTCGAACTGGCAACATTGAGAACGGACCTTCGCAGAGCATGATTGCGCTTATTCTATTGATCGCCCTGACCTCGGCTTTCTTCACTGGTATCATTGGCGTCCACGCAATTTTCGGAGGTTTCATGGTTGGCCTTATCTTGCCCCGCGAGAACGGCTTTGCTATCAAGGTCACCGAAAAGTTGGAAGATTTGATCGGTGCTCTGTTCTTGCCCTTGTATTTCACGCTCTCTGGGCTGAATACCAACCTGGGTCTCCTTGACAGCGGTATCGCCTGGGGCTACGTTATTGCTGTAACGTTCACCGCCTTTTTGACCAAGGTTATTGGCGCCAGTCTCGCTGCTCGGTTGAACGGACTGGTCTGGAGAGAGTCTTTCTCCATCGGGGCTCTGATGAGTTGCAAAGGTCTCGTCGAGTTGATCGTCCTTGTAAGTAGCTCTTGTTTGAGCACAGCTCCGTGATGACATGGAATGAGGGACGGATGCTGATTGAATACAGAACATTGGTCTACAGGCTAGGATTCTGAGCACCAGGACATTCACCATTTTCGTTGTCATGGCTCTTCTGACCACCTTCGCAACTACTCCTCTAACCTCCTTCCTGTACCCTCGCTGGTACCAGAAGAAGCTCGAGGCTTGGAAGCGTGGTGAGATTGACTGGGACACTGGTGAACCCATCTCGAGCCACGGCGGATCGACCGATGACCATGAGTTTACCAAGCCGACTAATGATCGTGTCCAGCGCCTGTTAGTGTACCTTCGACTGGACAACATGCCTGCGTTGCTCAACTTGGTCTCCCTATTTGGAAAGCAGTCCGGTTCGGGAGGCCAATTCGCTGAAAGCGACGAGAAGGGCGGTATGACGTCGGACACTGTGGCGCTGGGCTCTTCCAATGGTATTAAAGCTGTGCGGGCTCATGGCTTCCGCCTACTCCATCTTACGGATCGTGATTCTTCCGTCATGACCGTGTCTCAGGTGGACGATTTTAGTCGCAATGACCCTGTCGTGAACATCTTCCGTACTGTGGGACAATTGATCAGGGTTGCCGTTTCTGGGGAGGTATCGATCATGCCGGAGACTCGCTTTGCCGAAGCTCTCCTTTCCAAATCCTCCGATATCTCCTCTGACCTTCTTCTCGTCCCCTGGAGCGAGAGTGGTAGCCTGGTCGACACCCAGGTCCTGTCGGCAGACGGTTCCAACAAGCTTGGATCAACATATACCGGTTTCGCAAAGTCCATCCTCGACTCCCCGGAACACAACATTGGCATTTTCTTCCCCAAGGGTAGTGCTACTCAACCTACTTCGGACGGCAGTAGCGACCGTAAGAGGCTATCCCGAGCATACTCATTCAGCGACATCCATCATGATATCCCGACGATTCCCGTCACAAACAAGTCGCATCAGATCTTCATGCCATACTTTGGGGGCAACGATGACAAGCTTGCCCTCAAGCTAGTGCTTCAATTGTGCGAGAAGCACAATGCTCAAGCGACCGTGGTACACTTCGTCGGGACGGCCGGGGGAGACTCTCAATCTCACGAGGGTGACTACTTCGGATTCGTGTCAACGCATGTACCTGCCAATATAGCATCGCGCATCAAGTTTGAGACTTCTTCCTCTTCCAATACCCTGGAGGCTGCTTCGAACTATGCCGCATCAGGCGTCAGGACAGATACACGAGAAGTCACCTGGCACAACCTGGTTGTGCTTGGTCGTAGGAGTGCTGTAAAAGCGACGGAAGGTAAGGTGTCTGCCAAGGTGTCTGAAGATATCAAGGACTGTCTGGGTATTGCTGCGGGTATCCTGATTACAGCTGGTGTGAAGGCGGATCTGCTTGTCGTTCAAGCTAAATCTTCAGGTAACTAGTCGAAGCTTAGTGCTCTAGTTGTTCATTAATACCATCTATTTCATATATATGATTTAAAGCCACGTCAATCCTGCATGGCTAGTGGTAAGCATGAACAAACTTGCTCATCACATGACACTTGCTGCACTGCGGTGTTGGCTATCAGGTTTGCGCGAGGGTTGCGTTCAGGTGGTATGAACACCCAACGCAATACTGGAACTCAAGTAACTCCCATCGCTTCCATCTTACCTCCTCTTCAAACTCGGCGGGAGTGCCAAAGCTGTCACCTGACATCGCCTTGGCATCTTGTCATATAACTTCTATCGTTTTTTCCCCCCAATCTTCAGTTGATGATAGGGTCGAATGTCAGCATGAATTCGGAGAGATGCATTATTGTTGGTACACATCAAGGGCAGAATAGTCCTGTCGGGGGAGATTTGCAACAGGGTGAGCTTTTCTCATCATCCATGGTATTTTCATTTCCATCGTCATTTGATTCATTGAGACTCGTTACTCGTCTACCGTTAACATGCTGCCATGCCATTTCTAAACTAAGGGAAAATCCGGCCGTCTTGATAGCACTTTATCCGATTACGCCGCCCCCGTAAAACCAGGGAAAAGCCACACGAAAGAAAGCAGAGGAGAGACTTGGTGTGTTTGGGAAGAGATGAGTCGGGAAGATATAGAACAGGGGGATGGGCATCGCAGAACCCAACCACATGTCAAGTAGCATCTCAAATAAGTCGGACAACACATCGATAATTCGATATGATCAGTGTCGTCTTCTCCCACTGCTGCTCTGACCTCCCCCGCTGCCAGTGCCATGGCCGCCCCAACTGCCACTGCGTCGGGTCGCCGTGTTCACAGTAGGTTGGACGACAAAGTTGCGAATGCCCATCTCACATGCCTGACGCAAAGCTTGATGGCGCATGCCACCCTTCATGCCTGTGGCCTTGTGACCGACAAATGTGTCGACGAGGGCGGCGCCCAGAGCAGCCGTGGCGACCCGCGTCCCTTTCTCGCCTATCCACGGGCCGGGCTCACTCTTCATCTGGAGAGCTGCTTGACTTCCCACTCTAAAGGCTGTCTGAGCGGCTTCACCCAGCGCAGCGTAACCGACAGCTGACTTGGCTCGAGGCCGAGCTGTACCAGAGGTGCCCCCTGCTGCACCTTTTCTAGGCATGGACCGTCCTCTGGCAGAGCGTTGCTGACCGCCGCCTGGTTGGCCATACCGCTCAGGCGAGTCATTCATGTAGCGACCGCGGCCACCCTGGCTGTGACCGGCATATCCTCTCGGATTTGAACGGGGATCAGCCTCGTAATCTACATGACGACCGCGATTTGATTCGCTACCGCCGCGGGGGACGCCCTCGTAGTCAGCGTAGCGCGAACGCCGTCTATCACTCTCGCGTGGCCCATCATTCTTGGAACGGCGCGACTCGTTATTATAGAGATCGACATCATCGTAGTCGGCGTAACGGGAGCGTCTGTCGGGATAACGAGGCTCGGCATCAAAGTCAGCATACTTGGAGCGCCTCGTGTCGCTCGTCCGGGGCGGGTGATAGGCATGCTGACGCTCCCGGCCGCGGCGAGAGGCCGGAGCATATGCGTCGAAGGCGTCGTCGTCGGCACGATGGTGAGCATTGGCGGGGGGTTCCCGGGCGGAGCGGCCGTGGCTCCGTGCCCGTGGTTGATAGGCGTCTTCGTCGTAGTATCGGTTCTTGCGACTCTTGCGATCTTCCCTCTGTTCTGGTTGGGGAGCGTAGGATTCCGGGACGGCGTCCCTGCGTGATTTGCGGCTCTCACGGTGTTCCCGTGGCTGTTCTCTAGGCTCTGGTTCGCGTTGATAGTTGTCATAGGCAGCCGGTGGTGCGGCAGGTTCTGATTTATTGCGGCGACGAGGACCAGGACTGCGTCCACGAGATGGATATTGAGCGTAGGGGTCTGCAGCAGTGTCGTAAGAGCGACCGTAAGGCTCGTAAGAGTCCAGGTCGTAGTCAGGGCCTCTGCGATGAGAGCGTCCCATTATTGTTCGAGATCGTCGGTTGGGAGGCCGGAAGGGGCAGAAGGTGTGCGAGGATGTGAGAGGATGTAAAGGTGTGGCGGGAGATGTGTGCTAGCAGGAGAAGGTGGCAAGGTGGGCAGATATCAAAGCCGGGATTGAGCCATATGTCAAGAATCAGGAGGATGGTAGTGTCGAGGGGGGAGGGAAGAAGAAGGGGAGGTCGGATGGTGTATATAATGGTATATAGTCACAAAGGTGGCCATGATGGGTCGAGGCACAGGGCGGGGGGAAAGGGTGAGGTGGGTGTCAAGGTGGGTGGGTAGGCTAGGTACGTGCTTAGTCTACCTGATTTGCTGGTAAAGGAGCAGTATAGGAGTAAGGTAGAAGCAAAGACAAGCAATCAAAGAGCGTTGGAAAGACGATAGACGAAAGGAACGAACGACAGCGAAGGGGGCGAACTGCAGGCCGTACTCCGTGGGCAGGCCCGAGATGAGACGAGACTCGAGGGGGATTGGGATAGCGTCACACGCCAGAGAGGATCGGCTGACCGCTGGTGTTTTGCGGGGGGGCTATTGCTGGCGCTGGCAAGTTGGGCCCGGTCCAGTCGCGTGCGTCGTCCACTGGGAGGCAGGAGACAGGTTCCATTGGAACGGGATGCGGGAGGAGGGGGGGGCCTCTTTCGCCTCACTGGGAGGTGCCAGCTTGCCAGTGTCTGCGTTTGGGCCACTAAGAAAGAGAAGTCAGGAGCACGCGAGACTTGAAGAGTGGACAGTTGAGATGAGGTATCACGGTATGTACCAAAGTAACTGATGGGGCACGAACTGTCCGAGTAAGGCAACGTGGAGAAATGCGCAGCGCATGAGGAGAAAGAAGGTTAGAAGCATGGGAATGGCGGTTTGGCGGCGGTTCATGGCCAACAATCCAAAAGGGCGAACCAACATTGCCCTTGTTGCAGGAAATGACAATTCAAGACGAATGCAGTGGAACCCTGCCCTGGGCTGAACAAAACAGGGTACCATCGCTACTATGTTTGTTACCGGTAGCCAGCCGTTGGACCGTTGAACTTGAACGGGCCTGCCACACGTCGCGGGAATTATCCATTGTCTTGGTATTATACGGGTTACCGAGTAATACGATGAAATGCCCTAGACATGGAAGGTCGGGTTACTTTTCTTAGTATACACACCCACACACACACTGCGAAATACACTGCGGGCAGAGTTTCCGTAAGGTACCGCAGCTGAAGGCTGTGAGGCATGGGGAAATGGTGCTAAGCAAGAGAAGGGGACCTTGTCTTGTGTTGAAGAATCACCCGGTCCGGAATTCGAAGCACACAGCACCGGTTCCCAGTACCTCCCAGGCGAGGTCGGGAAGGGGGAGACTGTAGCGCACCTCGGCGGGAAAGAGCGCTGCCGGCGGTGCTAGTCCCCCAAAGATCCAAGGAAGCGTTGTAGTCGTAGTGGAACTTTTGCCAACCAGCCAATGACGGGCCTTGCTCTTCTCGCTTCACAACTTGGGGCGATATGCAGGGTCCAGCCCGCTGCTCCTCTCCAGTGACGTCAGATGAGGTAAACCTGCAGCTGCGACTCCAACAACTCGCATCGTTGCCCACGACTCACACCTCTTGCTAACGAATCCCCGTCCTCACTCTACATACTCTCCGGACCCCTCTCTCCCATTACTTACCCTGCCAGAATGGCCTGTCGTGTCACACTGCGTCTGTGTATCTTCAGAACCATCATCACCAACAGCACCGCAGCCGGCAGTGCTGCATCCCCCGAGCTGATTCGCAATGCACGTTGCATGAGGTGCATCATACCCTCACGACATGGCCCTACGCAGCATTGATTCTACGCACTATGACATTGCCATGCTGATGGCCAACTCGCTGCTGTCCGTAATCATCCGGAACGCCTTGAATCAATTCTATTGCCATTTCTCCCTCAGTTACACCGCCAGTCCCAATTGGCCGGGATGCTCAATCCCTCAGCTTACTCCGGCACTGAAACTCGTGTCACCTACACCTGCTTGATCGATGATGTACAGTACGCATGTTGCCCGCATCATCAGGCGAGAGTGGCTCCTTGATACGCGCTTGATTCCAGAAGGGCCTTCAGAAGCCAGCAACCGATTCGCAACTACTCCGTATGCTGCTGCCAAAGCCAACCTTGCCAAAGACATCTGAATATGCTGGTGGGACCACAGAGTAGCCATCCGTGCTGCCCGGCGGATCCTCCCCCTGAACCAGCTTGGTTACCTTAGGTTCCGGGCGGTATTCGGCACCAGGACAGTCCCAGCGGCCGTTGCTACCAAACACCCTGCCGGCTGACGTCGGGTCTGCACGGATATCATCGTCACAGTGCTGCTGCTCGCCTCGTCATCTTTCCAGACATTCTACTTGCACCTGAGCCAGTGAAAAGATACTTTTCTGCAATTAATTAGCGCATAGAGCCGACAGGTCAGGGTAAAGCAGACTGCAAATTGAGGACGTGATTCTGCTCCTGACATGGCATCCCCAGAGATCGTCAAGGAGCCGCTGCAGGGCCTCAAATTCTCCGGGCAGGTAGGCACTCTCGCCGTCGTCACATCGTTGGAATAAGGTAAGCATCGTCACATCGACCCACGACAGGGCGCGTGAAAGGCTGAGTGGTTCACTTCGTTACTCACGCGCTAGCGCTGCAGTACATGACTTGGTCGCCGTCGCCCATACGCTCGCAAACCACAAGCGGACGCCTGTACTCTTTGGCGGTGAGATCCAGTCCACGAAAGGAGCAAGGAGTCTGCGGTGCGTGATAAGCTCCCTGTCCTTGTTGCTGTCTCCGTGTCTGCGCGGGATTGGGTTTCCCCCTAGGTCCCGAGAGATCGGTGACGTCGCGATGCGAATTGAATGTGACCCATCGAGCGCACGGCATCAATATCGCTGGCTCCCCAGGGAGCTGGTGGGCTTGATCGCCTCTAGTGGCCATCTGTGGACTGTGAAAGCTCTGGGAGAGGACCAAATTCCGTTCGTGTCATGCAAAAGTAGGGCCAAACAAAGACTGGCGAGTCGCGACCTCGGTCACCCTGGCTGCTCAGGATCACGATGATCTCGCTGATTGTCGATGAGAGTCAAGGAGAGGATTAAGTTCTGTCGTTTCCCCGCACCGGTCCTGGTGCCATTACCGGGGATTGCGGAGGTCGGATACCGTCCGACGAGAGGGTGGGTGCGATGCTGCCTCGTGTCAATCGCAAACATCGATGCTTTATTTGTCCAACCAGGAGGAAGCAATTGGCACATTGCTGGCGTTCCTGACGAAGGCTCACATGGGTCTGCCGGCTACGGCTCGACACAGCGAAATTTCAAGCGGTCGGGGTCCCGCACACTTGGTTCTCTAACAAGTGGGCGATTCGATGGGTTGCCTCAACGAACGGCACTAGGCGCAAGCCTGGATGACAAGACGGTTTCCTCCAAATTACCACCCAGTGAAGGCTTTAGCGCCACTTGGCTTGCCTTAATTCACCATCAGTCTCGAATCAACCGATGGATGACTCGATGAAGCGCGCCCGCCCGGCGAGCCGCGGATACCCCGTCGTCGGCACGGCCCCGCCCGGGCTAGAGGAGGCTGGGGGGGCAGCGAGGAACTCGGCTTCTCCCGTGATCGGTAGCTTGAATTCGTCCGGTAGTGTGGATACCGTTTGTGCCGTCGTTCCGGGATTGCCTTGGGAATACCGCTGCCGTAATTGCCGCCGTCGTCCCGGAGCCATGGGACGACTGAGTCGCCATAACTTGTTGAGTGGATTGCAGCCATCGGACGAAGTGAATAGTGGTGGTGCGAAACGCCGGTGGTGGTCGTCGTAGGAAGACGGGTGTGTGAGGCTACAAGCAACCTATGGATAACCGATGTGTGTCAGAGACATAAGGTATAGTCCGAATCTGAGAGGTTCTGTACGCCCGGATCCGAGATAGTGGTTTCCAATACCATACCAGTACTAGTATTTGTAGCGACTTCGTGCTTCCTCCATTCTTAATTCTCCGTGCGGTCACGACCGCGAAATGGGGCCAAGGCGAGTTCTTCGACATTAGTTCTTGTAATGTATCCATGGGTCGGATGCATAGATGCAATAGAAATCAGACATCGAGAAGAAGAGACCCACTCCACGTGCAAGCCTGGCAGCCGTTGCGGAAGTTGCGTTGGCGCGTTGGTCATCGTATCTTCAGCATTTCTGTACATGAAGAAAAATTGGGCCCGGCAGATAAGGAGAAGCAACGAGGCCCGTTTGGGACATGGGTCGTGTGTCTCTTGCGGCCTCGCCCAGCTTTCTGGATGCGACGTATTCCAGGTTAGTACCCTCCAACACGCCTATTTCTTCGACAGGCCCATCTGCTTGGCTTGTCACAGTATGTTGATGCCGAATTATGGATCGCAGCAATCGCCCGACTAACATACGTGGATGCCAAGCGACGCATAACAGAGATGTTGTTGTCATGAGAACTCGTTGTCCTCACATGAACTCTTTGTCTGGTACGGAGTAATACTTCTCGACAATGATTCATCTCGGTGTGATCTAGAACCGTACTGCAAAGGCACACTACGGATTAGGCTGCTCTCGAACCTCGCTTCGAGGTACCATCTCCCACCAGAATGAGCTGAGATGGATTCCCTATTGGAGACTCGTGACCGCAAGCTCGAGACGGCACCGCATCTGTGCTCGGCTAAGATCTCCAGATCAGACGAACGACAGACCCCCAAACTCGACTATTGCTGTGATAGAGGAACTCGTACGACGCGGCGCAAGCAGTTTGGTGGGCGCGATGTATATGATCAGATGTCGTGAAGGTAGCCTCTGCCAAGCAGGAGCTGTAACATGTTGTCGTTGGCTTGCTGGGTCAAAGGCTACCGCCACGGCTTCCAAAGCCTCATGCCCAGCAGCCAGCCACATATAGACAAAGACAAGCCGGCAACCAATGAGACCCTATTGCCGGTCTTTTGCAGAAAGAAGAAAGCACCGATGAAGTAAGGCATGTTGGAATTAAGTTCAACCATGCAAAGGCGGCCTGCACTGGCGATGAAGAAATGCGAGCCATAGTTCCCAGAATGTCTGTCGTCTATGAGACCTTGAAGTCAATGTCTTTGGCGGGTTTTTGCGGGGATGCCGGCCGGGCGGTTCTCCTCAAGTCTGTCAGATGGCGGTGGTGCGTTAGTGCCGTTGTTCCCCCTGTTTGGAAGTCGTGGGGGTGGGCCAAGTCGGATTGGGGGAGGCAATGTCAACGTGAGTCGTAATCAGTGGAAAGCTCGGGGCCTTGGGAAGAGGGGGGGGGGGGGGTTCGGGGGATTCCTATCGCCCAGACGGATGGGAGGCACCAGATTGGCTATCTGCTGACGCCAACTGAACGTATCTGACCGATGAATGGAGCAGACCGGTGACCGTGAAAGTGCACTCCTTACTCCGTCCGAACTAGAGTCGTCAAGTCGACGGTGCGGAAGGTCCAGACTTGATAAACCTCGTGGTGGTGGGCAGGTGCGCCGCTGTCCGAGCTGGGCGGCGGCCGAGTGCGCATTTGACTCTCATGAAGAATTTCGTGGCTGATCGAGAATCAACAGACGGCTCGAAGGTGAGCTTGTGCGAGGCAGCTTGGTTCAGCATAAGGCTAAGGAATGGGAGCGCCAAAAAGTGAGACATTCGATACAATGTGGTGGACGCGGGTTAGTTGGCTTGGCAGATTTCGATCGTGACATGGGTATCTCGTTGACCATCAATGAAGTTGACCAAAGAGGCGGGCAGACGCTGTGAATTCGCATACGTGACCATCGTCACTGGACAGACTGGCAGTTCAAGAAACCTTGGGACCGAGGCAATGGAAAACACGAGGACCTGGTGCCTGCGTGCCTTAGAACGAGATGAGGTCTGGAGATGGTAATTAGCTTATGGATGGAGTGGCTGATAAGGTTGACAGAACTCAGAAGGTAGTTGACAAAGGCCAGAACCCCCCGACCAAGGGGGGTCAGGATGCTTATCGCAGATGGCAGATGCGGCCCCGCTCGGCCACGGCCGCTCGCCCCGAGAAGAGCCTAGCTTCGGAGGTGGATCACAGCCACGGCCAATGGCTTCGGATTCAGCAAGAGCCCCGCTTCCGAAGCTGACAATCGGGCGACCGGTTTAGGTAGTTTGGTCGAATCGAGTGAGAGGACAGGTATCTTGCCTTAATTAGCTTTTCCGTCTTTCTAGACCTTTAGAAGGTTGGGTATACCTAGGTACCGTGCTGCAGTAATACGGCGCAGGTATCTGACTCCATGGCCACGGGAGGAGGGAACTCAATGGAAGGCAAGCTTGTGGGGCAGAGCAGGAGCAGGAGCAAAACTGAACATGTTTGAATACCTAGGTATTCGAACCTCGACACCCGGTACTTTGTTTTTTGTTTTCTGTCTTTTCAATGTGTGTGAGGAAAAGGCGGGGCTGGTTGCCTCGATCACGCACGACGCGCATGTTCTTTCCCATTGTCCCCTTGTCTCCCGCCGAGGAAGGAAGAAGAAGAAGAAGAAGAAGAGGGAATGAACAGCGGCAAGGGAAAGGGACGACAGCATTGACAGCGGGAAAGAGCAAACCCCGGGAAAGACCTATACATAGACACCTACATACCTCTCGGGCAACTGCCAACGTGTGCAACACCGCCAACACGTAGTATTCGTAACTTATGGTCCGGAGTACCCTTGGTAAGCTACTCCGTATGTATGTGTAAGTGCTAAGGCAGCTGAGATGGAAGAAGAAAGGAACCTGTAACGTTGAGCGGCTTCCGCCTTTGCCTGGGTGCAGTAGCACCGGAGCACACTTGCCCGGATAGTATGCAGTCAGGATCTAAGCCAGCTAGGTAGCTGAGGCAAGGTCGCAAGGTCGCATGGATCGGTAAGGCGCAAGTCAGCAGCATGTTCCATTGAGTTTAATCCTGACCTGACCTGACTGACACGCCCGGCGACGTGATGTTGTTGCAACTTGCCACGACTTTCTGTGGTGTTTGTACAAACTCTACAGAGTCCGGAGCACAGGCACAACACATACCTTATTTGAGGTGTGCCACCCTTCACTGGTTCTGAGTCCTGGCAATAGGCAGCGACTGTACTCCGTGCTAAGGTACGAGTATCACAACCAGCGTCAACACTCTGGAGCAGTCACGCAGTAAAGGCGGCTCACTCACCGACCAAAAAGGCCGGCCAGTTCCTTGCCTTAGCTCCACAGGTTCGGCCTGTTGAAGCAGGCGGGATGTATCCGCAATTCATTTAGGCACACTTACACTGCCTTAGCCTCTTCTGATGTAGTGCGCCACTGCCGTCTCTTTATGCTCTTTTGCCGCAGTACCTGTCCGACCTTTCTTGCCAGTTGATTGGGCTGGTCGCGTTGCGCAACTCTCTTCTCTGGGGATCTGGTCGGGTCACTTTATTAAGGCTACTCCGTAAGGTACTTTAAGAAAAAAGTTAGGGCAGGCCCGGCGGGGGGAGGGGGGGGGGGGACGCACGCACTTTTGTTGCGACGCTCATTTTGGCCCCGCCCTCGATTGATATGTGCTAAGATTTTCCACATCTGCTTGTCACTGGCGCATCAAGAACCATGTTTGCCCAGCATGCCGCTCTGGACAACCACTACCGACACCAGTCAATACCATCAATAGAATACGCAATACATACGGATACACGACGAGTACAACCCGATTGCAAATGGAACCCCGTCAAAACTTCCAAACAGCCTTCCATTTCCCCATGCAATACGGAGCATCTGCAGCCTGGACTGGCTTGCTTGCCTCGCCTCGCCTTCAGCTACCAATAGCAAATGCCTTCCGCTGCCGTCGGCCCCGGCCTACATCCATGATACATCTTTCATGCCTAAGCGCCATCTCTTTGTGCTTCGCCATCTCACAGTCACCACAATATCAAAGGCTGTTGTCCTTGTATGGCGTCTTCAATGGCGTCCGACACAGCGCATTATCGATGTGACCTGGCAAAAGGCAGCGCAGCTAGAGAAGCCACCATGCCGACGGCCCAGAGCTTCCCTCATCTGCTATCCGTACAGCCTGTTACTTCCAATTGATGATGCCGTATCTGGTTAGAAACTCGCAACTCATCACCACATGGCCATCGTTGGTGTCTGAGCTTTTTGGGCCAACTCTACTTACAAAGTAAACATATTCCCTGAATAGCGTGTTGGCTTCGGAATGGGGCAAGCCCGTTCACAATCCAGATAGCTGGAACGCTGCTTTCGGCCTGTCACTTCTTTCATCTTTCGGGTCCGATATCTTGCTCTTTGCCTGTGTGTGCCATTGGACGACATGCCGCGCCGCCGCCGCCGCCGCCATGCCACCTACTCCGTACACCACATGTATCTTTTCGGCGCATCCACAGTCCCACGTTTCACGCCCACATGGAGGAGCTCATGTCAAGGTATTCGGGCCCCATTGACCAGTTTTAAAGCAGACAAGCAGGTGCCAGCAAGAAGGCTGTGTCCACAATCCCACAATGGGCTCAGTCTATGGACTCCAGTGAGTCGAGTTGAGCTTCTCCGGCACATGGCTTCGCGCGCTTCGAGGCCGGTGCCGCCATCTCATGCCATGCCACGCCATGCCCGCCGTCCGTGTATGCACCGACTGAGACAAGAACTCGATGAAGTCGTTACGACTGCATGCGAGAAATAAAAACTGGGACCAGGATAAGGGCGTCGCGCTAGTCTTTGGGGAGGTTCGGAAGCTGGGCCCTAGAAGGGGGTGCCGTGACCCTTGGCTTGGCCTCGCCTTCGTCCATCGTCTACGCGGTAACTTGTAGGGTAACTCTCAGGAATCCCACCCCCCGGTTCGTCTCCCATGCCCATCTCTGAGTCCCATCTCACTCTCTTTCTCTCCCATGCCCATCCTAGCTCCCAGTTGCCATCTTGGTCTTGGCAACCTCAGCTATCCGGGCAAAAGTGAAAGTACACAGCTTTTTCTTGATCCACCACGCCTGGGCCCTTGCTATGCTGCCCACCCACCTTTTCGGTGATCCAGCAAATGATAATCCTTTCGCACTAATAAATAATGGCTCGAGATTTTCTTTGATAACGCGACTGGCCGTTGTCGTTCGTCCACAAGAGGAGGGGGGCGCGGTCCGTTGCCTCTATCCTGTTTATGAGCCATTGCCCGTGCCAGTCCTAGCCATTGATAAAAACCATCCACCGTTCCGCCCTCTTGGGTTTGTCGATGTTGTCTCTCTAGGCTCGCCTCCCATCCTCGCCCCCGTCGCTGTCCAGCATCCTCTAATCGGTGCCTCAACGGCCACTCCCGATTCCTATCTCATCTCATCTCATCCCCCTGATTGGGCTCTTCCCCTGCTCTGTCGCAGTTGTCAAGAAAACTAGTTAAGAAGCCCGGCTTCGGCTTGTCTTGCTTTGACTTGCTTTTCTCTACAGCTCAGATCTTCGACATCCGCGCCGCAATCTCACTCGGGCTTTGTCAACATCGATCAGATCTCGGGTCACATTTCTTTTATTTATTAAAGTCCTTGCCGATAATATTTCTTATCTTTGGCAAGACTACCTATTCCCAACCGTTTATCGCCATTCGAAACATTGCGGACTGGAAAAGTAAAGAAAGGACGAAAAATTTCGTGCAAAAATGGGGTTCATCCAGAAATGGAACGCCAAGATCGCCGCCGGCCCGGTCGGTCGGTGGTTCCAGCTTGAGGGCTCCGGCCATGTAAGTCGCCAATTCCCCAACTTCCCACCACAACTCCTTCGACATGACCACACGGCCGCCGCTTCTTTGCGCAAAGCGCGCAGGGCAAGGTGTCGCAATGATGATGCGTGACAAGTATGCTAACATATCATGAAAAAAGCCCCGTGAGCGCAAGGGATCACTCTTCTTCACCGAGATGCGCGCCGGTCTCGTCGCCTTCTTCGCCATGGCTTACATTATCGCCGTCAACTCCTCCATCGTCGCCGATTCCGGCGGTACCTGCGTCTGCCCGCGCAACGCCGACGATTTCACTTGTGACAAGGACCAGGACTACATGCTCTGCGTGGCAGAGGTCAAGCGCGACATCGTTACCGCCACCGCCGCCATCTCGTCCCTGGCTACCTTCTTCATGGGCCTCCTCGCCAACATGCCCGTCGGTTGCGCTCCCGGTATGGGCTTGAACGCCTACTTTGCCTACTCCGTCGTCGGTTACCACGGAACCGGTGCCGTCCCTTACCAGGTCGCCCTTACCGCCATCTTCATCGAGGGCTTCATCTTCTTCGGCCTCGCCCTGCTCGGTCTGCGTCAATGGCTCGCTCGCGCCATCCCCCGCTCCATCAAGCTCGCCACCGGTGTCGGTATCGGTCTCTTCCTCACCCTCATCGGTCTCACCTACAGCGAGGGTATCGGTCTGATTGTCGGCGCCACCTCCACCCCCCTCGAGTTGGCTGGCTGCATCGCGAGCGAGCAGGTTGACGGTCTCTGCCCGTCCTCGACCAAGATGCGCAACCCCACCATGTGGATCGGCATCTTCTGCGGTGGTATCTTCACAGTCATGCTCATGATGTACCGCTTCAAGGGCGCCATCCTGGCCGGAATCATCCTCGTCAGCATCATCTCCTGGCCCCGTAACACCTCTGTCACCTACTTCCCTGACACCGTCATCGGCGACTCCAACTTTGACTTCTTCAAGAAGGTTGTCGACTTCCACCCGATCCAGAGGACCCTCAACGTCCAAGAGTGGAACGTCGGAGGATACAGCGGTGCTTTCGGCCTCGCCCTCATCACCTTCTTGTATGTCGACATCCTCGACTGCACAGGTACCCTCTACTCCATGGCCCGCTTCGCCAACCTCATCGACGAGGAGACTCAGGATTTCGAGGGCTCATCCGTCGCTTATATGGTCGATGCCCTCAGCATCTCCGTTGGTGCCCTTTTCGGTACTCCCCCCGTCACTGCCTTCGTCGAGTCCGGTGCCGGTATTTCTGAGGGAGGCAAGACCGGTCTGACTGCCATGGTCACCGGTATCTGTTTCTTCATCTCCATCTTCTTCGCTCCCATCTTCGCTTCCATTCCCTCGTGGGCCACCGGCTGCGTGTTGGTTCTCGTGGGATCCATGATGGTACGCGCTGTCACTGAGATCAACTGGAGGTACATGGGTGATGCCGTTCCCGCCTTCATCACCCTCGCACTCATGCCCTTCACCTACTCTATTGCCGACGGCCTCATCGGTGGTGTCTGCAGTTACATCCTCATCAACGGCCTTGTCTGGGTCATCGAGAAGGTCTCCGGTGGCCGCATCGTTCCGTATAACAAGAACGAGAAGGACCCCTGGACCTGGCGCATTCCTGGCGGTATCCTGCCGCCTTGGGTCCGCCGCGCGTTCAAGGGAAAGAAGGACTTCTGGCGCTCTGATGAACACCAGCATGCCGCTTCCGAGCCCCAGCCCCTGGAGAAGACCATCAGCTCTGAGCAGGGCGGCTCTGTCACCGGCAAGGACAAGGAGATTGGAGAGACCATCACCCCCCATGGTGACAGGTCCTCGTCATGAGCGGAATAAAAGAAGTCTTTTTCGAGGAGTTTTGTGGGATATTAGTCATTTGAGTACCACATTGGGGAATTGGATAGGATACCCGAATGATGATGCATCTTCGTCTATTATTAGTTGCCTTTCGTTGAAAGTACAATAGAACCAATCTAAGATAAATGATGGATCGTCCCATCAGTGTTGATAACCCCATGTAATGATCAATCCCCGTAGTATGTAATGCGTGCGGCTTTTTTTGAAAATGCTCAGCGGTGCACTCAAGCTTCGTCCCTCTCTTTACTGCCATTGGAGACGGTTGAAGCACCATTACTAGCGGCACCTTGGTCGTCGCCGTCAGCGACGTCAAAAGCCTCGGATGGCATAGGCGTTCCGCCCTCGCCTCCAGCTTGTTCCATGGCTGCCAACCTAGCAGCGCGGCCTTCTTTCTTGCGCGGCACTGGTGCTAGAGAAGGTGTCAGCTTACAGCTTCTCGATGGCCCCCTTTAATCAACGACTTACCTCTTCCATTCTCCTGCACGTAGAATCTCCGCAGCAAACCGACAGCTTCGTCGCGGCCCCAACCACCTTCTGCTTCGAAACCTGGCTCGACGTTTCCGCCATCGCCACCTCGGCTCGCGGGACGATTGCTGTTGAGGGAACTCTTTCCCGACGCAGAGCTTGCCGGCCTTGGAGCGTTGGATGCATTGATCTGGATCGGCCTGAGAACAGTGACTGGGTTGGGGTCTTGGCGGGTGTCTGTAGAGTTCTTGTGGATGCTGAATACACCGCCAGTTCCACCAAACTTGTCGTTGACAGCGCCAAAGTAGACCTTCTTGATCCCAAGCTGCCTAAGAAGTCCGGCGCACATGACACAGGGCTCGACTGTAACGTAAAGAGTGCACTCTCTGACGATTGAGCGGTCGACCCGAGGATCGAGATGAAGCTTCTGGCCGTAAGGGTAGAGGTGACCTTTCCTGACATACTCGTCGTCATCCGGGAACAGATCCGATTCATCGTCAGGAACATCTACTTTGGAACGTTCGCTGGCCTGTTGGCGAAGCTGAGCCTCGACGGCCTCCTCACTATTGTTGGGTCGGTAGGACAGCAGTGCAGACAATGCCATGAACTCAGCATGGCGGGTACCGTTCCGGGTTACGTTCGTGGCATTCATGCCTCTCGCAATGACCGATCCGTTGTGGACAAGGACACAGCCAACGGGCGTCTCGTTGGTGCGCAGTGCTAGTCGAGCCTGGATACGATATTAGGGGTGTTCCATTGCTATGAGGGGACTTGCTGGTCGGTCTAGCTGCTTACCATATCCAATGCCTGATCCATTAGCATCTGGTGCATAGGCCTTTCGCTGAGAGGTGTGAGCGTGGTCTGGGGGATGGAGGCTGATGATCGCGGCCGACCGAAGGATTCCAGGCTCATACGGCTCAGGGCCGGAGCTGGAACGGAGACCACCGGGGCGCTGGGCTGGTTCTCCTTGTCATCTCCCGAAGCGGGAACGGGAGCCTTGCTGGAGGGATATAGAGGCAGCGCAGGCTCAGTCGACTGACTGTGTCGAGTAAGAACGCCAGCCATCTCTGCGTCTTCTTGCACTGATGTCTGCCCTGCCTGGCTTGGCTGTGCTTGGGCGGTATTTGTTGCTGGTAGTTGGGACGAGGGCGCTAAGGTAGGTGAGGAAGAGGATGGTGATTTGGAGTTGGGGGTGAATGAGGTTTTGAGGCGGCAAAATATGTTTTGCAGGAACTTGCTTGTCGAAGCCCGCTTTCCTCTATCTTTGTCCTGTGTTCCGGTTCGAGGCCCAGACTCTGGCCCAGGTCCACCTGGAGGCGCATCTGAAGAGGCAGGAGCGTTCATGGTGAATTTTTTGGGAAGGAACCAACTTGTTGCATGCCTTTCTACCCTGGGTACCACAGAAGCTCCACGGATTCAAGCTACGCAGTACGACTGGCACTAAGGTAAGGTGCAGAGAGCACTTGACGACTTCAGAGATGTAGACAATCGTTGCCTTCCCGAAGAAATGAGAATGGGGGCTATTTGCTCTGTGTGTCCCGAGTTAAACCAGAGCCGCAGCAACGGACTGGACTACGGTAGTCTCGTCAAGTAGACAAGAGACCGAGAGATTCTAGGCCGACGCAAAGTATAGCGTATTTCGATACAGGCCAATGTAGAATGTTGCAGGCTGCCCTTGTATTTGGAGAATCCCTGGCCTACTAGATCAGGTAGACATACACCCGAGGCAAGGTAAGTTCGGGTAAGCTGTGAAGAAGTTGCGTCTCTCACGAGAGCTTCCTTTGTCGCTGCTCTTCCTGTTCGAACAATGAATTGGGTTGTCAAGGGCTTTTGTTGGCACTTGACTGGGAAAGTTTCAAGACTGCAAAAACCGACTTTTCAAGTGTCAGAAGGGTTCTGTATGTCTCCTTATCTGACTCTATTGCAGAAGTCCAGGGCAAGGCTGTCCTTCAATACTTGTCCTATTGAAACGAAGTGTGGACCAAAGCCTTGAAGAGCACCTGAACTGAAACCATATGCGATACTGGGCGCTTGTTGTTTAAGAATTGCCCTGAACAGGACTTCAAGTAAGTGGCAGAGTGACAAACAAGGATGACTCAGTCTGGCTGTAGTCAGCACACGTCGCTCGAGACAATAAAGCAAATAAAACTATTCGCCTGGCTTGCTACTCACTATGGAAAAGGAGTATTGTTAGTCACGTAAACCCCTAGCTTTTTAGGAGCCAAGGTTGAATCAGTTTTGGCCCCGATCTACCCTATTGCCATGAATGAAGTTTGCATTAGGTGGGAACACATGGTATCACGTGACCCCGCTGTCAAACGGTGGCACTGACCACTTGAACGTATCCTTCTCAGGGTACTCAAGTTCGTGTTGAGATGAAGGACGAATCTGAAGTCCGAGGTCCTTGGCAAGCCCTTCTACAGCTTTGGAATGGTCGTGTCCGTATACACTGAGTGCACGTCGGGCGAAAGTCAACATGAAGAGGTGTGAGCAAGGCAGTTATATTATATCGTACGACGCTACCACCAAATTTAACTAGACTATACAGCAGTTCATACGCAACTGCTCCGTGTCCAGCATACTGGTTCCAGCCTGTACAACAGAACACAACCTTGCCCGATGATATAGCTGACGTGCATGCCATTCGTGAAGAATGCACGTCTCATCAAAAAACAGAGGGGTATCTCAGAAACCAACGCTCCCAATAGACAGCAACAAAAACACTACGACAACTATCATATCCATACAAGCCAGGGCCATTAGCCCAAGCCGCAGGTGGTCGACACAAGATCTCATGAGAGACCTTGCGCGAGGCCCAGAATCTTTATCCGCGCCCCGTTGACCGGGGTTTGTGCGGATTGGTTCTGTCGACAGGTACGTCGTAGTCTCGTGCTGACACAGGAGAGAAGCCTCGCGCCGTCGCTCAAGCCCTGCGGCTTTGACGTGGCGGTCCCAAGATGGCTCTGTTCCGGTCTCGAGTCATAGAGACTTGAGTAAAAGTGGTAGACCTTGTATATCGCTAGGCCAATAGCGAGTTGAATGAATCGGCCGGCGAACGCCTGTACCATGAGGACTTGCGCAACCAACCCGAGTACAGTCGCAAAGAGTGCCACGTATACCAGGCACTGCGACTTGGACAGCCAGTCGACGAGAGAGCGGCGCTTGCATGTCGAGCTACCACCCGCAACCGCCCCCGTCAGAATGCGTACCCCGCCTAGTACAAAGGCGCCAGCAGAGGAACGGGTGACGCTATGTGTGGTGTTGTGACGACTTTCTGACGACTCTGGCGTGGCAAGCTGGAGCTGAGCATCCGGAGAGACGCTGCTGGACATTCCGCTAATAATTGCTCCACGGCCATTGGCGCCATTGATTGTCCTCGTGATATGCGCGTAATAAGACGCCTCCTCGACGGCGGTCGAGGAGCGTGAGGGCGCAATGACTGAGGACGTTGGTAAACGGCCAACTACTCCTGGCAGTACGCCGCCAAATGCGGTGACATGTACTCCCGAAGAATTGACCGCAGCGCGGGACGTGGCATGTGGCAGTGGTAGTAATTGTGGCGAGCTTGGTTGCAGGGCTGGATCCGCAGGTCGTTGTGAGCGTACACTGCGGGATGTTGCATTGACGTCGGATAGGCTCAATTGAGACTCAGACACGGTCTGTTCAAATGTCAGAATAAGTTCAGGTTGTATCGTGTGAGGAATGCTTACCATCAAAGCGCCCGGAACTCCAGCATGTACTGCTACAGACGATGGACGGTGACGGTGACGACAGACCGCGACGCTGGTTCCTCCCAGTGCAGTTCGGTTTACTGGTACTCCGATATCGTCTGCCAAGTAATCATCTGGTGCCGTCGGAGAGCGACCGAGGTGCACTTGTTGCTGAACTGACGACTCGCCGCTTTGAGGTGAGCTGCGGCGCTGAGACACCGTGCTCTGGGCCTTGGTGGTAATAGTAGTACCAATGTCACTGAGCAGTGCAACGTCGTCGTCCAAGAAGCTTGGCTCGGGTGAGTAGAGGTTGAAGTCGACATAGTTGCTGATGCGTGGGGAAGAGTCCAGGTAAGGAAGCGCCGGTGGCCGGACATCGAGCTCGTCGGTAAATAGCTTGCTGACAACCACGTCTTGTAGGCCATCGGAGCCGTTCCGAGACTGGCTGAATACCATCGAGGGAGTAATGGGAGACTGGCTTGACTCGGGAGTGAGGTGTCCCGCAGGGTCGAAGAAGAAGTCGTACTCGAAAGGCGCGACGTTGGCGGGCTCGTCATCGAACTGAACGAAGGACTCCCAAGAATCTGCCATATCGAGCATGTCGAGGTCCGCGAGTGAGGGCTCTGTGAACAATGCTGGTGTTGAAAATGATGTGCTTGGTTGTGGTGACCTTTCGGTTGCTACTGGCGAGTCCCTCTTCGACGTCTTGGCCTTCTTCGCCGACCGCGCTGGAGCCGCGGCCGCACCCTGTGCTTGTGTGGTGGTGCGCTTCTTGTGGCTAGGGTCACACCTGACCTTCTTCTTCTTGCAGGCGTCGCATGCCTTGATGATGCGCATCAGATGCGCATGATCACGCTGCTCCTTGGTTTTGCAACCGCGAGAAGCAGAGTTTGTGACATCGCGACCATCCTTTGTCATGATCTTCATCCCAGGGAGGTGGGAGAAGTCGTTAGCCTGGGGCTTTGTCACAGAAGATGCGGCCCTCTTGGACGACTTGGAGTACACGGATTCCTGGCTGACGGACGCGGGAGTAGACGCAGAGGCTGAGCCGGGCGTAGACTGAGACCAAGACCAGTCAGAAATAACAGGGGAGACGAAGTTGGAGCTGCTGCTGGAGTTCTGCATGGGGCTAGATCCGGCAGAGGAGATGGCGGAGCTGCTGGAATCGCTGGCAACGGGATAGTACTTGAAGGTCTCTCCAGTGAGCTGAGAGAATGCAAAGAAGTCCATGGAGACGGTAGCTCGTTTCTCCTGAATGGAGGCAGAGCCGGGGAGGTAGGCGTTGACAAGGTCGTCGAGTTCCTGGGTGCCCATCTCAGGGTAGAACTGCAGAGACGCGCCAAGGAAGGGCTGAGAGATAGAGAAGCCTTGGAAGGCAGCGGTAGACTGGTTTCGTATCACGCCGGACATTGCGTTGATAGTGTTGGCTACGGAAGGTATGCGGCGGAATGTAGAAGATATGGTGACGGGGAATCGGATCCCTGCAGTAACTAAGACCGGATTGTTTCCCAAGTCTGCTGAAAGCTTGCTAATGAGAGTGGGTAAGTAATTGTTTGGCCGGTCTCATATCCTACATCAAGCTGCCCGGAATTCTGTATATGTCGAGTTGAGGTAGGACGATGTTTGGGGGGGGGGGGGGGGGGTTTGTCTGCTTTTACGTGAAAGTGATACAAGATACATCGTGAAGGCGAAGTGTCTAAATCCCCAGATCTTCCCACCGAGGAACTACATGCTGCCTTGGGAATCGCTTTGATACACCAAGTCGTATGGAGATTAAAGCTCACCTTGATAGAAAGCTCTCGTTCGAGGCGATTTCCAATATGAATTTGGTGTAAACCGGGTGATGATACTAGATGGGAGATTGTCTCTGGAGACGAAGCTTGCAAGGGGCAGGCAGTTTGTCAGCAACTTGGATTCCTCCTAAGTTGGCTGATGGGGTGTTGTTGAAGGGAAAAGTTGCGGGACAAGAGACGGATCAAGGGAAGTTCTCCAGCTTTGGAGTAGCTTCACACGGGTCTGCTAATCGACGTATTCGGCTTTTCAGTATTGAAGATTGGAAAGAGAAGTTCGAGAGGGAAGCGGGTGAGCCAGGCCGGAGTCATGGATGGTATTTCACTGCTGAGGCCGCAACTGGCTGTCCATCGGTACCCCAGCAAGGCGCAGCCGGTGGTTTTGATTGAGCTCGTCGGCGAGATGAAAGCGGTTTAGCGTAATGCGGACGGTGTCTGGGGATAAGGCCAATGAGAGATGCATATACGGCTCAAGAGGCCCACTTAAAGGAATCTGATTGGCTTAGACGCCCCACAACTTGTGAGCCGGGCGCTGGGTTTTCGGCGAGTATAATCGTCTCTTATTGGTCAATGACGTCCAATCTCAGGTCACGTGGTCCTGGTGACTCAACCCATAGCCAATGGCGGCCGCCTGAGGCTTCAGACAATCAGTCATAATCCGTCTGAGGTCTGACTGACCTGCTCTCACAAGCTCCTGCCACAAGCAACGACGTACCTGAAGGTATCCCATACACATCCTGTCCCTGTATTATGCACGATGACCCCGGGAGGAAGACGTACGGGTACAGATGATGCCAAAAGTTCCCCGGACGCGGCACAACATACTCTGTTCACTTGAGGAGGCTGATAGGATATCAATGGATCCTGTCGTGATCTTGTAAGCGGGGTGGTGCGCGGTAAACCCCACATACCACGAATCCCTTAGCTGGAAAGAGACAACCTAAGACTCCAGAATGCCAAGTCATGCCGGGTACATGAGGCTTAGAACCTCCAGACGAAGGAAATCAAGGTATCCGTACACAGTACAGAGTACACAAGCTTTATTTTACCTTCCGTTCCGTGCCGGAACCTCTCGGGGCTAAGCTTCCAAGGCACCTTTCGAGGCTTTCCACCTCTGGTTTGCCAATGCCACCACACATAGAGCGGAATCTGCCCGGTTGCTGACAAGTGTGTGGCTGGTTTCGCCCAATTGGTTCAAGGCAGCCGGGGTGTGTTACCAGCTAGCACAATACGAATACAGAATGGCTGTCTTCTGCAAATGGGCCAAGCACGGTACTTTTGCTGTGTTATGGGCGTGCCGTTGTAACGCTAGTCTGGTCCTTCGGATTCGAGGGAATCCTTTCGCTCCATTCGGCTCTAGTCCGCAGTCTGTAATGTTCACTGCCAGCTTCGTGCCAGCCGAACCAATTTACCCATGTCGTGAAGTCGGGACGATCGATACCGGAAGTAAGAGGGAAACTATTTCATATAAGTTCCTTCACTCACCTAGATCTGCTTTCTGTATTTACCGTCGCTGAAGAGAACTCGAATGAGTGGACAATATGATGAGACTCAGTTACCACGGAATGGGAGCGATTGCGTGGAACTTTGGTCCCGTATGAATTATCCTACCAATGTCGTAAAGCCGCCCTCACATACCTTACCGAAGGCATTGGTTGAGGACCTGCTGAACCGGAATCACAGCAAACCCCGGTGGCTGAATCTCTATACTTATCGTAGAAGTGATCCATCTGGCACTCACAAAGGTTTCATTCTTTTCGATAACAAGGTACTCAGATCCGCCTGGCACCTGATTCTGCGTAGCAGGTCACTATCACTAGTCACACAATAGCAAATAAAGTTCGGTCCAAAACTGGTCAAGGGTGGTCGACAACTGGGAGGTGCAACACCTGAACGGCCACGTACAATTTCGATATATTTTGCGCAGGATTCTTCATGTCAAGTTTCAGAACTGAACGGATTCTCCAGTATTGCCATAGCTGGATGATGGCTGGCTTGGTCGTTGTAATCAGACTAGGAAAAGGGTGGAAACGGGAAGAGTCGGCGGGAGACTGAGTGTGTTGCTGACCGTGTCTGTACCTCGACCTATCTGACATTTGCTTCCTGTCCCGAAGGAGTCGCAGTAGTTAAGTGTGTGCTATCTTCGTTACCAAGCTATCCCGGTATATGCGGTTTCGTTCGTTGTGTGCAGAATTGGCGAACCTTCTCGGGAACCTTGATTCTAATTGTAACCGTGTACCGGACTTACAAGGCTGGGATGCTTATAATCATTCGCTCGAATCCCCTAAACGCTAACCACTAGATGCCAGCCACGGCTCGACGATGAGGTGGTTGGGAGCTTGCCGGCCAACAGCCCCAAGCATGTAAGTCGACCTCGAAGACACAGCTCCAGACACCTCTGTGACGAACCGTGATGAACAAGAGAACAGTGAATTGTCACCAAGGCCTGTAAGGTAGCGGGGGAAAACGCGAGTGAATTACCCCGCTTGCACAGGTCGCGAGTTTGAGTCTCGTGAAAAACCGCTGCATCGCTACACCTGAGGCTGGTAAGAGTCTCCAGGGATTTGCGGAGGTCCCCCGTGAGGGGGCTGAGCTTTTTCATTTTGTTTCGAGTAGGTGAAATATTGCACGGGGCAAGGCAGTTTACGGCAAGGGCTCATAACATCTCATATGGAGGAGGGATGGACATGTCCTGATAGCATCATCTGGCCAATATCTCACTGCCAACCACGTGGTCTCCAACTTCCTCACACCGAGGCATACTCCCCTCCATCGACCGTTATTTGAGGTGAGCTTCACTTCTACAGCTCGTTCGAATGAACAGTCGATCTATGTAGTATACGTATATCACTTTCATACGGCCGTAGAGGTGTGTGTGCCTTGCAGCATTTGAGTATGTTCAACGAAGGACAACTACGTACAAACGTATCGACCAAGAGTCTCACAGGGTCAATCATTAATAGAGACGAATATTTTCACCAGGACGATGAGCGGCGTTCGCACCTATTGGCGAGCGATGAATTCTGCATTCGTTGTCGGGGTCTGCCCAATCTACAGGCTACTGGACTGTTTATCCTCGCCCCCGTTCATCTCAGCTGCTGGAAGGAACCTTCTACTCAGCTCTGACCCGGCTAGTTCCCGCATCCTAGGAGTCTCTGGTGTAATTCATCACTTCGCTGCCACCTGCGGGGGAGGGGGGAACGACTCAGGACTGATGTTGCGGGCAGCATGTTGAGCTCGATCTCGAGAAATGGAGGCGCATCCAGTCCATTTAATGTAGGGATATATAAATTCATTGGATCAATCCAAATTAGGTACTCGCTCTTCGCCGTTCTGTACCTGCGTAGCTTCATACTACAGTACAATGCTGACAGTGACGAAGTCCCGAAGATATCCTCACTTTCCCAGGTCAAGCGTAAGGCGCGTGCGAGATCCTTGAGATCTGTCTCCTAGGAATGCGACATGAAAACCGCGTCTCGAGGGTCGGGATCGAGGGAGTTCCATGATTCCACTTGCCTATCTATATGTTTGTCGAAATTTATCGCCCTGTTCTGTTGCTAGCCTTATCACCCAGGTCTTGTGCATCCTAACAAATCGTGAGCCTCTTTGCTCCAGGGACCTCCGTTTGCCCTTTGAAACCCAGGAAGTTTCTTTTTGGGCTCACCGGCCACCACGCCGACTTCAGCGCTAGTCCTTGCCTCTGATTTATTGCCAACTCTGCCAAGGTTCCTATTGAGAGCTGCGTCGAGGTTGGCCGCCAAGACTGGCTCTGGAACAGCGCCCATAGCATCTGACTTCTGTGCCGCTTTCCGGCCCCTCGTTGCTGGGTTCTCTAACCGAGTCGTTCTGGTAAGCCTTATGGCTTCTGCTTGTCCAATGCCATCCGACGTTTTAGAAACCGAGGAATTGGCTTCGGAATGACTATTAGTCGTAGCGGGGGCTTCTCTCTGAGGCGCTGCAGTCGCGGCCGAAGTTTCGAGGTATTTGCAAGGCGGTCTTGTGTTGAACGAGCCAATAATTTCCTTACTCTTTACAGTCCTTCGACCTAGAGATGCTAATCGCGGGCCTGGATTGACGTGAACCTCTTCCACGTCGTCTTGCCGGTCCGGGCTACGCCGAGCTTTCCGCGTCCTTAGCGTCTGCGCTGGCTGCAAGGAGTGTCCGGATGATTGACGACGTTCTTCGTCGGAGATTTCAGGCTGAACCAAATCCTCAGCCATCTCGTCGGGTCGTTTGTAGTCTTGCACTCTATCGGCCCTGACATCAACCTTCGGAGCGGCTTCTGTGTAGCCATCATGGGCCGAATTCCCCGGTGAACTTTCTATGGGCAAAACAGGGATCATTGTAGGAGTAAGTTCCGAAGGAAGGGCATCCGTTATGACCTGTCCATCTAATGTTGACGGGTTTGACCCATTTGCGTGTGAACTCAGTTGCCGTTTTTTGGTCTTCGTGGTGGCCTTCCTCGCGACCACCATCAGACCGCGTTTTTCTCTTGTCTTGATGCGAAGTTTGGTCTTTGGCTCTTCTGGATCTTCAGCCTCATCACCTGGTACCAAAGTCCTTTCTGGTACCGACGCTGCTGGTATCAATGAGGTGCTTTCATTCTCCGAGAGGTGTTCGTGTATTCCTGGCGCCTTCCTCTTTGCCGTTGCTTGAGCACGAAGTCGCACAGGTTGAGGCATGGCGCCCTTGTCAGGCCGATCATCTAGTCGGTGTGTAGCAGCTTCTTGTATGCCGTCTTGCGACTTCCTATTGCCTTTTCTTGAGTTTGTTTGCTTCGGGGCTTCGAGGCGACTCTCAGATTGATGACTGCTAGGGCCCAGCACCTCTCCAGGCTTCTCGATGATCTCCACGTCTCTTTCCACGTCTCTTTTCACGTCTCTTTCCACTGATACATCTCTGCGGACAGGCGTGCTTGGCCTCCTGAAGGGCCTTTGACCTAGCGGGGCTTGTCTTGCTAACGCACGGGTGTTACTTGTAGCCGGAATCTCTGACTCGCATGTTATCAAGGCCGTGACATTTCTCGCTGGCACTGCATCATCGTTGGTCAAATCAACGACTGCAGAAGGCTTTGGCCTGGATGAGTTGACGCCTTTGCTTGGAACAACCGAGCGAGGTGGTGCTTCCACAGAGGGAGCAACGCTTCTCGTTGTCGATGCGGGCTGACTTCGCACCGGGGCGCTCGCCGACCAAGACGATAGATTGAGAGTTGCGCCAAACAAGTTTTGGGCGTAGCCTGACTTGCTGGGCGGCGATATCTCTCTCCTTCTCCGCTTGGTGGGCCTTTGAGTCTCGTCATGGGGACTCGAAGATTGCTGAGCCATCACCCGATCTTCATATGGCGATGTGGTTGGGATCACGGCCCTCCCCTGTGGTCCGCGAGGAGTAGTGAAGACGTCAGACAAATGGCGTTGCCGATATTGGGCTTGGGGGTGCTGGACTGATGGCCGTGTGGGTGGGTGAGGCTGGTTTCCTGTATTTGCGGCAGAGCGAGCATGTCGCTGTTCAACATCCTTGGCTCTCTTGTCGAGGAGCTCAGTCAGGTCTTGGTCCTTGCTACCGATACACTCGGCGACTTGAACTATGACGGCTCCGCGCTCCAAGTTGAATTCTTCGCCTTCATCAAAGTCGAAGTCTTCCCGCCAGTGCATATCGCCGATGAAATTCCCTCTTTCATCGTAGACCATGATGCGCTTGTTGAACGTATGAAATTTCAGGCGACCGTCCTGCCATCTTTTCTGTTTTCTTTTCAGATCGTGGGTGAAGAGGCATATGTATTCCAACACTGGGGCGGCAATCGGGAGACCAGAGCCCATCTGGCTATTCTGGTTGCTGTTAAGGCTGGCGAGAGGCATGGTGATCAAGACGATAGCCGCGGCCCAAGGCAACGAGCCGCATGCTGCTTATTGTAAAGATAAGTTTAGATAGCGATATGCATGCCGTGCCTACCCACTGTCGAAGGTAGAGGTGAAGCCTGGTAGACGCGACTAAGTTTGGCGCGTGTAAAGGGCCAGGTGAGACGCCAAGTCACATGATTGGCACTTCCGGTTTAGTTGGTCCGGCCAGCCCGTTCCTTGCTCGGAGTTGCCTACTTCCTTCTCAATACCTCCGTTGCTAAAATGAAGTGAAGCAAGCAAGAGGGTGCAGCTTAGAGATAATTTCCTAAACTAGAAGTGTATGATGCACTCACCCCGCTCACATCATAATGAGGGTGTGAAAAAGGCATCAATCTTCAAATGGATGTTGTCCATCGAGCAGGAAATTGACGTGATGTCGTCTGTCAGGGACCCGGTGGGGGGAGGAGTGCTAGGTTCAGACGGTGCCCGCGGCTTCCCTTTCAGTTTTCAGGGCTTCATGGGATCTTCCTGGTTCAGTATGGGTTTAATGTATGGAATAGGTACCTAGCGACGCGCTCAGCACGCGTAAACATTGAGAAAAGAGCTTAGGCAGTTGGGTTGGCGCGATACGTTTTTCCACGTCGTGGCTAGCTTTCTGGATTCTGGTCTGAGAAATCAGCCTGACAGACTTCCGCAATCCTCCAATATGGGAAAGCCAAGGCACGAACATTCACATGTGTTCATGGGCTGCCGATGTCCCCTCATCTGCAAAGTATTCGTACCTTGCCTGACGGATACCTACCTCCATTTGCCCCTGGGATTTGCTGAGGTAGCTGACACTTCATGGCGGGGCAGCTTAGGTACCGTCAAGTCCCGTCTGAACGCCAAGCGGGCAGGGTGACTGAGACTGGGCCTTGGCTGTCTCCTTATGATGGAAGCCGGGTGGGCTGAAGCAGTGCCGGCAGCCGGCCATAGCTCTGGTACTTCGCTGTACTTTAGCCACCACAGGGTCACGACAAAGCTACCAACTTCGTAGGACTCAAGTCTCACCGCCTGGGAGGCTTGGTTGCCTGCTGGTTCGCACCATGGATTCATCATGGCCTCCAGGATTTGTATTGCGCGGGTCAAAGGCCAAGTTGATCAGAAAGACGGGAATCTCCTGGTCTCGTCCAAGGCAATCGCGACGCGACTCTCAACCAACTTCCATCGATCGGCAGCGACTCGATGTTATTCGGCCTGGGGCTGCTCTGCCATATCTTCGGTCTTGTTCCTTGTTTCAGTCCCCGGACAGTGACACGATACAGGTGGTTGGAAAGATACCTAAATACCTTACCCTGAGCCTAAGGTAGCAGTGGGAGCTGTATTCGTACAGAGCAAATACCCGGCAATGACACATAGCTAAGGTAGAGAATCCATCGACACGAATTAACAGCATGATATCTGTCCACTCCACAATGGCCGAGCTTCGTCTTGCGTATCCTGGGCACTTCCAGAAGCTGACCCGGTTGGTTGGGCTTCCCGTTTGTGCCAAAAAAGATTGGCGTAATTAATCCCGTCCCCCAAATTGCTCGGCTCCCCTCCTTGAAGTGCTAGAAGAACTATTCTTTCCCCGTACTGAGTCTTCGTTCGTAACTTTCTCCGCTTCCACGCCCTCCCATCCAGCGTCAGGTCTAGCCAGTCACCAATCCAAAGGTAACCATCCTCCACATCCCGCCTTCACGCAACCGCTACCTCAGCTAACCACACTAGGTAGGGAGCTAAGCACAGCCTTATTCGATGCTCTTCACCCGAGTATCTACCTACCTAGGAGTCCTACCAACCTCACATAGGTAGGCAGGAACATCCCGAGAACACGGCTTGTCGGCAAGCTTGAGCCGTTACTACTCGTCTGCCCACCAACGCTCTCTTGCTTGACCTACTCCTCCCAACAATCCAACCCCTCCTCCATTTTCCGACCAGCACTGCGACATAACCTCGCCAAACGCTGCCCATAGGTCACGGCTACCCCCTCGTCGCCATACTTCACCACTTGGTCTAAGGTGTTGGAAAAGTGGTAACATTCGCCTGTCCGTCGCTCCACTTGCGCCTCGCCGAGTGTAGCACTGCACTGTTACTCGTCCCCGAAATCGGAATAGTTGCTGCCTGCAAGCTACTCAGCCTCAAGATGCAGTCGATGCAGAGACAATTCGGCAAGCTCATGAACAAAGGGCCCGGGGACAATGCCAAAATTGCTGCCGTCTTACACGACTACGAAGATGCAGACAAACTGCTAGTCAAGGTACCCTCCTCTCACAATCATCTCAACCCGATGAGGTTCTCACATGTGTGTGATATAATCTTAACTCATGGGTCTCGTGTTGCTAGATTATCGAGAATACCAAGACTCTCCGTGAAGCATGGGTCACCATGGCCACTAGCCAGTGGGCTATGGTAAAGGAGTACGAGGGCTTGTACGACCCAATTGTGGGAGCCTCGGAGGGACATAGCCGCCCCAGTGTCCAAACTCCTCAGCTGCAGCTCGATCGCACTTTCAAGCTTAGCGGCGCCTACTCTGACCTCAAGGACGAACTGACCGAAGAAGTGACGGCCATCGATAAGCAGGTCATTGGCCCTGCTACCGAGGCCCATGAGTACATTCAGCCCCTTCGCAAGACTATCAAGCAGCGGGAGAACAAGAGGCTGGACTATGAGAAGGCCCAGGAAAAGGTCAAGAAGCTCCAGAAGAAGCCCGGCAAGACGCCGAAGGAAGATGCTGCTTTGTCAAAGGCCGAGTTCGAGATGACTTGCGCGTCCGAGGTAAGTACTTCATCACGCGGATCTGGGTTTCTGAAATTGACGAACCATGGTCGCAGGAGTTCCAAGTTGCCGACGGTCACATCAGGGAAGCTCTGCCTCCGATCATTGAGGCCGTCTTCACTTTGATTCCTCATATTCTGGCCTCTCATGTTACGATCCAAAACAGGCTTCTCGGGCTGTATTACACTGTACTTCACAACTACTGCGAAGATCACGACTTTCCTTCTCCCCCACCCCCAATGGAGAGCGTGATATCAACCTGGGCAGCGTCTTTTGTACCAATTCAGAAGGAGGTGGAGGCTATCAGTTGCATAGCACATGGCAAGAACTGGAGGCAACCAGTAAGGGTAGGGGACGACGGCCAGGGCCGAAAGACATCAACATCGTCACGGAACGGCTTGGGTCGGACGCCTTCTGGCATGAACGAGGGTGCAACACCGACCCCTCGGACCATGCGAATCCCCTCAAACAACGGAGGGAGCCGTCCATCTATGGCGAGGGAGCCGTCACCTCAACCTAGCCCGCAGTCGAGTAGCACGAATGTCTCGCGGTCTCAGCTCGGATTGCCAACCGACTTCACTACCGCCACGTCCCTTGGGAAGACCCAGGGTTCCCCCAACGTGTCGCCATCATACTCACGTACCCAGTCCGAATATTTCGGTCACCAGTCGGGGCTCGTCCCCGGTCAGGGGAGTCTGGCAGGGAAGAAGAAACCACCACCGCCGCCCCCAGCCAAGCGCTTCAAAGCGCCGGAAGAATTTGTCGTCGCCCAATATGACTTCGCAGGGAGCAACGGAGATCTGAGTTTCAACGAGGGAGATATGATCAAAATCATCAAAAAGACAGACACAGATCAGGATTGGTGGGTAGGCGAGATAGGTGGCGTACGGGGCAGTTTCCCTGCCAACTACTGTAAAGCTGCTTGATGCCCGATGATGAGTTCGAAATCTTCACATATCCGGGAGAACGATATCGTTCAAACATATCGGCAAGGAGCATTCATGGAGTACTAAACAAATGTGAAGGTGGAAGTAGTGTCTTGTTCATTTTGTCCTTCCTCCCCATCTAGTCTATCCGCCGCCCTCTCTGTCTCATCTTGAGCGAGGGCGAAAGGTGCGGAGTAGGAAAGAATAACACCGATGCGATGGCCCGCACGAATCTAATTCCGCAACGAGTGTAGAGATAACGCCGCAATCCATGCATGCATTACAGATGGCTGGCTCGGCTTCAGATACATCCTCCGCCGGCATAACCAAACTATACTGTTCCCCCCAATCCTAAATAAGAAAAAAAAAATTCAGCTTTGCTGTAATAACCAGAGGGTATCATAACCATGAACGATCGTCTTAATCTTGCCGACTCCATTCCGTTTGTCTTTTTTTTCTTCTTTTTGCTGCGTATCTTTCTCCCCTTGCCTTCTGTCGTCCTCATCTGAGGTAATGTGGCCCCAGATGAACCACGCCACCGTAGCTTTGACCGACGAGTACTGGCATCATTTTTTTGCCACTCTAGAAAACTTGCGGACCCGCTTCCACCGCCGGCGAAGTTGCTCCCTCACGGCGGATCCGGTCTTCCTCGGCCCGTAACACGCGGGCAATCTCATCATTGCGACCCCGATCGAGATATCCACTCTGCCCTAATCCTACCTCTAGATCCATCGGCGTCACGGGTCCCGGGCTTCCTAGTGGCAAAAGCCTCGGTGAGATGGGTTTGTGGACGCCGGTGCTTCCGATATGGTGTAAACTCGTCAAGGGTACCCCATTCAAGGTAATAGTGGAGCTAGGAACCGCCGCGGTGACTTGACTTGGTGAACTTCCAAGCACTTCGCTCGCCGCCAGTCTCGCCTGGGCGATCATGTCTCGTTGATATTGTTGTAGCTTGCGGCGGACCTCGGAGTCTTGTCGTGAGGATGACCTGAAGGCCTCGCGTGTTGGGATGTGGCCTTCTGATCGTGTTGACGATACACGGCTCGGGGGTCCAGAAGGTCCTATGCGGCCGTCTTGACTGCTGTTTCGCTCGTAGTTCGAAGGGTAGTACTTGCCCATTGGCAAGGATGTATCGTGAACGCCACTGGGGATATACGAGGTAACGGGTGTGTTGACGCCGGATGAACCTGAAGGGTCGGCAGCGCTCATAGGAGAGAGATGGATTGATGGCGCCATGGCTGCAGATCGGGAAGCGCCACGGAGGTCGGCTTGAAAAGAAGAGTCGACAGTGAGAGAAGCGGCCTTGTGTCTAGGCAATCGACCCTCGGTTCTGGTTGATTGAGGTTGAGGGCGAGGGCCAGAGGTAGAGCCCTTGGGATCTTCGTGGAACGAAAAGTAACCACTGTGGTTTCAGTGTTAGCACACGGCACTGTATGTTTCACCACCAAAATGCAGTGATTTTGAGAAACAGTTGAGTGGAAGAGTAGAGAGTTAAGGTTGGCTTATTCGGGAAAGACGTTGAGGTGGCGGCGGGAAAGAAAACTAGAACTCACCCAGAGAGGTCGCCACGGGCTGACAAAGGATCGGGAGGTGTGGGCGTGCAGGCAGGTGCCGAGTTTATCTTTCGAAGAGTACTAGTCGTAGGAGACAGGTCAAGAGGAATTGAGCGAGTTCGATTGTATCGTGCAGATTGAAGAGCAGATAGGTCGAGAAGACATGGTGCGGACGATTCGCCTATTAAAAAGAGCCAAAGGGCGGATTAGTCTCGAAGGTATCCTCCTCTTGAGAACCTAAGCAAGGAACATGGATGTGTAAAATTCCGATCAAGCGTCTTGGGCCAAAAAAGGAAAAGAAAAAAAAAAGACTGCGTAAGAGAAAGGAAAACACACTATGTGCATGACGCAACTGTAAGGGTCCCTGGTGGCCATGCGAGACGGGAACGAACTTTCTGGGAGAGGTGAGGAAAAAGGGCTTAGGGCCGGGGGTGACCCCGTCGATAGCAGAAATGAGAGTGAATGATGACGATGTTCTGCCATCTGGCGGGCAGGGTCCGTCCCGGCCGAGTGAACCAAGGCCGCCGCTTAGCAGACCAGTCCCCAAACGGCAACCCAGCGTCCCAGCCCCTCCGGCCCCTCCCCACCACCTCAGCCTGGATGGAAGCATCGCATCCCCATTACTTCACCGCGTCAGTTCCGCTCCTCAATCTCCAAGAGGGCGCGGACCAGACCGAACGCAGTGAAGGGACCTCATGCTGATACCGACATAGCGTTTGGTGCGTCCAGAAGACAACGTAGTGGCGCGCCATCCCCACTCCCTAATGGCCCCAAAGACACCACCTGATTGCAGTGGCACAGCCCAAAGCTATGGGAACGTCAGGCATGGAAGGCCTTGGGCCTTTTTGCACACAATGCCATAGTTCTCAGGGCTTTGGTGTGAAGTGGTGATCCGTATCTGGTCATGCTGGAGCGAGCAAACGAACCCAACGTAAGCACTACTAGGACCTCATCCTCGCGGTACGCAAGCACTCGCACACGCAGCCATCAGGAGAGTACCTTTAACCCAATGGTGGTCATCGGCAAGTCGGCGACTCGGTGTTGCGTTGAATTGAGGTCACTAGTGAGGGGCATTGGCCACTCACTGCTCATCGGAGTCCATCCCGCCTGCTCATCGGGGAGGCCATATCTCCTCTTCTCCGCCCTCCCTCTTGACTGGCTCAGACTGTAGGCTGTACTCTCGGTCCTGTCCCTCTGATTCGATGAACGGAGGGGTTTCCTCTCATCTCGGCAGTTATTGTAACTCCAGGGACAAAAGGTCGTGAGGAAATCCAAGACAACCTAGTCTCCAAGGCCAGCTGCGAGCCACGGTGCCACGGTGCACTGCGCCGTCGTCATTTGACCCTAGCCGACTAGCCTTCCTGACTCGCTGTCACAAGTCTAGGGACAAAAGTAGTAAACCGGCTCACTGAAGCATTGGGCAATGGGCGCCAACGTCCGTCCTTGTCGGCGCCGACGTTGCGGTCCACGGGGGGGCATTGACGGCTGGGTGCAGGTACCGGAGTGCATGACAGAGAACAGCGACCGATTGATCAACCGAAATTAACAACACAGGAACAGAACAGCCCACAGCCCCAAGTGCGACAACCAAAGAGCAGACAAACAGGAGACACCTAGGGGCAAGCCTGCAACAGTGAACTGAAAACCCATGGAATAGGCGGGGGAAAGGTCCAAAGCTGAAGTTGGAGATAAATCAAAAGTGGGAAACTGATAAACTTGAAAAGAGCATAGAATAATGGCCCGACCTATAGCAAAGAGCTGAAACATACCTTTGGGAGAGCACAACTCGGTGGCGGTTGACATCCTGAACCCATCTTGTCCTGACTTTGGCTTTTCGTACGCTGGCGTATTGAGCCCAGACATGAGCAGGTCATCGGCGTCGGAACGGGATCCTGTCGAGACGACCGAAATATCTGAAGAGTTGGACAAGGTTCTTCCAGTCATTGCAGGTCGGGATCGCGCCCGCAGGTACGCTGGTGGTTTGAACGACCGACCCAGACTCGCCATGGTTGATTCCTCCTTGATGATTCCTGATGATTCTTGGTGCTTGTGACGATTATTGTTCATGCCATGTGCTGTGCCGTGCCGTGCCCCTTGTCGTGTAAGGTGCTTGCCGCAGACTCTGTTTATGAGCAGAGGCGGGAAGGGAAATGGAAGCTTGACTAGATGAGGTTGAGGCTCATGCGGGTGCGGCGTGTCGGCGTCCTCGTCTTCGTCCTTCGTCCAGAATGAGATGTGCGTGCGTTCGTTTTCTTAGCCAACCTCATTCGGTTGGAATCCTGTGCTGGCGGGTATGGGCTTCCAAGGCTCTCTCTTTAACTGCACGTCGCCAGACGGGCGCAGGATCAGACCAGAGAAAGCGGGTAATTTGGTGGATATGTGAGGCCTGTGTGGAGGTGGATATCATGTAAGAGCAAGGGCATGTGTGTGCGGTGAGGGAGACAGTAGTCGCTCTTTCGTCCCCTCCCTCCGTGTTGCAGGTGATGGATTTCGACCTGACAGGGGCCCTGTTGTAATTGCGGAATGAATGGCTGCGATGTGCTTGAACTTGTGCCTCTGGCGTATCCTTTGCCCACTGGCTGTGGTAGGAAACCAGTCGCTGTTGCTGACTTGGAGTTGTTTCGTGTAGAAGGGGCCAAGTTACGTCGGAGTAGTAGTTGCAGTGTTGTAGTTGAGGAAGAAGGGTGTTGACGGATTTAAAGGCAGCCGCTATTTTTGGAGTGGAAGGTAAAAGTAATGCTTCGCTCCTTGGAGGCTTTTATTCATCAGGGCTCGGCTTGCATTCGGAAACAGGCTGGTACTCGTGTTGGGCAGACTGCAGGGTCCTCTATGTTCGAGCACAAAAGAGATGATCTTTCTGCAAAGGGTCAAGAGCAATGGATGGCATCGAAGGATCAACGACGAAGGCGCGTGGAAGGGTGTTGGCGTCTGGGTCTTGCTGGGTTTACCGAGTATCTCACATCTCAGAAGGTATCCATTCGTAATGGTGTGTGGGTTTTGGTGGGATGGTGCGAGATGCGGAGACCGACCAAACGGAATGAGGGAGGCAAGGGGGAAACGGTTTCGAGGGTCTTCTGTTGCTAGCTTCCATTGGGTTATTAATAAGGGCCGTTGACTGTTAGGTTGGCCGTTCCACTGCTCCGGGCACCTTATCTTGCTTCGGCCGTTGAGGTGACCGTATTGGAGGGGTCCAAAACCGTCGGACCCGAGTGCCGTAAACGAAATACGTACCTTGATGTAGCTGCGCAAGGTGGAAGGGACCGTAGGTGCTCCGTACTCAGATGTCCGGAGCATTGTGGAATAAGTAACGTCTTTGGAATGTTAGAGTCCGGTCGGCTCAGTATCATAACCAACATGGTTCAATTTGTATCACAAAACCACCTTGTTGTTATTTCATCTGCGTAAGTGCATTATCAATTCGAGGGTCCACATGGTAGGTATCTCGACAAACGTGCTCTTCGGTTCTCATCTCCAAGATCGAGCAGGCACCGTCTTTCCGCAAGGTGCCTTGGTAAAGTTCCCTCTCACCTGCATTGACTTACGACGTAGAGTGCGTACCTATCTTTGGATCGCACATGCAGCAAGGTACCTTAGTATTCGTGTGGTATCGTCATCAGCATGACAACTACGAGGCAGATGCTAGAGAGCCTCCCCGTGACAACATTCACATGGCAGCTCCTTTTAGCCTGTATACCCTGCGATCTGAGGTTCCTGCTGCGCAAGGAGCTCAGCCGCAAAATTGAGGTTGGCCATTTTCACCGCTTAACCTACACTATCTTGACTTACATCAGGAGCCAAATCATCCAGCTAGCACGGAACTGCTGCCGTCGATCTTTCATGTCGATCATCACCGGGTTTTCCAAGCCTGACGAGAACCACATCGAGGCCTGTGACATCCAGTCGGATGAGCTCTCGTACACACACGAAAGAAGGTCGCTCTTATCAATCCTGATACCCATGGCTTAGAGCCTGTGGCTGCGCGAGCGGGCAAGTGGCAATTCCACGCATGTATGCCATGGAGGTAAGACTATTCTCCTACAAGACTATTCTCCTGTCGAGCTGGATGTAATAGTGGCTGCTGATTCAGATTGTCACCATCTGCCACCTGTCTTTAACTACTTGCGGCATCCAAAAGCGATCGAAGGCCTTCTCCAGCCCAGCAACTCCATTGCAAAGGATCGGACTGTGCCACCTGAAAGCCGACCCGCGCTGGACGGAGAGATAAAAGACATTCGGTTCAACGCTTCCGCACTGGCTACCCGGAGCCTGCTCGACAGAAACCGACCGTCGTCCAAACGTGTCGTTCAGCAGTTGTCTCTTTTACCCCTCATGCTTTCTCCTCCACTTGTCGCAACATATGGACGGCACTGTCTCTGCTACGGTCCAAGTATCCATACAACCCCCTCCGCCTTCAGGCTTTCGGTCCTAGCCGATGAAACCTCCGCATCGTCGGGCGTTTATGACTTTTCACTCCATCCCGCTGCTACCACTGGCGGGGCCCACGTTGTGAGAGACAGGGAGCGGAGGCTGTCGTCTTAGTGTACATGACGCTAGAGAAGGACCAGAGGCAGAGGTTGAGAGGGTCTTGGGATGCCCACTTGATTCATTCATGGGCCATGATCCAATCACCCAATGCATGTCCTGGGCTTGACCTTTCAGGCTTTGAATCGGAAGCAGCAAAAACTGTGCTGATCTTGCCGCCGATCGCTTCCGCCTTCTCAAGTTTGAACAGCCGCAAGGCCGCAGATGATTTTAATGGGTCGATTTTTTGCCCAAGGTTAGAAGCGTGAAAGGATACAGCGGGTGCTAGGCACCGCGAAACGGCGAGTCCTGTCGGCTCACTCCTATACCCTGGGTTTCCCGGCTTTGGTTGATACTGAAGTCTCACTTTGCCGACTGCCGCCTTCACTATCGTTGTTCGCTCTGAATTTACAACAGGGGACGTCAAAGCGCACCGACCCCCCCCCCCCCCCCGGGTCTTCCGTCGCTTACATCCCGCTTGCGGCTCTCCGACGGTGGGATGAAGGTCAAGCCTCAATGATGCCCGCCACCAAATGCCCTCTTAGATCTCGTCACGGACTTATTCCGCTAGTATTTGCGGCCCAAATTTCCAGTCTCTAAAGTGTTGTAACGCGAGGGCCGCTCAGGTGCATTGGGCCTATTCAAGAATGTTTGGCCGGATTTTTCTGAAGCGCGCTACCCTCGCCGATATCTGGTAGAGATAACCAGCGACGAGCGGACTGTCAGGGTCGCCACAGACACTACGTCACAGCGCAGCGGAGACACGACGTTGCTTAGTGCCTGCGGGGTTGGAAAACATGACCCCTGGACCCCTTGCTTTTCCTATGTAGGACTTTTGAGGCGCCGGGCCTGGCGTGCCTGGCAGTCACGCAGTCAACTGCATCCATCTGGTCCAAGGAGCGGTAGAACGGCTCTGGTACGCTAGATTTAGGAGGAACACCTCCGGGCTGTGCATTGCTAGATGGAGACAGCGTTTTCATGCACCCACCGCACGGTACAGCACTCGGCTCAAGAGTTCCCTGAGGGTTTCTGGGGCCGTCCACGATGGGATGGATGAAAGGGACTTGAGGCGCAGCATTCTTGTAGAGTGCCCCTTGGAGACAGACGATCTTGTAGGGAGGATCGAAACTCTAAGGAAGGCAGAAACGCGGGGCCGCTCACCTCCGGCAGGGACAGCTACGCCGGCGCCGACGACGGCGCGGCGTGTACGATTCAGTCGTCAGGGTTTTCGAAGGGGGGACACACGGTCCCCGTGTCAGTACCGGCCGGCCCCGGCTAAGGAAGACGGACGGGCGTCAGGCTGAGCATCGTTTGTTTTTCAGTAATCTATTCGTGACTTAATTCTTTTCAACGCAGGTCTAGTCACCGGTATAATCTCTCTGGCCTCTCACGTGGGTAAGTCTGGAGCATGTTTGCAAGGGATATGGTGACAGTCTTATGTGCCTATGGTGAACAAGTAAGTCGGCAACCACGGATTTCTTTTCTCATTAACCTCACAGCCAATTCGGACAGCTGGTGTTCGAAGACGGCGACTGACTCAAGGATCTCTCGTAGGATTGGAATTGTGGAAAGAAAGCAAAAATACAAGATAAACCTCGCCAGGGTTTTGGTATCGTGTTTGCGGCAGAATTAAAATACTCCAGAACACCGGCCTCGTAACAACATTATCACCGGATCCCGAGCGTTCACCTCGACCATACACTCGCACAATGCCCACTTTCATCTACTCAGTAGACGAGCTCTAGAGCTCTATCACCCCTTGTGAAGTAGGCCACGGTTCGCTTTGAGCATTGTTTGTTTAGACCTTTCCACGGCCAGTGAAGCGGGTGCGGCGCTCGCGGTGTCTCCACCAGTAGGCGGCAGTCGCCAGGGCGCTGATGAGCCAGATAAGGGCGTTGGCCAAGTCGACCCAAACGGCGTTCTTCATGCGCTGAATGCCGCTGTCGCCCTCTGCGTTCTCCTTGATGTACATCTGGCAGGTCAAAAGTTAGTATGAGTAATTATGGCGAGAGAGGGCAGTGGGTAGGTTTGCATCGGTAGGGAACTGGTTTCGGTGTACGTACATTGCCAAAGAGACCGAACAGGGCGATCCAGAGGATGAAGAGGATGGCATCCCATATCCAGACAATGGCGAAGCGCAGGATGAAGGGAATGAAGTACAGCAGAGCCGTTACGGCGGAGAGAGCGCCGACCACGACAGCAAAGACCTGTTTTTTGGGGGGCGTTGTTAGTCCTCGTTTCTGCATCCGAAACTCCCTGTTTTTTTGGAGCATGGAAGATTTTCTCACCCATTTCCCGTCGGTGTAGCTCCCTTCACTTCTAGCGCGGTTGAGGTCGACGGCGTAGAGGCCGCATACGGTGACGGCCAGAACGAACTGGAAGAAGTGGAGGACGGAGAAGGCGAGGTAGCTCGCTGCCATGCCGAAGAGGCCCATCTCGGACTACGTTTTATCAGTGGTTGACCGCTAGATTGGAGGAGTCGTATGTGTTGGGTAAGAGTTTTTGCGGATTTGGAAGTGTTGGTTTAGCGGAACGATGAGTTGAGGTTGGGATGAGCGATGGTCGCAGCTTCACCGGGGTAGGCTGGAAGGGAGAGGGGGGTCTTATTCAAATTAAGGCTGCTGCGAACGAAGTTTTTTTTTCTCTACTACGGGAACAGGCGTAGTGGTGAAGGCAACCTTGGCAGGTAATGATGACACCAACCTAAAGTCGAGCAAGGTGATTTAAGGTGGGCAGGGTCAGATGGAAGGGTAGCAGCGCCAGTTGGTTTAATCACACCACGAGGAGGGCGCTAGGGTGTGGGAAAGACACAAACAGGTTGATCGCCATCTTGCTTGTCTCAAACCGGTCGGATTCCCTCCAAGTCCCCCAACTCCCAGCGCGTCCTTGGTAGGAAAAAAAGAGGTCAAGAAAATCTGGGAAGATATGAGTTGGTCCCCTATGACGCAGCACGAGGCCTTTAGCGCGGACGACGAGCCAGTCAGGAACGCGACTACTCCTCTAGGTGGGAGGTTCGCGTAGTTTTGGTGCAGGGGCCCAGGGGGGTGCTGTCATTGCTGTCATTGGATGTGGCCGTCTTCTTAGCCCTGAGAGGTTCCCGGTCTGCTCCTTGAGGTGTTGTTCAGGTCAGGGCTTGAGGGCTCAAGGTCACTGGCTCATGGAGCCATCGACGGGCAGGTGTCAATCTGAGCAGCTGCCGCAGCTTGGAAACTCTGCATGTTTGCTCTGCTGGCCTGCGTCAGGGGAAGGTGCATGCATCGAGGACGTCAGACCTGTCAGGTACGAGATGAGATGCCTCTACTCTTTGGAACCAAGAAGGAGGAACTCGACCTCATTAACACGATGAGTTGACTAGGTATGCAGTAAGGTAAGGTGGGCATCATCGGCAGCATCTGAGCAGATTAGCAGTCTCACTTCAGCTGTGCCAGACAGTCACCTGGCCGTAATAGCACAGCGCTTCCATGACACTGGTCGACTGGGCCCTCGGACGATGTGACATGACCCTACTATGTAATTTGACCTAGATTCTGATGTTTTGAGCACTTCCGACCCAAGTACTCCTCCCTGTTGTCGTTGCTCTTGGACGGCCCGAATCTGGCAGTGTTGGAAACAAACCTCGGACGGCACCTGCCTAATGATGACATTTGTGATCGATCTTTCATGTTTCTCATGTTGCTGACTGGCCATGTTTCTGAGCTGCTGATGAAGACTGCCCGCAAGACTGGGTGAACCGAAGCGCTGGGTTCCTACCAAGGTAGATCAATATACGGACACTCGGTACACCCAGTCGGGCCATTCTTCACCTCGGCAGGTACGAGAGTTAGACTCCGTGTTAGAAGCTATTTCCTGGCCTGTTCTACATGTTGCTCTTGCTTCTCCTCACCACATATCCACTTCCACATGCAGGATAAGGACGGAATTTGTTAGTCAGTTCTCGGTGAAGAGAGCAACCTGGATTAGTTGACCTTGACTTGATGCTGCTTCCCACTTACGCCCAAAGGCGCGCGCATGTTGGCCCAAAGGTGGGCAGGTCCGAGCCTACCCAACGACATGCCTCGGATGCCGCAATCCTCCCCCGCAGAGGCCACATCCGACGATGCCCATTGCCGCGGTGCACCCATCTACAGAATGCGAATACTCCGTACACACTACCATTAACCAGATCCAGTCCACAACCTTGTTGTTCATCTCATCCGTTCCACAGCGTAAACGTTGACCTCTCGCTCGTTGACTTCCCCTCCAACTCGTATAGCAACACGAGACAAGCAGAGACAACACAATGACGGAATCACGCCCCAAAGTCGACCTCCCCACGCCCCCCTTCCACCAGATCCCAGGTCTCCCCAACTTTCGCGACGCCGGCGGCTATCCCGTCGATGCCCTCCCGGCCGGCCGCATCGTCAAGCCCGGCATCCTCTTCCGCTCCGCCGAGCCCTCCCGCCTCACCGACGACGGCGTCGCTCGCCTCCAGAACCTCAACATCACCCACGTTTACGACCTCCGCTCCGCCATTGAGCTCGAGCGCCTCGCAAAGGCTGGCACGAGCTGCGACGTCCGCGAGTGGCCCGGCGCCACCCGCATCTTTGTCCCCGTCTTTCGGGACATGGACTACGGCCCCGAAGCTATTGCCTTACGGTACCGGAATTACTCTAGTAACGGGCCCGAGGTGAGTTTCTTCTTCTGCAAGCCACTCTGTGAGATTATGTGTGAAAATTCTAAAACAAACGTTTCCGTAGGGCTTCACAAAGGCCTACACCGACATCCTCCGCGCCGCTTCGGAGGCAGACCACCCCAACGACCCTTTCCACACCATCCTTTCTCACCTCGCCTCCACCGAACCCCCGACTCCGCTGCTCATCCACTGCACCGCTGGCAAGGACAGGACGGGAATCATCTGCGCCCTCATTCTCAGCCTCTGCGGCGTCTCGGACGAGGTCGTGGCCCACGAGTACAGCCTCACCGACATTGGTCTCCAGGATCGGAGGGAGGAGATTATTCAGCACCTTCTCGCTACCGAGGCCATGAAGGGGAACCCCGAGGGGGCTAGGCGCATGATTGGATCTCGGTATGTGCTTGCTCACCATCACTCAATCACCTACTGTACCTATTGCTAAACCCCGCTCAGGAAGGAAAACATGCTTGCAACGCTGGCTGCACTCCGCGAGGAGTACGGTTCAGTCGAGGCGTATGTCCAGAACAGATGTCGTCTCTCGCCAGACGACATCAGCCGTATCAGGTCAAACCTGGTAGTAAATGCTGATGACGGACGTAAAGTAGTCGACTGGGTCTCACATACAAAGTATTTGCTTTGATAGGAAAAAAAGGGCTTATTGGAAGGAATAAAATGAATTTCTTGCTGGGCTGGATTGAAGCTTCATCCTTTGAAGCGCGCCCCTCCGCTTGAGTCCGTCGTCATATAGGGTTACATGTATATAAGTACAGTTGATAGACACAGACGCTTTATCGTAAAGCGTCCACACGAGAACTGAGCCAACATGACTTCAGTTCATCTTCTGATTGGTTTTAGTGACTGTTTTTGAGCCGCTTCTCCTCCTCCAGCGTGCCGTCGCCGGGTGTGATGTAGTCGGCAATAGGCAGTAAGGCCTGGGTTGGACACGTTCAAGGCACCGATGTGGGAATTTTCGTCTCGCCCTTCCTGCGGTCATAGAAGGGGACACCGTATCTCCAGCCGACGCCTCCTCTGCTGCGGCCGTTCTTTCCGACGGTCTCGACGTTCATCTCCTTGAATCTGAACTCGAAACGACCGGTATCAACACGCGTCGTCTCCTCCTCGACCTTTTCGAGACGCTTGCGCTCTCTCTCGACCAACCTGTCCTCCTGTGCCCTCGTCTCGGCGCGGAACTTGCGCGTCAGCTCAGCTCTGTCGCCGCCGTTGGCGGCCGCCCTCCTCATGTCAATGAGCTCCTTGTGCGGTGAGCGATCGTCAATCGAAAGCATGTTTCTATGGAAGGCCTTTGCGGCGTCTTCTCTATTGAATTGCCGCGACTCAGACACGGGCACGAAGAGTTGTTGCATCGTGAGCTTGTGGACGTGGATCTCATTCACGGGCTCGTGGGGCCTCTGGTCTCTTCCTGCGTCCGACAGGTAAGTCTGGGGAAGCATGTTCATGATGGCCTGGGCATAAGGTCGAGCTAGTGGTTTGCGCTGCGAAGAAGGTTCCTCAAGTCAGCAAAGACTGTATACGTCTGAAATGATGTGCGAAACATGAGTTGAGAATTTAAATAGTAGCAAATCAGAGAGGCTCGCAGTGCCAAGGTGTAACCATATGTTGCGTCTTCAAGACTAATCGAATTTTGGAAAGTTGATCATCATGATGCTGGGGTGGGTGGAGGATGAATCCACCGAAGGGGGGATTTGATGGATTAAATGAATGGTTATGCTTACCTCTGTTACCCACTGCTTCTCGATCTCCTTCATCCGCACCACGGCAGCGACGCGGCGAACATCGATACCCAGCTCCGCCGAGACGAGCTTCAGCGACTGCTTGGCCACCGTGACCCTCCGGTAGACCTCGTCCCTCAGCCTCTCGCTCAGCACGGGTTCGCTCCGGAAGAACGGGTTCATCGGGAACGGCTGGTCCCTGGAGCCGCCCAAGTAATAGACACCGTTCTCAGAGTCTCTCAGTTTGGCACCTCTACCAAGCTTGAAGAACTCGTGCATCCTGTGCTGCGCCTTGCTCCTTCTCGACTGGACCGGCGTCGTCGAAAAGGCGCATCGCGAGCCCGCATACGCGGCGGCGGACGCATCGCACCACTTGGTCGCGAGGACCAATGGCGACAATGACGAGCCCGCTCGTGCCGACATTGTGTACAAAGCAAGAAAAAAAGAAAGGGGTATTATCTCGACGCAGAAGGTGCGCCGTGGATTGCACCGATTTTACGGCGAAGCAACCATTTGGGAGCTTAAGTAAAACGTGGGTGTGGTTGTTTTGTGAAGAAGGGAGACTTTTTAAAGCTCCGACCAATTTTTCTCTCGTTTTCTTAGGAGAACGCGCACGGACCACATCGCGGATAATTTGCCTTGCTCAATTGGCCTTGTGCCTCAGGACAGGACAGGACCGAAAACCGTCTCCCAAGCTCCGGACTCAGACCCACCTACCGGTCTTCAACATCCGTCTTCCGGTTATCAGATAATCCCGTCTTGTCCCCCCCGTTGAGTACAATCGATAGAACTCAGATAGGGTGAACTCGGGTCTGGTCAGGCACCTCTCGTCATTTTCTTTACCGTGCAAACGTCTCTAGAGATCACAATTGAGCCATATCCTTCACCTCAATACAGTATACCTACCAGGCCAAACATGAAGTCACGATCAATGCGTGTCATCTCAGCAAAATCCTCTATTATATGCGTTGCTGAATCCATTATGATTATTCTCTCATGCATACGCGCTCTATGGTATCATTCTGCGCGTCCCTCTTCGTATATTCTATGCGGGGCATCTCTTAAACCGAACCGTTGCGTCCATGCAACCAAACGACGAGTAGACTTGGACAAAATGCTGGTCCCTTGCAACAGAGATGAGCACCAAGCCTGCTATAATCATACCTAAGAGCGGAGTCCGTCTGTTGCCGTCATGTTCATTAAGCCAAGTCTCATGAGAGACCATTGGGACAAAAAAGACTCATTGAAGGCTCGCAGTACCACCAATACTGTGGCCTTCAGCAAAAAGTGTGGCGAAAGCCGTTGTCGCATAACCACTGTTCCCTGCTAACGCTTCTGAGCGTTATTGCATTTCTATGCTGGCACCGAAGTCATCGACAATCGATTCTTCTTTGCTTTCGTCTTCAATGCGGCCGATTTCTTGGCTTCAGCCTCGTCATTCTGCTGAGAAAAGTCTTTCCATCTCCTCCAGCCATCAAAATCAATGAGTGCCTGCATGCAACCCCATTCCATGACCTTCCTCTCTAGCCAAACGAAGTTCACGGGCTATAGTTATCACGTTAGTATGGTGGACTAGTAGGCATTGAAGTGTAGATGAGTACCAACCTTCGTAAGGAAATCGTTGCAGCCAGCCGCCAAGGCCTCGTGTCTGTCGCTTTGGAGGGAGCTGGCAGTAAGGGCCACGATAATCACCGGACTTTTGAAGAGCTCCATATTGGTCAACTTGTCCTTCTCCTCGGGCTCGCCATTCGGGGCTTCAGGTGCGCTACCTGCCGACGAAGAGAAGACACCAATCGAGTTGACTCTCTCCAATCTGCGGATCTCCCGAGTGGCTTCCAATCCGCTCATGATGGGCAGTTGAATGTCCATCAGAACAAGATGGAAACCTCCGGTCCTCCACATGGTGACGGCATCTCGGCCATTGACCGCCGTTTTCCACCTAACCTTCAGACGCTTGACGAAAGCCTCAAGCAGCTTGAGGTTGATCGGGTTGTCCTCTACGATCAACACGTTGATAGGCGGCACACCGCCATTCAATATGCCAGCGGGCAGAGTTGGATGATCTACCGTTTTCTTCTTTTTAGGCCGAGAACTTGCTGGCCTAGGAGAAGCAATCCTGGGCGGGGGAGTCGCAACTCTCGCAGGCTGTACTTCCGGAGCGGGCGGTGTCGGAAGCGGTGGAGCAGCCGGTTGGGCGTTGGATTGCTCCGAAGTGTTCGACTGCGTCCGAGAAGGCGGTAGGCGTGGGTGGAATGAGTGGGTGGGATGTGCGGCAGCAGCAGCTGCGGCCGCCATGGATTGTGCATTGACTTGGTTCAGTATCGTAGGTGAGGAGGTATGGGTTCTCCCAAGACGAGGGCGTTCTGGGCGTTCCCTGTAAGCACGAGACCTCGTGCCTCCCGGCGAGGGTATTGGCGGTACTTGGCCTGTACCGAGAATTGCGATCGAGTGTTGAGTATGCGCAGTGAGGGCATGCGCTGGATGAACTGGATGGGCAGGATGCGCGGGATGTGTTGCAGGGACGGTAACAGGAGCTACAACCGGCACTGGTAGATTTGGTGACGGCAGAGCAGCCGCATTTGCAACCGGAGGGAAATATCCCTCGCCAGCTTCGGAGGGCCGGCCTTCGTCGTTGTAGTAAATTGTTGTAGCATGAGTTGGGGCGCGCGGTGATGGCCTCGGTGTGCGCCGGGCTGGGATATCAATCACCAGAGCCTCTTCGACATTCTGACCACCAGGGAAGTATGCATCGAGTGTACGGCCCACGGGCTCCTCGGGGCCAAGCATACGATCTTGTCTCTGCTCTCGCGGGCATATCCGTAGTGTGAGATCGGGGGAATCGAAATGCCTGCCCAACGAGTTGGCGTACTTTCGTAAAATCATGTCGCGCACGTCATCGACCAGGTCGTCCTCGTTGACAGTGATGAGTGTGGCAGAAGCACCGGGGCGCCTAACCCAGACCTTGCGGGTGACCATGTTTGCGATGTTGGGGAGCAAAGAATCGGCGCTGGCTGGCCTAGCTTCGTTTTCGACACGTCCTTCGAGCAGATTTCGAATCAGAGTGGTTTGACGATTAGGTATAAGACTTTGTCGTCGGGGAGGCGCCTCTGGGCGGGAGGACAAGGGCGAACTCGGTAGGATGGCGGTTGCGAGAGGCGTCGGGGTGCCGAGGGCATGGCTGAGGGGATCGTGTTGATCGTCGTTGAGGTCCTCGGCAGAGACCGCCTGAAGGGTAACGGTGGGAGCTGCGCCAAATTTTGGCGGTAGTGGCTGGTGCGAGTGATCCGACTGCGATAGATGAAGTCTCTGTTTTGGGTCGTCAAATCCGGGTGGGGTTTGGTCCTCGTGGATGCTTGGGAGGTTGTTGAGGGTAGTGGGAGCTGCGGTAGGGGGAGTGGTTGTGGTTGCGGTTGTGGTTGTTGCGGCTGGGCGTAGATCGTTGCTGGCAGTCAGTTCGCTAGCTAAGCGTCCTTGAGACGCGGCGGGCGGCATTGGGGCCAGCGAGTCACGGTCGAGGTCGAGGTCGGGGTGTGGCTTATGAGCGTCCTGATCGTCCCCAGTCCCGGTCGAGTTGTCTCTGACCTTGTTGCTGGCGCTGGCGCTGGCGCTGGCGCTGCTTGCGGGTCTTTGATCGTTGTTGGTACCCGTAGTAGCTGTGACTATGGGATTCTCTTCCCTTACTAAAACCTCGTCGCTGCTGAGAGGTGCATCATGAAAGTTATTTTCTTCATCACCATGACTGTCGTGATTGATTTGGGGCTCGTGGCGTTGTTTTTGTTGGTGGTCCAATAGATGGGACTTGCTTGAGGACGACGACTGTGGCGGGAGCTGCCCTTCCTCACTGTCGGCTTCACCCTCTGCAGCCCCAGCAGCGGAACCCTCAGCCGTAATTGCCTTCAATTTCGGCTGCAGCAAGTGGTCGCCATGGCTGCTGCCGGGGGGTTGTAGTGTGGTGGACTGTGGCTGTGTCTGAAGGTGATGGTGTGGCTCGTGTGGAGTCGGCGAGCGCGAGGGCAAGGGCGAGATTGGCGTGTGAGGCGGGTGGTGGGAGCTTGCTCTGGACCTTGGAGCCGAAGCGGATGCAACGGCCGAGGATTGCCGTGTGAGACTCGTCCCATCAGTTGCCTGGGAGTTGTGAGCATCGCCGGTGCTCTTGTTGGAAGCTAGAGATGGGGCAGCCGAATTCCTCCGTGAGAACTTTGCCCGGAGACGAGCTCTGATATCCCCAGCAGTACCCATGGGTATGGGAGGGTCACATTCAGCGTGCGAATGGGAGCGAGGCTTTTTTTTCTTCCTTTGGGACGGGACGGTACGGTGTACGACGGTACGTTGCTCAAATGAAATTCGGTGTGGTATCGTGTCTTGCGCGTCTTGTCGCGTGGTCGCCGCCGTTGCCGTGGACGTGATGGCAGCCGTGTGCCGATGGACTTTTGTTCCGGCGGGTCGTCGTTTCCTTGGATGATGGATCAAGTGGACTGAGGTTGAGACACGCCGAGAGGAGGAGGAACGGATGGGACGGGTGGCATGAGAGGTGGGTGAATAAGTGGTATCAGGTGCCTCGTACTGTAGCCTCTCTGACTGCGGCGAAGAAGAGGAAGAGGATGAGGGGGGAAGGGCGATTCTTCCAACGTAGATGGACACGGTGAAATACGGTATGATACGGTGAGGTGAGTTGACAAAAGTGGAATGTAAGTGTGGTAAGTACAGAGTATTAAAGGGGGATGACGGGCACCTGGGGAATTGAGAGGCAAGACAAGACAAGAAAGAAGATGTGATAAATGAGTGAGTGAGATGGGCCTAGGATATCCCAAAAAGGAAGACCGGGCAAAATCTCAGAATGAAAAGACAGAGAGGAATGAGAGGGTAATGGGGTTGAAAACTTGAGATACCCAACTCAGTACTCAGAGACAAGAGGCAGAGACTAAACGGGAAAAAGAAAGACGATGCAACAGAAAACAAGTAGAAATGGTGCAAGATGCCTAGCTTTGCCGTCCACTAAGTCAATGCGAATGGATGTGAACCACCAGATCAAGTCCAGTTAAGCACCAGTGGGCTGGCTGGCTGTCATATCCCGGGGTCGCGCTGGGTTGTAACTTGTAGAGGGAGACTCGAGAGACAGAGACACAAAATCACAGACAACACAGAACATCCAGATATGCCTTGACAGCCCAATATTACCATTCATTCGTAGAGAGAAAAAGGGCAAACGACGCGTGGGATGGGATACCCATGCGGCTACCACGCCTTGCAAAGTGCAAGCCCACATGAATGGTCCATGGATCCGTAGACCATCCGTAAAAAGGCACCTAACCGGCTTCAATGTCCGGCTCAAATCCTGCTTTTTCCCTCCTTTGTATCTCATTTCCCGTTAACAGCCAACGTTTTTCTCGCCTTCCCCCCTATTAATTGGCCGTATTGCTCTCTGCGCCGGGCCACGTCGATGTGCCTCCGCCCCACCCCCAATAAACAGCCAATTGGCCTGCTTTGAGCAGCCCGACCCTCCCGTCCAAGGTACCTTACTCAAGTGCTCCATACCTCAGTATTGTCACTTATGGAGGATATGGACATCGAAAAAAGCGGACAATTCCACTAAACGCCCTATTAATTCCTTGTGCAAGGACAAGAGCCTGAGGATATCCTCGTTCCCCAGCCACAAACTAAGCTCCCCAGTACCGTGCCCTTCCATCGAGATCTTGCACCCGCCTGGCCCGAAACCAAGGATATATCGGCTGGTAGGCAAAACGTCGATCTTCGACAAGGTGTTCTGCAAGTCGTGGATCCAGTGCTTTCGTGGGGTTCTGCAAGTTATCAAATCGTGCGAGTGCATTTTGTCCTGCAGTCATATTATCCGAAAAGATGTACATCTGGATTTGCGTTCGCACCCAGGAGGGACTTCCTTACTTGAGGTACACAAGTACCCTGTCCCTACCTTTGTCGCGACCCACATTTTAAACAGTGACATCTTTCATCGCTGAAGGTAATTGTAACCAGACACGAACATCTACAGTCTCGTCTAATCCACTTTGGTGCCTTCATCTACGGAACTCAACTAAAGCCAGGTTTCCTCATATCGTATCTGTGATATTATACGCCTACCATTTATACTTGATTCCGAAAGCACCTGGCCTGAAGTGAAGATGCCCTCCTTCACAGAGCCTGAGCATCAGTCGCAAAGTCTGCCCTTCGAGAAGCCGACGCCACGTCCACCCAGGTCGCCAACAGTAGCCAAGAATATCCGGTCTCGAAACCGTCGTCGAGAGTATCTAGAGAGACATCCAAAGTACTTTTCTGACGCTGAACACGAGCTGGCAGGTCCGTCTCTCCGCATACCCTTTCTTCCTTTTTTCTTGAGCGGTCTTGGTGACTTGGACATGCGGGATTTGGTTTCACTTCACTATCAACTTAGCTAATGTTCTTTCCAGACCCCCTACTATATGACAGCTTGGTTCGCAAATTCCAGACACCAGCCGAGCGTGAGGTCGAAGGCAAGGCCAAGGGCTACTCTGGAGTTCTAGAGAGCTCCCTGCTCAGGGGCGAGGCTCGTCTTGCCGACTTGAAATCATCAACTGATAACACTACAACGTTGGAGCCCGCGAGAGATTTCACAACTGAAGCCGATCTTTCCAAAACAAAGACAAAGGAAGATGGCCTTCAGAGATGGCATGAGTTTCTCACGGAACGTTTTGTCCGAGGCCACGACGAGGATTTCGATTACAGTCTGATCGACGACAACGAAGACTACGACGTCATGGAGAGACGTGATGCCGAGGAAGCCTGGTTCGATGAAGAGGATCCCGAGTGGGCCAGCGATGCAGACGAGGGAGCCCAAACCACACGGGGCCAAACCGGCATTCAGGACTTCTGAACAGCTGCTGCGCGGCTGGTTGAGCCGAACCAGCACTGTCAGCTGTCTGCGCATCAAAGAAAAGACCAAGAGAAGACTGGAACACATGATGGCGAGCCAAAGCGCAGTCATCATTGGCGGTTCTGAATTCAAGCTCCCTTACGAGCCGCACCACTGCCACTGCGCTTCTGAGACTTAGGCTATATCGCCGTGCCTTGATGAATGCTAATGTGCGGCTGACCCTTATTTTCAGCAGTCGGGCGTGAGAGGGAGAACAATATCGATGATCAAGCTTTGGACCCAAAGAGGACGCACCTTCATGTCCTCACTTTAGGCTTCCAGACTTTTCCATCCCACGATGCTAAGCAACCCGTTCGGCCTCCACGAACCTTGCTGACGCCGTGGAGGAAGGTCCATAGGCGAGCGGACCGCAACACTGCCTAATTACAAGTTCATTGAGCCACCTTTGGCTCAATGGTGCAAGCGACGGCGTATCGTAGCCATGGAGTCACAAAGACTACCAATAACCTACCGACGGGGTTCGAATCCTACGCTGCCTTGTGATTTCGGCGGTAAAACTTGGGTAGCGCGGGGTCTCATCCTGAAAGGGGCGAGATTGAGCGTCCAACATTATTTTCTTGCATTTTTTGGTATTTATTTACTATCCGAAACATATCTCAGTCGAAATCAAAATACGATAGAAATCATGTTGGACGCTCAAAAGAAGTGCCTTACGGCGTTAATATGACTTCACCAGGACCAGCATGGCACACAAGAGATTGGTTTTGCATCTCCCGAGAAGGTCCACGGTTGGCCCACCGCAGCATCATGCACCTGTATTGGATTGCAACTGTCACCAGTGTCCAGGTTCAGTCCTCCAACTCGTGGTGCGGGTGGGGGGTGTGCCCAGGATGGGGTAAACCGGGAAAATGCGCTGGGTAAATTCAAAGGCCGCTGGCTAGTCGTCCCGTGTTCCACTCTGCCGGGCCAACATCACCACTTTCACATTCATCCAGACGCCTGAACCCTTTTGACGGTGGAGAATACTCGAGGGCAGCTATTTGGCATATAAATGATCACCTCCCAAGGCTTTTCTTTTGCGCCCCATCGGTCTCTGCAGAATATCCTTGATCGTCTTTGTCTTATTGCAAGTAGGCAATCTGCAACATCGTCCTATCCTATTCTTCAAGACACCCAAAGTGGCATGCTTGGTTTCCCCATTTGACCCCAATTTCACCAACAACCACCTTCAACCCCCGCATTCTCTCCCCCGCACTCCCACTTTCTCCCCTCCCCCATCCCACATACATTCACAATGGCGCCCCTCATCAACCACCTCTACACGGCCGACCCTTCAGCCCACGTCTTCAATGGCAAAGTCTACATCTACCCATCTCACGACCGCGAGACCGACATCAAGTTCAACGATAATGGAGACCAATATGACATGGCCGACTACCACGTCTTCAGCACATCATCGCTGGATCCCCTCGAGCCCGTCGTCGACCACGGCGTCGTTCTGAAGACCGAAGACGTACCCTGGGTCTCGAAGCAGCTCTGGGCTCCCGACGCCGCCTACAAGGACGGCAAATACTACCTCTACTTCCCCGCCCGCGACAAGCAGGACGTCTTCCGCATCGGCGTCGCCGTCTCGGATAAGCCCGAGGGCCCCTTCACCCCGGACCCGGAACCCATCAAGGGCAGCTACAGCATCGACCCGGCCAGCTTCGTCGACGACGACGGCCAGGGCTACCTCTACTTTGGTGGTCTCTGGGGCGGCCAGCTGCAGTGCTACCAAAAGGGCAACGAAGTCTTCGAGAAGCAGTGGCTCGGCGCCCAGGAGCCCAGCGGTGAGGGCGTCTACGCGCTCGGCCCGCGCGTGGCCAAGCTGACGGGCGACATGCACCAGTTCGATGGCGAGGTCCAAGAGATTCAGATCCTCGCGCCCGAGACGGGGAAGCCCATCCTCGCCGACGACCACGACCGCCGCTTCTTCGAGGCCGCGTGGCTGCACAAGAGGGACGGGCTGTACTACTTTTCCTACTCGACCGGCGACACGCACTACCTCTGCTACGCCACCAGCGAGAGCCCTCTGGGCCCTTTTACGTACGGGGGACGGATCCTCGAGCCCGTGCTGGGGTGGACGACGCACCACTCCATTGTCGAGTTCAAGGGCCAGTGGTGGCTCTTCCACCACGACTGCGAGCTGAGCAAGGGCGTGGATCACCTGCGGTCTGTCAAGGTCAAGGAGATCTTTTATGACAAGGACGGCAAGATTGTGACGGAAAAGCCGTAGGGGTACGGACGATGACCAAACTGAAGAACATTCAGAAGAATAAGTAAATAAATCTTGCGTCACTTTGTATCAATAATAAATTTTGGGATACACCTCTGTATTCACAGATGTTCTGAGTTGGTTTCATCTATATCCTCATCATCTCTTCACAACCTAGACTCTTTCCCCGACTTCCTTTCCCAGATCCTTCCGTCCCAAACTTTGCATGTCTTCTTTACATGACCAGGCTAAAATGATAACTCAACATTTGAAGAAATTGTATAATTATCTCACACTCGGGGATGTATGGGGTATATAAGGGTGAATCGGACCATATGTCCGCGACAAAGGAAAATAAAAAGGGGCGTGTTGTGTTCATGTTTGTGTGATTTTCCTCTCGCCCGTAGAAAAGAAATCCCCCCTCATACTGCTTCTCAACTTTCAACAACTCCGAACCGCAGCTTATTCAACGCCTCTTCATACTTGGCCGGGCTGTGGTCAATCAACATGCTCGTCCCGAACCGCACCTCTCTGAAGCGCGACTCGACGTCCCTAACGTACTTGAGCACGATCCGCTGCGCAGGCCGGCCGATAGACTCCTCGTCAGAAACCAGAAAAGCGTCGCGCCTCAGCACACGCTGACTCTCGACGATGAACACCTCGCCGGGAGGCAGCAGCTTCAGGCTCATCATGCTGGAGCGAAGCGTCGTCAGCGCCGATATGCTCCATTTATCCTCGTCGGCGCCGGCGGCCAGGGAGGAGGAGGAGCGAGAGCCGCTGTTGGTGTACCACTTCTCCGCCAGTCCGGACTGGAAAGCCTGCCATATCCGCTGCTTGACCTCGACTTTTGCCTCGTGGTTGTCGCTCTTGAAGGCGAGGGCGACGGCCTGGAAGTCGTGCAGGACGCCGAGGGAGAGGAAGGGGACGAGGTCGCAGCCGTGGACGACGCTGGTGACGAGACCGCGCGTGGCTTTGCGGAGGGCGGGGGACATTGTCCCGGGAGGGCCATAGGCGTAGACATGAATGGGACGGCCCGAGGGGAGGCAGACGTGCGTAGTGTCGGCGTCGAGGAGGCGTCCGTCGCCGAGGAGCCGGCGGTGCGGATCCGAGGTCGTGACGAAGCCCGTGCCCGACGGTGAGGGCTCAGCGAGCATGGTACCCAGCAGCGCCGTGACGCCGCCGCCGAGCGAGTGGCCGCACAGGACGAGGCCGTAGTCGCTAAACTCGTCGAGGGCCTCCTTGAGGGTGTAGAGGACGCGCCCGTCGCCGCCGTAGAGGAGGCGGCGGGCGGAGGCGTGGATGCCCTTGTGAACCTTGTAGGACTTGCCGCGCCAGTAGAGGTTGTCGTAGTCGCAGGCCATGTCAGCCAGGACGTCCTCGAAGCCGAGGGTGCCGCGGCACGCGAGGACGACGGCTTTGGATTCGTGGTCGAGAGATATGTAGTGGACCAAGGGGACGCCGGTGCCGGTCGAGCCGGTGGTGTCGGATCCGCCCTGGGCGTCGACGAAGGAGGCGAGGAGGATGCTTGTGGACTCGGATTCCGTGTGGTGCGCAAAGGAGCGGATCTCGTGATGTGTGTCGTCTAACGCTTTGATCAGGGGCATGTCCTTGGAGATGCCCATGAATTTGAGAAAGTTGGACCCGTACGACGCGGAAGAGAAACGCATGTACCGCGTAATGTTTCGGAGCAGGTGGAATGCCGGGAAAACACCATCCACTGTGCCTGCCCGCCTCAAGGTGTCGATGGCTTCGGAGTCGGTGTATGCGCTCTTCTGATAGTACGATGACAAAACCAGAGACGTCTGGGAGCCGGTGTTGGCGATGCTGTAGAGACTCGGTGTGTTGACGTGGGAACGCGCTCTCCTGGACTTCATCGGCGATGGTGGCTTCTGATCGTTCATGTCCTTCTCTGACCGCGACTTGGGGATGCTGGGCTGGCCCATGCCGTCACGGCGAGTGTACCCCGGAGACTGGGGTCGATATCCGTCGACGGCGTGGAAGGAGTAGGTATCCGTCTGTGACACAATAGAGTCTCGACGTCGCTCGTGCACAGAGATGTAACTGGCTCGCGAAGAGCTGCGAGGTACAGGTGAGGGGTTCTCATAGGCCCGGCCTCTTGAGCTAGAGGCAGCAGTCGGGCCCATGGCCCGAGTCTGGGATGAACGGTTGGGCTGAGTAGAGGTACGTGTTGTTCCATCTCTTGTAAAAGTCTTTGCCGGCTGCTTGGGCTTCCCCGTGGGCTGCGAACTGCCGGTGCCGGTGCCGGTTCCGTCTCGATGGAAGAGGTTGGAGATGTTTGAGCTGGTACCCCTTTTCAAGGCTTGCCTGATGCCTCCCTTTTTCTCGGTTGCGGGCTTCTCTGATGGTTTGCTACTTGACAAGGACTCGCCTTTGGTTCTCTTGGGCTTGGTGGCTTCGGCGTGCGAGGAGACGGCACTCTCCTGACGTGCCCGCACTGGCAGGGGGCCTAGAGGCGCGCGCTGTCGCTTTTGGTTTGGCGCGTTTTCGGGACTCTGCTTGGGCGTTGGGATCTGAGAGACTCGATTGCCGGGTGAAGTCGAGGGAAAACCAGGACCAACCTTTGCTCGACGAGGGGTCGGGTTGGATGTCGCATCTGACCTCGGAATAGTGGCCGGGGCAGACGTCAGCGCCTTCTTGGGTGGTACGGGTGGCGGTTCGTCCTTTTCGTCATTTCGACCGTATCCATCCGACTCCTCGGTGTCGTCTAGTGATTCCACTTTTCCAGAGTTGTCTTCTGCCTCCTCGAAGCCTTGGATTGTTGTGTTTCGATGTTTGCTCTTGTCGACTCTGTAGACGACCCGGTAAGTCGGGACGTCTTGATGCCTCACCAACTGCTCCTTTGGACCCTCTGAAGATGAAAGAACTTCTCGCTCGACGACCTCGACGCCTGGAGGCGGTGTCAAAGTTGGGGGCTCAGGTCCCGTGAAATCCACAGTAATCATCTTCCTCGTCAAGGTCGTTGTCGAGATGGACACGCTTGTATCTGCAGGCATAGACCGCATGATCTGATTCTTCAGGCGAATTTCTGGCAGGTCGTAGTCGTCTTCGTCTTCGCTGGTTTCTCGCTCGCCATGTCGTTCGATAGTCGCTAGTATACCAGGACTCGGTTGATCTCCAGGGATGGAAACCAAAATATCGGGACCTTTGCTTTTGTAGCGGCCTTTGTGCACACCGTACAGGCTGTTTTCGTGAATGTCGACCCGCTCCCCGTCGTTGAGTACAACGACATCCCAAACGATCTCATCGTGGCCAAGTCGTCTTGTCTCTTCATCGAGGAAACGTCGACATTTGCGCTGCAGGTAGGCCAACGCGCACAAGCCCATGACCAGATCTACAACACCCACACGCTCACCCTCCACACCAGTCGCAGGATTCTGAAACTCGCGGCGAATTAAAGTAATGATGCTCGCAATGGCACGTGAAGAGTCAGTTGAGCCAAAGAATTGGTCGAGAGACGAGAGAAGAAGCTGAGATATCTCTGAAGCGACGGAAATGGTGGTACTCGTCATCTGAAAGCCGGTCGTAGTCCAGAAAACGATTTGTGACATGGCACTATGCAAGTGCTCCAAGCTCCTCTCCAGGACAGTTTCTGCATCTTCTCTGCCCAGGTCGCTGTTGGAACGTACGAGCATATCTCTCCCAGACCTGCTTAGAATTCCCTCGAGTATGCCCCTGCTAAGCTCCAGACTGGATAGAGTGGTGAACTTGGCAGCATCGAAGCCGTACGAGCTGATAAGGGTGCCAACACGGATTGCTAAACATGTTGAGCGAGTGGCAAGACTGACGGCCTTGGCTATAGGACTCGGTAGCACAGTTCGTCCTTGGTGAGAGTCGAGAGGGACATGGATGAGGTCGTGAGAGTGTTCGTCCCCGTCCCAGTCGTCGTCCGGATCCATGATCTCTGATGGGCGTGTCGGGGCTGATGCCAGTGACGGTCGGAAAGTAGGCGCTCGCATGCGCAGGAGACACGGGTCATTAAGTGACAGACAACGTGGAGTTGGGATAAGGTTCCGGACGTTAAACTCGAAGTGATGCGGGATGTGCAGAAACCATGTTATACTCGAGACCTTGGCCGAGCTCGGTTCCAACAGGGGATGTCGAACGTACACTGAGGGGGATAGGGAAGGGATAGGGAAGCAGGGAATGAAACGTTTAGAGACGCAGAGAAGGTACAAGCTCGTGAGAAGAATCAAAAGAGGGAAGAAGCACAACTAATAGAACTAAGGGTAAGGGAGTAGGACGAGACGAGGTGGTGAAGAAAGGGGCGAATATAGGCTTGCTACCAGCGGTGGCAACATTCAAGCACCTTCAGCGGTAGGAGGGTCAGAGCAGCAGCGTTCAGAAGTACGAGAGGCGTATACTGCGTAGGCTGTGGAACGACCGGAATAGAGTAGACTTGACAGAAGACAAGCATCAATGTACTACCTCGGCCTGGCCTGTCGACATCTGTACCGAAAGTCCCGTCCCGAGTGTAACGGGCGTGGCGATTTCGTGGTTTTCTGTGTTTTCCTGATGACGACAGCCTGGAACGAGGCCGTGAGAAGGGAACAGTACTGTGTATGTAGAGAGAGGTGCGAACCCGCGTTTCTGGGAGCACTTTTGTTTGGTACGGTTAGGTATGGAGTAGTGTACAGTAAGTGGGTGAGTGGCACTGCGTAAGGTGGTTTTTTAGGGTGTCGAGGGTGCGCCGTGGAATGGAATCAGTTGGGGTGTTCTAGCCCAATGTAAGCTCAGGCAAAGAGTGACCGGGTTGACGTGTTGAGCCGCTGTGCCAGGGCTCCAATAGGAGTAAGTGGGACGTTGAGCATCTGCAAGAGTACTTCCTACATAAGGTACACTATGTACTCGGCAGGCTGCGGGTTGTATCCGTACGGATGGGTAGCAAGTATCCGTAGGTGTGGCAGCCATTGGCAGCATGGGTAGCATGTGATTCTGGTGTTAATGTGTGGGGGATGTTCATGCGCGCGACGGCGATGGCGACGGCGTGAGGAAGGATGGGACGGGATGGCATGGCAAGGCCCTGACTTCTGTGGGTGGGCGCGTTTCTCCATCCCGGGGTACTGTGGTCTGTGACTGTGAGTGCCTCTCTCTCTCTCTCTCTCTCTCTATCTCTCTCCCACAAGTCTCGGGGTAATACACCACCTACCTAGGTAGTGGAGGCAAAGTGCCTGTCTGTATGGAGAAATAACATGCCATCTTGTCTGGCCGACTGGTATGGCGCTAATTGGTAGCGTCTGGGGTGGGATGGGATGAGACGGGATGAGATGAGATGATGGGGATGAAGATGGGGGATTTGCCCGAGCCGATGAAAGTCGAGACTAGTGTTGGGGGCTAGATACACATCGCATAGCTAAGATGGTAGCGTGGATGGTGATTTGAATCGGTCATGCTTACCGGCTTAGTATGGCGATGGACGCTTCAGACTGTCTGGATGTGTACATGAGGCTTGTGATGGTTGGGTCAACACTAGCTGCGTATCTACACTCGGAAGAAATCAGACGGCGAGAGAGGTAAGTTACTGTAAAAGTACGCATCAAAGTGTTTCTCAGCAAGCAGGTAAATCCGAAGACGTTCCTTACCATAAAGTAAGGTGTCTATCCTCCTCCACAACTCTACGATATGCCCAGAAGGGATCACAATCCAAGGCAAAATGAGTCCGCCTTGTAGTGAGGTAAGTAGTTGGTGCTCAATTGAATACTCGAGACTTCTTTACTTTTGTATCAGTCCAAGGTGAGGGAGGTAGCACGGGGTAGCTGATGGCTGCCACCACAATGTGAGGTTCGTTATCAGCAGGTGCACGTCTCACTTGTAGCGTCTCATTCTCGCTTGGCATCCAACCGATAAGCTTGTAGCTGCGAGGTTGCCTGTCATCCAAGTCTGACCTGACGTGAGTGGTCTAAAGTACTCGGCAAATGGAGTGTCTACCTACTGTTAGGCAAGGTGGTAGGGTACCAAGGAGACTTGGAGGGACATTGCCGTGTTTGCACATGCACTTGTCTTTGGGAAGACTAGCTGAGACCATGACATTCCAGACGGGAGGAATGCTGAGGTGATGGGTACATGTACTTCGACTTGTATACCTTTAGGTATGTAAGAGGCAAGCAGGGTCAGTGATGCCTCCGCCGTAGTGGGAGGCGGTTCAGGCGGTTGAGGCGCATCCTTCCAATTATCGTCAGTAGGAACGGTCTTTTCCCCCTTTTCACCTTTGCCCGCACTTACAGATATAGCTACCTACCTTACGGATACTCTATTGTAGATGTGCATCTCGGTGTGGCTTGACTCCTGAGTATTTTTTTACATCTGTGCGGCACGATTGAGTTTACGACTTCTCAGTGGCTTCTTGAACCATTGCCACGACTGCCTAAGCAGTACATAGCCTTGCTACCTTATCTATCCGTACATCATGGGCGATATCATGCTGTCCATGGAATATGTAGAGCCGCAGACTGCAGCTTCCAACCCGTGCCTCGGCCGGCGGCTGGCCCCGATGGTTGGGACGGACATGCGCCGGGTACCTTGCTGCCTCGGCGATCGACAGGCCCAAAGGTGGGAAGATGTGATGTGATGTGATGCAGGCATCCGGATGAGTGGGAACATGATGGCGTCGAGTCTCTCGAGATGGTCGATGGTTGACTTGCCCTTAAGAGCCAAGGAAGCCTGCCGATGTCTAAGGACTTCTCAAGTTCTCCGACTCTTCAAATTCTCGGGTTGGACTCTCTCAAAGTGGCTTCCCGTATACTATGAATAGCTACACGCAGAAAAGCCTCGAGATCGTCCCGTGCAGGCGGATACGGGCCTGGGAACCGCACGTCAGCTTACCTTAATTAGGGGCCAGCTCCTTTCCCGCAACCAATGAGATGGCACATTTTGATGGAATGCAGAGGCGGAGCAACAGCTCAAGGTCCACGCCTCGACTCGTTCCCGGGACCTGGACTGGACACCCTACATTGAAAATAATTAGATCTGCTCCCAAACTCCAGACACTATCTATGGTTCTTCAAGCAGTCTTGACGAGGACGGATGGATGGGAGGCCGTGTTGATGACTAGAAGGGGCTGAGAGTGAGCACAATGTAACATCCGCCTACCTTACGGAGTGTACAATAGTGAGATGTGCTCCGCACGTAGGTATGAGTGAACCCCTGATGGGTACAATGTGAACGACGTGGGTGCAGATCTGCGATGCCTTGCTTGCTGCTGCTACCTCGCTGCCCTGGCACCCTGGGCCCTGAAACCCTGTCCTGGTTGACGCAGGTATTCGTACCTTGCGCAGTAGGGTGTTTACTTGCCGCAAGTTGCCCACTCCGACCGACGGATAAGGAAGGGCAACTCTGCAAACATCGCGCCTACATCAATAACCTATCTACGGCAGTGCTTCCTCACTTTCTCTCGCTCTCTGCCACTGACGCTGTCTCTCTTTTCTCCATCGCACCCTCCCTCCGACATCTTCACCGCTTCGCTCTCCATTTTGCCTCCTCACCGCATCGCATCCTCTGCAGCTCTTCCCCCAACGAAAGCTTCGCCAGCCAATCGACTAAAGCGCCTCTGTCTGCCGTTCCATCGTAGCGTACCTTAGCGACAGCTCAATCCGACCCGTCCCCAGCCAGTCGATCCAATCTTTGTCGAGCCTTCGTCGGCCAAGAAGCTCCGAGAGATCTATCCCGACCGAACAGCTCCCATACCGTAGTTGCAATCGTATCGTAATCGCAGTCGCAATGGCTGAAGCCGGACTCTTCACCGACGACCTCGTCTCCCCCACCGTCGCCGCTGCTCTTCCCCAGGGCTACATCGTGCGTGCTCTTCGTCAATCCGATTACAACACAGGTTTCCTCGACTGCCTGCGTGTCTTGACCACCGTTGGTGAGATTGGCGAGGCCCAATTCGCGGAACGCTACCAATGGCTGTCCAAGAGTGACGGATACTACATTCTCGTCATTGAGGACACAAATACCAAGACCGTTGTCGGAACCGGCGCCTTGATCGTCGAGCGCAAGTTGTCAGTTTGAGCCGCTCGTAATTGGGCATGCCACAAAAGAATCCTACTGACCTTTGCTCTTCCTCCGTACAGCATCCATAACCTTGGTCTCGTCGGCCACATCGAAGACATTGCCGTTGCAAAGGATCAGCAGGGCAAGAAGCTCGGCTTGCGCATCATCCAGGCTCTAGATTTCATCGCAGCCAAGGTCGGTTGCTACAAGAGCATCCTTGACTGTAGCGAGGCCAACGAGGGCTTCTACGTCAAGTGCGGCTTCAGGAGAGCCGGGCTCGAGATGGCCCACTACTACGAGGGAGACAAGAGTAAGGCCCAGTAGCCTTTTGTTTTTTCCGCCTCACGACTCGCCTTTTGGCTGTCGTCCCGTCCCGTATCAGACCGCCTGATCGGTCCGGGCCCGGGGTCGGCTCCGTTCGTTTTTGTACTACAGGCTCGAATTGCATCAGTGAGCTGCTGATGTTGAGTACTAGGACAGAAGCTCTAGATGCTAGAGACACCAGATGCTAGATCAGACGAGCGCCAAGCTCGCTTCCGAAGAGACAAGAAGAACGACGTAATGAAGAATAGAAACCCATCAACCACCTGCATCCTTCTTCCTTAAGTCCCTGCGACCCATTTCAGGTCCGTCTAGTATTGTTTGACCAACCTCGAAACTTGACGTGTCCGGGCACATCTGCCAGTCCCAATACTTGACTCGAATCTAGACAGCTCTTAACTCACTGCTCGCACATGCCGCACTTGCTGCTGGTGGCTTGTGTCCATCTCCTTGTTGTTCTGTCGCCAGGCCAACGAGTTCTTGTCCGGCCGCAGTGAGGGTCGCACTGCACCACTGTGTCTACAATGACCACCTTCAGATCACTGCTCACTTGCGTGCGCACCCGAGTGGCTGGCACCCGTGACATACTTTGGCCCTTCTCAAAGCGCCACCATGGGGGAGCCTGTCTGCGGCGCCAGAAGCTTACGGCATGGAAAGGGTCTAGCTGTCTTGCCCGTGGCAGGCCGGTCGGATCGTCAGCCATTGAATCGCGGATCGTTGAGAAGCTGCCCCCCGCGTTTCACATGCTTTGACTGAAATCGGTTTGGTTTCTCTGGCGTCTGGTCACTCGCATTCTCCAATTTAAGCAGTGTGTGACAGGTTAGGTGTCCTTCTCTCGCTGCTCCTGCGATGAAGGCTTTGTTTAGTCTGCAGTGGCGCGGGGAGGTGACAAAGGATTCTGGCAGTCGAGTAAAGTGAGTGAGACCGGATCCAGGTTGTGGCCAAGCCGTACGACCTCCGGCCATCTCCGTCATCGTTGCGGCAAGACCGCATACACGGAGGCCCGCCCTGGCTTCTTCCGCACTTCATCGGAGCTTCCCCCTTCCAAACAATCAGGCGCACCGCAATGTGAGGCAGCTCGGGCAAAACATCAGAGTCAGGGCCATCACTTTGGGTGCCTCGTACGCCTCACAGATCCTTCACATGCGTGGCCAAAGCGCTTTTTTCGTCGCAAATGGCTGACGGGAGCTGACCATGGCGCCGTCGTATAAGACGGCCGGCCACCATGTCCCCTTTCCCCCCCCCCTCTGGCGTGCAGTCGCAAGCGTCTCACGATCGGACAACGGATATCCCCAACTACCACTACCAAAGTCCGACGCAAAAGCACCACGGAACTATATCATAAGTCTGCAAGTCCAACCCTTAGAACTCCGAGCGCGCGTCGTCATTGGATCCATTTGGCGTCTGCAGATCCAGGGTACTTTTATATCATATATAAATTAGCTTCTGCACCGTTGCACTCTGTCTCCCACAATGATCGAGGACCTGCATTCTGCCATTGTTCGCGTGCGAATCGCTTCACTTCAGTCAGAGTAAGTCACCACTGCATTGCTATTCTCCTTTAAAACCACATTGCGCTTCAAGGGTGTGTGAATGCAAATATTGTTTTTGTTGCATTGAATTAGCCTGCCGGATGATGAAAATATACTGATACCGCAAGCAGAGTCTTGAGCAGAACGTCCAGCCGAGAAGTTGTTCGCCGCCGAAGCAGCAGCAAAGTAAAGCCAGTACACGTTGCCAAGGGCCGACTGCCATTGTTCACGAAGCAGAGATCCGTTCGGGTCGTCTCCTAAAAAGCTTACATCATGTCGCCGCACAAGCTTCCGGAGCAGGAGGATGGCAAGCGGCAGTGGGTGATGGGCACTGAAGCCTTTGAGAGGACCATGCCTCATCACCAGGGTATCAAGGCCCTCTGGGAGACCAAGTGGAAGTTTCCGGTACGCGAGAAAACAAGAATCTTTGACGGGGTAGCATGCTGACTGGCACAATATAGTGCACCAAGAGTGTGTATCCCTTCCACGATGGACAGTATGAGGACTTTGAGCCCATTTTCGAACACTTAATCAAGGTTAGCTGCTTTTGTAGAGAGGCAGTGGAGAGAGAAGCGACTGACAATACGCAAGAACAACATCAATGACGGAAACTCCACCGCTTACACGGAGGCTTTCTTCCCCATCGCCGAGTCGCTGACCTCCAAGGGGGACGAGGCGATCATGGCCGGTAACAAGAAGGAAGCAAGCGACCTATACCTCAGAGCCTGCACGGTCTACCGAATCGCCCGGTTCCCCTACATCACGGCCTACCCCGAGATTAGTTGCCAGGTCAAGTGGAAGGCGTGGGAAGCTCAAAAGCGCGCATACATGAAGGCGGCGCAATCCTGGGATTGCCCCATTGACGAGATCGACATCCCGCACGCCCACGCCAAGGGCGGGGACTGGAAGTCCATCCCAGCATACGTGAGAGTGCCCCCGGGCGCGTCGCAGAGCAAGCCCAGCCCCGTCGTGATCCTGATGACGGGTCTTGACGGGTACCGCCCCGACAACACCGTCCGCTCCGACGAGTTTCTCGCCCGCGGGTGGGGAAGCGTCATTGTCGAGATCCCCGGCACGGCCGACTGCCCCGCCGATTCAGCCGATCCTGAGAGTCCCGACCGGCTGTGGAGTAGCGTGCTCGACTGGATTGCGGCGAACGGCCGGTTCGACACGAGCCGGGTCATGGTCTGGGGTCTCAGTTCGGGAGGGTACTATGCCATTCGCATCGCGCATACCCACCGCGAGCGCTTGATCGGGTCGATTGCGCAGGGTGCTGGGTGCCATTACTTCTTTGACCCCGAGTGGCTGGAGAAGGCCGATGGTCACGAGTATCCATTCCTGTGAGTGAAGTCTGTCCAGGGCTGCTTGGAGATCATGTCGCTAATGCAACTTGCAGTTTGACGCCCGCCATGGCCATGAAGCATGGTTACAAGTCCGTGGAGGAATACAAGGCGGGCGTGCAGAAGAAGTTTTCGCTGTTGGAGACTGGTATCATTGAGAAGCCCTCGACGCGGCTGCTGTTGATTAACGTAAGTCCAACGGCTCTGTTTTTTCTCACATGGGCAAAGTGACTGACAAGCCGATGTAGGGTACTCTGGACGGATTGATGCCTATAGAGGACTCTATGATGCTGTTCGAGTACGGCACGCCCAAGGAGGCCAGGTTCTTCTCGGGGGCATTACATATGGGATACCCCATGGCCAACGGGTCGGTGTACCCATGGATGGAGAGCGTCATGTCTAGCAAGATCTAAGCTTGGTTGTTGTAATGAAGTATCCATGTTAGCTGTAGTAATGTAGTATGGCTCATGAGATTTGGTGTACTTGTTTCGTGACGATGTCCCTGCGACGTAACTTTGAATAGTCGTTCTTTCTCATTATTTTCGTCTAAATTCCTGCCGGTGAAGCACTTCTCTCACGGATCCTTTCGTCTCCCAAAACCCTCTCTTTACCGACCCATCCAGCCACCATCAACAACCAAAACATGCCCACTCACATACCCACTCGCCCGACTCGCAAGGTACACCGACGTGCCCTTGAAATCCTCAGGCGTACCCCAACGTCCCGCGGGGATTCTCGCGCTGATGCTAGCGAGGCGCTCCTTATCGTTCAACAGCGCCGTGTTCATCTCCGTCTCAATGTACCCCGGCGCGATGGCGTTGACGGTGATGCCCTTGGCCGTCCACTCGTTGGCGAAGGACTTTGTCAGCTGGCCGACGGCGCCCTTGGACGCGGCGTAGGCGGGCACGGTGAAGCCGCCTTGGAAGGTGAGGAGGGAGGCGTAGTTGATGACGGAGCCTTTGCGGCCGGTTGTCGGGTGCGGGGCGAGGTTGAGCATGTGGGCTCCTACGTCGCGGGTGATTGTGAAGACGGAGTTGAGGTTGACTTGCATGACCTGTTTTGGAGTGTGTCAGTTCAACATTCTTCACTATGCTCGGTACGCGTCTGTATGTAGTAAGTAGTAGCAAAAACTCACGGCGTTAAAGTCCTCATCGGGGAACTTTTCACACGGATGCCTCTTTTGGATACCCGCGCAGTTGACGAGAATGCGAATCTCGTGGCCGTCCTTGAGGACCTTGGGCACCAGCGCGGCGACGCTCTCCTGCGAGCTGAGGTCGGCCGTGTAGATTGTGGCCTTGCGGCCGAGCTTCTCGATGGCCTGCTTTGTGGACTGGGAGGACTCGTCGCGCTGGACGAGGAGGATGTCTGCGCCGGCCTCGGCGAGGCCTACGGCTACGGCGGCGCCGATGCCGCGAGTGCCGCCTGTTACGAGGGCTGTTTGGCCTTCGAGGGAGAAGAAGGAGGAGGCCATTTTGGGGGCAGTTGTATGTGTAACAATGAGAGAGAAGAGGAGGTAGACAGATAAATAGAGACTGTGTGAGTGTGTGAGGTTGTGTCTTGCGGTGGAAGGGTATCACGAGAGTAAGGAGAAGCTACGGGAAGATGAACAGCTCGGGAAGATGCGTGTGGAGGGAGCTATATGAATGGGGAGCTTTTTGAAGTGAGTGGACTTTGATTGGGCGAGGTCGGAGCAGAAATGTCAAGACGCAATTCAGTACTTCATGGAGGAACGGATAAAAGATCATCAAGCTTGTAAAGGTACTCCTTTCCCCGGCGAAACGGACAAGCTTTTGGGAGATGGGCAAGCTAAGCTAACCTTCTGTTACCGAATGATCCCCGGTACGAAGCCCGCCTGCAGCGTTTTCTACAGGCCATTGACTTCGGACAACATGAGACTTCTTGAATCTGATTTGGAACACTTGCTCACGGGACATGCAAAAAAGTGAGGAAAGTAAAAAAATGTACTCGTGACACCATAGGACAGAAGCCATTGACGCGGGGCAAGGCGCGGCGTGGGAGTCTCACGATTCAAGCTGGAGAGAGGTGCGGGGCATTTCCCGTCGTCTCGATTGTACCTTGGTACCTGATGTACTCGATACTTTTTTTCTTTTTTTACCCCTCCATTGCAAGGGTTCAGGGGCATCTCCAATCGCGGCCATCTGACGTCGTTTTTTCGTGCCTGGGCCATTAAATTCCGACTTTATGTTTTCTTCAACCAGCCTTTGGCACTCATCGCAATGCCGTGGAAGACTCGAAGAATCCAACTACAGCATATCACATCTTTTGCAACATGAGAGACCAGGAGTAATTAGCATTGAGGCGTCGAGAATGACTTGGGGGCGAAAGCGAAGGTAATGAATACCTGACAGCAGTACATAGACTCGGGCCGGTACCCCCACGGAAGAAACGCTAGGTGACGGTAAAGTGGGATTAGTCGCTGGCCTTCTCCCCGCACGTCGGAGAAGAACGAAAAAAAGTCACGATGGGTGGGGAAGAGGAGAAGAACACGAAAGAGAGGAAAAAAAGTCTCTGGCTCAAACTGAAAGCATGAGGATAGGAAAGAACCCGAGTCTTCTGCGAATCACCGATGCTGTAATTGTCAATTCTCGATTGCCCTCGGGCTGTCTTGCCATCCCTCTTCGACGGGATTGCCCAGTTGTATCTGTCCCTTTTCTTGGCTTTTTCCGGGGTATAAAAGTCGTAGGTACCTTACTCTGCACTATGGAAAGTAGGAGAAAGATACGTAGCGTCCGCCTTAGGACAGAATTGCCGTGTTTGGCCTCCGCGGCCGTTTTCTCCAACCCCGCGACGGGATCCCCTCTGACTTTTCGGCGTGTATTGCCCATATTGGATGGGGGTCACTTTCACCACCACTTGTATGAGTTGAGTAAGGGTCCATAACCCGCGGGTATCATAGGAAGAAACTGAGAGGCTGACTTGACAATTGGCAATTGGGATTGCCCCTCCCCCTCTTTCCACCCGCGCCCCCCTCCACTCGTTCCATGGTCCATCAAGATTTCATCCCGCAACATCCCCCATTGAGCCAATCCACGATGCGCCTCGTCTTCGAAGGCGGACGCGGCATTCTTTCCGGCAAAAAGCTCAAACTTGACCATGTATTCGTACTTTCGTAAGTTACCTAGTCATGTTGACCGGTTGCCTTTTCGCTCTAAATCTCCACAACTCCACACGAACCGTGTGTCCAGCAATGCTTTCTCAAAGCAAGAATATCCATTCCGTGTTAGTCTTCCCCCTCTTTTCAGCACTGTCCAACTATCGCAAGTGTCATCATCTCGTACCTGGTACTCGATACACTTGGTGACTGGCCTGCAACGGCGAGCATCTTAGAAGCTCGCCCCTGATTCTCCAAGGTTCCAGTAGCTTTGGAGGCTGGCCATGTAACTTGACACTTGAATCTAGAGATGGATATTTCGGCGTACTTGTACTCGAGCCGAGTCGAGAATTCCTCACTCGGCTATAGATTAAAACTAGCAGCTTCCCAGGTCGTCGGCTTGCTTGGTAGGAGTAGCTCGGTGCTTCCCCCCACCGACCAAGTCTCTCTCGTAACCCGCATTTCCGTTTTGCATCACACGCCTCCGCCGATTCGCGTCCACCCCTAGTAGCTTGACTTAAGTCGCGTTTTCCGATCCGTCGATATCGGACTTGTGTTTGACCATACGTACCTTGCCTTGCCTTGACCTGCTCTGCGCTGCTCTGCTCTTGACCAAAAAGTAAAAGCATGCTCATAACTGGCCGTCCTGCCCACTTTCTCAACAGCTTCCAATTTCTTGGAACCACTTTCGCACTTACATACCCCTTGCTCTTCACAACATCGTCGTAGCTTTCTTCTTCCCTCTCCAAATCACTTCTACATCTCACCCAGCAGTAAGAGTACATAGCCCACCATGTCAAGTGTCCAAGTCCAGACCTCCGTCCTTCACGGCGCGAGGGACCTCAAGATCGTAAGTCCAACAACCACTCAGGAAGCTCCGAGAATCCCAGGCAGACGCACCGTCAAACGCAAGATCTAACTCAGAGCGACAGGAACAAAGACAGCTCCCCGCCCTCGCGCCAGGCGAAGTCCAAGTCGCCGTAAAGGCCACCGGCCTCTGCGGCTCCGACCTGCACTACTACAACCACTTCCGCAACGGCGACATCCTCGTGCGGGAACCCTTAACCCTCGGTCACGAGTCCAGCGGCGTCGTCACCGCCGTCGCCTCGGACGTCTCTAACCTCGCCGTCGGCGACCACGTCGCCCTCGAGGTCGGCCAGCCCTGCGAGGCCTGCGAGCTCTGCGCCGCGGGCCGCTACAACATTTGCAAGGGCATGAAGTTCCGCAGCTCCGCGAAGGCGTTTCCGCATGCCCAGGGCACCCTTCAGGAGCTGGTGAACCACCCGGCAAAGTGGTGTCACAAGTAAGTGCCGGCGCAAACTACTTGGAGCTTTCTCGTGAGGTGCAAAGGTATGCTAACCTCTGACCTCAAAAAAAACAGGCTCCCCTCAGAAGTCTCCCTCGAATTCGGCGCCCTCGCCGAGCCCCTCTCCGTGGCAATGCACGCCCGCGACCGCGGCAACCTCCCCAGCAACTCGACCGTCCTCGTCTTCGGCGCCGGCGCCGTGGGTCTGCTCTGCGCCGCCGTGAGCAAAGCCGACCAGCAGCGCGTCGTCATCGCCGACATCCAGGCGGACCGCGTGCAGTTCGCGCTCGACAACGGCTTCGCCGACGCCGGCGTCGTCGTCCCCGCGCAGCGCCCGCAGACCATCGAGGATAAGCTTGCGTACGCGCAGAGCGTCGCGGAGCTGGTCAAGAAGGCCGAGATTGGAGGGGCGGCGGTGGGCGAGGTGAATGCGACGTATGAGTGTACCGGCGTCGAGACGTGCATGCAGACTGCCATCTTTGTGAGTTCTTTCTTATTCGCGAGATACCCACTCTCGGAGGCCGAGGTATACATGCTGACAAGTGGTTCTTTCAGTCCACACGCCCAGGCGGCAAGATCCTCATCATCGGCATGGGCACCCCGATCCAGACGCTGCCCATCTCGGCGGCGGCCCTGCGCGAGGTTGATTTCGTCGGCGTGTTCCGGTACGCCAACACGTACCCCAAGGCTATCGACCTCATCGCCACGAAACCAAAGGGCCTGCCCGCGCTCGAGAAGCTGTTTACGCACCGGTACAAGGGGTTGAGCACCATCAAGGACGCGTTTGACATGGCGGCCAAAGTCAAGGACGAGAGCGGGAATCTGGTGCTCAAGGTTTTGGTGGATACGTCGAATTAGAGAAGTGATAGCGACTGTAAATAAATAAATAAAAAGTGATGATTTTCAGTTACATTTTGGGAGAGCTGTGTTTGAGTGATTGATCGTTGTGTGCAATGTGAAGTTTGGTGTTATTTCACCGAGGTAGTTGGGACATAGAGAACAACCCGGGGCAATGACAAGTACGAACACATCCAACGCAAACATGTGCCTCACAGAACGCCCGTCATTCAGACAAGTTTTTTTTCCCACCACAATCAGTGGGGCAGTTTCTGTAGACGAGAATACGCTTTAAATCATTCTATTTCTTCGCTCTATTTATCTGGTAAAAAGGACAAAGGAATCTACGACTTATCCGGGAATCCAAAGTCGATACCAAACGGCGGGTACACATAGCGCTTCAGCTCCTTCTTGGCCGTCAAATCGTCAGAGTACGCCCGCAGCTCCTTCAGATCCTCATCATCGAGCTTAACAATCTCCAAATTGGACTTGATCCGGCTCTCCGTCACCGACTTTGCAATCACGGTGCTGCCGCGCGCGACGTGGTAGCTCAACAGGACGGTACCGGCGCTGACGCCGCGCTTCTCGGCAATCTTGACGACGGGCGCCGCGGTCAGCAGGGGGCCACCCGTGGAGCCGAGCGGGCTGTAGGCCATGATGTGAATGCCCTTCTCCTTGCAGTAGTCGACGATCTCCTGCTGGGGCAGGCTCGGGTGGTTCTCGATCTGGTTGACGGCGGGCACGACCTTGGCCTGCGGGAGGAGCTCTTCGAGGTATTTGACGCTGTAGTTGCAGACGCCGATGGAGCGGACCTTGCCCGTGTCGAGGAGCTTCTCGACCGACTTCCAGGTGTCGACGTGGGAGTGGCTGTGGATGATGTCGCGGGAGCCGTCGGGCTTGGTGGGGAACCTGTCGTGGTTGCCGTTGGGGTTCATTGCGACGGGCCAGTGCTGTTTGTTGTCAGTCTCTTCTCTCTTCTTGATATGTTAGTCAGGAATGTGAGTGAGGGAAACCTACGACGAGGAAGAGGTCGACGTAGTCGAGACCCAGGCTCTTCAAGCTCTTCTCCAGGCCCTCCTTGACCTTGTCGTCGCCAATGGTGTAGGTGGCCCACAGCTTGGTGACGACAAAGATGTCCTCGCGCTTGACGCCGTTGGCGAAAGCCTCCTTGAGGCCGGCACCGACCTCATCTTCGTTGGCGTAGCAGTAGGCGCCGTCAATGGCCTTGTAGCCGACTGAGAGGGAGTAGGAGACGGCCTTTGTGACCTCGCCAGGGGCGGATTGCCAGGTACCTTTTGTGTTGGACGATGACGTTAGTTGTGGGTTCTTCTCATGGTGTTTCCGTCTAGAAGAATAGGTCTTTTGAGTGACGAGGTTTGCATACCAAGAGCCACAGCGGGGATCTCGTATCCCGAGTTCAATTTGAAAGTCTGAGTAGCCATCTTGACTGTTGCTGAGTGGATGTAACGTCTACTGAGGAGGGGTTGGCGATGTTGATGTTGCGACAACTTCTGGATGAGAATGCGGGGGCGGGGTAATTTGATGTGGGAGAGCGTTCTGGAGAGTAGAACAAGCATACAACTCTTGACTCGGGAGTAAGAGAAGGGGGGGTAAAAAATCAATGGAAAGGAGAAACGTCACTCGGGATAAGAAAGGGACAGAGGAGGTGGGTGTGTGATCTCGGTATATATATCGACGAAGAGAGCAACAAGAGCCAAGGAGAGAGACTATCAGGGTGATGTGTCGCGATCAGAAAAGGCCGGGTAAATGCTAGACGATGTGTCTCCTCCTCCACCTCCCTCTTCACCTCTGGCCAGAAAAGGTACATAATTACATGGCCAACTACCTGAGGGAGTACAGACGGATCTCGATTTGCCCATCACCTGTGACGCTCCTCCTTTGGTCCTCAGCTCCCTGAAAGTGAAGTAAAGCTCGCCGGCGGGGAAGGGCAAGAGCTGCCTGGGCTGTCCCTCTTTCGTGTGGATTTCCCCAGTTTGTCAAGTCACTGCCAGAAACCCCGTAAACTGTACGGGGTAGGTAATACCTGGTGTTACAACAGTACCGACTACCACAAATCCTACGGGATCCCTTCTCCCATTGGTGGGCCTTGTGTTACCATTTATGGATTAATTCTCTGGGTCGTCGGAGCAGCTCTCGGGTTTTGTTGGGCCGAGTCATGAAAAGTGCCAGTTTGGTTTGCTTGGAGCGTGTTAGTGACAATAGCGTGGGGAGCCTCTTGTTTTTTTTCCCCCTTTCTCATAGCGGCCGGTTTCCGGCGGGGGGCTGGGACGGTTCAAAGTGCGGGCAAAGTTCCCGGAACCAAGCCCGAGGTCCGGGCGCTTGGCCGCATCACTCTGACCCCGTCCCTCTCCCCCCATTACCTCACCTCACTCAGAGTCTGAGGTACTTTAAGCCGGGGGTTCCTGACGTTAGTCGGCATACTGCCTACCCTGCCGATTCGTAGGTATCCTGTACCTTCTGCTTGCTCTGCTCCTCCACCCCCACGTTCATCCACACGCTGGTGCAGTGGTGCTGGCGTCCGATTCTAAAGCCTGAGGAGAGCCAAGGTACATACTTCGTGGGGCCGCCAATGCTTCGCCGAAGTTAACCTCTTTTGTGATTAATAGATCTAGATTTATGCAAGGAAGAAAGCTCTATAGCTGCGCTGCGTCCGCGTCCGCGTCCATCCCCGTCCCAGCGTCAATGTCATGATACAACTTAAGGGTGCTGATATTACACAACTCAACGCCATCCATCTCCTGCTGAATGAGCACTTTGAGTTCCGCCCCAATCCTCCGAACCGCCGTTCGTTGCCCTCGTTATCGTCGCACACTGCTAACCGGCAATGAGGACCCAAAGTCTGTGAGGTGAGTTAGTGACAAAACCCCCAATCTTGAGGCGAAGCTGATGTGGAACGTACAGGAAGAAAATCATGAGTACACCAAACATTTTCTATCCATTTCTGTCAGTAAACGTGAACAGGATTCGTCGCATCGGAATGTCCATCACCGACGATGAGGAGGGGCACGACATACAGCAATGAGCCATCTGTTGCTGGAAACACGACCCCAATACTTGAGAAGTTCTGCGGACAAAAGAATTAGATACCCATGCGGACGCCTGTGTGACTGTAGCACGGAGCCTACGGGAACTCACCTCTTTGTGCTCCTTGCACGTTGTCGACAACGTCTTCCGTGTTTGCATCGATGCGCTGGATCATCTCGCTCTGCTCCGAAACCATGGTCGCCAGCTGACCAAAGATCTGTGTATCCTCCTGTCAGCCCATGCTGTCCTAGTATCGTGGCAAACCACCAAAACTTACAGATCCAAGCTCCGCGATAGTGGATTCGATGCTTTCAATAGCAGCACCTCGCTCCTGGATATATGTGTTTTGCGGTTGCGCCTCTTCCATCATGAGAAGCTGCTGATCTCCTGGCGGATTCAGCGACAGCAGATCTGCGCCTGGGGACGGCGTCCCCCGTTGGGGTGTTCCGTACAGCGGCGATGCTGATTGTTGGAGAGGTGGTTGCGTGTGCTGGGAAACGCTCGAAATGAACTGTAGAGACATAAACTCATATCAGCATAGGTCCATCTCTACGGAAATCAGGACTGGAGCGCACGTTATCAGTCCTGGACCTTGAGGCCTGGATGTTCTTGGTTCTCTCCTCCAGGACATCCTTGAAGTTGGCCGACACGTCCGTCAGCTTGCCTTGCAGCATAAAGACGACATTCTTGTTGTGTTCTCCCTCTTGGTCAGCCTTTGGATGTTGCTGCTTTGTTAGGACCTGAAGGCCTCCAATCTGCTGGTTCAGGGCGCTCAAATCTTGCTTGATGATGTATGTGAGCTCGTTGATCTCGACTGGTCGGTCGTCAAACAGGGTTCTGCGCCGCGCCACTGTGGAAAGAGTTCTTGTCAGCGCCATGCCGTGATTATTGCAGAACATCCCTTGGGACCCAAAGGCATACATGTTGCCAGCTTCTCCAACTTTGCCATTGTGCCCGAAATTCCTCTCCCGATTTGCGCCGCCTGGCGCGCAAAATCGGAGCGCCGGGGTCGCGAGTCGCCATCGCTTGCGGCTTTCTGGGAGTCGGTGAGGAGTGATCGTCGTTGAGCGCCGACCTTGCTGGAAGCCTGTCGACGTTGCGCTTGAGCGAGGACCGATTTGAACTCGGCGGTTCGGTCCTGTATCGATGCGACCGCCATCGTGGAATAGCGTCTGAGACGAGGCCGACTTCGGAATCTGGACTACGAGTTTCTTGGGCGTGGCGGCCAGCGCGTTCGAGATCGTTGAGGGGTTCTTTGAGTGCGGAAGAGTTGTCGTCGAGCTGGGTTTGGCGATAGAGGTGGATAGTCAGGGATGGGAAATGAGCTGTGTCAAATTGACGGACGGGCACTTTTGGGAGCGTGGCAGTGACTGCGGCTGGCAAAGAAAGGCTAAAGTATTGTTGTACAATGCGCGCGAGCGTTGGGTATAGTTGGGAAGATGGATCGATTACAGCGCCGGGTTCTGAAGTTGGCGATAGGGCGAAGAAGTATCGAGGAATCAATCTGAAAAAAAAAAGTCGAGCTGGAGAGTTGTTAGTTGAGGCAAACGAGCGTCGTGGCCGAGTTCCAGGTCCGGGGCGTCCAGGTCCAAGTCGAGATTCATTGGCGAAGCGCTGCAGTCACTGGACTGGTTCTGCGGGAGCGACGGGGCCAGGGTGTCCGATACCTAGGTACATACATTTCCCACGGAGAGTAACTTCAACCTGTCCTCCGCCCATCCCTTCAGGAGCGCATGCCATCCCCGGGCCTGGACTGTGGCCATTGTGCAACCGCCAGCGCTGGGAGCTTTGGGGCTTGGGAGTGTGGCTCGTGGCCCGATGTAAAGTTGTGTATGCACCGCCACACCCAAGAGTGGCACGCCTCATTACCTGCATATCACCTCTCACTTTCACACAGGTGCGCTACGAGGCGAGTAAGGTACTTCGAGGTACGTGTACCTGCTTGGAGGAATCCTCGGGTCTGCCCGCGCTGGAGACTCCAGCCGACATCAGCCAACCTGTACTTCGAACCTTACTTCGGGTGCCTCGAGGTACATGATGGAGATAGATGCGAACGCAGCAAAGAAGAAACATGTCTTGTGAATGTCACTCGGGAAGTGCTCATCTGAATGCATGACGTGAAGAGTGCAAACATGGGGTATTTCTATCTCGATGTGCCTTTGACTTGTACCTCAAGTGAGGTTATTCCACGTTTAAGCTATGGGTTGTCACTTACAGGAAGAAGGCGCACCTTACACAGTAATTACCAGGTAACTTGCTGCACTGCGCCGTTGGGAGACGCCAATGGGGCCCGGCTGACTGTGTTCCACAGCATTTCTGATGCATGGTACGGAGCATGGTACCTATTCAAGTTTTCAAGTCAATCAGCTTCAGACCGAGCGCAACTGTAATTGTTACACTCGCATCACTCACCTTAGACTCAATCAAAGCTGCAATGACGAAACTTTGCCTTGTGGTGTACGAGTCTCTTGCATACACAACCTACTCTCTCACAAGGCGTACGAGTCCATTCAAGACGCAGGAGACCGTCACCCACGCACTCAAGCGGACAGCACTTTGAGAAACAACAACTTCCAAGGCTCAAGCCACACCAGCCTGACTAGGCGGCCGTTTACGAAATATCCCTGTTCTTCGTGATTCAGTCGGTGGCATCCTCGAGCTTCCATTGGAAAACACCCCCAGTTCGTTCCCCTCTTTTTCAGCACGTCCAACGGGTCTGTCCTTCAGGGTGGCATTGGTGGTCAAAGTAGTTTCCCGCCTTTGCGTTGCTGATGATTGACATTCCAATGCGACAGCGCTGGGATAGCCCGGCATGAATTGTGCAGCTCTGCTGATGAGATGTTCCCGCACCGAGAAGGCAGAAACAAAAAAGCACCACAGTCTAGTGAGTCCATAGGCAAGAAGAGGGCGAGGCACCATACCTAGGCAGTGGTGGCAGTACGAAGTATCGCGTGGGCTGGGGCTGGGTCGCGCTGCTACCTCATCATCAAAAGGTACGACAAAAGATACATCAGCCCAAGCCTTCCCCGCCACTACAGCACATGTACCTCATGTCCTTGCGTAGCCCGCCCCAAGCCACGTCCCCCCCGACTTCCCAACTTCCCAAGCCCCCAAATTATCATCCCGTCTTTCTTTGGGTTCCCCGTCGCCCATCACCCATCTCCAGCGAGATTCGGGCCTTGTCAGACTGCCGACCTTCATCATTATCAGCCCAGTTCCTGTCCCTGTGCCCCGACAGAACGTGACGATTCCTTGGCCTCTTAGGACGCGTCTGTCTTCCTTCCAATTCTCGTTGTCGTTTCAACTTGGGAGCTCATCTTCGTGCTCCTCATCCCATCCGAAAGTTCGCACTGGGCCGGAGCCAGCGTCGCAACGTCTCTGGCCACCCGCCTGATCCCATCGGGAACCAACCGCAACCCGCAACCCGCGCGCTTCGCGATACCCAGTTCCGAGTCACCGGCGAAGCTTGGAACGTCCTCAATCGTAGCCAGAGAAACCGAGCAATGAAGCAGTAGACGGTTCCGAAACCATCACATAAACGAACGACGCTATGGACGGCTCGTCGTATAATTACGGCTTCAGAGCCCCTCATACCAACTCGCCTTTGTGAGTGATTCGAATTCTTCCAGCCTTCAGCTTTGCTTCTCCTAGATTGTTTCCGCAAAAATATACCACAACTCGGCCTTGTTCCTCTGTAGAATGGTACTGACCACACAATCCTACCTGTAGAAGCCCCGATACCCCGACGAGTGCCTCCTATAAGACCAATGTAAAGAGAACCAAGACCAAGAAATGGGTCGAGGCCAAGACCCAAAACTACGACGGCGATGACTGGGGAAACGATTTTGAGGACGAAGCCGATGATCCCGTTCCCGTGCCGCCGCTGAAGCCCACGGGCTACCGTCAAGCCGGCCAGTCAACCAATACAGCTCTCCCGTCGCACCAGCCGCCAGCTCCGTCAGCTCCCCAGCCGGCCGAGCCTGTGCCTTCAATGCGACCGGCGCAGCCGACGGTGAATGAAGCCAGACCGACGTCTAGCCATCGTCCCACTGCCGGGCTTCCGCCTCTGCAAATTCAGAACTCAGCAAAGCCTACGCCTCCCGTCGTGCAGCAACCTGTGGTGAACGAGGTGAAGCCGCCTGCACCTGTGGCAGAGCCAGCCTCAGTAGGTGCTGCTCCCGAAAGGGCTCCTCAGGAACCGCTCGTGTCACCACCTCCACCTGCCAGCGCTGGACTGCCTTCACGGATGAGCCCAGCACCAGTTCCAGCGCCCGTTCCAGCACCGTTCGCTGGTCGCCCAGAATATCCCAGGGGCACTCCATCTCCTCCTGTGGGAAGCAGACGAACTTCACCGGCACCGGCCCAGACCCAAGCCACCCGCTTCCCTCCTCGTAAGAGCAGCATGGGGCAGCAGGACCGTGATCGCCAGGCTTCCGGTTCTCGGTCGAGCTCCACGCAGCGTCCGTGGATAGACCAACGATCAGCGTCTCCTTCCAATATCAAATCGCCGGGCACACCGTCCAACACCACAGCAGCGCACTTTATCCGACCCTCGGATATCTATCGCCAGATGGACGACAATAAAGAAAAAGAGGGTGGATTAACGGAGGCGGGAAGGCCAAGCATAGACAGTGCTACTGGCCCTAGGAGCGAATCGTCGGTGTCGGCTGCCAACCCGACAGTTCCGGTAGTCGACGCTGGTGAGCAGCAGCCAATGCGCCGCAGTTTGGACAAAGGCGACGGGCTGGGTGTTGTCGATAATGCCACACGACAACCTATTCTGGCACCGGTGGCGGAGAGAAAAAGCGAGTATGGCTTCGATGGGCTTCTAGCACAACCCCAGGCCCAAGGAGTAGACCGAGGCCGACTGAGTCCTCCAGGAGGCATGCCGGAGAGCAACTTGGGTGTACCAGAGCCGCAGTTGCAGCGCCCGACTGCAGAAGAGTCTGACCAAAACCGCCGCTACTCCACGAGCCCTCGACTGCCCGACCTGGCACGCATGTCCCTTTTCGGAGACGACTTCTTCTCGAACCCAGACAAGTATGCTCACGAGGCGCCTCCGATGCCGAGTTTGCCATCCCAGATCCAGACGCAGCCTTCCGAACCCGCTTCTACGGCAGAGAAGGCGCCAGCTGTGGATAAATCTCCCACTGCTGCGACGCCTGGTGATGTGACGTCCCCACTTCCCACCATCAGCACGACTCCGCAGCCAACCAACTCGTCGTTGCCTGCATCTCAACCAGTCAGCAGGGAAAGGTCGCGTTCACCATCCCAAACGCCACCAGCCTTGGAGGAATCCAGCAGATCTCGTCTGCCTTCGCAAACTACTCGACCGTCTATTCCTGGAGGTTGGGTCACCGAAACACGCTCCATTGCCGATTCTCAGTCTACTTCCGCCGTTGCGACACCCGCTGCTACTGCCGATCGGAAGCCCATTCTCGGCGTGGATCCTGGCGAAGTTTCCCCCATCACCGACAACGAAGACGACAAGTTTGGCGCCAGCGGGGTAGCTACGACGAAGGATACAGTATCCATTCCTGTTTCCATCCCCGAAGCTTCGGAGCGGGCCGCTCAGATGGAGGGTCGTGTTGACCAGGATGACGACCCGGAGACTTCGGCTCCTCTGAACCCTCGCGAATCAGGCAGCTCGTCATTGGATTTTGCGGCGCCAGAGAGGCTGCAGCGCGAGTCCACCATGAGCACCATTGCCGACCCATCCCCTGTCAAGGAGAGCGATAAGTTGAGAGAAGAGATTATGCGCAGCCTCAGTCCCGTCCGCCCGACAAGTCACGAACTGAACAACTTCAATAACCATCAGTCGCTGAGTCCGGCCGTCGACAACAGCGGTACTCGTGAGAGCGCCTATCTCGACAGCGTCTACGACGACTATTGGACTGCAGGCGACGACAAGCCCGATGTGCCCAGCTTGCCTTCACAGCAGCCAGAGCAAAAGAGGGCGCTTACCCCCAACAAAGACATCTCTGACGTTCCTCCTTTGAGCCCTCGCAAAGATGCCATGGACAAACCTCCTGCACTTGGTCGACGGTTCTCATGGGAAGCAGGAGGAGAGCAGGTTACGCCAAAGGCCTCTGATGCTCAGAAGGATCCTCTCGCCGAGCCTCACCCCCAACCTGGTGACGCGGGCGAAGACAGCGTGCCCCCTAAACAAGGCGACGATGAGCTGCAGGCTACACAATCAGAGGTGGCCAGCGACTCGGGACGTACGCCGCTCGCTACTGGGTTGGACGATGGGCATATTAGCGTGCCGCAAGACGCGGGCGCGATGTCTCATCAAGTGTCGCAGGTTAGTTCGGCGCCGAGAGATCGCATGGACTCCGAAGTGATCGAACCGCCGTCACCCGTGTCAGTCACGGCTGATAAAAACACTACGTCGGCTGCACCCACCCGCCGACTGTCGCTCGCGGAAGAAAAGTCAATGGCTCGGGTCTCATCAAACCCCGTCTCACCCAGCCCACCGCCCGGCGATCACCCTGCCCTGGCTCAGGTTCAACCCGAGCCTGAGCCCGAGCCAGAGCCAGAGTCGTCCGAGGCTGGCCAGGCACCTGCATCTCCAGCGGCTCCTCAACGCCAGTCGACGCAGCCTGTCAAGATTACAACGTTCAAAGAGATCATGGACCTTTCCAATGCGAAAGACAGGATTCAAAAGTACAATGAGACGCGCTCCCAATTCGCGTCGATGGATTCGGGTCTAAACAACTGGCTGGAAAACTTGAAAGCTCAGCATCCTGAGCATGCCAACGCAACTGCATCATTTGGAGTTGGCGCACCTGGTCCTGGTCAATCGCAGTCATCGCCAACAACTTCTCAGCCGGCTTCTCAACAGCCTTACTATCAGCAGTACCTCAACGCAAGCAACCCAAACCTCGCGGCGGGAGCTTCGGGTCGGCCTCCTGCGGGAAGTGCGCCCACTGGTTCGTCTCATTCGCCTTCAAGTGATTTTAAGCATTCGAGCGGTCAAGTTGGGGCGAAGGGCAAGGGACTATTGCTTGCGGCTGGCAAGGCGGGTAAAGGTCTATTGAGCAAGGGAAAGAACAAACTCCGTGGCACTGGGGACAAGGTATTTCTTTAAACATTCCTCTCAACTGGGATCATCACATCACACAGGGCATGCATTCTTTCTAGTTTGGTTGTCGGGAGGGATCGACAGTCTGATCTGTCCCGAGCAACCCCGTTTCCCCATCGGTCTTTTTCTCTCTTTACTTTTCTTCCTCACTTCTCCCCTTGGTAATCACTTATGAGTTATGTGTCTCCCTTTCTGGCCAGAATGACGGGACTGTATGATTAAGGAATGCTACGAAACTTTTTTCTATTACTGCACCATCATGTAACCCCTGTGGTGATCTCGGACACTCTAAAGTCCAACATGGCATCTTATATGGTGAATCATCTCTAATTGTGTCTTCTCCGACAGAGCGACTCATCTCCCCCGCCGGCTCAACCCAAGACTAGAGCCGAGCGACGTACTTCATGGGGCATAAGCCTTGGATCGCGTTCGTCACCTCGTGCCGACAGCTACGGTCATGCCCACTCACGGTCGCACTCGGGATCCGTGTCAGGCCCAACTCCACAGACCATCCCGGAACATCCGGCATCTCCGACTCCACCGCCTCAACTACCCCAGACCTCACGTACATCCCCATTTGATACCTTGACTCAGGGCAGTGATGATCAAGCTTCGGCTTGGGCCCCACCGCGGCCCCATACGCCGCCCCAGCAGTCTGCCGGACCTCCCGGAGACAGTGATTCGGAGCCGGTATCCCCCGTCTCGGACACGCACTCCATATCGACGACGCCCCGGTTCCAAGCCAAGGACACGCCCGGTGACGACTATTCCGTGGGAGGTGACCTCCAGGTTCCTAGACCCATCAGCAAGACTCAGCCATCATGGGACCCCTTCACGGGCACGCCCTTAGTGGAAGAGGAGGGATTCGAGATGGGACAGTCCACGGATCCAAGCCCTCCTGCGTCTCATGCAGGTCAAGGCCAAGCTCCTCCCCCCTCTTCTCAAGCCACACAAACTGTCGCCGCTGTAAGACCACGTGCAAACACAGCCGATGAACCGTATGACGACTGGGTCGTTGTGTCGCCGCAGTCGCCTCCTTCTGGCCAGATCCACGTGGTATCTCCTCAGTCACCGCCACAGGCGCCGCGGTCATTCGAGCCTACCGAGTCAAGCAGAGAAGTTGATGAGGACGACCACGATTTGACTCATGGTTCTAGTTCAACGGGTCTTTTTATTGTGCGGCCAACTCAGCAGTTGCAGCCGGTTCAGCAGCAGTCAGTCCAGAAGCAGCCGATACAGCAGCCGCAACAGCAACAGCAACAGACCATAAATCATCTTCCATCACAGCAGACCTCTCCCCAGCGCCAGTCATCCTTTGTTGGCCTACCGCCCATCAGGCGAAGTTCTACATTCGGTATCAACCTGACCAAGCGGGCGAAGAAACGCTTTCCCTTGGACGAAGACGATGATAACAACTTCGTTTCCTCTCCGGTCAACACGACAACAGACCACTATGGCAACGATGGCGGCTCTTCATCCCGCTTCCAGCAAGGGGAATCCAGCTGGTCTGCACAGTCTGCGCAACCCATGCGCGTCGACACTGGGCCACCACGCTTCCGTAAAGACAGCAACATGTCACATAATGTTCTTTCGGCAACGTCAACGCAGGCGGCTACGCTGGCGACCGAGAGTAGTGGGATGACAGGGCAGGACCTCAGAATTGATGATGAAAAGAGACCTCTTGGGCCGGGAGTAGCAATGAAGGGCGCTGGCCGTGTACCAGGACCCATCGACACAAGAGCAGCGATGCAACAGAACGAGGGTCGAACGAGCGGTCCGCCCTATGGTCCAGGCATGCCTCCTCATCAAGGGATTATGTCTCCAACTTTCGGAGGCAACCCGATCCATCACCTCCCTCCACAAGGCCCATGGAAGCTTGAGGAGTCGCATTTGTCTGAGCCACTGGCAACCAGCAGAAACCGGCAGTCGGGAGGATCGCTGTCGCCTCACCAGCAAACCTCCTTCGGGATCGATAAAGAGACTGGTGTGCCTTCAACGGCGGCGCAACGACCCGAGACGCAGTTACCCCCTAGACAAAAGTTCTCTGAAGTGCCTCCTTCATCAGCGCAGCGTTATCCAGGCCTATTCACCCCGCAAGCAGGATATCAAAACCCCAGCTCTCCCACAGGGCCACGAGGCTCGGAAGACCTTGGTCAGCATTTCTACAATCGCGATTCTACCTCGTTGTACAGGACACAAACTGGCGACTCCGAAGTCAGCGGCTTCGATCCCTCAATAGATGAAGAGCGTGGGCGCAAGCGAAGCTCTGGCTTCTTCAAAGAAATCGGAGGTCGCATCTCGCGTCACACCTCGCGGGAACGCCCAGCGTCCAAGGCCGAGAGCGGAGCACCAAGCTACATGGCTGGTCCAGACGTCCGAGGTGATGCCGTGTCCGAGGCTAGCGTTGCCACAGGAGAGCTGCAAGACCGCCAGAGAAGACGTTCAAGCTTCTTCCTCAACTTACGAGGTTCTAAACCTTCGGATGTGGGAGGGCCCCAGGGCCGTGATGGCGGTGAAGGGATTTCGCCGTCACCAAAGGCGAGCCCGAACCCGGGCGGCCCGTCCCAGGTCCAGCAACCACCACCGGGAGGGCCCGCGGAGAGAAAACGGTCATTCTTCGGTCCGGGTGCCGATCAATCCGCCAATTTCCCAATGCCCAACCTGTCTCGTTCGTCAACGTCCACTGCTGGATATGAAGTTGCAGGCGGAGCAATGGGCCCTCCTAAGAAGCGGTTCTCCGGCTTTACGAGCAAGGTGTTCCCTCGTAGTTCAAGTCAGCAGGATTTACAGGTACCACAGAAACCTAGTACATCACATTCCACTACGACTTCGACCATGTTTGGTCGCCCGCCAAGCACGCAGGGAAGTCAACCTGGCAAACCTAGCCCCTTAGCCGCGCAGGGGAGAGAGAGGAGTAACACCACTGGCACAAACCAACTTTTTGCACAGGAAACCCTGGTGAATAAGCCGTTGGGCAATGTCGAAGACGACGAACGAGGTAGAAGAAGTTCAGCAGGCGGGTTTTTCTCTGGGCTTTTTGGTAAACGCGCCGCCAACAAGCCGACCGAGACCCAGCATGGATTACCTCAAGGACAGGACCAGAACGCAAGTGTTCCTGCGCAGTTCAGAGTGCAGCAGCATACTGGTCAACAGCTACCGCCGTCAAACCTTGGACCAAGGCGCGAGGATGAAGGCCAGCCGCCTATACGGAGCCCGCCTCAGGGGTTCGGCCAGCAGCAACAGGAGGAGTCGCCTCGCTTCCAAGGCTTTTCCATGCACCCGGGAGCTGACGCACGATTTCAACCTCAGCCTCAGTCCCAGCCTCAGGGACCTGAACTTCATCAGAGAAAATCCAACGGGTCTGTCTTGCCCTCTCCTCAACCGTCGCAGCAATTCGCTGCTGTGACAGATCAACAGAGAAGCCCCGCATTGGAAGAAGCGCGAACACGCCCGGTGTCAGACTTGCAGAGCGAACGTCGTGAAGCCCCTATCGCGCCTGGTCATGAAGCGAATGATGAACATGTCTCACGGAGAAAGTCCAGTCAGATGTTGAATATGGAGTCACATCCCTCACAATCGTTTAATGCTCCGGCGCCCCCATCACAGAGAGAACAACCATCGCCGGGACGCCGCCGTCTCACTGAGCAGAGACAGCCTTCTCTTTCATTTCTGCAGGCCGAGGAGCAACTCTCGCGCCCTGAGCTGTCAGACGACCAGACCGAAACCCACTGGGTTCCTCCCGGATTCTCGGCCGAGCCAACGCCGGAGCCATCGATCAGACACAGCTACGGACGCGAGAACTCGCCGGGGCCCCAGACACCGCCTCTGGGCCAGGGGCAAGGCACCAATCACCAACAGACTCTCGGCGTTCAGAAGTCTGGTCACGCCAGGCGAATCTCGGAGCAATCTGCGTCGCTGTTGTCTCCCTCCTCCAACTTCAGGGCACAATCTCCCAATGGAGTCGTCGGCCAGTCTGATACCTCGCAACAGTCCTCGAAATCGAACTCGCCCAAACCGGCGGCCATTACTCAGATGCCGGCTCCGAGGGCACCTTTGGCATCTGAAAGTCGAGCGCCTCCACAGGACCCGTCTCAGGGGCAATCGCAGCCTGATCGACCTGTCAACATGCAGGAGCCCGATGGGACGGGTCCGCAAATGACTGGAGTGGCTTCTCCAGGACGTCCTCAGCAGCAGCCTCAGCTCTTTCAGCATTCTCTTCAACATCAACATCAACATCAAAACCAACACCAACAACAACAGCACCCACATCCACCTCAGCATCAGCACCAGGGCTTTGATGCTGAAAACAGACCTCCAGCTCAATTTTCTCAAGCGTTTCCCCCACCGAATCAGCGTTCTTCGCTCCCTTTCCCCCAAAGCCAAGACATGCAGTCCAGCGGTCAAGACTCGAGTGTAGATGGTCAACAGAACCCAGTATCAAAGTGGTTCAAGAACAGGACCTCAACACAGCCACAACCTCGGCCTAACCAAGGCCCCCAGAAAGAATCGACAACGAAGTCCATTTTCAGTGCGTTCAAGCGATCATCCAAGCAGCCAGAACCTCGACCTCAACAGCAGATGCCATTTCCAAGCCAGGTTCAAGACATGCAGTCGCAACCGCAGCTGCAGCAGTCTCACAAGAGCCAAGGTCAGCAAAGGATGCCGCCAGCTGTTCCGTTATCACAGAGAAATCACCTACCACAACAAGGACCTCATCACATGTACCAAGAACAGCGCCCATCCATGGGTTCCTTTGAGCAAGGACCTCTCCCTCAACACAACATGGCTGGCAGAAGCCCCGAAGCGATGCGGCAAAACAACGGAAGATTCTCAAGCCAACAGGACGTACCTTTCGAACCTGTTATGACTCGGGCAATTCCGAACGGTCCTGGGCTAGGTGGAAGCGTACGCGCCAACCCCCAACCTTACGTTGAACCTCAGTACGACCAAGTCCCTATCCCTCGAGGATATGATGCCGTTCACGGTGAAGGAGGCGTAGCTCCATCTCCCTACGCCCTCTCACGCACCTCGCCACCGGTTCAGTATCCTGCGTACCATTCACCGCAGGTGCCACAATGGGGCCAGCCTCCTGTTACTCAAAGGCATCCGTCTGAAATGTCAATGTACAGCCACCCCAGCCCTCCCATACAGCAAGGACAGCAGCTGCTTCACAGCCATCCACAGGGAGGCGCATGGCCCGAGGGTGACCGGCGCGTGAGCATGGCCTCCCACCAGTCCAACATTTCGCACGCCAGCCATAGCACGCAGGCGGCCCATGTCGGTCCGCAAGGTGATGTGCCAGTTCCCAATCAGCAACATCAGCCACAACAAGACCCGAGAGGAATACGGTTGGTGAACCAAGACGACAGCCGTATCGCGGGTCCGGACTCGCAATTTGGTCAGCAAACCATGCCGCCAAGTCAACAGCCTCAACAGCAACGATACTCCCTAGTCGATACGCCAGCTCCAGTCGCAGCATCTCCCCATATGCATCAAAGTAATAGCAGAGAGGCTCAGAGAAATCAACAGACCAACTCTGCTGAAGGGCAAACGCATGCCAGTAATGTGGTCCGAAGCCCGCATGACAAGCCTCCATCTCCCCATCCTCAGGAGCACGCTCAGCAGACGCAAGGGCTTGCAATCGATGCTGGTAGTATCATGGGAAACAACTTCCGTAGTGTTTCTGACGACAAGCAACGGCCGGCGGAGAACATCATATCGTCTGAACCGTCAGTGCCCGCGCCAGCATCAGCACCCACGGCACCTCGCCTCAGCGTCAACGTGCAGCAAGCAAACCAAGAACCCAAAGACAACAATGATCTCTACGAATCCACACCGCTTCTGCCCTCTAATCCTTCTCAGCCGCCGGCAGCAGCACAGCCCATAGTCGCTGCAAACACGGGCCACAGCATGGTCAGCGACAGCTCTGCCGACGAAGCGCCCCGAAACGCCAGTCACACCAACGGCAGCGCTAGCGCAGGCGCCGCCGCGGCCTCGACGACCCTGGCGAGGGGCAAGAGCACGAGAGCCGAGCTGGAGGATACGGAAGACGAACGTCAGAGGACCATGCGGCGCGAGGCCCAGGAGGAGAAGATTCTGGTCGACCCGTACGAGGAGCTGTCGTCGGGAGGGGTCAAGTACAGAAAGGAAGAGGAGCCGGCGGATGTGCCCCAGATGAGCGCGACGAGTTACCCCGGCCAGGAGTGGAATCCCTACGGAGCTGGCGGGTACGAGGATTGGGATTGAGTCTGAGTCTGAGTCTGAGTCTGAGTCTGAGTCTTCTAAGTATCCCGGCGAACGAACCGTTCTTCTGCTCTACTATACGTGGGACACGGTACAATTAATTACTTCATTTTCAGAGCGACGGTGCAGGGCGTTGGAAGGATTTTTCTCATTTTGTTTTGGATTCACGCTCTACAATACCCAGTGCGAACAATTGCGACAAACAACGTACTACGTATAATTCTCTGTAATATTGTAAAGAACAATATAACCTTTTCCAACTCTGTATACATTTGCTACCTGTTACACGCAAACCAAACCCATCAACGTTGTCCACATGACACGCTACAATATCTCCCGTCATATATCCTCCATAAGTCATCCTCTCCCTCAGTTCTTAATCGCCACATCGTAATCCGGCGGCAAGGACCGCCTATTCCCCGCCTGCTCACCGCTCCAGTACGGCGGCGCCTCGGTGACGCCAGAGGTATATCTAGGAGGCAATGTCGCATTCGAAGACGACCTCCTCACGGACTCCCTCCACCGCGAAAACGGACCAGACATGAATGAAACCCTCTTCGAGTCACCCTCTGGAGCCGGAGTAGGGACGGGGGCGGAGGGAGCGGGCGTGCTCTTTTCAACGTCCTTAACGTTCATCTTAATGCCTCCCTTTTCCGGGTCTCTAGTAGCTGGGTCGTTTCGAGGGGTGGCGGGAGGATCTCGAAAGGGGTCCTGGGGGACGTTGTCTTGTGGGATGGCGCGCCATCTGCCAAAGGGGGGGCCACCACCGCCGCCGTCGCCGTAGCCGCCTCCTGATGCCCAAGGCGGACGGAAGGGTGGGCCTCCGGGGCCGGGGCCGAAGTGGCGGGGGCCACCGCAGCCGCGGGGACCGCCTGCGAGGGCGCGTTGTTCAAGCCAGGCTTGGCGGGCTGCGCGGCGTCTTCGGCAACACATTTTTGTTGTTTTTTTCAGGAAAAGTCTAGAAGGTGTGGTTGTTGGTAAGCGATTGTGATTTGTGGTAGTAGGGGACGTGGTGTTTGCTGTTGTTGTCTGATTCGAAGACTGTGGTTCTAGGGAAGCTGCAGTCAGAGAACGAAGCCGGGAGTCAAGCTTGATATAGACTTGTCAATGTTAACCTGTCTCCAAGGAGGAGTTAGAGATCGGGGTCGGGGTCCGGGGGGCAACACAGGTTGATGTGAGCAATGACGAAGGGATGCGAAGACATGGGCAGCTGAACATAGGCCCCAGCGAATACGACAGCATAGAACAGCAGGGCAGTGTCGAATCGAAATCGGGGGTCCGAAATACACCCGAAACTTCAGATGAAGGCGTCGCGGCTCGATGCGAGAAGTATACCACAGTAGGGCAAGTGTGTGGCTTGCGAAAGGCTCCTATGGGATGTTTCTGCGACACGCGTTATCGGATAGACTTTCACCCCGCGCCCCTCCATTCGTCTAATATTCGCGAGATGACGACGGGCTCTCGCACTCGACGTCTCTCTTATCTGATATGAATCAAGCCATCTTTTTTGCACACATTCTTCCACAATATCTCTAATCCTGATCGATAGCAAGGGACGTACGTGGTAGAGGGTCAGAGTGTAAGTGGCGGCGAGCATACTAAGGTGGTACCTAGTCGTTCTAGGTTCACCCGGCTCGCACTCGCATCCGCCTAGTAGTCGAATTCAGAGTCCCGATGGGGTATGGCTGCCCGGTACTAGGTGCCGTCGAGGCGTAGAAGTCAAGGAATGTTCCTCCGTAATTGGTGACTGTGGCGTTGCTGGGCGGCACCGGGATGCCCTCCGCTTCAACGGGTGATACTGAATTGTTCATGATTGAACTCCCCAAACTAATATGCGAAGCCCATTCCTCTAATTATTTCAGTAATCTAGAGAGATGTCTAAAGCTGCACATCCTGAACCTTTTCAGAGCTATCCCGTGCATGTTTGTTTCTTTGCGCGCAGCCCAACGTGTCTTGGCCTACAGGAAGGAGACAACCAAAAAAGTAGTAGTATTAGTAGCCATTCTCAGAAAACGATCTCACCAGTCGACAATACCACGCTAGAAAGGTGAAAGCTACATGTACCCTCATCTGATAACCATGCGCCTCAACTCACCAGCTCGAATCCCACTCGCCATCATTGCCCAACTCCGTAACAATTCATCCCATCTTTTGCATAAATTCCGCAGAGCATGAGCCTCAAAACCAAAGCTCTTCGCCACAAGTAGCCTTGCTATCTACCTTGCCACCTTTGAGCACAAATTACCCTTCTCGTGGCGCGGATGAGTTGGGATGAATAAGTGGCGGTGCCACTTACCTTTGTCTCTTTATCTCCTACGGTGAATGACAGGCCAAAGATATTCAGAAAGCTCTACATCAACCACCTTGGTCCAATAAGCTTGAAATCTGGAAGAAAGGTAACTAACCAGCGGGAGTTGCGAGTGTTTTTTGTGCACAAAAGGGAATAGCTTATGCCATATTTAAGACGACTCTATGTTAAGACTTGATACTGTTCTCTAGGTCTACCTGTCAACTCAATCTCTATGCTTGGAGCCTGCCACTTTCTTGCTTTTATAAGTGTGTATCCATGTACTGCGGCTCATCCAGAGGCCATACAAATATGTGCACGTTCCAAGATGTGAGCAACGGCCGGAACGGCCGGCCTGTCCTCCACACATTAGTGCCATTACAAAGATAAGGGGTTTCTTCTTCTTCAAATGAGCATTTCCGCTAACGCCCAGTGATCGTTTCTCATGAAAGTTCGTAAAGGTCAAAAATATTGACCGTCTATGCAGTGCAATTCCACAACAAGGAAACCAATGTCGACACAGTTTCGAAATGGAGGCGCTTGTGGTGTCAAGGCCTGATGCAGTATGGTTGTGAAACCAGCTCTGATGTTCGTTATGGTAGCTTAGGACTTTTGGGGCTTTTCTTCAACCGGAGAAGCATTCTCCTTCCTGGCTTCATGCTCGTCTTTTTCGTGGATGGGGGAAATGGCGGTATCAGTGTGTTTCGTGCTGGTCTCAGGCTCGGCCATGCTCCCGGGTGTCATTACACTCTCCTCTGGAAGTTCCTCGGTGGGAGTCATGAGACGGCGCAACTCGTTGTTCGTCATCGACACCGATCTTGCAGGCGCCGGCGAGTTGTTGGCGGAGCGTCCGAGGTCAGGTTGTGATCCAGAGTGCGACACTTTGCGCTGATGACCGAAGCTGCTGCGGTGTGCGAGCGATGATCCCGGCCGATCCGCATTATTGTTGGCATCCCATTCAGCAAAATCAGCTGAACTCCATGAAGTGCGGTGTGGTCTGGCGCGGCGCGGCAAGCTACCAACAGAGTAGCGCGAGCTGACACTATCTGTCCGGGTTCGTCGGGTGGTGGTAGTACCTGGCGCAAATTGTACTACTGAAGCATTGGCCGGCCGAATGATATCTCCAACCTGGTCTTCTTCGTCATCGTCCTCAATCTTGCGAGTCCGGCGAACATTGTTGACCGAGAAATATGGCTGCGGTGGCTCCCGAGGCTCTTCAATCTTCGGATCTGGTTTCGGTGGTGGCGGCAGGTCAGTGGCTCTAGCCTGGATATGCTCGTAGTACTTGATGCGAATTCCATCCAGCACTTCGGGGAACTGTTCGCGATTTCGGTAAAGCGACATCCATGATGATATGGCACCTAGAACAATAAGAATCAAGACGGCAACAACAAGGAATCCTTGGACGACAATGATGATAATGCCGAAAACCGTAGAGAGGATGCGACCAATGGCGAATGCGGGTAAGAAGGCAATAGAAAATCCTGCAGTGACAATCTTTGTGATGCCCAGCATCCAGATTGCCAAGGAAGTGTTTCTTTGGCCCTCGAAGGGGTTGAGCTTGACAAAGACAACGAAAGCGATGATCTCGAAGACGAATAATCCATAAACTTGGGCAAGGGGGCTTCGTGCTCCGCCACCAATGAAGCAGGCCCGAATGAATTGGTAGCTTAGCCAGCAGGCGAAGAACCACCATCTGGTCCGGCGGTAACGAGCCGATAGCCAACCAAAACGTTTGATGTAAACCTCGTCTTGGTGGACCGTTGTCCGGTTTGGGTCGTCGTCAATAAATCGGATCTTGAAGAACGGGAGGGATCCGTAACGTTTGGCGGTGGTTTCCTTTTCGCCAATTTCGCTGGCACGCGTTGTTGCAACCGCTGGTATTGAACCAAAGAGCTTGCCCTGTTCGAACATGATCGTATCGGGGCCCATTTCATACTTGCCGAGGCGGAGACGGAAGAAACATGCGTAGGCTACAAGGCCGCCAACGCCAATGAGCAAGATGATGAAGATGATCGCGGCGATAGCTGTCGGGCCGGCCGGCGCGCGAATATTGAACTGGAATAGCGCCAGGGTCATCAAGGAGGAGAACGAAATGAGTAGCGTGCGCAGGACACCAACTGCCAGATATCCGCCCAGGTGGTTGCGGAAGTACAAGAAGCGATCCTGTTTGATCAGCTTTGTCCGAGCAAGCAAGTCGAGCATGAACTTGAACGCAGCGATGGAGACGGCAACCAGTCCAATGGCCACCAACCACCAGATAAGACCAAGTGTGAAAGCATCGGCGGCCGGAATGCCCAGGGCAGAAAGGTCTCCGGCGAACCCAATCCACTTGCCCGGTGTAGGCATGCCCGGAGCGACGGGGTCTCCCGCCCAGTAGTATTCGTATGGATTGCTTGTGTTGTAAACCCTAGTCGCTCGCTGCACGAGATTCGGAACGGGCGCTCCATCGCTAGACGTCGAGAAAGTGTCGAGCGAGCGGCCATAAATTTGCTGGACGAGGCCACCCCCGGTGTTGATAACGGTCGATCCTGCACCACCTACTTGGCTGGCATTACCAGTCACGCCGGCGAAACCGTCGATCGAATTGATTACTTTTTCGCTGTATATCATGCCGGCGGCCCATCCAAAATTGCTCCACCAGGCGGGTAGAACGCTAGGCCAGTCGACGGACAAGGCACCCGAGAAGAAAACGGTCTGATAAGTCTCGAAGATGACCAGGACTGACAGTGAATGGGCGTAGTGTGTCCTAATATGAGGCATGCTAACACCATACATGGCGGTTGCTGCAGAAGCCAGGATCGCGGCGAGTGTGAACACGCCCAATATCGATGAAATCGCGGCTGGGTGGGAGAAGCTGTTGCCGTTCCGCATGACGGCTTGGAAACAACCTATTTGAGTCTGACTCGAGTTTGCAAAGATTTGGATGCGCGCAGAACCTTCGAAATCGGGAATATCGAGGGCGATGGAAGGAATGCCGTCGATCTGAGCAGGCGTGAGTCTGAACTCTGCAAATGCAGTGATGGGCTTGCTGGCGTTCAGAGGGCACAGACTGCGGAAAGTTAGCAGACAGTCTTGAGAGGCGTCGGGGCTAGAACGCACCTAGCGATGTTGGCCATGCAGGGGTTAAAGTTCATCTCGAATCTCGTCTCGCCATCTGCCTCAAGTCAGCATACCCCATCTCTACGTGCAGGTTCGTCCCAAGTTTTGAATGTAGCTTACAAGCTTCGACGTTGATATGCACTGCAATATGTGATTAGTACATGGATAAAAGTTCAGATTAGTTCAACCTACTCATTAATGATTCGTTTCTGATATTGGTCGTACCGTCCAAATGGAACTGGACAGTCATGTTGTCGGCATAGTAGGCGGCATCGAATTTTGTAATGTTGAACAAACTTTGTCCTCCCAGACAGTCGCCAAAATCGCCAGTGAACAGGCCAGGATTGCGATTGACCGCGAGCTGCTTGCTGTTGCCATCTTTATCTGAGCCGGTGATGTAGACAGTTTCCGTGGCTGCCAAGATCGTAGCAAAGAAACTGAACAGAACGATCAGGGTCGCGGCGAGCGAAGTCGAGCCTCCGAATCGGGCCATCGTGGGCGGTTGGCGCAAAGGAGCGACCGGGCGATTCGGAAACTCCTGGGCTGGTATGCCCGAAGGATGCTGATGGGCGTGCACACAAAGACGGCGAATGCGGGTTATGTCGTAGTGGGAGCGGTGATGTCTGGAGGAAATCGAACCAAGTGCTGAGAAGCAATGGCAAAAGACATGTAGGTATTCAGTTGTGTCGCATGCCTTGGCTGGGTCGAAGTTTGGAGGTGGCTCGGAGGACACGGAAGATCGTAAGTGGGCTTCCCGAAGCAGCAGAAAGTGCCTTGATGAATGGTGGAGAGCTCAGGGTCCTGTCCGAGACGAGATGGAGGTGTTTGGGGTGCTTCGACTAGGATGTTGAGCGACTAGTACGTTTCTGCGTGAGGTCGAAGCAATATCCTGCTGGGGCAACGGCACAAAGGGTACGGAGTAATGGAGCCGAGTTGTCGTGAAGATTGCTAGAGAAATTGTTGTTGTTGGATTATCGACTGTGTTTTGACGGCGCGCGTAGAAAAGCCTCAGGAGAAGAGCGGCAAGGCAGGGGCGAGAAGGGTCCGTAGTGGCGGGAGGCAAGTGCAAGATAATGGCCGTCTTGCAGGGGTTTTGTCTTTGATGTTCAAGATTGTCCCCAAATCGGCGCAGAACCGACGGCAAGGATGAGCGGACCGGCAGGGCGCTGGTGTGATTCTGGATTTGGGGTGTGATTCAGCCAAACAGGGAAGCCAGACTCAGTAAGCCGCAGACTGCAATTGTATCCGCAGTGGTGAATCAGGCGCGACAGCGGACACTTGCAGACGGCGGTTGCTCGAACCGGATCGGTTAAGAACAAGGCGAAGGCGGGATCAAGTCAGGGTCCAGAACCAGATGCGAATATAGTCTGGGGTAGAAGCTGACGAGTGAGCTGGGAGAGGCAGGAGGAGTATTCCGTAGGAGTAGAAGGGAGGAGAGGGCCTGGAGAAGAGAGGCACAGGCAGGCCGCAGACATGGGTGAATGAATGGACGAGAGTGGATGGTGAGAAAGGGTGAGGAAGGGATATCTCGTATTCATATGATGATTCTATAGCGGTGCGGTGTGTGTGCCTGGGCGGGCGGTAACAGAGGTACCTTACCCACCTCAGCACACACACACACACCTCAGTCACTTAGCATTTAGTGTAGGAATACCTGGGCAAGATGTCTGGTTTGGAATGCCATTTCATAGGCCCTGGCCTGGAACCGGCAAACCGTCGACGGACAAGGGCAGATGGAGAACGAATGGGTGGTGGATTGTTTTCCTTTGCAGCTCGACCTGCCCGAAACTGGTCGAAACCGGGATACGGGGGCAGGGGTAATGGCGCCGGGATCATGGATGGCATCAGCACGCACGGCGCTGCTTAGCGGTACGAAGACCTGCTCTGGGAGTCTGGTCACTCTGGCCACTGGTATTGGGCATTGCGAGCGATTGAAACCTGTGAAGCATCCCAGGCCATTCATCTTGATCCAAGGCAACATGAGTGAAAAACGTGTGCGAGTAAAACGAACCCGAGAAGACGATGGCGGCAGCATCCGGACCTAGTTTGCTGCAGCACTCGGGCAAGAAAACAAGGTTGATAGCACAATTCCCAATGACACATGTCACTCTCCGCACAAACAACAACCACATACTCCGTACCTACGCAACCTAAGATATGTATCGATTCCTACCAGGCACTTCCATATTCCCTACCTTTCTCCCTGCACTATGGATACACGTAGGTATTCTGGCGATAACCACTGACGTCGAATCCATTGGGCCAGGTCACTAGGTGCGAAGATACCTACAGCTCCCATTCATCAGCTCAGCTTCATCGGAAATCAGGAATGCATAGCGGGTGCATTATGTACCCGGGCGTGATAATCAGGCGATGATACTTGGTGCAACCCTCACATTCAGGCACGTTGAGACCAATTCTTGGAAAGTCGGTATGTTCCCTGTGGAAAAGCCTCTTCGGATCGGTCGGGCCGCTAAGATCATTGACCTAACGGAGTCTCTATCAATTTCTACCACACTCTAGCCGCTTACGCTCTAGCTACTGTGCTACCATCTTAACCTTACCTAGGTAAGGTAAAGTACCACAGGGAAAAGCAGCTTGCTGTTCTGAGCAGAGCGGTACGTACCTGACTACTCTAATGGGAAGAGCTCTGACCTGGCCGTTGGCCCATGCTTCGGCGGCGCCGCGATCTTCTTTCGCTTCCATCCTCCAGCCATCAATCATCGAAAGACCGAGTCTGCATCGGACTCTTCTCTTGCTCCGTATTTCTGCTCCAACTGAGGTTGCGTGGGGCAACTTTCTCTCTTTAGATTGTCAAATTACCGATTTCTCATCCCTACTCAGAAGCCCTGTCCGACCGCAAGCCAATTCTGATAAACTGCATCCATGGTCGACTTGGACTCGTTACAATCATTTCGTCACTCACATATTTGTGCTCGTACGGAGTACACAAAGAGTTCGACTTGGTCTGAAACCAGCCACCCAAATCGTCAATGGCGAGCTAGGTATTCAACCACCGCTGATCCGGGACGCTACCGATATAAACGCAGCTTGCGGTTTCCCAAAGCCTCGGCGTCCAAGACAATTCAAACCCGTCTTTGCCGCCTGAGTCCGGAGTTGCGTGCCAGGCACATCACGGATACACGTGCGCATCAGGCACGCCATCTTTGGCATTTATCAAACTTCCCCGCTCCGTTGCCAACGAATATCCGTTCCGAGTACTATTCAAGAGCAAGACATCAAAAACTATTAGGCGGGAGCAGCGTCTCCCGAATCCTCAATCGTTGCGTTCGCCATTCGAGAAACCTGACCCCATCGTACTCCACCACGGCGGGAAACCCATTCCACTCGACGTCCATCCCCAGCCACGCGAGAAGCTTGCCAACGATGCCCAGCACCAAATCCGCCAATCCCAGCCTTTTCTCTCCCAAATGAGCCGGCATATCCCATCCCCCTGCTGCCAAACGTTTTTAAGCTAACACTCACCGCAGATCTGCGTGTCCATCTCCCGACCACTGGTCTGCAACTCGACTCCATCTCCCTCGTGCTGCATCACCATTGGTCGGAAGTACTTCTGCCACGAGGTCTGGCTACATTCTGAAGCGTCTCAGAGGTGTAAACCTCCGGGGCGGCTTGCCCTAGAGCCGCCTCGAGTCCAGACGGCACGCTGCGTCGATACAGCTCCATGGAATGGACAGGTTCAGCCGATCTACCCTTTCTGCCACGAAATCCTTCGATGGAAAAGAAGTTGGCATCGAGATTCACAGTCAAGGAATGCTGGTACCGGCTGACTTCTCGGTCGGCAAACCCCCTGCTTAGCAACACCCCATTTGCCTAGCGGTGGCTTTGAGACACAGGAATGTCGAATTCGCGAAGAGACGGCGCGGAACTATGACTTCATCACTTTGCAACAACCCAGACACCATACAAAGAAAATGGCCATTCGCTCAGCCGGCTCTCGAATCTGGTTGAAGGGTATCTGGACGAGCATCGAGTCTCAAATACGGTCGAGTCATCCAACGTTCATTCTTCCATGCTAGGCTGCTCTGTCTCTTTTCGAATCACAGGAAGAGGCCGAAGCTTGGGTTTTCGTCGTTCCTGCAATTGCTGGCTCGAGCCCAGATGACCGCTAGGCGACTTGAGAATTCTGGCGAGCAGAACATTTCGTTCAGGAGCTGCACTGCCGCATTGCACCCATTACCAGCACGGCTAGAGCCCGTTGCGTCCAGCAGCCTTATCAATATCGTTCAAGGGGCATCAGGCAGGGCCGCAAACTTGGCCAATTGCCTATATGCTCTGCGTCAATTTGCTCCAATGACAGGAATCCTCTCATAAATGACGGTGAGTATTCCTCACCACAGTTGACTGACTGCAAAACCGGTCTCCGCTAGCTTTTACTCGTGGAGCCACGGAGTCGACGAATTGAATATTGATATCGGACTGCATCGCCAGGCGGTATGCGTTCCAAAACCACCAGAAGCATACGAACCCAGATACCATTGACCTCGTTGAAACTACAATAGCCGACTGTTTTGAGAAGGGATTGCGCTGCTCCTTTTCGAAAACTTGACAACGCCAATATGTGAGCGCCAGGTACCAGTTCGCTCAGTCTGAACACATACTCAGCCGCCGGCATCAATACCATTGCTACCGCCAGAGAAGTCTCATCAATGCTATGGGAATACGTATGAACGCTCCAGCGAAGCGTGATGAGGTCACGACCAATGATGGTTTGATCTTGATTGACGAAATGAGTAATGGCAAGGCATCAAAGAAAGCGAAGAAGCTCGCTCGTCCCTGGTTCGTCGAAGTTCTCGTATCTGGAGGACGGAGAGATCATTCTCGGCATGTGAAACCTCGAACTAGAGCACTTGGACCTGGAGGCGTGCTAGTGGTGTATCCGAAGGTGCTGGCGATCGCGTCAGCGCAAGAATCCTACGTGGAGGCCTTTGTGTGGTGTGATGAAACTTGTTGAAGGACATCTTCACTTAAGGGTATTCTGTCTCTTTGAAAGGCTTGCAAGTGTACAGTTCAAGCTTGGAAGGTTTTTATGGCTAAACGCAGATGAATAAAAAACGGCACGAGTATTTATTCGGACAGTTGCATCCAACGACCATAAAATCCAATCAGACAACTTCAACGAAACCAAAACTGGGGGGAGAAACGCGAGGTTTTACTAACAGAAATTCCCCAAAGAGGGACAACCTGAACACTGGATCCTTACGAATCTAGCCTCTATCGTACCTCTGGCGTCATAGGATATCCGAGTTTTCACTTCTCGATGATCTACGCTCAGTATTGTGGAATTGAGTGGGCGAAACTCCATGGCGACAAGATTCCGCGAAGAAGAATATCCACCACAACGAATAGCCAATGAAGTTCCGGAGCCATAGATCTTCAGGAACTTAGTCTCGGGAACTTGGCTGGCGGTGGAGCATGGCGGCCAAGGAGTGGACACGGAATGTCATCAATGTCCACGGCATAGAGAAAAGAACTGGAGCAAGGGATCTCGGTGTGTCAAGCGACATCGGGCTAACCCCGCAGCCGGCAGCCGGGGGCCGGCAACCGACAACCGCGCAGCCGATCGACGCGGACGTCGGGGCTACCCCACCACCCTCACCGAGCTGACCGATTGCACTTCGTAGCAAAGAGATTGAAACGGTCCAAGTCGAGACACGATATTCTTGGACGAGATCTACAAGCTTTTAGATAAGCTGCTGTCAAAAGCCTATCCAAAGGATCGGGTCCACGTTGGACTGGCCAGCATACCGTTCTGTAGCACGTTCAATGACTTCTAGTCTGGAACGACATGTGCCAAGAAACACAACGGAAGTTCTGCAAAGAGCGGCATGTCGCCATCGTGACAATCTGAATGGCGCGCAAGAGGCCATCACGGTCTTCTACAATACAGATTTGACATACGTCTCGAGTCTTGGACGTTGATAGGGCGCCAAGAGTAGCCAAGGGCGGAAGACGCTTGGTATTCTCAGCCCTTCTGTTGGCGAGCTCTTCAAGGTGAGGTTACAGGTGTCTAGTCTAAGCCAAGAGGCTGGGCGCCAGCACGCCAGATGAGGCAGGAATTGCAACTTTGACAACGTCTCTGCGGCTTGTCCTGCAGCTTCTGGCACGAAATTGTCTTGCAATGGCGCGTTGTCGGGAGTCGGGACGAGGGTAGAACGTGGCGCAGGGTCCCTGATGATTGATATCGGGGCTTATCAAGCCACATTTGGCGGGGTACTTTGAATTGGCAATCTTCGTTGCGCCATACCACCGACGAGGACCCTTGACGAAGAACTCATTGCGCTGGTATCGCAAGTTTCTACGCTATTCCAAGAAGCCTCTGCTTTCCTCTTCGACGCAATGTAAACATGGGGTGGTCAGGCTGGGTTGAGGTGTTCTGTCAGACCTGGAGTAGGTTATTACCAATACCCGTCCCGACGCCAAAAAGATGCCGGAACACCGAGCCGCGACATTGCAAAACAGCGACCCCACGGCTTCATGGATCTCCCAGGGTCAGTCTCCGGGTCAGACATGCAACAGCATGGAGAAGAGCAGACTTTTTCCGCGGCTACGCACCGCGACCAAGTCTCTTTTCGGACGGCATGGGATGGGATGGGATGGGACCTTACGGTAACTTATCGTGGCGAACATGACTTAGTCGTGGCTGACTGCGGCAGAGAGGGCTACAAAGAGCCAACATTGGTAATTAAGAGTACATGGCATGCCGCCAAGGAGGGTACATGTGCAAGGTAGCGATCACGTCATTTGAACTAAACAGCCTCCAATTTTTACCTTGGACAACGGGGTATCCGTACAGCACCAGCAGCGCACCTCAGCAACACACGCAAGGCCGACTTGACGCCGGGAACGAGCGACAATTCTCTCACTTTGTCTCTGTCCTTCTGTCTGTGTGTCTGAGGAGAATAAAAGACACCTTTGCCCTCGCCCGTCTCCTCGCCAGATTCCCTCTCCCGCTTGTTCTCCTGTCTCTTCTACTTCATCCGTGAATCCCCTCCCATCTACCTTTTTATACCCAATATTCCCTTTACAACGAGAAGCTGCAGGCTCAATTCGTTGTGTGTTCTCTCTCTTCCTCTCTAAGCATCGTCTAGAGTGTGTCTTTTGACGATCCCATAATAACCCGCTCCCTATTACAAAGCTTCGCGCTTTCTTCAAAGACATACACAATGGCCAACTCTCCCCACGGCGGTGTCCTCAAGGACCTTTTCGCGCGCGATGCGCCCCGCCAGTCTGAGCTGTTAGCCGAGGCCGACAAGCTCCCTTCTCTCCTGTTGACCGAGCGTCACCTCTGCGATCTTGAGCTGATCCTCAACGGTGGCTTCTCTCCTCTCGAAGGTACGTGGTGTTTACTGCCCGCGCTGTTGCTGCTACTTTCTGCTGGCTGCTGCTGCGGCGGTTGCCCCCCTTCTGCATACGTTGCGCGACGAGGGTGGTGGGGTTGCGTTGCGGAAACGACCCCGCCATGATTTTTTTTGGAGGGGCAAAGTTCCCCACGATTACGTTGCTCGCCCAAGAACAGCGGGACTGACTGTGGTGGCATCTCTATAGGTTTCATGACCGAGAAGGACTACAATGGGTACGTTGAACATGCGAACAAGGCTAGCTCCCCAGAAGATGCTGGTTGCTAACATGATTGGTGCAGAGTAGTCAAGGACAACCGTCTCGCCGATGGCGCTCTCTTCTCCATGCCCATCACCCTCGATGTCTCCCAGCAGCAGATCGACACCCTCTCCATCAAGCCCGGTGCGCGCATCACCCTCCGCGACCTTAGAGACGACCGTAACCTTGCCATCCTTACCGTTGAGGATGTCTACAAGCCCGACAGGTAGGTCAAACATGTCTTCAGGGAATTGGCATCGGCTGACATGTTTCTCTAGAGTCAAGGAGGCCATTGAGGTCTTTGGCAGCGACGACGACACCCACCCCGGTGTGAAGCACCTCTTCAACAATACCAACGACTTTTACGTTGGCGGTAAGCTCGAGGCTATCCAGCGTCTTGCTCACTACGACTTCCTCGACCTCAGATGTAAGTCCACCATGCCCTTGGCGCATATCAACGCAGCAAACCCACAACATCGAGACTAACGAGTATCAAAAGTCACTCCCGCCGAGTTGAGACAGCACTTTGAGAAGCTCGGCTGGAACAAGGTCGTCGCTTTCCAGACTCGCAACCCCATGCACCGCGCCCACAGAGAGCTCACTGTCCGCGCCGCCCGCTCCCAACAAGCCAACGTCCTTATCCACCCCGTCGTCGGCATGACCAAGCCCGGTGACATTGACCACTTCACCCGTGTCCGCGTCTACAAGGCCCTCCTCCCCAGATACCCCAACGGCATGGCCGCCCTGGCCCTGCTACCCCTGGCCATGCGCATGGGCGGTCCCCGCGAGGCCATCTGGCACGCCATCATCCGCAAGAATCACGGCGCCACGCACTTCATTGTCGGCCGTGACCACGCCGGCCCCGGCAAGAACAAGAACGGCAAGGACCACTACGGCCCGTACGACGCCCAGGTCGCCGTCCAGAAGTACTCTGACGAGCTCGGCATCACCATGGTCGAGTTCCAGGAGATGATTTACATCCCCGACCGCGACGAGTACCAGCCCGCCAACGAGATCGCTCCTGGCACTCACACCGCCAACATCTCTGGTACCGAGCTCCGCAACCGCCTCAAGACCGGCAAGGAGATTCCCGCGTGGTTCTCCTACCCCGAGGTCGTCAAGGTCCTGCGCGAGCAGAACCCCCTCCCCGCCCAAAAGGGCTTCACCATCTTCCTCACCGGTCTGCTCAACAGCGGAAAGGACCAGATCGCAAAGGCCCTTCAAGTCACGCTTAACCAGGGCGGCGGCCGCTCCGTCTCCCTCCTCCTCGGCGAGACTGTCCGCCACGAGCTCTCCTCCGAGCTCGGCTTCAGCCGCGAGGACCGCGACAAGAACGTTGGCCGCATCGCCTTCGTCGCCTCAGAGCTCACCCGCGCCGGCGCCGCCGTCATTGCTGCGCCCATTGCGCCATTCGACGAGGCCCGCCAGAAGGCGCGCGAGCTGGTCGAGAAGGCCGGCCCCTTCTTCCTCGTGCACGTCGCCACCCCGCTCGAGTACGCCGAGAAGACGGACAAGCGCGGCATCTACCAGAAGGCGCGCAACGGCGACATCAAGGGCTTCACCGGTGTGGACGACCCGTACGAGGCGCCCGCCAAGGCCGACCTCGTCGTCAACCTCGAGCAGCAGACGGTCCGCTCCATTGTTCACCAGATTGTCCTGCTCCTCGAGAGCCAGGGTCTCCTGGACCGTTTGTAAACGCAAAAGTTTTGCAGACTCTCATCAATGGGCGATATAAGTGTGATTTATACGGCATAGAGCGTACATGCGCGTAGACCTCTTCTCAAAGCGCAAAAAATTGGGTGGATATATATACATCGGAGTTGAGACTTCAAAGACAGCCTTGGGATAAAAAAGTTGTTTGATGATGAATTTTTACGAGTTATTTTACACAAGAGAGATGGCTATAAAGCACCATATAGTTGGCTAGGGTTGGAGAGTTGGATAACACATTACTCTTACCCAGGTATGGCTGAATAGTGGAATGGAACGATACTTGAATGATGCTGCTCCATGGGATCGATCTGAAGTGGATGTGACGGTGAAACGAGCGACCATCCAAACGTGGACGGTACCAGATAAAATATGCTTACAAGGACCAACAACTACTCCGTAGACACTTCAAGATCAAGTAGCTACGCCTGCCTACCTCAAACAACCTCGGATAATGGCATACAGGTGATGGTGGGTTGATTGATTGATTGATTCATGGTGGTGTGGTGCGCGAGAGAAAAGCACGAGGATGCATGGCCCGGGCGCTTATTCGCTGGGCGGGGCGGTGATTGGTGCGAGAGACAGGTCGACGGGACTCTGCACACATGCGGTTCGTTTGTTGGTGCCCGATGGACGGCGGGTTCGCGCGCCGTTCGTTGCAGGAGAGGAGGGGGGGAGGGAAAGGGTGGAAGGGTATCAATACATGGGAGGAGGGGTGGTAAAGTAGTAGTGTAGGTTGGTTGGGCCAGGATGGGGTTTATTTTGGGAAGCATTCTAGTTGCCTTACTCTGCCAGTCTGTCTTTGGGTGCAAGATGGATGTTTGATGGTTAGGTTGGTTCATCGAGTTTGTTGGATGGAAAGTGCATCGGCGTAGGTACTTTAGGTACTTTATGTGTTGGTGCTAAAGGTAAGTAAGTGGTATATGTAGGTAGTCCGGCGAGTCTAAGGTAAGATAGTCAGGTACGTGAGACATGGGCATTTCTATTTGAGGCAGCAATGTCTCTCTCACGGAGCACTGTGACGGCAACTTTGTGCGGCATAGGTAGGCATGATCTTGTGCGTTTGCTTTCCGAGATGATGTGAAGCAAGAGACAGTTTTGCAGCTATGACGGAGGAAAAGCGAGGTGCTTCGAGACGAAACTCGGGTCGATAGCGGGCCTATTCAGACCATTCTTGCTCGAGGTTATTCGAGACTAGTTGCGTACCTACCACCGCGACCTTACGTAGAGAAGTGGTTTGATGTTCGATCATTGCTTGAATTGAGACAGTCCAGCCACTTTCTGGTTTATCGTTGAGCCAGGCACTCTAGGCACGCCGCCTGCTTGAGTAGGTGAATACTTTTCCTTACGTCTGTGTACGATGGCGAATGGCTTCGTCCATTTGCACGTCAGCCACGATGCTAAATCCTCGAGGAACGTGCTGGTCTGCCTATCCAAGGTGCCAAGGTAAGGGTAGGCAGATCATGTCCGATGTTTACTATGCGCGGGAGCTGATGGGCAAAGAGGATGTCACACGGTGCGATAGCGAGCTCTCGTTCGCTTCTGAAACGGTACGTCTTGCCCGCTTCGCACACTGGTTCTGTACCGTGTGGAGGAACGGTTTCTGGACGGAGGGACACTGGCTGATGGAATCTACCAATGACAGTGATGGGTGTGGCCCGAGCTTCTGGCAGTGCCCGTTGTGGATCCCCAAGGGACTTCCCTCCCACAGTCCCATTGCGTCGCCGTCCACGTCCAGTCCAGGCGCAACTCGTTGCAACTCAGCCCGGTGCCACGTCAGGTTCTGGCCACAGGTCTACCTTACCTTACCTTACCTTAAGGAATACGTGGGGTGGGTAGGTATTGCATACAATTCAACGTACGGACGCCTCCTCACCAAATCACTCATTCGACACCTCTCTCAACTGAATCAGTGCCCGAATAATGCGTTGCAGGAGGACATGTGTCACCGCCTACTCCCCTACTCTAAATCACCCTTCGCCTGCCTTCCCTTGACATCCATCTCCCCGTTATTCTTCTCCACCCCCTCCTTCGCTTTTACGCTGTAAGGCACGCAAGAAGCGGTAGCGTATACCCATAGATGCAGTAACGTAGAGACTCAGGTGTGGGCCGCCCAGCCTACCTGTACCTGTACCCAAAGTACCAAGCAACCCGCCGCAGTTCCCTTCAACGCCTTACAGGGGGGGTGCTGCTCCTCTGATCGAATCACATTCGGCTGCGTTGCTCGTCAACTGCTTGCAACCGCCCGTCTTTCCACTCCCGTTACCTTGGACTCATCCCTCCCGCCTGGCCTTGCTTGGCCTGCACTCATGACTTTGGAGGTGAAGTGTGCACCTCACTCATTCACTCCCTCGGTTGGGAGCGTCCATCCATCTCCCGTCTCGTTACTTCTCTCGTCCTTCTTGCATCATTTTCCATTTCCTGCCTTCCACGACCCGACGACAACGACGACATCTCGAAAAAGTTAAAGCGCATCATTCCTGACGCTCCAAACATTAGACGCAGCAAACGAAGAGCCAAACGGATCCTCCCCCCGCCACCTACCGTTCGGTCCAGGTCAGGGGTGCGCATTTTTCCAGAAATTCCCCAGTTTTGTAACAACTCCCGCCCTCTTTGCTCAAGACGACGAGGGTCGGTGAGCAAAACCCCAGACCAGGTCCTGCCTGCTTCGGTTCCCTTTTCCTTCTTCCCGCCAGCTTTCTCGACATCTTGGAACTCAAACACACTGAACCATCCCACCCTGGACCTCGAACCACGGTCCGCTTTGCCTTTTGGGCTCCCAGAAACCTTCCTACCCACCACCGCCCTCTTTGGCAAGCTTCGCTGTCGGTCAACTTTCTTGCCTCTTACTCGTTGCGCCGACGGCTTTTCGACTCGACCCCGTCACCGTCACCGTCACCGTCACAGTCAACCTTTCTCTACTGCTACTACGACTCGAAGAAACCTCCGCAGCAAAGCACAAGCAATTCGGCTAGCTCTCTCGGGCTACGCACCCATGCTCCGCCATGTCCTCCCAGGATCGTGACGTCGAGGTCGATGTCGACGCTGATGGCCGAGTAATCTCCCTCCCCGACTTTGGGGATATGCGCCCGCGCAAGGAGGCCGAGAAGAGTGAAAAGGCCGAAAAGAAGGCTTCTCGAAGCAAATCAGAGCGCAGCAGCAGGTCCGACAGAGAAAAGGGAGACAGGGAACACCGATCCCACCGCGTGAGCTCCCGCTCCTCCAAATCGAAAATCGCCGACGGCAGCGGCCTCGGCAGTGACGTCCATTCCCACTCCCACCGCCGCCACCGCACCCGCGAAGAACGAGACCGCGACCGAGAGAGAGACCGCGGACACGACCGCTCCTCTTCCATGACCGACCTCGTTCCCGAAATGTCTCGGACCTCGCTGACTGGTCCGGCGTCGACTGACCGCATCTCGCTTCCCTACCCGACCTTCAGCAAGGCCCACAGCAAGGAGGCCGTCCGTAATAGTCGCGAGGACGTCTCAGGATCAGGTGTCGGTGCTACGAGAAGGGCCGATCCATTCACCCCCGAAGCCACCGATCTGGGCGACAGCGAACTCAAGCGATCCCAGAGCGTCGATCATTCCGACAAGCAGCGCAAAAGTTCGTCCAAGAAGGAGTCGAGGCCGCCTAGTCCGCCCGAGACCGACTTGTCGGGCAAGAGACGATCTGCCACCCCCGAGGAATCGTCAAAGAAGGTGCGCGAGGAGCGTTCGAGCTCGAGACTTAGCGGCGAGACTGCCAAGAGAGACCGGGAAGACAGGCCAAGCTCGCGTCTCAGTGGTCTTTCGAGATCCGGCTCCAGAGCCGACGATAAGTCCCGGGTGAGCTTCAAGTCAAAGACTAGCAGCCAGGCAACGTACGTCAAGTCGCCGGCGTTCCCACCTGGCGTCCAGGAAAGCTTGAATATCAAGCCGAGCACTTCTAGATCTTCCTCAAAGCGAAGCTCCTCGAGCAAGAAAGGCCGGCGTGCAGAGTATCACGATGGCGACTCGTCTCCCGAAAGCCTGCAGGATTCATCTCCTAGAACCCCTACGCAAGCACCACCATTCCCACCGCCCTTCGCCATGAACGACAAGCCTCCGGGCCCCCCTCCACAGGTTTACCCCGAAAACGACATCACACCATCGGCCACTCCAATGACTGATATGCCTCCTCCAACGGGACCTCCTCCTCCCCCGCCACCACCTCCAGCCCTGGATGTACAGGAAGCACCGCGGGTGGACTACCTTTTACAGAACGGCGGTCTGATCCAGCCTATCCCGAAAACATTCCTCTCTGTTCTACCTCGCCAGAATGGCGCCCGGCCATCTAACCCACCCCTAGTTGGCCCGCAGACTTTGTTCGCACCCTTTTTCAACCTCTTGGATCAGTACAACTCGGTTCTCAACCGCAACGGCTCCGTAGCAGTTGCGACTGGCCACCGATCTGTGGCTCGTCGCCTTCTAGACCGCCTCGAAAACGTCTTTTCCAGAGAGCTTCCTGAGCATGGATGCACTTGTGTCGTGTGTGAAAGAGGCCCCGATATTCAACATCGTGGCCTCGGCTGGGGAGAGGTCCTCGAATGGGTTAGCGGTCGCATCGATCTTCCGCAATGGCCACCGTTTGACCTGGCCAGCTTGGGATCCAATGCTGCCGAAGTGTCAGCTGAGCTGCCACCGCGACCCGACTCGCCGGTCAAGATAGACCCTGATATTGCCGAGGAGTTCCGCGAGCACTACCTCAGACAGTCTAAGAAAGTCAGGGGAGCCGTGGATAAGTGGCTCAACACCTGCGGAGAGACCACTGCGCCGCCGCCACAAGATGTAGACGATGAGACACTCACGTTTGCCATTCTCACCAATATGGACCCGGAAGATCAGCCGTATTTTAATGCGATTCTGGCTGGCTCTAATCACCCGAAGCCGGCAACAAGGGCTCCTACACCCTTGCACCGCGCCCGCCCGGATCTCCTTGTCAGAGCCGGCTTGGCTCTACAGCGTCTTTACCGACTACAACAAGTACCCCGAGACGCAGAGGTTGCCATGTACCTCGTCAAGAACCCCCACACCCACGATCTACTTGTCACCATGTCCGATATCAACACGCAAGAATGGGAGATCTTGACTTCTGGACGATTTGACGGATTCCTCTGGTCCGGAGCTGATGGCGACGATACTCCCACAGCTGAGTCCCGTGGCGCCACCCCTGCGAGCGGTTACTACCCCTCTCGGCCAGGGACCATGAGCCCTAGCGTGCGAGGAACGCCGGGCTTCTCAGCATCTCGCAACACTACACCATTCTCCGCCTACTCTCGCGGCGCTACTCCTGCGTCCTTTGTGAGCAATGCATCATCCGCGGCGGCCAACAAGCAGGCAGTATCACGAGACGAAGAGATGGAAATGGCCGTCTTGGCAGAGGTAGAGCGAGAAATCTACCAGGGCATGGAGGCGTTGGAGGATGCGTTTGAAGCCCTTCACCTAAGGGCCGAAGTCGTCCGCACGGGGTTGCGCAACCGTGGAGCAGGATTGATGCACAGCCTTCAAAGCCGCCGGCGGATCGATGTCCTGCCCAATCCGAGCTCCGGCAACTCACAGTCATCAGGTTACGAACGGCCCAGCTGGGCGCAAGGCGACTACGACGCCAATAGTGACAGCGAATGGGGAGGCGACGACTTTGAGCTGGCCCCCGACGATTCGGCGAGTAACATTAGCAGTTCACGCCATCGACGACCAAAGAGACGTACAGAGCGACGGACACCGGCGCCGATTGAGGAAGATGACGAGGAAAACTGAACTCTACGATAAAAAAGGCAAAATAATGAAATGCGTTTTTTTGATGATCGATTTTTGTTTTCCATGATGGTTTGCTGTTAGTGAGCCAGAAAGCTGTTCACGAAAAAGGGATCGGAGAGAGATGAAACGAAACGATGTCAGAGTCACGAAAGTTTTATTGTTGTTTTGAAAATACCAAGGTGGAATTATGCGATGAAAGCTGCAATGTTGGACCTGCCATTCAAGTTGGGACGGACGTTGATGCGATGACCAATGGGTTCGTGAGGGCTTTTGGGGATTAAGGGGACCGCCAGCCAACTTGAGGTTGTCGGAAGGCGGTCGAAGGAAACATGGATGGGAGAACGTTGGCACATCTTCTTTTCTTTCCCCCGACGAATTGGAACTAGACGCAGAATCATCATCGCATGCGTCAGATGGGTTCATTTGAAGGCGTGTCCGTCTCGTTGGGTTGATCGTTCGTGGCAGCGAGCGTTGCTTGCTCACTGCGGGAGCGCGGAGAGTCACGCGCGCGCGCGCGAAATTGTCCATGGCCTTTTTTTTTTGATATTTCCTCCGGCTTGCATTGTTCATGGAGTCCTGGGTTTTATTTTGTTTTTCATCGCCGTCGTCATGAGGCGAGAGAGGGGGTCTGTTTGGTTCTTCTTACCTTTTGCCCTCAACTCAGCTCAAATCCAAATCGGTTCCGAGGCTCATTGGTTTTGTCTTGTTGATATTGTCGAGTCCTGCTTGTGTCCTTGTCATATCGGCATCTCTTGAGACCAGATACTTCTGTAATTGATCCTCGGACCTCGTTTTCGTTGGCTTCGGATACGTCGCTGATATCAGTCACTTCAGTGGTTGGCTGTCACAGCGAAACAGACAAGTGAAGAACCAGGCCATGTGAATCATCGCTGTTTTTGAGTTACCGAGAAAGCAGAGGTGCGTACCAGCCTATCTAGTTCTATGGACCTACCTCTACCATGGAAGCCAAATGCTCTGTCTCCAGTCAGATCCTGTTGATGACCCAAAGAGATGATGCATATAGTTCGCCTCTTCATGTTCATGTGAGTCGGCACCCTCCAAAGTCGTCATATGCTGCAAAAACCATCTCCCAGTAAAAAACGTCCTCCCTTCAAACCAAAATACGCCTACCAGCATGCCCAGGATGGTATCAATTCATGTCCATCCTATCGCCTTGGGGTGCCCGCAAAACCTGGCCAAGATTCTGGGTACCTCGCTTCACGGCCTCGGCGTTCCTGCCCGCAGCCTCAAACTCCTCCAATTCCTTTTTGGCTCTCTTGGCGTTTGCCTCGAGTGTTTTCTTATCCCTCTTTGTCGACTTGTGCATGGCATTGACGGCCTGGGCGAGGGGGAATAGCACGTCCTGGAGACATGCCCGTAGGGCCTGGTTGTCATTGCGGAGCTGTGCCAGTGCGAGATCTTGTTTTTTGAGGAAAGTTGTGTGTGCCTCCAGTTCCATGGCAAAGTTGTAGGAATTGCTAACCTGCTCTCCAACAGCACGCTCAATGTTATCTAGTCTCTGTGTCTGGGCGAGGAGTTGACCGCCTTGGTCTTCAAGTTGAGTAGAATGTTTGCCCGAGAGAACGCCTAGCTTCTTGACCTTATGCAGAGCTCGTCTAAGGTCCTTTGTGGAAATTAGCTTCCCGCTGTTGGAAGTGGAGGAGGGCGACGAGTAAGGGCTCGGGGACCTGTTGGACAAGGAGTTGACGTCTTGATGGACCAAGTTGGCCGACTCCGTCTTCTTCGTCAGCTGTTCGACAGACTTGGCGACGCCACCGATCCTCGATGCCTTCTCGGGTCCGACACTGGGTATGCCTTGGAAATGATGACTGGCAGACGCTGCAGCCTCTGACTCCTCGTTCTGACTGGTAACGACCCGTGGCGGCTTTGGGGGCTGGAAAGACGCTAGCGGCGGCAGAGCCTTCCTGGGACTGGTGATTACAGCTTCTGCAGCAGACGAAGCCTGTCGGGGAGATTGGCCGGAGGACTGAATATCCTCATCTTCGGGATCGTCTATCAAGGTGATGGCCATGTCAAATGAAGAACCCCTCTGTTGCTGCTTGGTTTGTGCCAGAGCAACCTCATCCGAGTCATTTTCTGACTCGGATTCCGGGTCCTTGGAGGAACCCTTCAGATTGGGCGGCACTCTGGCAGACTTCTTCTCGGAGTGTGGCAACGTCGGATCGCAGCATTTGGTCGCATCCCAGCCAGAAATCTCGAGTTTGGTGACGATGTCCTGCGGCAGACTGGCATTGTTAATGAGTCGGATCGACTCCATCATTGGCGCCGAAGGCGGCCGTTGCCAGTACTGGGTTTCCTTCCAGTCCTTCATGAAATCGCCGTATACTTTCTGCTCGCTGAGTGCTTTTGGCTTCTTATTTTCCGAGTCCCAGAGTACCTTGGAGATGTGGGTGTTGACGGCCTCGTTACAGGCCGGATACCTGCTGTAAGCGGGATTCTTGTGTCGTTTAGCCCACTTCCTCCAGCCAGTGATCGATTGGCCAGTGTATGGCTTGTCCTTCATGATGTCGGGCTTCAAGGAAGTCACCAATTCCTTCTGAGAAAGCTTCTCTGCTATAAGGCGCTGCATTGAAGCTGTAGTCACCTGCGGCAGGTTGTTGTCTTTGACACTCTTGAGTAAAGGTTGGTTTGGCTTGACTGTCAATTGGCCAACAGACGTAAGTCGAGAGGGGCCAGTCATCTGCGGTGTTCCTCTTTCAGTGGGTTTCAATAGAGAAATCGTCTGCATTCGATCAGCTTCGACGAAGGAGGGTGAAGGCGGGGAAGGCGAATGTCGTACACCCAGAGGAGGTACTGTAATTGTTGTCTCTGGCGTCCTAGGCGTCACAGGCTTGACTTGGCTTTGCTGTGAGGTTATGCCTGCGGACATTGATGTAATCGTATTGAAGTGCGGAAGATGATTAGGAGAAGGGCCATTTGCAGAACCCAAAGTCTGGGAAGGGGCAGGAGGAAATCGACTAGGGACTGTGGAAGAAGGAGCGGTTCCTGGCCGATCCTGCCTTCTGAAGCCTTGTGGGTAAGACCAATTTCGAAACATAGCAATTGGGAGCTTCCTCTTGCGGAGCGGGAAGGAGTTGGGTAGGCTTCTGGAGAAGCTTCAACCTGCTGGTAATTTGCAGTAACTCGAGTCTTGGTGTCAGAGAAGCCGAGTATGGCCGAGGGAAGTTGTGAATCGCGAGTAACTAGGGCGTAATTTTTGTGCTTCGACAGAAATTATGCTTCTGGTGTAGAGGGCAAATATTCGAGCTTCAAGAAAGGGTATAAATGCGAACGGCCAGATACTAACCCTCGACCTAATGAATGTTCTGGTGTGGGCGGGTCAGAGTTGGCGAGCTCGTGAGAACGACGTTGTATCTACATGTCGTTTTGCCCGAGCCTTCAGATGTATTCGGAAGGAGCTATTGTCAACTACCTGCCTAATTCGCAGTTGACAGATTTCCTCTCCTCATCACCAACTTCCTTTAGGTTGTCGCATTGCGAGAGGTAATGGGTAGAATGAGAGTAACCAGTGGCGTTGAGAAGAGGTGCGATGGAGAACTTAACCACAAAGCAATACTACTGCCAGATCAACGAGCGAGGAGAGAGTTGAGTGAATACTCGAAAAAGGACTGACCTTCATGAGAATTGAGCAATCAGAGGCCTCGATGGTCAAAATTGCGATTTCTGAACAAAGAAAAAATGAAGTATTCACTAACGCAAGCAGGACTCTTTGGCTTCATTCAACATCTGTTCCACTCAGCAAACAAGTATTAGAAGAGTGACTATACGCCTTCACCATGGCTAACATTGAACAGAATGCAAGGTTGAACGACGGATCCACATAGTACAGAAACAAGACTCACCGGTGTCTGCTTCCTAGAGTGCTGCATCTGGAGAAGTGATATCCATCATTCTCCCCGATTCCCCTTGGTCTGACTTACTCCCGCTCACCAACAACCGACGTCCCATGTTGCTCCTGGGCAGTTTCGACCAAAAGCCAATTACTGGGGGGGGGGGGGGGGAAAGACCAGATAGTCAGATGTGCCGTGATTGCTCAGGTTCTCGAGTGTGGACATGGACCACATGTTCTTTCACCCGCCTGCCACACCCTCGACCCTCTAATTATAACCATTCCTAACCGCGTTCGTAATTACATGCAACCACGCCCACCAGAGATTTCGTAATCCTATCCGATCTATCAGATTCCAGATTTCCGCTACTGCCGCCCTTCATACTTGAACCAGCCGCCTGGTTACGGCTAGCATTTCACCGATTAGACTAGCAGTTCAAGGAAAGCAATACTATTCATTGAAAACTGACAGATCCCTGGTATCAACGGAACTACCCAGAGATTGTCACCGCTAGTCGTAGCGTAGCCGATGGGCTGTGTAAAACACCCCGATCCTCCTCGAGCTTAGAGGCTCAAAGCGTCCTGCATCTTGGTGATATTTCACGGCACTTGTCGCACTTGAAGAAGGAATATACCGACTCCGAAATTTGCCGTCGCCACCCAACTTTGAGTTTGAGCTCAAATATAGGTGTCGCGATACTTGGCTTGAATTTAGGGAAGCCCAAACCCAGTGACCCCTAGAAAGGATCATGATATCATAGTCAGAAAGGTGGCGCACTCTCACAGCGTACTGGTACTTTCAAAGTGTCTCTGTCAGCCATCTATCAATGTAAATCTCGGCCCGGCAGAGCTGAGTAGGTATGGCTTGAGTTTTTCGATGAACCCGCGATTTGCATCGTGAGAGGGAGGGGGAATTCGGAAAAAAAAGCAAGCAAGTAGCCCTTCAACACCAGTGGACGCCAAGCCCTAGCAGTTTGAAATTTCATGATCGAAATCGCGATGCCACTGCTACTAAACCATCAACGATGCCACCACGAAATAAAAGGTCAAGCATGAGGAAGCCCGCCGCTTGTGCAATTCTCGTCGTCAAGGAGAAGGCTATCGATCATCCCCTGGTAACCTCAGAAACCTCTTTTTCTTTTTCCTTCAATTTCCATCATGCTTGGAAAAAGAGCGTCGACCTGGGCGTTCGACACTACGGAAACTCCCGCCCTCTATTTTGGCGTCTGCATAGGTCTGCTGGCACTCACCTCTGCAAAAGCCGTCCAGCAGAGTTTCCTAATCTATTCGAGGACAAACTCGTTGAAGAATATCTACGCTTGGATGTCAGTCACATATATACCTATGGTCCAAACCAGTACCGCGGTTCAGGAGGGGGTAATTCACGGACATTGACACAAACTCCAGGGTATGGATTCTCCTCTTCGCCAACGCCACCCAGGCGATTATAGTCTGGTTACTTTTCCGCGGTGACATCTCTATAAAGTAAGCAAAAAGGCCAAACGTCCCCAACTCACTCTTCACCTAAACTGTTTTGCTAAAATGCTGTACTCAACTTTCAGCATCGGCTTCATGATTGCGGACGCCATCAGCTGGGTTCTCCAAACCCAACTGGCCCCCCAGATTCTCGCCAACAGACTCGGTCTCCTCATGCACAACAAGCGACGAGTCAAGTACATGAAGATAGGTCTGGTTGTCTTCATCGGCATCTTCAACCTCGCATACATTGCCCTGTGGGTCGTCTTTACAATAAACCCCTCTCAGCTGGCGGTAGTGATCAACAGATACTTGTCGCGGCTGGACATAGTCATCGATCTGCTAGTCAACGTTGTGCTCGATGCGACTTTTCTCATAATCATCAAGCGTGAGCTCATTGCCGGCGGCCTAGTCAAATATCGGCTTTTGTTCAATTGCGGTGTGGCGGCTGTGTGCCTTTCGATATCCTTGGATGTAAGTTGTTTGCGACACAAACGCGGTCTCCAAGTAAACATACGTACCATGGGGCTGACTTTCTCTCTCTCCTTTTCTCGAAAAGGTTGTCATGATGATCCTCATGTCTGCACCAAATTCCTATCATTACACCTGCACCCATCCGGTTGCCTACTGCGTCAGGCTCATAATCGAGATGCTGATGGCAGATTTGATTGCAGTGATCGCGCGAACCCCGCATGAGATGAGGGATCTTTGAGTAACGTAGTTAGTATGATCTAGCGCTTCGGATTGCCGCCGGAACCGCCACGTACAGATGGGTCATGCTTAGTTCTGAGACAATCAAATACCTTCTTCCCCAATCATTGCACTCACCTCCCTCCCTGCAACAAGTGAAATGCTTTGAAAGAATTCGCCGAGGTCGACAGAACAATACTAAAAGGAAGACAAGCTTGGAGACGTAGCGTGTCCGTCTGAACAGCCACATTCCTTTACAATCCCTCCACTCCTAGGACAACGTAACCGAGGACCAAAGTGTATATTGAAATGATTTTTGAATTGTTGGGTTTGGGGGAATTTTTAACTACTTACGACTTGGGGCATCATGAGCTATACATCCACACAACACGCGGGCCTCCCGTACGATGCTATGCCTGCCGCCGGTTTGAAATAAAAAGACGGCCAAGGCGAAGACAATCGGAACATCCTCTGTGGCGCCCTTTGAAAATCCTAGCAGAAATAACAAGTCCCATCTTTTCCCCTGCCTGCTGCTCACTCCTCCACAACTGCCGACGACAGGGGAAGCTGCGTTTTCTTGTTTTTGGCGGAGGACCACTCAGTCTTTCCATACACCTCCCTCTCATATCCAGCTGGCCTCCGGCCATCGTTTGCACGCTCTATTGCTCTTGAAGATCTTCTTCCTTTTGGACCTCTTGTAATCTTTTAGGAATGGGGTAATCGTAAATCTTTGCCTCATCAGTCTTTCCTGCAGCCGCTCGTCCACATCGACAGTTGGCAGCTTCGAGCCTTATCCACCGACTTTGCGTTGCGGCAGTGGCTCTTCGGATCATCTCGCGTCTCCCTCATAAGTTCTGAGCTGGGGCGTTCAGAGGTCACTATACTCTTGACACGATCCTCACAGCGGGATGAGGGGCCCGGCTCGGTCATCGATGAAATCTCCGGTAGGGCTCTTAGCTAGCACCACCGTTGACAGGGGCGGCACCTTGTTGCTGAGCAAGAGCCAGTTGGGCAGCCTGGGCATTCTCGGTTGCCTTTTGCATGACGCCCTGCAGGGCGGCTTGGTCCTCGGCGGTGAGATGTGACGCAAGGGACTGGTAGAATTGAGGTTGCTCCTCCTCCATCTCTGCTCGGGGGTTAGCGTTTGTTCATACAAGACGGCATAGCCTGGAACTTACTCATCAAAGTCGCACTGAAAAGTTGGTAGGGGTCCACCTTGTCCAGGGGAGACTCGAGCAAAACGCTGTCTTCTCCAAGGTCGTCCTCAGACTCAATGTCATCAACGCCACGGCTGAACTTTTGAGCCTCCTCGTTCAAGAACTCAAGGTACGCGGTGCTCTCATCGCGGCCTTCATTGGTCTCCTCCTCCTCAGGCTCGTCCTCGACGTTCCAGTTAGCCTCGTCCTCAGCCCACTCATCCTCTTCGCCATAGTCATAGGTGCCGGCGTCGAGGTGGTAGTCGTCACGGAGTGCCTCCTCGCGGTTCTTCATAGCGGCAGGCAGCGTCTTGAACAGCTCGGTGACGCCCTGCAGCAAGCGAGGCCATCCAACGGCAATGCTCTGAGGGACCTGGTCCGCCTTGAGGCTGAGCAGAGCCGCAATCGCGACGATGCACAGCTTCTTGTCGTGCACCCGGGTGAAGTTGGACATGCTGCCGAACCACAAGCTGAAGAATCGGTTGGTCCAGCCCTTGGTCTCGAGGATGTGGAGAGTGAGGATAGGGTTGTAGTGAATGGAGTTGATGACCAGCTCCATGAGGTGGATCTTGTAAGCCTTGACCTTGACATCCTGAGCAGTGAGGACAGTCATGGCGAACTCGATGAAACGCAAAACGTAGTTGTCGATGTTGCCGCGAAGGTTCAGCATCATAGCCTCAGCCAACTTGCAAGCACAGATTCTGTCGACGCCTCCAACCTTGTTATCGTTGAACATATCGGAAATCATGGAGAAGAGAGCCTCAATGTACTCGGGCTTCTGCACCAGCTGGCCAGCTCCGTACTGGACAAAGTTGTCCAGGGCGGGCAGCATATCCTCCAGGTAAAGCTCGGCGCCAGCCTTGAAAGTGGCGTGGATGAGCTCGAAGGCCTGCCACATGGTGGGGGAGATGCCCTTGGCAGCAAATGTGCAGCTGTCAATGATCTCAAAGACTTCGTTGTACAGGTCGTACAGCTTGTTCTCCAGAGTAACTTGGATGACAGGCATGAGGACGGCCTCGATGTGGAGCAGAACATCGGGAGTGCTCTCGAGGGTGAGAATGAGAGTGCCAATGGTCTGAAGAACGCCGAGGGCAGTGATGCTCTTCTCGTCAAGGTAGTCGCCAAACTCATCCTCACCATTGTCCTTGTTCTTGTCCAGAACCTCACGGACGATGCGGAGGTAGGTATCTCTCAGCTGCTCGCTAAGGGCAACGGCAAATGGTGTCAGCTCAGTGGCAAAGACCTCAACGAAATCCTCCATGACGTTGGCAAGGGCATCGATATCGGCCTCGTTGGCGAGCTTAAGCAGCTGCTGCATAATGGTAGGGATGCTCTGCTGCATGCTGGTACGAATGATGTCGTGTCTGATGAGAGGCTGCAGGGCAAGCGCGGCAGTGACACGCACGGGCAGCGCGACGTCTGCCATACAGTCGAGGATGTGGCGGTATATAGTAAGGAGGTTGTTCTGGTCTTGGAAGTTGAGCTGCTCGAACTTCTCGATCGTGTCGCAAGCCCGCGCGCGCAGGTATCCCTGTTGGCTCGTGAATTCGGGGAAAACGTAGCGGACGAGGAAGTACTCGACTTGGTCGGCGATGGGGCTCTTCTTGCCCAGGATGACCGGCGCCAACGTGCCAATCATTCTCAGGGCACCCTCCTTGGCGATGTGGTTCTTCTTGTCCTCCGGCGCCTGCTCGTACTCGTTGACCACGGCGTTGACAAACTTGAGGATCTCAAAGGTCTGCTTTCTTCGGTTCTTCGTCAGGCCGACGAGGAAGTTGGTAGCCGCAACATCGGGGGCCGAGGCCTCTTCGTAGAAATTGAGCTTTCTGTGAAGATATTCATCGGGCTCGTCCTCGAACTTCTCGATATCCTCCTCGGACAGGCAAAGGACGGGGAACACGAAGTGCATCACCAGGTTCTGCAGGTGAGGCTTCAGGTGGTTCCACATCTCCTTGGGGCGTACCGACTCGTCGAGGAAAACCAAAGTGTATGACAGGCAGGGTCTGCTGAGCCAAGCCGTCTTTGCAACCCATTTCTCGATCTCGGCCAAGTAGTGCTTAAGAATCTCGGGCGCAATCGTGGCGGAGAACTCCTTGGCAAAACGAACAGCGTCCTCGTCCTTCGTGTTGGTGACGGATTGGGGGTTGCCGTGTCTATTGCAGCGTTAGCCAGCCCTCGAAATGCTAAAAGGACCGTAGGCCGATGTTTACCTGATGAACAGTCTGTTCAAGTTGAAGTACGCCCACTTCTTAGCCTTCCACCAGTGGTGTTTTTCACGCTCGTATGAATCGTCGGCCATGGCGCTGGCAGGAATAGCCTTTGAAACGGTCTGGAGGAAAACAGTGCACCAGCCAAAGTTGGTTTGCTGGGCGCGAAGGAAAGCAGAGAGTTCGAGCTAGGACGGTGTCAGCCAAAACGTTACAAAGCCATGCACAACAAGAGGAGGATTTTGTAAATACCCAGGTTGCGTGCTTGTAAGCCTTGAGGGCCAAGTGAAGCATCTCGCCAGCTTCATCGCTCTCTTGCGCGATGAGCTCGTTGCAGATGGCCAAGAGTCTGGGGAAGCTGGCCTCGATAATCTTGTCGAAATGGACTCTGTTATCGCCGTCCGAAGACTTGAATCGGTAGGCGCGGCAGATGGCGAGAAGACATTGAAGACCAGCCAAAACGGAGGCGGCATCGTTCGTGTTCAGGAGCTGCATAGTGTAGTCCATGAAGTTGGGCCACTTCTCGGGGAAATCGAAATGCAGAATACGCTGGAGGACGGGGATCAACTGTTGCCGGACCAGCCCCTGAGAGGCGGCCATGATGGGCAACAGACGGTCGCGGAAGCGCGCCTTCTCATCTTCGGCGATTTGTGTGTCATTCGGGTTGTGGTCCGACTTTTCCCATCCGCGATTTACGCGGTTCTTGATATAGATAACGGCTAAGAGGAGGAACCGTTTAGTATGTGTGCTTGGCTAGGTGAAGCCATACGAGAGCAAGGCAGAGTAGGGGGGCAACGAGGTTCGGAAGGAGCCGTCCACGTACTTGATAGTCGCACACTGTTGTCTTGCTCGTTCTGAAGGACCTCGAGGAGAACGTCCATAAACCCCGGGTGCTCTTCGATCTAAGTGGCAGGAGAAAATATGTCAGCCGGCAAATCCAACATCAAGGGTGACTCCGCGACTATGCCCCGTGGGACCGGACCCGATGCCGGGCAGCTGGAGCGGGCAGCAGGCCCGTGAGGGTGCGAAGACGTGTTGGCGGTAGGTATGCATCTCGTCCATGTTGTATACGTCTGTATATGTGCGTGCGGTGTGATGTAGTGCGGATCGTCGCTGGCGCAGTCATGGAGGGGCCATTCGTGGGGGAGGGGGCGGGATCTCTCAGGACACGAGAAGGGGCCAGCAGGAAGCGAGAGCGGGAAAGGAGGACGGGTGGGAAAGGCAAAAAGAGAGAAGTTCTCGTGCTCATACCTGCTTCAGCTGAATCTCAGCCCGCCGTCTCGTGTCGGCATCGGGGTCCAAACTGGCCGCGAGCAGGCCTCGAATCGCCGTGGTGTCCATCTTGGGTGAATTGACGGGGTGATGTCGAGGCGAAGGCGGGATAGGAATTGAGAGGAAGGAAAGCGGTGCGGGTGGTGAAGACAAAATTTTGGGCGGGTCGACTGTGTTGCCTCGAAATGGCGGGGCATGCCACGGCGACGGCGGTACGGCGTGTGTGGGCGTAAGGTACTGGGAGTGGATGTGTGCGTGCGTGTGTGCGGGTGTGGGCGTCGCTGCGTCAAGGTATGTACCAGGCTGCGTAGGTACTGAGGTGCGTATTTCGGACTGCGTGTGCGCTCGCTGGGCTGGGCTGGGCTGGCCTTGCTGTTGCTGCGTGCGAATAAAGGCCAAGTCAGGTCAAGGAGAAACCACGGGGAAGTCAAAAACGCAAGGGTCGACGGTCTGAGGTGAGTGCTGAATGACTGAAAGGACGGTAAGGAAAGTTGGCTGAGATGTGTGTGGTAGGGGGGGGGGGGTAAGTGAAGGGTCTAGTAGGAAAAGGGAAAAGGAAGGGGACAGGAACCAAAGTCAAGAGGTACACCGGGTAGGCTAGGCGGGGTACCTCGTGTCGCAACGGGATTCCGGGGCATGGCGAGGTACTGCTGGGTGCTTCCAAGCAGGTTCCATCAGGTACTGCTAAGGCATTGACTGTGCTTACCTGTTCAGGCCTGACGTGTAGCGGGTTGTTTTTGGTGCACAAGGCGTCGGATGGCTCCTAAGTTCTGGGCAGCGGCGGGCTACCTTATTGAACTAACGTAAGACGGGCAGGGGAAGAGGACTCGGGTGAGTTTGCAGCTGGTTGTCTGCCTCTGACTTTTTTTTTGGCTTTCTGTCTGTTCGTCTGCCTGTCTTCTGTCTTGGGAAGGAATAAATGTCTGTGTGCGTGTGCGTGTGTGTGTGTCTGATGTACGTGTCTGATGAGACGGCGCAGCTTCGAAGGTACAAGTCCACGGCGATGTAAACGGTCGAGATGATTGGCTGCCGGCGAGTTCCTCCAGCTCTGAAAGATCACAACAATGGACAATGCCTCCTGTACTGCATACGGAAAGTGTCTCCAACTTTGTCATGAGGAAGTTATGTTGATGCCTGTTTACGAGAAAAGAAGAGTGAGAGCGAGACGTGAAGAGTTTTGTTTGACATTGCCAGGTTTCCTGCCTGATGCTGTCCATCTTTCTGGGCTACGTCCCAAAAAAGCAATACTGAACCTTTATTTTCTTTCGCCTTGTTGATGGCGGATGTCAGACGGCAGTGACAGACAGTCCCGGCTAGCCTGGATTGCGGTGGACCGTAAACCTCTATTCTAATGGTTGCGACGGATTCAGGATTCCAACCTCAGGCCTCTGAGTGCGCAATGCGCTACTCCTTTCTCTATAGTTGACGCAGAGGGGCACTTCGCATTGTGTTACAACGCTACCGTCTACACATGAACCGACAATTGAAGGGAATGGCATCTGCTCATGCTCTTATCACGACGAGAGGCGCTTGGGTGGGTGAGAGTATGGCCCATCATCCCAAGACGAAGAAACGCCGTGTCACGATACTGCGTACGTGCTGTTGCTTGTTTTGGCTGTCCACTTCCGCTTTCGAGTAAGATCCATGGGATGCAACCGCGTCTCAGGGAGATAGGGAGCGGCAGGAAAAGGTGTGTGTCTGTGTGGGAATATCGTCCTTTACAAGTCCAAGCAAACAGGGGACTGGCTGCTAACACGAAATCCATAGAATTGGTTGATGCTACATTGCACTTCCCTCCTTCCCACCCACCTTATTCGTGCTGGGCTTTAATTAATTGTGTAAGGATTCGTACCTTGGAGTCCCATCTGCAGAATGTTTGCTTCCTTCTTGACTGTTGCAACTGGATCTGCCAAGTAGAGGCAAAACATCTTACTATGTGGTCCCCACGAGAGCAGAGAAATGGAAGTAGCAGTCTAGGAGTGCATTCCGTATATTATGCCCCTCAAACTACCCCATTACCTAAGCTGCCTTACGGAGCAGACGGGCGAACAATGTTTTTTTTTTTCTGTCGGCAGAAAAGGCAGCAAAGGCCAAAATGCAAGCAAACGCAAAAGTGCGCCGTCCACCGCCTCCACCCGCCCTGAAAGCGGTATGGCATCAGGGCAGCCCGAGGCGTCAACACTACGTTTTGATTGGCTCATCTCGGCCCCGGCCATTATCGGGGTCCCCACTACTCCCAGAGTTACCCCCCTGCACCTTCTGTTTTTTCTCCTTCACCGCCCGTCCCACCGTGCCTGTTGTGCCTGTTAACCCAAAGGGTAGGTCGGCGCCTTCCAGACCCCTCTTCGTCCCTTCCCCCTCCCCCTCCATCCCATCCACCTCATCGTTCCTGCCAACCCGACTTCAAGTTTCTACTAAAGGTACCTTTACCGTTAAGATCGCGGATAAGGTAGTGTAGAGCGCTCCTACTACATCGTATTTCCAAGTTTCCGATACAACCCTCCTTAAATATGATGTATGATAAGCATTTATCTCCAAATTTTCAAACCCGATTAATAGAGAAAATTTTCAGGGGCCGTTCTTGACCCCTCCATTTCGATCCCCGTATGGACTGGCTTGGTCACCCCGTCCTCGGTGTGGACCGAGTTCCCACTTCGCCGGAGCGCAATCGCCGGGCAAAGCTCCACATATAGAAAAAACCTACGGGACACTTCACCTTGCCCGTTTTCTCATGATCGCTCGAGTCACTTCCGTATTCAGAGAGCCCCTATCTACTCAATTTGATTTTTTCAAGGCCTTTGTCTCGTTGCCCCTACACACTGCGCGTGCGAGAACTAATGGAGAATGTCGTGTGGTTTATCCGCGTCAACCGCGTCTAAGTTGTAGCAGTTAGAAATAAAGGTCACGATCCCGTCTTTTTTGGCATACGCCCCGCAAAAACGCCGGAGTCTGGGGGTGCTAGTCTGTCTCTATCAACTCTCAACATCAAAGGTCTATTACATCCCTCATGCACTTCAGCAATAATACTCTCCATTCTGATGGCCTGACAGCTACTCGGCTTTTTCGTTAATAAAGCCTTGTATCTGGGATACAAACCCTTTTGTTCACCCCTGTCCTGGTCTCTGGTACTCTTATACTGCTCTAGACCTTGGGCAAGACGATAATAAGTCATTCACGGAGCGACAGTTCCCCATGTCGGTAGTTCCTAAGCTGTTGCCCGCAAGATCTGGTGTCGATTTGTAGAGTCACAAATTCGAAGGAAATCCCCATTGAACCCCTTTCCTTCAAGCCTCCAATAACAAGGTTCATCGCAGCAGCTTTCAAACTTCCAACACAAAGACTCCTACGTACGATGCCAGAGCATCCTTCTTCATCCATCCCATCTTCGTTAAGCATCAATCGATACCCTCGAAAGTTATAACCGATGGTCCCCCCTTCTCGATCATGCCAGATCCGAGAGCATACTATCCTCAGCAGCAGCAGGAAGCCCAACAACTTCCCCAGAGCAATCTTTGCGCCTACCTTATGTTCCTATTACGAGCCGAATACCTCAGGTGCCAGATACTCTATTTCGCATACCTGAGCCTTGACGTGACCAGACTTGAAGCATCAGTGAGTGAGAAACTGGCTCTCCATCTCGAGACGTATATCAGGATGGCAGGTTTAAGCCCGCTAACCTTCCTCCTTCTGGTCCGCCGTTGTCCCAAAAACCCATCTGTACGTTTTCTTGCCTCATTCATATCCGCACCCACAGCATCGGCAAACCACTAGGTTCCCTCTCTTGGCATACATCGTCAAGACTTCCCAGCTCAAGATCAAACCTCGCCCATCTCGAGGATGTGAATGTTCTCCTCTCCCTTGTAAATCCCAGGAACTCAACTGCCCAAGCCATCATCCCTACCCCAGCGAGGCATTTCATCCCATGCCCATAAGGGCCGTGGCAAAAAGACACAGCAACCTTGGTGATCCGATCAGTCTTAGCAGGGCAATGAATCAGGTCAAGTTCAGACCTCTGGGGAAGTGGTGTTGGGGGATGGGGGGACCGACCCTGTTGATGAAATTGGGATTGGGGATGGTGGGGGGGGGGGGGGGTGCAATCCAGGTAGAGGGATTCGAGTCAGTAGATGGAAGTTGGCGTGGTAGGTGACTTGCGAAGAGAGATCTTGAGATGAGCATTGGGGTGTGTTACTTTGGGGTTTCCTGTGGGCATTTGGGAAGAGATTTGTATGTCATATGAGGGTGCTGTTGCTCTTGTTTTGTCTACATATGGCGGATATCTGATATCATGTAGCTGACCACTTCTCTGGAGACGGAGGTTTGACTTAGGGGCGTGGAGCATACGAATATCTTGTAGGTGCTAGGTGGACGAAAGGCAGAGTGAGGCCATGTTCGACACCATGGGGAGAGAGGATGCTGAGCACCAAATTGAACCTTTTCCCTTTCGGACTGTTCGTTGTCTTTCGTTGCTAGGTGGCGAGAGACGAAGGAAGTTGAGGAAGCATATGAATAGTTCCTGACTGCCCTGCCCTGCCCCCCCGCCCAATCCTTTTTTCCCCGATGGTGAAAGATCAAATCTGTCCCAACAGGATGGGTTGGTTGCCTGACAAACTTAAGCTTCATACCACGCAGTCGACACGAGCGGTGCACAACTCGCCAGCAGTGGCGATGAACCTTTCGTACCCGAGGGACGGTAGGTGGACAGGGTGACACCTCACATGACCAGGGTGATGCTGGGCAAGACTGTCCAGATGCGACCTGCCGAGTATCAAGACGCGTCTTCGAGATGACGAATGACGAGGAAATGCCCAAGCTGGAATAAGTGATCATTGATACAATCCAGAAACGTTCAATTCATTACAGAAACTTAGTCATCATTCAATAGCCGATAACCGCTGGTTACCATATGCCCAAACGCCAAATACAACAACAAAAATCGCATAATATAAATCCGGTAGATGTTACCACAACTCCAAAACTTTCCAAAAAAAATCTGGGTCCAAACGTAAACAATCGCCGATATATGCAATACATCAAGTCCGCTCTATTGAGCCACTACTATCCATCCTGGCTACAACATTGTGCGCTTGTTCCCTGTGAAGCCTGCGACGAGCGTGTTAGTTCCCACATTCGATGTCCCGGCTTGGATAGATATGGTTCCACGATGCGAATAGAAACACAGAACGAATAGAAATAGCGGTGACTAACGAGCTGTTCCGGAAGAGCTGCCAGGAAGGCTCCACGTGATCCAGGAAATGTTCCGCAAGACTGGGCAGCCGCAGTCCAGGGAAAGTAGTCCAGAAAGGTAGGGTTGAGTCGTTTGTACCATGTGCCTAGCCTGGCGCTAGTGAACCTCAACCATGCCTCATCTTCAGGTCACAGTGGGTAGTGGGTACCATGAACCGCCAGACTCGTGTCCCATGGCAGGCTGCATTGATGATCGCAACATGCATCCAAAAAGCAACGGATGTTGTCAGGTGCCAAGGTGTGTTTGACCGGCAAAGGCCACTCATGATTGATGGAATGTCTTGGCCATTGTATCGAAATGGCTGGCAGGCCAGGCCATGTATAACTCACCCACATTGGAGATGTATCTCCTCCCAGTAAATTTCTTGATTGAGCTCAGTGAGCTAACTCGAGATCCAAAAGGGTTTGGGAGTCTCGGTTGTGGGGGTCAAGGCCTTTCTTGTCCACGGCCACTGTCCAATGGGTGGTACTTCCACAGGCTGGTCCATGAAGCTTTGATCCGGAATCTCCAAAATATGGAATGAAGTCCATGGTGCGGTGCGAGTGCTTAAGAGCAGATCCGGGTTTGCAAATGGCCAGTTTTGTTTTTCCAGTGGAGAGTAGTTTGCGGTGCAACGAGTCCGGTTGGATGACTGTGACGTTAGGTAAATGAGAGTTCTCAATCATGAGTGTCTCAGATCCTCATGGGGGAAGTTGGCAGAGTATCCTTTCGAAGTTGGTCAAAAAAAATTGGCACTCCGTTAACTCACCTTGCTGTCCAGATGCCGTCGCCACCCATTCTATAACGAAACACCATGATGACCCCGAACTCCAAAAGTCCAAGTAGGAAGAATGAAACCCAGACCAGGAGAAGAGAGTAAAATGACATTACATCCACCGCCAGGACGGCTCCAGACAGCAAAGTGGTCCGTGTAAAAAGTCGTCAAAGTCGACTCGGTTCAAGAAAGTACGTCCTTTTCCGTTCCTGGGTTCCGGGCCATAAACACGTAGTAGCAAGTCATACTTGCGGAAAAGAAAAGGTTGATCGAATAGCAAAAATCGTAAGCCCATCCATATATGCAGTCGTAAAACGTCCAGGGGTATGCGCGGCACAATCCATTCTTGGTGAAATCCAGGTCAAGTCCAGGTGAGATCCGGGCAGGATGTAGTAGAACTCGAGACGTAACGGTCCAGGAAGATATGTAGAGCCAGGGAAACTCCGAGGCCGCGCAGAGCCAAAACGCCAGCAAAGCCAGACAACGGAGAGAGCGAGATGCATACTTGCAACTCACGAGGTGATTTCCACACCTCGAATCCAGGAAAAGGGTCTATCCAGGAAAAACAAATGATAAGGAAGCCGACACCGGGAAACGGGTCCAAGACCCGAGATCATTAGGATCAAGTTCATGACAGCGACTCACAGGACGGGCGTCCTGTGCAGTCGGAGTGGCTACAGTAAATTCCAGTGAAGGTAACGTATCAGCGACGCGGGGGGCGATGGCGGTCGGATTGGTGATGCCTGTCGGAATCCCTTTCGCTGCGGCGAGAGTGCGATGATCCACTACTTGTCGTCTGAGCTTTGGAACTCGATGGAGGAGCAGAACCACGGGGTGCAGGGGGCTTATCATACTGTGATCCTCCTTGGCCAGAGAGAGACGGGTGAGCAACACCACCTGCTGGGGACGCTACATAATTAGATTCGGTCGAAGAAGTTGGGTTGGGGTACAAAGCTGTATACGCACCGCGTCCGTACATCGGATCAGAAGCCACCGGCGTGGAACCGTACGAGGCTGACGTCGAAGGCGGGTAGTAACCTGTGGGATATCCTGCCGGAACCTGTGATCCGGAAGAGTAAGCCGGCCCTCCTGGCGGAGGCGCCATCGAAGTAGGAGTCCGAGAGGGCTGTCCTGCGTAGGGGTCGGCGGGGTAGTTTCTTTGCGCCGCCATGTTCGCGGCCGTAGCAATGTACGGGGGTTCACCGTATCCTTGTCCCATTTGGCTCTGTCCAGCGTACCTGGGGTCGGCTCTTGGGTCTGGCTGTCCAGAGTAGGGATACCCACCACTTGAGTAAGAAGAAGAAGGCTGCTGTTGATAGGAAGGGGTAGATCCAGAGTAGCCCTGGGCAGAGTTCCCCGAGTAACCTGGGGCTTGAGATCCTGGATATCTAGGGGTGCTTTCATAGGAATCACGTCCTACGTCCGGGTAGCCAGTGGAATCCGTGGGACCATAGTGTTGGCGTGCGGAGTGAGTCTCCGACTGGCGGTACCCTGCTGTAGGGGAGTTAGAACGTCTCGACAAAAGAGCCGTCGCGTCTCTTGAGGCAAATGTACCTCCTGAACTATTCCGGGCGGCCTGCTGCCGCCTCTCTGCCTCCCATCGCGCAGAATCGGCCTTCAAGTCGTCGATCATGGCCTACGGAGGCGTTGCATCAGTATACTGGTCGAGCGAAAGGCGACGACAGTGGAGCAAAGCCACTCACTGTTGTTAGGTTTCGGTAGGCGGTGATGTAGTAACCCTGTGAGACTTGTCCGGTCTGGGGGTTCTCGTAGTGACCCGGGCGGACGAGGGCGTCGTTGCCGAGGTAGCGGCAAATATCGGCGGTGATGACCTCGCGATCAATTCCATCTCTCGGAACGAAGTACTCGTTGGAGCGGCCGCTTTGAGGGGCAGACGAAGCCGGAGGGGGGCCACGGGAGGATCTCGACATGTTGACGGTTGAAAGCGGGGGTGGTCTGAGTAGGAGGAGGGAGAAGGGTAACCGGTCGAGAGAGAGAGGGTCGAGCGAGGCGAGGCAACGTGAAGGTGAGAGAGAAAGAGCAGGAGAGGAAAAAAGAGAAAGAGGAGGGGAAGAGAGTAAGAAATGGGATTGTCGAGATGGCGGGAAGAAAAAGAGGAAGAACGGGAAGGCAAAAGCGGGCAGGGAGTGGGTGGTGGGCGCAGAAAAGGAAGAGGCCAGAGTCTGGCTCTTCTCTTGGGGGTGGGGGCTTCTGGTAGGAAAAACCGGGACCTAGCGGGCAGCGGTAAGTGAAGTCACCGACGTGGACCAGTCAACCACTAGGCTCTGCGTCCAGTGACCAGTGTGGTCAGTGTGGTCAGTGAGGCCCGCCTATGACTGGTCACCAATACCCCTCGACCTCACTTTTTAACTGCGGTTCTGAGCCGTTGAGGCGCGAGGTGTACTTGGTATGGAGTACTGCCCTTGTACCTTTCCTTGCCTTATTTCACTGTTGTTGGTAGCAGCAGCCTGAATGTGAGGTAAGGCCGCCTCATGTAGGCAATTCGAATAACCAAAGCCTATACTCCGTAGACTACCTACACTATGTACCTTACTCACACGACACCCACACACACATCCTCTGCCTCAATCGCTTGCCCTCTCTGCCCTTCCATCTTGCTCTTCCACCCCCCGTGAGATGATGAGGTACGTAGGATGGGAGGCCTTACTCTCCTCCTCCTTCTGTTCAGTCGAACCTGCTCGGGACCGACCAGGCAAGGAAACCACAGGGCTTGCTGGCACCACGTTGCTGACTGACAGTCCCGTGCGGATTTTCCCTCGCGCTCTACCCAAACCCTGGCAACCTGGCCAATATGCCACTGGATCCCCTTAGTGCACGAGGAGGGGGGGCATCGGGGTGGGTTGTGTTGCGTCTACCTATGGTGTGGCCCAAGTCTAGCCTCTTGCTGGCCAAGCGATGATAGCCTGCTTAGCCCAGCTTGCGCCGCCTAGTTCCCGAGAGGAAGACGGACGGCGGGAGGATGAGAGGTATCCCATTGTACATCTCAAGCTGTACGTCCCAGCCTCAGCCAAGGTACGCACGGTACAGATGGATACGCAACGAATACCTGACCAGCCAGCAGAGGCGGTAAGAGCCACCTGGCGGGACGGTACGCGAAAAGCAGAAACCTGGTGCAAATGCTCCGTACGGATACAGAGAGGCGGAGAGCGGTTGGGCGGCAGCAGGGAAGAATGGGTGGCGGCCGCTCTGAGTGGATGGAGACGGGATGAGGTGCAGGCCTGCAGCTTCGAGAGAGGTTGGGAGGTTGGGTTGACTGATCGCGCTGCCCAAAAGGGTTACCGAGGAACTTCCCTGCGTCGTGCGCGCACTGCCTATGAACAACAAAATCTTACTCACGTCTGTCCAAGTCCAGGACAGCCCCAGGAAACGTCCCGTCCGGGGGCTTTCGATGCTCCGTTTTAGCGCGCACCACGACCACCACTTGGGTGGCCCCGATGACTAGGACCGCATCAAACAGACATCCACGGTGACGTGCGTGAGTACGTCTGGATAGGTACAGTAGTACAGTATTTGCGCTTGTGAGAAGAAGCAAACATGCGAGGGCTGTTGGCGCACACGCACTCGTAATTCGCATCCAAACACTCAGTTGGTATTCGTTGGAATATTGAGGCCTGCCTTTACCTGCTTTTGTCGCCATTGCTGTTCAAACAGACGCACGTAAGACGAACAAAAGGCAATGAAGGCGGGCCAGCTTGGTACATGCTCTCAGGCTGGCCAATAACCCAGCCAGAAAGATGCAGCAGCCAAGCGGTCCTTATACGTGGTATAATGTCGTGTCAAGCTCCAAAAGGGTAGAGATGAGACAGACGGCATGATGGCGAGCTGTTGTGAGATCCAATGCGAAGGTTTGTCCTCCATGTTACAGCAGGCTCGAATTTCGCTGCACCGGGGGGGTCGGCTCAATGGTGCGCGTATTATTTGTTCCTGCCTCCGCCCCTTAGAAAGTCGAAACTCATCCAATGCGACACGGCATGTCGAGGCCCAATCGAGAGAGTTGCGTGCGGGAGATGCTGTTGAGCCGAAAACGCGAGAAGATTGGCAGCAGCTCAAAGTAGATTGATTCCAATGGCCTATGGTCGTCCTTGGGGTGTCTGAGATCCGCCATTCCCCTTGATTGAGCCCAACCCTTCTCCTAGGACCGGGTATCGTGAGGTCCGGTGCTGTTGCTTGCCTCATAGCCTATAGGGGGTTCGAAAAGGATCCAGACCTTCCGCCCCAAGTATTCTTGTTTGAGAATTTGGCGTAGCTGAGGCTGAATTGCATTCATCGGCTTGGGATGAAGTAGTTTGGAGAAGATGTGGCTCGTGAGTAGTCCCTTCTAGACCGTCGTTCTATGGCGTTTTGGGCTGTTCTTGTCAAGGATGTATCGAGAAGACGTTTGACTACTTTGGCGTAGTGGCGTTTTCCAACATCCGCTAGGCCATTTCCTTGAGCGGCAGTCTGCTTGCCGAGGCTAAAGAAGAAGTGTGTACTCTATTGTGTCTGTGTAACTTTGGAAAGTTGAGCAGGATGCTACGGGAGACCGCTTGGACATTACAATCCGTGTCGATCCCCGTTGAACAAGCTGGGAAACATTCGTGGACTTCAAAGGCTAATTTCTTCTGGAAACAGGTAAGTGTTAAATGCAGAAACCAGTCCGTAAGTGCATGTATAGTCTGCGCGCTTGGAATTCAAGCGTGTGAGCCAGTGTCGTAAGTTGCGTTTTCTGGCAGACTTGATTTGGCAATTCCCCAGCAACTCTCCAGCCCCAGATGACCTCTTTGCCTATGTCAGCTTGCTAAAGGCAAGAATGGTTAGACGATGCAAGCCTGGAGTCTGACTTGTTTTTTTCTTTCTGTCCCTTTCAATTTCCTCAAGTCTGACTGACCGAGCTGTTGGTACCCTACCAGGACGGGATATCCCAGCCTCAGACGGCGACCAGCCGGCGCGCTTTTCAGGGCGCAAAAACTACTTATTCGATGCACGTCCTCATTGACAGTCATGACACCCGCCCCCCCCCCCCCGGGCTGACTTCTATGAGAACCCCGTGGCTGTGGAGCGTGGGACGACGGACGTTCGTTTCCTGGGACCCTTGCCCTCGACTGCCGGCCATTTCGCGACTTGACGGCGCAGCATGCCGTTTCTTGCCCTGTCTCTTGATCGTCCGGCGGTTGTTGGCGGTGTCCTCATCAAAAATTGACTTCGCCGTTGCTGCGAACCCACTCGGGGTCGGCGATGTGGCCCCAGTGCATCGCTGCGAAGCGGTGGCCTATCGCTTCCGACTGCCGGGAATGCCCCGTCTCTTTTCCTTTCCAGTCTCCATTTTGTCCGCGATGGTCCACGGATCAAGACAAGGCGAGTGCGTGTTTTTTTCCCGCAAACGCTGATTTGTGTGGTTAGTACGGATACGGAGACAGAGTAGTGTTGCTAGTCGGGGAGTTGGTAACGGTGCGTCGGTGCCAGGTGGTGGTTGGCAACGTTGGGTATCAATGCCTCGCGCCAAAAATGTGGCCCAACCCACCTTGGCCCAAAAGATGCCTAATTAGCAACCAATCACTTGCAGACGTCATCCGGATTGTGTCAATCCAGACGCAACCAAAACGATGCGTGAACCTCGATCCAACAGTATCACGGAACCGGCCTCGATCAGGGATCCGATGTGCGCCGGCCTCCTCCATCCAGAGCACAAACGTACTGGATGCCGTTTTCTTATTCAAGATTTTGTATTCATCTTTGTAAATCGTGTGTCCGAAGCCTTGCTCGCTGGCACTGCTGCCCCTGGCGCTCCCAATATTGGTTCAACCCGTGGGTCATGAGGATCCGGATGCGTCGCGGAAGGCTACAGGCGGGAATTGGAATGACGACACTTGCGGGTAGTTTCGATCCACATGTAGCCATCCAACTCGTCGGTTGCGCCTGCGGAGACGCTCAACCACATGTATGTCCCTGTCCCGTCAGGCCGTTGTGGTTCGCCAAGTTGATCCGTCCTCATGTCTCATATGACCACGACCTCCGATAGACTGTAACCCGGCGCAAGGCCGGAAGCAACGCCCAGGTCCGCGACTGAGTCTACTGTGAGACAGGATTGCTTCCCAAATTGCTGTACCGGGTGCCCAACTGGGCAACAACGGATAGCCATACCGGGTCCCGAAGTCATGTCGTCCCTGCCCGGTGGGTACCCTTGTGTAAGACTCGCCTCATAATTCGCTTGGTGAAGCTTGAATTTGGAAAGAAAACGCCCATCAGTGATGATTCCTCAGGTTCGTCGGGGGCTTTGCCGTCAATCTCCTGTACTGCGGTGACCCTTGGACCAGGCCTCAGGGCGTCAAAGTTTACCAACTTCCAAGTCTCGTTGCGTATCAGGCGGCAGGACCCGCTCGACAGACTTTTGGCGTGATGTTGGCAAAGACGGGCATATCACCAGGATTCATCCAAACTTCAGTCTGCTCTGTCCATGCTCGAGCTTGCCGCCGCGGCCTCCCCGCTTGGCCGAAGTTCCTGAAGTCTTTGGGCCAGAGCTGCGGGTGGCAGATGAGTGCTGAGCAAGTGTGGGCTTGCCACGTTCCTGGTCTTGTAGATCTTTGGCAAAATGCCAATCCTCGTGGCTTTGGTGCTCCTCTGGCGTTTCAAACCCCGTGTTGCACCGCGAGCATACGAAGCCCGTGGTTGGCACCTCATGGAAGCCACCATTGCCTTCCTCGTGCGCCAGACTCGTACCTGGAACAGCCATGGAAGGCTCACCTGACTTAGTCTCTTCTCGGGATTTGATATCGCTCTTCGCGGATGCACCGTCGGACGGCATTTCTTCGTCAGTGGAAACATTACGTGCAAAGAAGCGATGGATCGCCCCTCCCTCCGTCCGACGTTTCTTTGGCGGCTTTTCTTCAGGAATGGGCATATCGCTTGCTTCGCGGCTACTCTGCCTTAGCGCCTGGGCTTCCTCTCCTTTCAGCAAGAAAGCGCCGATGCCCATGTTGCCTGTGATGCCGTCTTCGAAGCCGCCCACGCTTAAGCTGAGGTTGGCGCATGGCCAGACGTTGCCTTCCCCTATTATTTGGTTCAAGAGGTTCTTCGCAAGTTCGAATAAGGCTTGCTCATCTAGTGCTTTGCCCTGGGGTATTGGGCCTTGGCGCGATTTCATTTGGCCGCCATGCCGGTGGTGCAAGTTTATTGTCCTCGGCCTACGCCTATTCTCCAAAACTCCCTCTTCAACCAAGCGGGCGAAGATGTCGGCAGCAAAGATCCTCAGCCAGCGATGGGCTTGTTCCGGGGTGTTGATGTAGGGCCGAAACGATTTTGCCGATAGCATCGACTTGATTTGTGTGCGGGAGTTGACATCACTAGCGTCGATGCCACGAATGGTATTGAAAACCCAGCTTCCGGTGTCCTGACCTAGCTTTGCTTTCATCTGATCCAGAGGGATGGCCAATAGCTCTTCGACGGCGTCAGTGTTGAAGGTTGAGACCACGTTTTCGCCAAGCTTCCCCCCGAGATTGCGTATCTTGGTGAACTTGAAGCCTGACAGAAATTGGGCCACGGCTCGGTTTCGAATGACGGTCTGCTGGTTGGGCTTCTGGTGCCCGGAGCCCAACTTGCTCAACAGCTTATTTTTGGCAATACCTCCGGAGCATGTGTAGTGTAACTTCTCCAGGATCTGTCTTCGGACATCGCGGACAATCTCAGACCCAATAAGGATCGCCACGTCGTCCCAGTCTGGGTCCACGGACTCCTCCTCCTCATTCAGGTCGATGAGAGCATCCGCTTGCCAGTCCAGGGCTGCCACGGACGGGGCTGGAAGATTCTCCGTCGGATCGTCGTAAGGTGGTGGGTTTCTCAGCTCGGGGAAGCGTTCCAGGAGAACTGCATGGACATGTGCGGAGAGGTCAAGGAAAACCTCGTCAATGCTGGCCTTTTCAACCTTTTGCTGATCCGCAGGCAAACTTTCCTTGATGACTGCCAGAATCTTTCTGCACTGAAGGCGGTACGGATCGAGAGAGACTTTGTCGCTCTGGATGTTGGCAGCAGCATCATCACGGTATGCCCACCTGTCGTCGCCTTCTCGCCAAGTTGCTACATGCTGGGCAACTAATGTAGGGCATAGCTTCTTCGCATCCGTCAAAGTGCAATGACGACCGATGCCGTGCTCACGTGCTGGATAATTGACAGCAATTAATCCTTGCCTTAGGGTTGTTAGTTGACAGAATGATCAGACGGAAGGGCCACGTACCATTGCTGGACAGCCAAAGGCTGGTCCTTAGGCACGCCCAAACGAACCATCTCGCATTGTGCATAGAAAGCATCTAGGTCAATGTGGGCTACAACTCGTAAGGGGCACGATGTATTGTAAGTCGCTAGTTGGGACAGTTGCTTGAAGGTGAACTGAGATTTGCGTCTGCCGATGCCGGGGATAGGGGAAGATTCCCGGAAGGGCTGTGAGGACGACATGATATCACGTCGGTTGGGTGCCGCCGAGTCGCCGTCGGTAGGCGTCGTGAGGCCCCCTGCTCGCTTGCCGGATTCTCAACGGCGAATTTCTTGGGTCGACATGGACCGGACGTCGTTGACAGCAAAGTAGATAAACAGAATTCTCCTTCTCGTCCACTTTCGATTAATCCCTCGTTTTCCAACAACACAAAGGCCCAGTGCAGCCGTTTGTCTGGAATCGATGAGATGGTTGAGGTGTTGTTGCACGGATAATTCTTATACGCAGAGATTAGCAGGTCGTTGAGGTAAACGCGCCTGCAAACGCGCCTGCCATTTAGTGTCTGTCGAAGCTAGGTACGTACACTTGCAACAGGTCAGGTTTTGCCGAGAATTCAATTGGTCAGCGGCACTTTAGGGATCCACCTTTAGCCAACGATGACCCGCAGACGTCCGGGCTCGCAGCGCTCATCCTTCAACCTGCTGCAACGACATCGGCTCCATCTACTTTAGAGAGGGAAGGCTTCATTACATCTCAATCTCATCGTCCGACGACATGAGGCTGCATACCACTTGGTTTCGTCAACATGCCATTACTCTGCTTTCTTCGTCGTTGAGTCCCTTGAGGACAACAGTCCATCTTGCACGAACTCATTGGGTGCTCTTAATACTCCTACTTCATCCTCTCGCGATTCGCCATTGAGGAAATTGCTACGCCGCGATGCTGCATCATTCGTCCGCTTATTTAAGCCGCTATCAAGTCTCATCAGGCTCGTGCAAAATCTGCATCTTGGCTGGTTCCCTATCAGGATCGTCTCTGCATCCTTCTTCGTCATTACCCTATATCTAGCTTATAATTCGGACACGCCGATTCAATTCTTCACGTGTGAACATCATCCTCGCCCTCTCTCAACGTTTAAACTAGTCCTGAGCGGTGCGGTCACACAGCTGCAACCTTCATGATGGTGTGTCGTATGTCAGCTCTTGGAAGACGCAGCCTCGGCCGTGCCAAGAAATACGTTTCAAGACATTCCTAGCTCTAGTGCTCCGTACATTGCGCGCCTTTCCAGCGCCTCATAAGTCTATGAGAAAGGCGCCCATCAGGCAACAGCCGTAAAGGCAACACGAGACTGCAAGATCATAATTAAAGCACGCCGCGTGCCGAGCTTTAAAGCATCACAAATACCTCGAGCTGAATCACTGAGTGGATCATGGTCTCTTGTACCTTTGATGCTCTGTCTCAGCCTCCAAGCCGAGAATATTTTGTTTCTGGTCTACCGTCACCGGATGGTCTGAGTTGAAGAGTCCAGCGAGCCTGCTGCGTCTACATCGTTCTATAATCGACCCCAATGATATCAGCAGCAGGCTGCGAGTCACTATTTCGCACATTGTTTATCCAAAGAAGCAGGTGGTACAGAATCCAGAGTCAGTCTATCCAATCTAATTTCCCCACTTCACCTCTGATTATACTAAGCTTATGACATACCTACCTCATCAAGACGTTCTACCTTCTCACTAACCTGGCAGATCACGGAGATCAACACTCGTCCTCCGGTTCTCAGACTGCATGCCGCGTCTACTGCCCTAGCGTTAGCGTTTAATTGACCAATCTGAAGAGAAGAGAAAAATGAAGAACAGGCTGCATATCTCCTCGCACATGGGGACTGGTCATGACACTGCGCCGGCCGCAAAGCCTCGCTGCCGCCGACTACGAGGCACGGCATCCCACCACAAGTAACGGAGGATAAGACACAAATTCGCTTCCATATGTAACCCCACGCTTCACGTAATGCTATGACGATTACTATGCTTCCTGCGATGCAGCTAGGCATCCACTCACTTGGTGGTTCGGATCGGGGGTTTCTCGTGTCAAACCTGGGTTCCCGTGATTCCGTTGACCACCGCCCTTCGTAGGAGGCTCGGTTGCACAGAAGTCGACGATATGGCATAAGGCTTCTTTCGGAGGGTCTTGCTGGTATAAACTATCAGGCATCCAGTCACCCTGAAACCCACCTTGTGCGGTCCACCGTTCGGCTGGAATGTGGGAATCTCTATTCACTGCAAAATTCACGGAGTGGCTTGTCTGGGGTTCGAACAAGGCGCCGTCCCTTCGCAAAGCTAGTCCGTTTGGACTAAGAGGGGTCTTAGAACGAGTCATTGTTGCTAATAAATAGTAGTATCCCGAAGTCAACATATCGACCCCGCTTCAGCCCTACGTTTACGAGATGGATGGCCTGGATCTCGATCATGACGGACCCCCGGGTTAAGCGCGCGACGTACATGGGAAACCCCTCACTATATTTCGGCAGAGGGGAGTGGTGAAGGAAATCGAAAGCTGCACGGAAGCAGGCCGAGGTGTCTGCGGTACTCGACCATACACAACAGCAGGATTACCTCTGTCAAACTATAAGCTTCAAGGTGAGCCATAAGGCTGCCCTATTGTTAGCGTTGCCTTGTCCCGCATTGCCTTATCCTTACAGGTAAGCCACGGCCACGGCCCTATGGTCTTCTTTGGGGTCGGCTCCCGGTCTCGTCTCCGTCCCGCGGTATCGCGGCATAGTAGCTGACTGGTTGCCAAACCCAAGTGCCGGCGATGAAGTCGAGAAATTCACCTAACACGGCCCACTCCTATCCCACCGCCTGCAGGATTCGCCCCCATGTTACTAGTTGAAGAGCTCGGTCATCCCGCTGCGGCTCTCGAGACATGCGGCGGGTAGCAGAGCAGGCGTAACCGCATCACCGGCGTCAGCCCAAGAATGTTGATTCCAATGTTGACCTTTGAGACAACCAGTCAGGAACCGCTTTTTTTCCTCTCAGGTCCTTATTTGGAAACCTCTCCGGAGCTGAGATGGCTTCTCCTGGCATTGCGGGTGGGGGTTGGTCTCGGAGCCCTATGCTGTACTGGTCGAGATAGAACGACTGACGCAAGATCCAGCACACCCATCGGACGCTGGAACCACGAGCGGGGGCCAAGAACACCTTCTTCTAGGAACGTTCCGTTCGGGAAGAATGTATCATTGCCATTTTGAGCCACGTCCGAGGGAGCTCGGCCATGGGGTAGACCTGCGCAAAGCGATCTAAACCGATTCTCTGATCTGAGACTGGAGTGCTCGTCCTGAAGATGCGGAAGGCATACGTCCGCCTTCAGTGTCATCTGAACATGGTAGAAATTGATCACATATATAATGAGACTAGAGACCTGTTGCTATGGTTCAAAGAATATACCGAAGCAAATTAGTATTTCTGTCTATCTCATCTTTATCACCTTCTTAGACCTAGATAACTTACATCACTACTCCATATCAAGCTGTATCGAACGATACACGCTCTTTTGAATCTGTTTCTCACCAAACTCGACCTGCTCGACCTGAATCACAGTCAATCTCTCAATCTATTTTGAAGTCTGTCTCCGTGCCTCTCAGATCTTTCAGACTCGAATCATACGATATGTAAGTCAGCGAACTAGGTTTCCTTCTCTCTGAATCATAAACTGACTAGCACTCTCCTAGGTCCGACGATGGGAACGACTCCGACACGTCGGAGCTCCCTCCCAACAGCACAAAGTCCATGCCCGAAGGGTCTTGGAAGTGCTGCGAGTGCAGCGAGAACAACAATAGCGAGCTATGCGGAACGGATGAGAACGACAATATGAAGTGCAACGCAACGCCTTGTAATCACACAAAGTGTGACGACTGTTCAGACCCGGATTGAAGTTCCGATTTCCACGTGTCTGGCTTAGGATATTAGGTATACGAAGGTTCAATTTGATGCAGGATCACAGCAACTGCTACGGCATGGAGGATTTCACGATTGGCAAGGAGGCTGGAGTTTGGAGTTTGAGATCGGTAGTTCGGCACCGACGTGCCATGATGAACGAAGAGGAAATGGCCTGCTTTTGTACTAAGAAGTCCGTCTACAACACGAAAGTAGTCTATGAGTGTGAAGATCTCTCCCCTCATTGCAGCCTTACTCCACTCGTAGAGTCTTCTACGATCGATTCAAGTGCAGCCAAGAATCTATTGAACGGACACCCAAAGAAGGGTCACAAGGGCACCAGAGAGCTGTATGGCGCCCGTGCCACAAAGTCAAGAGCTACCGCCAACCAACCCCAACCGATGACATGGAGGATATCGCAACATCGTCACCCACCACAATCACGATATCTTCACCAAAAACGTCAAAAACATACAACACCAGGTATTCGCTGGTCGTCACCGACCCAACTACTAATCCGGCCCTCATTGGCTTATCTATGGGAGAGCGGACGGGATCCCGAGTTTTCCAATGGGTATGGTCGTATGTGCCAGAAAAGGCTGTCAAACAAGTCCATGATGCCTTGGACATAGGGCAGCTACGAGACATCAGATCGGCCCCACCCTTTCCGCCGCCGTTCGGTGGACGCTTCTTCGGCCCGGTGGATCTCCTAGGTCGGCCGGTCCGCGTGAACGTTGAACACGCCCAGAATAAGTCTATAAGGTGGCTGCTGGAGCGCCAGTCGTCCGGATATTCCTATTGAATCTGGCCGTACAGTTAGGCACATCAGAAGGCTGTGGTGTAAGACATCCCGGCAACGCGTGTAAGCTGGAGCTGATCTGCCCGAGTTTCCATATACTGAATTAATTACTACATAAGAAGGCTTAACGTTAGTTACGTATGTGTGTAGGTGTGTGAATATTGGCATATAAACCAAAATAGAACGCCGCCCCCCTGAATTGCCCAACCCCTTTTAACGCCTAAATGTGCCAAGGCCGCTCCATATGCTCAGGCCTCGGTCAACGATTGCTATCTCTCAGCTCCTGCATCTCCATTCCGCCAGATGAACCACTTGGGCCAGGTAGACCGTGCCGTTCTCTGAGCGTTTGTATAAACGGGCCCATCTCGTAGTCACTCTCCATGCTGTCATGATTGGCGCATGGTGACCCGCGTATGGGCAAAAGCCAGTCGATCAAGGAATACCCCATAATGGACGTCCAGTTCCTAGCGTAACCGAGATCCCACGGGTTTTCATCTGGTTCGGTCCTGACAATGGCAAAGGTGCGCGTAGCTAGTCTATCGCGGGGAGTTTCGCTATCGATGGTGGCGTCCGAGGAGGTAGGTATCCCTTGTGGATACTTTGGTAGAGGATATGTGATCAAGCCGTAGCTATTTCCGGGCCGGGTATCGTTTGGTACCCTGATTGCGAGCTGATGGACCCAGGACTTTCGAAGGGCGTCGATGTTGGTGATATTAAGTAAAATGAACCGCCAAGAAGTCGCAGTCATGAGGAATGTAAAAAGTCCAAAGAAACCTGCGATGGCGACGCCTGAGATCGTTCTCCCGTCCACAGTCCCATCGCGCACCTGTAAAGCTAGACAGTAGGCTGTCTGGCCCAGCGCAACTGCGCAATAACAAGTGCAGTAGAAAGTGAACTGGGCAAAGAACTTAAATGCTGTTTCCTGTCAGTATTGAACCCGTGCCATAAACGGTATCAACTCACAGGTCTCCGACACCATGCCGCCGACCCAGGGGCAATAGTGATCCATCTTTCGTACGCATCGCTCAACCTCGCTCGAATGATGAGCTCTATCGGGCTTCCAATTGCGGCACTCTGAGCACCATTTCGGCCGTCCGTCACTCTCGCATGCAAATACGTCCTTGCTGTAGAATCCTTCCAAGCCGGGGCTGTCCGGGTCCTGATCGGGGCCTGTGAAGTAAGGCTGACTTTCCAAGTCTCCTTCCTTTCTGCGCCTGCTCTTTTTGCTCGATTCTCTTGATGCTTGTTGTGCCTGTGGGCCGAGCGGTACCAAGCCAGGGTCCGCTTTGATTTTTAGGAACGTTCGTAGATAGGCGGCGATCGTAAGGAGGTAGAAGAAGAGGTAGAGGGTGATTGTCGAAATGGCGGCGCCATGCTCACCCCTGGTTCTATACAGGTAGTCGACTACAGCGAAAGATTAGCAGAGAAAAGAAGCCATGTGAATGAGAACAGCTCACCGCCTAGATAGGCCACGACCACGTAGGTAGCATAGCCGCTTGTGCCAGTGATGATGAGGGGGATGATGCGCGTCACCCATCGCGAGGCACATTTCGTGCTGGTGGCTTGGGACATTGCAACGGCGCAATCATTTCCGGCACATGGAAACAAGAAAGAGGACAAATTAAATAAGTCGGCGACCAAAAGAGAGCGTGGAAGTTGCGAGCGACCAGCTGCGAGCTGTAGAGCTGCGCAGACGATGCGACAATACGCAAATGCGCAGGATTGGAGATCGTTGTCGTGCTTTCCGGAAATTGGTGCCGGGGCGACGGACAAGTTCTGGGCGCTCGGAGGTGCGTGCATGGGATGCAGTGTCAATCTCGTTGTACCTTACTGCTAGGTACCTCACTTCTAGGTAAGGTACTGTCAATTTACACAGGGCTGAAAGATAGCGGGTACAGGGAAGACAGGGGCGGTAGCAATAGGTACCTTACGCTGCAGAACATGCGTAGAACAATGGCTCCCTTGTGCTGAAGTGGATCAATAACGAGAACAGTGGCTTTCAGCCCTACAACCGCACCTGCGTGGCGTCACTCTACTTGCGATTTCCCCTTCACCATGTTCTCTCTCTACTGGATCATGCCGATCTGCCATATCCCAAAACATCCAATTGACGACACGCAACTCTCAGCCGCGAGACACTGCCCTTTCGTTCCCCGAGGAGAAGTTCCCGCGGAAAATTCACCAGGCAATCCGCAATGCGTGGTTCGTTCGATATCCAATCTCTGATCGCTACCTAGGTACTGCGCCTTCATTTGTCTCACTCTGGTCCAACGAACATGAAGAATCCCCCAGATGAGTGGGCATGCTGATTCATCCCACGACAACACGTCTGTCTGCCAAGTTCCAATGAATGATTCAAATCGCGTATCAAGAAACGAGACAGGTTTCTATTTGATTCGTGAGGCATTACGCGGTAACGTGGCTTGTCGATGTTTTCAGCCGACTTCATTCATCAGCTGACGGTTCATTGGTAACCATCAAGAGCTATAGGTTTCAGCTTCGGTGGCCAAAAGAGGCCCTTTACGCGGTTCAAGTTATAACTACATGCCTTCCCCTCCCCTTGCAGTGTTTACAGATACTCGTGTCCAAGCGATCGGATCTTCAGCCGCGCGTGGGTGGGGGAAAATGCTACACCCTTGACGCCCGACATACTAGGCTGCTACGCCCGGTGACGATGACTCTCTAGAATATATCAACCTACGCAACCCGGATTGAATAAGCCCAGGAACAGCGGGAAAGCCCTCATATACCCCTCCAAGTCTAGCCCTGTCACCAGCCAGAAGGCGCCCGTCTAGGTCGACGGGTCAGGTCAAACTGGCTGGGTGGTGGAGTGGTCAAGGTCCACAATCAATCGTGCCCACAGCCTACTCGACGACAGGCTACAAGTTCGAGTTCGAATTTCCCAGTATGAGCACCAAATGATGTAGCCCCCAGTTCAGCTACGGGGGAGTGAACTCTTTTTGGTTCTATCGTTTAGACCTTGATGATAAGCGTGAGCTCAGTTGACCACCTCATCTTCAAGACCACCACCTACTGAGGGGCAGGCAAACTGCAAATAACACACACCGATGAGAGTCATTTCCAGAGAACAATTACAAAATACTTTCATTCAAAAGTAACACGAAAGCAAGCAGGCTCTTGCACTTTCAACTCAACAGCCCAGTACTATCTAATTGCTGTCCAACTTAAGGTGATCTAAATCCTGGATGATCAGGCCATCAAGATCTTACGACTTTACTGGGAGCATCCCTCTATCACGCCGCTGAGGGGACCGGCCTGGGTTACTTGTGCCTGATGGGTTTCCAGCACTGAGCCTCAAAGCAAGATGTCAAGGATCATGCACTCGGCATCTTCTTATTCACTCAGCCTGTCTGTCATATATCGCCTATTCCTACTTTGGTCCAACAGCTTGCTACACTCAGGCCTGCCTTGAAGATTGTGCATCTCTTCCACCGACTTCCAAGGTGATGGTCGGTCAGATCATCAGGCTGTGTACGGCACATGGGTCAATAACTCCTCACAGACGCATGACCTGTCCAGGAGAGTTGATGAAGGTGTGGCTCTGCCTAGGCGTTGGCCACCAGGACCATAGATATCAGCCTGAGGATCACAAGATGTCGTCGCATTCGTGTGGCCAGCCGCTTCAAAGAGCCGCATAGCCATAAGTATAAGAAGCTCAACTACCCCCTTTCTTCACCTCTGTCCTTTGTCTGTCGTCGCTGGCATAAATTTCTTGACAGCTGCTGCAACAACACCTGAATGGATGATCACCTACACCCCACTCATGAATATATGGACACCCTCAATGGCACGATTCGACTTGACTACATCTTAGATGGTTCGTTCCCCACGATTCGATCGCGCCAGTCGGAGGACAGACGAGTAATCCTGGCGAATGAAAGGCACGGATAGGATGCTGCATGTTTCCCGCCGACGCTATCCATACAACGACAACGCTGTGTAAGTTTTATTGAGTGTAGTACACTCGGCTGATAGGCCAAGGTCTTTCTATATCTCTATTTTGTTACCTCTCATCTGACAACAGTAGTCCTAATTCGCTGCTGTACAACCTTTTGTTCATACGTTCGTTTCTATCAACTTTACCTTCACCTATCGCCAACTCAACTTCAAACAATGACCAACTCAGAAGTATATTCCCGGCGGATAATTACTAGAACCTAGCTTCCGAAACTATTCGAAGTTTCTCTTCAGCTTACACTCGTTCTTCTACCAAACGACCTCGAACAACGGCAGATATCAAAGAGAATCACGTGACACATGTTATCTCAATGAACCGAGCATGGAGCCTGCATATCGACAAGACCTCCGCATGCTTACGCAATTCATGCATGTCGATTTCCCCCTCACTCCCACCTCGCTCCAGAACACAATCCGACGCCTTCTCTGTCCCCTCTTCACAAGACTGCTGCCTACCGGCGGTTCGCATCTCACCTCACATCGGAAATTGGCGAGGTCCGGCAAACAATTCTCCCTTGATTACCCCAAGTACCGGTTGTCATTCTCGTCTTGGCGGCATACACACCGCATACGCAACACGCACGCGCACCTGTGGGAGTTAAGGCTGCATCCGATGCCTGGGTCGATGAAGTATAGCTACAACTGGAACGAAGGCATGACTCTATCCCAACTTCGAGGCCAAATCGAAACCGGATTGAGTCGAGCAAGCCCAAGGTCCATCTTGGGCATACGGATGCGGCTCTGCTCCCTTTAGAAATCAGCCTTCAGTTTCAGGTAGGGGAAGGTGGCTGCCTGATTGTCGGTGAGGATCGCGGCATCAGGGCAACGTTCCCCTTGCCCTTGTGGAACACACATGCTCAGGGCAGTCCTCGAGTCTATCCTTGTCAACTAACTCCTTCAAAAGTACCGACAAAAGCCGCAGAGCCGCAACAGCAGAGCCTCCTCCGAGAGCCGCAAGCTCGCTTCGTTTTGGGAATTTGGATGGCTTCCCACGTCGTATGCTGGCCCATGGCGTCCTTTTGCCGCCCTTCGTACTTTCGGCGCAAGACACAAGGAGTCATATTCTCCTCTTCCCCTCATCACTGGTGGATATTTCCTTGAATAATGTCTGGGCTAATTTTGTTCCAGATCACCCACCGTAGGTGTTCCTATCTGCCTGCACTGGGACATACCGTAGCATCGCCTCGAATCACCGCTCTGGATATCGAAACACCTGTACGGGACCTACTAGGGCAGACGTTACATGCCAATCGCCTGGAGGTGTCTTGATAGGCAGGCGCAGTTGTGGTCTTCGACGTCGCGCTATGGAGTGTGAACTCGTCACTGCGCCAACTTTCGCCGAGGCAAGCAGGATGCCTTCTGGAACAGCCACGATGGGCACCAGCTCGACGACAGGAGTCTCCACCAAGACGACTCATTCACGTCGGCCCTGTCACCGATTAAGGCTTCCCGTGAAGAAATGTCTAGTGACTTTTGTACGGTGGCTTGAAACCTCGTTGGTCAACAATTTCATTGCCTTGGCCAGGCTTTCTCGACACGGCCGTCGATTGTAATGTCAGTGGGACTCTGCGGACGATACGCTCGAGGGGACGTGGGACTTGATTTTGAGGTTTTGGAAGTATAAAGAGATGGATTGATTCCTGAGATACAAGTGTCGTCTCATCACACCATCAACGCCTTCAACTTCCTCTTAAGCATCTGCTAGATATACTCATCTAAGAATCTACTACTCTTCTCTCCGAGCTTTCTAGAAATCTCCTACTTTTTTCTCCAATCTCTTCGCGCGATCACTCAACCCATCACAATGGGATCTAAGACTTACGTCGAGGTCTGGACGTGTGTAAGTCAAAATTAATCCATCATCACTTCTCCCACGCAATGATTGACATTGAGCAGTGCCAGTGCGGTGACTCTGGAATGACCACGAAAATCGACTACTGCCCATCATGCCAAACCAGACGTTGCACCTATTGCCAAGTTCAGACTCGCAGAGTACGATAGTCGCCTTCAATGATGCTTCGTTCTTTCTCCACGCCAGCGCAGCAGCAGCAGCGGCGGCGGCAAATTCCACCAACTTACCCACGGCACACACAGTCATTCGAAAGTACTTTACTTTGAACCCCCTTGGTCAAGGACAATGCACGATTCGGGGAGCAACAGGAGTATTTCCCGGGGTGGTGTAAACCGTTCCGCCCACTCGGAGTTGTGTTTGAGGGTGGATGAAGTTTAGTCTGAAGTTGTCAATTCGCTCCCACTTACTTAGATTTCCTTTGTCTTTCATTGGCTGGATCTACTGCTGTGTCCTTTTTAGTCGCTCTCACCTGACTCACAATACAGGCATGCGACCTGCTAGGGGGCCTAGGCTGGATCGACTGTTTGATTGGGCTTTATCTCTTTTGTTTAGGATACCGACTGGGTACGACGTACAGCTTCCTCGCTCACTACTGTCTTTTCATTGGATGTTTCTCTATGTATTAGAGGGGTCTAGGACGCAAGTCATTTGCTAGATACTAGACTAGAAAGTCTCACGACATATCCTCCTCAATGGACTCATCTCTGTTTTCGTTTTTGCAACGTTACTCGGCCTTTTGAAAGTCTAGAATCTCTTTCGAACCATGCAATGCCGTGAATTCATGGGGTTAAATGCCAAACAGGCAGTGGACAATACCGAATGGAGTGTAAGTTGATCAAGTGTGGCGAAGCCCGACTCCACAGAAACTGCATTGCAGTTACAGGCCGCAGACAAGAACAATTCCTTTAAGCTTCACGTAATGAAAAGACAGAGCAACTTGGATGCCTTGTTTTCTTATGGTAATTCGTAACTCGGGTACTGGAAATGTCACATCCGTGGATGAGACTAGACTATAGGCCCGATGTAAGCCAACGCGGTGCCCTTCCGAGTACAGGGCAACGTTTCTATTCAACTACGACCGGTCTCTTCCGAGGTTCACATGGATATGTCACATGCCACTTGGATTGCCTACATCCAGCGAGCCATGTAGCTGTTGAAATTGTTCATCATACGTTGGCGCAATTCTCTCAGAACAGTGACGAGTAATATCACGTCATTTGCCCGAGAACTTGAAAAACCACTCACTCAAGGCACCCTCGGGAGGAAAGCCAAAATGCCGCCTACCTATTCATCGTGCCAATAGAGCTCCAATGCCAATAGCTTTTTCCATCTCCCTTTAGACATTGTGATGTATGCATACCTCATGACCTCCTATTAGAACACCAATCCGAGCATGGTCCGTCCGATAAGCCACCACAAACACCTCGAGGCCCACCTCGAGGCAGTCTCGTAAAGTAGCCAATGCCCTGAAAGCTTTCAATTCAAACGACATGATTCGTTCCTCAGTTTGGGGGAACATGTAATGGGGCCTCGTCGAGGCCCGTCGTCACATCAACCTCACAGTAGGATTCGCGGAACCTTGGAAATCACATGAAAGGACCTGCATGCGGCCCAGAGTGCGGTTCAGGGAGACCCATGAAAAGCCCCGTCATCTTTATTGGCTACCAAGGCTTCGGGGCTGTGAGCTTTACGAGTAAGCAAAGGGCGTTGGTTGAAAGGCGGGATAGGGGGGGTGTGTGTCTCTGAGATGCCGCGGCCGTGTCTCGGTACTTGCTGCCTCGCTTCGTGCGCGGACGACTTTAGATGGGAAGGGGTGATGGGATCAAGTTAGGCTCTCTTATGAAAATGCAAAAAAGTCCCTGGGTAGGGGTAAGATACTACGTTGGGGTATGGCGCCAGGGTGCCTCGTGGCGAACGTTGTGCCTCGCGCATACCTTGGGGTCTCCCACCCCGCGGCCTCGGGAGAGAGGTGGTGGTGGTGGTGGTCCGCCATGCAGGCCATGATGCACAACATACACAACGTTCCCACCGCCCTTGAGATGGAAGGTGCCCTTTCAACCGGGAACTCGGGAAGGGCGACGTCGGAGGCGGCAGTGACGCCACAGGGGAGGCCAAGAATAATCGTACACCCCCGGGTCACCGAGTGCAAAGCAAAAAGACTGGCGGCGACACCTCCATTTACCGAACGATTCTTTCTTTTTATGAGACCATGAGGCCAACTTTGACTTTGCGAGAAATCGGTCCCCATTGTAATACGTTGATTGAAACACCGGGAGGAGATATGAGGAAAATACGTGAGGAAAAAAGAGGCGCGCGAGGCCCACCTTGGGAACGATTGGTATTGAGGAAGAGGAGAACATGTAATTGTCACCGGGGAGGTGGCGCAAGAAGCAAAGCCTCGGAGGAAAATGGTTGAGGAAGAGGAAAATCGAGGATTGCTACTTGCTCATCTGCGATTTGTGACTCTTGATTCAAGGAAATACAGAGGAAGCTAGCTGCGCAACTGCGCGCCTTTTGATATTGAGGATGTAAGGACGTGAGGATTTACAAATGCTTCGTTGAGGAAGAGGACCGAATCCGAGGATATAAAAGAAGCTGCTTGCACTCACAAAGCTTCAAGTGATTCCCTCGATACCAGCATCGGTTTTCAGAAACTTCATCAAGCACTACCAATACCACCGCTCCATCACTCTCAGACTTTCAGTCATCTCTTTCAACCACATCAAACATCAGCATCAACAATGGCTCACCACAAGAGCTCAGGCTCCAAGGGCCGCGGCGGCGGAAAGTCCCACGGCAGCAGTTCTAGCAGCAAGAAGCAGTATATCGAGTTCCAGGTCTGGTACTGTGTAAGTGACAGCACCGTCCCTGCTCATCTTTGGTCGTCCACGACATGCTCCGACTAACACGCCTCTGCTTCCAGGACCACTGTAGACAAGGACCATACAACCCTGAGATTGTCGTGTTCTGTACCAACCCCGGCTGCGGACACCAATACTGCGGCAATTGCACGGTCGAAATAGTCCGCCAGCGTGTTGATCACTGAGCGGGCGTGATTTGTCTTGGACACGAGTGTCTGAGTGGATGTCTTTTAGCTGTAGGAGACGTGGTGGTAAGGCATGGGAGAGACCGGCTATTGGCATGGGGGGTTTATGGGCACGACGGGGGCAATGCAATATCATGTACATAGACGCCTGAGAACTAGAGCGATCATATGCCATGATCGGCCCAGCAATAGGATTGCAACTGCAAATTGGACTTCGGAAAACGAAACTCTTCGTGCTTGTCGTAGTGTGCCTCGTAATGGTACGTTAGAGTGGCGACCTCCTCGTGTCGTAATTCGACGTCATGTAAAAGAGAAACTCTCTGCGCAGCACTCTGCGGTCAACCGGGCGTTGCTGCCAGTATGATATGTCAAGATCCGCCTGAGAACATGCCCTTCAAAGCCAGTAATGGTCACTCGATGACATCTTGACTCGAGGCGCCTTCATCCGGTGACTGGGTGACAGGTACTGTGAAACGTTGTCAGACCGACTTCGACAACAGCCAAGGTACATTCCATAAAGGGAGAGAGTCCTCAGTCTGTAAGACAGGGCTGTTCCGGTCTGCGTAGCATTGGTAGACAAGTGAGCTTCGGTCAAGTTTTCCCATACCGACGAGACCAAGCGGTGTGGCGGAGTACACCGTAATGTAATGTCTTGTAAGATGAAAGAGAAACGGAAAACGGCCACTCTTACACAACGAGGCAACTTGGAAGAGTCAAACAGAGATAGGCATTCTTCGGGATGAGGCCAAGGCCAACTTGGAAAACGATTGGAGTGGGAAGCGGATTTCATGGAAGTGTAGGTATACCGAGTTGACGGGGAGGGAGGCGAAGCCGAAAAAAAAGACCCAGCCCCAGAGTGCTCCATTGAGACTTTTCTACGCGAAGAAAGCGTGCAAACCACAAAGATGCTTGATACTCACCGAGGTTTGCGAACTAGGGGATTGGGAAATGCGCACTCGCGCGACTCCTAGCCATGGGACTGTTCCAATTACACTTGCAACTGTTGCCTCAACAGAACAGGTTATAAGCCCATCGAATTCCCTTCATCTCGAAGACGAAACAGAAGAAGCATCATCAACTCAAACATACAAACACATCAAAACCAGACGCATTATACTAGCACCGCAACAGACAGCAGTCAAATCAGCTCATACACTTGCTAAGCTTTCCAAACGCACGCCCATCATGCCTAAGCCCACCACCGTCAAGATCACCGTCTGGTACTGCGTAAGTTCAGAGACGCACAGCTCTTCATCACTTGGTCTCGTCCTTTTGCTAACCAACTCTCCTCTCTCAGCACAACTGCTCCTCTGGCCCGCTCAACTGCAAGATCGATGCCTACTGTCCCTACTGCTACCACCAGAAGTGCTCTGGGTGCACGACAACGACGATCAGGACTCCGGCTGGTCGATAAGTGAGTCCGAGTCTCTCAACATGGCACTGGCCTTGAAGACGTTTGTCAGAGACTAACAAGGAATTTCGTAGACAATGAGCCCTTTCTCGATGGCACTCGCCATATCACGACCTGCCTGACATGGCCAGGTCTCACACCCATGACTGGCGCCTTGGACGACACGTCCTTCAACTTCACCGCCACCAGTCGTAATGGCGACTACCACAGACAAGAAACCTTCAGACAGCAGGAAGGGGAAAAGGTGCCGCTACAAGGAACACGAGGACGAACATACATATGACGAAGAAGGACAGGGAAGGAAAGAAAGGCAACCCGCTGGCCGGGCACAGCCACTCGTTCATTAACAACCACCCAACACACAAGAAGCGACCCCTCCACAGCATCGAGACAAAATAGAAATTAGATAGACTTAGCCTCAGGGCGAGAACTCAGGCATAGCGAATGAATCAAGTTTTTGGATTTTTGTAACAAGTTGGAAATGTAAAGCAAAGCATCCGACCAAAAAAGTGGATATCAAAGGTGGCTCGTACCTTTAGCGCTGGTTGCCTCGTGCTTTCGTGTAGATTTGCAACTTTGCGGTATGTCGTGGGAATTGGGAAGGTGAAGCTCAAGGATGACGCTCAAGGATGACGGTGTGTCCCCGGCCCCACTTGATCCAGGAGCTAGGCTCCCGGGGAGGGGCTAAAAGGTACTGAGTAGCGCAGCGGCGCATGTTCGTAAGTACGCAGGTGCGGAATTGAGCAACTGAGTGTCAGTTTCAGTGGTCGTGAAGCACCGTCCGCGGTTGCGGAAAGGGAGTCAAAGTCTGCCTTTCCCGAAAGTAGGTAGGTAGTTGAGAAACACACGACGAGTGGAAAGCAATGATCATGGAGGGGTACCAAGGTAGTCAAGGAAATGCGGCTCAAAAAATGCAGAGTGGGTGGCGGAGCAACCCAGCCGTTGTTTGGTTGGGTCAAAGTGGCGCGTATGACCAGATACCTAATTGAGGCTCTTCTTTCCCCATTCCTAAACGGCGAATCGATGACCGCAAAGCAAGAGCGATACCGGTAGAAGCTGATTGCCCTGGGTTTTATTGGCGGGAGAGGAATGACATTGACAAAAGAAACGGAAGAAACACACCGGCCGGGTAAAGTCAGTGTTCGGCGAGCCAAAAGCGTGACCTCCCTTCACCGTCAATCAGGTGTCCCTAACGGCCCCACTTTACAGACGGGCGGGCAGACGGTATGGGGCTCTACTTCCCCTTGCCCGTCATACCTACCTACCAATAGGTAAGGTAAGGTAGGTGGGTTAGCCACAACAAGCCACACCATATGTGTTTCGCTTCAGCTGTCGTCGGAGTAAGACCCGGCGTGTTGCCGCCACACCTCGTCCTGCCGCCTGCCTGCGTTGAGCACGTCCGTCTGCCAAGAGTGCAACCCTTTTGCAAGCCAAGTTTAGAGAACAAAGAAACACAGAGAAAACAACAGCCATGTTTAGGAAACCGTAGCGGACCGCCCGATACCGCCCGACGAGGCAGAAAGGACGGGGACAAGAGACAAGACTCCACCCTAGACCGAGACGCCTTGGTAGTCGAGAGCGAAGTGACTGGCGACGTCCAAAAAGCAAAAAGAAAAGTACAGAATCAGTCACCTCATCCAACTCGTCGCGAAACCGGAGTACCGCGAACGCCAGCGGCCAACCTCATCCCAACGGCTGTTCCCCAGCGCCGTTTGCTGTTTGTCGCTTCGCCACAGCGCCCGAGGTTGCAGTTTCCCAATCCCTATCTAATTAGGCAGGCTTCTGGAACTATTCTCAGCACAGGGCAGCCACAGGCCCGCCCACGACTTTGTCACAGTCTCAGAGCCCAGAGGTCGTAGGCGGAAGGCCAAGGGGAGAAATGGGTCCCGCCGCCCGGGAGTACCTACATAAATAAAAGGTCCATGCAGCGTTCCATTCCAAAGTTACTCGGTACGTACCTTTCTCTCTTGACCGACGAGTCCACCTCGGTGTGTCGATTGGTCATAAACATCACCCAATCACCGCCTCACCTCTTCGATTCCCTCCCTCACCTTCGTACCCGGATGGAAATACTCGCTCTCTCACCACCCCTCTGACCTCAACCAGCGCGTGCAGCCTGACAGACTAGGCTCGGTCAACGAATTCAACCTCACGCTAGTCACGAAATGCTGGAGAATAAATCCATTGGTTGTCGTTAAAAGTCACACCTCGCGTCATCATCAAATTTAGCGTCTTTTCGCGTACTTCAGAAGCAATGGACGGAAGAAAATTGTAACATGCCAGTCAAAAATAAAATATGCCTAAAACTGCTGCTGCTGACCACCGTCTGAGGAGGAAAAAAGTAAAAAAAAGATGATTAGACCCTCTCTGCAACTGGCAATGAAGTCCCCCAGTTCCGATAAAACGTATGCAGCCAGATATCGCAGGGGAGAAGCGAGAATGCCCAACTCTTAGGCAGAGGCCGATGTCCGTCCAAGAAGCTTCGACGTCCTTGTCTTTCATTGCCTTCCCCCCCTTTCGTCACTTCTTCGTTCGTCTCTCCCCTGTACCATGTCGTCCTTCCCTCGATTCCCGTAATGTACAATGCCTTGCCTCCGTTTCGCCTGTTGAATGACCGAAAACACCTTGCCAACGCCAAACTCATCCGTGCCGCCCTCGTTTGTCGACGTCAAGATTCAATATGATGAATGAGGCATCGTGAATGCCTCATGCAGTGTGGCTCAGACTTCGCCACGGGTTCGCCTAATCTTGCCGGGCTGTGATCGTGGCCCCCGGGCTCACAAGCTCAGGGCTTACGAGACGGATCGTGGAACCGCGTGAGAGCTCTTCCAGTGCGTTGCGAGATGCCTTGCTAAGACTTCTGTGAAGCTTTTGGCCCTTGCTCTTCTCCGGGGTAAGTTCCTCCTCGTTCTCTGCTCCCGCGGCCACAATCGTCATGCTCGGCGCACGACTGCTCAGCTTCTTGGGCGAGACCTTTCCGTACGTCTTGAGCATCTTTCCGGAGCCCGACTTACGGACTGCGGTAGCTTTGCGCGCGGGGTTGGGAGCCGTGTACTTCTTCGGAGTCGACTTCTTCGGGGTTGCCTTCTTCGCTGTTGTCTTTGCCGGAGTCGCCTTTGTGCCCTTGGCCGACTTCACCGGGGTGCTCGTCTTGCTGGTGCCGCCGAGAATTGCCATGGCCGACACACGTCTCTTAACCGTAGCCGCGCCCTTGGACGCAGCCTTGGTGAGCAGGCTGGTCGAGGATAGTGATCGTCTCACTCCCTTGGCGGCCTTGATCTTGCGCTTCTTTGCGGAGCCGCCGTCTTCTTCGTCGCCAATCATCGTTTCGATCTTTCTCTTGCTCGCCTTGACAGCGCTCTTGACGACAGCCTTGATAGTCGACTTGGGAGGCTTGGGCTGTTTGACTTCCTGAGGCTTAGGCCCTAAGATCCCTCGACAGTTCGGCGCGCCGCAGAGACACTTTTGAACATTCTCGTCGCTGAACGGACTGAAGTTGTAGTCGTAGGTGAGTTCCTCGCCCGTCATAATGGGCTTATCCCCCGCGAACAACGCCATTCTGGGCTGGCCAGAGACAATCCACTTGATCATGCGGCAGTTGGGAGCACATGAGTGGTTGACGAAGCGAGCGATGCTACCGGTCGTGGCGTCGATAATCATGTTCTGATCGAAGCTCATGAGATAGTAGCACTGGTGATGCGGTTAGCTCTGCTGGGCGTCAAAGTTGACTAGGTCTTTACCCACCTTGTTATCCTTGTACTTGGTTTCCATGCGGTTGTTGCATTCCTCATCAGTAATGATCTCGCCGGTGTACTCCATGACAATCTGGTTCGGCTCGAAGCATCTGTTCGCGCGAATGCCGTAGCCACGGTCTGACGTCTTGATGACCTCGACACCAACGCGATACTTGCCACCACCTGCCTTTCTCTCTTGAAGATCGGCAAAGGCGCGGTTTGTACAGTTTTCCCGGCCCACGTTGCAGTTCTTGTCGTCGCACTCGTACAGCATGATTCGGTTCTGGCAGTCTTCACTGCATCCGTCCTCGGGTTTGCAGACGCACTTGGACTGGTCGATGAAGTGCGGCGTCTTCTTCCACAGGCTCAGAGAATCGCCAACGAAACGATCTGTATCAAGGTCAGTGAGGGGAGTCAGCTAGCGGCGATGGGTATCTAACTCTTTGTCATCTTGCGGAAGTCGTCGGGCTTCGGCTGGCCAGGCGGCAAAGGATTGCAAACATCAAAGGGGAGCTTGAAATCGCGACCGCTGAGCAACAGGCGCAGTCCATTAAACATTGGCAATGGAAGGGCCTTGTTGGGGCGACCGTAGTCCTTGAGCTCCGGTGTTTGCGCAAGCTTTCTCTGCTCAGGTATCGACAGCCCCTTGGTCAAATCAGACGGAGCCGATTGGCCAGCATACAGTCCACGATCGAGATATTTCTTGTGACGCTTCGTCTTCTTGGAGGGGGCGTCGGCAGCCTTCTCGGCCTTCTCCTCTACCTCCTCTTTCTTGGCCTCGAGCGGCTCAGATTTGGCCTTCTTGGCCGGTGGCGCAGGGATGTTGCCATTTTCGTCCAAGATCACGAGCTTTCCATTAGACCAGACCGTTCTGATGACAGGCTTCTCGTCAATGCCGGTGAACTCCTTGGTGTCTTGCAGGCGGCGCAATTCGCGGGGAATCTTGGACATGTTCTTCTCGAAGGTTTTGCGACTCCGCTTGCCGAGATTGGAGACTTTAGTCGCAAGAGTCTCGACAGGGGTTCCGATAAGACGCGCCGTGTGACGAGTAATCCGCGACGTTGCTGCTTTTTCCGTAGTAATCTTCTTCGCACGCGGTGTCTTGAGAGCCCCAACAGACCATTGGAGGTCCAACGCGTCAATGCCGTCGCGGACAAGGTTGCTAGCGACACGCGCCACTTCGTCCGTATTGGCTCCGCCATTGACAAGCGTCTCGCCAGAAATGGTCCGGCGCCGGTCAGCAGCGACAATATCACCCTTGGAGCGGCGGTGACCGCGGTTCGCCGTGCCACTGAGTTTTGAAAGGTTGTATACACCTTTGCCGGAGCAAGACCGACGTGGGCGCGCTGCGGGTTGGGGCTCCGAGGGCGTTTCGGGTGCAGGGTCGGGAGTCGGAATGGCATCCGCAGGGATTTCGATTTGAGCCTCGATTTCGGTCTCAATAATGGTTTCGGTCTCGAGAATGATGGGGATGTCGTCTAATTTGGGGCCCTCTGAGGCCTGGCTGGCAACATCGGATATACTGGTGGGAGGCGTGGAGCTGGAAGACGCGATGTTGGAGGAGGAGTCAGTAGCGAGAGCGGAAAGCAAGCCGCTATCGCTATGTAGGAGAGACATATTGGGCGAAAATACCCAGTCTCGACGCGATTTTGAACTTTTGCGTCGTTTATGTCGTGTTTGGAGGTCGGTAGAGGGGAGATGCGACGCGTTCCAAAATAGAGTGTGCGTGTGTTGCGAGGTGGGAAGAAAGTTGGGGGTGGGAGGTCCAGAGAAGTTCCAGACACGAAAAAGGCCAAGGAGAGGGATTAGACCGGGGTGTGTGCGGAAACCGTCTCCCCAGGCACGCAGAATTGGCTCGTTCGCTGCCTCTTAGCTCTCACCTTACCGGCCGGGCATTGAGTGGCAATAAGGTGAAGGTAGTTTGCGAGGGTATTTGGCAGACGAAGTACTCTGTGCCGTAGCAAACCAAAGCGCACTTCAGTCGAGTACCTTGACAAGCGGAGGGAGTGTAAAAAGGGGGAAAGATGAGGGAATAAGGGAACCCGAATAAAAATTGGTAAAGTCAAAAAGTTGTTCCCGAGTTCCGAAGTCTGTATTGGACAGTTGGACGATTGGGGTTTGTTGGAAATTCTGAGATGGGTTTTCGATATTGCTTTGAATAAGCGCGGTTCAATTCCTGGTAAAAGCGCGTGAGAAGCTGTAGCGCTGTAGGGTGAGTCGTGATAAGCCGGAGAGCAGGAAGTGAGGTGGAGTGTAGTGTGTGTGTGTTGTGTGGTGTGGCAAGGTAAGGTAGGGTGAGATGGAGGGATGAGACAAAGACACGGAGTCTAAGGTAAGTTAGGGTACCTTGCGGTAAGGAAGTAGGTGAAAGGAGGAATTGGTGCGGATGGTGGGATGTGATGGGTTGGCAAAGGAGGATGGCTTTGAGGGAGCTTCCGTCCCGTCAGGTTATCCAGTGTCGTGTTGAGGACACGGGCAGAGCGTGGGGAGTGGGGACGCGACTGATTTGATTGATTTAATGGATGGATCAAGGTGGTTTGACCGGCGGTTGTTGATTGATGGATTTGCTTGCTCTATCGGTCTGGCTGCCGCTGGCTATTCTGCTTGACTTTGCGGCCTGCCTTGGCCACCTAATTCTGAGTACTTAACGGATATGTCCGTTAGCTTTCGGCTCTGTCGACTCTCCTCTTCACCGTTTGCGGAGACAGAGAGCGATAGGATTGACTGAATTGCAAAAAGTCAACCCAGGGAAGGTGTAAGAGAAATCGAACCCAGTAGTTCGGGCTTGGATTTGTATGAGACGTAGTCGAGAGAGCCAACGCACGCAAATGCTGGAAAATGAGAGGGCAAAAAAGAGATAGAGACGGGGAAGACGGGAGCAAGAGGCGAGAGAGGTGCTTCTGGATAAACGAGAGACGCTGAGGTGAGGAACGGGGCCTTGCTGACCTTTGTACCCCTTGTGAAAGAACCAGCGCGGGAAGGCTTGCCTTGGTGTGTTGGGCCAGCATACGCCGCCGCGCTTCTTCACTTCTGCTTTAGTTTGTGCGTCTCTTGTCTGACTTTGGTCGGTCTCGACTGGCGCTGGTCTTGCGTAGATTTGGTGACTTTCAATATCATAGAGTGTGTACATGAGACATGTATACAATCTACCGAGAATATGGGGAGTGGATGTGATTCAGACGGAGAGGGGCAAATAACAGTGAGAGAGTAAGAACGTGGAGATTCCGTCGTCTCTGGATGCGGATGGATGGACGTGACCTGGCCTCTCTTCGGGCCTCGTTCGTTTTGGGCTGGGGAACCTCTAAAGGTAAACAGAACCCTGTTCGGTCCGTGTTGTGTTGCGTGTGCGTACACGGGACTCTCTCTGTGTGTGTGTCTCCTCTCTTCTCCATTCATCCAGTCCTATTCTCACTCTCGTCTTTGCCTCTCCTCCGCTTGTACATACTCCCTGAACATCGGATCCTTCATCCTGCTGACTTACGGTCTAGTCGACTACACGGCCGGATAAGCCGAAACAACCAAAGTCGGCTCCATCACAATCTTACAACCTCCAGCAACCAATCCATCGATTTACGGTTTTGCAAAATTGAGCTTGCTCATGATCCTCGTGTCGTTGAAAACGCAAGGTTCAAGTGTCATCTGGTTGTGTTGCTTGTATCTTCTCGGACCACCTCCTGCGTTTTGCCTCAATCGCCGGCGCCACCGCCGTACTGCTGCTCTGAGCCTCGCCCCGATACAGGCATGATGGGCAACACCACACCATACTTGCATCCTCCTCCTCGTCTCGACCACTCGCCATATTGGGACACCCATGTGGGTTCGACTGATTGGGGTCCGCAAGCAAACACTCCTAACATGGACTCCAGCTCTGGCCATAAGATGTTATCTGACTAACAAACAACAACGACTTGCTTATGGTACTAATGATTACCACGTATGATAACTTTCAAAGATGAAGCTATCAGTCTGCCTTATATACGGTCAGGTTCATCATCATGGACTCTGAGTGGCAGGCTCAAATGGTGAGATAGGCATGGTGGGATCCCGAATCACGTCACACTTGGGGACCACTCGGGGCTAATCTGTTTCGGATCTACAACCAAAACGACACTATCATGACAGTATAGACAACCTTGAAGAGTTGTTTTCGAGTGATTATATGCTTCTCAGTCACTATTTCTTGAGAGTTACTCTCAGAAAGGTCAACTCTACTGTTGATTCTAACATCGAGGCTCGGAACGTCTGTTGGTGACCAAGGCACCAATGCCCTCACCGGGCAGGAAATGAAAACCGACATCACGCATAGATCAGAAAGATGAAGAAATATATGGTGCAGTAAGCAGTTTACAAATTGCTTGGTTTGGTTCGCGCTGGATTGAGAGTAGGTCTGCTAGTGGTGCTGCACTCATTAGCATCCTATTGGAAACATACAATTCAAACAACAATGCCCGCGACGATAACCACACTCATCGACGAATGAGATCAATTTGACAGGACATGAGCACCGCTAAATAACTGCGGTCAGAACCTCGCAAAATTCGTGAGATAGACTACAATACCGTTTGGCACTTCGAGGACTCATGACTGCGTTCAGATCCCCATCATTTGGTACTGCGCACCTTTCGAGGTGAAGTAGAACCGGTCGAATATTCATCTGGAAAGACTCGTCGGAAGTGCTTCCCAACGTGGGCTGAAAACCATATAACCGTAGTGTTCTGCAGTTAAGCATCGCGGAATACGTGAGTGTGCTACTTGCTACCTTGCTTGAAATGCCGCTGCTTAAACCCCCCGGGATGCGGGTCGAACAAGGCAGGTAGGTGCGCAAACCACCCGGCGGCACAATCACCACACTCTTCGAGGATAGGTATCCATGCACTCGGCCGACAGGCTGCCAAACATGCAAGACGAAGAAGCAGAAGGGGGCAAGGGAAAGCTGTGCGGTTTCACTCTAGATGGAGCTCTCCTTTCTTCGAGTCAGTCGGTCTTTGCACATTTCTAACACCCTCAAGTTTCCCGCAGGTTTGAACTGTCGAATTTGATTTTATTCTTCTTCCTAACCTAGGTATTAAAGAGGAGACATTCCCATCCTTTCCTGCTAGTCTCTCTGTTCTGATCCTTCTTTCCTTCCTGTCTTCGATCGAAAAAATTGAATTCGAATTGACAACGCCACAAACACACACTAGAAGGGTATTATGGCATGAACGCAAGGAGAAAACGCAGTGGGCAAACCAAGGACTCTGCCATGCCTCTACTGGAGATGGAGCGAACAAACCATGGATGCCTAGAAACCCAATGGATCTCTTGCGACAACATCATTCTCATGTTCTCGCGAAAACCACCCGAGGTTCAGCCCGCAGATTCAAAGGCATGTAACAAAAGGAAAAAAGCCACGAATAGAGAATCAAACCATGCAAGCCATCAAGTTATCCTTTAGGCAGCAACAGTCTTGGCCTCCTCCTTAGCCTCAGTCTTGTCATTGATGCTCAAGTCAGCGACGGTGGGAACCTCGGTCTTGTCAGCCTCAGCGGCCGCAGGAGCAGCCTTGACGGGCTCAGAAGCGACGGCAGGCTCGCTGACAGCGACTGCGGGAGCGGGGGTCTCAGCGGTGACAGCCGCGGGAGCCTCGGCGGTAGGCTGGGTCTCAGTTGCAACAGGCGCGGCGACGACGGGAGCAGCAGTAGCATCAGCCGCGGGCTTCTCGACAGGGGCCTCAGCCTCTGCGAACTTGACGGTCTGGCCGGTGGTCTTGATGCTCTCAGCGTTTCCACCGTAGTCCTTGGGGAGCGAGTCCTTGTAGGCCGGGAGCTCTCCGCCCAATTCGGAACCATAGCCGAGAGGGTGGAACTTGGCGATGGTCTTGGGAGCGAGGAAGACCTTCATCGCCTTGAAGACCCAGCCCATGAGCGCGGGGATGTTGACGAAGTACTTGTGGACGAGAAGCTCAGGGTAGGCCATGGCGAAGATTCTGATCGTCTCAGAGGAGGCAGCCTTGACGGCAGGGTCCATGCGAAGGAAGCTGACGTTGAGGTAGTCGTGAACCTGGATCATCTGGTAGGGGTCCTCGCCGCCATCGGGGATGGCGGTCTGGACCTTGTCGAGATTAAGCTTGCGGACGCTGAGCTCCATAAGGGCAGCGCGCCACTTGATGAACCTATTCAGTTGTGTAAGTCAAATGTTACTTCATGCGATATAGGGAATCTCATTTTCTCGGGTTATCACTCACTCATCGACGTTGCCAAAGGTGGCCTTCTTGTCCTTGACGGCCCCGTAGATGTTCCAGGTGATGATCATCTCCTTGCCCTGGGCGTCCTTGTGGGTGGTGACATAGCCGAGATCGCCAAACTTCTTTGCATCGAAGGAGACTTCATCAAGAAGCTTGCCGGGGTTAGTGTCACGACGCCAAATCAAGGCCTTCTGGAGCTGGTCAGCAGCCTTGGAGACATCATCGTCGTTGGCGCGAAGGAACTTCTGCAGGACGACGGTGGTGGGAATGTGAGTGTCGTCGGAGAGCTGCACACCCCACATCTCGTTGTGCTTGGCCTCAGCCAAGATGGTGGGAAGCTTCTCAAAGAGCGAAGACAGGGGAGTCTGGGCCTTCTCAACGGGCTTCTCGGCAGCAGGAGCGCCGGCCTTCTCATCAGCCTTGTCCTCTGTCTTCTCAGCAGCAGCTGCAGCGGGCTGCTCAGTCTTCTGCTCCTGCTTGACCTCAGGGGTGGCATCAGCAACGGCGGTGGGCGCGGGAGCGTCGACCGAAGTTGGCTCTACGGCAGGTGCAGCGACGGCCGGCTGCGCCTCAGCAGCAACAGCAGGGGCAGGCACCGCGACGGGCGTGTCGGTGGTCTGAGCAGACATGATGGGGATCAGAGAATTCCGTGAGTGAGATGAGTCTGAGAGTGAAAGTGAAAGTGAGAGGGTGTTAAGGAATGACTGTGGGAAGTGAAGGGTGAAATTTCCGAGAGTGACAGCTCCTGGCTGGCGTCTTTTCGCTCGGAAAAATAAGATGATAAGAAAAAAAGTTCAGGCCGGTTTTTCTGCCCCAGCCCCTCTTGCTGCAAAGTCGCGTCAAGTTGCCTCAGGTGTGTGCGAGAGTGTGTGTAAGGTAAGGTAGCGTGCGGGTGTGCGCGTGTGTGGTATCTGTCCCGGTCTGTTGGGGTGACTAGGTATTATTTTTCCCCCTTTGGAAGTGAATGTATTGTTGGGTAATCAGGCAGGTAGGCAGGCCAGGCGGTAGGTATAATAGGCAGGTACGATGAGAGAGAGAGAGTTTGGGAATATGAAAGGGAAGGTACGCAGGAATTGCAAATGGAAGGAAGGTACGAGGTGCGCTCGGGTACTAAAAGTAATTGAATCTGATGGGAGACGGAAAGTGGCAGCAGCAAACAGACCACACACACCACACGAAGCGGCAACGACAAGTTGTGGCAGCAACGGCAACGGGAAAGAGCAATGGAACCCAAAATGAACCTTCCTTGCCTCGGGAAGGTACCTTGGCCAGTCACCCAGTCCACCTCATGTTCCAAGAACCAAGGGTCACTCTCATCCTTACTCCCATCATCATCTAAGGTAAGGTAGGTAGTACCTTCCCTTGGGTTATTTACAAGTTCAGCCCAGGTACCTACCTTATTCTACCTAAGAGTGAGGCACCTGTCATGCTTCACGCCAGGCCGTTGCCATTCACCCGTCTTGAGTGCTCCGTGCGTTGCTTCCGGGGAAACTCGAGGTATCAACCCATCCAGCCAGTGATGTTTTCTTGATGAAGATGATGCCGCCGCCACTGCCACTCACTACGTAGTAAGGTAGGTATTCGTACTCTAGACTCGCATCTCCAGAAACAATCTCAGCTGGGCTGGGCTTCAGTCCTGGCCTGTGCAGACGGGAGAGTGGAGTGGAGATGGACCCCCTTTTTTACAGGTGATTTGCGCCCTCTGTTTCGACGGAGCTTGGATGGGGTCACAGTCCTGACATGTAAACTCCTTGCCCAGAACCTCCTTGTTCCTAGTTGTTTCTTCCTTTTTCCAAGTCTTGTCCCGTCCAACGAAGCTTCGTCACTCGTGAACTAAGTAAGGCACTTGTTGTTGTTGGTTTTTACGTTTGATACCGATTTTCCTCGTTGGAAACTTGCAAAATTGAGCAAGGACCACTGCCTTGACAAGCCTTCCCTACTGTACACCACGCCGCAAGTTTACACTACTCGAGTCACTCAACCTCATCAATGATCGATGGACCGATGTAACCTCAAAGTCTGTGGTGCTTCGATATGCTGTGATATGGATTGAGCAGAAAGAGCATTACCTGGGCCACAAGACGGCTGGTCGAGTTCAAGGCAGCACGATCGATGCGAAGCCTCTCCATCAACACGGATATCTCATTAAACCCTTTACCCCCCAGGGCTCCCAATTACCTCCGATCTTCCAACCTCCGGTACCAATGTGCCCCGCCATAATCAGCCGCCGCCGAATGCCGTTAAGCCAGCTGTCCGCCCGCGTCGTCAAAATGTTTCAGGGGCTTTTTTGGTCTTTTGTCCTTCTTGTCCTTGCCGCAGACCATTGAGTCGGGTTTTCCAAGTTAGTGCAAGCGTCAGGCCCCAAAATAATACTACGAATATCTCCTCGGTGATCTCCCAAACGACCCTCCGGTACCGTCCAAATAACGAACCTTGCGAAAGGAAGGCACGACGGAGAAAATAGAAAGGGCTCCGCTCCGCTGGTCCGTGCCTCAGGTGAGGTAGGTGCTTTCCCGCCAACAAAACTGCCAAAATGCGCACTGAGCGGTCGCCCTATCGAACTCCCCTGGGGCAGGGCAGGTTGCGCTGCCGCGTGCAGGACTGATGGACCAGCTGCCGCACGATGCTGGGCGATGCCGCTCCAGGTCTAGGCGGTACCTGCAGCTTTTAGTGCACTCTTTCTCCACTCCCCCTTCGCGGTACTGTGACTGGCCCATCAGCCCAAGAGTCCCCGTGTCTGGGATAGGCTGACTAAGGCGCCCCACTCGCCAACTTCAACCTCAACTGCACGAACGGGACGTTTAAGTTTCCATCACCCAGTCAGCTCTTTAACGCCATCACGCCGTCTGCGCGCCACGCGAAATTTACGCCAGCCTATCCGACGTTGTGCCCCAACGACGGTTTTGACGGGAATGTTTCAATCCGTCAAGAACAAAGAAAACAACAAAAGGAGTGACAACGGCTGTGTACCAATAAGTTATAGAGAACTGCTCTAGAGGTCTTATTGATCGGGTATAGAGAATTTCAACCACTCGAACCCCTATCTCACTAAGGTAATTTCAGAAGCCCATCCCCCATCTGTGAAAGAAACCCAGAAACATCCATAGTTTCCAGATGTCAGCGTGCGACAAACCAACGGACACCATCCTGATTTTCCGAGCCCTCCATCCTGTCCTTGACTCGTCCAAACTCCCAAGGATAGAAAGCCAAAGAAACAAAAGGCATGATGCAAAAACCATGGGGGCGAAATGGCTCACTTCTTCAAGCCAAGTGCCGTAAACGTGAAAGTGCAGATAAGCAGAGCTAAAAGGAGAAGTTCCGAAGCCATGTGCCAACTTTCATCAGTTGAAGCCATCTCAGCACCCCATTTTTGCCTTGCCTTGTTTCCCAGGTCTGTTATATGTCGACATTAGTGACCGATAGAAGGAGTCAGGGCGCGGCGGATGATCGTCTCGAGTGTCTGGTATTCGTGCATGGCAAGAGTTGCAAGAGAAACGTGGTCGAATTCAGGTCCAACACGAAGGTTCAACTCGCGCCAGAAGAAGCCAAAGTATCCGTCAGTGGCCTCGCCGATGGTGCACGTCTTGCACTTTTCCTGGAAAGACTGCATCTCCAGGTAGCGAATAGTCTCCTCGCGGATGAGGGCAATGTACCACTGCGAGAGATGACTGATTAGCTCCAGACTCTCTCATTCCCATACCATCATTACAATGTGAAGATAAGCGGAATAGGGATATAACTTACCTCGATGACATCCAAGGGGACACCATTCTTGGGAACCAGGACATAGAGGTGGCGCCAGCTCTCTGCAAAGCGCGGCTGGCCAAAGGAACGCTGCTCCATCTCACTCATGTTGACAATGAAGGCAATATCGTCCTTCTGGGCAATCGAGAAGCCCTCGCAGCGCATTGCCGCAGCGACGACTCGCTTGCACAGACGATGAGTAAGGTTGACCTCGTCGCGCTTGTCGCGAATGTTGCCCACGAGGATGCGGAGGAGATCGCAGGTGGCCTTGTACATGGCATGACGCTGCTGAACAGTGACGTGGCCCTTCATCTGCCAAGGGAACTTGGTCAGGGTGCTGATGAGGCACTCGAACGGACGCTGCGGGCACTCCTTCGAAAAGGGTGACTTTAGAATAGTTAGCCACAGGCTCATGAGCACGTCAAGATGAAGAGACTTACACGGTGGGGAACCTCGACATGCTTGACCAGCATGGTCATCTCTTCGTTGGACACGAAGCCCTTGAAGTTGTCCCAAGGCTCCTGGTCGTTGTCAGGGAGGACATGGGGGTGAAGACCGGCCCAGAACACACCCCTGGCGTTGGGGAACAGGTCCTTCATGAGAGCAGCTTGGCTGGAAAGCTCGATCTCGACAGGGCGCTGGCCAATGCGAGTGACACGACCACGGTCAAGGTTCTGATGATGCTTCTCAACGGCCTTGGAAGCATCCTCTAGGGTGTGAAACTCGACGTAAGCGTCAGTGGTCTTGCCAGTGACACGCTCCATGATGATATGAACAGGCTCATCAGTGTCATTGAGCATACGGGAGTTGCGACCCAGGATCGCAATGATCTCGGAGCGGTTAGTGACGAAAGGAATCTGGTTATGTGTCAGTGCCAATGATAACGATGAGTAGGATATTGGGTGCACGAACGTTGCCAATCTTGATGACGCCGCGAACCATGAAGTGGGAAGCACGGGGGGGAGGCTCAACGAACGGGAAGTTCACTTGATGCATAGCCTCATTCGAGGTAGGTCGACCCGTGGGACCGCCGGTGAGGCGGTTCAGCTGCGTCGATCGCTGAGCGCGGATGTAGTCAGAAACAGCGTCACCATAAGTCGCGACTGTTTCCTGGAGCTGGTAGCCACGCTGGAAAGTATCCTGATGAGAAGCCTGATGAGAAGCCTGATAAGGAACGATTGCCGCACTGTTCCCGGCAAGAGGAAGGGCCTGAGGAGGCTGCGGCAGAGACAATCCCACCGGCCGGGCAGGCACGTTCTGAACGTTGGCAGCATGTCCTCCGTTGGTTGAGTTGAGCTGAGGAATCTGGCTGTTGATATTGTTCTGGATGGACGGTTCATCGTCATCGCGAGGGAGATTGTCGAAGTGCAGAGTGTCGCCTGTCGCGGCAGGGAAAGGGATCTGACCAGTCGCAAGCAAGTGGGTAGTGTCAATCTGCGAGCCAAACACAGGCACAGACGGCTGAATAGCGCCAACTTGCGAAGCGGAAGACACGAAAGGGTCTTGAGTGACCAAAGCAGGGGCATCGGCGCCGTTGTTGATCTTGATCAAGTTGAACTTGGGAGGCGCTCCAAGGTGGTTCATGGTACGTGGAGCGAAGTTGCGCGGCTCCGTCATGAGACCACTGTTACCAACACCCTTTGCCTTGGGAGTATCGCTGCCGGAACTAATATCATCACCAGTCAGATCGATGACTTCCTTGTCGCCATGGTCATAGAGCAATCCACCAATGTCCTGGCGGACAGGGATCTGGATACCCAAATTGCCCATGGAGGAGCTGCCGGTGAGCTGGCCGTGGTTCGCCTGGATAGCCATCTTCGGGAGAGCAACGCGATAGTTGTTTCCGACTGTTCCACTCAAGTATGAAACTGCACCATTCGAGCTGGATCCAAAGTTCTGAGCGGGAATCGATGAACGGCCCTGGATCTTGCCGTTGGCGCCAATATACTGAGGAGTACCGTCAAGCTCAGCGATCTCGGGCTGATCAATCTGGATGTGAGTGTTAGATCGAAACAAGGCTGATAAGAGAGTTTCGAGATGTTTAGTATATATACCTTGCTAGTGGTCTGTTGGGCCTGAGAGGAGTTGGGAACCCAAGGCGAGGAAGAAGGGTTGAGGCTGGAGCTGGCTAAGATATGATTCTGGCCCTGCTGGTTGCGACCGAAAGGATCAGTATCGAGGCGGGCACCACCAGGCTCACTGTCGTGGTCGCCATTCTCCATGGCAGTCTCTGTCTCAACAACAGTCTCCGGCACGGCGCGAGGCCTGAACGCAAACTGGAGGACGCTGTTACGCACTCGACGCTGCTGCTGTCTCTCCTTGCCCTTCATACTAGGTACCTGAGAGTAGACCATGATGAGCAACACTTAGGCGTAATCCTTGCTGAGAACAGGAAGAACAAGAATGATGCTAGTGAGGGGTACTGATGGCAGTATATGTGGTGAATGCGTGTGATAACAGTAAGTGCTCTAGAAGTATGCGATTAGTGATTGCGCAGCCAATGTGAGTAGCGTTGAGAACCGACGCCAGGTGAAAGTATGAAAAGAGGCGACTAGGACCTGGGGATGAGAGACAAGGCAAGAACAAGTGACTTGTAGAGGTGAGAGCAGAGAGCGCCAGGAAAGGCAAGGGCACACGAGGTGAAGAGAGTGAGGTGGTGAACGCAGAACCAAGTCTCGCAAATTTGGCAAGCTGGGAGAAATTGGCAGAAGCAAAGCGAGTGAGTCTCTCATCGATGATGAGAGTGACTTCTCAAGGATCCCGAAAGAGTGCAAGCGTTTTTGCCTAGGAAAGCCTTCGTCGCTTCTCTGAGCTCAATCTACAGCTCAGGAACAGACGAAAAAGACCAGAAGAAACCTCATCGTCAAGAAAGAAGTGCGATGAAGATCCGACGGATGGTGGAATGCGCTGGATATGCAGAGAAGGAAACAACTCACTCTTACTGCTGGGAGGCAGACCGGCCCAAGAAAGCAGCTGAAAATCACCGTACAGTGACTGATGGAAATCTGTCGATGGGAGGTTGTCAGAAAGAAAGGTGTGGAAAGATGAAAGGAATAAGGCTTGGGCGGTGAAGGAAAAGAAATCAAGACCTCACTCTCGAGCAAAGCCTGAAGGGGCTGAAGGAGGGAGGATGAGGGTGAGGTGGGACGCTGAACAATCAAAATAAGGTAAAAAGCTCAGTGCTGCCAGGTCGCTGCTTCCGAAAATGAGAGTCGCGGCAAGCAGAAGGCCGAGGGACAGAAAAGAATGAAAGAGAAGGCTTACCAGAGACCGAACGAGTATCGTGAGAAGCAGGTAGCCTAAACAAGGCAGAGCTAAGAACTGAGGGTATTTTCAGTTGTCTCGACGATGCGCGTAGGTCAATAAAACCAGCAGACCTGGAGGCTTTGTAGAGTCTTGAGTACGATATTGTACTTGAGACCTAGAGTATTTGTTGTGATGGGGCGGAAAGGAATTGTTGATTGAGTGTATGAGGTGTGTGGGAAGGGGGAGAGAAATTTGAGTTGAAGTGGAGAGAAGTACGGGAGGAGGGAGGAAGATGTGAAGGAAGAAGGGGCTTTTGATTTAGGGCATAGAGGGACTCCGAGGCGGCAGTAGAATGAATAGGTGGTTGTGTATTCCATCGTAGCATGGTGGGGTGGAGGTGAGTATTAGGCCGATAGTTGTATGACAAGTCAGGACGACAACAATGGCAAGACTTGGTTGGGTTGCCTGAATGCGCAAAAACGCTTGTTGTGGTAGAATGATATAAAGCGCCAAGAGGTTCTCCAGGTAAACTGATTCCATCCACACTGAACAACCAGCATAAACTCAATCACACGAGAGCGAGGAAGATGAAGAGGGTAACGTCGTGGTCGTCGTGATGGCAAGAGTTATTCAGCATTTAAGATCAATTATCAGCTGTTTCTCGCCGCAGAATGGCTTCGACTTCGTTGTATCCTACGACGTCACATCACGTCTCGCAATGTTTAGATGGACGTTCCAACAATCTTCAACGCTCTCATAAGGTAAGCAGAGCGAAAGAGTTACATCAGAAAACGCCTCACTGATATGCAACACTTGATTTGGAGAGAGAGTTGTGTTCATAACTGTAATTGTTTATCAAAATGGAGGCTCCATGTCGTCGTTCCCACTCGGCCCCGGATTTGCGGACCAATATCAAGGTTGGAACCATAGTGGATCCCGGTTTTCCGGGAGCGCTCGAGCCAACATCCAACTCCAACTCATGATTTTGGTCCATGACTTCAACGTGGTGCGAGATTCTCGTCCCAACTACACGATTCTGGCCGTGCAGATTTGAAGCTGAACTCCTGGCGTTCGCGACGCTTGTTATAGGGTATTTTAATCGAACTAAGGGGGGCATTAGTTGTGTCCGGTTAGCGCTGCAATAGCGAGTATGACTTACGGGAGTCAAGAAAGATTCGGCAACGAATCTAGCTCTCGCATTCAACTGTGTGCTGTCAGAAACTGCCATGGCAGAAGGATCAACAGTGAGGGGACATACGAAGAGCTTCATTTCCGAAATCTCCTTGTCAACCTCCTCCATGAATTGGATAATAAAGTCGACCAGCTTGTGCTTCAGCATCTCCTCGGTGTGGAAGTTCGTAATCAAGAATGAAATGTCGTATCCCTAGTGCAATAGTAAGCCAGTGTCGTCGTTCGCGTTGCCAGTTGTAAGCCACGTGGCATTGTAGCCCCTGAAAGCTCCGCCAAACACTTCCGTGATGTGTATCTCATACCTTAATTGGCTTTCTTCTCAAGATGAAGAACGATTCGGCTCTCTGCGTCAGGAAACGAGTAAACTTGTGGACGAGGATGTGCTCGATCTCGTCGGCCTGCTTGATCTTGATGGATATCCGCACGGAATTGATACTCGGTTCGATCAGAACTCGCTCGTTTTCGTTTCGGGCAATCGTTAGGGGCGTCAGGAGGACTTCAGGTGATGTTTGAGCCTCGATCTCTGGGACATTGTGACGTTCGGCGGTCTGGGAAGCGAAATTGGAGAGCGTCAGGGCGGACGTCAGACTGCTCCGGACGGCTTGGAGATAGGGTCGCAGTGATTGAGACTATGTTTCCAATTGTTAGCAAAGACACAGCTCATCCAACCACAAGAGTTCACTGACCATGATGGCGAGACGTGGCCGCGTCCAACCTTTGGTGATGCTGAGAGGTTGGAGTTGGATCTTGACCGCGGGGCTCGTGAGGTTGGCTCAGCCGGAAGCCTGACGTTTCGTAGTGGGGCTGGTAGCACCGCCGTACCTTAGCTCCACATCATGCGTAGCTGTCACCGCACTTCGCTGATTCAGCCGGAAGCTTCCTCACGTGATCCTGGAGCTCTTTCCTTAGTGGCGATCCCCCGCTTGTACCCTTTACATGCATACTAGGTACGGTATGTACGCTTGACCATTTCGAAAACCGAATAATAACGGACCCAGGAACTAGGCACATTATTTTATGCTCCCAGATAGACTATGATGATGAGGGCAACTATTCCATTTTCTAGCATTGAAGTACATGACACAAATACCATAAGCTTTGCAGGTTATCTCGAACCTCCTTTCCCCGAAGATGCTGGAAGACTGTCGAATGCATGCGGAAGTGCTAGGGACAAGGGCATATTGCCATAAGCGAATCGGTAGCTGAAACGGACCCTGCAGGTACACCGCTTCCCCGCTATCTTGCCGTGTAGTCCTTTGTACTACCTTGCCTCCCTTACTGCCCGCCCACCTCAAGGTTCCATGCTTGGTAGGTACTGACGCAACCCACCTGGTGCCTTCAACAAACTTGTCCTTCAACAGCCCGTTTCGCAACGAGGTTTTAATCTCAACACACTGAAAAAACCAGCTACTCCAGAATTTTGCAGCAAGGCCGACCTGAATCACAAACACAACGATGGCGTCAATACCCGGTAAGCAGCATTACTCAATCAATGCGTTGCCTGCCGTTGTCTGACTTGTCAAATAGTCACCGTTAGCCACCAAGGCACAAAGTACCAAGTCGAGATCGATACCTCGTCCAATGGCGAAACCTTCAAGTATCAGCTCTACAGTCTGACCGGCGTTGAACCCGAGCGACAAAAGATTCTTGTCAAGGGCAGGCAAGTCAAGGATGACGACGACATGGCCAAGTTCGGCCTTAAGGCCGGCGCCACACTGATGATGATGGGCAAGCCTTCCGGCGAGAACGCAGATCTCGCTCGACCCAAGGAAGCAGTCAAGTTTGTTGAGGACATGACCGAAGCCGAAGCAGCCCAGCAGGAAGGAGCCACTCCCGCAGGCCTCACCAATCTGGGCAACACCTGCTACCTTAACTCGACCCTCCAGACCCTCCGATCGATCCCCGAACTCCAGACGGCCCTGACCACGCACAAGTCGGGTAGCGGTGGTGCCGGCAGTAGCTTTGGCCTCACTTCGACTGATATCGCCACTCAACTTACCGATCTCTACAAGAACATGTCGGAAACACAGGGCGCCATTCCCCCACTGACTTTCCTGAGTACACTCCGCATGGTCTACCCCCAATTCGCCGAGAAGTCCAAGACCGGAGCCGGATATGCTCAGCAGGATGCCGAGGAGGCCTGGTCTCAGATCATTTCCCAGTTGAAGCAGAAGCTCTCCGAGTCTGAGGGTTCTTCGTTTATCGACAGGTACATGGCTGGAGAGCTTCAGTCAACTCTCGAGGCCGATGAGCAGGCTGCCAGGGATGGTGGAGAGGAGCCTGTCAAGTCAAGCGAATCTTTCCTCAAGCTCAACTGCCACATTGATGCCTCAATCAACCACCTTCGCGACGGTATTATGGCTGCTTTGACTGAGAAGTTGGAGAAGAAGTCTTCCGTTCTGGATAGAGACACGACTTACACGAAGAAGTCGCAAATTTCACGGCTCCCCAAGTATCTTACGGTCCATTTTGTGCGATTCTTCTGGAAGCGAGAAGTGCAGAAGAAGGCCAAGATCATGCGCAAGGTCACTTTCCCCCACGAACTTGACGTTGTTGAGTTCTGCACCGATGAGCTCAAGAAGGCTCTTATTCCCGTGCGCGACAAGGTTCGCGAGATTCGCAAAGACGAAGAGGATATTGAGCGTGCTCGCAAGAGACGCAAGATCAACCCTGTCGACCGAGGCGATGTTGCTGGAGCGTCTGGAGGTCCCGAGGGCAAGACAGCTTTGGAAAAGGCCAACGATAAGAAGGCCGAGAGAGCTGGAAAGCCCGTGGCCAGCACTTCTGATGGCGATACAGAGATGACTGAGACTTTCAAGACTGACGCTGAGGTCGAAGCCGAGAAAGATGCGGCTCTCACTGTTGCCAAGAAGGAGCTCTATGCTCTGGTGAACCAGGACCTGGCCAAGGACGAAGGCGCCAACCAGTCCGGAATCTACGAGCTGCGTGGCGTCGTCACTCACCAGGGAGCAAGTGCCGATAGCGGTCACTACACTGCCTATGTCAAGAAGACGGCCCCTGTCGACCCCAAGACCGGTAAGAAGGGCGAGGAGGACGGCAACTGGTGGTGGTTCAATGACGACAAGGTGTCCGAGGTTACCCCTGACAAGATTGATGCCTTGGCGGGCGGTGGCGAGTCGCACTCTGCCCTCATCTGTCTCTACCGGGCCATCCCTCTTCCGACGATTGATAATGAAGGCAAGACCGAGTAGGAAAATCCAGCTGCTCAGAGCTCTTAAGGGCATCGACTTGGCGTTTTCGAGCGATAACGAGGTTATGGGAGGCATGCAAAACGAGCCGGTGACAAAGGGATAAATCACTGTAGGGCATAGATAGACGGATTGATGATTGTAATGGATGCCGTTCATTACGCAAAGTGGTGATCGCTACAATTATTCTTTACTTTTGTGTACAGCTTGCGAATGGCCTTTGATCGACTTTACTATACAAAATTACCCATGGCGCCCACAAGGCTCTACGCGTGGGCTGGTCGCTTTTGCGCCGCCGCTGATCGTGGTCTTTTGCCTCGGTCTTCGCGGATCCATTGGAAGCAGCATTCCTTATCCTACTTGGATGTGCCTACTGCTTGAGGCCGAACTCTTGTTGACCATGACAGAACATCACCATATCAGACTTTTCATAGCGTCCGTTGTTATCCTTCTGGCTTCTTAGCCTCCCCCTCTTTTATCCTCTCATCCAGATACTCGAGCTTTCTTTCCCACTTCCGGCGCTCTGTAACTAACCGGCCACGCTGGCCCTGCAGGAGAGAAATTTGCTCATCGTATGGAGACTCCCAGAAGCTTTGTCGTTCCTGACGAGAAAGAATTCGTTAGTTTCTCGCGATGCGACTTCCTCTATCAGAAATGCTCTCTCACCTCTTTCCATTCCTTTTGTGTCTTCAAGCCTGCGCCATAGGTGGCGCCTGTGAAAATGATGGCAGCGCAGCCGGCGGCTGTAAGGCCAGCGCGAAATTTGGTGAAGCCACTCATATTTCCCCAGTCTTTGCTTTAATTTTTTCTCCCCCTCCTTTTTTACAACGAAACTTTGGTTCCCTGTTGCTTTGTCTGCAAAGGCGCTTCACCAATATTCCCTCCAGACTTCTCTCGATTTTTTACTCCTTTTATCGTCCACGCCGTTGACTCGTCGGTTCACGGTGGTCAATTCGTCGGTCGTGGAAGAGAACGGATTCCAACGGGAGCGCGAAGATACCGATGAGAAGGATGAAGAGGAAGAATCGTTTGAAGAAGTGGTGGTCGTTGAGTCGAGAGAGTTAGCTCGCCTGTGGCCTTGTGGTCTCTCGAGTGGCGTTGATGGAGAATGCCGCCGCCGGGTCGTTGTCCCAAAGGGGTCGTAATCGCAATCGCAACTAGGAGAACAGCAATCGCTTGTCGTCGGCGTCGATGATCTCGGCGTTGACGGGTCTGTGGCGGGGGCGGCGGGCGCAGCAGAGTACGGCCAAGCGATGAGCTCCAGCGCGTTCGCGTCGGTGGTGTCGGTGTCGTTGTCGGTAGTCTCGGTGGCAGTCCAGCCGGAAGTGGAAACGCCGCGGCGGTGGAGGCCCCGCTGCAGACGTTGGCGCCGAGGAAGAAGAGGAGACGAAGGGAGCCCCAGCGCTCTTAGTAATCGTCCTGTCAGAGCCGGGGTTGGCGTGACGTCGTCGCTTCGGGTCATTACTGATGTTGAGCGGATAATTCAATCAGGTTAAGAGGGAAGGAAAAAAGACTCATAAGAGGCGAGTTCGTGCAACCCTTGAGATAGAGAGAGGAGTTGCCAAATAGTCAAAAAGGCAGTCAAAGGAGCAAAGAGTGTGTGGGAGACATTGACCTTTTTGTCGATTGCGCCATTACGAACTTCCGAAGCGAGCAAGAAGGATTAAGAGATAAGAGACGTCGAGTAAGAACCACCTAGGACCCCCAACTGCCTTTTTTTCGCTGCCCAGGGCATCCTCAAAGGGCTTATTCATTCCCACTTCTACTGGTGCGTTGAAACAAACTTCGTGAGAGCATCTCTCTTTCTCCATCCTCTTCTCCTTCCCCTCACCATTCATCCCTACTCCGTACACCAGAGCAACGTCCACCCTCCTTTCCACGGGTCTTCTGACCTCACATTCGCCACGACCCTTATCGGATCCCCTATCCTCTTTTCTCGCCTATTCACTCCCCGTCGAGCAACGGAAAGTCGCCGCAACAGTCGCCGCAACATTCACTTTCGAGCAAGTGATCACGACCAGGTAGTTCTTGCCCGTGTGGGGTTCTGGTGCGACCCCCTGCTCGTTACAGCCCTTGCTGAAACCTTTCTCATGGCGCACTACTACTGAGGATCTCCCTCTCTGCTACAAGCCCAAAAAGCCTTTCTCGCATTTCCCACCCGTCCCCCATCCTGACCTATCCTGGACCGCATAAAACCAGACAGATGTCACAAAGCCGGATGACGACGGGGGGAGATGGGACGCAGCCTGCGGCAAGTGCACGCGAGAAGCGACGAAGTGCTACCGTTACGATGGCCGATGCTGGGGCTAGGAGAAGATGCGATACAGGGGCCAGTAAGAGGGGACAAAAGGCTTGTCTTCTCGCTTGTCATTGTCGGGGAGATCAGAAAAAACATTGGACACACGATACGGCAAAGATTTTGAAGAAAGAGACTCAGCACTACCTTCCCCGCCTGGCCTTGGCTCGAGTTGGCAGATGTCGTTGGGTCTTGGCCTGAGCCGTGGATGAGTTCATCGGCCAGAGTTGGCACTTGCAGAAAACAAACCGTTGGTGAACTGTGTCAAGGGTCATGGCAAGCGCCGTTACGGTTTACACGAGATCTCAAAAGGCTATGCACAGAATTGAGATGAAGTGCGCAGACGGGAAGAGCGGGACGGCTGGAAAGCCAAACTGGGCAAAAGCAGAAGCGTCACGTCAAGCCCATCCGTCTCAAGTTGCTCTCATTCACAACCCACCATTTCACATCAGACTCCGGGCTCTCTTCATGCATTAAACGTCACAAGCACATATACCCACGTCAAGATCTCGCTGCTGCTGTGTGTGACAGGACCAAAAGCTGACTCGGGGGCGTCCCTGCGCCGCCCTCCATTAGACCCCCGAAGAACACTTAGACATCGATAGAGATCGCATAATATTTCCTACACACCAACTCCGTTGTGAGGTTACATCCGCTGTCAAATCGGCTTCCGCGAGACGGATTTGTTGCACCCGCCGCCATGACGACTCCCCGTGCCTTTGTCATCCGCCACGGCGAGACGCAATGGTCTCTGAACGGCCGGCATACCGGCAGCACCGATATCCCGCTCACAGCCAACGGCGAGAAGCGTGTGCGCGCCACCGGCCGCGCCCTGGTTGGGAGTGACCGCCTCATTGTACCCAAACGAATCTCTCACATGTGAGTTGCGTGCAATTGTTGTGCCACGTGAGGAGGATAATGAGGTCTGCCGCCTCAGGGGTCCAGACTTGCTCTCAAGCACAACCAGGTACATCAAGTGATGTCACCTAGCACTCATCATTGGCCTCAATCTCAATCCCCTTGGCCACGAGCTGCTGCTAAAGACAAATCAGTTACGTCTCCCCTCGCAAACGTGCCCAGCGCACCTTTGAACTGCTGAACCTCGGCATCAACGACAATCTCCCCTGGAAGAAACACGGCGAGATCGAGGGCAACGGCCCGCACTGCAACGCCTGCGTCGAGGTCACCGAGGACATTCGCGAATGGGACTATGGCGACTACGAGGGCATCACATCGCCCGAGATCCGCCGCATCCGCAAGGAGCAGGGCCTTTCTGAGAACTGGGACATTTGGCGCGACGGCTGCCCAGGCGGCGAGTAAGTCTTTCTCTTCCACCTCCGATGCCTTTCTCTCTCCTTCCATGCCTGTCAGGTCGTGCTGTCTTCCAGAAAAGCGTCGTCGGTGATCTGGTCGACGATGCGGTTGAGACCGGTGATAAGTGCTGCTTCAAGGAGACGCAAACAAAACATCGATCGACGTTGCGTGAAGTCTCATAAATAGCCAACGGAAATTTCAAACATTGAGAAAATCTTGCTAACCCCCACACAGGAGCCCCCAAGACGTGACGGAACGTCTGGACCGCCTGATCAAAGACATCCGCGACAGGTGGCACAGCCCCGTCATCGGCAACAAGGACGCGCCCAACGGAGACGTCCTGGTCGTCGCCCACGGCCACATCCTCCGCGCCTTTGCCATGCGCTGGGCCGGCAAGACGCTGCAGGACGGACCGGCGTTCCTGCTCGAGGCCGGTGGCGTGGGTACTTTGAGGTGAGTTTTTTTCTTCTTGTTCGATGGAAAGAGTGTATCCCCATGTAGAGCGAGACAAGGCTGACATGTGAGAAACTACGTTAGTTACGAGCACCACAGCATCGAGGAACCTGCTATTCTGCTTGGAGGTGCTTTTGCTGTTGATATCATTGATAAGGAATAGTAGGTACGGGAGTTTCGGTAGAACGGGAGGCATGGTCTTTCCGAGTGTGTTCCGCTCGTCTTCAACCAAAGAGGTTCAAGCCTGAGTTCCAAATCTGAAGATTCATGATATCTTTAGCTCACTGATATCTACCTACGCCTTTGTTCCCCGCGCCAAGAACACCCGCCTCTTCATCCCCTGTCCCGAGCCATGTCCATGATCACGCCCCTCATGCCCGTGTCCATGACCGTCTCCATGTCCATGCCCATGCCCCCCAAAAACAACACCGCTCCCAAGCTCCTCCATCCTGAAATCCCCGCCCGCACCAGCCCGCTCAAAGATACTCCTCATCCTCTCCTCCGAAAACCCGTGGTGCATAACCGTATGCGCAGCAGGCAACGCGTGATCCACCTTCTCGTGCGGCAGGAAATCGAGAATGATGAAAACCCCGCCCGGCCTCAGCCTCTCCACCAGCCGGCGGGCCGAGAGCTCCGGGTCCTCAAAGTGGTGGAACCCGAGACCGACACCGGCAACGTCAAAGTCGCGGAAGCGGCCGTCGTCGGAAGCGAACGCCGCGGGGGCCGGGTCGGAAGGGTCCGTGAGGTTGCCTTGGTAGGCGTGCATTTCGTCGGTGGTGAGGCCCTGAGGGGGGTGTGGGTGGTCATGTCAGTCACCGGGTTCAGCTGAAGCTTGCCGCTTCTATCCGCCTTTTTTTTTTTTTTTCGGCCTTTCCCGTCTTTTCTCCTTCATGTCGTCCATGTATCATGTCTCATGTACTTTTGCGGCATCTTTGCGCCAGGGGGGGGGGGGGGGGTTGTGGTCCCGCAATTTTTTCCCGTTCCCCCCGCCCCCCCCCCCCCCGGCCTGGTGTTCTCAGGGGGGAGGGGGGGGGGGGGGGGGGGGGGGGGTTTCTGGTCACGCAATATCTTCCCCGTGCGCCGAGCCGCCCGCACAGGCTTGGTTCGGTCTACGGCCGAGCACTCGGAGGAAGAAGGGAGAAGGGGGAGGGGTAGGAGGGCTAGAAGTGCGGGTGTGCTCGCCCGAGACGGCAACTTTGCCATCAAAAAGATGGGATGAGATGAGATTCTTGTGAGATTCAGGGAGGGGTGGGTAGGGTGAGGTGAGGTGAGGTGAGAGAGAGAGAGAGAGATCTAGGTAAGGCTGTCCAGAGGAGAGAAAGGGGGGGAGGGGTCGGATCGAAAACCGCCAAAAGAGAGTGCGAGAGTTTTTAGTTTGGGCAAATGTCCACGTCATGTCATGGCGGGGATCGAAAAGGTCTGAAGGTCAGCAGGGCTGAGATGAGACCAACATGAGGTGTGTGTGTGTGTGTGAGAGCGGGAGCAAAGAGAAAGAGAGAGAAGAAAGTGACTCGTGGAGAGAACGGACCCGTCCGTCATTTCATCGTGAACGTGACGACGGAAAACGCTCAGACAAGGGTTTCTGACTTTCTTTCCCTTGACCTTGCTCTACACACAGCCACGACAAGCCTTTTCAAGCCCTCTTCCTTTCCACTTCCCAAGAAGATTGTCTGTGCTCTCTTCTTTTGCCGAAACGAGTCCGTGAGCAGGTAACCGTGTGAGGCGAACGATCCCATCTTTTTCTTGCTCTTGTCTGGAGTCGAGCCGAGTCTGGGAGCGGCTGGCCCCATGGTGTCGTCTTTTTTTTTGCGTCTGGTGTCTGGTGTCTGGTGTGCGTGTACACATACCTTTCCTTCGAAACTCTCCCTCCGCCCTCCCAGCTCTCCCTCTCTCTTTTGTCACTTTCCACTTGGATGCCCGGTCTGTACGTCGTGTGTGGGCAGAACTATCTGGCCAAAAGTGAGGTGACGAAGATGAGGAGAAGGTGTGTATGTAGAGAACGACAAGCGGAAGTCTGAATGGGGAAACCGAGCTATTTTGGACTCATCTCTCTCTGTCGCCTTGTTTTGACTGCCACCAATTTGAACCAAACAGAAATCAGAATCATCTTTCCAACGTACCTGGTTCTCGGCCCGGGCGTTGTAGGCCGCCACCATGTTTTCCGAAATGTCTATGCCGACGCAATGCGTCGTGAGCTGCGCGAGGGCCTGTTGTTATTTTTGGTGTCAGTCAACTTTGTCCCGGATGTAAGTCTACAGCCCGAGTCTCCGTTTCTACATGCTAAAGTGTGCTGGAGCCCTCAAAGTAGAAAGGACCAACGAGGAGTCGCACAAATGTTGTGTAAATGACAAAGAAAATAAGTAACACGAATTTGGTGTACACGACATCTGAAACAAGAGCAAACAAACTTGCGTGACGGACGGGAGAAGATCTCATCCATGCTCTCTCGAGTACTTGCACGAGGGAAGTGATATGCTACTCGCAACCATGACAAAGGTAACAGGTAATTAGAACATAATCATATCGTCTTCAAAAGAAGAAGAAAATACGATAGGAGAAAAAAGTCACAAAGCAACTCACCCTCGATATCAAACCCGTTCCACAAGCGTAATCAAGAAGTCTCACCGACCGACCGTTCGCCGCCATCAACTGTGCTGCGCTCTCGCTCTCGCTGTCATCATCATCGTCGTCGTCAATCACCCAATCTGCGCCGATGAAGTCCTTGCGCTTGCGAATCTCCTTTTCAAGCTGCAGAATAGTCTTTTCGTACTTCGTGTCGTACTCGGCAGCCAGCTTACTACTCAAGGAGTTAGTTCGTGTAAGTCAACTCTATGGGCCTCTCCTTTTGACTTCTATTTGCTTGAATATGTCCCAATGCGAAAATGCAGTTCAGAAAAGGAGGAAGAAGTTTGAACGAGGAATTCTGTCAGGGTCGAATGATATTCGGAAAAGGGGGAGGGGGTTGAGGCAAGTACACCTCAAATTGTAAGAGTCTCGAAAGGCGGGTTGTGTTTGTGATGTGTGTACATCGGGGAACCCGGGGACGGTATGAACGCGGACAAAATTGGATGTTACTCGGTATCATCCCGTTACGGCGTTCCTCCATCCCCCATCAAGGAAATGTGGGGGAACGACGTGTGAAAATGTAGGAATGTATACGTACTTGAAGTAAGCCTTGTTGGCGCTGGCAGTATCATTCTCAGCCATGGTTGTCGACGGGGATATATTCGGTGAATGGAACGTCGGCGGTAATTTCCCCGGGCAAATCTCGAGCTGTCGTCTCGGTGTGTAAGGTGAGGAGGTACTTGGTATACGTCCAGGGTTATCGATATCTTGGGGGGTTCGGAAATGTCGTCTTCTTTTCGTTTGTCAACCCCTCTTTGGACTTCTTCGTCTTTTGATTGGAGGAGAAAAGAGAAAGAAAAGGAAGATACAAGGGCTACTCGTCTGCAAGTGCCTTACTCAGCCGTCACAAAGTGAGTTGCAAAAAATAGCAAGACCAATATGTCAGAGTTTCTTGATCTTCAACGTGTACCGTAGCTCGCTGGATGCTGCAACCACTCGACGTTGCTTTTAATCCTTTTTCGCACGGAGAGTTTTCGGTCACTTCGTAGCTGTACTGGTAGGTCCAGGTCCGCGGAAATGATCCGGGCGGGAAGGGGTCCAGTGCCTGTACTATCTAAGGTAGGGTTAAGAAACTCGGCGATGGGGGGAAAAAAAAAAACCTCCAGTCCACATAAAGGCGCCGGGAGGTTAGTCCCCGATTGGAATGATGGAAGGAACCATACACGAAAAGGAGTACCTGCCGGAGCGGGGAATGGGATAATTGTGGAGGCACCGCTACGAGAATTCACCTATCCGTCCTCCGTACACAGTACTGCGGACCATGGAGTAAGGTATTCGTACCCGGCACGGGCGGGCAGCGAGGAAGGGTGAAGTGACGCCTGAGATTCATGGCCTTAGGTAAGGCAAGGAAAGTCCCCCGCTTTCAACAGCTTAACAGCAGCCTCTATATCACGTGACTTGATATGTGGGAGACCGGGATGGCACGGGGGCGTGGAGAATTTCGGGGTAGGTTCAGCGTTGTGGATTCCTTCTCCCCCGTCCGGTTCTGGCAGGAGTTCGGTCAAAGTACCTGAATCCAAGGCGGAGGGGGGAAGGGGGTCAGCGTGGTAAACGAAGAACGGCGAACTAATAGAGATCTGTCCCGTTCCCCCCTTCCTCTTCCTTCCCATCCCGACCCGGCCTTGCCTTGTCTTCCTAGCGAACTTGAAGGGTACCTACCTACCTTACCTCGCACCGCGTCTGGACAAGAAGGTCGTGGCCGCGGCGCTCCAGGTCTCTCGGGGAACCGGAGGAGGGAAGAGGGGGGTTGGCCTGGTGGAACCTTGACAATTGGAGTCCCCTACCTTTACGAATTCCTTACCTTGTGGAGGAGCAAAGAAGGAGACCGTCATCCTGCACGTCTGCGGCTGCCTCATTATCCCCCCTTCCAACTTCCAAGGGCTCGCTCCCAGGAGTCAGGAGTCAGCGCTGGTAGCCATGGCACGCCGCACATCCATTGGCAAATCCACCATGGATCATGGCCGAAACCCTGGGGCCGCCGCTTTTCGCGGCGCGCCTTTCGTAGCCCACCGAAGCGACCTCGGGCGGGATGCGAAGACGCACCCGGGGCCCAAATCAGGTTACAGCCGCGGGCCCGGCAAGGAAAAGAGAGGGGGGGATGGAATGGGATGCCCGTCCGAAATACCCACTGCAAGCGTGGCAGGTTGGACGGCAGGACCTGGCTTGACTAGCATTTTCCTCTTCCGTCCTCCGTGAGTTCATGGTGCGTGGGCACGCACATGCACACTCACACACACACCAACACCCATCGCTTCGCAACCCGAGCGGCGTTACCTGCCGCCGTCGAGTCATACAGACAGGTACATGACCCGGCACTCCAAGCAACGCAGAGTGACCAGAGCTGCCTTGACAAGCCAGAACCGGCCGTAAGCATGCCTGAAGAGGTTTGTGTTCCCTTGCACCGACGAGTCGTTCATACCACAGTACCTGCTCCGTACATGATACGGCAGCGCGAAAAATAAATGTGTATCCAGCCACCAAACAAGGATTGAAAAAGCAAAGACAAACTCTGAATGAAGCCCGAGAGGCAAATGCCGGGGGAGGACAACACGGGGCGTGACCGTGACGGGGTCGACTTGACGGTGTGTGACCGACCGGGGCTGACGGGGGGCCACCGCCGGGTGTTGGGAAACAGACAGGTGCCGTGGACAGGTTTTTCTGGTGGTAAAAAAACAAGCGGATCGACGCCGATCCTGCTGCAGGCCGCATCGGTCCGCAGCTTGTGACTGCAGCACCATGCGGGCGGTGACGGGCCCAAGCGGCCATGCAGCAGCACCAAAGGTCTCAAGGTCGCACGAATATCTTCGGAGGCCGTCTAAGTGGTTCGAGCCCACCCCCTTGGGTGCTACCTGTCATGCAGCTGGCCCGAAAGAGCGCCATCAGGAGCCTGGATAGCCTGGGAGCCCGTCTTGAATGTCCCAGTCGAAGAAGGGGTGGGCGACGTGGTCCATTGTATGTATGCCCGGCTGCCTGGGGGCTGGGCGCCGATGGGTGGTGCAAGCCTAGGTAGATGAGCCAAAAAGAACCAAAGTACTGTACATGATGCATCGCCAATGGACGGCTACCGCAGATGGGGATGGGGCGAACTTTTCTTGTTGGTCTGCAACTCTGCTGCAAGGTATCGGCGGCCACGGACGCGAGCCGGGGGAAGACATGTCAATTTGTTTTGGTGATGGGTGGTGAGCAAGCGGGGAGACGGCGGACGAGGTGAGATGGTGGGTGAGGAGCTGGTCGCCCGTATGACTACCTAGGCGAAGAGAAAATGGTAAATAAAAAAAAACTAAATTGAAAAGGAAAGAAAGAAAGCAAGAAGAAGCAACCCCTCACTGCCACTCCTACCATACTGTCAGAAAGTCAGACCAAAGAAAGAAACCCTCACGACCCCTCGTCAAGCGCTTGCTTTTTGCCGTTTCGGCTGCCTTGCTGAGATGGATTGCACGCATTGAAGAGTCAGAGTCAGGGACCCCTAGAAAGAAGCCGCCCACGATGTGTGCATCCCGGAATCGTGCTCGGTATCCGTATGGGTTGTTGATTGATACGTGCTCCCATCTGCTTCCCATAGTATCCGAGTTCATTCGTACCACCGGCCGCCGCCGCTGCCGCCGCGTGGCTTGCGACGACGCAGCTGTCAGATCTGACAGGTCATCTCCGCCTCGTTTGTCGACCAACAACACTCACGGTATCGCATGACAGAATCGTCGCCTGGACCCATGAGCTGCATCCCGTAGACTGTAGTCGAGCGCGATCCCATCGAGAGCGAAGGTCAGCGAGAAGACCGACCAAGAAAGAAAGAAATCTCTCTTCCTTCTCCGATCCGAAACTCGGCTGAACGTCAATACATTGACGTGATGGCGAGTGACAACGGGCGGGTCGAGTACGGGATGAACGGACCCGAGCCGCCCAGGACGGAGCGTAGGTCAGTGCCAACACCGCAATGAGCAGGTCAGATATTCTGCTCACCGCTGCTTTGCCGCTGTGGTGCAGTGTGCCTTTCCTGCCCCAACCATCCATATGCCTGCTTCTCTTAGCCAGCCCATCCTCGTTGCCCTCCTCTGGGCTCGAGGGCTCCATATAGCTCTCCCCACCATCTCATGTAGCTGGTGTGCCGCTCACTCAGCAGTCAGCACGCTCATAGGCAGTGTAGTCCTCAGTGGGCAACGTGAATCTCGTGCAGTAGCGTGCTTGAGACGCTGCCACGTTCCTCGAATCGGCGCCCATCCATCAGTGTGTTCAGTCGGCCGATGGAGGTATTCGAGTGCCCTCACACCAGGCTTCTTGCAGGGCAGTCTTTTGTAACGAGACAGTATGACACAAAATCAGGGAAAGGTCATGCTTCAAGAAAAGCTAGGAAAGTTTTCATTCGGATCGCTGGTGGGCCGAAGCTGATTGCAGTCCGTTCGATACACTACACGTCCCGCGGACGGGCTGGTTAGCTTGCACGACCTTAGTGCGGCGCGTCCTGTACCTCATCCATGGTGTGCCGCAGCGTACAATCGCCGCCGTTGAACGCGGAGCTGGCCCAGTCTGCTTCATTTACGTACCGAACGACGATACAAGGAAGGGCTGGGGACGGACTACATGCGCAGCGGGAAGTCTGTTGAGCAACCGTCACTTGTCCATCCGGCATGGATCCTAGCCTATGGTCTCGCCTTTGGGCTGCCATGTCTCATGTGGCCGAGGTCCCGTGAGAAACAGTTGATGTGGCTGGGCATCCATAAGCAGCAGCTATGCATCTGTCTGCATGGCGATGGTCATGGACGTTGTAGCTTCTGGCATCCTGCCAGCCCACGTAGCCTGGCCCTGGGCCATCGATCAGTGGCATCGCTGGCACGCCTGACGTGCTGCTATTCGGATTGCCAGCACGGCTAACTGGGCGAGTAGCTCTGGCGGCGCACTTTGGGGGGGGGGGGGGGGGCGGGCCGCGGGGGGGGGGGGGGGGTGGGGCGGAGGGGGGGGGGGGGGGGTGTTTCGGGGGGGGCGGGGGGGGGGGGGGGGGGCTGGGGGGGGGGGGGGGGGGGGGGGGGGGGGGGCGCGTCCGGCGAGGGTAGTGGCCGTACGAAGCTTTTGATGGTGGAGGGTTGGCGGCCGGAATCTTGCTGGCAACAGCCCTGTTCGAGCTCATTCCTCGAAGACGCGTCTCAATCATGAAGCTTTCACCGCATTCGGCCGTCCAGCCCTCGTCCATGGTTTTGACCTCTTTCTTCGTCTGATATCCGTCGATCGGAGCCTCAGTCTATTGCTGTTCGCAATTTCCACCCCATGGGCTTGTCGCTTGACTCGACCTGGTCAAATCTCCCTGCTAATTCGATCTGGGCTGCTTTGCCAGGTTTGCCCGGTTGGCGGGCTGCGGCAGTGTCGCAGCATGTGCAGAAATATGTGGACGCACTGTGTAGACAAGTCACTTCTCCTCCCATTATGGTCTCTGGTGCAGAGCGAACTGTGCAGAGTCTTGGTGCTATTATTCCTTGTCGCCGCCCATCCCCACTGGAAGTGATTAAGAACGGGCGGCTTGTCTCGGTAGAAGAGCTGATCGGATTGTTCCCCACGCGCCATCAAGATTCAGTTAGATGCTGAGGTGGGAGTACATGACACGTCGTCGTCGTCGCCGCGTCCATCGCAGGCGCTAGTTTGAGTGTCTACAGGTGTAATATGCTTTCGCCGCATAATGGGAATGTCTTTGATTAATCTCGGGGCGTACAAAGCACAGGGACAGAAACCCCTTGCTTCCAATCCCACCCTCGGTCTCCAAGTCGGTCGTCTGCCTTGCCACCGACCTCTCCGGTGAGAGGGGGTAAAAAATGGTCACAATGGCCCCCATCCATTATTGCACCGCTAGTCACCGTTAATGTGTCCAAAAGTCAAGCCGACAAAGCTGGGGCAGGGACCAGGTATCAAGAGAGCTGTCAAGGTCTAGGAGGTCATTTGGACCAGGATGGAAAGTTTCCATGTGCTGTATTGAAAGGAGGTCCGTGATGCTAGATCAAGCGACGAGGCTCGATCGGCCCAGCGGGTGTGCCTCGAGGTTTTCTTTTCGGACGGAATGAAGGGGTAGGCAAGGTCGTAGGTAAGGTAAAGAGAAAAGGGGGGGAGGGGGTGGTTGTGTGAGGCACGAATATCGAAATGGTTGAGGATGCACCGTAGGGGTAGAGGTTCCACACACAATGGATTGGGAGGTGAAGTGAGTTGAGGTTTGCGTGGTTTGGTCCGGTCAAGGTCTCTGGAAAAGGAGTGTGTCAATGGGAGGGTGGTTGTCGTGGCGGGCCGTGGAGAGCCTGAGCAAGGGAATCGAAGGTAAAAAATGGGGAACGTCGCGGGAACGACGGCTGCATGCATACGCTTTTCGTCACGTGATGTCCCTAAACCCAATGTCCCCCGATCTGTCCAATGACCTTTGACAATCAGAGAACACCCCTAGCGCCACCAAAACACGATTGCCTGTTGATAGCGGCCCAGTCGCTTGGATGCTCCTCCTCGCCAGACAAGTACCGGTACCAGAAGCCAGGTAGGTGCTTTGGTAGACAGGGTAAGAAAAACGAACGAAAAAAAAGAGCGAATCCTGGGCTGAGAGACTCCCAAGGTCAGCCCATCGATTGGTTGGTTGGCTGCCGCTTGGTCGGTCTGTTAATAGAGATTTGTCGTGACGTTTTTGAGGTATCTTGGGTATCGTCAGGGTGCGACAATTACCCACCGGTCCTCGCCAGACATGGCTTTGAACCTACGTTGACAGAGTCTTTGTTGCGAAAAATGTACGCTTTCATTTCGCCCAATATCTCAAGGTGAACCCGGCCTGGGAAAGGTATGCATCATCAACAACATTACGTCTCGCTAGCCCAACCAAACGCAAGGTCAAAACGCCAGACCCGGGGGGGAAAAGGTGGACTTATTCGGTGAACGCGGGCCAGCCGGCGGCAAGCGTGCATTTGGCTGACATGCAGGACGTATTGGTTGTCGAATAGTGAACCAGGCCGTTGAGATAACCGGACTGACAAGCTAGCAGCACGCCTCCCTTACCTTGTCTGGCACGAGCGTCAACAAAGTTGGGCTGGTGGCTAACATGGGACCATCTCCTGCCACACTGTCGCTTTCAAGCGAATCTCAGGGCGTGCAGACGGCGGAAGCTATCCTCGAGCGCTGCCATCATCTTCCCCGACACTGCGAGTTACGCGATACGGCTCCACGAGGCCCGGCCCGCCTCTCAAAATGGTGCTTTTCGTCCCACTTGGGATGCCTCACCACGGCACAGACTAATGTTGCCGCAACGAGCTATTCAAAAAACTTGTCGGCTGAGATTTTTCTTCCGTCTCTCTTCAAGAGCGGCGAAGTACTTGCACTATTTGCTTGCTGCCTGGGCCTCACACCGCCAAGTGAGACCGAGCAAAGTCGCGGAAAGAGCGACAATAAAACCGTTCCTGGTAATGATCATAGATCCATGTCGTTGTCGGGAAATGGACGAGCGCAATGGGGCATGGCGCTTGGATCAGGCTCAAGCAGTCCGTGGAAGAAAATGAAGTTCGGATGTGGTTTGGGAGAACTGCAATTACAAGTAAGCAAGATGGAACCAAAAACTTAAGGCAAAACTTAGCACTGTCCAATTCTTGAGACTTGAATACAGATTGCAGGCTTGAGATGGGTGAGCCTGATTATACACTTCACGTGTGGATAAACCCCTGTCTTTGTCCGTCAACGTGACTGGCGAAACCCGGCGGCACGCCCCCGTCGCCGCGTAGTCTTGGGTTTGCGTCGTCAAAGTCGACCACTGGGGCCTAGGGAGGCAGACGTCATCACCCGTCTTGTATGGATTATCAAAGTTCGAGTTGTCAGGCGGTTTGAGTTGAGAGCATGGCGTTTAGCTGGAATTGAGAGACTCGTACGTAGCGGTGTGCAATGTACTGCGCGGCTGATCGATCTCTTGTTGATTTCCAGATACTATGAATCCGCTCATTAGTGTTGATATTGGTTGTGTTACATGCACGATGTCACTGTGCTGTGATGCGATCCGCTTGGTGAGCCGATGGGTGTCTTTGCAGATTCGTTTAAAGGCGGCAAAATTGTGTAATTAAGCCACACTTGTAGCTTTCCTGACCATTTCCATGCCCACTTCGATGTAAAAGTACGACAATCAGATGAACTGTTCGTGAAACGTCTGAAGCGAGGCGAATGTTTGCTGCTGGCAAAGAAAGTCAGCAAGGTATTCGCTGTTAAGCTCTTTTTTCAATTCCTCTTCCATCACGTTTTCAACTTGGTTCTGGCAATTATAAGGTTTAAAGGCGTGAAAGGGGCCGATGAAGGTTGATGCGATACGGTGTACGGCGTACTGGCGAGACAGTGGTCAATTCGGAATCTGTGGAAGCATCTGGACCAGCAATGCCATCCGTATCAAGAGAAGGTGTGGGAAGGTTGTCCCACATCATGTTGGAGAAAACCATACATCTAACCTAAGTCACCAGCGACGAGGAATTGAACAACAGGAAGTTCCAAACCTTCTCGGAATATTTTGAGGCGGTGTCTGATGCAATGCCAATGCTGATTAGTCAATAGACCACCATCGTGGGCTGGCGATTGAACCGCCAGTGTTGGAATTCATTCTACATGCGACGGCGTGGAACCCCTGCTATGTCATTCAACGGTCAGTCTGGTAATAGTCATCGGTCCCTGCAGGCCGAAATCGCCGTGGTGATGCTCCGTGTTGGGAGCGTAAACCAAACGAGGCAGGACAAAATCTTGGAATATTGGCTGTAAGCGGATTTTCAGACCGAACAGGCAAGCTGAGGGTTGTACCATGCGTGTTGGTGAGATACCTGGTCTCGCGCCACACAGGAATGACATGACGCTGCAGCTGTAATCGAACTGGGTTAGGAGCAGATGCAAGTGCATCCCAGCAGAGGACGTATTACTGCATCAAGCAGACCTCCCTTTGTAGTTCTGCAACCTGCCCAGAGGTGGTGCACAGACATGAAGGCATTGGTCTCGCGGTGAGATAGATTGCCGTAGGGCCATCCGTATTGGCGAAGGTGATGGATATGCGGGATATGTACGACGAAACGGCAGAAACGGGAGTATCCTTTAGGGAGCGGGCGGCGCGGCGTTGCATGGTCGGCAGCCCCCGGTCCTTGCGCAAGCCCCCGGTTCCCTTTGCGTTAGCGTGACTAGGGGTAGGACCAAGTGAACCCCAATCTCGTCCGCTCTCTCGCTTGCTCGCCAGTCCTCGGGATCCCCTGGCGGTACATCATCGGAACTGTCCATCAAGCCAGTGCAGCCTGCCATGAATTGATTTGAAACCGGAGTGCTGGAGGCAGCGGATAGAAAGATCTGACGGGCGCGATTCATCAACGCTACTTGATCTAAGGTGCGTCGAGAGCTGCGCAAGACAAAGGGAGGCGGGGCTGTCTCTGCCCGACCCATGAAGTCGGTACGAAGTATCTGTTTGTACCGGGTACACGAAGACTGTGGGTACCGGCAAGCTCCTAAGAAGAACCCATGAGCCCGGTGGAACTGGGGGGTAGCCCCTCCCGCCAGAATGGACCGCTAAGAACGGAAAAAGAAAGTCTGACAGGCGATTGGGTCTGCCTTAGTCGCCCATGGCCCGACGACGGCGCTGTCAGCACAAGCCTCTGGGACTGGACCGAATCCAGCTGCTGGTGCTGTTGCCGGTGGGGGTGTGGACGGGCGTCGCGTTATCGCTTTGTGTCTCTGGGGCAGCCGACAGGGCGCACATCGGACAAGTTGATCAGTCAAGTGATCATCCGTAGGTGTGGGTGGGTAGCGGGAGAACAAAGGCAGGTTCTTCACCAATATTTGTCCAATTGACGCGATGCGTCGCTCTCTGGAATCGGGGTCGGAAACGCAGTCGCACCATCTTCACGTCTCGTACTGGTAGGAATTGGTTGCAGGAATGTTTGCACCGCCAGTAGTGGAGGATGCGCGGCTGCTTCGAGTTCGTCATTGTCGACCGTGATCAAACCATGCCCAGAGGATGAGACTCTCTTGGTGAGGGGGAGAAGGCGGCACGGGCGGGTGTTCTGTTTCGCACGCGCGCGCTGCAGGGTATGCTTAAACCCACCGAGGAGCAGTACTTGCCCACGTCTGATCATCGTAGATCTGTTGGAAACCGTACCTTGGTTGGTTAAGAACGCCAGGCCTAGTGCCTGCTGGGCTCTGACAGAGTGCTGGGTTGCGTGCAGATGGGATGAATAGGTAGGCAATTTATCCGTAGGCGTGCGCGGTGAGTGGGCTGCAGGTTTGGTGCGCTGGATGGCATCGAGTCGGTCGCCCGTCATGCCAGAGTGAAGGCTTCCCAACATCAGACCGTATTTAGCGGGTCTGCTAGCCGGTAGTTGGCGGACGGATAGTCGGCGTTCCATCAGCTCGGTTCGCGTCAAGAGAATGACGCCGGAGGCGATAGTTTGAACAGTTGCGCCACAATCATAGCGGCGGAACGGGTGCAAGACATGACATTGGCCTGGCATGGCAGGGTAGGTTGACAGGAGTGTCGAATGATTGGCGAATGGCGCGCAGGCACTGGCAGGGTGTTACCGCCGGTACGGAGCAGGAAGCCATTTCTGATGCGGCTGGTCTGCGGGCAGGCTGAGTGATGGGTCAGGACATAGGACTCGAGAATGGGTGGTGAAAGAAGATTGGAAGAACGTGCGCCGATTTGCTCCCGCAGACCAGCGGAATTGAGAGTGTAGCTCGTGAGCCCCCCTGTCACAGCGTGTTGGACCAAGGATGTCGGCTTCGCATTCAAATAACTCGTCGATGGGTCACAGCCGAGCTCCAGATGGGGTAAAATGGCAAGACCCAATCATTGGTGGTACCGGGGCTGCTTCGGTCGACCCAGAATTGGGGCATCGCGGCCGCGTGGTAGTTTTGCGTTTGTCGGAGGGGCAGAGGGGCGGAGTGAGGGAGAAATTGAGGGGCACGAAGAAGCGTCGTCCGGAGTATGGCCTTGAGGTTGATCGAAGTGAGTGTGGAGGGGGATCGGAGGAATGGCGCAGCCCAGTGCCAAAGAAATGGTGTTAGAGGGGAAGAGAATATCGATGCTCACCGATCTAGATGCAATGACGCAGGGCAGGACCTTGAGGTGGGAAAAGCAAGATGAGTAAGGATTCCCTGGAAGGCTGGAACAACCGTTGAGACAGGGACTGGACACAACGGGCGGCGATGAGGATGGCCCGATGAGAGCCCTGGAGGATGATGGAAAAGAAGCTGAGAAAGTTAAAGCGACGTGATCTAATGTGGAGGAGGGGGAGGGGAAGATGGAAGAAGGAGCCTCAGAGGAGGGTGGGAGGGATCTCTCTCACCAAAACGTGTAGGGGGGAAAACGGAAGGAGGGAAGGGGGGAGAAAAGGAAAAAAAAAAGGAAAGGGAAACAGGGATCCCAAGGCAAATTTCACCACTGCCCAATCGCCTATTCGCTGAGAAGACGGGGCCAGCTCCGAAGAAGACGGGCAAAGAACCCCGATCGACGCGACGCTCCCGCCTTCACCCAGTTCTATGGGAAGGTACCCTACCTGTCACGCCTGCGCCCGGTATCTGGGCAGGTACCAACGGCTTTGCCTTGTCCTCCTACCTTCCCTTGTTGTGCGCCTTAATCGATGAACGGAAGGAGCTCACGATGAGGAAAAGAGTTTCATGATTCGTGGTACCTTACCTTAATTGAGGCGATCGCGCTATCCAAGTCGCTTATTTGGAAGGCGAGGATGGCATCAATGTCTACCAAGGTATGTGCCCAGTGATGCACACCTACCTTACCTGCCTTGCCTTACCTTGTCTTCTATTCACCGTTCCGGCCACGGAATACTCCGACTAGCCATGCGCCCGCGCCTGTTTGATTTGATGATGATCCTCTCCGAGTTCCTGGGATAACCCAAACTTGAAGGTCCTGACGGATAGTAAGGTACTTACGTTATGTATCCGTATCTCATTCTTCTTTCTTGGATAAGGTAGGCGGGTACTTTAGGCAGGCACGTTGAGCATGCACCGACTCATCCGCCGTGTTCCTTCCCTTCCCGAGATCTGGCAATGAAGAGGAGACCCGCCGCATTCAATTTCGATTCACAGGCAGGCTCATCATGGAAGGCACCAACCTATCCGAGGACGAAGGAAGGTAAATAAGAAGGCAACTCCAAGGCTCCTTCTAGTTGGTCGATACCAGAGGAGGGCAAGCACCTCCCCAGGTCTTTCTTGTCCGAGTCTGCCAAGGTACCCGTCCTACTTCTCCTCCGACTCAGTCTAGAGATGCCTTGCGCATGTGTCGGGGAGAACTAATATCTCGCATCCATCTCCAATGTCAACGCTTTCTCTTCCACTACGACGATATCTGACCGCCGAAACTCATCTCACCTCAGTACTAGATAGCTGTTGCTCGCCTTCTTGATTGGTACTTAACAAGTGTCGTGGGTTTGGCCAATTTCTCTCGCACACCAGCACCATGCCCCGCCCCGCCTTCTATCGTGGCTATAATATCGTCAAAACCTCACAAGTCAGCAGGGCCCGACGGACCAGGCTGATCCTTGCATATCAAAGCCAAGTGCCAAAACCGTTGACGCGCTCTCGGCCGACATGGTGCATGGCTGGCCACAAGCACATGGCATCGCTGTGGGAGTTCCCGCCCGTCCCATCTGCTTCACGTATCACCCCTTCAAGGCCTCAACCCCGCTGTGTATCATGCACCAGGTCACACCGTCACACACTTTACACACTTTAGCGTCGCATCGATTTCATCTGTTCAGACACATGGACAAACAGACAGGGTATCCCGACCGCCTTTAACTTCAACTTTACCAACCACACCAACTGTGACGGAACAGCAGGGGATCACCTGTGGGTTGGCTCGGATGTGATGGGACGGGACACTGGTGGACGCACTCGCTAGCCCCCAAACATCAAATGCCACTGTGCGCAACCACGAGGCACAGCAATATACCCTTTGGGAACATCGAGCCACAGCTATCGCGGCTCGCCGTCTTCTTTGTGGTTGTCCACAATCGACATATCCACCTCTTCGATTCGTTTCGCGACTTGCCGCCGAGGTTAACAGACCGATCGAGCGAGCAGGACGAGAAGAATGGAAGTGGGCGGACGTTCGTAGCAGCAACTCGGCTAGCAGGTACGCCAGACATGCCGTGCCCGTCCTGTCCAGATTTCCTACCTGCCCGTCAAAATAACAGAGATTTCGATCTCTAGGAGATCGCTTTGAAGTGCGGAATGATACACAGGCTGGCTGCCATTCCTCGACAATTTATAAAACCATGTGGTGAGTCCGCGCACGCCAGGGCTATATTTGAACATGATGCCAATGCTAATGCCTCATTTAGCCTGCTTGCTTCCTGGTAACGCACTTCATTGGCCCATGTTCGACGTGATTCAGAGCAAACTGGAGATTTCGGGCGAGCAAGACAGTGAGCCTAGTTGGGGAGCTCAGAGCCGTTCCCTTACCAGTGGCGCAAGTGTTTCCAAGAGCCCGTTATCCTGGGAGCCTTTGGGCCATTCCACGTCGGCCGCGCGGTTCCACACACTCTATACCTGCTCCACCAGGACTTGGGGTAGGAACAGCTTTCGCTGTCAGATTACCGCCAGTTCCCGTCCCAGTTCTGGGTCACCGACCAGCCCGGAAGAGCGACTACAAGTGCGGGCACACCAGCCAGGGCAGACAGAGCAGGGGGGCTGGCAGGCACCAGGGGGGGCATGGCTCCATCCGCACGCGGCCTGGAAGCAACACGGGCCCAGACAAGAGCTCAGGAGAGGGTACCCGGGCGGCATCTCAGTGGTGCAGGATGGGTGCCCTGGCCCATTACCCCCTGGGCTTACTGAGGGGCGAACCTGCTGACCGGCCCATCATCATCCATTGCCATGATATTCGCCGGAAGCTTGCAGAGCAGTGGGCCAAACGGGCATGATCAATCCAAAGAAACAGCCAGCCGAGAGCTGAAGACAAGGTCGACGACAAACGCGCATCATTACGACAGCGTCAGCCAACGAGAACAGTCAAAGAAGAGAGTTCTGCCAAGGGCACGGTCTTGATGCGAACATGATCCGCCGATTCATCTATCGAGTTGTACTGTGCAAGTTCGGCCAACAGCTCGCTGATTATCGTCATTGGTGTGGAGGCATGGCATTTGTCTCCCAAGTAGCAACAAGTTCTGACAACAGACGACTCTGTCAAGCGATCCACCAGGCTGAGAAGAAGAAATTCTCCCCTTTGGACGAAGCACAGTACGAAATTGAAAACGACTATCGATCATTCACGTTGGCAAGTACATTTGCGCCGTTGCACAGTGACCCTTGGACAGGATAAGGACAAGCGATCACTGGTACACGCAAATTGGGGCCCACCCTTTTGAGAATCTCACAACAGTCGCAAATTGGCTATCTCGGACCAAGGCAAAGGACATTAGAGATTTGCGACATCGCTCGGTCGCTTGACTCTGGAAAATAACCAGAAGGTATTCGATCGCGAATGGCGCGGTATCCTTTTTTTTTTTTCTTTCTTCTTTCTTTTTACCTTCCTCCTGGCATCATCGATCATCGAACTCCAGCTATTCTTCTTTCAGCCTTGGCGTCTTTGGCCAGAAATTGCTTCTTCCGGCTCAGTTTGGGCACCTCGCACTATTGAATCAGACACCACGCCGAGGCCTACTGAAGCTTGCCGTTTCTTTCCCTAGGTAATCATGAGCCATACAAAAGAGTATGATTATCAACAACGCCCCTGACGAGAGGAACAGATCGAGTGCAACGGTTTCTGTTTGGCTCCTACAGCCGAACGCGGGCCATCGCGCGACCTGCCGAAAGATAAGGTAGGCATCAGCCGTTCACGGCCGAAGCGACGACGCAGTCTGGCAGAGCGAGTTCAGCACCCTAGACTCGATTTTGCTACAACTCAACAACTTTTTGCTATAGGAATTTTGGGCGTCGAACGGTCATCCTAGCCCACCTCATCGCACTCCTGGTCGGCTTAATTCTCAGTCATTCGTTGATAAAGGACTCGATAAAATACGCCGTCTGGTATATGTGAAACCCGATTACCGCAGATTTCCCGCCCGGGTTACTGTGGAGTTGATGATGCCGACAAGGGCATGATGGTTTGAGTGGTTTTGGGGTTTCGGGAGCCTGGCATACCACTACGCTCACAGTTCACTTGTCGTAGAGCGCTAGCTGCCATTCGTTTGGCAGAAGAAGCCCAGGATGCATACCACCTTACACATGGATTCCTCAGCGTCTCAGCCCACCTGAGTGGACGGGGGTCCGTTCCGATCGAGACCCGTTGGTTGATCTATTCCGTTGCTGCCCACAAATAAGCATGGAGCGGCGAGGCGCAGGGAGAAGACATCACAGGACCACGAAGCGCTGTGACGCAGGCTCACGCAGCTAGCAGCCAGGCAGGGATTTGTTACCAGTGCTGCTGCTGCTGCTGCTGTGGTGGTGGTACCCGTACGGAGACTCAGTACCTACCCTACTCGACATTGCAGTCCCCTTGTATACGTACCGATCACAATCAGCCACGGATACGTCTGCGCAACAACGGTGTTGTTGGGGTCATCGCGTCTGCATATTCACATCTCAATCAGTCTCTGACTCTCTACGGATGCAGAATACCATCACCCCAACCGCAACATCGCGACCCGCGTCCTCCAGGCCCATCCCACTGGATCCGGTCTTCCAACGTCAGCTGGGCCGTGCCTTGAGACGCGACTCAACGCGTTCGTATGATCGTACCCGAAATTGGGATGCCCAGTCGACTTTGCATCAAACTGGGTTCTTTTTTATTGCACAAAATTAGAGCTCCCCTGGGTTCCTCCCAGGTTTGCCCTGTGCCTTTGCCTCCGCACCGCCGTTATCATTCGTACACTCTACTGCGACGGAGTTCACGGGCTTCGAGGCAACGAGACCCCGGCTACGGCACCCAGAAGCTCGCCTCCCGTCGGCGTTCCACGGCAAGATCCGCAACACGGAGAAACGCGGGCATGCCAAGGTTTGCCCGTCCGCGCGTGTGCTGCGGTCCTCCCGCGAAACCCGTGAGAGTTGGGCAGCTGTTCTGCTTTATGACTGGACTGACTTAGCCTGGCATTTCCGCTCAACCTAGTCTCCTCGACCTTTAAGTACGGCTACGTGATTCCTTAAGCTCGGTCCGGTCATACTTGCCGTCAGTCTAGCAAAATGCGTGGCCACTGCGGCTCAGTATTGAGCCCACGCTACGTATACAGACTCATTTCACGCCCACTGCAAGTGCAGTAGCTGGTGACAAACAGCCCTCAGCCAGGCTAAGACTGTTGCGTCAGAGGTTTTTACTGCGTGGGCGTACAGAGATCGAGCATCACAAAGACTTAGACGAGGCGAGAGGAGCGTCCCGCGCTGAGACACCTCCTAGAAATACAAGACACCAGGATCTAATTTGCTTGGTAGGAACAGAGACCCTACCAAGGCAACAGATGGGATGCGTGGACTGGCATTCCAACCCTCGTGTCCTCTCCACAGAACAACACCCTAGATTCAATGTCGCGCAGAAGATTTCGTCGCACCTTGTCATTTCGACTTAAGACAACCATCACAGCTCCACAATATATGTAGTAGGGCAGTTTCTCGTCTTTGAGGGCATGAAACAGATCATTTGCATTTCATCTGAAGCCAAGATGAATGTACGAATGAGGTACTCTCGGATGATGCTGACTCCCAGTTCCAAGCAGGCAGGCAGGGTAGGGGTGGCGGAGGCACCGCAGGTGTCAGACAATGGCGCACACAGCAGCAGCCAGCGACTGATTTTGGGCAGCTTCTTCGGCCAGGATCGGTATCCGAGGTGCTGCTGTATCCTCCCCTTGAGTAGTCGTGGCTGGTCTTCAAACAGCAAGCCAAAATATCCGCACACACACACACACACACACACACACACACTGCTCGCCTTGCCTGCGGCCAGATCTGCGACCGCCGCCCGGGCTGGTGGGTTCAGACACGGGATTAGACGCGGCCAGTCAAGCCAAGGCGCACGTTTTCCCTGTTTGGTGCGGTACTCCACATCTTCCACCACTTTCTTCCACGTCGCCGGCCCACGGACAACACCGGCGAGGGCCGTACCTAAGATACCCTGTACTGCCAGCCGCCAATAGGGCAGACCCAGAACTGGGGGCGCGAGCTACCGAGGGAGGGCTGTACGAGTCAACCTGGACTACAGTTAAGCCAAAGGAAGTAAGGGGCATGCGAATGAACAAATGGAGTTACGACATTCGAAAATGGTAACCCAGTTGATGTTCTTGAAGCAGAGAAATTCGACACTCTGAGCCACTGCACTGTTTGTTCTGCCTATCTATCAGAGTCCTCGAGGCTACGGCCCCTTGTTCGATATGTGACGAAAGGCGATTCCATCCCACAGCGTGCACCAACAGTGGCTGCCCAGACGAGGCACAGCCTGCTGTACTACTATCAGCGACCTGGATAGGAAAAGGCTTTCAGCAACATAGATACAACGGAACCCGCCTTCGCGACACGGAGTGCCAGTTTGCCATTGCATACGGATACACCAAGCCCGATTTCAATAATACATGCTTGTACGCTGTTTTTCGAGATGGCTCCTTGCAAAAATATCTCCCCGTTTTGACCACCCTCTGACCATCTGCCCACCCATGACGGACAGAGCACACGGTCTAACTCGGACAACACCCGAAGTTTTAGGCCCTGGGCGACGGAGCATTACTTCAGAGTGAAGTGACAACAGACTCGCGGCAACGAATCTGAATCACCAGAGCGGCCAATTCGACGGACCCTTACGGAGTACCTTCTTGTGCTAATTGATCTTCCAAGCCACGAAGACCTGGGCCTGCGGTCCCAGTACGAGCCGCCGGCCGCAGGTACGCAGCCGATCCTTTGTTCTGTTACTCTTGATACGTTTTTTGCCGGAACCCCAGACTGCGCTCCTTCTTTGTCACGAGGTCATCCGAATTCAACGATCCGGCGCGAGCCGGAGCCATGCTAGGTATGACGAAGGAGGAAGAAGGGGGGCGGGGGGCGGAGCGCCATCCGTCCTTTTCTCGGGTACCCAAGTGATAGCATTGACGGCGAGGGCCCGCAATAACCGTCATGGCTCAGAAGTATTTCCCACCACCAGTGGGCAAACAAAATGGCTGTTGGGTTTGGAGAGACGAGGGACTCTTCTTGTTTTTGTGCCACTTTCTCTTTGTCTCACCGTACCTCTCTGTTCAACCATGCCGTACTCTCCTCTATCTCTCCTACCTATGCAACCATCTTCGGTGGTCTTGTATGATTTTGCCAGTGCCTGTTTCGGCTTCTTGGCTGGATATTTATTGAGATGTTGCGACTGGCGAGGGAAAGCTGCAGAGGACTATTTTGCGAATTTGGCATGGCAGCATACCTACCCCAAAGAAGACAGGTTAAGACAGAAAAGCTGCCCATATCAGGAGTCGCTGAGAATCGATTACGCACTTATCCCAAGACTCGCCTCGTTGTTTGCCATTGTACAGCTTTGGAAGTTTTTTTTTTTTGGGGGGGGGGGGGTGTTTTAGTTTTTTTTGGGCTTCACATGGGCATTGGAGATCTGGGGTGACATGGGACAGAACACGCTGAACTGTGTGTTTGGGGCAGAGCACCCATCCCTTGGGACACTACAGCCGGGCTCAATGAGGAACCAAGAAATTTTCTTCTCGGGCCGTTTTGTTTGCCTCCAGCGTTGTAACGTGCCGTCCTACGTCTGGAAAAAGGTGATTATTTCGCCCTCGGACGGAAAAGACACTGAAACAGATACAGGTGAAGCGAGCAAAGAGCCCAGAGCAGAACAGAAGCCGAGTCTCGAAATCTTGGTCTGGTTGGCTAACGCCGAGGAGGGCCAGCTGGACTTGTTCAAGTCTAGATACCTAGCTGCACGCACTAGTGTCGAGTTAAGCCGGTGTTGTGTAGCTGACGTTACCTCGATGGGTTGGCTTGTTGTCGGCAGGCGAGAAGGGAGAGGGAAAAGGGCCTAATGCCCGGCCGTTTTCTTTCCACCCCGCCGGCGGTACCTTTCGTCTTGTCTTGCCTTGCACCTTGGTATCTTGACTTTCTGACTTTGGTAGGAGGGTTTGTGGTGGTGGTAGTAGTGGTAGTGGTAGTAGTAGTGGTGGCAGCTCAGCTTCTGCCCTCCAATTGTCGGGTCCTTGCGTGGTTTTTTTCCCTTTCTTCCTCCTCCTCCTCCTCCTCTCCCTTCTTTTTGTCTGCTAACATGTTAATTTCTGCAAATGGGCGGCATGGTGTGGGCTCTTGGAGGCGGTGGATGATGGCAGGGTATCGTATCCGTAACTGCACAGTACGGCGTAGGTGGTGCTGCAAAAAAAAATCCATCATTTTACCGACAATATCTTACTACGGGCTCTCAGTACGTACCTGGTAACGGGGAACTAAAGGCAGGCAGCTCCCCAGCTGGAGGCGGCGCCGGTGTTGGAGCAAGACCACGGCCCCTAGGTAGAAGAAGGGGACCTAAGGGGAAGGGAGGGGATACTCCCGCCCACGATAAAGTCACCCATTGGGCGGTGCGACATGATCCGTCCGCTGTGCCATTCCCGCTCGGGTCCACTTTGCGCCATCCACACTCTGAATGTGTGGTGGGAGCAGGGGGTGTATGTACGGAAACTAGAACCTGGAGCACATGCGCAGTACATACGGCGAGCAAGAGACGGGTGAAAGGGGGGGCAGAGGGAGGGCGGAAGCAGTGCGATGATGAGAGAGAGAGAGAGAGAAAGAGAGACAGAGAGCGAGAGCCATGGGGAGGGGTGTGTGTGTGTGTGTGTCTGTCTGTCTTGGTACCTGGGTGTATATGTGTGTGTGTGTGTGCGGTAGGAGTGAGTGACAGCAGATTCCCATCCCATTCCCATCTGGTGCAGCTTGCAGGTATAGGTAGAATGGCGCAAGGGCTGTCGGGTTAGCAAAATAGGAGCAGCAGCGACAAGGTAAGAAATGCAAAGGCACCAGGAGGAGGAGGAGCAAGGAGTAGGACCAGGAACAAGAAGAGAATGTCGTGGTCAATTGCATCTCACTGGTACCAGGTGACCATTTGTCTTGCGCGCCGACAAGTTTTGTTGCAGACGCTCACACTCTTTGATATACCTTACCTTTCTGCTGGCCAAGAGATTGATTCTCTTCGCGGCCGTCTTCATCCTCTCCATGTTCAGGACTGCTACACCCAGGTATGGATACTGTCGTCATCGCCACCATCAGCGGAAGTTCTTCAGACATCATCTACCTTACCTTACTGCACCCCAAGCCGCATTACCAACCCTTCCATCCAGATCCCATCATCTAACCACCTATCCGCACCCGCACCGCACACTGCCGTCTTCCAAGGTACCCGAGGTTTGGCACCCTGTTTGCCTCGTACCTGAACCTGGGCCCGGACCCGGACCCGGGCCTACATCTTCTACACCCTGCGTGTTCTGAGCCCTGCCCGGACAGCGTGCCTTTTGTCTGAGGGTGGTTGCTTCAGGATGATTCCCCTCTCTCCTCTCCAGCTATCGCCGTCACTCAGCCGTACTATTCCCTACCAATATCTCATCCCATCTTCGACAGTGCGCTGCCTAACTCCAGTAGAGGCAAACTCCCCGGGTGAAGTGGCCAAGGTTGCATCCAGGAGTAGTATCATGGAACGACTGCCATTTTACCTCCATCTCGCATACAACCGCCCGTGTTTATTGCACACCGCACGCTGGACCAAGACATGAGAACAGGACAAAACAGGAGCACTGCAACTCAATCTCGAATAGACAACAAGCGACCGGCAATAAGGCTGCAACTTTGATGTGGCTCCTCGCGGTCGGTACCTCAAGGTCTTCGTGTCATATGGTCTCCGAGTACCCTACTTACCATCCAAAGTTCCTAAGAGACCCTTTATGGTCCGCAACATCAGTCAAGGAAGAAATCGAGTCCAGTGCCTACAGTCGTCCTTTGACTATCGCCAACCTCACTACCAAACAACACCTTGAGGGGCCAAGAGAGTGAAGGCACACCAAAAAAAAGACCCAAGAAGAAAAGACAAAGAAAAAAATTACTTCGCCCCCCAACACCAGGTTTTGGCCATCTGAGCGACGTTACTCAGATTCGACGCGCATGCCGTCCGATTCCCTGCGCAGCGGCAACGGGACTGTCGAGGAGGTTACGGTGCGGCACGCTTCCTTGCCTTACACTGCCTTTGCCTCACCACACTTCAGCATCCGCCAGGTCGTCTGGCGTATCCGGCGTGTGGGCATTTGAAGAGCATAGGTGCGGGGTCTTTTCGTACCTCGCTATACCGTCTGGCATACGCAGCATTATCTCAATAGTAGGTCAGTGGTTGTGAGATGTGAGATGTGTGTGAGTGAGTATGTGGGAGGAAGCGCAAAAGCAAATAAGAGTAAGCATAGGGTCAGAATGAGTGAGTGAGTAAGTGAGGTGAGCGAGATGAGAGAGCAAGAGAGACAGTGTGAGTTTGCAGGTTGTGTGAGTGTCCGCATATCTGCCCTGCCGCTGTCTCTCTCTGCTTCCGCTACTACACTACTGTTGTGGCCCTGCTGTTGGGTGCCCTTCCGCCATCCTGTTCCCATGCTCTCTTCATCAATCCATCAGGTATTGTTCCTCCACCACACACACACCCCTGGGCCGGGAGAGGGGTGGAAGAAGGGGGAAGGGGAAGGTGAGCCACACCCATCTCACACGCAAAGGGTGGAAAGATACGTACCTGGGAGAGGAGACTCGAGGCTGGCACCCCATGTACACGATACATGCAGTACGTACCTGCCCTACCCTCTTGGTTCCCATCCCAGGGCAGTGTCCCAGTGTCCACACTTCAGCGCACGCCTTTTTTCCCTGGCTTGACTCTTGAGACCTTTGGGACCTTGGGACCTTGGGTGGGATCCATGAGATCCTTGGGACATGGACATGGGTACCTGTACCGCGTCTTCCCTGGCACTTTCGTCCCAGAAAGTGGATGAGAGGGTACCATGCTGCGGTACCTCCCCTTCCCTTTCCCTTTTCCCTCCCTTCCCTTCCCCTTCCCTTCCCCTACCCTTACCCCCCGTACCGACCGCACCGCACCGCTCCATGCCCATCCAAGTCCCAAGGTCCCAAGTTCCCAGAGTACGGATGCTGGTCCCATGGTCCAAGGTCCAAGGTGGTCTACTGTCTACAAGTACACAGCAAGGTAGCTAGATACGGAGTAAGGTACGGTACGGTACGGTAGAGGCGGTACGGGGCACTCGTCAAAGGTACGGATACTTCTACCTCACGCAGTAGCGCCTCTTTCTTCTCTTGGTTTCTTACATCTTTGGCACAATCCCTCTCCTGCCACTCCACCGCCAACCTGGGCCTTGCCTATCCTTTTTACATTACTTTACCCGCCTTTGCGCCTGCTCTGCCTCGCCTGCCTTACCTCACCTTTCTCTCTTACCTCTCTTTCCGTTTACAAACCTTCCAACCTCACCTCGAGCTGTCTGCGCCTGTCGCTCCTTGTCTTTCTGACTTGGCTCTCTCTGCCCTTTCAACCTGCCGACCGACCGCGCATACAATCCTCATCCATCATTCTATCTCATCGGAACAGCATCGCAAACCCCTCCTCTCGCTTTTAGGTTCTCTGCCGTCGCAAGGAAGAAGAAACTGAATAGGGAAAGGAAGAAAGAAGCCATTAAAAAAAAGAGGAAGAAGAAGAAGAAGAAGAGGGAAAACAGGGACCGCAACATCGTCCTCGTCACCATCGACACCTTCATCCTAAGAAGCTTCACCGTCTGCACAATCAATTGCTTGCTGCCGTTGCTGCTGCTCCTGCAACTGTTGTCTCTCACCGGCAAAACACAAGTCGCCGACACTCCGGGATTGTCTCCTACTTAGTAGTACCTGACTTACTCGGTTTGATGATCCCAACCTGACCTCACTTTCATTCCTCGACAACAGCGACACTACTCAAAGACGCATTCACTCACGTTTGTTCGGCTATCATCTTTGTGAGAGTCGGATCATTGCCAAATCCGCCGCCACTTTTAAAATTAATCATTCCAGCCACGCGGTCCAACATCCGTACCGCCCCGTTGTCGAATCTCACCGTACTTACCTTTCACGCACCGAGCTGCCGCTGCTTACTCTTGCGCCCGCGCTCTCCGACGGCTTATACGACACCCGCTATCTGTACTCGACTCCAAAAATCCCCCCACCACCGCCACCATTCTGTGTGCGCGTGCGCTTCTCGAGTCAACCGACTTGGCTGGTCGCGCCCTCTTCTATCCGCCACAGCCCGCTTGGTCATGATTCTTGCCCTTCCCGTGCTTGGTCGGAATTATTTGATAGCAGGGTTCAACAGATAGGCCAACCTGACGCGCAGGCCATTATCGCATCTCGCCTCAAGGGCCCCTTTCAACCACACCACTAACTACAAACACCACTCCACGACACCCACTGCTCGCCAACACGATAGCATCGCGCGGCGACGAGAGTGCAGGTTCAGTCGCGGCATCCGGGTGGACTCGCCGCAACCAGAGCATGGCAGAGGAGCAAGGACGAGGGCCGCCTTCTACACACCGAGAAGACGAAGGTCGACACCAACTTCCTCCCGTGGGAGCACCCGAAGACCCAAGATACCACGACGACAGACATCATAGACCCAACATGGCCGCACCAGTAACACTTCCCTCCATTCAGGATCCCCACGGCGCCTACGGCCAACCAGCCTACCCGAGGTCCTACCCTGGCGATCCACGGGGTGACCCGCGCGCCGATCCGCGCGCCAGCAATTACAGCGCCTCCCCGAATTCCGTTAACGGCTACCCGCCGCCGCAACCGGGTGGTCATGCGCCGCAACTGCCGCCGTTGCAACCCCCGGGTGACCCCAGATCTCCCACTTATCCTCCCCCGCCAGATGGAAGGGACGACTACTACAGAAATCGCCAGCCTCCGCCGCAGTATGGCGACCCCTACTATCAAGAGTATCACAACCGTCAAGGCCCGCCTCCTCCGGGTCGCTACGCCGACTACCCTCCACCTGGCCCTGGTGGTCCACGATACGACTACCCACCAGGCGCACCGAGATACGACTACGGTCAAGGAGGCCCTCCCATGCAGCAAGCTGCCCCAAGACAACGAACCTCTATAGCTTGCAGGTACTGCAGAAAGAGAAAGGTACTTCTCCCCCAAAGCGATGCGACAAAGGAACTCTTTGAGACTAATTTGGAATGCTTCAGATTCGGTGCAGCGGCTATCAGAGTGCGCCTGGCGGCAAATGCGTAAACTGCAGCAGGATGAACCAGGAGTGCATATTCCAGCCCGTATCTTCGTCTAGCTCGACTGCATTTGTGCCCGTGTCGGCCATCCAGGGAGGTGTTCCACCGGGAACGCCGCTCTATGGGGCTTACGGGCAGCCTCTACCTCCGGGTTCGCTGCCTCCGCCACCAGGTCCCCAGGGTTATCCCCCTCAGCCTGGCAACGGCGGTTACTACCAACAACCACTCCCTTCTCCAACGGGCGGCTACTCGCCCTACGATGCGCAGCGTGGAAGGCGGCGGCCGAGGGACGATGAAGTTGACGAGCTCCGACCTCCGCCACCCGATCCGAACTCTGCAGACGATCCTCGACGTCGCTCGCCAGCCTCGAGCTCGAATCACAGCAGCCCGGGAGGCTACATGGGCTACTCGCAAGGCGGTCATCCCGGATATGACCCAAGAGCGCCTCCGGCTAGACATAGCCCTGGACAGCCGGCGGCAGTACCTCACCCGCAGACGGGAGACGAGCGAGCCGCGGCAGCGACCCAGCGACAAAGCAATTCCTCCACACCAGCAGCATCCTCGAGCTCGGTTATGAGCCTGAATAATTTGGTGGACACGACTCCAAATGACATTGACAGGAACATGCTGGGAAGGCTGAACCGTCCTCCAGTGAGAAAGTGAGGAGATGAGGCGCATGGAGGGGGAGAGAGCGTGACCCTTCGTCTTCAGGGGAACCTAATTATTCCGCGGATATCGACCGCCTCAGTCCGACGCAAATAGGAATGGATCTGCTGGCCAGGTACTCTCTTCGCTTTGGAAAATCTCTCAACACGACAGCCTTGGAGACTACGCTTCCACCTCGACTATTGCGAGCGATGCCGGCGAAAGCGGCAACGACGGCAAGAGATCCATGCGATTTAACTCAGGTTGCATACATTACAAAGTTCATGGGAAACGCATATCGGTCTTTGACAGGCATAGGCAGGCAGGCATGAGCTTCTGTAGCAAGTGAGTTTCCATGATGGAGGGGGGAATTGGCGGGAACGGCTTCCAGGATCAGCCAAAAAAATAAATTCCACGGTCAGCATCGTCTTGATTTTCGATTTTTTGGTGTTTGCTGGGGGCTGGCTGAGGTTGGGAAATGGTGGGAGGTTTTTTGCTTGAGCATACCACATACGCGGGTTTCCCGAGATCCGGGAAACTGGTCCTTGCATTCTTATTTGCTTTGTTCTACACCTTTTCTTTTCGTACACAGTCATTTCCCAAAGGAACGGAAAGGGTTAAGATTGGTCTGCCTCACGGCACACGTCTGTTTTTGATTTTCTGTCCTGCCTTTTTACTCATTTTAGTACCCATTGTCCGACACGCCACACATGCTGGAGTGTTACATTTTTCATGTCAAAACCGCTGCGTACCTTTTTTTTTTTCATTTTATCTTATCTTTACTAGTATCCCAAACGTTGAGAGAGTATTACGAAGGCGAAATCGCGCAAGCGATGCAAAGGAACCGGGCGGCAAAGATATCACACAATAACCTTATCATTTTTATCTACATCCCACATGAATCGGATGCGTTTTATTGTTTTCCCTCCCAACCCCCCGTCATGTCATGTTGTGTTTTTCGTTCTGCAGAAGTCAGAAGTTGGCAGCACCGCGAGGGCTACAAAAAATTCCGAGGTTATTTTTTTCTACTACTACTTCATTCCAACGATTCTCTCTACTCATGATTGTCATGTTTTCTCTCTCTCACATAGCAACACACCCACACAACCCGACAAGGTGTGGTGTGCGGTTTGGAAAGAAAGTAATGAAACAGAAAAACACACTTTTAAGAAGCCAAGCGTAGCATTGCCACTATTGTCACCATTGTCTGTGGTTATTTCCTATTTCTCGCTTGTCAGAGGTCTTACAAGCCAAAAAGAACAAAGCAAGGAAGAATAAGTTTTGTGCCAAAGCTTCAACGTTGTTTGCTGAAGATGTTTTTGACTCTTTTGCTGTCGTTACTCGCCTGTCTCCAAGTCCGTAATCCCGAGGGAACATAAAAATAATGTGTGTCCCACCCCCCATCTATATGTGACACGTCATATTGATCCGACGGTTGAAAAGGGCTAAAGGTAAGGGAAAGGAAAGGCCGCAGAGGCGACTAATGCTTTGAAGGGAGAGAAGCACGGACAGATCTTCCGCTTTAGCAGGACATAATAAGGAAGTCGAGACCAGTAGTTTCCCCGTCCTTTAATATCAGATCAAAGCTTCTTCTGATATCGATAAACGTGCGTTCGCGCGCTTGGTGGAGGGGAAGGGAGGGGGGGGGGGGGGAATGGGGGGAAGCTTTGTTTTTTTCAGCACTGATGTTTTTTTTTATGATTGGTGACGGGAACCTACCTACCTAAAGCAGGGAGGGGAGAAGAGAAGGGTAAGGGGAAAATGGGAACGGGGGAAGAGGGAAAGAAGATGAGGAGCCACCACCGCTTGTTGCCGCGGCCGCCGGTGCCGCCGCCGAGTTTACCTTTGCGGTACGGTACTTTCCCCCCCTCTTCCACTTCCACTTTGACCTCCAATGGACCCCCTCACTTAGACTCGTGAGTAAGAGAAGAAAAAGAAAAAGAAAGGAAAAAGGAAAATATGTTGTTTGCTGTACGCATACAAAAAGAGTCCTGGGGCCGGACCGCCGATGCTGTCTAACTCGGGGACCGAGCCTGCCTTTGCCTGCGTCCTTTCCTACAACCAAGCCTCAGTCTATCCTCCTACTCCGCAGAACCCCAGGCACACGGGGAACAGCGGCATCAAGCATGGGGAGAGGGGGGGGGGGGGGCGGTACTGCGGCCCCGAGCCGCGCGGGCCGCGCCCGCGTCGCCGCCCGTCCGCGGCGGCCCCGGCGCCCCGCGGCCGCGCCCGCCCCCACCCCGCGGGGCGGGGGGGGGGGGGGGGGGGGGGGGGGGGCCGGGGGGGCGGGGCGGCGGGGGCGCGTTCCTTAGGTTTTTTTTTTTTTTTTGTTATTGCGGGAAGGGATAAAACCAAACGTAAGTGTTCAGTGGTCAAAGTAGGTTTCCACTTCACGGGACGCGGCGGCCGGCGGCAATGGCACGGCACGTAACGAACGGGTTTGTCGGTGGTCCAAAAGTGTATAGTGAACTGGCGGCGACGCTGTTGGGGACTTTCCGGGTTCCGGAAAGGCATTTGCCAGATGGGGGGGCCAGAGTACAAGTGATAGAACTGCCGGTGTGTGTGAGGTGTGAAATTGTTCATTCCTCTTAGTTTGAGGTTCTGAGTAAGGTAGCTTGGTCCATGGTATGCCGGTCTTTCTTTCGTTTCCATTTTCTTCATTGTGCTGGCTCTCTTTCTCCTCGTCAGCTATTTTTATGAGCAATACTGTTTTCCAAGAGCTTGGTCGTGAGTTTTTGAGTATGGCGGCTTGGTATCATCCCTCAAAGCTCAAGCGTCCGGCAGAGAAGGAGAAAAGAGTCAACGTCACCGCGGACAAGTACCCAAAAAAAAAAAAAAAAAAAAAAAAAAGAGTCCTAGTTGATACTAAAAAGTCCAGAAATAACAAGCAAACTAAAGACATCTTCGCTTGTTGTTTTCCATGGTTTCTTCTTCTTGTTCTTTGTTCTTTACGTCTGCGCCTGGGCTGGTGTCTTTCGGTACTTGGGAAAACGAACCAACACAAAGGGGGATGGATCCTAACCAACCAACCTAAACTGCCCCCTCGGGCCCCCCCATCTGCGCCCCCCTTCTCCCCTCAGGAACAAAGGAAGAAGAACAAAGAGTAGCCCGTCAGGGAGAATCACGAGGGAAGAAAACAATTTTCCAACAAGGACGGAACTTGAGGGGGAGGAAACGAGAGCTTCAATACAACAGCACAATAGAAGCCAAGGACTTTTTTTTTTTCTCCAGATCTGCAATGTTCAAATTTTACTCTGGGGGGTCCACTAAACCTGAAAGACACGATTGTTCGTTCCCACATGGCGTCTCTATCGATATGTCTCCCGTGTCTGGTCACTGGTGTCTGTATGGGTGGTTTGTATGGCGTGTGCGGTGCGGGAGGAGGCGAAGAGGGGAGGAAGGGAGGGGCAGCCAGCCAGCCTGCCAGTCCAGAGGAGAGAAGCAGAAGAAGAACAGGCGCCGTTCGAGGCGAACCGGGTTCAAGCTAGTTACATTTCGGGGGCCAGTGGACGAGGTGGACGAGTGGACGAGAGAGAAACTTCGAGTTCCTCTTTGACAGGCCCCTCGTTGCCGCCAATCCATTTGTCGAGAGGGAAGAGCTTTCGGGGACCCTTGGCGCTAGTCCCGGGTCTCCTCTCTTGTGCTCTCTCTCTCTCTCCTCGCCGCTTCACCTCAGTTCTCTCCTCTTACTCGACGAGTCGCCTGCCTTTTTTTTTTCCCCCCGCGCGGCGGCGGGCCAAAACGAACGAGAGAAAGAGAGAAGGGGAAGGGATGAGCCCATGATTGGTGTCCGGGCTTCGGTTGGCCCCTCTCCGCAATCAACGCTCATGGGGACCTTGGATTGGGTTGATCCTGGTTACACAAACCTGCGCGCGAGCGAGAGCCAAAGGGGGTGGTGTATACACGCCTGTCTCTCAGGCAGGGGAGGGGCAAGGAGAATGCCGTTCGCCAATATCGAGCACTGTGGTCCGAGGAACCGACCAGGTACACTCGAGTCACACACAATACAATACACACGCCATCCTTGACATAGGCATCCAAACCACGACGCCAAAAGAGAGCCAGAATCGGAAGATGACTCGACGAGGTTGAAGGAATATGGAAAATTCACTCGTGACGACGAGACAAACCAAGCGGAGGCCGCGAGCGTGCATAACACACGTACACTCACGCGTCTGCCTCGTTGCATCGTCGCCGAGAAGGGACGGTACATAGGGCAGGCAGGATTCGAACCGGTCAAGAGAGCAGACGGCCGCTTACGGCGGTACCCATGGACTAGGCGTTGTCTGGGGTTTGTATGGCAGCTAATTACTCACATGAAGTCTGTGCTTGATAGATGCAGGCCAGGCGAGGTCGGAGCGCAGCAATGAGATGTCAGACTCCAAGTGTCTTTGCGTCCGTTGGTAAGCGTGTAAGTGTGTGTCCGAGCCTTTGCAGCTTTTGCAGCTTTTGCAGCCTCTTCCCAACGGCGAGCCCCAAGAGTACATGATGCCGATTCTTTGCAGCAACGCTAGGGATTTTGGGCCGTCGGGCTTGCGCGACATTGGGCGGAGGAGGAGGCGGAGAGAGTGCGCGGCGACCCAATGTACTAACGCAAGACAGGGAACATACCACCATTGATGAGGTCCCTGAATGCCTCGTAGCCCAGATAGGTGCCTTGGCTCAAGATCCAAGTTCCTTGCCCGGGCGGCCAGTAGGCCGGTTGGCGGAGAAAGGAGTTGCCTGCCTGCCTTCTAACAGTAGGCACCGGCCGTTGATGGGGCCGAGGGGTAGACGGGGCACGGTGAACAAGCCAGCTGAAGGGAGATAAGCCGCCGGCAAGAGAGATGAGGTGGGCTCGTCGGTGTCATGTCCCTCCTTGTTACGTGAAATTCATACACTTTCTGGCCCGCGACCCCTGCGGGACTCTTGTACCTCGCACTCTGACGGACTGCGAAAAGAGAACACCTCTTGTCCTGGAGGATATGGAGTCCGCAAACACATAGTTGGATCGACATAAAGACACTCCTGGTAGCTAAGCGCATGGCCTTCGTTTGCGTGGAGAAGAGGAGATAGATGGAGGGCCAGGGGGGGCTGAGAAGTACCAAGCAGACTATTGGCGCAGCGTTGCAAAATTATACTTGCAAAGAGGGATGAGTACTCGATGCTCAGACGCCTAGGCTCTGTACAAGCGTTCATGGCGTTGGACCTGTGATGTGATGAATGCTAATTTTCAGCAGCCCACACCCGTTGTCCTAGGTAGATTTCAACGGAAGAGAAGGGAGTGGCTTGCCGAGCGCTGTCAAGACAAAGGCAAAAAACAGGCTAGAGAAGGCTTCGTAGGTAGTAGAGCGCCCGTCGGCCGACCACCAGGCTCCTGGGACACTCGGGAGGGATGGCGGCGGTGACGATGGGCCAAGCGGCTGGCTAGCGAGGTTCAAAATGAGAAAGAGGCTAGAGTTGAGTTCGATCGAGACACCCTATCTGACGGTACGGAGCGGGCTGGAGGAGATGGCCTGATTTGGCGAGGGCCCAGCACTAGTATTCATAGATCATGGTGTTCAGTGGCTCTGCTTGATCCGGAGAAAAGGGGGCTGATCTTGGCGATGTGAGGAGTGAAATATACGGTGTGCAATGTCCAAGACGACAGGGGAAGTAGCGAGAGAGGAGCGGAGAAGGTATGGAAGTAGTAGGATGCAGAGGCATAGGGAGTGGGATATTGCGGTTGCGCACACCGACATGGAGGAGGGGCAGGGAGGGGGAACCGAAAGAGAAGTGATGGATCTGATCGTTTTCACTGGCAAGTACCTATACCTTAGAGGAGGCGGAAGATACCAAGCGACAGCCAGCGGTGACGGTCCGGGACCACCGAAGGAGAAAAAGAGGGGGAAATGTCCCTATTCACAAACAGAGACGATGGGCGGGTCAGGGGGCGTGGACGCTGCAAGTTCGTCTGGCCTTGAGATGCTCGGATAGACCTTTGGGTTACATCCTGACGTGCAGCAATCTTGCAGGGCGACTGTCCATCCGGAAGCATCAAGGTACGTCCGTCCAAGCCCTGCCTGGATCGCCGAGTTCGAAAAGGTCGAGATGCAGTATGCCCTGACCGTAAACACAACGGGGTGTGATATAAACTGCTGTCCTAGTCCATCATTCCCAATTCTCTGGTTTGGTTTGAGGGCTTGTGTGAGGCGGTTCGGAAAATGTCACATGGTCTCAGAGTCATGCGGCCGTCAGCGCCTCCATCCATGGATGGGTTTTGCATATGCCGTTGACCGTATACAGACTGATATTCCGGGACAAGCCGGCGATCTGACATGCGTCGCGCTGATCCAGGGACTGTGCGGCTTCGTACAGTCAAACTGAACACGGTGAGGGTGTCGACTGTAGGAAAACCTGGGGAGCCCGAGACAGAGATGAGAGTAAGAATGGGAGGAAGAGGAGATACGAATGCGGAGGTCAGACGGTGTACCAGAAAAGATGACGGCAGGACAGGAACGTGGGAAGGGGGCGTGAGGGGAGAGTGGTTAGGACACGGCGTGCTGACCGAAAACGGCGACGCTTCTGCGTACCTGACTTTGTCCGATTTTCCAGCCCGTCCTTCCCGTGCTGCGCAAAGGTAAGATGTACATTGAGGCTTTCCCGAACCGGCTGAATGGCGTGTCGTTGTGGAAAGTACGAACGTTTGAGGCGCGCCGGATCAAGAACGAAACAGACGAACGGCCGTGGAGGAAGGCGGGAGAGCAAGGACTACCGAGGAATGGGAAAGCTGGTAATAGTACGACAGCTCTAAGGTAGGAGCAGGTCAATATGCTGGCTGGGAACGGAAAGTCGACTGCGCTGAGCTCGTGGTGCTGCTTCTTTCTATCGGTTCATGCGACGAGAAACAAACCTTGGTGCTCGGCTCGTGACAAGTATTATTTTCAAGCTTTTCTCCAATGTGCAGGCAGCCCATTGTACGCTCCCGATTTCGCCTGTCCTTTTCTGGTAGCAGAATGGTCATTATTCAATTATTCCTAGTGTTGTTTTCGTCTCCTGGTATCGTCTGGAGTGGAGTGTGGTGTTGTTTCCAACTCGACCTATCCCTGACATCAACATGACGTTGGTATTCAAACGCGTCAAGGCCCCTTTCCAAGGCGAGCTTCCGTCCTGCACGAATCTTGGTCAGCGTAGTTCGAGCAGAAGCCTTCGAATGTTGGTGGACACCGACATACTTCAATGGTCAGTCAAACATTCCTCAAGTCTTGTACAACAAAAGCCCGGCAAGAAGGTCCTGCTTCGTTCCTTGATCCCGTCTCATCAGCTCCCGAGTCTCCAATCAGGTTCCAAATAAGCAACAGGTTTATAGAGAGACAGCTGACGGTGCTGACAGTTGAGACATGTCTGATATTGCTACACGCGTGTCTCTGGATCTATCTGTATCGACCGGGAAGCATACCCGCACGTATATACGAACTGAATCACATCGACGCCTATCTAGCACCGACGGGACGTTTGTGCAGCTGCAAACAGGCGGAAAGAAGAGACAAGCAGCCACAATGTCTCTCCCTCCCCATCGATCTACCCCATCGCCGTTAGCCCTTTCTGACCTCCTCCCTTGAATGCCTCTCGTCAGGTTGCCAGGGAACGTTTGCCGATCCCAATTGATCTCCAGTCATTGTTTGTCATTCCTATCGAAACGTCAAATTCTTGTTCACTGTTCGACAAAACCTCATTCTATCCTTCGACAAAAGCGAATCGAGAATATGACGAAAAGTAGACCCATACCTACTACCGAGCTTCTGCGCCTACAGCATCCCCGAGACCAAACATGATGGTGGGCAGCTCTAGGAAGCTATCAGGGAACACAACTCTAGGGCGAACATTCCAGAGAGAGAGACCTGCTAATTACCATCAGGCTGTCAACCGTCTCAAGCCAGCTGAGGGAGCCGGAGCACCCTGCTGACTAGGTCAGCCATCCGAGTCTTGCGAAACCTTCCTGCCGTTCCGCGACCCGACCTGCCGGACCCTAACAATCCGAGGAATGACGCTCGGCCAATACTTGAAGAACCCTCGGGGAACTATCGAGTTGTCATGGCCACATACATTCCATGCCATCTGCGCAGCGTGTGGAGAAGCAAGAAGATTCGGGACGGCCCAGATCCGCGCTCAGCCAGCCCAAGGCATTACCAGGCTCGCCAATCCAGTTACGGTCTTGACAGGTCTTCAGTCTTGAACTAAAAGTGCTGGAACTGTAGAGAACAAAAGGGAATATCTCCGACCATACAGGTAATCGAGTTGAGACTTTGCCGTGGAAGAGCCTCGAGATTCATTGTTCACCCCTCTGCATCCACCTTTTTCGTCATACGACTCAGGGTTAGGGTTGCTTGTACTGACAGCGAAAACAGAGTTCTCGGCCAGCAAAGCCTTGCACGAAATCGCACGGTGGAGACTATGCAGGCATCTTATCCGCAGGATCATTCGGGCTGGAATACACTCCAGAGGGCTAAGCGAGGGCGGCGCGGCTGGAACATGTCTTACAAGTCATTTTGGTGTGCCCCTGGCGGAAGCTAGTCCACCACTCGACCAGATTCCCGGGAATCATGTCTCGTTTCTCTACACGGACGGCCCGGTGGCGTGCGTACCTCGCACTCAAACACCCCCTCTAGATGTAAGACACAGAGACGATTTCAGCCAGCCACAGGAAAGTTCCGGCCTTGGCTAATTTTACAATGGCACGCGATGTCTCGCCATATATGATTTCGGAAAGCGATAGCCATGTTTGACCATCAATCTGTCACGGGACCAAGTAGCTTCACACGGTGTGGAGCCATGGCCTCGCAAGTTACAAGGCTTTCGAACGATCACTCTCTGATGACAATACTTTCAGTACAGGATCTCGATCGACGGATGGCAGGCACCCGAGAGAGAGAGAGAGGGAGAAACTGAGATTCGAGCAAGCGAGTGCTTGCGTTTGCACAGGGAACTCTTTCGCGGTTCTAACGCAGCCTTGGCGGACTGGAAAAAAGCATCCACCTTGGGGATATTTGGTGGCTTCTCTGCTGGATATGGTCAAACCACGACGTTCCTCTTTGGTAATCTTGGCCAGACAGATTCCGCAGAGCTGCGACCGACATATCTGAAGGAGACTTTTTGGCATGCTATGCCTAGACTATCAAGTGTGCTGTTTTCGTTCATGGTCAATTAGCCAACCTCTCGACATCCATAGACAAGTTTGTCTTCCGAATGTTTGATATCACGTTTCTACACGTTTCAACCCTCATCTACAACTGCAAGTAGCATCACTCAAACGAGGCCATGATAAATGCCCCAGTGTCAGTAGCAATTCCTTCCCTTCTCGGCTAAACACTACGACGCGCAAATCGGCTGCTTGATATCAGCCTCTCAGGAGCCGTGGTGCAAAGGAACGAGCTCAAGTGCCAATAGTAGCTAAGCAGGACTATTTGGGAGACGCCCGGTACCCAGTTCGGGACGCTCTGGTGCTCTATCCGCGGAACATGGCTTCAGGCCCTTCGAGACATAAATGTGTTAACATTTTCCTGGTTTCGGACTTCTGATACCAAAGCTTGAGAGCCACGAGATCTTAGATCAGCCCCAAGTTAACTATACATGAATCACTTCGATCGAACAGAGGTACTACAGGCATATGAACGTCCGTACGAGCTCGCTCACCCCTCGTCAGGGTAGCTACATACCTGGCAGCAAATTGCGTTTTACCCGCAATACATTTAGTTACATTACCACCATATCAATCACCACAGCGTCAGGGAACGAAGATGAAATACACAGTACACGTCTTCGAGACTCGTAGAATCTACTGGAACATTAAAATCTACTCGTTCTTTTTTCTGCCCACGTCTCCTCTCGCGGACCTCCACCTCTCGGTGTGAGCAAGGTGTGAAGCAAGGTGAGGTCGCGATCTTGCATCTCTCACCGAGGTGAAGAAAGAGAGGGCCTGTGCTTCGGTAAGAGATAGAGTTCACCTGACAGGCCCATTCGGTGTGATGCTACTGCGAAAATTGCGGGGAAAACGGAGCGGAACGGGGGAGGGCCGGGGTGGGGAGGACTTCCCGACCCTCCCGCAAACCCCCCCTGGCGCACCCGAAAGGAGCGTGTAATCTCGGGTTTGTCCGTGCCTAGATTTGGCCAAGAGGTCCGGGGTGGGGATGAGTAATTGGAGATGTTCCCGACTCTTAGGTTTGGTTCGAATCATCTAATTGAGGTTATGCATCACGCGATTGATGTGATCCCATATCCGTCGGTTCATGTCCGCCGGGTCGTTATTCCAGGGTATCTTGAACCATCTCTGTATCGCTTTGGGGACCCTTCGTCCAGCGTCCAGACCACGATTCCATGGTCCAACGAATATCCTGACACCAGACCATTCGAGATGAAATCATTCCGAACCAAGAGGTGACGATGCCTCTCTCAGCACTCTCGCACCAAAACCGCCATAATCTACCACTGCTACTTACTGCCTTGCTTCGGAATCCTCTATGCCCCCCCCCCCCCTTCACGATCGCAAACAACCGCATTCACAAACGTCCGTCAAGTCCTCACGTACGGATCCTTACTCTTTCAACGACTCACCTCACCTCACTCAGAACCCCGCTCCTGGCCAACGCGGGTTCACCTAGCTGCCCCGTGCTTCACGAAGGCCAAGTCGCGAACGATACCCGATTGGAGATGGGATTACTATTCCTGGGGCGGGAATGGAAAGGAGATTGGGGCACTCGGGGAAGGGGTCCTGACACGTCACGGGTGATGAACTCTGTTACCCGATTGTGGTTCGGCTGAGCGGTGCGTTCAGCGTTCTGCGTCTGCGTTCTGGATACCCGATCCAGGGCTTCAAGTACGCACGCACGTATGCGCCCACGTCCCCGTTTTGGAGCCATGGCGAATTGCATTAAACACTGCGGCAGAGACGTGCAAGAGCTGCAGGAACATGCACTCGTGATGCGATCAGTAGATAGGCCAAAGGTGCATGGTCATGAACATCGTTGGTATCATTAAGATTAGAGTGCTGATGTCGCCAGTCTCCTCCATCTATATGCTAGTGCCTCCCAGTAGTTTTCCTGCCTTCCTGCTGTAGTCTTTTTGTCCCTCCTGGTATCTCATGCGAATCTCTCTCTCTCGCTCTCTTTCTGTATGTTTTTTTTTTGCTCTCGTTCCTCGCTCCACGAACGTAGGCCGTACCTTTCTCGGCCTTATTAGTCGTAATCGGTATCCATGTTCGGCGTCGGAGGATCGGGCGTTGGTGTTGCTGAGCGGCCTTCGATGCTCATTTCTTCTCGATATGCCATTTGACCGTTGTCGGCTCTCTCTAGCACAAAACACCGCTCGGCGTACACACCATTTTCATTTTGACGGCGCCAGGCAGCGCTGAAGCGACGGACCATGACCTTGCGCCATCCGCCTACATTAATTGTGATTTGCTTCCAGGGCACGTCGGGCGTCGCGAGCTGCTTCTCTCGTAGCAGAAACTGGAAAGTGCGTAAGGCCGCATCGTAGTCGCGGTCCATTCCCGGGTGAACAACCTCGAGCGCGTGAAGAACGGTCTGGACGTGTAGTGTGATAGTTTGAAGGCTGCGGAAGCTGCATAGAGCGCGGAGGAACTCGGTCGGGTCGCACATGGCCACGTCCATGTCCAGCTCCAGCGTGTGCACGTGTGGGAGACCTTGCGCCAAAATAGCGATATCCTCACCCCAGAGCGTTGGGCACCGTCGGTCCTCCTCTCCAAAGCCCATGTGATCACGGAACTTGAGCACTTGGAGGGATTCGCCATGTCTCAAAATGCCATCCAGCGGGAACAGACGGGTGTGGCACGTCACATTGAGGGTCTGCAAAGCCCGAATGTGATTAGCCACCAGTAAGTATAAACCGCCCGTTGCTTCCTCGCGTTTATCAACTAGGTGGGCGCTGAAGTCTTCGCAGTGTAGATGTCGCAAGCCTGCCAAGTCGGGGAAATCCACAGTCGACAGGAAGTTGAAGACGGGCACGTACTTCAGATCGAGCGATTCGAGCTGAGAAAAGTCCCAATGGGCGCGGGTGTCCTCCTTCGAATGGTTCCAGTCGTATGACTTGAGAGCCAAGTCTTTCAGCGGGGGTATGCGCTCTCCTTGGGCGAACTTGAAGTTCGTCCCCTGCCCACGGTCTTCGTAGTGAAATGTCTCCAGGCGGCGGGAGAGCAGGAGCAGCTGTTTTAGGGAATTCAATCGTGTCGTGAGCGGCGGGGCGGGGCTCGCAAGCTTGAGCGAGACAAGAAGGTCTGTGGGAATCGCTCGGACGTAGGTGTCTCGTAGTTGTCCCTCGAATTCTCGCAGGGGCAAGTCCTCGACGAACAGTTTCGTGCCGTTAAATCGTGTCTGCTGGGGGTTGAGCACGTCTGACGGAAGCCAGAGTCGTCCTGATCGGAATTCAGCATCGACATAGTGCCATCTGCGAGTATCGTCAGCAAATCACTTCCAAAAGCTGTGAAGACCACTGTCAGCATACCGCACAGTCTTTAGCCTTTGGACCCTGTCCAGCACCCGCCGAATGCCGTCAGGGTCTAGGTCGCTCCGTGTGACGACGTGGTTCGTATAGGACGACACATTGCGCAAGAGATTAGGATACCGCGATTCGGCGTCTGGAGCAACAATGCGCTCGTTGAGGCAAATCGTACGGTAGGTAACGGGAGTTGCGATAGCCTCAAAGCGCCTGGACAAGCACCGCGCAGTAGCAAGGGCGCGCTCGTCTATCTCTCGGAGCTGGAAAATCTTGGTAAGCAATTGCGGGATAAGAGGAGCAGCATAGCCATTGAAGCATTGTCAACCGCTCAAAAAACCTACCTGCTCGAAAATGAGAGCCAGCAGCTCGGAGCTGAGGTCATTCAGAGACCATTTCTGTGGCGCTGCACGGAGGGAGGATGCGGTAGCCATTCGCCGACATGTGGCGCTTCCACATGTAGGAGCAGGAGAGAGTCAGGGGAGGGGAGAGGTGTCGAGGAAAGGTAGCAGGTGAAGAGACCTCGTGGCTGGCACAGAGGGGGGAAGTAAGGGTCTTATCAACGGTTCCATCAAATTCGAAGGTGTTGTGCTGTTGAAGAGAGCTAGGATGGTCCGAAGTCATGATCCGCCAGTTGACAGACGGGGCTAATCTGTTTGCGGACAATGTCACGAGCGGGTACAGTTAGATGACCCAAGTAAGCCAGCAGCAGCTAGCTAGCCGTGTGGCGACTGCGGGACGGAAGCGACTAGAGGAACGCCGACAACGAGGAGCAGATGGCGTAGTGAAGATGAGGAGGTACCGGTGGAGGAGAGTGGTCGGATCGAGGGCCGGGATGGGCTGGATGGGGATATGATGGGGTCAACGGGGGCCCATCTACATTAACTCGCAGAAGCCGTCTGCAAGAAGAAGACAAGGTGAGGTGCAGAAGGATGCTTGCTGGGTACGTATGTACGCATGTGTATATGTATGTGTATGGGTATCCGTATGTGCGTGTATGGGGCTGATGTGTCGAGGTGTACGTACGGTACAACGCAATGTACCTTGGATCGAAATAGTATGGGGGAAGGAAACCCACGAGAATGGAGTCGCAATATTGGCCCGACGCGGACCGGCCAACTCAGATATGATGATGACAGCAGGGCAAGGCAAGGCAAGGGTTAAGTGAGACAAGACTAGTAGCCCCCGGACTTAAAAAAAAAACAGATTGGGAATGGCCAGAAAAGAACAAAAATAAGAATAAAATACGCCCAGGCGATATGATTAGACAGGATAAGGCCAAGGGAACGGGAAGAAGAGCAGATGAGGGATGGGGAACTTGGAAGGACAGACCATCTGCAGAGAGGAAGGGTGGAGGGAAGAGACTTTTCAAGGCTAACATTCGGCACGACAAAACTGGACGGGTCAGGTTTGGAAAGGAAAGCTGAGACAGGCCAGCCATTGTATCAACTACCATCCGTAACAGCTCCAGCTGACTGAGGAAAGCAGAGAGACAAGCTGGAAAGAGAAGACTCGCGCGAGTACCTGGCACACACCTCACACCTCACACCCACACTCACAGAGCTACCTCTTGGAGACACTTGCGTGTGTCAAACCGCGAAGGCGAGGGCAAGGTACTTGCTGCGATTACTAGCAGCAGAGTAGCGAGGAGAGAGCAGGTAAGGATTGGATAGTCAGTCAGTCAGTCAGTCCTGAGGCACCGGGCAGAAAGAAGACTGAGTGGATAATACATAGTAGAACATGTTTCAATTCAGTTGATCCGCCCAGAGACGAGGGCCCCTTGTAGCTTGGGTACACCGTAGGAGGGCAGGGGAGAGATATGAACGACATGACAATGGAGAAAGGGGCAGGTAACTTGTAAGGAAGGACTCGGAGGTGGCCGTGAAGGTCAGAGAAGGAGGAGACGGAGATGGATCATGGGACCGGGGTGAGGAGGGGGCTTGAATGGTGGAATGGAGCTAGCAGAAACTCGAGAAGGTACAAGTTGCATGTCTTGTCTGAGAAAAAAGCTGTCACGGCGTTCGTTTGGTTTGTGAGAGAAGAGTTGAAGACAGGACAGGTGTAAGGAGCGAGGCACGAGGTGAGGTGAGAAGTGTGAGGAAAGGGACTTGGATGGGATGAGGAGAAAGAGGAGGTCAAGGGACGTTTCGCAAGAATGTCCCAAAAGGGAAACGCAGGTTCAAGTAACATGGGAGGATCCCAGCAGGGTCTAGAAGAGGGCCCCCTGGTCAATGCGGGGGTTGAAGTAAACCGAAGATCGCTGCCGTCTAGATGCATGTGCCTCTATGTATGTGTGCATGTATGATGTAAGTGCATATGCTGCGAGAAACGTGCCTTCTTCCACTTCACCCTGACTTCCTTCCTCACTTCGAATTCTGCAGTCATCCCATACATCGCGCCCATTTTCACCCGCCGTCGTGGCGGCAGATAAGGAACCACACAACTCTGACATAATTGTGAACAAGCGTATACCTTACCTTACCGAGAACCGTACGAGATAAAATCCGTCCACAGCACCACCGGCGGGACCACACACGGGTCTTCCCACTCCACTTCGCTCCTCTAACCCGAAAGGCACCGCTTCCCTGTCGTTGGGACTGTCGTCTCCTCCCGTCTCTCGTCAAGACAAGAAATCTTCCGCTTTTTCCCTCCGGATGGAACCACGATCCCAGATGCAGGAAAGTACCGCTCCCCCACCACTTAGGTTCCCAGCATAATGGAACCCGGTTTGCCGTTTGATGGACGTGGATCAAGCCAGACAGTACGGATACACTATGGAATATACTACAGGCACACAGTCACATACCTTGAGCCTGGCTGACTCTCGCCCTCGTGCGGAAGATGAATCCCAAGTTTTTTTTTCTCTTTAGACAATGTTACGCTGCCGCGCCTAACCATCCCATCATCATTTCCCACGGTCCCGGTGGATTGGCAAGCGATGGAACTTACCGTTCGGAGCACATGGATGATGAAGAAACACATCATGGCTAGCTGCACTGAACCTTCTCCAACTACTTGAACAATATCCTCTTTTCCTTCATCCCCAACCACCCAGCTGTCATGGCTTCGGATGACGCGAAATGAGATCAGCTTGACAGTTGCCGAAAGACGCTGCTGCGTTGCAGTTCCAGAGACGACGCCCGGCTGCTTTCACCACCTGTCCCTATCTTTATTTTTAGGCAGGCCAGGAGACTTCCAACCGCGCATGCGACTCTCCTCCGGGGCATGAGAAAAGTTCAAATTTTGTCGAGATAACCGGCCGTTGTCGGCGGTTCGCAGCCTGTCGCCGTTTTATTCGGATCCCACCGGCAAGGTCAGACTCGTTCTCGGCTCTCTGTACGAAAACCTCACGAATAGGCCTGTATCGGCGGCTTTCTGGGCATGAAAATCGATGGTATGTCATGCCAGCGAGCAGAGCTTGTTACTTACTCGAGTCAACCTCATCCACACACTTGCTGCACCTGTCAACCAGCTCATAATCCAATCGCGAACCGCGCCGGAACGGACGTGCAGCTGGGTGCGGGAGACAGACTTGGCGCCGAAGCAAACCATGCAGGGGCTCACCACAAGCTTCAATCTCAGGATCCAATCGGTTGCGAAAGACGACGATAAACAAAGCTGACTTTAGGCTCAGAATGCCCATGTCAAGTCAACGGTCTCAACCCTCTTCAGACCTTCACATTGACGACTGAAGGTGACCCTTTGAACTGTGACGCTCAGATTCCCGCCGTCAAGCTAGGAGCCCCTGTTCGACAACTTCCGTGCACCCTGCGACTCTCGGCCCGCAAAGTCGTTTGGGATTGGGATGAGACTGGCTTGGAAAGGATTGGAGACTGGTTGGAGAACTGGCTGGAGAGTTGGGAACTTGGACTGAACGTCTCCTAGTGCTCCACACAACTCTGACGAACCAACCGGGAGACCCATAAACCAGAGGGGACTCTGTAATCGGCAATATTCCATTATCCGGGCTGCTGGCCAGCAAATGGATGCGATTTGCTCGTCTGGTTTTCCATCCAACTCCCTGTCCGCGTCCGTTGTCGAACAGGGACCCCCGGATCTGCTGCGCTGCACTGAATCCGGCACGCTCAGATTCTGTGCTTGAAATTTTCTTTTTCTTGTTCGATTTGTTTCTTGCCTACCTGAGGGTCACCGCTTCGATTCTGCACCGTTGCTGCGCATTCGATGCGTCGATGCGGCGCGACTCCCTAGATAAAATACACAACAAGAATGTCACCAGCAACCGGTACGGATACTACGCTATCCACATCAGCTTCGAACACGGTCCTTTACGCACGTACAACATGATGCAAATTGAGGGGCGTACAGGACGGGACGTGATGTGTGCATGCGCCGTTCAAACAGCAAACCATCGATATCCACGTCACAAGAGGGCAGATGTCAGAATATGCCGCGTCAAGTCTCTTACTGTGGTATGCTACGAGGGCATAGATAGTGGCGCCTGGCTGCACTGCAGGGCATCGCTGCGTGCCGCACTATTCATGTGCGGATAAATGTACATACATATGCATGCATATGTTGACGAGCGAACCGCATTGGGCTCGAGTCGCGACGTCGGTACCAAGGAAACGTTGACCGGCCGCATTCGACATGCATGGCGGCAGCGGCTCCCATGTCGTTTAGGTGAATTAGTGCCGCCACCAGCCCAACCACACACCAACCCAGACCTGCCAAAAGGTGAGCAATTGCTTCCTGCATACCACTAGTACAATTCCATGGGAAACTTGGGAAGGAATACATGATCAGTCACTTACGCTTGCCATCTAGCCAACGAGCCGGTGAATCAATCACACTCAAAACTGGAAACTGTCGTCGCCTGCGCCTGTCATTGCACTCGATAGTGAGACCATCGAGTGCCTGCAACTGCCCTACCTGCACTGATCAGCAATGCCGTTCCGGCCCGCGGCTGGTCATATCGTATTGTCTCGTACCATTGGTTTTCCATCCATCCTTCACGACCCGCCTCCAATAAGGAACCACAGACAGCCCGACCTTCGATGTCCGTCGGTACCGGATGACATTGACAGTTCACATATCCACGTCCATCATTCCAACATTCCAAAATTCAAACCCTCTTCTCTCGGCGGCAAACCATGGCTGGTGGCCTTAATTCCCGAACATAGTTGCGAACTCTAATTCCGGCCCGCCTACAACGATATGAAGTGGGCTTGTCAATGTCACCCACTCTCAGACTCCCCAGTCCGAGAGACTCGCTGCGATTCAACGTGTCGTTCTTCCAGAACGAACAGGACGCCTTCCCTGGTCGACGCACATAGGCTAAAGCCCGTGGACGGTGGGCGACTACACTAGCTCAGGCTGGAGGAGCGGTCGATCTCTGTTCCATCAGCCGCATCGTCTGATCTCCGCCCAAAGATTCCAGAGATGCGAGTGGTCCGTCGAACCCTTGTACAGTTCCCTGCACAGCCCGCACTAGGTTTTTCCCACGTTGCATCCTGGCCTACCAGCCCTTGACGACTTTCTTCACCAATCCTCTCATTCACCAACCGCCTCTATGGAGACTCTGCTAGGTCTTTCCTCCTTGCTTTCACCACGTCTTTGAATAAGCTAACACAGACGCGTCTACTTATCAATGATTAGTTTCCTCAGGCAAACTTCTATCCATCGAAACATCGAACCCGCTTTCCCGCAGACGCACATACCAGGCATGGTCATGATTGCCATGGTGGACTTGATTCAGGACGACCACCCGCGGCGTCGTGATCGAGCATGTAGGCCGCTCCTCCTAAGTCCTGCGTTCCGCATCCTACGTCTGGCTCTTGGCAGCCGCTGGTCCAAGCGGGGTGGAAAGGCGTTGAACTCCATCAGGCCAGCTCGCCGTCTGCTATGCCTCCCAGTCAACATCGTCGCTGCTTCTCTTTGATAGGGCGTCGTTGAAACAAGGCTGGCGCGGGAGGGTTCCGAGCACTTCCCCTTAGATGGTAGCACTACCAATGTTCAGACCAGGTCGACCTGGGATGGTCTAACGCTCTAAGGGAACGCGGTCGCCTTGAGGCGATGAAGCTATGGGACGTTAGGTAAGGAAAGGGGCCTGCACTGACCTTACAAGAGCTTCATATGCCGAGACGGGTCATGTTTGCAGCACGTCCCGTCGTCTCCAGGCGTTTCCCGCCTAGCCTTGCCCTAAAACGCCGCCATTGGTTCTCAGGAAGGGAGCCGATTGCCGATACTTGGTCAGATCAGACAGTGCTTGCGGCTTGCAGGTGAGGGGTTGTGGCTTGAAGTGCTTCAAGCGTTGCGATTGGATTGGGAGGCACTCTTCCCAGCATTTGTGCCCGTCTGCAGCTGTGCTAGTGCGTTGCGGCTCGAGGGAAACGCCTTTCTGGGCGCACGCTAGCCAACGAGCACATTTGCAGGTGGCCTTGGTGTTGGGTATGTGAGGGCACGAACGGCCGTAATCCCCATATTCGCCATCCACTTCATGCTTCGTTCTGAGAACAGGCCGCGTCGCCCAATTTTGGATGTGCCAGGCATACCTCATGCAGCAGACCGGCCTCGAACAGCTCAAGCCCGAGCCAGCGAAGCAAGACGCTCAGCTCAGCATGATGCTGTGGCACATTCAGGGCTTTCGAATCACTCGGTTCTTTCTATTTTCAAATTGCGAGACTGTCATCTGATACGCCCCCTTCGTCGACTGACCGGGCGCCGCAGAAAGAGGGGATTTTGACAGTTCGCTCGTCAACGTTGCAGTCTGATAGACCATTCCGTCCAAAGGTTACGCCTTTGAAGTATTGGGGAGAAAGTTATTCTGTCGTGTTCCATACCCGAGACAAGGGTACCAGTCGCTCGTCGGTTGTTGCCGTCCAACCCGGGGCCAGCAAAGCTCCTAAGAAGCAAAGCAGAGTTTTGTGTGGTTTCTCCCCTGCTCCTCCCTTCCCCTACTTGTCTCCTAGAAGGGAGACGAGCAGAATCCCAAATGTTACGCTGGCTTGCCCATTTCGTCCAAGTGGTTGGCTGTGGCAGTGGCTGTCAAGAGAGATGCAAGATCTCGCGATATATGGCATATACACTATCCGATTCGCTCGATGCTTTTACTCCGGGCAACGCGCCGAGACAGCCGGATACCACCGCCGACCAACCGCCGCTTGTTTTCCGAAGATGGTGGTGTGCGTGTATGTGTGTCGTGGTTGCAGCCCTTCTTCTTCCCCGGCTTCTGAGGGCTGGCTAGTAATACGATTTGTCACGCGGAAAGGCCAATATCCTCCGTGTGTCCCGTATCCTTGAGGACGCTATCCCGTACTATGGTTGATACGACCGCTCACCCCCGGGGGCGCGAGGGGCGAGAGCCGATAAATCCGGTGAAGTGTATGTGTGTGTATGTGTGCCGGCCGGCCGTCAGCCAACGGAGGGCAGGGCTTGGGGGTTGCCCTTCGAGACGGTTTGCTTCCGTTTTCACCGTTTGGTAGATTGGAGGGGATTTGAAGAGCAGTGCCTGCTGTTGACAATCTGGGCCTTTCAGTGGTCTTTTGAGATTTGTGAACGGGCAAAAGGATCGTTGTGTGTTTGGGGCTGGGACAACGAGATTTTTCTTCACACTGCCTACTGAAGGCATTTTCTTTCGCTCTCCCAGCACATACGACCATACCCATTGGAAAACTCGGGATCCCGTCCGCTCTCCCATAGATAAGCCAGTGAGGGCCGGACTAGTAGTTGGGTCGGTGACGACCAGCGAATACCTGGTGTTGTATGTTTTTGCCTTTTCGTCATGTTAATTGACTTTGGTTACCATCCTTGCTTTCTTTTCGTTTGTCTTCTTTCAAACGTGCCCGTGGCTGGTTGCTCATCTCCCGTGTACGTCTTTTTGTTGCAAGTCTCAGGTTGCCTCAAGACTAGATGAAGGCGTATTCCTGCATGGGCAGGTCCATTATTTGCCACATTCCCTTCACCTTATCCAACACTCTGTACGAAGTTGGGTCGGCAGATTCCGTGTTTGAGGCTATTCCCAGATCACCAGCGTCGGGTGTAGAGGGTGAGTGCTCAGGTTCCTTCCCCTTGCCGCCTACCATAAAATCATGAGTGTCAGATGTAACAGGCTTCTGTTCAGATTCCTTTCCTTTGCCGCCGATTATGAGTTGCTCTTCATCGACAGCGGCGCTCTGCTTCCCATGGCTCTCTGACTTGGCCTTCTCCACCGGTTCAACCACCAAGCAGATACTCATACTTCTGATATCAGGACGAGGCAGCACTTCCCAGTCTGAGTTGAAGACGGGAGCAACGAGGCATGGTCCATCCACGTCGAAGATCGATATGAGCTGCTGCGTCCGAGCTTGCTCTGCCTCTGCCGTGAAGAGGTCTCGCTTGAGAGCTTCTGCGAACCAAGCCAGACTGGACGGGACGATCCTGGTTTCGTGATCCTCGAGGGCGTCGAATTTCCCTTCGAGGCCAGAACTGTAGAGCGTTGCCAGGAATCGTCGCTGGATTTGCCGTTGGGTAATGTTATCTGGAACTTCGCCATCATTCTGCCGACTTGGGCCTTCCCCTGGATCGCGGCTCGGCCTAGGATCCACTCCCACCAGCGGGACATTGGAAGCGCAATTATACCTGGCGACGAAGAGGACGCCCTCATGCATGATCTGGTCCACGATCCAGGCTTGATAATAGCCGCCGCCTCGATCCTTATCCAGCTGAAGCGTTCGGAAAGGGTCCACAAGAACGTCTTCGTGTGAAAAACCTGCTCACCCACTAAGTCTGGCATCTCTGGCCTACGTGTATAGACGGCATCCGTGCAAATCGATTGCCATATGCTGTTCGCGGAGGTCGTGCAAGTATCGCAAGATGGCGAAGAAGATCTCCGCCACGATCTTCTGCATCTCGGGCTCCGCTTCTACGCGGTAGGCGTCAAGGTATGCTTTGACCTGGACCCCCCTCGCATCTAGGCCTTCCCAAACACTCGAGTCAGCAGCGATGACACCATGGTGAAAGATTTCCGATTTCGCCCGGTCTCTGACGTAGTTCTTTGAGAAATGTTGGGTAATTAAACCCTTTCGCCTAGCGAATTCATCGACGGATTCCTCCTTTTGAGGGTCCATGATGATGCGCAAGCACTTCATCCTATGCCAGATCTCGGCGAATTGGTATTTCAGAGGGCTGAGATCGAGAGTATCGTCGACTGTCCAGAGATATGCACACAGATGGAGTCCTTTCCTCTTACCCCCAAAACTATGTTTGTACACGGCAGGGTTGACGAGCTTGCCGTCTTGTACTGCGTAGCTACTGATCCCTTTGGAGTCCGTGTCAAAAGGTGACAGAAGGCTCCCCACGCGGCGATCCATAGAAGGGTCTGGCTCTCCGTCTTCGTCGCCAGGGAAGTCATAGACCTCAGGCACCAGGAGGGACGTGTCTCCATTCAGCAGCGTGATGGCCAAAATACCGATTCGAAGCGAATCACATTCCTTCGCTACTCTCATAGGGTCTAAGCGAATCTCGTAACTGCACATGTTTGCCAGGATAGTCAAACGATCCTGAACATCGCGACAGTGACGACTCTTCAGCAGCGTCAGAGCCGTGGCGGCGTTCACCTTTTGACGGCCACCGTAGACTTTGCCTCCGTACACGTGGACACCGGCCACATGCTGGCGCACTGTGATCTTTGGATGAAGGGACTCGGCGACGGAGAGGATCGGGATGGCATTCTTGCCGGTGTTGGTTCGAATCAGAGCTTGCCCCATAACCTGAAAACGTTGTTCCAGCAGAGACTTGCAGGTTTCGACGAGGACCCTAAAGAGGTCTACAGGAATGCAGATAATCTTTGACTTGAGAGTTCGCCTCTCCGAGTCCAGTGGATGTCGAGGAGTTGAATACTTCTTCTGATCGGCACGAAGCTTGGACGTGTAGACAACACCGGGACCTCGTCTGAACACAAGAACCAAGCCGTCGCCGGCACTGATCGCTTCTTGAATAACCCACGCTCGTGTGTACCATTTGTCTGCTTGGACCATGTACAAGAAATCCAAAGCATACTGGAACAGCTGTGGACGGAGGCTCAAATAACGCAGTTCTTCAGTTTCGTGGTCTATCAAGAATTGAACCGCGCTCATCTCAGTCTTGCTGATAGTTGATTCGTGTAGGCCAGCTGTAACGATAGCCCTGTTGTAGACTATGTCCAGTGCCTGTACCCCGAGTCGCTGGTACGCCTTGTCTTCCTCTGAACCATCTTCTTTCGGTTGCGGAAGGCATTCCTGGTCGATCCAAATCATGCGAAGCCCGGCGGAATTAGCAAAGTCGACAGCACGGTCGAGAACATCGTCAAGTGCCCGAGCAGCACGTGGCTTACCGTTGAGATCTCGGACCTTTGATTCGATGATAGGAGGAACGTTGTTTCCATACTCGTCTTTGATTTCCTCAGGCCAGCAGTACGATACTGCAACATAATGGACACATACGTCGACGCTGCTTGGCCGTTCCGTGACGAGATGCGGAAACTCGTCCGCTGGTTTGAAAAGGCGGAAGTTCCGCGTCTTTTTGTCGTGGGGAAACGTGGGTAGCTTCGAGCATATTCTGCATTCGAAGACGTCTTCATCTTCGTCTGTGTTGGCAACAGAGGGCCCGGATTCTGCTGAAATTGGTGCGTTGCCAGACTCGCCGTCACTCATCAATGACAGACGGATGGCCTCTTGAAGCTCTGGATCATCCATGTTCTCGTCTTCGGGGGTCTTTTTACATGCTGTAGATGATCCAGCAATCAGGCTCGAAGGATCCGCCGTAATCGGTCCGTCGCTGGATTCATCGTCACTCATCAACGACATGCGAATGGCCTCTTGAAGATCTGGATCGTCCATGTCGTCGTCTTCTGGAGGATGCTCAAATGCCGCAGCTGGCCCGGCTTCCGAGTGCGGTTGCTTCAAAGATGAGATGATTGCTTGCTTGAACATGGGATCTTCGTCGCCATCTCCAAGGGTTTGTGGTGCAACAGATGAATCATGACCGGAACTCGTCGGCATGAACTTGGGAGGCCTCTCGAAGATCGCGGTGTTTTCGCTGGTCTTGCCTGTCTTCGAGTCGCCCTCGTCCGCGTCGGCGGTGTCATCATACACTAGGAACTTGATATCCCGATAAGCCCAAGTCTGTGCCTTGACACGTTGTACCTGAAACTTCCAAAGCCCTTGGACCTTTTCGAGTTCCCCAGGCCTGATAGCCGACGTATTGTGGCCCGTATCGTCTTGCATGTTGTCCGTTCGGTGATGTAGTCGGGGATTACTGTGCCCTCTGAATCTTCTTGTGAATGGTGATAAGTAGACTCGGCTGATCAGCAGAAAGGAGGGGGCCAAGAGTTTATACTCATCTGAGTAGACAAGTACATCACCTTCTGAAGCAGTGGTGTAGGATAGCCTGTCGTCACGACGGAAATTAGATGCTTATTGTAAGCTTGGCTGCAGAAGCTGAGAGTAATCCTTCGTTGAGCGAGGCAAGGCCGCTCAACTGCAGTGTAGCAGTCAGCGTCGCATTGAGGCAGGAAGGCCGTATACAGTATTGGGGGAATGGAAGTGGAGTACCAGGACTTACACCCTTGGGTGATGGCTCTCATGGCATTCCTCCGCAAAGTATACCGGGGTGAATGAAGACTCGAGTGCGTCGAGCTAGATAGCCGTGGCATCGCTCTCGTTTCTACAGTCGCGTTAGTGCCATGCCGATCGCTGCGTCTCAGGGGCATCTTATTTCTCTCAACAGCTACGAAGACCTTGCTGTCCTGGCTGGACCGTGAGCCAAAAAACAATCGGAGGGGCGCAGAGATAATCTGTGACGTTCTGTAGGAGGGGGAACGAGAGGAAAATGGCGAAGTGTGGACCACATGTTCGGAACCACGTTGGAGACTGCCTACAACTTAGTACGTAGCGAAACGTCTTTTTCTGATCCCACTTTCCCTCTCGACAGCACCAGAAGCAGCTCTCCCTGTACCATTGCCTCATCACTTCCTCTGGTCAATGGCGACGACAAAAGAGCATTGTCACTTCCCTGATGATAAAAAGGTCTGATTTCATAGAGGTAAACTCGTAAGCCAGGCGCCGTGCTTTGCTAATGCCTATAATCGACAACTGTGTTCGCTCATCAAGAGCGGCAAATTTCATCTGCCTTGGGTGAAATGAGAACACCACCACAAGATACCCAATTTCTCCCTTGCGAGAACTCTAAAGCAATATGCGCAGGGAAAACACCCCCCTTTTCTGATCAACAAAACATGGCAGGATACATCACCTCCTCACTGAATCGAGCTTCCGCCACCCAATCTAGTACCTGTACACCGGGTCCTTCTTCTTGGAACTCTTCGGGGTTGATTCGTAAAGGTCATCATCCGAGTCCTCATGCAGTGTCTCTTGCCTGTTCCTGAGGTCGACAGTCTGAATCGGGTTACCGCTGAGGGGTCCAGGCGTAGTGGCTTCGTCGGCGCCATGCATCGTGATTTTGCCAAGAGCGCTGTCTTGTCTTCCAAGGTAGCTTGGAGTGGGGTTGAAGCCTGGATGGAATGGCTCATGAGCCAGCCGCGGCTCCTCGCCCGGTAGTTCCACCGCACCACCGGACCCTCCGGGTCTGCTCGATGAAGAGTAGTGGATCTCCGGCTGGGGGTCTCTGAATGGGTCCTCGGCCCCGTATTGCGGTTGCGCTTTCGGGGGCGGTCCCGGGGGTGGGGCGAAGGTTTCTGATGCCTTGCCCTTTCCGCTTCCTTCGGACGGCCTTGTCGGCAGAGGAGGGGTCGAACTAGAAGATGACGACTGGGCCTGGGCTTGCGCCCATTCTTGGGTCCGACTCGCTTGCTGAGACTCAGCCGTCTGGGGGCTCACGGGGCTAGCATTATCTGACCTCGGGTCAATTCCGAGCTGCTTCCGAGCGCCCAGAACGGCTCTCTGATGCTGGTTGAGCGCTGATTGTAGTTGCTCGTTCGTATCAATCAGGTGCTCCATAGTCTCATTGTCGGGAGACGGGTTTTCGGCAGTCATGTACAATTGTATACTTCTCGAAGCACTCTGGCATCTGTCCGCGAACTCCTTGATCAGGTCATTGTTGATGACCTCCTGGGGAGGGGTGTTGACGACAACCTGAGAAAGTAACTTTGCAGATGTTCTCGCCTCCTCTAACCTACTTGCAAGCTCAACGGGGGTAGGCAAGCTTCGATTGGTGTGATTTCTTGCAAAATAATTCTGCGAGTGAGGATTGAATGGCGGCGCATTCATAGTCCGAGGATCGGGGCCAGCCATAGACTGTCTGGGATTCTATGGGGATATGTCAGTTCGGTAAGGACGGAATCGACTGCTTTTTTTAGGAGCCCTTACGCCATATTGCTTGTAGCTTCGTTCCTTTTCCTTCTTCCACATGGAGATCAACTCGCCCAGACCCTGATCGTCAAACTTGGTAGCCTCGAAAGTATCCAATGTCTCGGATAGCATCTGTCTGACACTGGGATCGTGCGTAGTACGGTATAACTCCTTGACGGTATCGGCGAACTTCTTGTCCATATTCCGCGTGAACGTGGGGCCGGGATTGTCGGTAAGGATGCGAATCAGCATGATGGCATTGTACTGCCACGAGGCTTTGGCGTGGTTATCCTTGGCTAGGTATTTCCGGATGATGCGCGCGCATTCGGCGGCCGCGGCCGGAGAAGACTCAGCGGCATCGACAATGGGCGGGAGGTAGAGGACTTCGTCACCCTGTATATTCTATTAGCAGGAAGCTCACCGCGAGCACAAATTGTCGCGACTAAGCATATACCTGAGCATTGGGGCCTCCAGATTCGCAAAATTGTTTCTGAGCACTACGTCAGCTGTGATCATTGGCGTAGGGAAGGCCAGGTCTTGCATACCACGCTACGCGCAGCCGTAGCTTCGGGCGTCTCGTTCTGCGGGTCTACTGGCGATGCCGACACTTGGCTGGATCCACTGAAGTCTTGCGGGGAGAGATATCGATCAGCACTTCCTTCGGGATCACTCTAGATGGAGTTAGGGTGTATGGTGGTTTCTACTCACTATTCGTCGTTCGCTTCTTGAGCGTACTCATCATCCGATTCACACTAAGCCCCTTCATGGCCTTCATCTTTGCGGTCGCGGAACCTGCGGACGGAGGAGCGCTGAGCCGCGAGGGGACGAGAGACTTGCGTCGGAAGCACGGATCTAGGGGTCCTATGACGGACAAAGGGGGAAAGCGCCCGAGTCGAAGCGGAGTGGTCGGATGTCCAGAAGAGACGCTGATATGAACGTCGCAAGATATCGCAAAGCGGCCGTGAACGACTGAAGTGAATGGACGATGGGCGGATTGTCTGTGGAAAAGAGTTAAGGTTCGGTGAATGGAATGACAGCAATGCGGGAAGCTGTGCGCGTATGTTTCGGGGGGCAAGCGGCGGGAGTTTGGAAGAAATAGGTACGGATGCGCAGGGCCTAGTTGAGCTGCAGCCTGGAAGTGACGCTCGGAGGGGAAGGGTAAGACAAGGTCGGACGGGCCAGACGAACTGGGGGTTATTTTAAATTAAACCTCAGCCCGGCGTCCCGCTGGTCCACCGTCCACGGGGTCCTTTTAAGCGTGTGCTGTAATGGTGCGTAGTGCGGTATCTGGTCTGTTGGACCGTTGGAAAAGTTTTGGCGGGGTGATTGGAACGCCCCAAGTATCGAGCGTCTCGGCGTGTGAGAGGAGGGAGACGGCGGCGCCTGGCAAGGGTTCGAGTCGAGTGGGCTTGTCTGCGCCTCTCCGAGTGCGTGGTGCGAGGAGAGTTCCTGACCGCGGTACGGAGTCGAGGTCACGTAGCGGCGGCGGTAGTCTGTGGCCTTGCGAATGCCGGACGTTGCCGGTGGCTTTGATTAACCTTGATACTCTGCTGGTAGCGCTTCTTGGAGATCTATCTCGCGGAGGATGGCGCAAATGAGTGTGGCTGTTCGTCGGTTTGTTTTCGGGCCTGGGCAGATGCTTCGTTTGTTAAGAGGGGGGAAAAGCCAAGGAGCCTTTTTGTTTATTGGCATTTGGTGTTAACGAGGAAGGATAATCATGGACGAAGGGGAGATATCAGTGTTTCTAGCAAGTTGTTAGAGACCCTTGCAATCTTGTCATTGTTGGTTGGAGCGAATCATGTCAGATCAGGATGAAGGTAAGTATGCGAACGACGAGAAGCAACGAAAGGCGGTGGAAAGGGTCCTCGATTTGCGTTGGGCCGATGAAGGTATGCTCGTCGCCCCTTTTGCTGCGGCGAGTTGTTCAGACCAGGTACGAGTGTCGCGGCGTTGATTCTGGAGCAGGCATGACGACGACTTGGATGGCAAAAAGTGATGCGCCAGAGGCCCAGAGCCCCCAGAGAGGACGGCAGTGCCCGGGGAGACCTTGCACCGATCTCCAGTACGTATCTCACAACTCGTTGGTGGTGGGGACCTCGAAAGTTTGGTTTTGGGTCTTTCCTCCTCTGTATCCGCCCAGACGGGAGTAATCCTCCTCATCAGATCCTATCCATCTGTGTCTTTCTCAGGTTATTCGGACCTTACCTTACCCGAGACGAATTTTCAAGACTTTAGCATTCTTAGCATAGCTGCCACATGTGCTTCAAATCTACACAACCCATCACGCTTTACTGGAATGTTTATTCATCCTCCTTCTTTTTGGTTTGGGTTCTACTTTATTTGGAGAGGACCACGTCAAAAATTGGGGGTCGCATTGACTAGAGACATCCCCCCATTTTGACGTATGCAGGCAGGTACGACGGTCCAGTCTACGTTCATGCCATAATTCAGGGTCTTCCTCCCGCACATGATCGGATGGCAAATCTGCTCCTTCAACAATACAGCAACTCGTATTAACATAAACCTCGAGCTAGACAAACAACCTGTCTTGATGTTGTTGTTTTTCATCGCGATTAAAATCCGACCATGATGATCAGCCCTCTTCTTCACTTCGCAGCCGAGCTACACAAACTTTCAACTGCCAAACCCCACGGCCCGGCAAGCCAAGTATTGGTCTGCACAGCCTCACTCATCCACGCAAGCAGCAACATCCTCAACACGTACGTGTATGGCCAAACAGCGCCACGGGACCTGCCACCTACATCGCGTGCGGTGTACATTACACACTTTTCCCTTCGGCCTCCCGTCGTCTGGTGGGGAACTCCCAAGACGCCAGACAAAAGGGGCCACGCAAATCAACCCCTCTTTAGCATTCACTTACAGATACCTGGGGTGAGATATGTACATCATCAGGTTGCCTCCCGCGCCAATGTCGTTACCCTCTTTTGAACTTCACGGCCTCGTGCCGATGGGCTACCTTGGCTTGCCCAAGATGGACAGACGGCTCCCGCGGCTAGCTTTAGGCGATAAGAAGCTATTGTATCCTGCAGCTTGCTGACAACGTTCTTCAATGCTCGCGACAATGTCTGGAATGGTTGCTATTGGGTGCCCGCTCACTGCGCGTACAAAATGGCGCGGTTTTCTACTAATGCTTGCTCTGCCTTGCGCCATCCTACACTTGCTTGATCAGATGCCCTGGGTCGTACCATCTCCATCTACGACGAGTATTCTTCGCCGGAGTCTGACTCGCCGTCGGCCGACACTTCCTCCACGATCAGATTCCCTGACCGCCCAATATTCTGTCCCATCGTTTCCTCCTTGCTGGGTTCGTACACCACCCGGGGCATCACAGATGCAATGCGGAACTGATACTCGTGCTCGTAGCCCTCGGGTTTGACAGCCGCCTTCTCTGACACTTCCTCTGATGCCGTCAACACATCGTAACACTCCACGAAAGCGTATAGCGTTTCCATCGTTGTGTCGTTGCGGAACCGGCGCACGATTCTTCCAGCCCCAGACGACTCGGGCATCTTCAGCGCAATCCGTACCACATCCTTGTTGCTGGCTGGTGGCTCGTCTTCCATAGTCGTCGCCCGCCAGCGCTTCCACTTATCGCCAAGCTCCTCGCGCCTCGCTGCAGCTTCGGCTTCTTCTTCGGCTTTGCGTGCAGCTTCTGCCGCAGCCTTTTCCGCCTCGCGCCGCTGTCGCGCTCTCTCCCTGTCCTTGGCCAACGATCGTTCGTAGGCCGTATCTTGCTCAGTTCGCAGACTGCGTGCCACCTCTTGTGCTGTCCTCTCTGCTCGGACACCTGCTAGATCTGGTGCGTATTTGTTGATGGCGGTCTGAGCTTCCGCAAGGTACGCAGTAGCCGGCATCGGGCCAGCAAGCCGCTTGATGATGCTCATTCTAGTGCTTCCTTCCTTGGGCGTGAGGCAGATGATCGCCGAAAATGGGTACTTTGTGCAGTTGTATTCCTGGGCGACCTGGTACGCTTCAGAGTCCAGGATGTTGCCGCCCCACAAGATAACATTGTTCGCCGGGTCATTGATGAAGCTGACAACATCCGGGTTCAATAAAGTTTCCCTCGTGAAAGATTCGGTATCGTCGTGTTCGGGCGACATGAGAACAACAAGTAAGAACTTGAGGTCCTTCTTGGCCAGGTCTTGTGCCTGGGCAATACCGCCCTCGAACCAGGGCAATTCGGTGCTTCCATATTCTTCCTCGAATTCACGCTTGAAACGTGCGGCCGTGTCTCGGGGCATGAGCATCCGGCGCCCATTGGTACTCCGCAGTCCATTCCCCGGCCCGCTCGTGATGGCCCGTGGCCGGATCTGTCGGGGAAGAAAACTGAGCAGGTAGAAGACGGTCCGAAACACCTTAGATGCGATGCTGTAACCGATGCTGAAGGGTGCCAGGAGCAACCCGATCAGGAATGGTGGACGGTGGACTGTATTCGGTTGAGGAACGATTCGCGGCGCGGGGTCGGGTCGATCTCTCCGAGGAGCCGGTGGACGAGCTGCAGAGGCAAGCAGACTCTCTTGAAGGTTCTCGTGCCGCGCTTCTGTCCGGGGGATGTCCTGTGCCATTGCCTCTGCGACAGGATCAGGGCCTTCGCCGTCGAAGAACTTGGCGATGGCGATCTGTACCCAGATCAGTCAGTATAATTCACAAGCTGGCCAGTGCCGCGTTGCAAAAGTTTACCTGGACGTTCCATTGCGATCGCTGCAACAGCGGTATCGCATCCTTGAGCTCCTGATTTGTGACACTTGTGTATTGCTGGAGGGACTCTTGCTGACTTGCAGACAGCTGTCCCAAATCTACGTCTCCGCTCTCCGCCATGCTGTCGTTGGGTGCTGCACACAAGTCAAGATTGGCGAGTATGTCGAAGCGACGATGGGTATAGTCCAAAGGCAGATTCAGTGGTCCATGGAAATAGGTGAATGCGCAGGTTGACGTTGTGAAAGGAGTCAGGCCTAGGGCGGAAGTGGGCTGGTCACAGCGAAGAGCAACGTGGCTAAGCAAGGCAGCGGAGAAGGACCCTTCCGCGGTAGTTGCAGCAGCCTGCCAAAGTCGTGATAAATTGGCAAAGGTCGGCTATTTGACCGTGAAATAAGAAAAATAATACAGCTGGATGCGTGGGAGAGACAGAGGAGCAAGTTCAAGAATCAAAGGAGCGGCTTTGGGCTTTGATGCAGCTCATTGACGAGAGGCTGGATGCGTTGGTAGCAAATGACCGGGTGTCTGAGATAGTCCGCTAGTCGCAGCTGATTGTCGAGAGTGTCTTGCCCGGTGACGACACTTGTCCGTGGGCGGAGTGCGGATGTTCAAGGGCTTGGCAAGGTACATGAAGTAAGGTACGGTACGGAGTACCTACTGCTGGCGTCTGCGCGACGAATCGCGTTCGTGACGCCATAAAGAGTATGTTTTATCGCTTATCTGGACACATGGCAATTGCATCTGTCCGATGAGGGGAGACGTGTCGGATAGGTACATAGCCCCGCTGCGATGTGAAGGATGAGTGGACACCTACATGATCTTTCCTCAGCTACAAACACTACGGGGAAGTGCTAGAATTCCTAGAAATCATCAGGATATCTAATAGATGATACGGATAGCGTTTTCCATAATGTGCCTTGTATCCTTAATTGACGTGACTTGCTACCTACCTGGGATGAACATGAATGCCAATACGGCTATCATTCCCACATCAAGTATCGATTTTCACGAGGCTGGGTAACAGCAAGCCAGTATTCATGCAATGTATATGAGCTGAGTCGTGTGAGAGTGACATCCACCTCATTATGCACCAAGTGAAGGCCGCTTCGACCTAGATGTTATTATCGCTCGGATATTGTGATAATGACATACTTTCACGGCCAAATCCAGCACGTTTACCCACGAATGTTGATTAATAGTGCGAGAGCATTGACTTTAAGCGGTTTTCATGTCGCGAGGGTGTGTCACTGTCCCCCCTCTCAGTACCTACTGGACACAACCTACGCTGTAAGTTGGTTTGACTTGGTTGGTTCCATTCCCACCACGCCTAACCTCCGCTCGCACCGCCACCTCCCGCTCCTGTGTAGGTTTGGGTATTCCCTGGCCGCGCGGTAGCAAATCTGACCTCTCTGTCTTCCCACCCACATAAACCGCCTACCTCACTGGACTGCTCCGCCGCCCGTCGCGCCGTTGTCGCCGGTCCCTGTTTTTCCCTCTGTCCTTCCTGGTCCCTCCCGCCTTTCCTGCGCTGGGCTGCATATCCGTACGCATCCTTCCAAGAAAAGATACGGTGCGCGCATCGGTGCTTTACTTCTACCTTGCCTTAACTAAGGTACTATCTCGACACGACCTTATTCCGACTTCATTCCGTTGCCTTGCATCATCCGCCAAATTCATCTGCCGTCAACCTCGACCCTCGCCTGGTGCACGGCATCGTGTCCATGATCGAGACACCTACCCCACCAAACGTGTTCGAGCCATGGCAAATGTCTGCAAGGATCAAGTGCGTCTGCCCAAAAATGTCCTCTGCCCCCAGTCCGGCTTCGCGCCAGGCCCCACGCGAGCTCCAGTCCTCCTTCTCTGCCCGCCTTTGTCTTCTCTCCACCCCGCTCAGACAGCCCAAGTCCTGAATTCCCCCCCGTCCACACCCAGCGCGCGCGCGTCCATACCATGAAAACGACCTCGACGACAACTCGATCATGGGCTTTGGATTTGGCTGACTCTGTGCAGACGTCGTAACGTCGACCAAGGGGGCCAAACTTTCTTCCACCGAAACTACTGATCATGGCCACCTCGCGATACCCCCAGTCCGACCTCCGTCGACAAGTTGGGTCGCCGAAACCCAAAATCCGAGGCGAGTCAACGCGCATGATGCCCTTCCGACCACGTTGCCGTCCCAGGATTGCTGACGCCTTGTCAATTGGCTTAGAAAACAAAGAGACCTTATGCCGAAACGTAATGATATACGGACACTGTCGATACGAGAACACCGGTTGCGCCTTCAACCACGACCAGAATCGTTCCAACTCGGTCCAGAATAGTCCCGGAGGACAGAGCAACCAATCTGATTTGTAGGTCACAGTCCAGATCCGCTTCGCTATCGTGACCGACTTCCATGGCCCAAAGAACCGTCCGAAATGCTCGAGAACTGTTGACGTTTGCTATCGGGACCTGATGCTCCTCTACTGGAGGAAAAGGAGGCGCCTCGATTGTAGAGGCCTTGGCATAGGATCAGCAGCGGTGCTAGACTCTGGCGATACATGTGCCTGACGAGCCTCGTTGCGGACTAAAGTTCTCGACATTGAGACCTACTTCGCATAAAAGGACGAGGTGGATCTTGGAATCGCAGTCCTGGATGAAGTCCCGCCGATCGGCTCTGGCATACATCGCGATATGCAGCAAGATGTCCGTGGATCTCGGACTGGTCACCCTATGGTCGATGTGGACTAAAGCTATGGCCGAAGAAATGTGAATGAAATTTGGATAGCGCCATGGAGGATGAGATGTAGACCACTAACTTGTAGAGCGAGCATTGACGATGACGGGAAATAATCAAACCTAACGACAAACAATGATAGTAGAAAGCTAACAGTTGGGTTTTAATAGCGCGAGAAAGGCCCTCAATGTCGACTCGCCTTCATTCACACCCGCCGGTCTGCCCTCGGTGGCATCACCGAGTGCAAATACGATAGCGGGCTCCAAGAAATCGACATTTTCCTCCCAGGCTGCGAGTGCAGCCGTTTTTACTCCCAGAGGAGCAGGCTGTACGTCTTGAGCCATGTTGTATCACGGACTATCTCATCTAACTTCTTCACAGCTGCGACGCCAGCCGCCGCTCCAGATGGAGAAGCCGCGTCGACAGTATTTAACCCTGCTACATTTCGAGAATTTACTCCATCAAACTTTGAGTTGAGTACTGGCGTATGGATGACCATGCCTAACAGCTTATTTGAGACTAACATCGAAAAAGATTACTGCCAATGGCTCAGCTTCCGACACAGGGCTCTCATTTGACCCCTTTGCTATGCCCAATGTTGCCCAGCCATTACCGGCCACACCTTTTAACCCTTATGCCGATGATCCTACCGGACTCGCTGGCTCAGGGGCCTACTTCCAACATCAAAATGCTTACACAGCCCCGCTTCAACCGGTGAGAGGACGCGAACTAGATATTTTTCTATGGCAAAACTGACGTCCGGCAGCTTCAATACCATCTGTACGCACCGGTTGGGCCGTATCGAGATGATTTGATGCCGTTCCAAAGGCAAATTCACGACTTCTTCTTACCTGAGAAGATGCGCGAGGAGATGCAACGCAAGTCCGAGGCCTTGCAGCAGGTCATGCCAAGTAAGCTGCACAATGAACAACAGGTACTATAGATTTCTAATGCTGTTGAAGACTCGACACTACCTCCGTTAGACAACTACTACTCCCTCGTTCCCCTTGATACCAGTCATCGGAAGAGTTCCAGTGTCTTTGGCTACACCACATGGGTGTACAAGGCTACATCCTCGAAGAACGGCAAAACATACTGCCTCAGACGGCTTGAGGGTATGCTCTCTGGCAATGCCTATCCTCGACATTACTAACGCAGAACAGGGTACCGACTAACCAACGAGCAAGCTATTCGCTCTGTCAAGGAGTGGCGAAGGCTCAACAACGGCAATGTGGTGGGAATACATGACGCCTTCACCACGAGAGCATTTGGCGACAGTTCCCTGTTCTTCGTACAAGACTACCATCCCCTCTCCAAGACACTCGCCGAACTTCACTTTTCTCAACCGGCTTCCACCCACGGCACCCGCTTCAGCGCAAAGAACCCCATAACCGAAAGCGTGCTATGGGGCTATATTTCCCAGATAGCCAATGCCTTGAAGGCTATCCACACATTGAATCTGGCTGCCAGATGCCTTGATATGAGCAAGGTCATTGTGACGGACAAGAATCGCATCCGGCTGAGTGCCTGCTCCATTTTGGATGTCGTTCAGTTCGACAACCGTCGGCCCGTTCAGGAGCTGCAACAAGAGGACTTGATTCAATTCGGGAAACTCATTTTATCACTAGCTACTAACACGCCGCCGAACCAGCTCACGAACCTCAAAGGGTCGATGGAACAGATGAGCAGGGTTTACTCGAAAGAAATCACGGATACTGTCTTGTGGCTTCTGACTCCCTCTCAGGTTGGTGCCACGCCCAAGGGTATAGAAGAATTTGTCCGGGGCATCGCAGTCCATATGGTTGCCACGCTAGATGCCAGTTTACAGGAAGCGGACGCCCTGAAGTCGGACCTGTTCCGCGAACTAGAAAACGGCCGCATAGTGCGCCTCATGGCCAAGCTTGGTGCCGTCAACGAACGGCAGGAATTCGACGGCGACAGGAACTGGTCAGAAAACGGCGAGCGATACATGCTCAAATTATTCCGGGACTACGTATTCCACCAAGTCGACGCGAACGGAAATCCCTTAGTAGACATGGGCCACATTATCCGATGCCTCAACAGGCTGGACGCCGGTAGCGACGACCGAATCTGCCTCACGAGTCGAGACGAGCAGACGAGCTTTGTCGTCAGCTATAAGGAGCTGAAGAAACAGCTCGGCAATGCGTTCGGGGAGCTTCTCAAGGCAGGGAAACAGACGTCGAACCGAGGGTTCCAGGGCACCTCTCACTAGAACGGGGAGGGTTGGGATTGCCACGGTTACGACAAGGATCGAGATCACGGTCACGAAAGGATGGGGAACGAGGCTTCGACGTACTTGGATTGCAATGCACGGGGCTGCGTTTCGAATGATGCGAGAAACCACTACGGAGTGTGATGACTGACATAGCGTTGGTTTTGAGACGTTGGACCAAGGATGAACGAACGGTGGGAACGGCGCGTGAGACGACAAGTGGACGCAATGTGTTCACTCGCTTGCTTGCCAGGTTTGAACGTATAAGAGGAGCGTATAGGAGCCTTCGGATTGAGCGGAGAAGGAATAGAAAAATGGGAGTGAGCGGTCTCGCTGACTGTGGGGAGATGCAGTTAGATGGGAGAGTACGAATGCGGGTAAAGAACAGTAACGAAATAAATCTCTTTTTCATTCATGTTTGTCGTGCACGAGGAGGTGAGGCCGGGGGACCGGCAAAGGCCTTCACTCATGCTGCTCTTCCCGCCATGATATTTGTGCCATACCTTCCCACCACCCCCCCCCCCCTTTTCTTTTTCGTTGGTCTTTCTATCTGGTGGATCTCTTTGATATGCCATCGTCATATTCATGTCCTCATGCTGATGTATGCTGCATGCCTACGACACACAAGCTACATTGCCGTCTCGCGTTTACCCAGACGTCCAGCCACAAGTCGCATCCCATCTCGCAGGGCACATTAAATCATGCCTTATCGATGAGTGTCGCTGGATGGGTCCCCACTTCCCTTGCCTTCCTTTTCTGCCTCACACACACAGTTGGGATATCAAGTCGAATTCAGCCCCCTGACTCCCCCCCTCCCCCCCCCTCCTTTCTCGGGTTTATTCACTCCTCCTCGGGCTGCGCAAACGGGTTCGCTATGGGCTCGCTTCCGTCGACGGGGCTGACGAGGACGAGGAGGGTTCCGCGGGCGACGATGAGGCCTAGGGACCTGGTCGTTTCGTTTCCTTCTTCGTCTGTTTGAGTTGTTTGTTTCTTGTCAGCCGCGAAGCCATATTGAAAGCTCCCCCCCCCCCCCCCCCCCCCGGTCCCCTTTCTGGTTTACGCCAAGGATGGGGCAAAGGCAAAGGTAGAGACACACGTACCTCTCATGACTTCCTGGACCTCGTCCAGCACCAGGTTCATCAGCGCATCGTATCCCTTCAACGTTCCAGTGACTGTGGTTTCCTAACGTCAGCAATCGATACACGCATGATTCCCACACACACACACACATAGCCCCTCCCCCCTCCCCCTTCGCAAGAATCATGGGAGGGGGGGTAAGAAGGAAAAAGGAAAAAGGAAAAGGGGGACAAAGTACAACGCACCTTCGCGCCCGCCGTTGAACTTGACAGTAATCTGCTTGTCCATATACTTTGACAAGTCGAGGATATTCTCCTTCTTGGGCCTCTCGCGATCGCCGCCCGAGCCCTGGGCTCCGCCTCGGTCGCCGCCGCCGCCGCCGCCGCCGCGACCTCCTCCCCTTCCGCCGCGGTAGTTTCCTCCTCCTCCGCCTCCGCCTCGGCCGCCGCCTCTGTGTGAGCCTCTATCCGCCATTGCGCCGCTGGGTTGTGTCCTGGTGTGTCGTGGCGTTTGTTTGTCTGTTTGTAGGAGGGGCTTAGGTCCTATGGTCTTGCTTGGAAGGTCCGTTATCGGGGCCTGGTTACCAATTCGAAAATGTCCCTCGATATTTGGTTACGGATTTTCGCTTTGTCGCGGGGTGACGTCGTTGAGAGATCGTGGGTGTGTTTTTTTGGCGGCTGGGATGTTTGGCCGAGAAGGCTAGGGTGAGAGGTTCGGTGGGAAAATGAGCTTGAGCTTGGTCCGGGCTTCTTCCATGGTGGGGCGGGTTCTGGTCTGCGTCCTTTCCCCTTCGCCCCTCCCCGCCGTTCAGAGGCCCGGGCTCCGTGATTGGCGGGGCGCGGGCTTTTCGTTCAATCGAAACCTGGAGGACGGGACGGGAATAGTTGAGGTACGGGTCCCTCACCGAGTTTACCATACCAAGAGGGAACCCCAAGAATTTGCGAATAGTGACTGTATATCGCCAAGGATGGAATTGATGATTTCTTCGTAGCTTCAGGATTTCTACATACAAGTGTACAGATCCGATGTTTCAAAAGGTTCTCACATGGCAAAAATAAGGCAGCCTGGCATGGCAGTCCGCGTGATACCATTGCTTCAATATTGCGCATAGCCACTGTTTTCTCGGTTCATGAAATACTTTATTTTGATTGTTCGCCGATTCGGGGTCTCTTGTCTTTGATCACGCGACGCTTCTTCCTTACCGTTCACCAACACTTTCTCAGCAATGAGCAAGTAGCCGAGGAAGGCTTTTTGTGCGGAAAGCTTGTCTTGCCGTCGCTAGACAACATAGAGGACATCACCAAATGCCAGTCAATTCAGTATCCGTACGGAGTGGTGAAAGAGACATATCGAGTCCCAGATACTCCGTAATGACAAAGAATAGACATCGATCGTTCGACTAAGGCCACATAGCCGTGTTACCGAGAAAATAAAGTTTCGGTAACGGGGAGGAAATACTGCTGCCTATCCGCATATTGGCACCGCAACGAAAAAAAGTTCCAATAACCATCACCATGAGCCAGTGAAGAAACAGAAAATCTAATTTCGGATTTTTGCTTCCTTCTGGGATCGGCGTGAAGACCGATGACTTTGCAGCAACGACGCGCAACGGTCAAGCCAAAACGTCTTGGCGATGATGAAGCCAGAGCGCGTCGTCGTTGAAATACGACTATGGGCTAGCTCGCCCCGTGTAAGTGACGACACACTATGATGTGTAAACCGCGGTACTCTGTATACCAAGGCTCACGGAACCGGTAAGCTAGGCTGTGCAGCTTCTTCTTTCCTTCTTGACTGATTTGACGAAGCCGGGGAAGGAGATGGAATTATCGGACCGGGGTTGGGAGGCTGGGAAACGTACTGTGTAGGTGAGCGATATACTTCATACTGGCTCGCGTGAGTGGTGTTGGTTCCTGTAAGAGAAGTAATCCTGGCGCGTGTTCCGTTGGTGATTTCCAAAATGTCTTGGCACTGCCCTCTGCGCCACCCCCGATGATATTGATGGGCACCAAGAGCACCACCCAAAAAGCGGGAAACAACGCATCATTACGCCGCTACATTAGACCTTTAGGTCAGTGCCATAAAGTGGGCATCGGGGAGTCCAGAGTTGATCTGGCGAATTCCCGAGGTTGTTGAGATTGCGCCTCTACTATCTCATTCGTCCTCCTTGTCCGGACATTTGGCCGGCCTTCTCTTGCAGATTGGAGGGGCCACGTACCGTGGTTACGAAGCCTAGTCAGCACTTCTGACCACTCTATCTCCCTGCAAAGTCCCTGTGATGTAAACACAAGTTAAGCAAAACCAAGGTGAGAAAATCTCGGAGTTAACGGGCTGCGAGGAACGTTTCCATATCAACCCAACCAACTTGAGAGGAGTGTTGTATCCGTATAGCAAAGTGTGTGTGACATTCAAGGTGTGCCCCCCTTTCCCACTCTCCAAGGGCGAAAGGGAAACCAAACCGATCAGCGAAAGCGAGCGAGCGGAGGGGCCGCTGGCCAGTGGCAACTGCTGCTCGATTTCATTCCAAAACATTGACAGGCCCAAAAATAAGGTAGTTGTTTTGCCCATCAGTGTCGGAGCGAGTTACATCCCAGCTGGTCGTCCGTCCCTGGAATTTCTGCACGTGCGTCGCGTGGGAAGGAGGGGGCAACACGGTAAGTGGTTCATGGCACATGGGAGGGATGGAGCTGCTAAGTCGGGAAACGTTTGGCTTGGTTTGGTTTTATAACGGCGTGAAGTGATGTTTGAGGGTGAGGGAGGCGATCAACCATGCCATGTGCGATTAGACATAATTAGAAGCGTTGTGGGCAGATGAGACTGCGGTTGACGATGATCTCACTCGTTGGCCTTTTAGAGTTGGTTTGCGCGGGCCCCCGAGTGCCGGCCGGCGCGAGATGCATATTCGTACCTAGTCCAGGACTCCAGAGGCATGCAAGGTATGTAGGTAGGTACTCGTGTACATACTCGAGCGGGGTGCGAAAGTCATGTTTCTGTGATGCTGAGGATCCGCTTGAGTCGCCCCGAAACAGGACGGGGTTGGCTTGTTGGACAGGCATCCTGGGTGGTGAGGATGAAGGGAGTTTATAGATTGGCGATACTTTGGGTCCCCGACCTCAAGTCTTGGTTAACGTCGGTACCTTTTCCCATGGTGTACAGAGCGGCAATGGCGTAGGTTTCTCGAGTAGGTAATGCGTTCCTCGCGTTCCGCTCCGTCCGAAAGGGATCAAAGCTTCCCAATTGTCGGGTCTCCGTGTTTCCTCTCTATCCCACCCACCGTCGTCCCTTGTCTGGATTTCTGTTCAGCATTAGCACTGTCTTTCTAGAAAGGTTCCATCTAAGGATGGGCCGCCTACCTGTGCCAGGTACTGCATACCGCGTACGGGTAGAGGGGCACGCCCGCGGTGCCATGGCCCCGGGCGCGCAACTTGACCAGCGGGCGCGCGGGTTCCCTCTATCTAGTTCGTCTTGGGTAACGTCGTACCTTGCTAAGGACTAAGAGGGCCTTGCTCCGCCCCTCCACCCCGTCCGCCGTCGAACTATGGCAGGCTTGTTCCCCTAGGCAAGGTAGCGATTCGCTTGCCGTCTGGCTGTCAAGTGCTGTATGATGTGCGTGCGCCGTGGCCGTCACGTCGCGCGGTGTAAGTCGGGACACACCAGGGTAAGACGGCAATTCAGAAAGATGGGATGTTTTAACGAGACGTGCCGGTTCGCCGGGGGCGGGAAGTATTGGATACTAGGCACGAGGTCAGGGTCAGATCACAGATGTGATGCAACGGAGAAGAAAGGGGCGGTGGTGGTTGTCAGTGGTGCGGCGTGCCTCTTCTTGTCTCGTTTCTGTGTCTTGTTTCTTGTCGTCCTCGTTTCTGTTCCTTTTCTGTACGGAGTAGGTAGGTAGGTAGGGTGTCTCTGTCAGGACTCAGTGGTATTCTTAGAGAAGTGAGAGGCACAGTAATGGAACGTAGCTTCCTGTCGGTGTCCCGGCAAGGTAGTTGGGCAGGTGAGGATCTACGGTGCGCTCCTCCCTCCGAGATTCCCACCCGGCAGCCCATATTTCCGACCGAGTCTCATGTTCAGCGCGGGCGGTGTCTCAAGCTTGTTATTCGCATGTCCATCCATCCATCCATCCATCCATCCATCCAGCAATCCATCCATTCCTCCTTGGACAACTCACTTTGTCATTCATCAATCACTCTACAGTAGTCTTGAGTCTCTCACAGTCGCAGACTCACCAGTCTCACACAGATGGTGCCCCCCTTCTTCCCGCCCGCTACTCCTCTCCTCTCGAAACACTCAAAGCCGACTGGCCGGTTGGCTCCTCCATTTCCCCAGTTTCCAGGCTGTGCACTGCACCAGGCTGGAGCCGGCTCTTTGGGGCCCAAAGACCATGGGCCTTGATCGAGAAAAGCAGACAGCTTGTTCCCCGCTCGTATTAATTGTGTTCGGCGTCCAATATCCTGCATCGACCATCTCCCGGCATCGAGAAGTTCTTCTAACTCCATGTCGCGGGCCGACGATAGGCACCTCGGTCTTAAAAGACAGGTCCCCCTTTTTTTTTTTTTTTGCTTAAATTTTGCAAATCAAACCTTGCCGCTTTGCCGACCCCTTGGGCGCATGATTTGCTTCTTAGCTTGGTTATCATTCTCCCCGAACCCGACACGTTCGGCTCCCAGAGCCGGACTGTTCAGCTTCCAAGCCTTCATAGGGCTGCCAGTCTTACATAAGGATACCGACGACAAGCGGGAAACGGCCTGCTTTTTTGTTCAATCTTACCTCATATTAGTCGCTCAATTGCTTTATACGACATCTCTGCGCCGGGTCCCAGCGCCACCCCCGTACACAGTTCGCCGTCATCCGTTTTGAAATTTCCCACTTTGCTCGTATAGGACAAGCTGCGTTTATCGACGGGTCAAGTACCAAGGAACTCAAGAGGCAATTAAAGAACGGCGGGGAGAAGGAAGAAGAAAAAATCGAAAAAGGACTCACCAAGAAAAAACCGCATCGCTGGGGACTCTCCCTATTACGCCGTCTTACATGGGCTGAAATTCTGAGCCGCGGAGACTGCACAAGCACAGGCACACAGGATAGCTTCTGCTGCTGCTTCTTCTTCAACGGACAGAGACGGACAGAGACAGACGGCCTGTCTCTGCACACAGCCCCGGGTCTAGTCCAGTCCAAACCAGCCCGTTGGTGTGGCCCCCACCAGAATTGCTTGGTTGTCGATTTTGTTGCTCTTTTGGGGCTTTTCGCGTGTTTGGGGGGCCGGGGCGGGCTGCGTTTCTGAGAGCTGGCGCCGGCGCGCACCCTAGTCCATATACTCATCATCACCACATTCCGCTGCCTTGGCTTGGCGTTTCTTTCAGGTAACCTCAACTCACTCTATCTCACCTGCCTCAAGGTAACCACAGCCCTTTTTACGGAATACACAGTTCGGATTTTAGTCGGGTATCTCTCGATTGATCTATCGCCTGCCCACCTCATCTTGTCTTGCGCCTTTGATGCCACGCTAGGAGCTGCTGTAGCTTCCTGCCTACTTCCCGGCAGCCGTTGGCTCTGCGCTGCTTCCCGCTCAAGTTCCACCAATCCTCCTCATCTCAATCTCACTTACACACGCCTCGTGCCTCATGCCTCACGCCTCACGCCTCACGCCTCACACCTCACACCTCACACTTTACACCCAAAAGGGGGACCCTGCCCTGCCCTGGCCCTCCTTCCTTGCCTTTCTTTCACTTATCCATCCACTCACTCACTCATCCTCACTATCTATACTGCGTACCTTACACAGTACTCCATACTGAGTCCAGTCCCTTTTAGACTCTCCGTACTTGGGAAAACTGAGGTGTCCTCGGGTTCCGTCAGTCCAAGCTTTTTAGGCTCCCTCCCTTCCCGACGAACGAAAAAAGAAGGACGCCGGGTCCCCTCTCCCACCCCCGGCCCCATCCGTTTAGTGGAACTCCCCTCCGCCCTTGCTGCACCGCATCTTTGCTTTCCATTGCGGTCCTGCACTGCATTTTCCCAGCCGTCCACCGCACACACACACTCACACTCACACTCACACTCACATACCATACCTTCCTTCCACACTTCCACACACCTCGCCTCGCGCTGGGCTGCCTTACCGCTCACTTGCTTCACACTAGCATCCCAACCCGCCTCTCGCCCTCTCTCAATCTCACTCTCACTCATTGACTTGGGTACTCACTCTCATACACACACATACTCGCCCGCCCGACTCATAGGGGTGCCGCCGCCCCTCTCCCCCCGTCGCGAAAAAAAGGGAGCCCACTCTTCAACACTCCCGTTCCGTCGTGTCTCTCCTAGTGCCTAAAGGCTCATCCCGGGTCTCACATCCAGAGGTACGGTACTCTTTCTCACTCTCTCTATTTCACTCACCTCACTTTCATACCGACACACGACATAACCAATTTGGGACTTTGCGGCTTTGCGGTGGGAACTCGGCACCCGCTTGCCCCTGTCATTGGGCAATTGGCCCGTAAACTCGCCTCTGCAGCTGCACCCGCCGTCCGCTCTTCTGTCCCTCTTCTCTCCTCCTCTCTCCCCGTCCCGTCCTCCAAGCAGTCCGTCCCATCTCCATCACTTTCACTTACCTACCAACCCACCAACCCTGCCTTACTCTACATGTCTTCTTATTCTCTCTCACGCCCACGGCGCGAGCACACACTTGCTTGAGTGATTTCTCTCTCTTTTCATCCCATCCAACTGCACATCGGCACTCTACCTGCTTGTGCTTGTAAGTACTTTGCCTACCTTACGTTACGTTAAGGTACCCCAAGTTCCCTTGTCTCGCCCTACCTTACTTTGCCTCTCTCCTACCTTAAGGTACTTTACCTTACGCCTATTTCCTACAAGTACCTTGCCTTACTCCTCCTCCCGAGTTCCGCCCCAGTTCCCAGCCAGCCCCCGTCCTGTGGCCCCGACCACGTCCCCCGTTTCCCCCCGTACAAATCCTGAACGAAACCCCGATTCCAACCCTCCTCCTCTCCCCCCGTCTTTTCTTGGCTCTCCGGCCTCATTCACTCCTCCCCCCCCTTGGATCAACAAAATCTCTCGTCCTTCTTTCGTTCGAAAGCTTGCTTGCTCCATCCCAAGCCCCTCCAACTCTCATCTGTTCTGTTACCTGAGGCATTCCCTCCTCACTTCACTGGGGCCCTGTCTGCTGGGTTGCCACCACCTCAAAAGGTGCTGCTCCGCCATGAACTAACCAACTCCTAGATTTCAGGATCCCTCTTATTACGCCCCGGGGCCCTTTGGCCTTCTCACACACACACACACATACTTTACACCACTCCACTCAAATCGCCATTCGTCTCACACACGCACCCGGCCTTTGGTTTTTACAGTTGATCTTACTCTAGAGGGAAGAAAGAAAGGGCCACAACGAGGAAGGGTGGAAAAAAGAGAAGAAGAAAAGACAACTTGCTCTCGCGGGATCCTCCCGTCTGTTGCCCGCGGTGACAATTTCACCATGGCGCATGCCCAGGATTCCCAAGAGCCCCATAAACGGAAACGGGACGCAGACGACGGCGGCGCTCAGCCAGCTCACTCTGATCGCATTCCCCAGCCTCCTCCGCCTCAGTCAGGTATGTGTGGTGCGCCAGTGTGTGTGTGATCCAAGAGTCGAAGTCTCCAGCAAGAAAACCAAAATCCAAAAAAAGAGAGCAAGAGAGCAAGCATGTCGCGATGCGCTGAAGGACTATGAGCCGTCGATCTCAGCCTTCAGCTGCATCTCGTCGTTGTCGTCGTCGCGCCCGGAGGCAATCGAGGTTAGACTCGCCATTGATCCCTCGCCCCGGCCTGCCTGCCAGCGCCGCCCGCACCTTGTTTTCTACCTCTTCATTGTTTCCCCAAACTTCATCCCTCCCGTCTCCATCTTCGTCTCTTCTCCAGCCCAGGCTTTCTCTCTCCATCTGCATCGCGCTTGTTCCAAGCCCCTTGGCAATGCTTAATTGACCTGTGCCATGGAATCTTGCCCCATAGGCCATACCCGCTTGCGCTGCATCTCATCTCGTCCCATGAACTAGTACTAATTGTCAACTCAAAAAGGCAATGCATCCATCATCAACTACCTATCCAAAGCCAGTACTGGTAGACTCCAGCTCATTCAGGGAGAGCCTGACACATTCTCGGATGTGCTTGGTTTATTAAATCAGTACGAAGGTACGGTTTTCCCCTTTTCTCTTGTCTGTGGGGTATTATGGAATATCATGCTCAACGGTCAACAATAGGAGTCCTCAATAGACATGAGAGTCTCGCGGCAAACTTGGGCGCCAAGCTCACCGGGCCCCGTCTGCTGAAAGCTATGGAGGGAGCTTTTGAAGGTCCCATCATTACCAACCCACCGCCTCCATACGGCGCGGCACCCGTGAGCTGGCTCGATATTGTCACCTTTGCCAAGACAAATCCTGAGAAATTTGTTCTCACCACCGGACACGATGGCGAGCGCACGTGTCAGTTCTACCTGAACGGCATCCAGACCCAAATTCTTGAAGATGACTGGCGGCTCATTATCAACGGTGCCTTGGACAGGTTCTCCGTGGTGTCCACGGCTCCCCTGGAAGAGGATGAGACGGCCGAAGTCGCGACACTGGAAATTGTGGAGCAGCGACTACAGGTTCTCATCAAGAAAGCCGATGAGATCGCCAAGAGGGCACGACAGCTCAACTACCACTTGAGCGGCCGCAGAGCCGGAATCAACTCACGTCATGGCGGACAGCAAGGAGGCAGCTCGGCCTTTCAGTCCGTCAACCACTCCAGAGGCCACGTTGCCCACGGAGCTGGATACGACCTTCATGCAGACCTGCTCCAGCAGTTCCTGTCATCTTCCCAAGCCTACCCCCCTCGAGTGCCCTCCAGCGCCGGCCTCGAGCAGGCCCATTCGACGGGCCAACACACGCCGCCCGCGACGAATCCTCATCCGCACTCACTACCCTTGCAAGGACGTCCAGTTGTCGTGCATGCGCCACCGGTCATGCCACAGAGAGATCCGTCGTATGACCCGTCGTCGCCGCACCGGGCCATCATCACCGCAAGGATAGAAAAGTTGAATAAGGGAGACCAGATTTGGCCGCCGTGCGACCGCTGCCGCAGGCTCAAGTCGCCGTGCATCAAGCACCTGACGGCTTGTCAGGGCTGCACGAAGAAGCACGCCAAGTGCGGGTGGAAAACGATTACCGAAGAAGAGATTGTCTGGCTCAACCGCGAGGCCAGCAGCAGCGCCGACGAAGCGCCACACGTGGAACCGAGCCCGATTCAGCCGGCGCCGGTGAGGACTTTACGATATGATCCAACACAGGACGACGGCCGAACCCACGAGCCGCCGCCGCAGCCTCAGCCGCCTACGTCGTCTTCCGCCAATCTTATGCCGGGAGGAGGAGACGTATCTCGGCCGGCTAGCAGGGGCCAGCCGGACCATCGCCAGCGGTCGCCGTTAGACCCTGGATCTCGAAGCAGGACGAGTAGCTTCATGGACGTAGAGCATGAACCACCCCCGCCGATGAATCACAAGCCCTGGATGCCGGAGCCGCACCCGCACCGCGGGGAGCAGCAGCATCAGAACCAACTGCCCAGTCTGAAGAACGATCATATGCTGCTCAGCCACATGGCGTCGGCTGCGACTGCGGCCGCTGATGCGCGGGATGCTACCTCGACCCCGGCGAGCAGCATGGTTGGACGATGAGCTAGGAAAGGACACCATTTGCGGCAGATGACTTGTCTTATCCGTGGAACATGGAACAGGCCGCCCTAGGAACAACACCATGCTCTTATTCAGAGGGATAGGATGGGGCAAACAGGATTCGAAAAGAGCGTACCGAGTGTGTGTTTGTGTGCGCAATGTGTGTAGTGCGTATAGTGCGTATGTGCGAGTGCATTGCGAGGTGCGAACCAAGGAAACAAAAGCAAAAAATCAGATAAATCCATAATGATATACAGTAAGCTCACTACAGTGCTGTGTCCAATTACTCAGTGGTGACGTCCAACTGGCTTACACTTCCATGTCCGTGGCGGTGTTTGAGTCTCAACACGTTAGGTAAGCATTGTACCTCAAGCCGTAAGACGAGGGAAGGTAAGGTAGCAGGGGGCAGTTACTTTGACGAATGACAGCGACTGGAAAGCCACATGAAGCAGGGGCCACACTTTCACAGTGGTGACAGCCGGCACGCCGGGTAAAGTGGGCCGCACAGATTGAAATCTGAGCGTGGCGCGTCGTTCCATCCGTATCTCAGCACGCTAAAGCAAATGGTGGACGGGGATAAGAAAAAAAAAGTTGCCCAGCTCCTATCCTACCTTAGATTCCCGTCCCGTCATCAAGGACGAGCCGTTCCCTCGCATCCAACCTAACCTCCCGCGACATGATATCGACGTAACGGTGCCTCCTTCGATATCAACAACCGTCACCACTTTCTTTAACCTCCCATTATCCGAGGCTCGCCACATAGAATACTGAATTCCTCTTACATCTTATAATCGACTTTTCGTCTTCCTACTAGCCGAAGCTATCCTGCTACAGCAACTGGAATCGCCTTTTCCCCCCGAATCGCCACACACTTTCTTCCTCCTCTCTACCGCCTGAATGGCTCACGCTCCCGCATCAGCCGAATTCATGTCTGCAAGAGGCGACCGGCCGGCTGCGCGCCGCGCCCCGGATACGACTTCGTACCCGACGTCCCGCGAGACGGGTGATATCATCCCCGACACAAAACAGAACCCGGCTGTGGGGGGCGAGAAGGAATCACCATTCGCAAAGTCATGGGTACATTTCGTTGCTGGAGGGTACGTCTGAAGCATATCTGTTCTTCTCTTCTCTCGTTATGCTCCGTCCATTCCCTTTTCGTTGGACAAAACGGTTGAAAGGGGGTTCTTGGGATAGGAAAGAAATTTTGCATAGGGGGGGGCGCGCCACAAGAGAAAGCTAACAAGACTTGTTTAACCCTTCCAGAGTCGGAGGTATGACGGCCGCAACACTCACAGCACCACTCGACGTCCTCAAAACCCGCCTCCAATCCGACTTTTATCAAGCTCAGCTCCGCGCCTCCCACGCCGCTCGCGCTCAGGCTGTAGGCACCCTCTCCCCCTACCGCGCCGCCCTTTTCCACCTCCGCGAGACCTTCCAGATCCTGGGCTCCGTCTACAAGATTGAGGGTCCCCGCGCGCTTTTCAAGGGCCTCGGACCGAATCTCATTGGCGTCATTCCCGCGAGGAGCATAAACTTTTACACCTACGGCAACGGCAAGCGCCTCATTGCAGAATATGTCAACGGCGGCGAGGAAGGGGCGGGCGTCCACCTCGCAGCAGGCGTGCTGGCCGGCGTGACGACGAGCACGGCGACGAACCCCATCTGGCTCGTAAAGACCCGCCTGCAGCTCGACAAGAACGTGGCGGAGAAGAGCGGCGGCGTGCAGCAGAGGCAGTATCGCAACAGCTGGGACTGCATCAAGCAGGTGCTGCGGACCGAGGGCGTCCGGGGCATGTACAAGGGCATGAGCGCGAGTTACCTGGGCGTGGCGGAGAGCACGCTGCAGTGGGTGCTGTACGAGAACCTCAAGAACAGGCTGGCGGCGCGCGAGGAGCGCATCGTCGCGAGCGGGAGGGAGAAGACGTTTTGGGACCAAACGGTGGATTGGATGGGGAATGCTGGTGCTGCTGGCGGTGCCAAGCTGGTTGCTGCCATTCTTGCTTACCCTCACGAGGTATGATTTACACGATACTCTCTCTCCGATGATGGCTTTTCGTCATCGGGCCACTTATAACATACTCACTGACACTACCTACTAGGTTGCGCGAACGAGACTACGACAGGCGCCCCTGGCCAACGGACAGCTCAAGTACACTGGCCTCTGGCAGTGCTTCCGCGTCGTCTGGATCGAGGAGGGCTTCATGGGCCTGTACGGCGGTCTTACGCCGCACCTGATGCGCACCGTCCCCAGCGCGGCCATCATGTTTGGCATGTACGAGGGTATACTACGCCTCTTTGGCGCCTCCAGCAAGGCTAGCGCGAGCTTGTGAGAAGCCTCGTCATGCCCTGCCGATGGGGGGTTCCCGACCAACGACCACCAACACTACCACCAAACGAGTTCTCACTACACGCCAGCGACGATTATACCAGACCTGCGCCCGAACTCCTCTTTGGATGTAACAACCTATTGTACTATAATACACATCAACACACACACACACACCAACCCTCACGACCAAAACGATCGACGCAAAAAACCATCGCAGCTCTGGGAAGTAAACGGAACGGATCGGGACTCAACGGATCAAGGGGACGAAGGGCCTTTCGACGATTCTCTTCTCACCCCCCTCTTTGACGGCTGTTTGACGAAAATTTGAGGGTCTCTTCATGTACGATACGAGCTGAAGGCGAAACGATCCCTAGACTTTCTTGGTCTGAAAGGACGACCCCTTTTTGATCCATAGGGGTGGAGGCAGCTCTTTCACGAGAAGCGTGATTTGAGCCCCGGCATGATTCACCTCACTGGTTAACACTATTCTTCTAGGGGGAGAACGAGGGGCATAAGAAGGCGTTTTGGGGGGAATAAAAGGGGAAACTCCCTCTATTGTATAAAACCAGTTTTAAAGAAAAATAGCCCATGAGGTTTCATCTTCACTAGATGGCAGATGGTAAACATCTGTGTATCATAATGTAAAACAAAGAGAAAAAAGCAGCAATTTCAACCCGTCAATCATTCCATTACGATTATGTGCTCTGCAGTGATTCACGTAGTACGTGCAGTCGAGACATCGCAATAGACCATTGAACTTGATTGAGTGAGAGTTTGTCTGGCGAGGGAGGGATTCCACCCGTCTTTTTCCTTCACAGCCTCTTCCAAGACAAACACCCAGGTCTGATGTCTGAACTCCCTTCTCAGTTCTCGAAGCTCGCTTAATTCGATGCTAGAGGGTTCCTTCCTTCCTTCACCAACTGCAAATTTCAACGCCATGTACCCCAGAGCTCGTTGCTTCCCAACATTTCAATCTCGAAAAACGTAAAAAAAGGAAACAAGACTCCTCCCGCTGTCAGGTACCCTATAGAAGGAACAGGAAATTAACCTTCAAAAGAAAGCATGAACTGAGTCACTTGCAATCCTCTTCCTGCACGGAAATGGGATCACCAGGCAACGACAGTCTCTGCACTCCACCCGGTCATACATGTATAATCCGTTACTGGGTATGGGTCGTTTTGTCAACAGTCATGATTCTCAGATTTTTCTTCATTTTTTGGCTTGATAACGCCCAGCCCAGCCTCTCCCTCCTCCTCCTCCTCCCCCCCCCCCCCCCCCCCTCCCCCTCCCCTTCCCCTTCCCCAATCTCGGGGAAAAAGAAACCGTGGGGTGTCCCCCCCGGGGGGGTTTTGTGGCCGGCGCAAAAAAAAAAAAAAAGGGGGGGGGAGAACCCAAGCTTTTTTTGGGGGGGGGGGGGGGGAACGAAAGCTGTTTTTGATGGGATAAAGCTGAACATCAACAAGCAATAAACACTACGATAAGGAAGAAACTAGAAAAAGAAGAGGGAGAAAACTCGCACACCAATGGCCGTAGACATTGACTGAACCCCCCATTTGCTTTTATACCACCCTTCAATTTTTGTCCAATCCACACGCATCCCAGGGTCCACCCACGTCCCAGGTTCCAAACAATAACCCAGGCGTTCAAAGGGGCTCATTCATAAGAGATGGAGCTCTTCGCAGTCAGCCCTTCTTCGAGCTGCATGTCGGTGCGATGGTGCTTGGGCGGCCTCTTGCGTAGTTTGTTCGGTGATCGCGAAACAGACGAGGAGAAGCTGACGCGGAGCTTCAGTCACCACGCGTTGCGGTCCCAGTTGGGATCTGTCCCAAAATCACGTCAGTTCATGCCTTCTACGCCTCGATATCGTTGCAATCCACCCCGATAGCCAAGCGCAGCATCACCAAAGACTGTGCGTAGATAATCACAAGCCAGAAAGCCAGCCCTTACCTTGAACAAAAGCGGCCAAGACCTTGCTGCCCGTCTGCAGAAGCGGGTGTCCGACGACGATGCGCAAGAACTTTTCGAGGCCGGCGCGGCGGCCCTCGATGACGTCGTCGCTGAAGCGGTTCGTAAACACCTTGCCGGGCAAGGGCGGGATGGTGACGCGGGCGCTCTCGCGCTCGAGAATGTCGCGGAAGTACTCAAAGTCGGAGTAGCGGCGGCGCACGCTCGAGGCGCGGAGCTTGAAGGCGGGGATGTTGGTGCGGCAGACAATCTCGTAGTCGGTGTACATGCTGCGGCCCATGCCGTGGGTTCTGGGGTTGCGGACCTAGAGGGGAAAGGAGGTTTGTTAGATTGTGTGAACTAGATCCCTTGCTTCTGGGCGCATGCGACAATGGCCGGGCAGGCGAGCCGTGGGGAGGGTGAATAGAGAGCATTGGAGAGGGATTATCGTGACAGGCTAGAGAGGACCGGGGGTTGCGCTGCAGCTGTGGAAAGACTGCTGGACGTTTCTCACCTCGATCTCGAGAAAGTTCTCCGGCGGGCCGTAAATTTCGTCAAAAGACTGTTGTCGGTTATCCGGCATTGCCTGCATGATGGGCCGGTGAAAGCGCGGCGAGGCCTGTGATCCGGTCGGGGAGGTGGGAGAAGTGGGCTCAGCGCTGGGAGCGCGAGCGGCGTTCTGGCTTCCGGAATCCGTTTTGGCGGCTTTGTCCTCGGTGGGAAGAGGGGAGTTGCGGTCGGCGAGGCGGCTGTTTGTTTCTCACGTTCTTTCGCGCGAGGGATGGGCGGGGGAGAGGGCGTGGAGACTGTCGTCGAGGTACGGTATGCGCAAGCGCGATATCGGGTTCGGTGGAAACGGCTGCTCTCTTCTGTGCTGACTGCTGTTCCGGGATACCCTGCTCCTTCTCTTTCCTGTAGCTATTGTCTGCTACGAACCGGTGAGACTTGTCGTGTGACTGGGACCTTTGTTCCGAGGCGAGGCGATGTGAGGTGAAGTTGGGTTGTTCGTTGTGGGGAAAAATGTCGAGGTGGGAGGTGGGGGAATCAAGGCGGGTGCGAAGTGCGGCCGATTACGACAAAAATGGGTGGCAGCAATCAAGCAGTGTGCGGCGTGGTTTACCTTGGTCCTTGGGTGCCTGTCACCTTACTGTAGCTGGTGGAATTGCGGGGGAGCAATATGACGAACGCCAGTCCCGGCCGCTGCCGCAATAGACCGGTTTGCTTGATTATTGGGAGGAGGAGGCTGAGCCGATGCACCGTCTGAGGGTACGAGGTGGGGGGCACTTCCTCGTAACTGTGAGCGGTACGGACAGCGGTACGGGGTAGCGCTGCCCAATTGAGCAGGTGGGGGTGCCTTGTGGACCGGGAGGTATTTCTGGAGTTCCCAAGTGCACAGCAAGTAAGGGTAAGTAACTACTCAGTTATACACACCACTTTCACTTCGATTGAACGAGTCTGGGTGTGTAGCAAGGAAAGTAAAACTGGACTGTTGGTTCAATGGTCTTCCTTTCTTTCCTCGCATTTTATAAGTTTCACAGGACTCCCTGGGTTCCAACCAAATCTCAAGCTGCTGTTGGAATCAAGGTTGGATTCGCGTTGCTAAAATAGATATCTTTTACCCCATTCAGCAGAACCCCAACTTTTCGGAACTACCTTTCTTTCTGCAGATCGCCCTCGTTGTATCTTAGCCTCGTGTGCCATGTGCGTCCACTCCTCGATGCTAGCATACAAATACATTCATTGACCACCAGCAGGTGCAGTGTGTATGTTGGACCACTGCTAAGGCACCCTGCTCACGTCTCGCGGCCAGTGGGCCTCGACCATTCCAGTCTTCCGGCGTCGGGATCACACTGCTCGCCGCAGCAGACGCCATAGACCGGTGGTAAATGGGTAGGATGATGCTGGGGCGACATGAGTCCTCTGAAAATAAGCAACCAGTAAACGCCGAGTTCTCACCTCCAAGCCAATCCTCTATTCGTGTTTGTACACTGAATCCGCCACGTTCCCGGAGCCTGGTTCTGACAGCTTCAGCTTCAGTAACCTCCTCCAGCCGAAGGAGTTCACGCCGTCATTTCATGTCCGAAATGTTCACGACCTCAGACTTCGGCATCTGAGACGTGCGTCTTGCCCGATCGATCCAGCCATCGTTGGCCCCTACCCGCTCACTTCTTGTCCGCAAATCTCTGGTGAATAGCACGGATCTGCTCCTCGACATTCAGGTTGTGCAGGTGGTTGATGTGAGCCTGGCTCTTGCCATCAGGATTACCATCGAAACTATGAATCGTGGCCTTTTTGCGCCGAGCAGCCTCTTCTTCCGACAGGGGTTGGCCGGTGACGCCGTCAAAGACGTCGCTTCTCTGACTGGCAAGTCGCTTCAAGTTATTTGCGACATCCGCCGTGGACAAGTTGGTCGTGGAGTATCTAGCTTCTGCCTTTGCCTTTTGGTCCTTCCATTGAGGGTCCAGCAGTTCAACTACAGAAACTGTTAGCAATATTCAACTTTCATTCTGCAAGGCGGCTGTCAGGCTTACTCCTCATATGATCCTGCAGCTCATCCATGGGAATTTGCTGCTTGCAGTTCGGGCATAGCGCCATCTGGACACTCTGTTTGTTGGCCGCTCGTTGGAGTGCGCGGGGCACGTAGTTCTCTTTAATCTTCATCGGAGCAGTTCCGCCACGAGCTTCAGCGCGTGCTTGTTGTTCCCGGGCACGTGCCTCTGTCCTCTCCTGGATCCTCCGCTCTTCCTCCTCCTCTTCTGCTGATCGTCGCGGTGTGCCGTCTGGATATCCTTGGAAGCCTACTGGGGCTTGCGCCTGGAATTGCTGCTGCTGCTGCTGCTGCTGCTGAGGCGCATAGCCAGTGTGAACTGGTAACGTCTGAGAGGTCTGGGGGTAGGCGTTGTACGAGGTTTCCTCATCGGGCATGGCCTCCTCAATGCGAAGATTGGTTAATGATGCCTTGTTCCTCTCCTCAAGGGAAGCGTATTGCAGTTCGGAAAGATTCGTCGGAGGCGGCAGGTTCGCGGACTCGTCGGCATCTGTGAAGACAATAGTCTCGACAACCACAAAGTCGTTCCAGTCGATCCGGGCAAACTCAAGCTTCTTCTTCTCATCTTCCTCCTCTTTCTTTACCTTCTCAACTTCCTGGAACTTTGAGTACTCGGCACGTTGCTTCGCGCGGCTCAGAACATGGTACTTGTCGTCGATGTTTTGCTGGATATGGTTGATCCTCTCTTGCTCAATCTTGCCGCCTTCGCCACCCAAGCCGCTGGCTCTCAATAACGCTGTGTACTGGTCGACCTGATGTTGGAAAAAGTTGTGGAACGTGTGGTTCGGAATGAGGAATTGGAACTGGGGGTTTCCGGCCTCGCGTTGGGCAAGCTGGGTCATAAACTGGCGACCATTCTTCGCGACAAATAGGGCGGTCAATCGGATGACCTCGAGATCCTTCTGATTGATGCGCGGCATGCGGGCCGAGAACTGGAAATCGGGAGGCTTGGGCGGGCCTTGGGGCTTCTGCTCGACGGGTGTTGCTGCTTCGTTGGCGCGTCCTGCTGCGATGGCGGTGCCGCGGCCGGCCTTGATCTCATCAAGGCGCCACTGATAGAATGCATGGTATGCGTCGGTATTGTTAAGGAAACTGAATTTGGGGTTGGAGCGCTCCTTTTCGCGAATTCTGTCCTCAAAGATGAGACCGTTTCGCGCAACGTAACCTGCCGTCTTTTCGAGAACATTACGAATCTCGCGAGGCGGCAGAACAACACCGGTAGGAGGCTTGAGTTCGTCCAACACGGCGGCGGCGTCGCCGTTGGTCGCAGTCGAGGCCATGTTGTGTGAGGAGGGCGCTCGCAGTTCGGAATGATGTCGTCAGGAGGCGGCGCGTTGGGTGGAAGTCGAAACGAAGGCAAAGCTCACCAGCCGCGTTCGTTAACTTTTTTCGGAGGTTCCCAGGCAACCTCGACGCCGAACCGGCTGGCAAGTATCTTAGTCAGCCGATTTTTGGGAGGACGCGGTGCACGGGCCATACTGGTTTCCACCTGCATATTCGTCGCATTTGGCCATCTTGGGTCCTGTGAACAACCTCAGGTGGCAGGTGGTTCTCCATGACACCTATCTTACCTTCATAGTGAACAATGTTGCTCATTATCATCACCAAGGCCCATGGCGTGGCGGGGAATGTCCTCGTTTGAATTGCCCCGCTCCCATGGGTCACGAGTTCGAGCCTCGTGAAAAATCGCTAGTATCGTTATAGGTTACAACTGAGGAATAGTACGTAACAATGATCTAGTGATTTTCGTAGGCTCCCCGTGAGGGGGGCTGAGCTTTTGCATCTTTCTTCCAATGAATGATGGATGATGATATCTTTTGGTCTAGACTCTTCTTATCGATGTGGAAGTAAGTAGGTAAGTCTGTTGGTCCTCGGAGTGCCGTCAAGCTTCTCTCACTTACACCACGGCAGTGCGTTAACCACTTCTTCCGAATCTCCGGCCTTTCAAGAGTTTGGTTGACATCTTTTGCAGGAACCAACACCGATGGTCTTGAGTAGGTTCTGAGCCAATCATGATTTCTGCTTCTAGGAGTTGTCTCAAAGCGGGAAGCAAGGGATTGTCATCAGAGGCATATGTCTAAGAATGAAGGGATGCCGTTGAAGCTGCATTCCGATATCACAAATTCCACCTGCTCACATACCTTGGCGAGGCATTGAACAGCCACTCAACGCGTGCCACTCGCTCTCCAGCCCTTTGAGGCTCGAGCAAGGTGGCTTTATGATGTCTCGAGGCTGGCCAGTTATTCACCAGAGGCAGAAAGGCTAGTTGGTGGCCATGGCGATGTTTTCATCGCGTTCTGCATATGGGGGCTAAAATCGATGTCGAAACCTCCATATGCGGTGCGTGACACTGCTGCAATGGAAATAGATTGTGGGGCCATTTGGTGCAGTTGAGAAGGATAGGCCTAGGTGAAGTTGTGTAAGGTAGAGTTGCCTTACGTACGCCGTCTCTTTTTCAGCCGCATTGTACCGGTGCACAGGCCAGCGTCCATCAATAGTGGGCATGGAGAGCATGGATGGGGTCCATCGCGCCAGTGCGTCTACGCCTAGGCGGATGAAAAGCTGAACTCTGTCAGTACCTAGTTGGGATAGGTACCTTAGGTATTTGAGGCCGGTCGCAGAAAGAACAATGGGCAGCCACAGCACGTCTCCCGCCGTCTACATTTGGCGCTAGAGGAGCACGGGTACGCGGCCGGAGCTAAGATAACGCAGCTCCAAAGCAGGTACTCCAAGACATTGGACGGGCTAAAATTTATTTTATCTCCAAGGTACGTTTATGGATAGCTCTCTCGTGTTAAGGACACTTGTCCAACATCAACCGTGTCTTCTTGTACGTTAGATCGAGGACAAGATTAATGTAGAGTATTGCGCTCTGACGGTTATGTGGGAGGAACATCTAGACAATACCTTACCGTGTAGGTATGAGTAGTTGGGGTCCAGGGCTTTGCTACCACCTCACATGCTGATTGACAATCAATCGGTACCACCGTGAAGCGCGTAAAGTGCTTCTTACCTCAGATTGGCAAACTTCCAAAGGTAACCCCCGGCGCATCGGTGGGGTGTAGGGTGGTCCAAATATACGCGTCCACAGGTCTCCCCCTTACCCGAGCTTTCTAGGGATCACGTTCACTGTCAATTCGAGCAGCACGTCGGTGTACCTCACGGACTACTTTGACCACTGACATGATTCTATTCCTTTTATAAGTGAGATGGTAGTGTAATGGAGGTAGTGAGCGCCCGAGAGAGAAGCGTCTGCCCTGCTTGTCCGCACGTCTACTCCGTACTGAGTGCCCGTACTATCTACTGTCTAAGGGGTCGACCCAGCCGTAGGGAATCGTGGGAAGGGGGGCGTGGATGGACTCAAGGGGGAGGGGGATCACTGGATGGAGCCAGGAAGGTCCCAGGCAGGCCCTAGCTTCAACCAATTGCTGGCTGTCAAACCACATGGGATGAGGCCACTTAAGCTACAACTCCGACCCTGACCCCCTTATCCTCCCTTCCAGCCTGGCCTCCCCCCCAGCTGTCATCAGCTTCCGCGGTGTAAACTTTCCGCCAGGCAGTGAACCCAGATTCTACCTCAACAGTTACTTCGTTTCTCTACGGATACCTGCCCCTGCTCCCTTTTTCTTCCATCTACCTTACTCCAACCAGGAAGAAAAAGCATCCTCCTTTTTTTTTCTTCTTGTTCCATTGAGGGCATTCTTCTACTGAGCCCGTCATTCACCTTTGCTAAATGACGGCCTTTTAATCCACCTCTTCCCTTCTCGACTTTCGTTGAACCTTTTCCCACTTCCCTGCTACTCGATCGACGCGAGAAAACCTCGCCTACCATTCTCACCTTGCTAGGTGCTGACGACCGCTCTCCGCCTTCGTCGTCCACGTCGCCCGCTACCAAGTCGTAGCTGCCGTCGACGTTGAGAGTGGACGACATTTGCGCCCGCCCCGAATAGTCCGACCCTCCCCCCGCGAATCGATACTCCTTCTCTGCGAACATGGCTGCCACCAAGCCAGTTCGCTCTCCGAGCCCCAAGCTCGAGAAGCAGGCCAACGGTGTCAACGGCATCAATGGCAACGGCAATGGCCATAGCAAACTCCCCGTCAAGCGCGAGTCGAGCTACAAGTCCGACGGTGTTGAGGACAACGATGTCTTCCTCCTGCCTGTTTCCGACTACCAGATCATGTTTGGCTTGACCATCCTCGCCGCCATCGTTCGCCTGTTCCGAATCTACCAACCCACCAGTGTCGTCTTTGACGAGGTCCAGTAAGCACACATATACCCCCTTGCCTCCCTTTCCGCGCGCATTGTTGCTGACGCCTTCGCTCTACAGTTTCGGTGGCTTCGCTTCGAAATACATCAAGGGCAAATTCTTCATGGATGTCCACCCTCCTCTGGCCAAGATGCTCATCGCTCTCACCGGTTGGTTGGCTGGTTTCAACGGCGACTTCGACTTCAAGGACATTGGCAAGGATTACCTTGAGCCCGGCGTTCCCTACGTCGCCATGCGCATGTTCCCGGCCATTTGCGGTATCCTGCTCGCCCCTCTCATGTTTCTGACTCTCAAGACCACCGGATGCCGCACCACTACGGCTCTGATGGGCTCCAGTCTGATCATCTTCGGTAAGTGCAAAGTGCCTCCTCACGCATATACGAATCACTGACCAACACTCCTTCCAGAGAACGGCCTTCTTACCCAAGCTCGTCTCATTCTCCTCGACTCTCCTCTCATGGTCGCAACCGCCTTTACCGCCCTCTCCTTCCAGTCTTTCACGAACCAGCATGAGCAGGGACCCGAGAAAGCTTTCCAGTTGAGCTGGTGGTTCTGGCTCCTGATGACTGGCCTGGGTCTGGGTACCACCGTCAGCATCAAATGGGTTGGTCTATTCACCATTGCCTGGGTTGGAAGCTTGACCCTCGTCCAGCTTTGGGTTCTCCTTGGAGACACCAAGAACGTTACACCGCGCATCTGGGCCAAGCACTTCATGGCTCGCGCCTTCGCCCTCGTCATCATCCCCGTCGGCTTCTACATGGCCATGTTTGCCATTCACTTCCTTTGCCTGGTCAACCCTGGTGACGGCGACGGCTTCATGAGCTCAGAGTTCCAGTCTACTCTCAACTCCAAGGGCATGCAAGATGTGGCCGCCGACGTCGCTTTCGGTAGCCGTGTCAGCATCAGACACGCCAACACACAGGGCGGCTACCTGCACTCCCATCCCCTCATGTACCCCACCGGTAGCAAGCAGCAGCAGATCACTCTCTACCCCCACAAGGATGAGAATAACCTTTGGCTCCTCGAGAACCAGACCCAGCCTCTTGGAATCAACGGCGAGCAGATCAACGGAACTCAAGCCTGGGACAACCTCCCCGAGCCTGTCTTTATCAAGGATGGCGATGTCGTTCGCCTTTACCACACTCCCACATTCCGTCGTCTTCACTCCCACGACGTCAGACCCCCTGTGACGGAGGCTGATTGGCAGAACGAGGTGTCCGCTTACGGCTACGAGGGCTTCGAGGGTGACGCCAACGACTTGTTCAAGATTGAGATTATCAAAAAGCAGTCCCTCAGCGCCGCTTCCAAGGAGCGTCTTCGCACTATCGAGACCAAGTTCAGATTGGTTCACATCATGACTGGCTGTGTACTCTTCTCCCACAAGGTCAAGCTCCCTGAGTGGGCCTCTGAGCAACAGGAGGTCACTTGCGCAAAGGGAGGTACCCTTCCCAATAGCTTGTGGTATGTCGAGTACAACGAGCACCCGCAACTCACCGGCGACAATGTCGAGAAGGTCAACTACCGTCACCCTGGCTTCTTTGGCAAGTTCTGGGAGCTTCAAAAGGTCATGTGGAAGACCAACGCCGGCTTGGTCGAGTCTCACGCCTGGGACTCGCGTCCTGACTCGTGGCCCTTCCTCAAGCGCGGTATCAACTTCTGGGGCAAGGATCACCGCCAGATCTACCTGATGGGCAACCCCATCGTGTGGTGGAGCTCTACCCTTGCTGTCGTTATCTACGTTCTCTTCAAGGGCATCGCGACTCTCCGCTGGCAGCGCAGCTGCAACGACTACTCCAACACCACGTTCAAGCGATTCGACTACGAGATCGGCACTGCGGTTCTGGGTTGGGCTTTCCACTACTTCCCGTTCTACCTCATGGACCGTCAGCTGTTCCTTCACCACTACTTCCCCGCCCTCTACTTCGCAGTCATGGCATTCTGCTCCATCTTTGACTTCGCCACCGCTCGAGTCTCGCTCGCTGGTATCCGCAAGAACCCTGCCATCAACCGCGTCAGCGCTGTTGCCTTCTTGGCGCTCACGATCGTCGCTTTCGTGCTCTTCTCTCCTTTGGCTTATGGTAACGCCTGGACCAAGTCTGAGTGCAGCCGGCTCAAGGTTGTTGGCACTTGGGATTTCGACTGCAACAACTTCTTTGACGACGTAAGTAACACTACTGCTTTCATTCCGAGTAGAGGGGTACCGGATAGGGGGTTGTAAGAGCCAGTGATGAGATGAGACAAATCTTGGCTCAGGCGGGATCGATGTTGAGAAACGGTTGATAGCCAATTGAAACGAGATTTGTCAAAGCATCTTTGGTAGGGCTTGTGAATCTGATGGAATGAGGCTAACATCACGTTCTGGCATTACAGTACTCTCAATACACTGAGCTCCTCACTCGCACTTCCGCTGCTGTTGGAGCCACGCCGACGCCTATCAAATCTGAGGCTCCCGCCGCCCCTGTAGGTGGTCAAGTCGGTCAGATTCCCATTGGCGAGGCTCAGAAGGAGCAGGCTGAGCCGGCCGTCTCGGGAGCCCCTGGACAGAAGGTTCTGTCCCGCGAAGAGAAGGTTGAGTACCGGGACCAGGACGGCAACCTACTCGACGAGGCGCAGGTGAAGGCGTTGGAGGGCAAGGTCGAGTTCAAGACGAAGTACGAGACGCGGACACGCGTCGTTGACGCAAGTGGAAACGAGGTGCAGATGCCCGAGGGCGGTTTGCCCCAAGAGCAGAACGTCGCTCCTCCTCACCCTGACGTTCAGGGCGTCGACCAAGAGACCAAATCCAAGGCCGACGACTCAGCCGCGGCGCCCAAGGTCGCCGAGAGCGTCCAGGGCCAGAGGGAGGCCGAGCAGAAGAAGGCCAAGCCCGCAAGTGATGGCGGCAAGGAGGCTACTGCTCAGGAGGAGCTCTGAACTCTAAACTTGAAGAAAAAGAAGGTGATGAAAAAAATTCGGGGCTGGACTGTAATGGCCTGATGAGAGGGGAAAGTTTGATCAAATTCATCTTTTGATCTCACGGATTTTCTCGCTCTCTGCGTCGCAATTCGCCCCGTTGTATACCAGCCGTGAATGGGAGCGGACAAGACGGGATGGTGGAAATGGGGGTCGGCCACAAAACGCCGAAGCTTTTTTTTTTTTTTTTTTTCCATTTGTTAATGTAAGATTCCAAAAAGAAATGACATGTCCAATAAATGCTGCTCCTAGGTGATTTGCCAAAGATACTCACCCGGAACCTTAATGTGTCTCTGGTATCTCGACGATGGAGCCTACCTCGGTCACAGCCACTGGAAACTGAGTTGGAATAAGATGCGTCTTATCCAACGGTAGTCGTTATACCTTTCACCATAGGAATGAAAAGGCTCTCTCACAGTTCAAGTTGCAATGCAGATAGACAGGTTTTGAAGGTTCATCCAATGCTCGAGGCATCATCATCTTTGGCATTAATAAGAAGGCATTACGATGCAGTAACCTTGTATCTGTGATCCCCCCTCCCATCCCCCTTTGTTCCTGTTGTTTATCTAGCAACTTTGCCTGCTTTGATCCAGCCTTCTTCTCCTGCTCCCATGACGGCAACTGTTTGCTTGTCCTCCCTTTTTTCGGAATGGGACACAGTTTTTGCTCTCCAAAACGCCAATGCCCCCTTCCTAAATGGATGCCCAGAACGATGGAAAAAAAAGGAAAAAAAGAAATAGGTGAATTTTGCACCCTCTGTCCATCCTATTATCACGTTTCCGTGAATTCGCTCTGCCTCTTCCTTGACTTCCCCCATGTTGTTCTCCCGTTTGGTCTTCATTATGAGCCCCGGCATTTCTGCAATGGTGGCGTAGGGTGTAATTAATACAGTATCGAAGATTAAGTGTATGTGGTGCGTATCAGAAATCGGGGATCGATCGTTACGATAAGTCGCTCATGATTATGCTGTGGCTTCGACCTTTTCCTCGTTCGTCGCAACGATAATTTGCTGCTCCTCTTGGATGGGAATATTGATAGACAGTCGTTTCTCGCCGTCCTTCTCTGCAATAGAGCCCGTCTCTGGCGAAGACGACAGTGTTGAGTTTCGATTACTCGGGCAAGGCGTCTCTGGTCTTGCTAATGACTCCTCGGCATCCAGCTGGCTGGCCGTCTCCTCGAGGGGAGTGGCAAAGGGAGTAGCGTCATCATTGATGTTCTCCGAAGGCGTCACTGCCACCTCTGGTCCAATGTCTCTAGACTCGCTATCATGGCTAGTCCGAGGGCTCTTCTCCAGGGGTAGTGAGTGATGATGACTGGCCGGGACGACGCCACCACCGATTCGGGACCAAAACATCTGTTCCCGCAGGCGAACGCTTTCCTCCCAGGCAGCCTTCTCTGCGTCTTCGTCCTCCGCTCGCCAGTGCCCGTCTTTTACGATACGCAAAAAGTTGAGGAAATCGCACGTTGATCTCACACGACCTAAGCAATATTTGCAAAGAGGGTATCTCTGAGCTGATTCAGACTCGCTGGTTCGGAAACGGTATGTTCGCAGGTGCTCTTCATCCTTCCGTGCGTCGCCACACAGGGAACAGGGGTAGAACTGCGGCTTGACAATTGAGGCAAAGGGCGCATTGGCAGGAATTGGCTCCACCACGATTGAGCCATCGCTCATGGCATTCAAAACGCTGCGACGCGCAAGCCAGGACAGGCCCGGGGCGATATCCAGTCGGAGTGTCGGCTCAACATCCTCTGCCAGGACACGCTTGAAAAACTTGGTTTCCTTGAGAGCCGGCGGGGGCGGGCCCACGTTGGCTGAGGCCGTGCTTGAGACAGAAGCTGGGGTATTCGGGGTCTGCGGCGATGACGTAGCCGGAGTCCCAGCCGTGGATAGGGAAGCAGTTGATGCATTGGAAGGGTGAGCGCTTGAGGTGCTGCCGCCCATGCCGAGACCCAACCCACTCAGACCGTTATATGAGCCAGACGAAACACGGCTACCAGCGCGATTCCTGGACAGCTTTGTAAGGCTAAGAAAGTCCTCGTAAGCTCCCAGATCAGTCCTAAGAACTGGCTGAATGAGATGCGTCAAGCTAGTAGGGTACGTCGGCGAAGACGGATCCAAGAGAGGCGAAGCGACGAGGCCTTCTGAGCGATCATCATCTTTCGTGATATCGGGTTTACTAAAGCCGGGAGAGGAGGGAGCTGTGCCGGTTGTAGCATCATCTCTTTCGAGCATCATCTGCTCCATGACGTGCTTTAGGTCTGCTAGTTGCTGTTGTTGAGAGGTCAGCAAGGCCTCCATATCGCCAAGCTGAGATCTCAGATTGTCGTTCTTTCGTTGGATGGCCTCCTGCTCCACCCTCGCCTCCTCTTTCGCAGTAATGACCATGTTGTTGGCCTCCTCGAACAAAGCCGTGGAAAGACTCTCCAACTCTTGTTCAATCCTCTTTTGCTCCTTCTCAGCGTCCTCTCGGAGTTTCTTCTCTTGGTTCACACGGAGCATGATGGTCTTCTTTTCTTCCTCTGCGGTCTTGCGACGAATCCAAATATCGCCCGCAAGCATCTCTCTTTGAGATTCGTTCTGTTCTTCTAAATGCTTGATTTTCTCGCGTGCTCTTTCCAACTCTTGTCTTGTGGCGGATAATGTGTCGTCGAGGGTTGTCTGGTGGTTGATGGCGTTTATTAATTTGGCGCTCAGGGTTGCGACTTCGTCATTCAGCTCGGGATGCTGAGCAGCATCGGCTTCACTAGCGGGACTCATAGCCCGGCTGCGGGGGTCAGGTAGCGTACTCAGCTCGCCGTCATCGTCTGGAGGTGTCACTGTTGTCGTGGGTCGAAGTGTCGGCGAGGATGCTACTGAGGAAGACATGATGGGCATGTCGACAACGGAAGGTGCTTGACTCGTCGTTTTCGTGGCTCGGGGGCTTGGTGACGGAGATCGAGCTATTGAAGAGAGAGATCGAAAATGGCCAAAAGGTCTTCCACCGGGTTGAGGGCTGGTATGTTGTGCCCAGCCAGCGACGGCGATAAAGCTGTGCCACACAAGATTAGTTACAGCCATTTGACGGCGCTGAGTGCAAAGTGCAAGCCGGTGCTGATCGCGACTTTCTCGAGCTGACCGGGCAGAGACAAGAGAAAGAACACGAGAGGCATGGCCCGGTTATTGAAGGATGAGAGACATACGAATCCATTCCCTCTGAATTTGCCAGCCCGCTTGGGACGAGAGACAGAAGCTACCAAGTATGTACTTGGGTAATTGGGGTTGTTGGATGGTGAGACAATGCGTTGGCAAGAGCTGGCACCACCTTAGATGAGATGGGTCTAACAGCAGGCGCGAGGCGTATGACAAGCAGCAAGCGACTGGCAGGCGGAATGCACGGTAGCCAATGCCGATTGATTGGTGCTAGCAATCAAACTGGGGCCGAAGTGGAAGGGCCGGAATGGGGGCGTTGGCCTTTAGATATCGCAAGAGACCATGGCGGTGCGAGCTATGGAGGTTGAGATGCGGATTCTCCTCTCTGGTTATGTGCAAAGATGGCGTGTGGGTGTGTATCTATGTGAGGATGGGTCGGGATTAGGCGTGGTCGGTGAGGCAGTTCGTGATCGTGAGAGATTGGCGGACGAGGCGGGTCACTGTAGGTTGTAGTAAGTAGTAGGAAAGGTGAGGGGGTTGTTGGGATAGTTAGGAATAGGAAGGAAGAGGAGAAGAAGAGGCGAGGTGACAGGTCGAAGCCGAGCAGCGGAGCAGCCTTGGACTTTGAGTGTTTTCGGCGTGGTTGGCAGGAGCCGAATAAGCAGGCGGGAAGTAAGGTGGTAAGGTAGCAGTGGTGGCAGAGCAAAAGAGCCCAGGCGGCGGCGGCAAAGTGAAAAGAGCACCAGCCAGCGAGAGAGAATAGGATGAGAGAAAGACTGGGGACCCGAGAGGCCATGACCAGTGACAGGGACCAGGACTGGAACTGGGCGGGTGACATGGGTGGTATTGGACGGGTCGAGCGTGAGGAGCACGGCGTGGACGGTGGTGAGCAGCGCGCGACAGGGACCAGATGTCGAACTTGCGCTTGCCAACTTCTATTGTGGGTGGCAGGTGCGGAGCGCAGACCAGACTTCACCCGGACAGGCAGGCAGGCACTGGCCAGCAGCGTCAGTCGGTCCTGCCACAAGACGGGAGACGGGCACGACGGGCAAGAGAGAGAGAGAGAGAAAGAACCTCCAGCGCCTTCCCAGTGCCTCCTTGGGACTGGACCGGGCGGGGCGGGACCGGACTGGACAGGCGTGGGATCGTGGTTGTGGATGCATCGAATAGCAAGGAGGGTGTGGGTCTGCGCAAGAGCAGGGGTGGGGGCGGTGCAATCGCTGGGACTGGGACGGGCCCGAAAGGGTTCTAGGTTAAAGTACCTGCAGTCTCGATGCTCACTCACCTCAGCTTTCATTACAGCGGTTATTCTCAAATGCGGTCATGTCGTTTACTCATGTTGTTTTGACAAGTATGTAAGCTAAAGGTTTGCAGTGTTTGCCCTGTCGTGCAGCCCAAACTGCATTTTGTCTCAAGCTCCTTCACGTAGGTGCCTTGATAGTATTGATCTTACTCAGCTCCAGATGTTCCCCTCACCAGCCATCCGTCATTGATACACCACACTAATACTCCGTACTCGGTAGACATAAGCAAGTTGTGCACGAGCAGGGGTTAGGAGGTCGGCCATGAGGTAGCGGCCTGGTGGCAGGTGAGCTAGCCGAGTGTGACGACGTGACGACAACGAGACAGAAGCGATTGACATGATGGACACGATTGAATACCACTTCCACACTTCGTACAGCTGCACATGTCTTCCCGTCCCATCCCATTCCATCCCGTCGCGTGTTCAACACCGGGGCTGTCGGTCGGTCGGTCGGTCTTTCGGTACAGAAGACGCTAAGGCAAGACAGAAAGCTGCAAATGATCTCGCGGTGGGGAACTGGGGCCATCGGTTTGGTCGGGAGCACCTGGTCACAATGTTCAAGACAAGTTCGCCATTCAACTGTCATTGTGGACCTTGCTTTTTTGGCCGTTAGCTAGCCTTGGACATGACACTCACGATTCTCGCATCTTTTTCGCACGTCTTGCACCGGGGGCCGGTCAGTTGCCAATGTGGGCAGACAGACCTTGGCCGCTGGAGATGACGACCACCTTTTCAAAGTAGTGATTCGCTTTCGCCCCCTTTGCGCGCTTTCTCCCACGGGCCAAGCTCTCTCAATCCCGTCACAGCCACAACTCAATTAAAAAAAAACCACCCAGCTCCGTCATTACACCTCTAGTCCCTGATTTCCATCGGCGCTGCTGCCGACAGGCCCGCACGTCCAACACTTACGCAGCAAGGTAGTTCGTACCGATGCGATGCGAGCTGAGCTAGATCACACACTCGTCACTGACTATTGGATCTACTACACGGCATGCGACGATCAAAAAGCGATTTAAGGCGCGGGCGCGCGCATGAATCGGAAGACGATTTCAAATGGCGTTGTGTGCGAGTGCGAGACTGGCTTTTTGTTCCCCCTCTAAACCAAACACCCAGGAAAAAACAACTCCTAATTTGAGAAAACAGAAAGCAAGTCTACCAATCAGCGAGTCTGTGGTAGTGAGTTATGGCAATGAGATGAAAACGTCTCAAGTTCCTCCCGCAAGTAATCCAATTTAATTCACCTCGGGTTTACTTCAATTCGGCCAAATTCCTCAGCGCATTCCCCTTCGCTCCCTCTCTCGCTGCCCGCCTTATGCAAACGACGGGAGTGATGGGAACCTTGGTAGGCACTTTCATTACCTAGGTACCTCCCACCACTTGAGTTCAATGATTGTTGTAGCACGTGGTTTCCCCTAGCACGTGGTTTTTCGTTCCCAAAGGTACCTGCCTCACTTCTAGGTACTTCCTCTTCGTCTTCCCGCTGTGCCGAGTGGCTGCAGCTTTTGGCAGCAGCGAAGAGCAGAGACAAGAAAGAAGGCAAAAAAAGGGAAAGAGCACGGACGCTGGGCTGGTCTCAGCTGGGCAGGTATCTTCAAGTGGTCAAAGTTATGAACGCCTGTCGTTTATACGGCTACTCTTTCCCGGTGTTTATGCATGGATTGTCGATTGTCCATCTTATGTGTCTTAGTCAGCCGCCAGAATCCCTCCCTCCCAGTAGGTAAGGATCCCACGTTCCTTTCCATTTCGTTTCCGCGGACCACAGAGACCCAGAGTTTCCAGAATCGCGAGAGCCAAGACTCAAAGAAAAGGTGAACCTGATCCTCCCGCCGTCTCCCAGAGTCCCTCCACCCAGAACCCAGGGCTCAACAGCCTCAAGGTTCTTCAACTCCCTACCCTTTTGCATTTACCTGCCGCTCGCCTGCACATGCAAACGTTGGCCCCACCGAATTGAATCCTCGCTTTATTACTTCGGTACGCCGCACTAGGCACAGCCCGTTCAAACGGACCCCGAACCTGACGCGCACGCCTTGCTCCTGTACAAGTTGGAACACGACACGGGTCACCCCAGCCAACATCGTGTCCGCTGATCTCAACTCATATTTTACGAATGTCGTCTATCCGTATCTCCATCCCTTACGAGACCCCGGTCTACACTAAAATACCCTCCAAAGCTGATTAGTCGCATTTTGGCACTATTTCTCTGTATCGGCTCGCCCCTAACTACACTAGGTAAGCATCCCTGATACCTGAGATCTATCGTTGAGCCTCCGAGGATACGGATACAGACTACCTTACGTACGGTCTATGCAATCGATACGAGTATCGCACGATCAACAGCCTCCCCATATTCCGTCTATATTTCCTACTCTCGCATATTCTGTCGCCTAAGAAATGCTGCAACATTGGCCCAGCTAGTTTCAGGTCACGAACGATCAGCAAAGACCATTGCACATCCCGTCATCATCTAGTCCTATTCTTAGTTCTACGACTCCCCTATGTCGATTTGATTTTCCTACTTCATACCTCCGAATCAAAGACAACGAGTCAACAAGAGCCACCCCCTAAGTCAGTTCTTGACCGCATCAGGGGCTCGAATTGCATCCGCTCTCGCATATCTGCACTTGCATTTGCATCGGCATCGGTATGAGAGCCCCGGTAGCACCAAGCCCGGGCTCCTGGCATCTCAATCCCTTGGACCCGACTACCACTGTGCCACTTCACCCTGTCACCCCGTGCCCACTTCAACCCTCAAAGTCTGAAGTCTGAAGCATGCTGAAGGGACTGCGGTGTGCTTCAGCTTCACAATGCCTGCGCCCATCTTCATGCTTGTGCGGCGGCATCTACCGAATGGCCTGGTCATTATCCAACTCTACACAATCCAATCCGAGTGCTACCATCAACAGACGAATTGGTGTTCCTTCCAAGCTTCCGGTACAGAGTACGGATACCCTTCACTAACACCGCCGCCGCGGCAAAGCCATGTTCTGGACTATGCAGACCGGGGGGTCCGGCCCCAGGACCCTGGCAATGTTCAATTGTCAGCTGCACGCCGGAATCTCAATCGCTCCGCAAACTTGACTGCCGCCGCCCGTCGCCCTTCCAAACCCGGCGCATTGCTTTTGCGTCTGCACTGACGCGCCTGATCGCCTAATTACCACCATGCTTCCTGGCCACTTTGCCTCCTCGTTGGAAAACTCGTGACTATTGACCTGGACCAAGTCGTCGATACCACCGTTTGCGGCTCTACAGAGATACAATTTCTTTGAGCTTTGTCGACAGCCCCAAAAACCCGGCAGTTGAAGGTCGTTGCGCTCTAAAGGCTGGGCCCTCGTGCCTCTCCGCCTGGCTTGACCAACCTAACGCGTTTGGTCATCGCTCGCCTTGTCTATCGATTTCATCTCCGCCATCCGTTACACTCTGTTCAGCCTCGTGGACTATCGTCCTCTGCCCTTTGTGACCTAGGACAAACAGAATCCCGGTCTGGACTTGGCCAAGACTGTCGGGCCGCCCGCTATCTCAGCAATCGCTGTCGCTCGCCTCCTCCCGATTCAGCCCATCTTGGCTGATGGTGGTTGGCGTCCGGAGCTTGCCTGGCCCTCCCTCGCCTCCGTGTCCGTGGGCTCTTCCGGGTCTCAGAACGCCCAGCGGCGCCTCTTCACGCCGCCGTTTGCTTCTTCAGACCGTCTGCTTCCAAATTTACCTCGCGACCCAGACCCCGCGAACCAAACGGCCGACGCCTCGCTCTTGACACCTGAACATCAGTGCTTTGCAACCCCTGTGTGTCCGTCCGTTCAGGTCAATCCTCTCTTCGTCCCATCTCCCCCGGATCCCGAATGTGTGTTTCACACGGACGCCTAGTTGGGCTGGCAGCCCCCGTCCCAGCTTATTTCAAGTTCTTCTGGTAGCATTGCTTGTTCTTTACCCATGAGCTTTTCGATGCTGACGCGTCGGATCTGTCTTGCTACGTCGCAAGCAGTATGCTCTCGTCTGATGAGCCTCACATCAAGAAACTACGACGCTGAAAGCTGAACCCCTGAACCTGATTGAACAAGCACTCGCCTCTCCCTGGTCCTCTCAACTTGGCATCTACTATTTTATTGAGATACACATTTCTTTTTGACTTTCGGGAGCTGCGTCGGGTTTTTGCATGTCTCGACCCTTTCTGGCTGTGTCTATCTCTTGCATAGATCCGCACCATTGAAAACCCACAGAGAAGATGTTTCGCCTTTGATTGAGCTGCAGTCGACGATACAACATAGCCTCAGCGTCAAGCGGGCACTGCATATCAAATAACAAAGACGGAGAAGGGGGAAACGTCATCGGGCCGCAGGCTGTAAACATGCACGCACCGGCTTGGGCCGAGAACTGCAGAAGAAGCTCGCCGACTCCCCCGCACATGACACCCCTCTCACCCCCGAAACTGGCTGCCGGGATCAGTCCGTGCTTCGGCCGCGACGACAAACGGCACACGCATAACGTCGTCCCATGTCACGCACCGGCCGCCGACGTCCATCCGCATTTCCGATCTTCTTCTTTGAAACGTAAAACAGACTTTAGGCCGAGAGACGAGGGGGGAAGCAGGCGGCCATATATAGCTCCCCGCGACTTCTCGCGTCTCGCTCTGCACCTATCCGGATTGTGCTGCCAACCAGCGCCCTTCCCGCGGTCTTGCTCCTGCATCGCATGGTTGTTTCACTTGCAGGTTTCCATCTTGAGTGTTTCTCTATATCCCTTCATATAGGCGAAATCTCCCGCGCGGCCCAGGACATATTTCTCCCCGACTAGGACCAAGCTCTGGAGCTTTGCACCACTTACGCAGCACAACAAGCAACTAACTATCAACAGACGAGAACGCTGGTGTGCTCCCTTGAGAAGCTTCTGCAGTTCGCCGAGCATCGATTTAGTATGCAAACGTATGATTAACAGCGCTATCCCGGCGTGCCATTGTTTGGTGTTTTGGCAGCTCGCGACTTTGTGAGGAAAGTCGTGACCGGCACCAAACACTGTTCAGTTCGCAACCCGTCCTAGATACAGTCAATCTGTGCGGCCCGGCTTGGCGCTTGATGGAGAATCATTCGTGGCCTTTCACAGGCGAACGTATATGGATGTCGTCTGCTGCGTTGGATTCTGCCGCGGCTTATGATTTACCGTCTCGCTTTTCTTGATCCCTCTGATATGACGCCCCAGCTCATCACGGGTCTTAGTAAATGAGTTCCATGGCTTCAGCAAAACCACCAGGCCGGTGTTGCCGCTTCATTTATCTGCTGTTCTTCCCTACACCGAAAGTAAAGTCACGATGTTATACGTTTCCTCGGCTTAGAGAACCAAGCCACACCTAGCCAAGTACGGAAGGTAAGGGAGCCCTTGCGCACGAGACCTCAACAGAGTTCGTCTCAACTGTCCAGTTCCCACTCGGCCCATCTTCTCCACACCCCTCCTCGCATTCTCCATCTCTGCCTCTCTTTCTTCAGGGTACTACTCGTTTGGAAAGGGGAAGCAAAGGTTCGAGGTGCCTGCGAAGGGACGTCTATGGGCTGCGCCACGGGAGGGCTTCTTGCGAGGCTTTTTTCCCTTACTCAACGGGTGACTTGGCACGTTTGCGAAGCTTAAAAGTGTTCATGTGGCAGTCTCGCAACCGCCTCATGATCATGTTTGAAAATCCCGTTGTCGGTTTCCGTTAGGATTTTTGTCCTTGGTTTTTTATTTCGTCCTTTTTACTCATCTCTTCCAAGATTTAGACAGTCAGTATTAGGTTTGAACTAGTCGCCGTAGTCCAAAGGGCCCAGGGGACCTATCCAATACACACGATAAACATCCCATTAGACTAAACCGACTGATTCTTCTTTACTCCTCTACTCTAGGCTCAAGGTTACAAACCTTAACTTTACGTACCGGATGGAAAAACATAACACGCGAGGAAACGTGTGTGGCGAGGTTTCGTTTGCTTTGTTGCAGGGGTTCATCTCGGTTTGGGCGAGGCTCCGAGGGAAACCTTGACTCGGCCGACACCGTTGTGCTGCGTGTGCGAGTTCGAGGAAGCAGAGGGAGGTTGGGTATTGTTATTACTTTTCGTCTCATCTTACCGAGCCGAGGCACCTACCCAACTTCAGCATCCATCCCATGGCATTTGCCATGGCATTTGCCATGGCCTTGTTTGATCGCATTTTGTTGTTTGCGGGTTCATATCGGTCAACGGAGAGTAGACTCTCCGAACCTCGGAGGTCTAAAGGCTTCTTTCAATCGGGGATTTCAGCTTCATGTTCGATTCGACGCTGATGATTATCAGTGTTACAGTTGTTATTGATAGTGCCAAAGTGGCCAGGGTAATGCGACGAGACAGCTACCTCGAGGCATAAGCATACCAATGGTAGAGCTAAGTCCGATGATCTACTTGCTTTTTGATACCAGTGTGTTTTAGTTCGTTGCTAGATGGTAACCCTTTGATTTCGTGAATCGGGGTCGGGTAAGATGCATATCTGTTGAAGCATAGATTGTGCCTATCATAATACTCTATTGATTCACTGACTCCTTCAAAAGCCATGTCTTTCTGATAGATTGCGCATAGGCTTAGTGTTTGCTACACTTTGCCACATCGTGTCTTGGAACTGTTGAGTATTCAAAGTCAAGTCGATGCCACGTTGCCTCATTCGACTGCCAGAAACTACACAGAAACGGCACCCAGAGAAGATACCCCAGAACCGAACGCGACGATCTACCCTCCATCAGGGGTGTTCATTGTCACCAAACACTTGAAGGATTCCGTTGCTTTAACTACGGCATCCTAATTGAGGCGGGAAAGACTGCGAGAGGCTCCCCACAACCTCTTTCCTGCCATGACTGCGGTTGCGAAATTACCTACCTTGAATGGGTTTCAGAGCTCCCAGCTAGGAGGCATATGAATTCAATGGGATGGACGAACTGGCAGTGTCTGAAAAGCAACTCTGGCCATCCCGTACCCCTCCGAGTCTTCGATCACGCACCGAGGGGCATCAGCAGGTTATGAATCAGGGTAAATGGAAAGAAACCTCGCTAGACACTAAGTGGAATTGTTTTTCTCTGAAATGGGGGTAGAGAAGTCTACATAATTTTTGAATATGGTTGTTCCTCCGTAGACCAGTTCACGCTTCTTTTTGATTCACACTTCCTTGGTATTACACACCACTCGTCTTCTACATGAAGAGGAACATTGTGTTAAGCATCTACGAAGGCCAACTGGAGAGCCATAAAACCAGAAGCAAGTGTAATAGCCATGCCGCTTCCGCCAAAAGCAGTAGCCTCTCTGCTACAGGAGGGATCCCCGCACTCCATCATCTTCACTCTATCCTAGAGATTCTCCGTAAGGCGGCGATCCCAGTCGAAATGCCCGCGACATCACGAGCCGGGCGTAGCCGGCCTCGTAGTGCCTCCCTAAGACCTTGAATGCCTTGTGATGGTCGAGAATTGGGGTCCACCAGCTTCTGGTTCATCCTCACCTGTGGAACAGATCTGGCCATTGCCGATGCCACTGTTTTGAGACGCGGGAACTGATCGAACCAGCTGTCCACCAACGGGCAACAAGATAAGCTCTCTCAATGAAGGAGCAGGCGAAGGAATTTCTCTTCATGTGTCTCGTCTAACAAAGCTTGGCAACAAGTTCCTGAGGTGAACTCGGCCCCGCATGCACCCACGTTGGTGCCTAGTATAAGTATGGACCCCCGTTCCCTCCCCAGTGAAGAGCTCCTTTGTTGGTTCATCTCTCGGCACAAAGATATTCTCCTCGCTCCCTCCGAATGGCAGAACCTTCCTACTCGAGGAACGAGCTCGTCTCGGAGCTCACATCGCACTATGAATTTCTCACGCGGCTCTTCCTACCGCCAGAGGTCGTCCAACACCCTCCCGAGGGCGGCTGGGAGCACATCACGCCCGAGTTCGTCAAATCTTTCTGCCTCGGCAAGAACGATACCGTGGCGGACCTGGTGAGGCATATCCCCTACGTCAGCCGTACCAAGGAGGACCACTGGGATCCGTGGATGGTCAACGAGGGCGCCACCGCTGTCGATTTCACCGGCGACGTCGTCCTGGGCCTGCCCACCAAGTACGCCGACGAGTGGCTCTTCGAGCCTTACGAAGCTAATATCTCGACCGCACCCCTTCCGCCCCATGTGTTTGTTTACGCGACCATACCGTCCGGCCGCGACGGTCATTATATCCTCATCGACACGGAGCGCGGCACGATTGTTCTTGCGGATCCCCAGACTGGTCCGAAGCCGACCAGGTTATCGGATCCTGTAAGTCTTCCGGAGATGCTGACTTATTCAAGCTTTTCCATGTCTGAATACGCTCCTAATCTTGCGTAATACAGCAAGCACCGGACGGAGAAGCCTGGCGCAGATTTCAAACCTACACAGTTCACGAGTTTTTCGCCATGGCCAAGGAAAAAATCAAAAAGTTTGAGATGGCATGCGCAATCCCCATGATTCAAACGCTACCATTACTTCTTGATGCTCATTAAAATCACAGACTGCCATGAATAGAAAACAAATATATTATACCACCCGGGACACACCGCACGCGCAGATATACCGCGAGGAGGGCGTTTTCACGAAACGGTATGACAGGGAGAGGTGCATGAACAGGCTGGACGAGTACCAGGAGCAGAAGGATCGGGAGAATAGGCAGAATCGGGGGGAGGAAGAGCCCGCCAGTGCCTCCGCCGAGAGACATATCCACGATGTGGGCGTCTCTTCGGGAGCTGTATCCTGATATCAGATTTGTTGACGATAAAAGCCTCGACATGCTGGCAAAAGATATTGAGTGGCCGTAGAAAACAATAGATGGATGACAAGAAACATTACCACCACTATCTACAATCTCTTGTAACATTCAATCTGCCTGTCAGCTTCTTTATACCTCGAGGCACAAGTCTTGCGCCCATAGATTCACTGCCGAGTAAAGACAAATCTCTCTATTAATTTTGGCTTCACTACGTCCCAGTACGAGAAGACTTAGCCCAAATGATAACTAAGTAGATGTTTGCCATGCCCGTTTACATCCTGTCTCTTGTACAATCGCGGCTTGCTTGTATGAAATTCTCTCTTGCTCTAATAATGCGCCATACGTCCATCATGTGTACATCCGTTGGTTGTACCACTCTATCTGACCTGGCATGCCTGGGAAATCTCGACTCTTGAGAACGTATCTTACTTCGCCATGTCACAATGAGAAGTACGGTAGATCTGATAGAGGTACAAAGATATGAGCACGACCAAGCCTTGTTGACATTAACGCTTGAGGCAGGACAGTATATATGAATTGGGTATGACCCCTGAGGAACCTTCGCGTCCTTCTAGCAGAGACTCGCAACATAGGTTGTCTCACAAAGGCAACGAAGCCAGTCGACGATCCCGACGATATATCTTGGACCCCGTTGACTTTTTTTCCCATGACATCGTCCACGGCTCGTGAGCTTCTAAACTAGAAGCTCTCGTTCCTCAAGCCGTCCCAAGTAATCAATAGACAGAGTACCGACTCACGAGTACAAACGACCACAAACCGGGACCGAGACTGGCTCAGAAGAAAAAGAACAGGGCCCGACGGTAGATGAGTCCACTACGCCCCATCTCAGAGTCTTCTCCCACATCTTTCCTTCGTCTGAGCCAGGGTGACAAGCAGCAGAGATGGCCGCGCTGCAGCTGCCCGCCACGGGCATGACCCCGAATCGCAAACGACGTCTCTCCGTGACAATGAGAATTCCCATCATGAAGATAATTACCACCAGAACACAAAAAACCCCGAGTGGCGACCACCCGCAGGCTCTCACACCGGCAAACGAGTTCCCCTCTACTAGTCGTACCATAGGCCTGCCATCAGCTGGAGGGACATATACCTCCAGGTTGACGAGGAAGAAGCTCTGAGAAATGAGCCAGTGAAGTCCCCCCTGAAAATATTACAAGAGGGAACGAGTAGCGGTACGGCAGTTGAAGGAAGTAGGTATCTCGCTGAGCTCCTCTGCGTGTAGACGAGACGCGAAGACTCTTTGCCTCCTTCTCGTTGCCAAATCTGTCCCATTCAGTAATCAAGGATATACTGGTGTACTGGGCATTGTAAGTGGAGTAAATGAGTGACAGAATAATTTGAGGCGTGTTGACAAGCAGAAGATTAGCAAGTATAGATCCTTGACTCATGTCATCCGTGTTCAGGATGGTCTTGGCCTGCATGGCGCCGAGACCAAGCTTTGTGATATCGCCGCCACCTAACATGTGATTCAGGCCTCCAACCAGCAAACTTGCACAGGCGATGATGAGTCCAAAGTACCTGGTGGCGTTGTCAGCATGTAGATATAACGAAAGGAGGGAAACACAAGCATACAACAAGAAGCAAAGAAACCAAGCCGCTGTGCCAATGGCGACAGACTTCCGTTGCGGTTTGAGATCATATTGTATTGGACCTTTGGACCAATGTTGGGCAACAAAGTGGTCCTTGGACTTGAGGCACATATCCGCAGTCGACTCATCCTGATCTTCAAGGAAAGAGGTCACTGCATCTCCAATGGTCATCAGAGGATCTTCTTCGCCCATTCCGAAGGCGACGAAGAGCATCAAGACGCCTTTGGCAACGTTAAACGCTGTCATAGTCCAGCAGAGAGTGCTGCTGAAGAGGAGCTTGCAATGCTATTCAGTCTTTTGGCTGTAACATTCCTTGACGCTTGATCCCAGAGGCTTCCAGCCTCCCGACGTAGTTCGCAATTCGACCAGATAGTCCTCGCATGTCGAGTTACCAGCGAGTATGCCGGCGATTCTTTCACCTGATTGGCCGCACATCCAAAGATATGGGTATCCCGAAATATCGAAGACCTCAGCCGTACGATTTTCTTCCTTCTTATCATCAGATACAAGGAGTAAGTTTCCTCGTGAGGACAGGAAAGCGACTCGGTGGGCGTCGATGCATCGTGTTGCGTCCATTTTCTCGACGTTATCGCCAAGAAAATTTAAGTACATGCTCTTCCAGTCGGCACTGTCGAGTGCGCCTTCGGTCTTGTTCTTTGAAATGTATGCATTCGTATTCAAGACGCTGTAGTCGTTCACTGATGTCGAGCTGAAGATGATGGAGTTGTATCTGATTGTTGATCAGTAAGGGCTCTGGTCGGGTTGGTGCCATTAAGCCTTGCATACAGTAGTTACTACCCGCAAGAAGAATTATACCAAGGACGTTGATCAGAATATGGATCCCGATTTTAGTATTCGGATGGTTGAACAGTCCGTATCAAGCATAATCCTGACACCGTCACTTATCGTGTCACGTTTCTGGATGCTCGCCCATGGTGTGAATACAAAGTTGATGAAAAAAGTTGAGAAGGCTGCCACGGCGAAGTAAAACGCAGCAGCTTATCGCCATCAACTTTGGGAGAACTTGGGTCTACCCATCGTGATGGTTATCGGCGACGTTGATCGGAGAAAACGCAGAAGAGCATGTTGGAATAGAAGAACATGAGCCAAGGCGAGATGGGAGATAAAAGACCTATGATAGAATTGCAGACACAGGGAAGGTCTTTCTTCGACGCAGCCTGATCTTTAATTAGCCCTACCAAGCGATCGAAGGCTGGTTCGAGATGCAGCATGCCTGCCCGGGTTCACCTCCGTGTAGGATTTACTGACTGCAGCGGCAGTAGTATGCATACGCCTTCCACTCAACGAGGCAGCCTCTCAAACCAGAGAAACCTACCTAAGGTACCTCAGGTAGGATCCCGTTTCCAGCATAGAATACGCCAGTAGTGACTGCCGACAAAACTGTCACTCAAACGCCCGTCACTCTCATTTCGCACTCAGGTAAGGCCTCAAGACATTCTAAAGCGGGAAATCTATCGCAATCGGTAGGCCTACTTTTCATCTACCGTACGTCCAGATTCTCCCTCATGCTGTTTTAATTGTGATATTTCCATGCCGTAAATGCGACCAACCGTGCACCCATACACCAATATTTTTGTGATCCCTCATGATAAATACCCGGCCATCCTCAAATCTTATTCGTTTCCACTTGTTCGTTTCCTCTCCATCTCAAAGATGCTTAAACGAAGCCCTTGAGCACAGCAGCCTCAGCATTGAGGATCGACGAGCCAGCAGCGCCAATGACAGTGTTGTGGCTCAGCGCAACAAACTTGATATCAAAGATTCCGCTCTCATCCTCCCGAACACGGCCAACGCTGACGGTGTACCCCCTACCGAGGTCGCGATCGAGTCTCGGCTGCGGCCGGTCAGGCTCGTCGTGCACGAGGATAGGGCTCTCGGGCGCGGAAGGGCACCCAAGCTTCTGCGCCTCAGAGACGTACTCGCGCAGCGCCTTCTTGACCTCCTCGGCCGAGGGCGCGGGGCGGCGCGCAAACTTGAGCGAGACGCAGGCTGTGTGGCCGTCGAGCACGGGCACGCGGTTGCACGCCGCGCTGACCTTGAGCTGGCTCTGGTCCTCGAACGCGGTGAGGTCCGAGGTGATGGTGCCGAGGATCTTTTGCGCCTCCGTCTCCAGCTTGTCCTCCTCGCCCGAGATGAAGGGGACGACGTTGTCAATCATGTCCATGGACGAGACGCCCGGGTAGCCGGCGCCCGAGACGGCCTGCATGGTGACGACGGAGACCTGGTCGACGGGGCCGAAGACGGCTTGCAGGGCCGCGAAGGGAATGACGAGGCCGATGACGGCGCAGTTGGAGTTGCAGACGAGGAAGCCCTTTTCGAGGTTGTGCTGCTTGCGCTGGTGGGGGATCAGGTCGAGATGGGGGAGGTTGACGGTGGGGACGACGAGGGGCACGAGAGGGTCGCGGCGGTAGTTCTTTGCGTTGGAGAAGACGGCGAGGTTGGCCTTGAGGAATTCCATCTCTGTTTTGGCCGTGGTGGTTAGCCATTGTTTCTCAATCTAGGCGAGTGCAGTCCTTCCTTCGCAGGCGTTGGAATAGCAGCACTTGGGGATACTCACCAATCTGGCCGGCAACGTCAGAGTCGAGACCGCTGAAGATGACGTCGCAGTCGCTGAACTCAGAGGCCTTGCACTCGCGGACGACGAGGTCGGCGACGGCGCCCATGGGCGAGGCCTGCTTCCACCTCACGGCATCGCGGTATTTCTTGCCGGCGGAGCGGGACGAGGCGCCGACAGCGACGAGCTTAAGGTACGGGTGCTGCGACAGAAGCAGGATGAAGCGCTGGCCGACGGAGCCGGTGCAGCCGAGAACGCCTTGAGGTGGACTCTGAATTAGCTTTGGATTGTTGGATACATCTTGAAAGGCGCCAAAGTTTGCAATCTGCCGATATCGAGGTTTCCCGATGGCGGAAGGGCGGCAATGGCGGGGTGGAGGGGCTAAAACGTACCGCACTTCTTGACGGGGAATTCGCCCATTGTGAAAGATGACGAGGGGGTATCGAGGGTATCAATTGTCGAAAAGGAGGAATTGGACTGAATCAGCGAGGGCCACAGTTTGGAGATAAATAGAGAAATTGGGCGGGTTGGCAATGTGAGTCAAGGGGAGAGTGGCATGTCGCCGGCGGCGCCCCGGCCCAATAATTTTTGGGGTGAGCGACCGACGTCGGTTGCACCCCGCCATGCCCCGCCATCGGAGCTTTGGCTGTCGATGGACAAGACATTTCCCACTTCCATTGACAAACTTCAGTCTCCACACCCCACCACCTTAGCCAACGATCCAATGATCGTCAATCCAAAGACCGGCCGGGATCTGACGAACATTGAATTCAGCATCCGGTGAATAAGAACCTGGTCTCATTGGTCTCGCAACAGCTGTTATCATCGTCTGTCACCATCCCGGTCGTTCGATATGAGGCAATCCCCGGATTCCGTCGAATTACTACGCTCTCCCGTACCTGAACCCTTTGTGCCGCCTGGAATTCGCGAAACAACTCATGAGTGGATCTAGAAAACGCCTTTTGCGGAAACAGTCCATGCGTTTATTGTCTTTCCTCCTCTAACACTAAAGCAATGCTGGTCGAAAACATTCCGATGTGACCCAACCCCCAATGACCCAGCATCCTACTAAGCTGCCGTCAACAAAAAAACACTTGAGACAGATCAAATCACATCTGCGGCTGACACAGGCCGACCAAGCATCGACAACTCAAGTCCTGGTTCTTCGGCCGCTTCTTCATCATTCTGTGGGGCGTTTCCATCAGGGCCTTGCAATCTTCTTGCAACTTTCAGAGTATTGAACTGGTCCAGATTTGGAACGAAGCAAGCGGCGATCAGGAGAATAGCGGAGAAAGGGATGATGGCAAGGAAGATCGATCGAAGTGAATAACTGTATCCGGCTTGAATTGCGTTGGTAATTGCAAACCTGGAGAGTATGCTCACTGATGTGAACGCCGTCAAGTTGGTTTTCCCGTTCATTGTTGCTTGCTCTCGGATGGTGGTGGCCAGTTGTTTCAAAATGGGGCCGGGCAGGATAGCGTCCAAGACAACTGGCGTGACGGACTTGGTCAGCTCCTCCTCCAGCTTTTTCCTCAATAACAAGGTAACTAATGCCCTTGCGAAGGCACAGCCCAAGCTACACATTGAGCCGAGGACTCCTGATGCGAGGCCGATATCTTGCGGTTCCCACACAAGGGTGACACCAGTGATGGCAACGGCAACAATGTGGCCAAGAGCTAAGACGTATGTATCAGTCAAAAACTCTCGGGCAACACCTGGGGATCGCCGCAAGACTTACCAAAAGACGCACATATGCCCGCCAGAACAATTAGTCCATGGCGGATGTCAAACCATATAGTGCATAATGGAGCTATGAGAGCCAGAGCGACACCTGACGCTACCATACACTGTTTTCTGAAGCGTTCACCACGTAGTGACGGAACAGCTGTCGAGGCTATTCCGAGTGTGGCACCAAAGGGTAGCAATGAGGCAGACCAAGCAACCGTGTCCGAGTCCTTGTTGAAAACCTTTCCGATAACAAATGGCCAGAGGACGGTGAGGGCATAAAAAACCATCGAGGAGAAAGTTGCACAAGCAACGAGACTTGCGAACTGGACATTCTTGAACATCTTTGGAGGCATGAGAGGCTGTTCGGTGGTGGAAAATGCTTCTGCGATACGTTAGAAGATATGTCAGAATATTCGAATGCGATCCAACCTTACCGTATATTACAAACAAGACAAGCGCTGAGAAACCACCGACTAGGGTTCCAATGACCTCTTTGCCGACAGAAGGGTACGAGGAGATTCCCAAACAGAACCCGAGTGGCAACAAAACGCAGCCAGAGACGTAAAGGAAGATACCGACAAAGTCCAAATGCTTGATCATCTCAAGCTTGGTCTTCCCAGCCACATTGAGCTGCTAGAACGAAGGTGGGCGATAGAGTCCCAGATACAAGAGAAAGGAGACGAAAGCCAGAAAGGCTCCCGTGTAATAGCCCCAACGCCATTGCACCGGGCTGCCATCGTCCAACAATGATGGGATTATGGCAGAGCCCAAACCAGCAACAATGAATGGCAGTACTAAAGTACCGGCAACTGTTCTTGCTCTGTCCTTGTTCGGCACGAGTTCGGCTACAGCAACTCCAAGAGGTAGCTGGGCGGCAGCAGCCAGTCCGTTGCAGATATTGGCGGCGATGAGCATCTCGGCGTTGACCGCAAAGGAGCCGAGGAGGCAGCCGACGACTCCCAGAAGGGAGGTTCCGACAATGAAGTGCCTCCGTCCGTACAGGTCTGAAAGTCGACCGAGGAGGAGAAATCCGATGGAGCTTCCCATGAACTACATGATTGGCGTCCAATGCACCTTGTCTGTCTGAGGTAGGTCTGTATGGAACAGCACACTATTGTTTGTCATTAGTATGAGCCAAGGGAGGCCGTATTGTGTTCATGATCACAGCACGTACCTCGTGTTTCCGGGTGCTACCCAACCCAGAAACGCAGCTGTGATGGCCAATGATTGGGCCTGGAGTGTATCAGTCAGATTTAATAACAACAACAAGATGGAATGCATTACTTACCAACATCAATAGCCAGATTCTGCCACTTTCTGACGAGATGGTAGTGCCGAGAGCGTCCCTGTCCACATTCCGGACGGTCCCATCGATGTGTGTTACCTGGAGATGGCTTCCCATGTTTTCGAAGTCCCAGCAGTCGTCATTTATGACGGCTTCTCCTCGAGAAGCTTGTTGCGTTTGCGGGTTTCGGACCACCCTGACTACACCGTCGTCGACCATGTCTGTAGATTTTGTTTGAACTTGAGTGTCTGGTATTGAATAGTTCAAGCGAAGTGCCAAGAAAAGAATAGCTGTGATTATGCCTGCGGGTGATGATGTGTTGGTGTGATGCAGCTCGGAAATAGAAAGGAGACGTGGGAGAGGCAGACATGCCCTTATGTCCTCGCCGATCGTCGTCTTCCTTCCACCCACTACTACTTTATTGGAGGAAGTTTCTACCTTCCAACCTGCCTAAGGTACCACAGAGATCTCAGATTTATCAGGCAGGTGTTGTGTTGGGCGAAGATCGCGAAGACGAATTGGACGGTAACCGTCCTTGCCCGATGAAGCTTTTGAGTATCTGGGAAGTAGCGCTCTAGAGCTGCGCGAGGATCCAAGTAGGTACCTCACAGGCCCCTGTGTCAACTCACATAGATTCTGGAGTGGAAGGTTCAGCCATGTCGCATTCAGTCTTGCTAATGCACATACCTGGGCCTGAATCGGGATACTGAGAGACAAGATAAGGTCAAGAGTGCCCTGAGGTGAGAACGGGAGACGCCAAGGGCCTTCCGGCTTACAGAATCTTTCGTGTGCTGTTCAGCAGAAGATGAGTACCTTCTTCAAGGAGTATTGGCGTGACCTCAATTGCCCTGCCCTCTCAGCCCGCAATTAGATGCGTTCTTGAATGCTGAGATTCATCATTGTCGATCTTTCCCTCTTGGAAGCAGTGCGATGTTTGCAACCTGGGAAACCTAAGCTACCTAACTTGAACCAAACGATGATGAAGAATCATCATCGATGAGTCCCCCAATAATCAGGCATGAGCTCTACTGACTGGACTTGGATAATTGAGGACACACTATATACACATTTAATATGCAAGCCTATTCCATATCGAATCAATTCTTCAGTATGATCGCCATTACATCTTCCAAAGGGCACATTCCACAAACCATGAGGCTAGAAGAAAATAGGAAATCAAAGTGAGTTTTTGAAGGGGGAACAGACGATGGACGAAATAACTGAAGAAACATAAGAAAAAAGAGACTGTTCAAGTTGCCTGTGTGGAAGAGGTGTGGAGGGAGAGTGTAGGAGGATGAGCAGGAACCAATGCTCCGCAAGGCATTTTCATCACCATTATCTCGACAAAGAATATTGTACTTCAGCTTGCACTTTCATTTGTTTAGAGAAAAATCCATAAGTCTCATGATGTCATTGTCTTGCTGTCTCTTTCAGCGGTAATATTAGCGATGAAGTGAGTAAAGCTCGTGTTCGTCTTACAGCTCATCTTCGTCTTAGAACCCTCAATGCCTCATCTCTCACTGGTGAAACTTGACCGCAATATTTGGTCACCTCCATGTAACGTAGATGCATCAGACGGAAGGCAGGAGCAACCCTCATGATGGGTTGAGTATCGCCTGAGGCAGGAGTCTTCAACTTGTACCTGCCGTATTCGTCCGTCGTATTCTGCCTGCCGCCCAGATTTCCCCAGGTGAACAAAGTCTCTCCACTTGGAGCGCACAAACTCCTTCTCAACTTGTTCTCACCCACATCAGACGAGAGCTGCCGTCCCAAAATCGCGATGAGGGCAGCCCATCTCATCACCGCGCAAGAAACGATGAGTGGGCTGGTGAGAGCATCCCATACCTATTCTTTCAATCAGAATTCTGACAACTGACTTGCTGAACAGCTCTCTCGATATTTTGCTTCAACACTACAACAATCTGCTTCAAAAACTTGTTCGAAAAATCTGCTCGAAAATTTGCTCGAATAACTCGCTCAAACAATACTGCAGGAGCAGGCAGAGCCCCTTGTTTACAAGGGTGCTCTCGCCCTCCTAGCAATCACCTGTCGGGTCATGACCTCACCTCACGAAGGGCGGGAGCAAGCTATCATCGACAAGGCTGCTCCTGCCCACCCTGCAACTATCGTGAGTGAGGTCACAAACACCTCACAAAGGGGTGAGAGCAGACAAGCCTGTCACTCATGAGGCTGCTCTCTGCCCTACCCTTTGTGGTTTAAGGTCATGATCTCACAAAGGGCAGGAACAGGTGAGAGCTCTCGTTCATGAGGCTGCTCTCGCCTCTTCTGTGAGATTATGGCCTTTCATCGCAAAGGGCGGGAACAGACGAGGCTGCTCTCGCCTTTTTGCAACTCTCGTGAGTGAGGTCATGACCTCACAGAAGGCGGGAGCAGGCCGGGCATCAGCCCATGAGGCTGCTCCCGCCCTCTCAGCAACTATTGCGAGAGGTGAGTGGCCCACGATAGCCTCATTTCAAGCCCTAGCCTTGCCCTGTGGGTTGAATCTGAATCCCACGATCTCTCTATCCTCTGGATTCCTCTACCTCTCGGAAATTCACCCACCCTTTGCTGTTTGTTTACCTTCTTCAACCTCCACAACTCACACATCAGCAGTCAAAATATCTACACTTCTCTTCACACAACAACCCATACCCACAACCCATACCCATTCCCATCTCAAGCTTCCACTGCTTCTTGCCTACATCACTTTCTCATATCCAATCTCATCATTCTCGAAGCTCTCAATCCTCGAAACCGTCGTTTGCGAAATTAACAACTTCAGCATACACATTCGCGATGGCTTCAATGAGCGATCTCCTGGCTGACCCGGCTGACAGAGCCATGTTCATGGAGCGTCTTGAGCAGCTGGGCATCCAGCACGACCGTGAGCAGGCGCTCCGCGTTGCTGCGATGGCCTCGCAGAATGCTGGCCAGGCTGGCGACCGCAATGGTCGCAAGTCCACCGGAAAGTCCTCCTCCTCCTCGGAGGATGGTGAGACTGGCGGCGGCGTCCGCCTTACCAACGAGTACCTCGCGGGTAACCCGTACGGCTTGCTCGCGTCTCTTGAGACAGCTGAGAGCTCGGCGCAGTTGAACACTTCCTCTCTGAGAGGCAGTCCTTCGTAAGTGACATCTGTTCTACGGCATTTTCTCATCACCACTGACATTTGATAGTCGTTCTTCCAAGGATGCCGCCAAGGCGCTGCGTCCTACTTCGTCCGCCACAGCCGCTGTGTAAGTTTGGAATTTCCATCACGTTCTGGACATAATCTGACTTTGTTTCATAGGGGTGGCAGCCGCTCCACCATCCCTGAGACCACCGCTAGCGATGTCTTCACCGAGACCGCGTCTGGCTCAGGTAAGGATCCCGTGGTCACGGCCTTGTCTTACACCCTCGGTCAGAGCAACCTCCAGACCTCGGAGATTGGTGGCAATGGCATGTCTCAGCGCAATGAGTATGTCGGTGGCTCTCCCAGCAAGGGCATCTCTTCCTTCGTGCGCAATGTCGCCGGTACCTCTCAGTTCGGCTTCCCTACTGGTTCTTGCATCTTCGTTGCCAAGTAAGTTCCAATCTCGAGAGAAGCTCATCAGTGCTCAACACTAATTTATCATATCAGCCTCCCTGAGTACAAGGATGACATAACTCTCGAGGCCGCTGTGATCAGCGAGTTCGACCGCTTCGGCGTTGTCTTCGTCAAGATTCGTCGCGATGGAAGCGGCATGCCCTACGCCTTCGTTCAATTCAATGTAAGCAGCTTTCCACATGGTATTCACTCTCGACAGCCTCGCTAACACAATCACAGACGAAGGAGGATGCCGAGAATGCCCGCATCCAGGGCAGAGGAAGCTTGATTCTTGGTCGCCCGTGCCGCACCGAGACTGTTCGCGCCAACCGTGAGTTCGTTCTCCTTACGTTCTCGTGATTGAAGCTGACATTCTAACATAGGCACCTACATCATCTACCGCCATGATCGAGTTAATATGACGGTTGAGGAGGCCCAGGAGCTCTTGACTCCATTCGGCGCCCTTGACAGAATCAACCTTTTGGACAAGGAGATTCAAGAGAAGCTCGGACTTCCGGTCACTGTTCGTGTCCAGTTCGCTGTTCATGATCCCTCTCAGCAGGTGCTTCGGGCTTTCCGCATGAACCACACATACAGGGTTGAGTCGTACGACTTCAAGAAGGCCATGCAGATCCGCGCTCGCATGCCTCACCGTCCTCCCATGGAGAACAACACTGCAGAGCGTGACGGCCGTTCCATCTTCATGGGTGATCTCCCCCTCGGTTTCACCGAGGACAAGATTCGCAACCTCATGGATCAAATTGGAGGTGTGGTTGCCGTTCATACCCAGCAGTGCGCTTACGAGGGTGAGTCTCAATCAATACCTCCTATGCTTATGTGAACGAAACTGACAGCTGCACAGACGGTCCCAAGCAGATTGCTTTTGTTGAGTTCACCAACGTCAGCTATGCCCGGTCTGCCATTGAGCGTTTCGTAAGTCTTACTTGACTGAAGTGTGAAGAACCTTCAAGCTGACATGCTCACTAGAATGACTCCCTCGTCGAGGACCACATCATCCGCGTTCAACAGCGTATGGATAGACGTCGTCGCTACGGCGGCTTCAACGGCGGTGGCAGCAACCGCGCCTTTCAGAACAACAGCTACCATGGCAGTGTCGCTTCTACTCCTGCTCGTCTTAGCCACGTTCAGCAGCGCCTGACCAGCCTGGCCATCGAGGCTGCTCCCTCCTCCGAGGCTGCCCAGGGCACCTTGACTGTCATGCCACCTAGCTATCCTCTCAACCCCAGACATGGCCTGATGGTTGGCACGCAGTCGCTGCAGGCTCCGCAGAATGGCGATTGCATGCAGCAGAACACTCAGCAGAACACCCAGCAGAGCGTGCAGCAGAACATGCAGCAGAACATGCAGAGCATCCAGACTCAGACTCAGATGCACCCACAGATCAACAGCAACCAGGGCATGCAGATCCAGACTCAGCAGCCCTTGAACAACCAGATCGTTTCGCAGATGCAGATGCAGCCTGGCCCGATGCAGCAGGTTCAGCCTGCTATACACTCTCCTATGCACATGCAGCCCATGAGCAACCAGATGAGCACCCATATGAACAACCAGATCGCTCAGCAGTCTCCCATGAATGCGCAGCCCATGGGTCACAACATGAACCAGCAGATGATTCAGCAGGCTCCCATGAACGCGCAGCCCATGGGTCAGCAGATCAGCCAGCCCATGGCCCAGGGAATGCCCATGCAGCAGACTCCGGTCCAGTACCCCATGGCCCCTCCCCCCGTTCCTTCTCAGATGGGAACTCCTATGCACAACAACAACAATGGCATGCCGTACTATGCTCAGGGTGGCCCCGTCCAGACCCCTGTTCAGCAGTCTCCCGTTGGCTTCTGGGGCTACGGCCACGGCACTCCTCTCTGGACTCCGTTCACTCGCGATTTCGCGCCGCACTCTTCCCCGGCCCACCACCCTCAGATGCCCTTCACTGGTCTGATGCAGTCCGAGCCTGTCATGAGTGATGTCAACCAGGCCTTCGTCACTGACGGCTCCGACCGTTCCAACTAGACTCCGGACTTCTCTTGGTTCATTCCAAATATTTCTTTCGAATCCTCTTTGGGTTCCAAATAGTGTGTTTACCCTTCTTCGAATCTTGTGTTTTACTACAAGATTTTCCTCTTCAACAAAAGTTTGGTGGTTTTTTTCTTCAGATACGGTGGGAACTTGAAAGCATTGGAGGGGTTCAAATATGCCAGGACCTTGGTCTTGTACTCGAATGATCGGAATGACTCGGTTATAGAGAACAGGAATTGGGGATCATAGATGAACTTGGGTTTTGTGCAGAAAGCGCCGTTGTCTACTCGAGGTGTAAGGACATTCACTACCATTACGGATAGATCAGTCAGGAATGCACGCTTGAGTAGACCTTTTTGAGCCTCCCACTTCGCATGTGATTGTGACATACTGAACGTCATACACTTGTAGTGGACATGGGGTAAATCGACTGTCTTGTTCAGAGACGGGGTCAGTGGTGCTGGCGCGTGATAATGCTCCCTAAGTCGGCTGAAAGTTTACAGAGGCAATAGAGGTTCACGGGCAATCGGTTTGTTAAAGGTTTGAGGGAATTTTGAACTCAGCAGTGTAACGAATTGACCGGATCAGACTGTAAAAACCCAGTAGTGTAATCCTGGACAGCTTTGCGCATTTTCCACGGCAAGGCCTAGACTATGATGACCTCCAATGAATGGTGGTTGTAGGGAATGGGAGATGAGGTGTCGTTGAAGGCGGAACACGGTCTTTCTTTCCCCCGCATGTAAGCTCGAGCTCGTTGTACTGGTACCCATGTACCTTACATTGGTGCCGAAAGCTCCAAGACAAGCAACCGGGAATATTACTCTGAGCAACAGTTGACGATCGTAACCGGAGAGCTAAACTTGCCAAATTTCCCGCCGAAACGGGACACGGAGAGAGGCACGGAGGTCAATTGCCAATCGCCGCCCACAGACTCGACAGCACCACGGGCGCATCGCGCGAGCGAGCTTCGAATCCGAACAGCCGAAAAATCACTTAGAAAGCTAACCTGTCGGCGGCGCCGGCGAAACGACCGCAAAGATGCGCGCGACGCCCTCCCTGATGGCCAAGGGCATATTCTCCCGAACCATGGACGAGTTCAAGCGTCGCGCAAGTATTGGTAAGTTCCGACTATACACTAGTTACCCTTACCTGGATTGTACGGGTCAAGAAAGCTAACGTAACATTGCGACAGTCGCAAAAGCCGAAGGCATCAAGGGCCCCTCGGGTCCCTACATCCTCCAAGACTTCCGCGCACCGGGCTCGACCGACGACTGCAAACTCATGTCCGACCAAGAGATTGGCGGCTTCTCCCACAGCGCCCTCGAATGGGTCTCCTCCACCCCCTCCTCGACAGCGACGACAACATCACCACAAAGCACGCCGACGACAAGCGCAGGCCACGCCCGCTTCCACGGCACAATATCAACAGACCTCCCCAAAAACGACCCCAAAATCCAACGCACAGGCTTCGCGGCATGGCGGACGCCAGACCAGAAGCCCACGCTCTTCGGCAAGGCCGTCTGGGACATTGACCCGTACTCCTACCTCGCGATGCGCGTGAAGTCGGACGGCCGGAGCTACTTTATCAACCTGCAGACGGACTCGGTGGTACCGACGGATTTGCACCAGCACAGGCTGTTCGCCAAGCGGCCCGGGGAGTGGGAGACGGTGTTTGTCAAGTGGAACGAGTTCGTAAGGACGAATCACGGCTTCGTTATTGAGCCACAGACGGAGATGCTAAGGTCCAAGGTCACGACGGTTGGCGTGGGGCTTACGGATCGGGTGCCGGGGCCGTTTGAGCTCTGCATCGAGAGGATTTGGGCAACGAATGATGTTGATGAGGTTGATGGGGGCAGTGAGAGTGATATTTTGGCCGCGGATGAGGCGAGAGAGGCGCGGGAGAGCGAGTTGAGGAATCGGCAGGGGGAGAGCATTCGTTGGAAAGAGACGTGAGAAAATCGGAGAATTTTTGAACAGATGCTGACTTCGAAATCGGGAGTGCCGGTCTGGGAATGCATCACAAGCTCCTGAACAGAGCAGGTTCGCTAGAGGGCACATGCTGGCTTGAATTTGAGTTCAATAGCCGGCCCGGCCGAAGACCTCAGCCCATCATCAAATATTGTAGCAATATCTGTAAGATAAGGTACAAATGTAATGCATCATGTCAAGAACCAGGTGTAACGCTTCGGGGAAGAGATGACATCGTTCAACGTAACACCTCAGAATAAATCTTCTTTGGTTGAATCGCTACTGTGATTTTGAAGATTTGCCACTCAATTAGAATCAATCGCCTTCCCCTGAGAAAATTTCCAACTTCGACGTATAATACTCGACAGCGATGTGTGTCGTGAATGTAGTCGCGAAACAGACGTTCACGAGCCATACAAGCATTGGTGACCAATCACATTTCTCGCTGGCTGCTGTGGGGACGCCCAACATCACAGAAACCTCACTGTCAACACCGAGACTAACAAACAGGACAGCTCTAGCCGCCAAGATTTCGGACGTTGTTTCGTGCTTTGTAATCACTTCTCACCCGGCTGACATCTCCTGGTTGAAATTTGGTTGCTACGGGACCTTCAGTTGACGCAGGCGCGACGCGCCGTGCTGCTTGACCTCACCTAGCTCAAGTGACATGGTCAACCGCGACGCCCACGGGTTCACCGTTCACGCCATCCGATGAGCTTCCGGGCAAGCCAACCCCATTGGGACTGAATATTTGACGAAGCTGCATAACTTTCGCAAGCAGAGCCCATAATGGCTCGATACCTCACGCCTGCCAAGATTGGCCTCCTCGCTCTCATCGAGCTGTACACGGACGAACATGTCCCCGCCACGGCAATCATCCCCGTGCTCTCCTTCATCACATCACATCTCCTCGACCCAGACCCTCAGTCCTTCACCAACACCGCCAGCAAGGACACGCGTTGGAGGAAAGCCGAGAGCACCGTCAGCCTCGTCATCGGCATCAAGGACTTTGAAAAGCTGCTGAGCGCCCACTCCGTCGTTGTCGGCCTGCCGGGGCGGAAGCTATGGGACACGTTCCTCGCCAAGCTATGGGGGATCAACTCTCTCGATCTGCTCCACGACTTCTTCGCGCGCCAGTCGCAGTGTCTGGCCAAGACGAAGGAAGAGCTGCTGCGGGCGGCGGGCGGCGACGAGACCATTGCCGCGCAGCTGTTGCAGGAGCAGCAGCAGAAACCTGGGATCACACTGTCGAGAAACTCGCCGCTGGGTCAGTTTGTGCGGCGGTGCCAGCTCGAGTTCACAAGGCTGCTGTTCCACGATGCGACGCAGCTCTGGACGGATTTCGTGCAGTATCGGCAGCCTACGGCGGGGTACCTCCGGAAGAGGAACCCTTCCTTTGGCCGGCTCAGCTTCGACAATGTTCTCATGACGGGCGAGCAATCGGAGTGGGACTTGGAGGGTGTTGCGGCGCTCACATCTGTCGTCTATGGCGATATGGTGAGGAACGGTACTCCTGCTGCTGTGCCGGTGAGCACAGACGACATTGAGCTTTTGCTGGAGTTCCAGATCGAGCAGATGCAGAGTGAGCAAATCTTTCTAGGTTTTCAGGATCCAAAGCTGACAAGAGTAGAATTCGGCAACCGAATACCATTGGAACTGAGGAACCAGTTTCATGATCTTCTTGGTGACAGTTTTCTCGTGCCTAGCTTGAGGCATTATCTAAGGCAACTCACTCCGACCATTGTTGATCAACACTTTTGCTAATATTCTGCAGTTTCCTCGATGCTTGGAGATCAGGCGACTATCCTACAGCATTTGATTTCCTCCATCAATACTTTGACTACACGATGCAGAACCGAGACAGACTATTCTATCAATACGCCTTGATGAACCTGGCAGTTTTGCAAGCAGACTTTGGGTGCTACAGAGAAGCCGTCGCAGCCATGCTCGAAACCGTATCAACGGCCCGCGAGAACCGCGACATGACCTGTTTAAACTTTGCACTTAGCTGGCTTTTCCATTTTGGCAGAGCACACCCGGACCTTGTGAGAGACCTGGAGGCAGACAGTCTCCTCGGCACAGCCAAGGAGAGTCTTTCCTACCTGCGAGTCAAGGCGAAGGAGACGGGAATGTGGACATTGTGGGCATCAGTGCTGCTCAGTGAAGCGAAGCTTGGCCTGGCAAACGGCGAGAGCGTGGCGACATCGGTCGAACTTGTGGTTCGCAGCTCTCACCTCATTGTCGAGCGGAACATGAAGAATATGTTTGGCGCCCAGCTGTCCATCCTGATTGCTCTGTGGGATAGGCTGGGGCTGTCGCAGCTCTCGGCCATGGACTGTGAGATTTTCTTACGGTGTCACGCGAGACATTCGATATTCGACGACGAGCTCAAGGTCACATCTCGTTTGGCGTCGCAGCTCGCGGCGAGAGGCAAGTTTGACGAGGCGTTGCAGAAACTAGAGGCCCTCGACGAGAACGCCCTGCGATCATGGAAACCGAGCCAATACTGGTACAAGTACCGGGGCATCATCAAACTGAAGCGGGACCTGCACCACAACAACCTCGACGGTGCAGAGCAGCTGCTCTCGCAGCTCTTGCAGTCCAAAAAGGACGACTTGGAACCAGACATGGCCTTTGTCGTCGACTTACTCCACATCGACTGCCTCACACGGCGGGGTGACCTACAGGCGGCTTTCAACAAGGTCGAGGACATGCTGGCGGCGATTCGCGACGATAAGAGAGACATTTCGCTCCGCGTGCGGCTCATGCTGATCAAGGTTCACCTTTATGACAAGTGCGGGCGTCCGCAGAGGGGCTTCACCATCGCCATGCGCGCCGCGAGCATGGCATGGAGGGCGAGGCTGGTCTCCTGCCTGTGGCAGGCCATCGGCGCCGTTGCGAATATCCTGACGTCGCTGGGCGAGTTCGACGCTTCGGTGCAGCTCCTCACGGCCGTCCTGCCGCGGAGTCTCGAGTGCGATTCCGCAGCGCTGAGCGGGCAGCTGTACTCGTACCTAGCCGACGCCAACATGGGCATCGCGGGGACGATGGCACCGCAGTCGGCCAAGAGGCGGGAGTACCTGACCCGGGCTACGGGTGCCATACAAAAGGCGTTCGATCATTATTCGAGTATCGGGGATATCACAAGGCAGTGTGAGATGATGGCCAAGAAGGCAACCATCATGAAGGTTGCGGGGGATAAGGTGCTGGCAGCGGATTACGCGGCTGCATATGTAGCCCTGCGCAAGGAGGCAGCAGCACTTGCGATATGACATGTTAGCAACCCCCGGAATACCTGCAGAGGGATATGATGAGCAGCAAGTTCACATAGCACAACGCATCAATACCCTTCACGATGACACTCCTGAAGTTTTTGAAAAAGGCCGCATCTCTCGATTGCTGTGACATAGGGAAAATGTACAGGATAGTCTACCCCCTCAGCAGGCGTGTCACACCCCGAGTCTATGGATCGCTCCTTCGTCTCCTGAATTCAGCGATATCACGTTCAAACTAGACAGGCTTAATTTAAGCCTTGTCGGGGTTGTGGTAGTTGACGTTGTCGTTCCAGCTGTTTTCAGTGTTAGTCTCTCCCACAAATTCACTTCCTCGTCCCGCCGCGTGCATTAAATTGAGCGGGGAGGGACCAGAGGAGAATGATGAAAACGTACAAGATGGTCTTGTCACCGTTGCCCCATTGGTAGTTCTTGGTGCGGATGTTCTGGTAAGAGTACTCGACGCGCTCCTCCAGAGGGGGCATGTGGCTCCAGTGGTCCCAGTGCTCGTTCCAGAGGACGTAGGCGTTGGCGGCAGCGAGGCCGAGGGCGGGGATGCAGGCGCTGTGAAGGTGAGGAGCGTCGTGTTAGCATTTACACTCTTGAAATTAGTCTCCCATGTCTCCCCAGCAGTTCCCGAATCAAATCCCGCGCTCTTTCCCGGCTGCTTCGTGATACTCAATTATCAATTATAGCGGCATTGGCTGAGATGGCCGGGCAGATATCGAGTGGGATGACAGATTCGGTGCTTGAGGAGACCTCGACTGAGATTTATGGAGAGGTGGTGTGCATACTAGATGGAGATCTTGCGCCAGAGGCCTACTCAATATGTTAGCATCTCATGTTTTTTCCCTCCATGTTGTATCTAGTCCAGGTCCTCCCTTCGACGCTCGATGGGTCAATTGAGCCCAATTGGCTCCCCAAAACTCGAAACATTGAAGTATGTCGGACTTGAAAAGGGCGGAGAAACGAACCGGTGGTTTGCGCGGCGTGGTGCTTGGCAGCCTCACGCTCCTTGATGAAGGCGTTCTCGGTGGTGCTGGCAAAGCGGCGCTGGACGGTGGAGCGGACGGCCGGGGCGCGGGCGGCACGCGCGGCGGCGGAGAGGAGCTGGCGCTGCATCTTTGTGTTTGGAAGATATCGGTGGAGGGGAGAGGTTTCGATTTCGGCCGGGTGGGCGTTGGTGGTGGATTTCGAGGTTTTGTGAAGTCGGGAGTCGGAGGATCAGGTCATTCTCTATCCAGAGCTCGGCTAGCGGGAACGTTCACGGCCTTGCAAGTGCCTGGATTGTAAGGCCTAAAGATGGCTTTTGGGGATGACTAAATGATGTCAGGTCATTTGCGGAGAAAGCAGGAAGGGAGGGCCCGGGTTTGGTACGTACCTCAACCAACACCAGAAGCTCGTCTCGGCATACCTTCCTGACTTCGACTCAGATGCCTGGCTTCTTCATGTTGAGTGATCAAAAAAGAATTAGTGCAATAATTCTAGGAAATTTATTTGCACTGAGAGACACATGGTTAAGATAGAAGAATATGTCGCGTTCATGTGTTGCAGCAACTTGCAGTATGTCGCATTTGGTCACGTGCGTGGGCAATCACGGGACACCGCGCAAACCGTCGCGTTCACCACTTCAATGACGGCAGCTACGTCGCGTTGACCAGGGCTTGACAGTTTAATTGAGGCGTCCCAGCGTCGGTTCTCATGCAACTTGATTCTTTTGAAATTCAACTCGCAATTTTGATACCCTAGTCATCCATTTCCACAATTGGAAGCGAAGATAGCACTTGAACCTCTGGGCTTGATGCAGCAACCCAACCTTTGACATCTCGGGCATGGGCATGAAAGCGACGTGATCTCGGCGTTTGTGAATTCGAGTCTTTTCCAATCGTGATATCAGGAGCAAGCAAATCACCGGCCAGGATGGGGTTGCGTATTGTGACATGGAATGGTGAGTTGGGTCCCCATCATTTGACAAATGTTCCCGCTCGCTCACGATCCTTGTATCACAGTCAACGGCATCAGGTATGTCTTCTTCAACTGAGGATATCCATGTACTTCAATTGACACTACCGAGAAATCCGTTTGGGTACCAGCCATGGAGCACACAACGAACATTTCAGGTCCGTTATCCTCTTTCCTCGCGGGTTCCCACTTGTTACTGACAAAAGCTTACAGGCAATGTTCGAAACCCTCGAGGCGGACATCGTAGTCATGCAGGAGACGAAAATTCAGCGCAAAGACCTCAAAGATGACATGGTACTAGTACCTGGTTGGGATGTATTCTTCAGCCTACCGAAATACAAGAAGGGTGAGCTCACAGCGGTCATCGTCCCTCAGTATGTTTCTCACCTCTCCCCTCAGGATATTCCGGTGTCGCGATATATACCCGGAACGCAACATGCTGCCCCATCCGCGCCGAAGAAGGCATCACAGGCGTCCTTCCAGTTCCAAATTCAACTACCAGCTTTCGCGACCTGCCTGAAGACCAGCAGATCGGCGGCTACCCGCGCGCGAGCCAGCTCTCCAGCGAAGTAGACGAGGCGACGCTCGACTCGGAAGGCCGGTGCGTCATCCTCGAGTTCCCGGCCTTTGTTCTCATCGGCACCTACAGCCCCGCGACCCGCGACTCATCACGCGACGACTTCCGGCTGGGTTACCTCGGCGCCCTCGACGCACGCGTGAGGAATCTCGTCGCGGCCGGGAAGCAGGTCATCTTAACGGGTGACCTCAACGTCATTCGCGAGGAGATGGACACCTGCAACCTCAGGGAGACGCTCCGCAAGGAGGGCATGACTGTGGAAGAGTGGATGCAGGGGCCAAGCCGTCGGTTCATCAACCAGCTTGTCGTCGGTGGCCAGGTCGTCGGTGAACGCGACGAAGGAAAGGAGAAGCCCGTCCTCCATGACTTGACGCGCATCTTCCACCCCACCAGGCAGAGCATGTTCACTTGCTGGGACACAAAGAGGAATACCCGCCCAGCGAACAACGGCAGCCGGATAGACTATATCTTATGTTCGTCGGGCATCAAGGACTGGTTCACGGACTCAAATATTCAGGAGGGGCTGATGGGATCGGACCACTGCCCCGTATTCGCAGTCATGAATGACGTCGTCATAACGGACGGTAAGGAGTCACCCGTACTCGACGTGATGAACCCCAGTGGTATGTTCCACGACGGTAAACGGCTGAGGGAATGGTCACAAAAGGATCTTCTTCCCCTATCCGCGAAGCTCATCCCCGAGTTCGACCGAAGACGCAACATCCGCGACATGTTCATGAAGAAGCCCATCCCAAAGCCCGCACCAAGCCCCGGATCGACTCCTCTCGATTTACACAGTCTTCCAACCGAAGATGGTGGCGAATACCCCGTGACGACTCAAGAGACGCAAGACCCTGAAGCCTCGCAGGCAACCACGACGACCGAAGACGTGCCCGCTGCCTCACAGGCATCCATGCAGTCCAACACGGCAAGGTCACCACCCCCCAAGTCGACACTCTCCTCGTCACAAAGCACCAACCCGCTCGTAAAACGACCAGCCGAATCGGCAGCATCAGCTAAACGAGCCCCCAAGAAGTCGAAAACCAACGAATCCGACGGTAAGGCCCAGAGCACCCTCATGGGCTTCTTCAAGCCAAAGAACCCGCCACAACCACCACCAACCCAGTCTTCGCCCACTCAAGCAGACGCGGCAAAGACCAATCATCCACCATCGCCCTTCACCAAGAACAAAGCCGCAAGTGATGGTGGTGCTGCTGCTGGACCTATCCGTTCCCTATCGGGACTATCAGAAGCGGTGGGCACGGTAGAACAACCCGGCAGCAACGGCGGCGGCAAAGAACCCACGCCTCCTTCATCCTCCGCGAAGCCATTCGAGACGGCGACGTCGGAAAAGGTCTTTGACCCCATTGAAGTCAAGGAGTCTTGGTCAAAGTTCAACCTGGGAAAGAGGGTCGTGCCAAAGTGCGAGCACGGTGAGCCCTGCATCAGCTTCCAGACCAAGAAGCCGGGCGTCAACTGTGGTAAGTCTAAACCCAACCACACCACACACACGCCTGACCCCCTTCTTACTCGTTTATGCGTCCACCGAGGCCTTTGTCCTACCCTCCTCTCTTTCGTCCCCCGACATATCCCGATCTTTCTGCCCCCGCCCCCCCTCGACCCCCATTCATAGCTGATGATCCACATAGGCAGGTCGTTTTTCATCTGCGCCCGTCCTCTGGGGAAATCCGGAGAAAAGGAAAAGGGGACGGAGTGGAGGTGCGGTACTTTTATATGGAGCAGTGATTGGAAAAAGAGCCAGCCTCAAGCGTCGTAGTCTATACATTTCTAAGGGGCGATGTGGAGTCACGCGAGACTCGATGAACAGTGTGACGAGCTGTAACCGTCACTATCGAAAAGAGACAGCTAGGTACTTTAGTCGTGCAGAAGAAGAAGATTGAGGCAATGAGACATGAACATTATGATTCCATTATCGTTTTGGTAAATCTATCAAGCATTCTATATCGGTATTGTGGTGGCTCATCTTCGTATCATGGCAGAGTTAGACATCCAACTTCGGCAGCAACGACGCGAATTGCTCTATCCTTTCGAGTCTTGCTCTGCTTGAAGTAGCTCACTCTTTGCTTGAACCCCATCAAGAGCGTCGCCACCGTCTCCGCCCAATGATGCGTCCGGAATTCGCCCATCTTGTGAGTAGAGCAGGTAAAACTCCACGAAGTGGCTTTGGAGCCTTACACGAATTCGAGCCTTTCCTGGTCTCGATAGGCCCCTAAGTTAGCAGAAGAAGTCTCTTTTGCTCCGGCTGAGCATGGTAAGGGTGAGTGCCGGGCACGGCATGTCTGCTTAGTTCTGGCCCAAACATCAAGTGTTGGTGTTTTTTCGACTTTCTCGGCGCGAGCTGGGACATGGCTCTGAGGGAAGACGAGGCATACTCGGCCTAAGGCAGCAGACGAAGGTGCTCCTTCGCGGCAACTTGTAGTCGCGAAAATTCTTGCACAGTCATTGAGACCTAGCATGGTAGGAACTAATGCAGCGACGTTGTGATGGATCGCTTCTTGCTCCTACGATCCTTGATCTCCATCTCTAGAACGGGGTGGCAGGGATGATTAGGCTGAAGTGCTCCTCCGGTTGCGACGACGCTTCTCGGAAGGCTTGCGTGGCGTGTACCGATAGTCAGGGTGCATCTTGTTGTGGCGCTCCTTGTAGGCTTTCGCGAGAGCCTTGTATCTTTCGCGGACTTCATGAGACTCATTATTCCAAGCTTTTCCTAGGATTCCGGCTTTTCAAAGGTCAGCGAGATGGTGTAGGGCTGTTGAAATTCAGTCACCTACAGATATCATTGTTCTGGAGTTGAGGGTTCATCTGCTTGATTTGGGCTTGGTAGTCGCTGCGGTAGAGGATGAAGGCGTTGGGAGGTCGTGTGATCTTGACTCTTCGTTCAGGAGCGTTGACGAACTGGGTGGTTGCACCGGGTGCTTCCTCGAGGAGTTGTGGTGGTGGTCGAGGGACGACGACAGCAATACCGTTGACGGAGACAATCATGTGTGGACCGGCAATGAACCTCTCACAAGGTCCAAGAACCCATCTATCAACGCTAGAATGCATTCCGTCCTTGACCCACATGACAGGCTGGCCCAATATGCGCCTGTGATGAATGTTAGAGACTTTATGAAAGAGTGGTATTAGACAGGCACAAAGTAGATATGGACGCGTACCCCATCTGCAATGCCATGAAGAGCCGACCCTCCTCGCCAAAAGCAAAGTAATCTCTTGCAGAGACAGCTATGGTGGACTCGAATGTGTTGAGGCGAAGGTCCAAGATCTCTGTCACAATCTTTAGGATTTCAGGGTGCACATGGGTAGGATCAATGTCACGAGCAACGATGTTGCCAGGGTTGAATATCAACGCCATGATGAATGTAAATGGCGGTGTAAGGTAGAATGCCGTATCAATAGGTTGTTAGGGGGTGTCTTGCGTGTCTTGTGTCTCTTGGAGATATTGAGTAACAAGTCAAATAAGGTTCTGATAAAGTGGTGACTTTTTTCTGGGCTGTGATGGAAGAATCTTGATTTGAAGCTGGCTGTGCCGATGGTCATAAATAAGAGATCAGATCAAGCGGAACCCAAGGTGGATGCGGATGGCAACGGATGATACCCGGGACTTACGGCGGGAGAGATTTGAGGGAGACAACATGGTCCGCACCAGGATGTTTCTGGAGTAGCCCATGGAGGTGGAAGGAAGTCCTAAATTGGGGGAGAAAGCGCCACCTTCCCCTCAGGAAGCGACGAAGTCACCTCATAGAATTGGCCGAGGACGGTTGGTTGTGGTGTGGAAGGCCTAGTAATTTTTGTGGGACGATGTCTTGAGGAGGAGGAAGGAGGAGGTGAAAGCTGCAGGGGGGGGGGGGTGTACGTGGGTGTACGTGGGTGTAGGTACGTGTGTGGGTGTGTGTAAGTGCGCGTGTGGTGGTTGCTTCCCACTCGAGGTCTGGCCAGACACTACCTTAGACTTGCCGGGGTTGCCTTTCCTCTTCGTATGGGGGTGGGTGAAAGCTCTGGGGGTGTGAAAATACCCAGGTACTTGTCATACCTTACCTCTCGTCACCTTACCTTACTTTACTCACCTTCCTTACCAACGTGCCTGCCTTACCAAACCCATCTGTGCCAACCTCGAATTTGGAGATGGGGACCTCCACGATCGGATCCCGGTTTGGGACACGGTATCTCCCACACTGTGCACACTTGTATCCTTCGAGGGGCCTGTCTCTCTTCAACTACCATAGGTTTCCAGGAGGCTCCCCTCTGATAGAACGGTACTTTGTCTGGATCACGGCCCGAAGATGCAGGTACCTCGGCCTGGCTCAAGCAACAGAAGCCAGGCTCACCTTACCTCACCGCGAGCCCACGCAGCAAGCCTCCGGCTGTCATCTACCTTACCTTGTCAACGGCCGCCGACGGTCCCTTGGCGAATCTTTGTGCTCCTCCGTCCTCGGCACTGCCAGCTGCAGCCTCCCTTCGCTACCACTACCTTGGCTTACTTCACAGATACCTGCGGCAGTCTCTATTCAAGGATATCCCCTCTTCCCGCACATGCTTGACCTGCTGCTGATTTATACCAGAAGTCATGAACCACCGCTTTGTGTCCTCTCCGCGTTGGCGATCCTCCAGCCGTGCGCGAGTACTATGATGCTGAAGCCGTCCCGAAACCGCGTCCTAAAGGGCCCAGAAAGTCTGGGGACTGTATCAGTCGTATCAACGCTGGGGGCACGAGGGGATGTAGCGAGCAAGCTAAAGCCTTCTATCACACGTTACTTGAGCGTACGTGTTTGTACAATTCAGATCGCCGACTCGGTGATCATTCTCTCAGCATCACGTCTACGGCTCAACTCGATCACTCGCTCTGATGCTGATAACTCCCTTGTGTCCCTGTCGCCTGCGCGCTTAGCGGGCTGTGCATACGAGTTGAAAGAAACCAACGACGCACACAACGTTTTCTCTCGCGTATAATTCCCTTCGACGGCGGAAGCAACACCAACAGCCCGGTTGAGAATCAAGCAGAAAGCATATGTGCGGCGGTCAGTGCAAGGAACATGCCAGGCTGGCTTCGACACAAAACGGTTGCCCGCCAACTTGAGAATTCAGCATCCTGGATGAGAGTATGGCATCGCCCGTACTCGATGACATGTACCTGCATCTCAATCAAAGTCGTAAGCCAACGTATCACAGCCCCAGATTTTCACAAGCTGTCCAAACTGCTTTTACGAAGTTTTGACGACGAGATGGGACACTTGTCGGGGACGAGGCAACAGTTGACTTGTAGCCTCTTTTCGAGAATTTCCCGCCGCACCACATTGTGCAAATTCTGCTAGCTCAATAAGGCTTAGGCGAATAGGCGAGGTGTAATTTCTTGGATTGGTTTGTTCCTGTCACGCTTGTCTCCAAGATACTCCAGTGTTTGGGCCAGCCTTTCCCCTAAAGTCTCCGTCAGATGTTATCGCGAGCGCTGCATTCGGTCAAGGGTCATTTTTGGCTTATACAACCTGGTGCTGTCTCTTCTTTCTTTCCTCATCGCGCCCCCAAAAAGCTATTTTGACCTCATCTTCTTACCAGGTTCCTACTATCATTTCTCTTTTGTACTTGAGACTCCCCACCATCCCTACATGCATTTACACCACACTTACCGCCACTGTCCGCTCACCACACTTACCGCTTCGCCTTCGCCAACAATCTTGTGCCCGTTCTTTCAAGGCACAATGTCTTACAACGAGGAATCATCACCGACGGAATCCCGTGTTGTTTTGAGGACCCAGGGTATGAACGAAGTCTTACCGCGTCATGATCTCGACATGTTCACGTCTGCTGGAACGTACCCGCACGGGAGTTGGGAGCTCTCTGAGGTCGGTCAGCCTCACCAATTCCAGGCCGCTTACTGCGTGCGAGATGCTCAGGGGCAAAAAGTACGCGCGCCAATACCACTGGTCAGCCTCTCCGCAGTTACAAATCAAGAAGAAATTTATCAGCACTGCACAGTCTATCACTATGATCCGAGTGAGTTGCGCGATTGGTAAAATGACTTTTCAAAAGCTGATCTTGAGCAGCATGCCAGAGCCGACGTAACACAGATCACCACCAGACAGCTTCCGCCTTTGGCCAGCAGCAACACCATCTCAACAATGCTCTGCTACAGGAGCAAAGCAGTTACCAACCGACAGCATTGGATGTCCAGGCGATGGATCAACAGCACATTCCTTTCGACGTCCCGGCCGATGATTTTTCTCGGGGTAGTGCTGCCCTCCTTTCTAGTCCGCCAGCATATTCATCAATAGCGGCACAGCGCGCGAGTCCCGTGGAAAAAGACAGGGGAATGACGCGAATATCGACACATGGCTCAAATATTATCTGCTTTCCATCGGATAACGCCACTAGTGAATATTCACGTCGGGAGGATTCGCTGGTTGTCAATACTTCCCACAGTAACTCATACCATGAGGCACTTCAGCATTCCGCGGCAGACAATCTCAGTGGGCTTGGGCTATTCACTCCTCAAGAATCACTCGACACGGGCGTCCACGGAGAGAATTTCACGATGAATGACTCTTTCACAACCATGACGCTTTCGCCCCAGACATTGTCACTGGATGAACAGGCATTCGACGAGCTTTTTCGCCAGAGGCACGATGCCAGCTATGACTTTGACGAAACCAATGTAAGAGGCAATCCAAACGAGGTGGGAGATGGTTCAGCCACGGCCAAGAAGGAACGATGAAACTTTGCCTTGCTCGTTTTTTAAATTTTTTATTTGTCGGGTTTAGGCATGGGAGGCAAATTGAGGACAGTAAAGAAGGAAAGTTGGGGGCCATTTTCTGCAATGGGGCTACTATGACGGAGTTCAGGATAGGTGGAAAGGGCAAACGACCACTTCTTCATTCTTCTGAAACAGTAGAGGCCGACTCAAAGGAGCTAGCTGCTGATCTTCAGCAATGAGTTGACCGCCTCTCCAGGCGCAAACGTACTACAGTCTGGCTTTGGAAAGGCGGTGGGGAGCAAAGGCAGGGACTAGGATTTGGTGATGGCCATACCCTTTCTTGCGCCAGTTGCCATGATTTCACGTGACTGGATCACTTTAGGATAGGCGTGTTGATCAAGAATAATGAAAGAAGCAATTTGGGCAAAAGAATTCAGACAGAGTACTTGCATATTTACCCTTCACGCGTCTGCCCCTGTCAGATTATGCGGAGAGGTCGATGACCACGCACGCCAATGGAGACAGCCGGAGCAAACCAGAGCCATGTGATGCTGGAAGAGGCCTGGAAGAGGGCTGTAGGAGGGAGCAAACAACAAAGGAACCTTGATGTTCCAACGGTGGTTTTCGTGAAGGCCATTATGATTGGTTACCGAGAGATGCAAGAAGGAGCAAACGTTGGCATGTTGGCTGCATGATTGGGGGGTTAGACGAGGGACGTCGAGATTAGCAGCCGGACTAAACCCTATTGGTTCAGCCTCAGCCAGGCTATGGACATGGGTACCTTGTCGCCCTTTCCTGCCCGCCCTGTGTGCCTGTGGGTACATGGCCAAGGACGCACAGATCGTCCCATCTGGCACTTACCCACTCTGTCACCCACTGCTGCGTTTCACGGGCCCATTTCTTTCCCCGAAGCTCAATCTGCTGTCTCACCCTTCAAATATGCGGGAGAGCTATCGCAAGACATCACCACATCATCACGGAACAAGGGGAAAAGGAGCAGAAGAAGAACAGCTTCCAAGTACACTAGGAGAATTACCACCCACACCTGCCACGTCTCACTCGTATTGCAACTCACATCGAGCCTGATGTGGTGGGCACATCCCTCCAACTTCCAATGCAAGACAACCTGACCGCAAGAACAAAGCCACCAATGCCATACTCCATAGCCGCGCCAGCAAACATCTCCCCGCATTGGTCGAGATCGACGCCTGGATCTAGCACTCTGATGGACCCGAGTTTCTTGCAACGCCAATGATGATGTTGAGACAGGAGAAGGCTGCGCTGCGCTTCAAGTGAGCGAGAGAGAGAGAGAGAGAGAGAGAGAGAGAGAGAGAGAGAGAGAGAGAGCGTTGGTTGACTGGGGGGCGCCTTTTGGTTAAGCCACTACCTCGGACTCAAGATGTGCGGGCGGTCCGCTCAGTCTGCATCAACGCAGTACCTACTGTCGTTCATCCCTGCCTTCGCTTCATGCAACGCATGCTGGCTCAAGAAGGTATAGTTGGTTGCGGCCTTACTAGCCTCTTCCCTGCTCCCCCTTCTTTCTCTCTCTTTTCTTCCAAGCTTTGCCTTCATCGACGAGAGCAAAGAAATGGAAAGAGACATTGTTACTAGTCCAGCCTTCTCCATCGGGATCCAGACACTCTGTGGCATCTGTACGCATCAGCCACCTGCCCTGACTTGCGACATCCCGCAGTCTGCAGCCACAGCCCCGGCAACGGGGGGCAGTCGGAGTCATTCACGGGTTTACCCTCCTTCAGATTAATCGAAGTGTATGCTACTTATTTTTAATTCCATCGCGGCAGGTCAGGCCACCTCACTCACCGACATCATCTGTCGAGTAAAACGAAGGCTTAGACCGCAACTGTCGACTGATACTTCCAAGATATGCACACGGCTCATTCCGGTTCCTTCAACCCGCCTATACGTCCGATTTCGACAAAGTGATTAGCAAACTGTACGTATCGAGGGCAAGAAACCGTCACCGCCTCGAACAGACATGAAGACCCTAGGATCGGCAAGAATTGTCCGTCCTGGCCGCCGCCATGACGACCACTGACACCATACACGAGAGAAACGCCTGAGAAATATCCGCAGATAAGCAGGGAGGAAACAAGAACAGATTCGCCTGTACCCCACCAGGCAACATCCGACGGATCCCGCAAGACGTTTATGACCAACTAGCGGTGCCTGGTTTCCGTCCGACGGATCATCCTCAGGGTCAGCGTTGACATTCCTACCGAAAGCCACATCGACGGCCCCCCAACTTTCATGAACCCGGTACTTGACCCTATACTGCTATTCCTCGCCAAGATAGGCGGCCGCCCTGGGGCTGTGACAGTCATGCGCTGCGTGACTGGAGCGCCCTCGGACCCCACTACCAGACTAGGATCCCGCCGTGGCTATGGTCCGATGTTCTCTCTACTTCTCTGTCCTAGTGGAATTTCAACTTCGCTGGCTGGATTGAAGTTTTGAGTGCCTTCAGCTGTTTCCTTCTACCTGGTTCGCGTCTTGGCTCGCAAGGGTTGCCGATACGAACGCAGTCGATAGTAGTGGTCCTTGGCTGTTTACCATCAACCACTAAGAAGAAGGAAGTCGAGACCAGAGGAGCAGATCTGAAGCGTCAGTCTTGTTTGTTGCGGGAAGGAATCGACAAGATTACTCACTGCACCGATTCTAACATTAGAGCAAGATGCTTGACATAGAGCAACGGTCGAGACAGGGATTATTTGAAATTCCAGTCTGCTTTAGCCTGGTAAGAGACAAGACGGAGGCAGAGTCGCCGATCACTTTATTTCAGGGCAGCAGTCAGTATCCCATGTGGAAGCGCAAAGAGTTGGCAGTGACAGGTAAGAGATTGGCCCTAGGCGCGCGTTCGATGATGTGACTGTACACAAGCTGGCTACTCTTAGCCGACATGGCGTACTACGCCGCCCTCAGGATACGAACGGAGACTACGTTACGTGGGGAATTTATCACGCGAAGATGCTGCCATACGTGCTGTACAGGCGCCTTCTATGAGACAGGACCATTGGCGACTTATACGGCCGCGCTTCGGTGGCTCTTGGTCGAAGAATGGATCATTTACGTGTGGTCACACAACTCTTTTGTCACAAAGATCGTGAATCCGTGACAGGCTGCGATCCGAGCCTTCCAGCAGCCATTTTCGACGTGGCTGCGAGCAACCCCTGGACTGCCCCGCCCCAAGTCTTTTGGTCGCCGTTCATAAACTCAAGGATGCGTCCTAATCGGATTGCTTGCAGGCTCACTTCAACACTTCCCCCTAGCCCTGTCCATCACCTGTACTTCCTTGTTTGTGTGGACACCTCTTGTCCGGCTCGACTTCGGGACCGAACCTTCATCTCGTGGCCTCCGAGCAGGGCTGAGCGACCGGGATCAAAGGGAGCAAGGCAAGACGTCTCGGCCAGGGAGTAGACGACTCAACTTTCATCAAACCGTGCCAATAACGTAAAGCAAACGGTTTCTCTGGGACTAACATGGCGTCTCACCTAACCTTGGCGTCTTGGCAACATGGCACAATCTTGAGCAGGATGAAGGCGCCAAAGCTTGCGCTAACTCAACAAAAGAAGCCATTCTTCACCAGGAACCCGGTAGCCATCTCCTCCTGGTCGCCTTCAGCGGGTTCCCGCCAATGTGAAGGCTCTTTTACCGAGTCTGCTTCCCTGGCGACGAAGGGCGACTGAATTGAACCGGGCGAGAGCACGTACCGCCATCAATCAAAAAGCCTTATCGGCCCTCAAGAGGCCACAGTAGGGATGATGCCCGCCTTGCAGTCGATCCTTTTACGGAGAATCTTTATTGATTGTAAATACAGAGTCTTCTTGCAGGCAAAATAAACGAGCCAGAATACTCGAAATTCGCTGACTGGGCGAGCTTTCGACGCTCAAACCTCTTTTGCTGACTACCAAACTAGGTCATCCTAGGTTGCCCTGTATTTTCAGACTCTGGGGTAACCTGACGGACGAAGTCTAGGTGAACGTTTGATGGACGGAATAGGAAAATGCTTTGGTTCTCGATCGTTCTCATAGCGTCAGTGCGGTCGACCTGGAATCAGTCTCTTCTCCGCCTGGATCATTCATAGAGATACGTCGTAGAGGGGTCGAAAACAAGCGCATTGCTGCTTACCGACTAGCGTCCGATGAGAATATAGCTACATGCTATCTCCTTTCTTCTGGAAGACACCACGAGAGGACAGCAACGAGAGGAGTCGATGTGTGATTAGGTGGGCATCTTCCGACGAAGGGGGGGAGTGCGCGTTCCTCTCAAGCCGTCGAAGCCACGGGCCCCGCTGATGAAGTTGTAAGCCTCGACTTCGGACGGACAGCGGAGACCCCGGGAACCTTCGGGAGGTGGACTCGCGCTTGAAGCCTCAGATCTCGGGGAGCCGGGCCCTTCTCCGAAGCAGCGGGAGGCTTGGTGCCGGCGCGGGAACTCTAGTGTCTGAGTCAACGCGGGATCTCGGACGGCTTAGACCTGAGTCAAGTGTCTGAGAGAGAGAGAGAGATTTGGGTAGACTGCAGAGCCCAGCACTACTACTACCTTACTTCCCGTCGTTGGGCTGGCTGGATGGCTCGCTTACACGGCTTCGGTTGCGGAGAAATACCAAGGCCAAGCCGCGTGCCGCATCGACGCAAAACGTCAAGCTCGACCGCAGGAGACCAACTTGTTTCGTTGCGTGCCGTGGGATTTTTCTTCTTCGCCAATGAATTCTGTTTCGACAGTGACAGCTGGAACGACGGCGATTGGGTCGGGGAGGAATGATCTAGGGAGGGTGCTAGAGCTGCCCAGGCGGGTCGGACGGCTTTCACGGGACTGTTGGACAGGGCATGTTGGATATACGCCCTTTCTTGCGTAAAACATAGAACGAAGGGGTAACGCGCGTATCCGACTGTTGTGAATGATTTACGGTGACGCCGATGAGAGTCTATCTTTTTGATACGGTCGCTTGGATGTCAATGTTTCGAAGAGCGTGAGATGTTTGCTGCTGTTTAACATGATTACTTTTGAAGACCCAAGGAAATGAGAAACTGTAGCGAATTTCAAGGAAACCATGAGATTCTCCTAGGTAGATTGGGCCTCAGTGAACCATATCTAACACAGATTGAGAGAAACATGGAGAAAAACATCTATGCTCCTCGTCGTGGGGTAGCTTCTCCAACACCTCCAAGACAACTAGTGAAACACAGCTTTACATTTCATATGATGATGATATGAGAAGGAGACAACATGACATCGTCATATTTCATTCTCTCCAGAATTCTAACCGGGCCATCTTCCCGACAATCCCGCAAGACGCAGAGAAAATGATTCCAAAAATGCCACAGTGCTAACCGAATTCCAGGGACCGATTCAAGAGTCTCGCTGGGCGTGCTAGGGAAGCTTGAGATCTTCATGAGAGGGGAGGGTACCTCAACCGTCGTCTCGAGATACTTGTTCGCATTTCACTCTTCGCTCTCCTCTCATTCTCTCTAGAGGCTTTTCCCGGTTAGGCTTCAGAGGGAGGGGTGGACTTTGCAAACGCCACAGGTGTGACGATGATACAACGATGCCATCCACAGCCTAGCTTTGGCTTTTCGTTTTTCTCCTCACGTCTCCGAGAACCGGGTTGACAGGGCAAACCATCTTCCCACGGGGTCCTGATTGTGTTCCTAGAGTAGGTACTTAGTAGGTGGAGGATGGAGGGAATGGCTTCAAGCCATGCACAACCCCTCCGGGATAAACCCGCTGCAAAATCCCAAGGCACTAGGTCTGTAAGGCAAGGCAGGGTGGGAGGATGTAAAATGCCACTCAATCGGACGTGTTCCCTCTACCGGAGTATCAAAAGGGGAGGGGGTGAAAGCTTAGGGTGCGCGAGAAAAGAGGCGTCCAAAGATTACACATTTAGGCTTCTTCTTAGCCCGGGTCAACTTCCAACGGAGGGGCTTGACAAGGGAACATAAAAAAGGCTGGAGGAGTTTTGTTGTCCCCCTTTTCCACCCCTCACCCCTCCTTCGTCCGTTTTCAGCCTTGCCTTGCCATGCGTGGTCCGCTACTAGCGACAACCGAACCCGCGCACCACCGGTTCGTATGAACCAGTGCAGGATAGATGGTCCGGAGCATGAACCCTGAATCCGTCGCGGTTCCGGGTACGCCATCACGGGGTGTGGAGGAAGTACGATGGGTAGGAAATTTGGGTGCAAGCCTCGCATAGCTATCTGAGGAAAGCCGAGAAAAAAGCCACGCTTGACTTACCACGCACCTTTTGAACGGGAGACGAGATCTGGGAATAGATCCGGAGATAGATCCGGAGACCCGAAGACCGGGTTAAGGGTTAAGGGTTGAGGTAACGAGGCTTGAATGTACCGTAGAGTTTCCCTCAGAACATCGTCACATCTGCTAGTCGCCCTGCCCTGGGTAAACGCTCAAGCAGATTCAACACAGCCGGCACAAGAAAGGGAGGTTCAACAAAAAACTTGTATCAAATAGATGACCTATGCTTCCATCACCTCACACGAGAAGAGATCTTCGCCCCACTCCGGATTTATCTACCGGGAATGGAGGAGAAATAGATCTTAAATGAAGAAGCATGTTCAAATGATAAACAAACACCTCCCCTCCCGTCCTTTTGCGAAGAAGAAACGACCGAAGTACACCGAGGTATGATGATTCCAGATAGAACTGCGAGAAGAAGGCGACCCTGCAATCCACAAAAGATTCGCGCTCCTTCTCCCTCCCGTCGGAGTCCAACTCCGGGCCGTGGAACGTAAAAAACGACTGCCGCTACGGATACTGTGGCTCACGTTGTCGACATGGCAAACCCCCTAGTCCTCCTGGTAAGAGATCTTGCGCATCTCTCCTAGCCTGTGTCTTGCGGCCGAGAGGGAGTTCTCCAACTGCAGAATCTCGACCTAGAAGTGGTAGCGCCGCACGCGTCAGCATTTCTCTTTTCTCTTTCGGTCGCCAAGCAAGGCACTAGCCGCAAATGACGAGGATGGCTGCGACGGAGTTGTCTCCGGCCACCGGCATTATACGGCAGTTGGCATAGTTCACGACGCGCGAATCAATTAAACGTACCTGTTGCTCCATCTCCCGGACCTTGAACTCGTGGGCTCCGAGCTTGGAGTAGTCGACCGCCTCGTCCTCCGCGTTGCGGTCCTTGATCATGTTCTGCACCTGGCGCACGAGCGCCCTGCATGCAGCACCGACAGCCTTGCTGGCCTGCTCGAGGTTCTCTTGGCTCTTGGACATGAAGCCAGCCTTGACTCTGCTGGCGGCGACGAGCTGAGCCGTGGAGGCTGCCACGTCGTTGGATGCCACAATGAGCTGCTCGGGGCTGTTGCGGTTCGACAAGACGCCGTCTGCGGTCTCGATCAGGGTGTTGGTGGAGGACGCCACGGCCTTGGCGGCTGAAATAAGACCCTCGGTCCATCTGTTGTTCTTCTTGTAGAAGGCGGTTCTCGAGGACGAACCTCGGCCTGCCTGAACAATCTCCTGCTGCGTCACCGTGGCGGCCTTGATCAGCTGCGCAATGGCGTTGGTGATGGCCATGGCGGCATCGAGAATGCCGTCGTGGACCTTGAGCTCGTAGGTAGAGTACCCTTCGCGGGGCTTGTTCTTCAGCTTGGCGAGGCGAGCAGCAGCGGCCGCAATGGCATCGGCCGCCTTGCTGAGTTCGGAATCGACAATATCGCCCAAGTCGCCCTTGCCCGCGAGCTTGCCAGTGTTGGGCGCGAATGTCTCGACAAGCTTGTTCAGCTTCTGAAGGTTCATCTGCACCTCGTTATTGCTGTTGATGACGACGTCGGTCTTCTGGATGGGATCCATGCCCTCCAGGCGGAAGCTCTGAAGGCCGCGGAAGAATTTGACGGTAGAAGAAGCCGACTGCCGGGTGCCGTTCATCAGAGCATCGCTCTTCTTCTCGTCGGTTGCCAAACGGGTTATACCCTTGGCGTTGCTGCAGACATCCGCAAGAGCACCAGCAAAGACGTTAATGGCCTTGATAAGCTCGGCGTGTGTCGCGTTGGGGCCGTCGGCGATGAAGTTGTTGAATGCCGTAGCAAACTCCATGGCGCTGGACGAGGCCTTCTCAATCTGCGAGAGCACGTAGGATGGAGAAGCGTTCTGGTTTCCTGCCTGCATCGTTGAATCCAACTCGTAAAGCGCGTCATCTACTCTCTGCACACCAGATTGCAGCACAGAGTCGATGATGTCGTTGATCTTGTCCAGGTTGGCCATGATCAAGGCATCAATCTGTCCGTCAATAACGGTGTCGGTATCGCCTTGGTTCAACTTCAGCTCGTTGAGCTCGATAAGTGTCTGATCCATGCCGGCCTTGTAGACTTCCAACTCCTCCTCCTTGTCGCGAAGAAGCTGTTCAAGGTCAGAGTCTCCATTCCTGATCTTGGCCTGGGCGTCGTCCAGAGCGCGAGACTTGAGTCGCAGGGCCTCCTCAAGATCGGCCATCTCACGGTTGTACTTAGACAACATTGTTGAGAGCTCGTTTCCTTTGCTTCTCTCGATGTTATCGGCACGATCCAGGGCCATGCGGAGCTCTCGCTTGAGCTTTTCGAGCTCATCCTTGTTGGCGCCCTGCAGGCGGTCCTTGTCATGGAGCGCGCGGTCCCTCTCTCTGATCATATCAGCGAGCTCAAGGTTCTTCGTCTTGATCTCGCGTTCAAGCTTCTCTCGCCGCTCAATGGCCTCCTGAGCCGAGGCAGCCTTGAGCTGCACAGACTTGAACTTTTGGAGCAGATCCAAGTGCTCGTGGCGAAGCTGGGAGTACAGCTTTGCGAGCGCTTCGTACTTCGTCCGCCACGTGTTAACCTGCTCCTGCAGAGCTCTGATTTGCTCATCTTTGCTCGTGATCTGTTGGCCGTAATGTCCCTGGATCTGTGCAAGCTCATTCTCCAGACCCTTGACCCTCTGGTCGTATTGCTGGAGCATAAGCTGGTCGCGCTCATATTGGGCTCTCGCATTGAAGTTCTCCTGTTCCAACTCTGCAAGCCGACCCTGGGTCTGATACTGCATTTGCTGCTGCATCAGGGCCTCCTGCTCCCTGCGCTGCTGCTCCGCCAACTGTCGCTGCTGCTCCTCAAAGTCCCGTTGTGCCTGCTGCTGCGCCTGCTGCTGCATCAACATCTGCTGACGCTGTTGTTCCTCGAGGACTCTCTGCTGCTCTTCGTACTCTCGGTTCTGGCGCTCCAGCTCGTTCTTCCAGAATTCGGAAATATCATCTGGCTCCTGTGATTTCGGTTCAGGGGGTGGAGTGGGGCGTCTCTCAATTTCCTGCTTCGGGCGCGCCGGAAGTGCGGGTGCCTCGTCGTCTTCCGCCAACAGGTTGGGAGGGTCTTGCGGCAGCTTGGGGATCGTTATCAAGCTGGTCAAATAGCGCAGGTTGGAGCACTCGTAGTAGAACTTGACGAGGCGGTAATGTTGGGCATCGTATCGTTCTCGTAGGGGCGAAAGCGCCTCGACGTCGCCGGTGGCTGTGCCCGATTAGCGAAATCACCCTTGCCCGCCTAGGGGGGGGAGGGGGTTCCGATGCAACTTACTCGAGTGCATGGCGCGAAGCATGCTTGTGATAAACTTGTAAATACCGTAGCTCTCCTGCACGAGGGGCACAAGAGAGGAAATACGACACTCGTTATTTCCAACGTGACGGAAGTGTGAGAAGATCAACTTCTGGAACTGCTCAATCTTATCTTGCAGTGTCATCAAGTCTGTGATTGTCTCGTACCCCTCATTGGGGTCGTTGATGGCCTTCAAGCTGAGGTACTCCTCGTATTCGAAGGTGCCGTTAAACTCGGGATGCTGCTGGTGGAAAGACAGCTTCGCCAGGAGGTAGTAAACGTATTCCCGGATCAAAGGGCTGTATCCACGCACTCCCTCTCCTCCCATGCCGCGATTCAAGCTGTCGATCCAACCTCTCTGCGCCATGGCCTCCCTCAGCGTGTTCGGGTGTCCTTCTTGAAGGACTTTGTGGACCGTAATCAGAGCTTTGAAAGTCTGAACTTCGTCGGCAAGAATGGGTTGCCTACAACGCGGCGCCGTCTGTCAGCGATCGGACCATCTCCCGACTTACAACAGTTCACTTACACCTTCATCCCAGCCCAGAAGGCCTGAGAAGACCGGTGGTCCCATGTGTACACAATGCAGCTGCGCACATGTTTCCGCTTCGGCGCCGTCTCGTCGGGGTTCGTGGCCTTCTTGATGTTGATCGCCAACTCCTGGTCGGTCCTTCATAGAGTGTCAGTGCACAGTCGCAAAGTCGGGGAGACTGCCACGATTGGGCCACAAAGTCTCAAGATGGTTGAGGATTACGGACTTAGTATGCCTGGTATCGGGCACGGCAGCCATGATGGGCGATCCTTCGTGCGCGGGGTCGTTGGTGGTGGTCGGAGGTGAAGGGCGCTTAATGGGGGTTTCGGATGGTTCGAGGAAATGACGTCTCCCGACGGTTTAAGGAGATAGCTCCACGTGCACGCAATGATGCCCAAGAATCTCAGTGAAGCCCAGTGAAAGATGTAGGGGGAGAATAATTCGCAGGAATTGGAGGGGAAGAAGATATCGTGAGCGACTTCCGTGCCAAGTGGGAGAGGCGGGAAAGAGTCGTCAGCGTTGACCAAGCTCCCAAGATGTCTAAAGCAGCTCGAGTGTGGCTGGGTTCTGCAACATGCGCAAGCTCCGGGGATTGCGCCAAGCCGTCGTCGTTGCGATCCTCCACTGGGTTTTAGGTTGGGCATGAAATCTGGAACAATGCTAATCCGGCGGACGCAGCGGTGTCAGTGTCACCCCTCCAGCGTCCCAGCGCAGGCAAAGCACCTGAAGCCACAGGCGAATGCCTGTCCGATCTAATCCCATGACGATAATGGTGGGGTTCATGCCACCAAAGTTGGTGCGAAAGGCCCCTGCGCTCACAGCAAACAATCGTTGAATTCAATTAGAACCCAACGATGGCAGAACATGGCATGGCTCTAGTATCAGACAACTCGACGAGTTATCAGAAATCAACTTTGGGAAAATCCAGTGATTGGTAGGTGCATAGCAACTGGTATGTGAGAGAGGCCACTGATATGGTTTTGCGTCTGGAACGTAGCCACAAAAGCGCATTTGCGTGTATCAGGTCTGAACTAATAAGCTCCTGTCAGTGACTAGGTAGGATTGAGCCCGGCAATACGAGGTTGTGCTTTTGATACTTCTGGATGACGAGAATAGTGCAAGACAGAAAGTACAGCTCAATTATACCACATCTGCTTTATAGTTAACCGATGTTGAGGGCCGCAGGTTGGCATTTCGCTGGCTAGCAGCTCACAGAGTAGCTATAGCTCATACTCACTCAAGGAATTGGCCGCGTACGAGCTTGATACTGTGCCTGCCCAAGCGACATGTGAGTTCACAATGACATAGTTGCACTTGAGAAATGATCATAGGTCGTGTTCTTCATTTGACTGAGGGTATCAGGAGGGCCCGGCGGGCAGCAGGGCCAACTATTCGCCTGCCTTTCACAGGCATCTCGCATTGACCTTGCTTCCCACGAGCACACAACACCATACACCAGAACCTGTGCCAATGCCTCCGACCTGACAATGACAGGACCCGAGGCATCGCGGCAGGATCGCAAAAGGACCAACGGGTCTCACAGGTAGCATTTCCTCGTGTAGGTGTGAACGATGAAGTGTCATTGGTCTTTTTTTTTCCCATTCCCTATGGACGTTGCCGAAAACGTGATGCCGTTCCATGCTAGAATTCTTCCGTTCCTCACGTAAACACCACATGCAAAAGAAGAACCCACAAACCACCCAAAAGACACTCTAAATCGTCGTCTCGTAGGGGAGAGGGGTGACCGTCTGGGGCTTGTTCTCCTTGAAGTCGACGGTGCGGGCCTCACGGGGCATGAGGGGGAGGCGCTTGAGGGTGAGGGCCTTGCCCTCGGCCTGGGCCTTCTTCTTCAGGGCGGCGTTCTCCTTGACACGGCGGATGAAGTCGTCTCTCGAACGGGAGGGGGAGATGTGCTCGACGCGGATGTTGATGCGCTTCTCGATGTAGCGGTGCTTCACCTTCTTGTAGATGATGATACCGACGGCGGACTTGGTGACGTTGTAGATGACACCGGTCTTGCCGTGGTAGACCTTGTGAGGCATACTGTAATCCAACAAGTCAGCCCTCTGCTCCTGCACGCATGATGCCTATTTTCGCAATTCCTCCCAACTAAGACCTCGAGTCTCCCAATTGTCGCAATTCGAGTTCGAGGGTGGGTTGTTCGCTTACCCCTTCTGGACGGCACCGTTGGTCTTGATGTCGACGATATCTCCGACTCTGTACTGGCGAAGGTACGTGGAGAGCTTGATCATACCCTTCTCACGGAAGTTTCTGCTGAACGCATACTGCAAGCTAACCGTCAGCAATCCGGCCGCAATCTCGAAATGATTCGTAGCTGGGCAATACGTACGCGCGTTCCCGCGCGAAGACCCGCTGGGTGACCCATTTTGCCGGAGTGGTTGTCGTAGAGGGCGGAATTTGGTGATGGTGTTGTCGGGTCTTGAAAAAGATCACGAAGTTCCAGACACAACGGGCAAGGCAAAAAATCGGCGACGTGTGTGTGCTTTGCTGACTCAGTCCCGTAATTCTTTTTTCGTTGTGAAAAGGGCACTGCACGTGATCGTAGGCGAACAGGACCCGCAATTTGACAGGCGCTAGTCAGCCCTCGCTCCCCACAGCCATTTTTCGCATTGAGTGTTGCAAGTTTCACGAGAGGCTCTTCTTTTTTTTCCTTTTCGTTTTCTTCGTCAACCACAATTCGAAGGATATCGACGAGTCGGCAAGATGGCGCCGTAAGTAGACCGAATCGCAGTCGCACCGCCAAATTCAATATGCTAATTCGATTTCGCGCAACAGCCTCACCTACTCCAAGACCTCCAAGGTCCCCAACCGTCCCTTCGAGGCCGCCCGTCTGTCAGTATTCTCCGGCCACTGAACAAGAGCTTGCTCTGTTTAAGTCGTGAATCACACCACTGACTTCGATACGATAATAGTGACTCCGAGCTTAAGCTCGTTGGCGAGTACGGTCTCCGCAACAAGCGTGAGGTCTGGCGTGTCCAGCTTACCCTCTCCAAGATTCGTCGTGCTGCCCGGTATGTGATTTCGGCTCTGTCGCAAAACGGTCGCGTGAGGAACACCCTCTTGGCTAACAACCACCACAGTCAGCTTTTGACCCTCGACGAGAAGGACCCCAAGCGTCTGTTCGAAGGCAATGCCCTCATTCGCCGTCTCGTGCGCGTCGGTGTCCTCGACGAGTCCCGCATGAAGCTCGATTACGTCCTGGCCCTGAAGGTCGAGGATTTCCTTGAGCGCCGCCTCCAGACTTGCGTCTACAAGCTCGGTCTCGCCAAGTCCATCCACCACGCCCGTGTCCTCATCCGCCAGCGTCACATCCGCGTCGGCAAGCAGATCGTCAACGTTCCCTCCTTCATCGTCCGTCTCGACTCCCAGAAGCACATCGACTTCGCTCTTACCTCGCCCTTCGGTGGTGGCCGTCCCGGCCGTGTCCGCAGAAAGAAGGCTGCTGCCGCCGAGTCCAAGGGTGACGGTGGTGACGACGAGGAGGATGACGAGTAAATGCATCGCCATTTATGCTAAGGATTGGTCAAAAAAACTCTGGGAATGGTTGGCACACCAAAATCCAACCATTGGGATCATCGGGGTGTTTATAGTCACGGCGTTCGCCAGAGGCAAAATGGAATGATTGCATCAAATACGGATACCACGAATGAATGTTACACAAAAGTCTTTTTCTTGTTCAGTTCAGGGCACCTCGAGGCATCGTCTTGCATGCGAACGTTTGACAGGGAAATGGGTATCATGTTTGTCCAATGCAATGCTCATAAGCCATGCCTAAATACCTAGGTAGTCTAGACCAATTCATCCTTGCCCAGGAACTTAGCCATCGGGTCGTTCGCCGCTGTCCTCTTTCTCCTGTACTCCTCCATCTCTTCCTCAGTGACACCGCCCATCATCTCTTCCGCTGTTCGCTTTGTCGCCGGCTTGTTCACCGGAGTATCATCCGCCTTTGGAATCTCTGCTTGTTGCTCCATCTGCAGCGCCAACGAAGCACCAGTCCGTTGCCGTTCAGACGCTTCCCAAGCCAACTTGCCCTCCTCACCCGTGCAGTAACTGTTCTTGACCACCGAGTGACAGCATTCGTAGCCCCATTGAAAATTTGACCACCAGCTGCCCCAGATAGATGTGTGATTGTGGATGTACACGTCCTCGGGGTACTTTGACTTGGCGATAACCTTGGGCGCGCCCTTGATGAGGCCGCTCTCGTCATACTCGACATATTTCTCCGACTCGGTTATGACATTCTTCAGCTCATCGGGCATGGTGTATTGCGAGTTATCGCCGTAGAGTTCCTTGAGCTTCTTCTCCCGCTCCGCACGTTTCTTCTCGGCCTCTTCCTTCTCCTTCTTCCTGTAGAACTCTCCAGCCGTGGGGTTGGCTTGCAAATGTTTTGTGGTGTCACCACTCTTCTCCTGGGCCTCCCAAGCGTATCTCTGTGCTTGCTCGAACTCGCCGGCGTCGCCTGAGCCGCGCATGAAGCCTTCCTCTGCAAAGAGATTCGCGGCTTTGTCCACCGTTGCGCCGCCGTCCACGAGGGATCTCGTCTTTGGGTCGTACTTTGCGGATTCCAAGTCCAGGTTGACCAGGTACTTTGCCGTATCCTCTCGTATTCTCAGCTGGCGTGTAGCTGTGCTCTGATGCTTGCTCATGTCGTTTTCCTCTGCGTACTTATCGCCATCGTCCTGCTCCTCCTCCTCCGTCTCGCCCTTGGCAAGCGCCTGCTTCCTTAGCTTCTCCATCTCGTTGAACTCCTCGACGACGTTTCGATACTCCTTAGGGTCGTATCCATTCCAGCGATCGCGTTTGGCATCCCAGCCAAGCTTGACGTCCTGAACGACCTCGTCGGCCTGAATGTCCCTGCCAGTCCACTTTGCGCCTTTCGCCCTTGGCCGACTGAGGCAGTCTTTGGCTTTGTGCGTCATGGCGCCGCAGTTTTCGCATGCGCCTTTCCGATACTTTGTGGCTGCCGGGCCAGCCTTGCGACCGCGATCGTACCATTGTGACTGCTCGTTTTTCTTCTGAATACGCTGATGCTCAAGGTAGTCGGTCTGGTCATCGCCTTCTTCGCCGGCATAAAAGGGACGTTTACTGATGAAAGAGGGAATGTAGATATTCTCCTCCTTTGCGGCAGCGGACGCCTTGGGGTCGGTCTTTCTCGGCGGTGGCGGCGGTGGCGGCATCTTGGCGGTTGGTGAGGGTATGAGAGGGTTGTTGCTAGAGAAAGTTTGGGCGGCGGCGCATTCACGTCGTGAATTTGGGTCGGGAAAAGCACAGGTGTTGCGGCTCCTTATGTAAGCAGTCGCTCTCAGATTTCATGCATGGCTAAGGTATTGATACAGAATGGCCTAGATTTACGCATCCAATTCTCTTTTGGTCCTGTCTTGAATAAGCACACTATATTCTTGTGGAATTGAAAATCTTAATTAATCCAACATCAAAGCTTCAAGTGTATCCGCCAGCAAGTTCATGGCTGAATCAATGATGAATGGCGACCCTATAGTGAAGTACATAGAAGGTGCTTAAGCCTGCTTCAGTGAGATGTGCTGGAAAATGCCCCACACCAAGGCACTTTGCTTTAGTGGATGATGGCCAGGCAGGATTGCGTCCCCAAGGAGCAAAGTGTCACGCGTGTTGCCACATGACTGCGCGGACCCTGGGCGTTTCCTCTTGGTCCAGCACGCGTCGGATCCTGCATCAACATGACCTTGTCGCGTCGTGAATTCGCTGCTTAGTGTCATTGAACCCGTCTTACCATGCACCAAGCCGACCGCTGCTCTTCCTTATCATGACATTGTTCTCCGTCCTACCGTCTCATCCTCCATGAGTGTTTACAGCCTCCACCATGGACCTCTTCCGCGTTCGGTTGAACTGCATAGACCATTACCAGGCGACGCCGACGCATTACGATCCCCAATTACGGAACGATGTCGGTCCTGCACAGGCGAAGAAATCCCCCAAGGTCCCGGTCGTGAGGGTTTTCGGGTCGACCGAAACGGGGCAGAAAGTCTGCGCTCACATACACGGCGCTTTCCCATACGTCTACGTCGAGTATCGTGGCAGCTTAGAGCCCGAGAATGGTATATAAGTCCTCGAACCATATAATGGACCTTGCTAACTGCTAAAAGTGGGCGCGTACATCTATCGACTTCATCTCTCTATTGACCATGCCTTGGCTGTCAGCTACCGACGTGATCAATTCGGAGAAAATGCAAAGTTCGTCGCCCGCATCACCCTTGTCAAAGGAGTGCCATTCTACGGTTTCCACGTTGGGTACCGCTTCTTTTTGAAGATCTACATGTTCAATCCCATCGTCATGACAAGGTTATCCGATCTGCTCCAGCAGGGCGTTATTCTTAAGCAGAAGTTCCAACCTTACGAAGCCCACCTCCAGTACTTGCTACAGTTCATGACCGACTACAACCTGTACGGGTGTGGCTACTTGGATGTATCTGATGTATTCTTCAGAGGCCCTATCCCTTCATTTGATCAAGAGGGGAACTCTCAACACCTTTGGCATGACCGGACGATTCCTAAGACTCGAGTCCTCGACGATCTGACTCTGCCGAGGGTCAGCCACTGCTCTATCGAGGTAGACATTTGCGTTCAACACATCACCAATCGGCGAATGGTGAAGGAGCGCCGACTGCACCACGACTTTGTTGAGCGTGTTAAACCTCTCCCAGCAGATATCAAGCTTGTTTACAGTATGGCTGGTCTATGGAAAGACGAGACGCGTCGCCGCAAAATGAAAATACCCAATGCGGACCCAGGAAGCAGCCCTTTCCCTGCAGAAGTTTTGGTCTCAATGTCTGCGAATAAACGTGACTCGCAACCGCAAGGATGGATCCACGAGGAAGAGTACAGAGAAGAAGTCGCAAAACTCATTGAAATCGAAAAGGGGTTGGAAGATTCCGCGCCGCCGAGCTTTGAGACTTTCGTGGAGCGTTCGCCGCTTGAGGCTGCCGTCAAGACCGCGCTCCAGTCAGTAGAAGATTTGTATCCCGCCAACCTGCTGCCGGCTCTTGGACTGCCGTCGAACCACGCTCCAGCAAACAAGAATCCAGCCAGCAGCATCGAAGTTGACGAAAAGGGCGTACTCGATCTCGGTATTGACGATTACGACCCTTATCCAGCCGACTCTGACGAAGAGGATCTCTTTCAGATGGGCGAGCCGAAGGCAAGACAGGATGACCAAATCAATAGCACTGGTATTAATGGAAAGCCATTAGTCACCAGTGGTACTGGTTCAAGAAGCGAACCCGTCGCTAGCGATCTGACAGTTAGGAAGACCGTCAACGGGCTGGGATCTATATACGAAGGCGTCTGTGCCAGCAGGTTGAAGACTGGGAACCCACCAACGGTGCCGGTTTGGGACGATCTGCTCGACATGGCCGAGGAGGAAGGGCTTGTGTCAAAACTGAGCGACCCATCAAGCCTAGGTCATCGCCGTACGGAATCTGTCAAGCGATCGATATCACCGCATGCGATAGCTTCTTCTACCAAACGCCCGAGAACCGAGCCGCCAGTAGCTCCGGCGTCCGATGGAGTAGTACCCAAACCGTCACTCAAAGGCATCCTAAGTAATAGTACAGCCTCTGAGAAGCATCAGGTCACGATGTTGCCGCCAAACTCCCAAGACAAGCCACGATCGTCTCAAAATGTAGGCTCGAAATCTGCGGCCAATCAGTTATTGGGTTTTCCGGTGGTCAAAAGCCAGGAGGACCCGGGCACGAAACTTCGATTGAGCCAGATGAACCCGCCTCGAGCCTCGCAACAAGCTGAAAAGGATTCTCAAAAACGTGTTTGCTTCAATTTAGCATCGGAGGAGACACGTAGCAAGCCCAGTCCGGTCACTCCAGCAAAGAAGGTTCGAATTGCCACTCCTACAACAGATTCGCCAGGGACCGAAGCAGGAACAGAAACAATTCTTCATCGGATACAGACAGCGATCGGATCCTTTTCCGCAAAACGCCAGTGTGTGATCGGCGTCCTGCCTCCCGCGCCAAAACTTATCATGTCGACAATGAAGGAGCTGCAGATTCCCGATATGATTTACCAAGATGCCTACTACAGCGAAGAGAAGGATGTCCCGGCTCGTCCCAGGGAGTATGCCGGTCGGGAATTTCGGCTCGAGAGTAATACTCTACCGTTCCTGGCGGAGTTTGATCCAACTGGGACATCTGCCGCCAGCATTGGCATCAAATCAGACACACCCATTGACAAGGCCAAGAACGACGTGCGTTATGAGGCCCAAGCAGGCTTATGTTCATACCGAAGCTGGGAGATAGCTCAACCACCTCCAAGCGCTAAGGAAGTTCAAGATTGGTGGAACAAGAAGCATGTCCTGCAGAAAGCGCAAAAGAATGTCACTGCAAAGATCACGAGCACCCCTCAATCTACAAGGCGCGACCTCTCCCAGATTGACGGACCTACCCCAAAAAACAAGCATGGCTTCAAATACTCGCCCAAGAAAAAGTCGACCAGTGTCAAGCATGAAGCGCAATACATGAGTACTATGGCCCTCGAGGTTCACGTCAACACGAGGGGCAAGTTTGTTCCTAATCCTGACGAGGATGAGGTCCAGTGCATATTCTGGTCTATCAAAGCAGATGGCACCGCTAGCAGTAGTCAGGAAGCTTCAGGGGGGATCATTGCTGGTGTCGTTGTCCTATCGCCAGACGGTTCCCTCGCCCAGAGGATGCGGCGCTATGTTTCTGCAGAGGTTATCGAGGAATCGTCCGAGCTCGATGTCATGGTTCGCATGGTGCAAATTGTCAGAGACCACGACCCTGATATCCTTACAGGCTATGAGGTTCACGGCAGCTCATGGGGCTATCTAATCGAACGCGCCCGAGTAAAGTACGACTACGATCTGTGCGATGAGTTTTCACGTATGAAGAGTAACTCTCACGGCCGTATCGGAAAGGAGAATGATCGGTGGGGCTTCAACACAACGTCGACGATCCGCGTGACTGGCAGACACATGATCAACATTTGGCGAGCCATGAGGGGAGAATTGAACCTGCTTCAATATACGATGGAGAATGTCGTCTGGCACGTTCTGCACCGCCGCATACCTCACTACTCCTGGAGAACCCTGACACAATGGTACAACAGCAGTAGGCAGAGGGACCTCGACAAACTGACGCGCTACTACCTCACACGAACGAGGATTGATATTCAGATATTGGAGTCAAACGAGCTCATTCCGAGAACAAGTGAGCAAGCCAGACTGTTGGGAGTGGACTTCTTCTCGGTCTTTTCCCGCGGTTCACAGTTCAAGGTCGAGTCCATTATGTTCAGAATTGCAAAACCCGAGAACTTTATGCTAGTTTCCCCCAGTCGGAAGCAAGTCGGCGGCCAAAACGCATTGGAATGTCTCCCGCTGGTAATGGAACCCCAAAGCGACTTCTACAACAGCCCGCTGTTGGTGCTCGACTTTCAGAGTCTGTATCCCAGTGTCATGATTGCCTATAATTTGTGCTACTCGACATTCCTAGGCAGGATTGTCAATTGGCGGGGGATGAACAAGATGGGCTTCACCGAGTATCAGAGGCACAAGAGGCTACTAGAGCTCCTAAAGGATCACATCAACATCACGCCCAATGGAATGATGTACGTCCGGCCCGAGATTCGGAAATCTCTCCTCGCAAAGATGCTTGGCGAGATTTTGGAGACCCGAGTCATGGTCAAGAGCGGGATGAAGCAAGACAAGGACGACAAAACGCTGCAGGCGCTGCTGAATAACAGGCAGTTGGCGCTGAAGCTTTTGGCTAACGTTACCTACGGATACACATCAGCATCTTTCTCTGGTCGTATGCCTTGCTCGGAGATTGCCGACAGTATAGTTCAAACAGGCCGCGAGACGCTCGAGCGAGCGATCGCGTTTATTCACTCACAGGAGCAATGGGGAGCGGAAGTCGTCTACGGCGACACGGACAGTCTGTTCGTGTATCTCAAGGGCCGAACCAAGGACCAGGCGTTCGACATTGGTAACGAAATTGCCAAAGCCATCACCGATATGAACCCCAGGCCGATCAAGCTCAAGTTTGAAAAGGTCTATCACCCGTGTGTTCTCCTGGCGAAGAAGCGCTACGTGGGTTACAAGTACGAGAGCAAGGATCAGGTCACGCCTGAGTTCGACGCCAAAGGCATCGAGACGGTGAGGCGTGACGGGACGCCGGCAGAGCAAAAGATTGAAGAGAAAGCTCTCAAGCTCCTCTTCGAGACGGCGAACCTCAGCGAGGTCAAAGCCTACTTCCAGAAACAGTGCGAAAAGATTATGCGCGGGTCCGTCTCGGTGCAAGACTTTTGCTACGCGAGGGAGGTGAAGCTCGGCACATATAGCGACAAGGGCCCGCCGCCACCGGGTGCGCTCATCAGCACCAAGAAGATGCTCGAAGACGCGCGCGCCGAGCCGCAGTACGGAGAACGGGTGCCGTACGTCGTTATCACGGGTGCTCCCGGGGCGCGTCTGATCGATCGGTGCGTAGCGCCCGAAGACCTGCTCAACGACTCGCACTCGCAGCTGGACGCGGAGTACTACATTTCCAAGAACTTGATCCCGCCACTGGAGAGGATCTTTAACCTGGTTGGCGCCAATGTCCGGCAGTGGTACGACGAGATGCCTAAAGTGCAGCGAATCCGGCGGGTAGATCAGACACTTGGGGCGGCCGGTGGGCTCGGCAGCAAGAAGACGTTGGAGTCGTACCTCAAGTCGGCGTCGTGCATCTCATGTAATATCAAGATGCAGGTGGAGGGCGTATTATGTGGGAGGTGCCAGCAAGACGCGCCGAGTTCGCTATTCAACCTGCAGACGCGACTCAAGGACGAGGAGAGGAAGTACATGGACGTGTTGAGGATTTGTCGAAGCTGCTCAGCGCTCCCGGCGGCGGATGAGGTGCCGTGCGACAGCAAGGACTGTCCCGTGTTTTACTCGCGGGTCAAGCAGAGCGCGCGACTGAAGACGGAGAAGAGCGCGCTGGAGCCTGTCATTCGGGAGCTGGTTGCGAAGGCTGGGAGGGCCGCGTTGGAGTGGTGATTTTGTACGATTGTGAACGGATCACGATTTTTGTTATGGGTGTTATGGGTGTGGCCATTGTCATTTTGGGTGTTTGGCTGGATAATACCATGGAGGCTGGATATCTTACACAGTGGGGATGAAGTCGGTGTTGGTGATCGGTCTAAAGATGATGGGGCGGGTATAGCGCTACGGCCCTCTCGCAGATAGAATGATTGATAAGGAGGTTATGATGTCACGGCAAGGGCAGGCCACTGTTTTGAGTAAGGTGGGTGGATGGGATTGGACGGACACGGCTCCGTCCGATTCGGTGTACATAGAATGGAGTACCGGTAGAGGCGACAGACAAGCACATACTTATCAGACGCACGCACTAAGGGTAGAGATGGCGGTTTATTGACTGGCTGATGACATCGTGAGGAGATGGGGAAAAGCGATCCAAGAGCCGAACTATTTCAGTGCTACTTCGTATGAGCTACTGCTGCTTAGTGACCTCACTGTTCGCCAGGGGTCCCCTCTCCTTGTTTCTCGCGGGGTAAAAGGTTAGCTACCTAGGAAAGATGAGGTGCAGGGATGCTCATTACCGGCTCGACCGTACCTTAGATTGGGGCCAGAGCCACAACCCACAGGGCAGTTGGAGTCTTGGGGACTTGCCCAGAGAGGGTAGGGAACAGCGGTCTGCGGGTCACTCGGAACCCTCAGCTTAGTGGTTACCGCTTCACTTTCCACCTTCTCGGGCAATCTGGAAAGCGAAGGCACACCGTAAGGCCACTTCATACTTTCTCTTCAACAGCTTCTAGGTCGCCTTGGCTCTCGATCCGCCCTGAACCATCTCCTGTCTTCCATTAACATTTGGTCTGCTGAGTAGTGCTGCAACCCTCTCTCCGTCCGTCCCATCCATTCGCTTGCTGCTGCCAGCTTTCACAAGGGACGCCGCAAAGCTACCATTACCATCACATGACGGCGTCAGAGCGGCCTATTGGACGTCCATCCCAAAGGTTCCCAGTGACCTGCATCTCTCTCCATTGTCTTACCTGATCCATTTTATCGATCCAGAAACGCCCTGTGGCCAAGACCCAGATCCACGAGAGCTATCTTGTCCACTTTCTGTTGTCCACCACACACAAAAAAAGTTACCGAATAGTTGCGCCTCCAAGCTTCCGTTGACTTGCCCATCCTGAAACAAAGAGCTTCCATCTCTCTCCACAAGCACCACCACCAACCGCCGCCTCACGCTGCCGATCCAATACCACCCTCCCCCGCCCGAACACTCTTCGTTCTCGTAAACGACCTAAGCGCCGATGGTCCCGCCTATCTCTCCTCTCTGTCTGCTGTCCTTCCGTTAGCAGCACTGCTACAAGTGCCGCGCGAATAGTGAGGAGTTCAGACAAAGTGCGAGAGGGAAACAAACCGGCAAAAGCTCCGGGAATTGCGCGATGGGGGGCTGGACCGGCTTCCTCATCACTTACCTCCTAGGAGGCCTGACCTTCCTGCCTTTGGTGATTCTCACCGTCTTCGCTCACGCCTACTTCACTCTCCCATACCGACAGGATGCCGACACGAATCGCGATCCAGTTGTCGACACCGCTACCGCTGCTCCGGGCTCCATCGTCCAGCCCGGCGACAACCTCACCGCTCTCGAGGCCGTGAAGGCCGCGGCAAAGGACGATGCCACTGCGGCAGCTACGAAGCGCTCGGCGCAGGATAACGACGTCGCGGCGGGGTACTTTGCCGTGTGTAGAGAGTACACTCCCATGGGCATCAACGCGAAGCCCATCGAGAGGTCCACCCCGACCGGCCCGACCACCGTCGCCGCGCCGAGCCAGAGCGTCTATCAGACCATGTACAAGAGCATATTCGAGCGGAAACCGACGCCAGGACCCTTGGATAACAGAAATGGGCTGAGCCAGCGTCCCAAGAATGCTGGTAATGTCTTCTATGTCGTACTGAGGTTTGCAACCCCCCTCGCGATCTGTTTGCAACTGCTCGTCATCTCTAGAGACTAACTTGCCACAGACACGGGCATCTGATGCTTTTCGACGACGACGAACAAATCGAGGTCCGGCACGTAGTCTCTCTGTTGCACCACGACATTAGCATATACTCGGGAGGAGATGTCACACCAGAAGGCGAGCTTTACATCAAGAGGAATGCGCTGTGTTTGTCGAGGAGGTCAGATGGCCCCGAGGTCGGACCGGACAGCCAGCTATCCAAGCCATTCTATCTCTTCTCAGAGAATTGTTCCGCCAAGGAGGACTTTTACTTTGCCATGCTCCGTAACCAGGAGCAAAACTTTGGCGCTGAGAGGAAAGCACCCAGGCCGAAACAATTCGAGGTCAAGAACATCATTGCGTTGGTACAGAAGCTGCACTCATCCGAGGAGCACCTATCCACGAGGTGGTTGAATGCCATGATTGGTCGTGTGTTTCTGGGCATCTACAGGACGACGGACCTCGAGCACTTGATCCGTGAGAAGCTCACCAAAAAGATTGCCCGTGTCAAGCGCCCTTCGTTCCTCACCAACATTGCAATTCGCCGCATCGACACCGGCGAGTCTGCACCTATAATCACAAACCCGCGTCACAAAGATTTAAACGTCGAGGGAGAATGCGTAATGGAGGCCGATGTGCGGTACACGGGCAATTTCCGAATGGAGGTTGCCGCTACAGCCCGCATCGACTTGGGCGCACGCTTCAAAGTCCGCGAGGTCGATCTCGTTCTCGCAGTGGTCATCAAGAAGCTCGAGGGCCACATGCTATTCAAAATCAAGCCCCCGCCGAGTAACAGAATATGGTTGTCATTCCACAGCATGCCAAAGATTGAAATGACAATCGAGCCAATTGTGAGCGCGAGGCAGATTACGTACACCATTATTTTACGACAGATTGAGAACCGGATCAAGGAGGTTATCGCCGAGACTTTGGTACAGCCCTTCTGGGACGACATGCCCTTCTTCAACACGGAGCACAAGAAATGGCGGGGCGGAATCTGGGATGACGACGATGCGGTTGTCAACTCACTGAGCGCGGAGACCAACGTGGCTGGAGAGGGCGACGTGGAGGGGGTCGATCACCTCGAAGAGACGGGCGATGTGCAAAGCGACATGAGACCGATCGAAAAGAGCCACAGTATGCCGATCGTTGAGAACACACCGCCGACGGGCCTGTTCGGCAGGAAGATACAGAACAAGGGGCCAAACAGCCCTTTGAATAGCTCTTCTACTAGCGTTGATGCCATGGGCTCACCTACTACCGCGACGCCGATACCTAAGCCGTTCAGGTCGCCATCGATATCTAGTCCAGCAAACCCCGTGGTCGGCACCGATGCTGCGCACGCAGACGTGTTCAAGCCTTCTTCGTCACCACCAGATCATGCATCCAGCATGATGGCAGCGCTGTCTGCAAGGTCAACGCCGGTGACGACGCCCTCCGAGACACCCGCCAGACCACCACCCGTCGCAAAGGCGCCGAGCCAGTCCTCCGCATCCTCGCGCGAAGCCACAGATAACGAGAACGAGACGGATCGCACGCCGATGGCCAAGGAACGCCGTGGCACAGCTTCGTCTTCGGAATCGATGCGCAATAACGAATCGACTGACCCAAACTCACCCACCACATCTTCAAGAGCCTCAGTCAGAAGCGCTACGGGCTCCATCTCCAAGGGCCTCTTTCGGAGAGAGAACACTAGCAGTACGAACTCGACTACATCAACAAACGGCGAGGGAAAGCGCACGACGCTCGCTGCCGTTGCCAACGCTGCGGTCACGGCCAGACAGTGGGGGTGGAACGCGATACAGAAACACAAGGACGCCAAGAACGGCGCCTCGACGGAGCAGAATCCCCCGCTCGACCTCAACCAGCCGATGGGCAGGGGTCAGCCTCTGCCTCCACCAGGTACCCCGTTGCCTCCGCCTGTCAGAGGCTCCAAGGTGACGACAATCCCTGTGCCGAAGCGCAAGCCCATCGCGCCGCCGAATCTCCCTGAACGGCCTCACTCGGCGTCAACGTCGGAGGCAAAATCGGAGCGCAGACCCGTGCCGCCCCCGCCCCTGCCCTCGCGGCGTCATCTGGACACGAGAAAGAACGCGGACGGCGGTGGCGAGAGTTTGTTGGTTGTGGAAGCGCCGCTCGACTCGGAACCCTCGACGCCCATGGAGGAGAGTATGCCTCCGCCGGCGTACGTTCAGCCCTGGGCCGAGGACGTCTCTGACAGCGAAAGGGATACCGGGGCTCGGGAAGAAAGGACGAGGGGTCGAGATCGCATTGTGGTCGACGAGAAGAAGGGGCACGGAAATGAAGAGGAGGAGGAGAGCAAGAGCAGGACGCCACCGCCGTTACCGCAGCGTCGGGATACGAAGCTTGACGATCCTATTGTGGCTAAACCGGTGAATGTCTCTGGTGTCGACGAGGACGACGACGATTATTCCGCGTGGATGGATGAGCAGGATGAGGGTGTCGTCGGCGTGGACGGGAGGCCGAGCGTCGAGGTGAAGTAATGACTCTTGGCGGAGTGTATGCGTTTGTTCCGGATGTTTTTTGTTGGAGTTGGGCACCATGACATCAGGCGTGAGCATATGGCATTCATTGATTATGGGATGGGATCGGGGGTTTAGGGAATCGGGAGAAGCGGATCATGGAGTTTGAACTATTTATTCTTCCTAAGAGTACAGGATACCAGATTCTGATCGGTATACATTGGGTACATATATACATACACATACACACACGTCTTTGCTCTACTCCAGCGTGTACGAAACTCCATGCTTTTTCTCGCTTTGTAACAGAATCACTCGCGATGGCGGTGATGGTCTAATGCCAAGTAAGCTCATTAAAACCCTCCCCAACTGGAGTCAATGACCTGTGCTGAGAGGGTGATCCCAGTCGTGTCTGAACACGAACAACGAAACCAATATAACGCGCCTGATCCGTATCCGTCCCATTTAATTAGCCGCAGCGGAAGGCAGGGACGGAGATTGAACGTCCCGTGCAAAACGATCCACACCCAGAACGCGCAAATATTGCCGTGTTCTTACCCTCGCGTTTGACTCTGGGTACTTTCTTCGTTCCCGAGAACGCGCCAAACGGACTCGGACAGTCCCGTCAAAAGTCTCACCTACCCGCAACATGGGCCGCCCATCAATCCTCACACAGTCGCTATTAATGCGGGTTGGAAATGAGCAACATCAGGTCAGGGCAACGGGCAATCTCAAGTCAGGGCAAAATAGGGCAATTCAAGTAACTACATCTACAATAGTGTCCCCAAAAACTCCTCCCGGGTCTCCCCGGGCTAGGCATTTTTGCCTGGTTGACCCCTGAAAAAAAAAGGAGCTACTGAACATGAATAGAAAAAAACAGACTTTGACGTTCCCAAAGAAAAAGGTGTACATAGAAAAAGTTGGGTGGTTGGTTGTTGTTTTTTTGTGGTTTCCCATTTCGGGTGGTGTTTGTTTGCCTGCCGTGGCCAATCCAACAAGAGAGACAAGAGGAACACGAAGCAAGACTGGACTCCATTACAGCTGGTAGTACAATACGCCAATGTTTCTGTTCTCTCTTCCCTGAAAGGGGGGGGACCCCATTCTTAATTTCCTTCCCAAGTTCGCCGGTGCCATGAAACAATTAAAACCATGACAAGGTCGCTCCCGGCAAAAAACAGCGGAAAAACAGAGTCGGACAGGACAAAGCATAGATAGCAATTATCCGGGGGTATTCGGATGTTGGCTGGCAGTAGTCGAGCATTGGTGTTTTGATAATCGAGACAGGCCATGTGAGGGCAGGACGCGTTTAATGAAATTTGGTCGTAGGACGCCAGGGTCCTGGATGCAGTCGTAAGCTATATTAGGTCGAAACCGGAAGGAGAATGGGGCCTGGGCTCTTGCGGGACGGCGGGGCATCCTAGGCAAAGACGACAAGGAGATGGTTGTCATAGACGTCGTGATCCGTTGCGTGGGAGCGAATTGATCATGAGTGGGGAAGGTGTTCCCACGGGGAGGGCCAGTTTCTTGGCGTAGCGAGTGGATTTGAAGGATGCTTCATTGGTTTATATTACGATAGACTGCTCAACAGCCGCATGTAGACAGATGTTCAAGGGCAACGTTGGCAGCGACTTCATGATCGCGCCCTTACGGTGCTCATGGGTGTGGCAGACGTTGATGGTCCAGATTGGGAGTGAGAGTGAGAGTGAGAATGGGCGCCAGAAGGCCGACCCCTCTTAGGGTGGTGGTGAAGAGTACCAACATCGTGCTTGCCTAGTCATTGTTAGCAACGTAAATCCATTTCAACACAAATGTAAGGGCAACTCACCATCACAGCAGGCGCGCACGTTCTCGAGCCTGTCGGCGTCCCGATCTTGTCTCTCAATAATCTCTCGGAGGTCTTCGGCGCTGTCGTGCACCTCGCTAGCCTCGTAGATGCTTGGGGTCGGGGCCGCAGCGGAGCGGCTCCTCAGACTCGAGAAGGTGCCAAAGTAGCCACTAATCCTACCAGCCATGGTGGGTCTCTGAGCCTGAGCAATCGAGTGCTTGTTCGGGGTAAGCGTAGGCACGTTCATTGACATGTCGACTGCCGGAGACTGGTTACGAGTTGTCCGTGAATTGTATGATGACAGAGACGGAGGCGGCCTGGGACGGGCCGTGGAGTTGGTGCGACGGCCAAATTGCGGGTTGAACTCGTCTACGTCGGCCTGAGTGATGGCGCCGGCCATCTCCTCGACATCGGACTGGCCCTCGTCGGTTGTGCGAAGCAGTAGATACGACAAGGCGTTGAACCACGTCTCGTGGCGCTGGCCAGTCGTGCAGGTAAACTTGATCGTTCTGCCGGGAGAAATGACGATCAAACTCTTGCGGTGTAGGCCGGGTGGCATTGGGTTGTCGTCGGTGACCACACGAACGGCCTCGATGGGAACGCTCTTGCCACGGAGCTCAGAACGACCAGCAGTGGCCGGGTCGCGATCACTCCAGTACAGAGTCCGAGTATACGGGTGAACCCAAAAGTAGCGTCTGTGTCTGTTGTCGGACATTTCTCCCCTGCCGGCCTTGCGGGTGTACTTCCAGAGGTACTCGCCAATCATGGTCTGTGTGATGGCCTGGATCATGCGGGGATCGGTGTTAGGACCGAAGCCTGTTGCGGCAGCCAGCTCAGCCTGAGGGTTGAAACGGTGGTCAATCTCAGAAACAAACGACGACACCGAAGAGTGTCTGCTCATAGTAGACAACTTAGTCGGCGAGTGAACCTCAGCGGTGCCGTACGCTGAACCAGCGCGCGTGCCGCGAGCAACAGGAGTTGCCTTCATTGATGTCGAGATCGACAGCGGTGACTGCGGTCTGGCGGCGCCGTTGGGAGTCTGTGGTCGCTGGTTTCTCATGGCAGAGGCAGGCCACAAGGGAGGGCCCATAACCGCACTATGCGACGATCCAGTTCTCGCAGCCTCAATAGCTTCCTTGTGGTTGGGCGGGAGAGGAGGTAGCGGTTGAGTAGGGGCGAGGTTGCTGTTGGCACTTCCTGGCCTTCTGAATGCTGTATCCATCTTGTTCTCAGTGGAGAAACTGCTGAGGCTGTCGTGAGAAGGACGGCGAATGCGAACGGTGCCAGGAGTGCTCGGGGTGCCGAAGCTCGACAATGACTTGTCGGACGTGGCCTTGGTCTTTGCGAGGAGCATCTCATCGATCGCATCAGCGGTTAGGGAAGTCTGGGCGCCTGAATCAGACATGGGAACGATGACCTTGGGTGCAGGGCGGCCGGTGGCGTTAGTCGAAATCTCCTTGAACGGCCGTTGGGACTCGGGAGTCTCGGACAGACGTTCGTCGCTAGGCGATTGCCGAGTGTCGTCCTCTGCAATAATAAGGCTGTCGGAGGCCTTGTTCTTTCCCCGGCCAAAGACGGAGCTCATCAGAGCATTCTTGGAGGGCGTCCTTGGCGCATCCTTCTCATCGAATGGCGAATCCATGTCGCGGGGAAGAATAAAAGCATCCCGCTTCGGGCTTCTGGGCGAAATGGGTTGCGTCTCAATTGACTCGATCGTGGAGAAACCGAAATTGTGCTTGGGCGCCGCGGTTTCTGGCGCAATGGCGGGCTCTACGTGCTGAGATAACACCGATGAGAAGTCCAGAACAGGCTGAGGAGCAGCGCGAGGCTCGACGTGCTCAGATGAGATCGCCGAGTACGCGAGGAGTGCGGGCGGAGGAGCTGGAACCTCGGGCTCTGCCTTGGGCTCAATGTTCTCCGATGAGATGGAAGAGAGGGTGAGGGCTGGGGGCAATGGTGGCAACACCGCGGGCTCTGCGATAGGTTCGATGTTTGCGAATGAGATCGAAGACATGGTAAGAGCTGGCGCAGGCTCGGCCTTGGGCTCGATGTTCTCGGAAGAAATCGATGTGAGGCTGAGTACTGGAGCGTGCACAATCACCTCAGGCTCCGCCTTTGGCTCAATGTTCTCAGCTGCAATAGACGAGAACGAGAGCGCTGGTACTTCCGGAATGATCTCGGGCTCGGCCTTAGGCTCGACATCCTCGGCCACGATGGACGACAGGCTGAGAGCGGGAGGCAACACCTCGGGTTCTGCTTGAGGTTCCAGGTTGTGAGAGTACAGCGCTGAGAGGCTGAGGGTAGGCGCCGGTAAGACGACTTCAGGCTCTGCCTTGGGCTCGACATGCTCAGTGGCGATTGCTGAAAGACTGAGCGTGGGCACAACGACGGGGACTTCGGGCTCTTCTCGCGGCTCCACGTTCTCGGACGCAATCGACGATAGAGTGAGGGTTGGCGCCGGTGCTGAGATTGGCACGGGGATGGGAGCAGGGATCGCCGCGAGGGATCTGGACGTCTCAGGCTCCTCCTTGGGCTCAATGTGCTCGGACAAGAGAGCCGACAAGGTAAGGTCTGGCACCGGGATCACGACCTCCGGCTCCGCGACGGGTTCGAGGTTGTGTGCGTGCAAAGCAGAGAGGCTGAGAGCTGGAGGAGGAACCTCAGGCTCAGCTACCGGCTCCAGGTCGTAGGCGTGCAGCGCCGACAGGCTAAGAGCAGGAGCTGGCGTCTCAGGCTCTGCAACAGGCTCAAGGTTATGAGCATGCAAGGCCGACAGTGAGAGCGTCGGCGGGGGAGTCTCGGGCTCGGCCACGGGCTCAAGGTTGTGGGCATGAAGAGCCGACAGACTCAAGACCGGGGGCGGCACCTCAGGTTCGGCCACTGGCTCGACCGCTTCTGAAAGATATGTCGAGATACTCAGGGTCGGAGGCAGGATCAGGGGTTCAGCCTTCGGCTCGACAATCTCTGAGACAAGCGAAGTGAAGGCCAAGACAGGAGCCGGAATTTCGGGCTCTGCAACGGGCTCGACGATTTCTGACACGAGAGATGTCATGGTCAGAGGAGCTGGAGCAGGAGGTGGCGTCACGGGCTCAACAACTGGCTCGATATCCTGAGTGTCAATGGATGACAAACTGAGCTCGGGAGGCGGCGGCAGCACAAAGTGCTGCGGGCTAGATGGCGGCATTGGGAATTGTGCCAGCTTAGCCTCCATATCCCGATCATACTGAGCACCAGAGTCACTGTACGAAAGCGTAGACAACGGTCTGGAGCGCACTCCATCCGTGGCATCATCTTGGGACAAGTGACGGGCGACCTGGCTGGCGGCCATCATAGATCCCAAGGACTCGGCCTTCTCGTCGTGAACAACACTAACAGGGGACAACGGAGGCGACTCAATCATAGGCTCTGTCATCATACCAGAGTCGACCATCAAGGGCCTCGAAGCTGCGGCCGCTCTCTTAACAGGGTCCGTCATGCTGCCGGTATTGACTGAATCGTGCGACAGAGTGGGCACTGCCGGAGTGGATGTCGAATCGGCGGTTGCGGATCTAGCACGGCTTGGTGTCTCTTCAATGCTCTCAGCATCACTGTTCTCAAGCTCGCCGAGCTCTGCGAACAAGCTTTGGCCCTCTGTAGGCTGTGGTGTTCCAGTGGCGCTGCCTGTAGCAGCACTGGCGGGGCTGCTCTGGAAGTTTGGCTCCTCGCTGACCTGCCTAGAACGGCGGTTCATCAATCCTCGTCCAAGTCTGACGCGCATGCGCTGGTTGTTGTACTGCGACGTTGGCGTCCTGTACTCGATGTACTCTTCATCCTCATCGGCTGAGGTTGACGCAGTGCTGTCGTATGAGTTTCGGCCTCCTCCCATTACAAGAGTCTGGGGACGCAGCTCACGACCCTTAGACGGGCTTTCTGTCTCAGTCTCGGTGTCGTCGCCTCCAGAGAAGTCCTCCACGCCGGTCTGGAAGTCCTCCGTCTCCGTGCCACGCTCATTGGCAGTCTCAAAGGCAGCGTCGCTAGTCTCGTTGGCAGTCTCGAAAGCGTCACTGACGTCCGTGAATTGGGGTCTGTAGCTGCTACCGGGTCGGCTGCCGGGTCTGCGGACGGCGGAGTTGGAGCGAAGGGTGGGCGAAGTTCTCGGACTACCAATTTCAGTGGCCTCTTCCCATTCGTTGTCGTCCTGGTAGACCTCATTCCTGCTGCTACGGTGACCGCCGAGCAAGCCGCGGGACGGCTTCTTGAACTCTCGCGACTCAACCTTGCGGGTGCGACGAGCAGGGGCCGGGGCGGCGTCAGTACGAAGCTTCTCCAACTCATCGCGCGTGTCCTGGAGGAGTCGCTTAAGCTCGAGCTTCTCGGTCTTTTCACGGTGAATGACAGTCTTTTGGCTCTGGATGGTTCGCTGGGCATGCAACAGAGAGCTCTTGAGAGTCTCGGACTCGAGCATAGCATGGCGAGGAGTACCCTTGATGGGCGATGGCGGCGGTGAGTGCTCGGGGGTGAAACCGTCCGTCGCAGTCTCAAAGTCCTCGTCGCTAACGCCACGAACAAAGTCGCGATCGGACATGCGGCCGCGCTGGACTGAAATAGCCTTGGCGAGCTCCGTGTTCTGGCTCATCAAGTCGTCAACCTTTCTTCGCAAGGCGTTTCTCTCGGTTTCCGCCGTGGCCGCATTTCGCTTGGCGGTGGTCAAGTCGAGGTCCAGGTGCTTCACAGCTCGCTCATGCTCCTCGGCGAGCTTGGCAAGTGAGACTTTAGCATCATCAAGCTCCTTCTGCGCCGAGTTCTTCTCCACCTGGAGAACATTGAGGCTTTGCGTGAGCTTCTTCTCTCGATCCGCGGCGTCCTTTTGCGAAGCGATCAAATCATGGATCTGAGTCTCGAGGTTCCAGTTCTCGTCCTTGTACCGATTCTCGCTTTCGTCCAGAGTCTTAACGCGTTGTTGAAAGTTCTCGTTCTCGATTTCAAGTTTGGACTTGTCGACTTTGATGTCGCGAAGCTCCTCATCCTTTTCGGATAGGAGTGATTGAAGGTTGCGAACCTGGGCAATCAAGGATGTGCTGATTTCGGCGGCAAATTCGATATCGTGGATGCGATTGGCGGGCTGGTTTCTAACTTTGCGGTTCGGGACACTGAGCTTACTAGGCGATCCGGTGGCCTGAATCTCGAGCTTCTCAAATTTGGATGGACTGACGGAGCGCTATTGCATGGTTAGCCGGAACAGACATGCGCCACATGTATTCGGCGCAGACTTACTCTTCCTATTCTTCCATCAGGGACGTAGGGTGAGCCTCCAGCGGCTTCATTGCTGGGAACTCTCTGCTTGGGCAAGAAAGCCCTGGCAGTCTCTCGAGCAACATCATTGTACTCCTTTTCGATATCGGCGAGCTTGGCGCGCAACTCGGGAGCGAGTTCGCCTTCTGTCTCCTGCTCTTCCACTTCCTTCAATCGTTCTGCAAGTTCCTTGCGCTGGTGGACCAGTGCAGTTCCTAGCTTTCCGGCTTCGTCAAGTCGTCGTTCAGTATCTGCAATATGTGCTTGTAGTGCGCGCTTCGCCTGGCCTGGCGATGAGCTGAAGGATTGGCTGTCGTAGGTAGAGTAGCGATTGTGGGCTGGGCCAGGCGGGGATACGAAAGGATCATTCATATCCGCTTCAACAGGCGGCAGATGGGGTTTATCGACGGCGAGTGAGGTAGCCATGTTGGGTGGAAACAATGGGGGATGCCGCCGTCAGATACGTTGTGGCGACATCCAGTGCACGTATCCGCGGAGCAGCGATGTTGTTGTCGTCTCGTAGGCCTTGAAAGCTGGTGGTGCGGTTGTAGACAGAGAGTTGTGCTGTCGCAATTATCGGCCGAGTCAAGCAAGCTTAGGGAAATAGCCGGTACCGAACGGGGGATAGGGCGACCTGAGGTAATGAGCTGCAACACAAGCGCGGGGCGTGCAGAGCCGGCTGCCGTGTGCAGAAGGGGAAGATGTCGTCACCCACGTGGGAGAGAAAACCCGAGAGGAGGAGAGGAATAAACGAGGGAAGGTAGAAAAGAGTTGAAAGCCGAGGAATTGAAGGCGCAAGTCGGGGCTGGTCGCAAAGGGAAGTAGGTGGAAGAGAGTGGTGTTTACTGGGGGTGCGTGATGTTTTTTGTTGACGTTGACGGGGGGCTTTGTTGTTTGTGTTCCCCCTCCCACAGCTGACCTGAGAAGGACAGAGGACAGCGATTGCGGTGCGATGGATTGTTGTGTTGTTGACTGGAATGCGGTCCCCAGTGGTTCCTTACGCAGGCGCAGGCGCTGGCGGGTTGTGTGTGGTGGTCCTATGGAGCGATGGTCAGGGCCTGCAGAAAAAAATGCGCTACGCGACCAGTAGAAGCAAGGCAGTGCCTGTCTGCTTTGTTGTTTGGCCTTGAGTATCTGCACGGAGGATGCAGCTAAGAGGATGGGACGGGGTGGTGGGATGAGCTAGGCGCGCCCGCACCTTTTCCTTTCCTTGTGGTTGCTCTTGTTTTCTTGCGCCAGAACTTCAGGTCGGCGTTGTGTTTTTGGGGGGTCTATATTTTTTTTTTTCTCTTGTCTTTTTCGTCCCTTTTTTTTGGTTCTCTTCCCCTTCTCGACACACAGACACTTTTACGTACCTTTTTAGAAAGCCGCAGGATCCGATGGGCAGAAGGAAGAACCAGATGGCGGAAGGTTTAAGAACCTAAGAGCGGTCGGTGCTTTGGAGACGGCAACGAACGACCAGGGTTTGTTGGTGTGTGTTGCGTGACTGTGTGCAGTGCAAGAGCGGCCTATGTCCGGGGAAAGGGACAGTGAGAAACAAAAAAACGGCGGCAAAGAATAAGACAATGGAATTATTACGGAAACGGCTGCCGTTTCCCGTGAGTGTCGGCGGATAGAGGCGAAAGATGCCAGGGGAGAAAAAGTAAATGAGCTGGCGTTTTCGAAGAGCGCTGAGGTCTCAGTTGAGACTATTCTGCAGATGATTACGGGCCGGTAATACGAGGCGACCACGCGCGGCGGTGAACAGTGAGGTGACGAGATAGGACCGTTGGGGGTGTCCCTCTGACTCTCCTAAGGTAGCTAGATCTACCTATATGGTAAGATAAGGTAAAGTAGCACCAGGTGGTATTGGCTTGAGCAGAGTCGCAAACCGATCGGTCGGGAAGATTGACGTATAGCGGAGCGCGGAGGTGGCGGCGGCGGCGGCAGACGGAGGAAGGCGCGAAGAGTCGGACCAAAAACTAGGTAAGAAAGAACGGAACGGGTATTGGCCCGTAGAAAGATAGCGAAGGAATAAGGTCGGGTAGCTGCAGGTAAGATACCTGTTCGTTTTTAGAGCGATTGTAGGGAAGGTGGGAGTAACTAGTAACAAAAGCTTGAATAGAAAAAAGGCAGTGTAAATTAGAACGAGAAAAAAAAAAAGGTGGAAAGAAAGATGGGATGCCCCCGAACCAGCACGGATAGCAGGAGAAAGAGAGAGGTCCAAGTCGCGATGATCAAGACGATAGACAATTACGTCCTCGTCTTTATTCGGCAACAAGGTTCTTCTTTCCTGTGACGCTATTTGTTGCTAGTCTTGTGTCTTTTTCTCCTGGCGCGATGCTCCAAATTGAAGGGGAGACTCGAGGTCGCGGAGGAACAACGAGGTCGATGCCCGTCTGAGTAGAGTGACGCGACTGGATGGAAGCACAAGAAGGAAGGACGGAGGCGACGGTCGGCGGGTGTCGGCGTCGGCAAAGGGAAAGAGACAGACACACGACGGACGACGAGGAGGGGAAAGGGAGGAGAAGGAGGGATGGAGGGAGAGAACGTGGAAGGGGTTAGTAATTAATTTGGGAAAGGGCAAAGTCGCGAAAGAGAGAAGGAGGAGAGTGGAAAGAGGAAGGCACGAGGGGATCCTCTCTCACTTTCAAGTATCCTCAAATTGTTCCTTCATACCTTCCTTACACAATCCACACTTCCATAATACAGTACACAGTACTGCGTAGAGCATGAGAATATTCCCAACAAGGGCATTGTTATTCACCACCAGCGATGCGCTTCTCCCCCTTCACGCGTTACGGCATGCGTGCACAACCACTGTGTAAGGAGTATATGGATGGATACAAGTGATTTTAGACCAGGTGGCCAGGAGTCCAGGACCCAGATGGAGTGTGGTTTAGACGAGAGTTGTGCTCCCCCCGTCTCCTGACTGGGAATAGCAACAGGCGAGACCCATCTCAACGACTATCCATTTTATTCCTCTTCCTGAGCCTGAGCCTGTGCCTGTGCCTGTGCCTGTCAATTCCACCCCTCATGCCTGTCCAGAACGCAGGGTGCTTGCCAGGTCTCGCTGTCTTTTGGGTTCCACCGTGGAGCTGCAGAATGCCTGCACCTATGACTGTGCAACTGCACAACTTCGGGTACCTGACAGTTTGCCTTGCGACTGCCCCATTCGTGTCATTTGCATCCGTTCGCGGACTGGGTGGATAATGGCCTTGTTGTTGTACGAATAACGGGTGCTTATCGATAATGTGCTATGATCCCTAGCTGTGGCGTGCAAGGCCATCAATTGACAGCAGCTCAACAACACATCATCACACTAGCAGTGACTTAAGCCGCACCTCTCTCCATATTCCCGTCGTTATCCATGATCTGCCGTGCTACTATCTACCCGTCTTATGTATGTAAATTGACCTTGGTTGGGTCAAGTACCTAGGATCCTACCTTAGGTACCCAGGCGAACAGCTAGCCATCTGCCCATCATCGTCATCATCTTCGCCCAGCTCAGCTCTAAGCATTCATCTGAAAGCCCTCAATTTCAACATGCCTTAGCGAAGACCATTGGGATCCATTCATCGAGACGTAGCAAAGCCACTGGGGCGGCATTTGCAGGGACGAGAAAATGGGGACATCAGCTCAAGATTGCGGGCAATGCATAGCATGGGGGGCTCTGCCACTCTACCTAGGAAACAAATGCAGGAGGTGAGTTTATTCAGTCAGCTACCTGGAACAGGCAGCTACCTACTGCATGCAGAAGGTCAGCTTTGCAATCCAAAATCAACTCGTGGCTTCAACATGCAGTTGTTTTGTTGTTTTACCATGGCCTCATGCACCACCCAGGAGACGTCTCCATTCGATCGTCCAATGCCGTTGCCTCTCGCAGACAGACGATCCGTGTGGCTGCCGCTGCTACAGCCGCATCTGTAGCCAATCCAGACAGCCCATTCCAACAACATGGCAGCATTCTCTCACGCGCACGGCAGACAGCACAGTGAGTGAGACCGCGAGAGAGTTCACAAGAACAGCATCCATCCCGACCCCACCAAAGAATACCGCTTCCCAGCTAGTACGGATACATGTGCTCATGCAAGCAATCAGTCATGTCAGATCGCAGGGCATGGCATGGCATGGCATGGCATGGCATGGCATCGACAAGGCATCGGCCATCCATCGTCGCCCATCTATGGGCTCTTCCCCGCCAATCCATACCGCCATATCGCATCGCTTCAAAACAATGCCCGTGAAGACGCGCCCAGATGTTTCCTTGGGGTAAACTCGTTTTGGTCGCATAACTTTGGCCAATCTTAGCTCGCATCCACCATGAGCCAGCTCTAACCCAGCTGGGAAGCTCATCCCTGCAACCTTCTGTGTACTAGTCCCTCCTATTTCTGACCAATCGGTCCCTGGTCTTCCAGCCTCCCGATTTTCCTGACTGGCAGCTGGACTCGGCGCCGCCCTAGAACGCTAAGCCGTATCAGTCCAGGCATCTGATTGGTTTCGCCCCTCCATATGGGTCTTTCGCTCAAGCCACGAAATTTGTCAGCCCTGTGGCTTGACCTGATCATTCTAGAAGGTATTCTTGAACCCGAGTGTTGATGATCGCCATCAAAGCTAAAGTTGACCAAGGGTAACCCCAAACTTCTCTCTCAACTACCGACGTTGCCTAGCCTTAGCTGCCGATCATCAAAGAGTCACTAGAAAATCTGTATCAACGAAATCAGAATATTCCGTCCATCTTCAAACACCGACGTACACTCGCGATCGAGGCCCAGACCCATCAAACATGGCCGACAGCGCCCCAGCAACAGATGCGCCAGTCGCCATTTTCAAGCGGCGCGGCGCAAAGGGCAAAGCCAACATCCGCAAAAGACCCGCAACACCGCCGCCCGTGAACAGCGACTCCGACTCCGACTACTCATCCTCCGAAGACGAAGCAGGCCAGCGGGTCAAGAGGCGAAAGACAAAGGCAGGCGCCATCACGGCCTCGTCCAAGGACATCGCCAAGTCGAAACAAGACCTTTCCGCCACAGTATTTACCGCCGATCGCAGCGTGCCCATATCAGACTCCAACGATGCCACGAAACAAAGCAACTGGTACGACGAGGATGGCAAGGACGCTCTTTCATCAAAAAACCTACTAGGCAGCTCGCGAGCTGTCGCAAAGACATCGCAGGCTCCCGACGGAACATACAAGGGGCTGGCGAACCAGACTTCGTTCATCACGAAGAACCCAGACGCCCCAAACAAGACAGTTGGCCCCATCAAGGCGCCCACCAACATCAGGACAATCACAGTCACCGATTTCGCACCAGACGTTTGCAAAGACGTAAGTTGCTCATCACGTTACCTCCTCAAATCATAGATACTAACAATCTTTAGTACAAACAAACCGGTTTCTGTGGCTTCGGCGATAACTGCAAGTACCTCCACGCCAGAGAAGACTATAAGCAAGGATGGCAGCTCGACAAGGAGTGGGAGAACGTCACAAAGGGGAAGAAGAACATTGCGGGAACCGTCGTTGCCAGCGCGGACCGCACCAAGGCCGACGACGATGATGACGACGAGGAGGCCATGTTGGAGAATATCCCGTTCGCCTGTATCATATGCAGGGAGCCTTACAAGGCGCCGATCATCACGAGGTGTGGTCACTACTTTTGCGAGCCTTGCGCGTTGAAGAGGTACAGGAAGGACCCCACATGCGCCGCGTGCGGGTCAGGGACGAACGGCGTCTTCAATGGTGCTTCGAGGTTAAAGAAGTTGCTGGATCGAAAGAGGGAGCGCGCAGCAAAGCGGCGGCAGGAGGCCATAGAAGCAGGGGAGGAAGTTAGTAGTGAGGAGGAGGGATAGGATGCTAGGACTCAAAGATACCACAAATCCTGTCGCGGCTGAATACCATTCGTCTCTGGGCATGCTGTCCAGTCAAAGTGAAGCTTCCATGACACTGACTCTGGTCCAAATTGCATAACCGAGATGGCGAGGGCCACCCTCGAGATGAGAATGCCAAGCTACATGTTAGATGTTCCCTTGTTCTCCGGTTTCCGACAGCTTTGTCTAGCTAGTTTCTAGATCAAAAGCCGAGGAACACACTTCCAATGTAGTCAAAGGGCGACTCAACAGCCACCCAGGCGTGAGTTTCAGGCTACATCAGAGTCAGCCTATGCTGCAGCAAAACAGCTCGAACCAGCGCGATCCGTGCCCTTCCACCGGTTTCAATGGCTCAACTGTGTTGAGGAAGCTGTTGTCTGTCGTACCTAAGCGGATTAGTACCTACAGTACTCCGTAGGTAGCTTCCAACGGCCGATAAGATAAGCAGATCCCCCAGCACTAGCGCAGGCAGGCGGCAACCCCGCCACCATCTTCCCTGTCCAATCGTGAGACAACCCCGCCATCCATGTGATCGCCCTGAACAGCTGCCACGAGCTTGACTCCCACTCATCGACATCAGGCGGAACTACGACAAACTACATCATTCTCAGAGTCGGCGGAGGACTAGGCTGTCTTTCTTACCCTCACCAACAACATCCTTCTCATCAGCAAGAAGGACACCACTGAAGACGATCGCATCACCACAAAGCAACTATACACTTAGAGACCATCGATACCATTCAACACACGGCGTCACCGACTCGATATACCGAAGCTTACCTATACGACACAGACCGACGTCAACGATGAATCTTCTTTATTCGACCGTCAACACACTCCGCGACCGGTACACGCCGGTATCGCACAAGTCCACCTTCCGCCAGACGGGCCAAATCACCCCCGAAGAGTTCGTCGCCGCGGGCGACTACCTCGTCTACAAGTTCCCGACCTGGTCCTGGGGCGACGCCGACGCCGACAGCCGCCGCGTCAGCTACCTGCCTCCTGGGAAGCAGTTCCTCGTCACGCGCAACGTCCCCTGCAACCGCCGACTCGACGACGACTTTGCCGGCGATGCGGGCCACGAGGAGGCCGTTGTGGAGGGCGGCAAGAGCTCCGGGACCGGCGACGACGATGAAGATGGCTGGCTTCGCACGGGCGGGCTGGCGAGCTCGCAGCCGCTCAAGGTGAAGGAGGTGCGGACGGTGGACGACTCAGGAAATGTGGGAGACCGGGAGGTTGTGGAGGATGACGATGAGATTCCGGATATGGAGGATGAAGATGACGACGAGGCCATCATCCGCGATGCAGGAGACAATGGAAAGAACAGGTACTGATCGTGTAGAGGCTTCTTCTTGAGAAGACATTGCTAACCTCTCGCGCTTCACAGCGGCCGGCGGACATACACCCTCTATATCATGTACTCAACGTATTACCGCACACCCCGCCTATACCTCTCGGGCTACTCGCCCAACGGCCAGCCGCTACCGCCGCACGCCATGATGGACGACATTGTGGGCGACTACAAGGACAAGACGGTGACGCTCGAGGACTTCCCCTTCTTCGCCAACAACATCAAGATGGCGAGCGTGCACCCGTGCAAGCACGCGTCCGTGATGAAGACGATGCTCGACCGCGCCGACGGGGCCCTGCGCATCCGGCGCGAGAAGCTGCGCGCCGGCAAGGCCGTCGGTGGGGACCAGGGCATGGAGGGACTCGTTGACGAGCTGGGCAAGCTGGATGTCAAGGATGCTCAGGCCGCTGCCGATAAGGACGGCGAGTGGGAGGAGGTTGAGCAGAGCGAGGTTGACGAGCAGGAGGTTGCGATCCGGGTGGATCAGTATCTGGTTGTTTTCCTCAAGGTATGTTCTGATGTGGGCGAAGTTTGCGAGGGTAATGATGATGCTAACTTGCTGTAGTTCATGGCCAGCGTCACGCCTGGTATCGAGCACGATTTCACAATGGGAGTATAGTCGGGCGGATCATTCATCTGCTCCTCTCTCGGTGTTGCTTTTCCTTTTTCTTATGGGAACGTTTTTGGGCAACGGGTGTGTCAGGGCGACGATGGGCTTTCTTTCCTATGTCATTGGATTACGGGGACTTAGATTATGGAACTTTGACAAATGGCGACTTACGAGAATTCAGTAGACTACAAAGTCGAGACGGTATAAAATCCGCATTATCTCTATCCAAGTCAGGGTGTGTATACACCACTCATGAGTCCTATCTTTTTGATATGTGAGAATCATGACGGAATGTGTAATGAAAAGCGTGACGGGCGTTCTTTCGACCGATATCTCTATCGTTCACCCTGGTGCGTAGCAGACAAGATCTCATGTTGGAAACTTCGCCGGTGCTTCGTTGAGAGAATGGTATGATTTTGGTATTCCTATGTAGATAGGATGGTACTTACCTGACGGTAGTTCTGAGCCTTGATGGAGTGATAAGCGCCTCGCGTTATTGGAATAGGCCCTTTGGCTGCTGGAGATGCGCTGGAGACTGTACTGCTTGTGCCAAACGATGCGAGACGTGGTTGGAGTTCAGGCTCGGGTAGAGCTCACGTGTGAAGGAAATTGGTTTGAGGTGAGGGAGGAGCAGGCTTAACATCAACAAGATATCCCCATTATCCTCGCCGGATTGATGTTCTACCTATCTTGGACGCGAAAGGGGAAATGTGAAGTTGTCTCGGGGAATCGGGGTGCCGCCTTCAACGGGTGTGAAATCTACCTACGAGAGACTTCTCCGACTCTTTTACCTTGCGGAACGCCAAGAATTCTTCTCTGAAGCTTCTGGGTTTTGTCTGTCCATGAGGCTGAAGTGATGTAAAGGTATCTCAAGAGCATGGTATCATCGACTGGAGTAGTCTGCGAGGCAATTAGCGACTAGGGAACTAAACATAGGCAAGGCAGACATGGAAGAAATTCATGGAACGCAGAAGAGTTTACACTCGAGCGTGTGATGATATACTTTTTTTTTTTTTTTGAGATGTCCTCATGGAAGTAAAGTGATGAAATCCGTACACCTGAAGGCCCCCAGTCTTTCTTTTCCGGGTTGCCGGATTTTGAGCTGTCCCAATCACCTGGAAGGTAGGGACTCCATGAGAAACACTTCCATCACGAGAGGGGTATCACTAGGCTTTGCTCCAAGGGTAGGCTGACCCGAGTATTGTAGTGCCTATCTTCGCAATATCCCCCTTTACAGTTCATATTCTGGGAGTTTTGGCCAATATGGATGGAACTCGAGCCGTTTGAACGCGAAAATGGTATAAATACAGTTCTGCCAAGTCAGATTCTAGACTATAGCAGTGTGATTGGCTTATCACGGTGATGTCGGGGGCATGATAGAGTGATGGAGAGCAGCCCCCCGCGATGACATTGGGGCGTGGGTCGTCTATCTTGGTACTCTCGCTTCCACAAGCCAGGAGGTGGGCGTTCAGGCTCTCTGCTCTGTCCAGCTTTAAGTGTCACTGCCCGGAGTATATTCGATAATTCTCAAGCGACGGAGAGGTACAGAATAGCCGCTTGGGGTCGTGGCTTTGCGAATCTAAGCGCAGCGGAGAGGCAGGCAGAGGAGGATGCCAAGAGATCGCAACTGAGGGCTTCTACCGGCGCGCTCCCGGTCCATTCCAATCCGAGTGCTAAGCAGTCGTACAACGAGATGGTTGGGATGGTGTAGTAGTGATAACTGCCGTCTGTTAAAGGATCGCTCCTTTCTCAACCCGAGGGAAGATTCGAAGACCCTCAATCATTTATTACATGAATGTAGATTTTCTGATTATATCCTCGTCAAAGGCGTGATCTTCTCCTGTGCCTTGATGGAACTCCATATCGCACCGGAAAGTGTATCTGGGATACTGTCAACCTTGTCGATATACTTATGGTCTACTTACAAGTCAGTGGCTAGAGAAGGCTCTTTATTACGCTGCCCAAGTCTCATCATCACTACCTGAAGTATATTCCATATGCATTCATCATAGGGGAGGAGAGACACGGCTAATCTGGTCTTCACCTTAGATTTCTGTACCAGAGTCTATGAAAGAAGAATTTACGCGCTTGGGTGTGGGGATAATCAGAAGTAGCCTCCCTCCCATTCCCGTTGATCACGGATGACACTGTCGAATGTGAGTACAGAGCCAGTCAAGTATCACGCTGTCGCGGGGAAGATCCTAATGAGCTCTCGCGACCTGTCTTGTCTGTGATTATCAATTTTTCCACGTGACTGATAGGTTTCTCCGATAGAGCCTGGTCATCACTTGCCCCGGAATCCGCTACCCAGGCGGAAACTAAATCGATCTTAAGAGTTCAGATAAATGGGTCTCGCGTTTGGTCTACAATTATAAAATGATGATTGTTACAATGCCAAAGTGCGTGATTCAGATGCTCACTCCAAGGATGGACTATTATACGCCCCTCGAAACAAACACATGTTTGCTATCACAGGTTAGAACCCTTGGAAAGGAAGGAAAGCAAAACCAACGGGAGCTAGCTGAGATTCAAACGTAAGGGTATGGAAAACTGCCAAGTGTGATGCGCCAATCAACACTTCACGGCTGTGGAACACGCTCGATTGACGCGCCAATAACTTCAATGAAAGTAGAAAGACTGCCGGATTCCTCGTGATGTAAGGTGTCATTTTGAATAGAGGCAAATCGAAGTTGGGTTGCTGAATGGCCACCAAGTCGAGGCTTAATTCCAATATGGTTGAAGACCGTTTACAATTCGGATGATATTGATATCAGCATATCAAATCTTTGACAAGGCGAAGAGACATACTGAGAAGCGTCTGAACGTGAGTTCACCTCACAGTCGCTGCAGAAGCCCGCATCTAACTCCCCTTTACCTCGTAGACTAAACAGACCTGCTCATGACGGCTTCCATTCATATCACGCATCAAGACTCCATGTAAGAAAGAGGCGATGCCCTGATGATAGTACAACCATATGCGTCGAACAGAGCTCTTCTCAATGCCTTCAACCTCACTCACGGGTCAAGAAGCTCTTCGTAACCAGGGGACATGATCCACGTGACAGCTTACCTTCACTAACATCCCAATGTCCTTGAGTCCTGCAACCGTGACACCTTTACGCCACTCAGATACTTCATGGTCCCGTGAACTCTTGCGACGACCACCGCATTGCCGGAATGATGTCCAAGATCCAGTCAGCGCGGTATCAACAACAACATCATATCCAAATAATACAATGGCAACCAGCAAAATCGTGAGAGTGGATCTCTTGATACGTATGTACCTCGTCAGAAACTCAAAATTCCAAGCCTCGCTATGTATTTCTTCTCGTCGAGGATAAGCTTGCAGAAAGTGATGAACAGCCATTCTTTCTACAACAACTCATTAAGTATAACGCAAACTCTTACCATCACAGCGTAAACACGAATAAGGACCCCCTTCATCCGTCAAGCAATCTCATGTCCCTCTCCGAGACTACACAACGTCCCTCACTCACAAAAGCTCTTACGAGGGAAGCTATCAACCTGCCATGAAATACTAGCCTACGTACAAGACACATCCATCACCGACCCGGGACCTCACTCCACTAGAGCCTGGTTGCACGCCCACCCTCCTCCACCCAGGCCTCCGGATATCTCCCTCACGAGGCCATAGAGAAGGAAAGGTACGGTAACCACACTCATCGAGAAAGCCTTACATGCCACAACAACCACCAAATGCCCCTTTCTTACCCCATCACCTTGTCCCGTAACATGTTTACACTCCAAATCGCACATTCAACAAAAAAAAAAAAAACCTAAACCGCAGAGTTCATCGCCCGCAGAACGCCACGTCAAAGTTTCAACTCCCCGTCTCGGGAGAGAAACCCGCAGCGGTCCCGACTAAAAACTCTCTCAGCAGCCTTGTTGTCTGTGAATCGAGTAACCATAATAGCTTCTGCCACGAAGGAAGGTTTTGTAAAAGGTACGCCTTCGTTGTCCATATTCAACTTCGAGCACAGTAGTCTTGCCAGCTACAGCTACAAGCAGCAGCCACATACACATACATAGGCAGATTTGAAGCCTCAAGCTACGGCTCACTCTAAAGCTACACCTCCCAGACGACATCCGCGCTCAACCTTCCTTCCACCCCAAGATCAGACAGTCACCCACCTGAATCTCTCGAAAACACAAAAAGAATCACAAGGCGCGAGGACATGTACGACCGGAAGCCGTACTCGGATGCTGAACATACACATCCGTCCTCCTCCCGTCCTCAACAAACACCCGCAGCAAAAAGAAGCTCCGGCAACCGGAGTGACGTTCCCCAGTCTGCGCGTCCTCCCACCCCTCAACCGCGCACAGTCCGCGATCAACCCGCTCGCCGCACGTTGAGCGCGGCGGCTTTCTCGCTCTCGATTCCTCCGATCGTTTTCCCTCTGACCACCTACCTTGGACCTCCGTCCGAACTACGGGGGGCACGGAGGGGGGAGATCTGTTCCAAGGGACGCCCATGTAGATTCACCAGATTAAGCAGCCCATATTCGGATGAGGTATGGGATTGCTGATCTCCTCAAATCGACGTCGGACTTACCGTGCTACCTCACTCAACCAACATGCCAAAACGTGCCAGCAGCTACTTTAACCCATCGCAGTGGGTGGACTTTTTTGGTTGCCATGACTTTGGATCTACCAAAGGCTACAGGCAGATCATAACAGAAACGGACACGCAATTGAGTGTCCTTAGGCAAAGCAAACGAAAACTTTAAATACGTTTGGCTTGGCACACTTCCCACCACCACGACGAAGAATCGTCCTGTCAAGCAATGGGAATCGCCGAACAAGCCAAGCCAAACCCCAAAAATGATGGAGTGCCCAGTTGCAGGCATATTTCAACACAAGCCCGTCTCCCAGTCGGGCTTTCCCCTCAGCTGGGCACGCCAGGGACAGGCTCGACGGACCATGAATGGTCAATGGTGGCATTTTTTGGCAGAACGCCAAGCGTCGCCCATCAAGGACTGAGCTGCTTCCTTCTCTCTGGGCATTCGATCATCGTCGGAGGGGGCCAGACTACCCACTAGGGATGCAGACGTCGCCGACTCGGGCTTGGGGTTTGGAGAACCCTTCTAGAAGATCTGGGCCCCAGGGCGATCACTCTTCGCCACATGAGAGGAGAGATAAGCTCTCGCGCTCTCTCTCGTTCGGCATGGCCACCAAAAAAAAAAAAGTCTGATCATGTCGGAAGCTGCAGACCAATTCCCCACCTGGCGATGGCAACCTCCATGCAGATGGAAAATTCTGACGATAACGAAATCATCAAATAGCTAGTTGTACCGTGTTGGCCGTAGACGCAAAGGTTCAATATATGCCACGTCCGTGTCCGTGTGTCCGAAACCCATCGACCGAGTATTGAGCCGCAGAGCTTTGCGACGGCGGGATGGTGTACAGCATGGACAGACTGAACTGACCATCAATGCCAAAGTATCTGGTACGAATACAGCAAAGAGCCTGACTGCGAGGATGATTGGCAAATCACGAGTATTCGTACATAAACAAGGTCGTCATCCTCACCATCCTCCATAATGGTGCAGACCAGCCGTGAGGGATTTTTCGAGATGCCGCATGTATGGAGAGTGTGAGAATGGCCTGTTCCCTCCCACCCATCCAGGATAGAGTTCCGGGGGGTGTGATTGCCTCCAGGACAAAGGATCGTATCGATGTATCGTGACTGTAAGCCACTTGTACCCCGCGAACCCCAGATTAATACCATCTTCCCGCCCATGTCGGGGCGTCTCGTTGACCCGAGCTGTCTTCGGAGAAGTAGACGCCTGCACAACGCGGCTGCCCGTCTGCCGTGGAACCCGGGCGCTGGACAGGACATGCCTACAGACGCGTTTGACGGTCTGCAGCTCGGAAAGCTGCGGTGAATCGCAATGGCACTTCAGGTTCAGAAACAGAAGGCAGTCGCATGAGCTTCCCCGGGATCAAGCTGGTGGAAGCTCCAATAGGTCGTTTGCATCTCCAGCTTGAGGATGCAGCAAGCATTGAAGCGAGATTTCCAGCCCCTTTTACCAGCAGCAGCGGCGGTAGCAGCTGTCGACTCACACTACATTTGCTGGCACCGCAGGGCCTAGCTAGCCCTGTCAAACATGCTGCAAAAGACCCGAGAGGTGAATGCACCCAGTGAGGGGCTGCTGTAGACGGGGATTAGAGTGAAGCGAAGGGAAGGGCGGCGGACGAGCTCCAGGGCTCTCGGGGGCCTTTAGCTCACCGCCACTTGGCTTGGCGGGAGCCCGTTGTCGAGGGCTTGAGCGGGCGGAAGGGCAACGGGGCCAAGTTCGGGGGAGAGACTCAGAGATGGAGACTGGAGAGGCTGGTGACGATGTTGGCGGTGGTGGATTGCCAAAGGAGGAGCTTCGATTGGAGGAACGAGCCCGTTTTGACATGCTTTCCCGTACGGTGAATCCCGTCCGAAACTGATCCCACGGCGTGGCTTGGCTAGTTAGCCAGCCACGTCCCCAGCTGTCAGAAATCCCATGAGGTACTCAACCCATTCCAGCCCAGCATCGACACAGCTTCTTCGCCTCAACTAACAGACTGTGATAATATGGCAGATCTCAAGAGGAGGAGACTCCGCTCCCCACATTTTAGTTAAGGTATCGGTATCTGTACAAAGAGCAGTTGAATAGGGACAACTTCGAAAGGCAAAAACCCATCATTCGGACCATTGATTGTTGAGAGTCGAGAATCGATAATCACATTAATAACCCGGCAGATCTCCTTGGCTGTCCATTTTGAGATGAGGCGTGAACATCTTTTGCTGATTTTGACATGCCAAACTTCGTCGATACACTCCCCTGGTATCGGGTGCAGTGCTAGGTAATCCGTAAAAAAACTGCAAGGTGCGCCTTGAGCCAGCGCGAGACATGGAATAAGCCACGAACGAGACGCGTCTTCTCTACCATCGGCCAAGTCTAGACCTGCTGCTCACTGTTCCAGGTGGTATTTCAACGCGACAACCGCCTCGTATGTCTGTAGATCCGTGTCCAATCCGATGTGCGCTCCTGAGGGTATCATTTTTTGAGTTTCAGCGACGCCATCCCAACAACTTCCCATCCCCAGGGATGGGGGCAAGTTGGGGGTTGAAAGCGGCAGTTGCGAGAGACTTCTAGTTCAGCCAAGCCAACGATGTGTAGCAGGGTCAAACAAGCCGCTAGAAACATCGAGGCTCGAGCAAGGCGCCGTTGTCTTGGTATATGTCCAAATACCACACCGACGAAGACGTACTCTATGGAAGAATGGACGGAAGACAGCCCTCCAATTTCGCGAGGTTCGTTCCTCCCGGTTCCGCCCTGGCCGTCAAACATCTTTCAACTTTTAAGTCGCCCGGTTTTGCCTCTTTGAGACGTGTGCCCACTGGCGGCTCAAGCACCGCCGGCTAAGAAGCACATATCAGCCTCTGGAGCCGACTGTCGGACTGTCGGTCACTGACACAAGATTCCGGGTCTCATTTCGGAGCATCTCGGTCGCCAAGTCCTCCGCGGGGATCAGAACATGTGCTCGCTCGGGTTGGTACGGTCGACTGACAGGATCCATGATCCGTCCGTCCTCCCCTTTTCCCACAATCCACTCCTCTCCTCCGCACGGCGTAGCAGCACCAGCGCCAAGGCCTGGCTCACTTCGCTATGTGTTAAACATCTCTTTCGGGCCACCTGCAGTAGTGTAATAAGCGAGCCATTCACCGTCTCTCCTTGAGGGGTGCAGCAGTCACGACAAGCGTGGGGGAACAATACCAGTCTCGAATGTCTGCTGAAACAGGTCGTTGGCTAACAGGACTGTCATCAAGCCTTTGGAGCACACCCTCACCTCCCGTGATATGCCGCTTTGCTTGATCCCGATCCAAGCGAACAGCACTGATGGCTGGGTACGACGCGGGTGGCTAAGAAGTGTGATGCGTTGACAGAAGCGGTGGCAGTTAGTCAATCTGACGACTTGTGCCGCTGTTGGCGAGCCCATCTGAAGCCTGGAACACAACCTGAGGAAGAGGGGGGCAACCTGCCACATTGGCGATGATCTTTGGTTCCTCTCCCATTGCGCTGGAGTTCGTAGTGGCCGGAGGTGATTTTGGCGATTCTGAATTCTTCAACACAGAATGGTGAAGGTAGGTCAAGCTTAGTCCAGGGGAACGAGCCATGGACGAAAACAGAGTTCGGCCGACAGGATGCGAGTTTGCAGGGCGACAAGCAGCTTGGCATACGCAACATGCCTACCGCTCGACCACTAGATTTGGCGCGCCGAGCCTGCGGTACTCAGAGCCGTGTTGCTTCTCAAGTCCGTTCCATGTAAGGCACAGATTACGGCTGAGCCTTGTTGCTGCGTATCAGCTGCTAGAGTGGCCCGCTTGATATGCTGTCAAAACTCAACGGCATGGGCCGGAACCTCGTTCATGGCGATCGCCAAATGCGTACATGACAGCCACCAGTGAAACAACAACACTGTCCTGAACAAGTGGCTAGACCAGATTGATGAGACAGTGCTTGGAGCTAGATATGTTCTAATATCTGGGTATGCTTATCCCGGTGCCGTTGAAGAATCCCGGAAGCACGCCGCCGCCAAAGGGCACAGACAACGAACCACCGTCTACATGTATCCGATAGGATATTGGTCTTGGACCCCATTCGACTGATGACGATGCATCGCGTTTGATAGCTTCTAGAGATGTTGCTGCATGCTGGCTACCTGCTCGTGATGCTGTAAAGCATCATTCTCAAATGTTGTGAAAGCAACTTAGAAAGCAAGAGTCGACATGCATCATGCTTAGATACAGCGTTTACTGCTTGCGCTCGGCGCCAGTGCTGGAAATTGAGTTGCTCGGCGCACGCTTTGCTCCCAATTGCCAAGGGAATTCTGACGATCTCTACAGCCTTATTTCGGCTTATTGAGCAAGCGAGCTTAGATATTGACAATATCCCGGGGGTAGAAGCTTTTGCCGCGTCAAAGTCTCATACGGGCCAGTGCCAGTAGCAGTTGCACCGCTCGGTATATTTTGCTCAGGGCTGTGACGAAGCGCGCCTGAGACTTGTGTGTTTTTGGCGAGTACAACCTCCTGGAACATCTTGTCCCATTCCGAAGTAATTTCGTGGTAGTAAACACATTAGTGGTGAAGCACCGCCAAGGGCGGCTGCGCAGTGCCCGTGCTAGTGGTGAGCGAGAGGTAGAGCATCAGACGGTGGCATAGCTCGCTACAATCTGTCTTGTCATCTCAACAACGGTGAGACCAAGGAATTTGCCGTCTGTTTGGGTAAGACAACTCAACACCCGTTCAAAGTCTCCTCATGATCATGTGAAAACCTCGATCACTGTGTCTATCCTGGAGTAATGGCCATGATGCATCTGCCAACAGCGGCCAGCGGATGATTATCGCGGTTCGGAGAAAGGTGAGGCGAGGCGGTAAGCAGGTGAAGACGGTAATGGATATCATGTGTCGTCCAAGGCGATGTTTCCAATGCTCGGCATTGGTGCGACCGACTTGAACATATCCACCATGGTCTGGGGAGCATGACGCACTTGCATCGTGAGTATATCCCTGTCATCTATACTTCATGTTCAAGGGAGGCGGCTGGAGTATCGGAGAGTCGGCAACCCGTTGAGCGATCCCAGCTGGTATCCATTTTTGCTAGAATGCCGCTTTACGCGCTTGTGGTATCAAGGGTTCTTCGCGTCTTTCGAGTTTTCTCTTCTTCAACTTCAGTCAATATCGCACGTGGCGGTTCGGAGCTGATCACGCGGTCGAGACGCATTATTTTGCGTTTCGTAACAACAGGTGACCGTCGCCTGTAGCACATAAAGAAGAAGGCCAATCGACGCAATGCTTGGAGTAATGTGAGAGATGAGTTCCGAGGACGGACGAAAGAGGGTACGTATTCAGAGTGCTCTGTACTCCCTGAGAACTCGAGGCAAACAGTGTACGGAGATGCTGGGGCTTTGCGCAGGGTTCATATTAGGGCCGTTTATCTTCAAACCAGGAACCCCTAGCAAGTTGCGATAGCGTTTATCGAATGGTGATCCATAAACAATTGGGGACCTGGAGCAGTCAACGCGGTCTTGGCTACGAGAGTGAGTAGTAACCTGGCAGAAAGGCCGATCGGTCAACCAAGACTCGAGAGCAGACTGAATCCTCCTCTCAACGCAGTCGTCCGCGAGATGCAGAATCATGACACCAGACAGCAAGCCAAGACCGAGATGACGACTAGTAGTGGTGGTTGCTGAGGTGTACAGCGGTAGGAGCTTGAAGCGAACACAGACTGATTGAGAGTTCAGCAAGCACCCTTCGAGTTCCATTGACTTTTCGGCCCTTCAACAAGGCTCGACCAGATCTGGGGGTTGGTAAAGTCTATCGGGATTCGGGGTGGCTCTTGTCACTTGGGCCAGTACAAGCGAGAGCGACAACGAAAAGTCTAGTCTGTAGTCGAGAATCCTCAGCCGAATAACCACTGACAAGGATGTGGCGTCCGGGTGCTAGACTGTTCCTGGCGGTGACAAGATGATGGACGATGCAAGGCGTTCTTAGTATCCGTAGACGCTCGAGTATTTGGACTGCCGTCGCGCGTATTGCCATAGCGAACCTGGGAGGGTTTCGAGGTGATGCTTTCGACGCAAATGCCGCTGTGGTGAAAACTGGTGCTTCACCGATCTTTCCTCTGCTTTGCAGCGAAATCATGGCATCTGATAGATTGATGTGACACGATCGCTCCTCGTAAACTGCCTGACCAGTAACTTTGCTTCATCTTGCTTCGTGTACCTGTTGCTGTACTTGGTCAGGCACCACGTGAATCGAAGTGCTTGATAGACAACCACACAAGCATCCTCAAGGCGAGGGCGTCATGTTGTGCCGGGTCTGCCGAGCGTTTGGTGTGCTGAGTGATCGGAAGAGGCCCTCCTGTTTTCGCGCCGTAGCAGCCGACGAGCAGGATGCCAGTCGGCCCTGTCGGCCCTTTGGGGCGCTGTTATTATCGGAGAGACTCCGTCGCTTCGACCACTGACCATCGAGGTCCTGACACCACAGCGGGCCTAGGGGATCGCTCACCGTATTCGATCTGCTGTCTGCTGGGTCTCGAGTGCCCAGTGACGGTGTGGCTGCCCCTCCGGCCTGAACAGCGCTCCGAGGAAGAGCCCTGACAGGCCCACTAGGCCACCTGGAGGATTGCGGGTGGTTGGACGGATTGGGTCTCTCTTGGATTGAAGGGTTGCGTGTGGGTGATAGTAACAATGGGCGGAATCGCGGATTCGGGGTGGTGGAGGTGGAGGAGCCTAGGAGGAAGAGGGAGGGTAGAACTGGAGGAGCCCGTCGAATGGATAGCTTGGAACAATGGAGAATGGCAGAAGAAGAGGGCCTTTGGTCACCTAACGTTCTGGGATCTTCCCATGACTGTAGGTATGACAGAGGGGGTGGAGGGGAGCGTGGACCCCTTCGCCTGCCGTCTGATTCTTGTTTCTCGTTGTTTCCTGCTTTCGCGATAGCAAGTATTCGTTAGTGTGCGATACGCAAGCCCGAGATATTTCCATTCCTTGCCTCCTCTTTCCTTCTCTCGAGTCTCACGCGAACATTGGAAGGAAGCCAATCTTTCTTACCTCAGCAGGCTCAGCCGTCATCTCGAACCGCACGAACCGCCATACCGCTGCTGTGTACGTACCGTGTCTGAGGCATGCACTCCGTACCTACTGAACCTCCATTGTATCGTCGTACCACTGTGCCCTGTGTAAAGTTGGTCAAGTAAATCTAGCTGAATCTTTAGTTCATGATCACGACTCACTGGCAGCCCCCGAACGAGATATCTCGATGGCGTGAAGCCCTGAGCCTACGTTGTTTTGTAACGGATTCGACCAGTAGCAAACTGTAATTACATGTTTGGCTACATTTCATGGCTACTACATAACCAAGGTGTCTGCCTCAGTACTTGCTTCGCACTCATCTTCGTCAGCTGGAGGCTTTCGAAATGCGCCTCTGAGACATGAACTGACAGGCAGGGCATTTTTCGACATCCAAATCCATGTGGAAAGCGCAGCCGCAGCCGCAATCGCACTTGTCCGCAGCCTCTGACTGCGGTGCGGCCTAGGGACCCAGGGGCAATGGCAATGTCAACCAGGGTCGGCCAAGACAAGACATTGCCAGGTTGACGGATTCCGCTCCTCCACCTCCGCATGTGCTCCAGTTGTTTCTCTGATCCTGGAATGAGTAAGACGAAACATTGGGTTGGTAGATGACAATGAGTCTAAGGCGGTGGAAGGCGTCAATGGTAATGGTCAGTCACAGCCAAGGGAAAGCCAAGGACAACAAATGACCACATCGTTAGTCTTGCTGCGTAGATTCAGGTAAGGCCACTGAGGTAAGAAGATCCAAATGAAAACGGAGACCGTCCTCCAAGATGCCTCGGCAGGACTAGGTCATATTGTAATGTCATTCTGTTGATCCATTCGTTGGGTCTAGTCCCCATAATCCATTTGGTGGATAGATATCCGTACACGGATAGAAACACGGGAATACGGATATCGTGCGGGTCAGGGTCACGATATGGGCTCCTCCCCCCTTCCCCCAGGAGTCCACGACCCAAAGGAAGCAAAGAACCCATCCGTGCCATCGTCATTATCGGGTTCGGCATGGATGTGCAGAGTGGATTGCATATGCGGATGCCGTTATGTGTAGCGCGTGCTGTGGATTCGAGTACCTGGAGCGGATGCGGCCAATGCTTTCGCGCTGGATTCGCCGCCTCAGCCCTCAACTCCCAGATAACTGATGAATTGCCGCACCGTCGTTGGCTGGGCAAGATGTGAGGGGACCGGCAGCGGAGGTTAGTGAGGCACACGACAAGAGAAATACACGGAGAGAAAACCAGCAAGACAAAAGGCCTAGATGGGCTCCTGCGGCGCTACGCAGATACGCGAGGGCAAACTCATTCCGCATTTCCTTTTCTCCAGAGACCAAGCCATAGGCGGTTCCAGAGAAAAGCAGGGACGAGGAAGGGAACCACTTGGACCAGTCCTGTTGAGTGAAAAGGTGGTTCTCCCGCACAGAAGCAGAGCAGCGGTTTGCAGCCAAGCAAATATCGCATCATTCACCCCACACAACCTCCAGCGGTGTCTCATTCGTCCGTCTGTGAAGGAACGAGTCGGAGTTGGAACCCCCATGCTCCTGTTCCAAGGACCCCCGTTCACGCCCTCTGATCTTGTCTCGCCTGTCAACCCCGTGGTGGTGCTGGCGTTGTGCTGTACTGTGCTGTATCAATTGAGATTGATCATTGACTGTAGTCACGACACACGTTGGGGCCGGCGGCGCATCCACGAATACGCCCCCCCTCATCCGTACTCTGTACCCGCAGCAAGCCCAGCAGTTCAGGGCACTTCAGGCTCGCAGGCCGTAGGCGGCATATGAGAGGACACTGCTCTGAATTGGTACCCGTACGCTGGCAATACCTATGGTAATTACTGTGGAATAAGACATGGATGGCCAAGAATGAAGCTGCCAGCCTGCTTGTGTTGCTCGCCAATGCTTGTCAGTCAGTGACGAGCGCCACGCCGCCAGTGCCAATAATACACACAAGGCACTGCGTGAATGCTAATGCCAACACCGACGCTTGTTTGTCATGACAGTTGCTGTTACAGATACATGTCCAGTGTGTACGTACTAGATTGGCTAAGACGATGTCTCCTAGGAAGTCTTCTGGGAGACATTGGTGTTTCTTTGGTCTCCGTACGGTCTCCGTACCCGCTCATGTTGATCGTTGCTTGTCATGGTTGGCAATTTGACACCGTCGGCTTGTCGAGCAGAAAAAAACACGTAGTTGGACATTTCTTCATGTTCCATTGGGGCTTCTTTCCGGGTTCCACGACCCGCGGTTTCGGGCGATTCTTGTTCGCCCTGGTGGCCACTTCATGGTTGTGTTCCTGGCAGGATCCGCGGTCTCTGAATTCAATCACTTTTCTCCTCGGCCAGGTCCGGACCACGAGGTGGTGAAGCCTTGGCCTTGGGCGAATGGTAGAGGAGGGAGTATTGCATACTGCTTAAGGACTGCATGGTGCGAAGTCGCAGGGTGATGCTCCAGTCTTGTGCAGCAGCCGATGATAGGCACAGAATGCCGTCCCGTCTGATGTGCTTTGGTGCGCGGGTTGAGGTGCAGTGCAAGCTAGACGCACAGAGCACCAGACCAAAAATGGAGGGGTGGACAGGATCCGGATGGCAGGGTAGGGCAGGGCTCGTCGGTGTTGGCCCTTGGGCGACAAGGGCCGATGAGGGACCGTAGCCTGTACTTTCTAGGTGAACCGTGAGCTTTGGTTTGAGAAGCATGGGAGAGAGACTGATGAGGTAAACCGGGACTGAGCAGTGAGAGTGAGAGTGAGAGAGTGGTGAGAGTGAGAGAGTGGTGAGAGTGAGCGAGCCAGGTGGGTGAGAATTTGTGAGATGAGGGTGTCTTGTCAGTCGGGTGGGTCCCTCAGATGGGTGCATGGAAGCCCCAAGTGCCCCTAGAGAAACGGTCCCCACTCGAGGGCGTTCTCCGGTCCCATCCCATCATTCATGCTGTGTATGGAGTACTGGGTACGGAGTATCTGTAGACAAACGTGAGGTAAGGTAGAGATTACTGTGTAGTGCGTACGGATACTGAGTGACAATTTGTTGCTGGTAACGCTTCGTGCTCTTTTGTGTCTATGGTCGTTTCTTGGCTGCGCACCGTCTTGGCCGCAACCTTCGCGAATACGGCTTGCTGAATGGACGTGGGATATTGGACACTGGCGTAGTCTAGGCTTGGCTAAAACTTGTGGACAGAAACTGCTGCGTAGGTTGTATTATTGTTGCTTCCGTTGACGCTTGTCAAGAGGATGGGGGATGCCAAGCGTTGCTCTTCATTTTGCTGCATCGCCCAGAATGCCGTCGATGAGATTAACGCAGTGGCATGTGTGTACGGAGCATGTATTCCAGAGGAAGCAGTGTAGATGTGAGGGAAAGGTATCCGTACTTGCCTTGGCTTCCATCTTTCATGTAAAAGGTAAGGTAGGTACTTACTTTTTTGTTAGTTGCTCTTGCCTGCCTCCCTTTTGCCTGCGTGCACTTGCCGTTTTTGTTTCTGTTTTCCAAGAAGGCCTCAGGAGGAAGGAAAGCATACCGCCACCAGAACCCCTCCGTCCCATTGGATGCCATGTTCTAATTGCTGTGAGTGTATCGGAGTATCCCTTCTCAGTCTCACCACCAAAGGATCCAGTACCTACCGTCTAAGGTATTGTGATTATCCGTACATCGTCTCTTCGAGGTTCCCAACCGGGTCTGGCCGCAGAGTGGTGAGCGAGTGCCAGAAAACAACAAAAGTAAAAGATACATGGCGTTTCTTCCACCCGCGCTTTCGTACCCCGTACCTGACTGACCTTGACCTGTCTGCACCTGCACATCTGCAACTGTAACTGCAGACCCTCCACTCTCACTTTCTTCCCCCGGTCCACAGTCCCTAGTCCTCCAACTTGGTGCACCCAACTTTTTTCCCCATCCACTTTCATACAGTACAATCCTCCACTCCCACACCCGGCCGAGGCGGAAAATAGCTCTCTCTCTCTCTCGAGCGTCTTTTTTTCTCCCTCTTTCCAACTCCCACGCCCCTCTAAGCGCAGCGGCGGGGTCCTTCTTCGAGCTTGTCTTCATCCAAATCGAGAACCCGTTCCCTCCCCCCCTACTACCGCGACTTATCTTCCCCTGCGAGACGATTCAAAACTCGCAGCCTTCCCACCTCCCAAGACCAGGACGGAATAAGGATGGACGCCTGAATTATTTTCATGCCCTCTTCTCCTCTCTTTCTACTCTTCCTCTGACCTAATCCTCGACTAATATCCATCCCAAACACCTCAAACTTTTACCTCATCACGGTCGTCTACCTTGGTCAATACCAAGACAACATTCACCAAGGAAAAAGACATCGATCGGCACTTCACTTTGCTTTTCTACATATACCTCCTCTGGCACCTGCAGTCTTCTACAAACCAAACGCAAGTCACTCTGATACCAAGACGAATTCCTTCGACAAGGACCTGGACCCGACTTTCACCTTGCCTGCTTCTCCCAACACCTTACAACAAGAACCGCATACGCTCGCGTGCGCAGACACGTACAGCTTCCCGTTCGACAAGGACGTATACACGGATCACAGAGCCAGTCTAGCTATTCTGATTTTGCAGTCGCTTCTGTACTCGAAAAAGCCTCGTCGTGGTTCTGATTCGACACAGAAATCCACCAACGCCGGACAACATCCCGACGCAGAATAAACGCATGCAGCAGCCTCAAGCAATGGGATAAAGACCAAGAAACCCCAACTCTCTTGTTTTCCCTTTCCTTTGCGTCTTCGGATTTTGGCCTACAAGCCTCCCGATTTCTCCTACAATAAACCCACCTCGCCAGCTTTGGACTCGACTTATCGCTTAGTTCGACTTTCACGTTGGTGCTTCAGGACCGATAATTGGGGGACACACTACTCGCACGTCGCCCAACCAAACCCCCCCTCCATTCGTCAAGGCCCAGGCCAAAGAATTGGAGACCCCTCGGAAACGCCGCGGACTATACTACCTACCGACTTGGCCCTCCCAGAAACCAACTGGTACCGATACCAGCACCAGCACCAAGCGTTCTCTCTCGGTGGTGTGTGGCCCAATTACGTATTGGCCCATCCTTGATCAGAGCACCCTCCTCCGCTGTTGTCCTTGTGCCCACCGGCCACACTCCGAACAGCGATGGCGACCGTCCTCACCAGCACCAGCATGGCGGTGCCCCAGCCCGCTCCCATCCCCCAAGGTACGTTCACACACGTCTGATGGTCATTGCACCCTGGCTGCACCTCCGTCATTCAGCAGCTGTTTCCAACCCGCCCTGTTTCCGTCCGCAGCACCCTTGAAGGCGTCCGTCGCTAATAAACGCTTGCGATTCTAGACAAGCAACATTCCGCCGAGCAACAAAACTCGAGTAGCCTGTCCTCGTCTCCCCGTCAATTTCCTACCGATCTTACTTCTCCCATCCTCGAAGAAGCCGATGAGTCCGAAAGCGAGTCTCCGAATGAACCTGTGACCCCCATCAGCAGTGGGAGACAATCCCAAGAGTTTACCACCCGCCCTAGTCAGGACCATCACGACATCAATCTCACCGCTGCCCACCAGGTGCAGACCACTCCGAAGCCTCTCTTGGTTGACACCACACCCACACCTTCGGTTTCGCCTGCAAAGTCAGACCTCACACCGAAAGCTACCACTGCTATCAACCCTTCAACTGCAGCCGAATTTGCTGCTGACCAAGAACCGCCACCAACTCCGCTGTCAAGACGGCCCACTCGCGGCTCGACTTCAAGCTTTAAGCGGACAATGTCCAGCATCTTTCGACGATCCAACTCATCCCAAAACAGACCAGATCTCGGATTTACCTTGGACCAGTCCAACGACGTCTCCTCCGAGAGTGCGTTGATTGACACAGCACCCTCAAATCGTAGACGATTCTCAATGAACAAGTCACACACTACCACGAGGTCTAACTCACCTCCGTCTCCAGGTTCTCCTGTAGACACCATTTCTTCCTACAAGCAGTCTTCGCACATGCCTACTCAAGATGACTTCAAGAAGAAGAACAGGGCTTCCACCGGCCTTAACCTACGAGGACGCGCTGTCAACTTCGTCGGCGCCAATGTTTCCGGACGGGAAAAGCACGCCGAGAAGGTCAAGCCTGTCTTGGGCAGAAGACGAGCCAGCAGTTTCGAGGGCCGCGTGAAGAGCCGTCATCTAGCGTCTGCACCCAATCCTCACTCAGATAACCCTGTTCTTCCCTTGGAGGGATCGTCTCCATGGGCTCAGATGCCTGACGCTGGTGTTGGTGTCAAGGCTCGACGCATGAGCTTGAGTCTCCCGGACGACTTCCAAGTCGATGTCGCCGACCTCCTTGCGGAATTTGAGTACCTATCCAAGTTTGGCCGCCATGGCAAACATCTCGGAAAGGGTGCCACTTCCAAGGTCACTATGATGAGCCGAAAGGGGTGCCCTAATGAGCTCTATGCGGTCAAGGAGTTCAGAGCCAAGAGAAAGCAAGAGACGCAAGAAGAATACGAGAAGAAGATTAAGTCTGAGTACAGCATCGCCAAGAGCTTGCACCACCCCAACGTTGTCGAGACGATCCGGCTTTGCACCGATCACGGTCGTTGGAACCACATTATGGAGTATTGCTCGGAGGGTGATCTCTTTGGATTGATTGCAAAGAAGTACCTCCAAGATCCAGCGAGACTTCCTGATCGCCTCTGCCTGTTCAAGCAACTTGTCCAGGGAATCAACTATCTTCACAGCAACGGTATTGCTCACCGTGATATCAAACTCGAGAACCTTCTCATCACCAAAGACAGCAAGCTCAAGATCACCGACTTTGGTGTCTCAGAAGTCTTCACTGGCCACCACCCCGGCTTCAGAGAAGCTGGCGGCCAGTGTGGCAAGGGCATGTGTGCCGAAATCCGTCTGTGCAAGCCTGGCATGTGTGGCAGCGAGCCGTACACGGCACCTGAGGTGCTTCTGAAGGAGACCGAGTATGACCCGCGAGGTCTCGATGTGTGGAGCGCGGCGATTGTCATGATTTACGTGACTTTCGGAGGAAATATCTGGAGCAAGGCCGAGGTTAAGGGAAACCCTCAATACGCTGAGCTGCTCAAGGGATGGCAGAAGTGGGAAGCCAAGCACCCTGAGCCTGGATCGCGCATTACCGAGTCGGACTACCCATTCTTCAATGCCTTTGATGGATTCGTCTCCCCGCCAGCACTTCGTCGTGTGCTCCTCTCAATGCTCAACCCCAACCCCGCAAAGCGCGCCACCATCTCGGAAATCGCCAACCATCGTTGGGTCAAGAACATTGAGTGCTGCCAGCTTGAGAACTACGACGACCCAGCTCTTCTCATTGACGCTACCAAGAAGGGCAGTGCACAGCTCAACACCAAGAGGGTGTTTTGCCACAACCATCTGCCACTGGAAAGCCACGGCCACTCACTTGGAAAGATGCCAGGCCAGTCGGGTTATTGACTGCACCCGGACACGACTGTACGACTCATTACGTGTTTGTTTTTCTGCATAGCTGCGGTTCTATCCTTTGGAATCGGTTCCAGCATATGAGTATGCAGAAAGACTTTTTTTTTTTTTTTTCAAATTTTACAATTGGCGTTCACAAAGGCTCCAGGAAAAGGGCCCAATAAGGCGTGGAAAGGATCGGCCTTGATTTGTGTTTGAATACAGCCCATAATTACCTGGGAAAAGCAACATCGGCTATGATATGCCGTGTTGCGAGTTTACAAAGATGCCTGTGTGTGTTTGCATGCACACCAGAAACAAGAACGGCCGTCTCTGGCTCTAGAAGAGGCCCAGGGGTGGTGCATCGACGTACATAATCAAATTACCTTCTTTGATACTATGCGCGCGCCAGACACAAGCGAAGTTCAATGGTGATGTGCGCCCGCGTAGTGCAGGGAACGGGACTACAAGGGATTGGCGGACCATGTCCCGAGGGGAGGCACAATGAACCAGAGAAATGGGGACGATACGTTCTTTGACAGTCGGTCACGGGATAGATCAAAAGCACTCCTAGAAAGAAGCTCCTTGCAGTTTACAATGCAAACAAAAGTTAACTCGAATGTGTGGTATACCTACTCTCGCGTGCGTGAAATCGGAGGAACTCGTGTCTATGAGACCCAAGACTCTCTGGCTTTTATTGGAGGATTTGCCAAGTTTGTCTCAATACGACCTGGAGGAGGGGGGGAGAGGATGAGGATGGGATCAAACTCGGACGAACTTCCAATGCCTTCCCCGCATGTGCGCAACGTCTCTAGAAATACGGAGTACCTCGAAGCATAATCATCTTACTTCTTCCTGACGTACTTGACCTCATCCTCCCCCCTTCATCCCCAGCGGCGCAGACAACCAACAGCGGCAGCCAATGTCGCGGGAGAAGTAAACTCGGAAGCTAGACTGGGCAAGGGACAAAGGTCAGCAGCAGCAGCAGCAGGCTCAGCTGAGGAAGAGGCGGAGAGGGATGAATGAAACGGTACCCAGCGCAAGGAAACACAACAACCCGAGCACGACGTTTTCTTCTCTTGCAACGTCCGTCACCACCGTCACCGATCCGTTGCCAAGCTGCTGGAATCAGCCGAGCTGGGAAAACATGTTGTATGCGGATGTGTATGCGATCCAATCAGCCGGCTGGCGGATCCAATGGATCTTGATTTTCCCCGCCTTTTTCTCGATATCCTCGTCCCTTTTAGAGTCTACTGTGTAGGTACGATGAGCTGCCCGGATGGCTGGAAGTACTGTACTGTCATCTCTTAGCCTAGGTCGCCGCGGAAAGCCTGTTTGGGAATCCTGGGACGGGCGACGACGACCCGACCCCTCGGCAAGTGATTGCTGCTAACCTGCGGGCTGCTAGGGGGAATGAAATTGGGCGACTGGCTGACTGAAGTAGAGCTACGTTACGACCAGCCGATGGCCGACAAAGCCCGTCAGCCCAGCCCTGTGTGCATCCCACGTCTCAGGTTTCCAGTCTCACAGCTAGCAAGAGTGATTCGACGGCGTCTCTTCCCGCGGTATTCTCTCGTTGGATGGAGGGTTTTCCGTGTGTCTGGTTTGTCTGTAGTTAGTGTGGGTACACGCCCCCTCCCTTCCCTTTCTCCCGGTACCCCTCCTCGGATTCCTAGTCTTGAATAGTGAGTTCATTTCGCTGTTGATATTGTAGCAACAGTAGCAGCATGTGTGTGGTGCTGCTGGCTTCCGTCAATACCACGCTGGGAAGGCCGCGACCGCAACCGACTGGCAAAGAGAGGCCATGCGCGATTATGCACGCGCTTCAAGGGGTCGGTCTGATGCGGGAAATATGGGATTCAGCAACGATCGATGGGCATCCCTTCCCGAGTGTTGCGCGTGAGTTGGCGATGGAACAGCGAGAGATGAAGCGGCGCTTCTTAGCTGCTGCACCGAGTGACCCCGTCATCCTCCTTCTTCATTCCACCTCAGCGGTCAGGTTAGTATAGCGTCGCATAAGAAAGGGAATCAAGAATGCATGTGCTGTAGTGTTGTGGGTAACTAGAAAGGTCAACTACCCCAGGACATCCGTTTTAGTCCATGACCGTCACACACTGCGAGATCGAGAGACGCGGGACCGAAAACTGATGACAGTCTTGGCAACGGGTATTTCCCCTTGCCCATCATGGCCGGGAGTTTGCGCGGGCGGCGGCGGTGTGTGGATCATTTCCGCGTACTTGTGTGCTGCTTTGCAGGTGCAGGACCATGCCCGCGACGGCGCGGAGACGTCATTCCTCCGGTGTTCTTGTGGCGAGCGTGAGCCGCGCCAAGTCGGCGTCGTTATGCCTCGGGGCTTGCTGAGCCTGCTGGTACCCCCTCTCCTCATGTTCTTCCTTCTGACGGCAAACACGGATATACCGGGGTTTGACCCCCATCTGGGAATCCCATTTGAGGATGGTAACGGTGACTGGATTCGGAGCCCACCTTTTGGAGAGTTGGCCGCCAGGCAGGTGGCTACAGCATTTCACACCGTCTCTCTGTCGGTCCGAAAACGGGCATCCTTAATCGGGTCCGATGAGCCGGAGGAAAAGACGAGCTGGAAGACCTGATAGAGGCCTTGCGCGGTCCCAGGAGAAGAACCCGACATTGAGTCAAGCATTTGCCAAGACGGCGGTGGAAGCGGGTAGGTCGGCAGCAGGCAGCAGGAGGGAGGCCTGTCATGCGGGTTCCTCCTTCGCGCTGGGATACTCGAGATGCGCCGTCGCTTCTTGCTGGTTGGGTCAGACAATGCGTTGTCTTTCTTCTCGCGCTCGCTTTTTGGGGGTGGGGGGTTGTATAAGATGTGACCCAGCTGGACCTGATGGGCGGTGCTTAAGTCTCAGTCGGCATTAGCTCTTCTCTAATCTGGCGCGCGTGATGGCGGCGGTTGGTTTGGTAACTTTGGTCTTGTTAGTGGGATCCAAGGGACGCGTGGCATGGACGAATCGCAGAGGAGAGTGGGCGGTGGGGAGAAGGAGAAAAGATAAAGCATTTGTGAGAGCGGTTGCTAAGTGTATCAGGTACTTTGGCTTTCTGAATGGGGGTTTCTTGCATGGCTGAGGTAACAGACCTTGCGTTGGTGCGTGGGACAAGCTGGACGCAGGCCACCTTATGCTGTTGGGATGTTGTGTGATGAAGACGGCATATCGTAGGGCGGCCGATGGGATGGGGAGGATGATGGGAATACAACGGATTTGCAGGAGCTGGTACTCCGCGGACCGTACATGATGAGGCAGGACATCCGCCGCAGGAGGAGCAATCTGCACTAGGTATGCCTGCCGTGCTGGCCGTGGCTTCGGTGTCCGCAAGGGCAAGTCGTGCCGTCAGACAAGGCAGACGGTGAGTTGGGAAGGGGCATCCGGCTATCGACTAGCTAACGGCGCACCAGCGCCGTCCTATGACGGAGCTTGACCGGTATTCTTTCCTTATAAGTGCTAGATGCTGTGTTCCGCGATGGCTGCGATGCCGCATGCTGGTATCCGTGGTCGATGTGTGCTGGGCAGGTGTTGTGGATGTCATATTTGATGCCTGCTCTACTCTGTTGATGCTGCCACATATGCCGTGCTTCGGGAGGGACTACATCCGGCTCGACCTTCGATTCGTGTAAGTCGCTGGATTTCTTGCTCACTCGAGACTACTTGTTCTACACCGTTCATTGCCTAGTGACGGACCTTCGGATCAAGTTGTTGCTGCTCGGCATGTTCAACCCGATAGCCCATGACTGATGCCCTGTTGTTGGGGAGGTATTCTGGACATGTCGAAATACGAGGTGGGAGTAAGCCCTATCGGTAGCCTGGTGAGCCCTGAAGTGTGATGAGCAAATCGCCAGTGACGCAAAAGGAAATCAAGTTCAATTCAGCAAGAGAGAATGTCTCTCCCTCCCGCCTCCTGAGTACATCACTGGAAACATGGCAGGTGCCTAGCTGCGTGTGCTTTCCCATCGATCAGTGTGGCGTTTCAAGACATGCAAGAGCAGCCCATGCCAGCCCAAGGTGTTCAGTTGAGGCGGGCAGGCAATTCATCAGGCAAGAGCAGTCTTCCAATGTGGTTGAACATCTTGGAATGTCCTGTGGAGAGCCGCTTAACGCTTTCTTCGTGACAATCATCTGCTGCCGAGTCATGGCCCAGCACTGGTTCGGGTCTGCAGAGAAGTGAAGATAGATGAATTAGTTATCGCCGACTAAAGAGAAACCAGTATATCAGAAGCTTATGGGACAGGCCTGGCAATTGTATCAAGGAGCACCCATTGTCATCTGCTTCTGGTCCGATAGCATGGCACTACCTGCGGGCGCTCAGTCAGTCATTGGGCTTGTCTCCAAAACGGATATGGTGATGAGCTTCTTGACACAATCCTCTTTTGAAATGAAGACCAAGTTAAAGCACTTGACTATCTGGAGCATTTCTCACCCTTCAATTTGTCGCTTACAATTGCTGGGGGTTTGTACCGTTCAAAACCTCTGCATATTTTGTACAGGTGCTTAGCACCCCAAACTTAACGCCCCTGACGAGAAGTCGGGATATCTCAAGTTTGAGTGCTGAATAAGCGCAAACCATGCAATAAGGGCATCAAAGCTAGGTTATAGCGACCTACGCGATCAAGGCGAACCCACGCTTAGCAAGAGAAGAATACCATGCCGCTTGCTTGAAGCAAATCACAGACTTCTAGACTCACAAACGACGAGCCAGCAAGTTCGAACTTACAAGCCAATGTCGTTGTATATACGTAAGATCCTCTTTCAATCCGAGTAACAACTCGTCCACGGAGCGTAATTAACTGAGACAGGCCGCTTCTGCATATCGTATACTCCAAGCGTGCTAGTCAAACCTCGTCAAACATCTACACAATGCTGGCTCTGTCTTAGCCCCACAGTAGGAAACTTGATCTCTTTCACGATCCTTTGAGTGAGTTCTGAAACCATGATGGTAGTGCTCATCTAGCATGCTCCTCCCCACGCATGTTCCTGAGTTGACCAAACGATCACAAAACTTCAACTTCATGTCGACTTCCTCCTACGGATACGGTCGTCAGTCCGGCTCACACTTGACTTACGTGACTCTCTCAAACTTAAAGCCCCTGACAACATGGAAAACTTCCTAACAACTTGATAACAGTGAATACATTGTGTTCCTTCCAAAGACAGCGGACAATAAAAGGAAGACTACGCTTTCCGTAAGGGGGAAGGGGGGGACGGGTTTTCATGCGTCGCTCGTGTAAGTGGATGACCTCAAATAAACAGACTTTGAAGACTGACTTGACATGACCGGGTCTCAACATTCAGCACATCTCAGGATAAACCACGAGTGGATAACGCTCTAGCTCATTTCAAAGATTTTCGAGTCTTGCCAATGAAGTCCCCTGGTCAACTCCAAGAACAAACGCTCACATATGTGAATCTTCTCATGCAATCAGTACTGATGTTCCCCGAGGTATGTCCACATTAGTCGATTAGTATAGGCGTGCGGTACAATTGCCTGGAGAGAAACGATTTGACTTCTGCTCCACGACCGGCTTCGACATGGTTTCCTGCCTTCCCGCGTCACCCCTGACTTTGATCTGCAACAATCGGAGCCCTTCAATGCGTTGATACTTCTGAATCTGCCGCTGGCCGAGACTTGGTGCCCTTAATGTGGTGTCCGAATGAGCCGCCAAAAGAGCGTATCGTCATCGTCAAGTACTTGACCCGAGGGCATCGCCTCACATACCGACATGATGGTTTTCCCAGGACAGGAACTCGAGGGCATACAGGTCTCCTCAGATATGGCGCCTCCGTCATTGTGTTTTACAGGCTGTTTCGGATCGAAACGCGGCATTATCTTCAAGCTTTCGCTCGGCGTGATAGGCATAAGATCACGGTGGCCATGGTTGCGTAAAGTAGCTGGTGAAGCCTTTTGTACTGGTCCAGAAGCCGCCGAGGGCTGAGCATATCCAGCATGTGCAGCTCGCTCGATTGTCTTCGAGGTCGTTGCAGAGCTCCTTGTTAATTGCCCTACCGTCCCTTTCAGCGTTCAGGTACTCGTGTATCTCGCAAACCGCCGAGACAGCTCAAAGGATAGAAGGTCTTCATGACCAGGGCCCTGACCCGGCAGCTTGGGGAAATAGCTCGGGATCAATAAATAATAGCTCAGAGGTCCCTGCCCTCAGTGTTTAATACATGAAGAATACTCTCTCAGCAGTGAAAAGGGGAGAGAAACAGTGTGGATTCTCGAATTGAACTTAGGACGCGTGGCTGATGATGGATTTCGGGTGGAAATTTTGACTAGGAGATAAGTGAATGCGAAGAGCTCAGTCTATGAGTTCAAGTAGTATTTAAATTCAGAGAGACTTTGCTGTGAAGACTAAAAGAAATCGACCCAAGGTTCTGGATTTTGTGTTCACGAGCCTGTCTACCATTTAGGATAAATACGAATCGACTTTTAGCGGTGTTAGGTCTAAGGAGCATATCGCGGCAGACGACCTAGAGACAGACAAAGCTCTTGACATGACTTCAACAAGTGTTTTGGTCGAATCGCCAACTTGCCTTGATTCGTTACCACATATAAGAAAGCTTGATTCGAAGAACGACAGACTATAGTTGACCGGCAACAGAACCGGACCAATTTGCTAGATATATCAAGAGTTTCAACGAAATTAGTGCGTACAATCAAGTCACTTCAGAGTACTTGAACAGCCTAGAGCCGGCTGCAGGTCTCAACTTCAACCAGCACTCTCCGTACGGTTCGTTGCTTTGTGGTTAATACGAAGCAGTATGGCATCATTCATGCAGGCGAGAGGCTATAAGGGCTCAGAAGAGGCAGTAGGCACGGCGCTCGGGATACGCGCAGGAAGATCGAAGTCGTTGCTATGAAGTTCAGGGGCCGGCTGGTAAGTGGGTATTTAAACGTCTAGGTGCTGGGGTCGTTGGCTAAGGTGGCTCACCAAGGTGTTTGCCTTTGCGGTGGGCTTCTTCATGAGTTGAATGGCTCGCTCATTGATGACCTGCTTCATCAATTGTTCGGCATGGTGGACCATGAAGTAACGAAGTCGATTCTTCTGATTCATGCCTCGTTAGTCAGTTGAGTTCACGTAACTCTTTTTGATCACCGCCTGCCGATAGCTATCTCTCGTCGTACTATACAAGTACCGAATTGAATACTCTAAGGGGAGAGGAAAACCAACGGGGGTATGAGGATAACCATATAATGCCCGCCGTAGGTCTGAAGAGCACACATTATCACTAAGCGAGAGGTTAGGGAAGCCAGAATGTTCTCTTGGGTAGTGTAGCTTCTGGACTCATGTTGGGCCCTAGGCCAAGTCACTTGGTCGATTTGGGTGCCTTAAATAGAGGCATATTGGCGATGGATAATCAAGCGCTATAGACGAAGGAGGAAGGCACAGAGCTCCTTCCCGTTGTGCAACGGCAGAAATTCAGAATCAACTCGCTGTCATGAGACTCTTAATGTCATGAATGAAGCCGAGAGATTATAAGACCTAGGTCTCGGCCAACGGACGAGCAACATTCATGGGCGCTCGGTAGACTGGCAATATCGAAGAGACCTCGTGACAGACCTCATCACGTAAGGAGTTTTATATCCCACCTCTGAGACCGTTGTCTCGGTCAAGGGTTTCTATATTCAATTGAAGGCGTTCTCTACGCCTACCTCTCTGCTCGGGGACTCGGAGGCATGAGATCACCTGGTCGTCAGCCAGCACACGGCGCTACTTCCTCAAGTATGGGAGGAACTTTGACGTGTACAAGTGAGGGCTCTTTCTACCCATGTTTCATCGGGAAAAGTGACGTATCTATTGGGCGTTCACGTCGCTTCACTTTGAGTCTGGATCTAAAGCCTACCGTGACTCATCTCTAGATCATAGCGAGGGATAGTCCTATCAATGTCAGCTTGCCCCGGATTGACACCAATTCAAAAGAATCTCGAAAATGAGCTCAACCTATACGCTAGAAGCCTAGATCGCCAGGGGACACGAAAGGACCCGAAAACCAGCCCTCTCAAAGAAGCGGTCTCGGTAAGTACAACATACAAAGAAAGCAATTGACCCTCGTATTCTCTTCCTCGCTCAGAGATAAGACATGTCTGGGCATAACTTCCATCGGAGGATCTCATCAACGCCGTTGGTAAAGTCTAGCAAACTCAGAATACGATTCGAGATCCTTTCCACACCATACTAAGGACCGCTGAAATAAGCGTCAGTTGTGCCCGACGAGCCAGTCAACACTCTCTTCAGACCCCAAACTCCGCACTGAACCTCAATACCAAGATTTACCTCCTCTCTAGCTTAGCCTCGTCACTGGAAGACTGCAACCTTGTTAACCGTCGCCAACATTCAAGCTCAGAATTGACGACCGAGCCGATAGTCACGAGGAACACGTCCAGAAACAACCTCATAAAGCCAATACCATCAAAAGTCTGTTTCATTGAAGCTGCCGCGCGGCGAAAAAGATCGGCGAGAGGTGTGCAAGTCTCTGAAACATAGAAATCCCACCTCCGCCATGCAACCAAAGATCTAGCGCTCGAAGATTTCCATTCTGCTTCTGCAGTACTCCATCTCCTAGGCCTACAATGACATTATCGAGACGACATGGCCATATAGAGCCCAACTCGATGTTAGACCAGTGACTTCCAACCTAGGCCAACAAGGCATCACCACAAAGGTCACCTTCAACTCATGGAACCTGCAGCTTCCCTCCTCCCAGCTCGTTCCTGAACCCATCCTTACGCAATCACATCAACATCATAGGACAATCACATAAGACCAGAAGGGTGAACGGGAGTACGTGGTATTCTTCATCAAGTATGTATCTATACATATAAATATCGCCAAGGAACAGCACACACGTAAACAACTTCGTACAAAGGGCATCTGCTCTCCCATCTTCGACGTGGAAAGGGAGTCATCGAAAACCCATAATGCGAGCTCAGAGGATACCACACAACTCGAGATATGTTCACCCATGTTCCCAATTCTCACATCACAAGACTATGAGCAATGGCCAATACCATACCACAAACATCGCACCTCCGAGTAGAATCCACGAGAACATCAACACCTCAAGCGGCGAGCGGATATCCCACGATGAGGAGCAAAGTAAACACACCCTCACCGGTTCAAACTCATCCTCTATCAGCATGCACGTAACGACTCACCGCCTTCCTCTTGAAATGGCTCAACAGCAAAGCCTTAAAGTTCTAAATCGACCAGTCAACATTGCTGCCCGAACGAACTGTCACTTTCCAAAACCGTCAAAGAGTCACGAGAAGTGTGTGAATTCAGGCTTATGAACTAGAGCCTCTACGGCATAAGAGCTGGTCGACAAGACGGTCAAACAACAAGTGTGCTGGCGCCGGTAAAGCGGGGCTTTCACAATGCAGGCCTGGAACAGCAGGCCCTGCTGGAGAGTCTTGGGTAGGAGGTTGGTTAGAGGGGCTAGGATTTTGAGATAAGTCGGTGAAGCAGAGAACCGGTCGGTCGACTTTTCTCCCCTCACGCGCCCGTTCTACCCTACCAAGCTCATTTCTTTGGTCAGTGAAGGCCGTTGCGATTCGGGCAGCAGCGCCAAAAATCTGTGCATGGGCGAAGTTGTCCGGCCAGTCGTTTGGCCCTGCGTTAGTGCCGTATGATATGCAATGCCATGGGTCACGATATCCGACGGGCATCTCTGAGAATCCCACCCGAAAACCTTCGAGGTTGGGATGGCAAAGTAGCCTTCGAGGGTGGGAGAAATGACATCTAGCCAGATATCCACGAACAGAAAGGAATATCGCTCGCGGTTTTCTCTCTCTCGGCAGGCATTGTTGACGTCAACCGGGCAGTTAACGGCGGTATTCTGAAAAAAAGCGATGCCAGCGCCACACTTGCGGCTCGGCTGACGAATGACATTTCCGCCGAGCGACTAAATAGAGGAAGCTCCTCAACAGGGACGAGCAGGGCTTGATAAGCCAGGGCTAAGACGCATCTGCAGTCCAAAAGTTTCTGTCTAAAGCAGACTCACCGAGTATGACGCGAGCAGTACAGGGAGTGGGTTCGACAGCAATTGTCTGAACTCCTGAGAGCCACACACGCCAGAGCAAGACGGCGTCGCAGAAAATGTTCTAGGTGGGCTCTAGAAGGGGACCACATTTCGCAGATCCTCTTCCATCAGATGAGTCTCTGACAAGGCAATAGTGGGACCCGAGATGCCACCGGATTGAGGAAAATAGGGCCGACAGACTGCCGTGGTTGCCGAGGCGTCCTACCGCCTGCGTTCCGGAGCAGAGACAGAGAGATAAGGGCCGGCGACGGTTCGGGGTCCAGAATTCGGGGGTGAAAGCCCGGAGGCGTCCCGTTACGAAGAGCGGAAGCCATCGGACTTAACGAGTCAGGAATGCCGTCAGTGAGGCAACTGTGATGACATGCTGGCCCACAGCTCTGGTCACTCTCTTGCGGTCCGCGGGTGAGAATCCTTCTCTGGCGGTGATTATTTATGTTGCCCCCGCGCCACTTATTCTTGAATCATTCGCCCTAGGCGTGGCTGGTGATTGGGACCAAGTCACCAAATAAAGGCTCGAAGGGTTGGCAGGTTGGGTCATGCCCACTCGAGGTAAGTCAGCTAGTCGCTAGTCGGCCAGTGACCAGTAACGGATTTTGATCAAGCAAAGTACCCCGTACCGTTATCGTGAAAACTCAGCCTCAAGGCAAAAAATAGCAACGAGGGTGAAGGGGCGTGGGACGATTGCGGCGTCTCGCAGCTAGGAGACCGCGCTAGAATTAGATTGATGCTTGAAACCGGAGGCTTCCACCCTTTTCTTCAACAAGAACGGGTACACCGCAGAACAACTTGACCAGAGCCTCTACAACGGAAAATTGTTAAGCTGGCGTGGCTGGTTCGCTGCCTTCTGTATCAGTAGTCGAGGTGGGCATGAAGATGGTGGATCGAGCAGTTCGGAAAAGGCCCGATCGATTGAGCGAGGGAAAATGTTCCGACAAACGCATCGATTGGCCCGTCAGCGGTGTGGTCCTGGACTGGAACCTGACCGAGAATAAGCTCTCGCTCGTCAAAGGGCTTACACCGCCCCCAATCGTCTCAGGGCCTCAATAGTCAAGCCCAACTGGCCAAGAGGCGCGGGTGACAGCTGACAGCGCCAGCAAACCATGTGGTTTCTGCAGTCCAATCCAGATCCGGCGGCGTTGACGGGCGATGGGAGGGCTGATAATTCAGGCACAAGAGCGAAGACTGGCCAACGTGGCAGTTGGGTGTCACCGATATTATTGGGACCTGCAGTCACCCTCCGCGGTCCGCCGCAGTGTGTGGGCTGTGGGATTCTTTCAGATTTTCTGGAACGAAACGTGAGGTGGTACCCGTAGACGGGTTACTGTTGGGGTGATCCGTCGACGGACCATCACACACGGTAGAGATCGATGTAGGGCGTGGATTAGGCGGCAGAGATGCCGTTCCCGCTCCCGTTCCCGTTCCCGCTGCCGTCCGTTTCGTCGCAAGTCTCGAGCAAGCGATCCGGCTTCGAGTGCAACACCATGTTAAGGCCCGCGAGATCTCAGAGTGTTTTTGCAATGTGTGGCAAGTCGTTTACTGGCGTTTGTGAGTCATGGTACGAAATCTGAGCAGAAACCGCAAGCAGAATACGCCCTCAGGTTTCCACTTGCTGCTTGCATCGACTGCGTGTCACCGTTGTTGCTATCAGTCTCCGCTATGTTGTTACTGTAAAGCTCTCGCAAGTCGCAACTGCATTGCCAACTCAGCAACCCCAGGCTCCATGTGCCACGAGCTGCAGTTTCTCGTCTCGACCGTCCCTGTCAGGGATCGGTCCGCCCGTTACTTTCTCGCATCTCGCGTATAGGAGAGAGGGAGAGCGCATTGTCTGGGAATCGGACTGTGCCATCTTGCCCTTGGGCGAGCAATTTTGACCAGCCTGGACCCCGGGGCTCTGAGTGAAACTGAGGGTGTCGCCCAGTGCTGCGTGCGTGGCTCCCGTCCCCTTTGTCGCGGCCAGGCAAGGCCGGGTAGACGGAGAAGATGGCCCGTAGCGTCGGTATGGGATTAGTGAGTTTCTGGATCCCTAAGAATTGTCTAGCCAGGACCATGTTGGGATTAGCCCTGGAAGAGCTGGGAAGCTGGAGTCAGCACAGGGCGAGAGGGTCTAAGTACCTTGTTATCGAAGAAAAGGGCGAGAGGGTCAATGTTCGTCCTTGAACAGATTGTAGACGAGTTGTGCTTGTGGCCAAGATTTTTTCTGCAAGATGTTTGTTCTTAACGGCAGAGGTGACGGAGAGATACGCGTCCTGGCAGTCCTTTGCCAAGATACGATGACGAGGAATGATCAAGCTGTTTCCCGATGAAGAGAGAGTTCACCTGTGTGCCTGTGAAGATGACAGTTAGACGGTCTTCTGTTCACTATTGGAACTTGGAACATTACTGCGTACGGAGTACACCACTTTCGATGATGGACAGGCACGACCCTCCGCCCCTCACCCCCTCAGCGGGCGAGTCGAATAAGGCCGATCCAATAGGAAGCGATCCAATAATTGCAAACCAGAAAGACGGGTCGGCATCTTATCGCCCCGGACAGACGTCTCGAGGGAACAGCCAGGTACGGATAGGTACGTACCTCGATCATCTAGCTCTTGAGGGCAGAGAGCGACGGTAGGAGCATCAGGAACGGTTCCGCGTCCCTGGCACAATGGTCCGTCAGGCAGGGCAGACATCTCATAGGTCAGGACCTCCGTATACGTACCTCCTTCCTCAATCTGGTTTCGCCGTATGTATCTCTGCTGCCTCAATGGGTGTCGAAGTGCTGCCGGACAATGAAGCAGGTACATACGCCCGAGCTGAACCGGACTGCGACCACATGCTGCCAAACTATTCAGGTAGACGCAGATCAGGGCAGCTCCCGTTCAGTCGTTTCGAGCTAACAATGTCAGTCTCCAATGGAAGACCAAAAGGTACGTACTGCGAGCAGATAATTGACGGTGCATTGAGTGGCACGGGTATCAAGGGAAGGACACAAAGCAGACAAACGCTCGCCGGTCCCCTTTCACGTGTCAAAAAAAAGGGGAGAGTCAAGAAGAGAGGGGAGAGAGAGACAGAGAGAGCAGAAACGGCGTTGATGCGCCCGTTTCCATCATCCTCTTTGGCTTTTGGGTTCTTTGTACTCCGTACCTCAATCTGAAGCATAGCTCCGGCGCAACGTGGACATGGTCTGGGGCGTTGAAAGGAGGGCGAAGAAGAGACCAAGAGTCAGTCGAATCATCAGTCAAACCTCGCGGCCCGAAGCCGTCCCTCTCCGATTGGAACCCAAACCACAGCTCGATCCAATGCTGCGCCCTGGAAAAGCTCCCCCTGCATCCTGTGCTGAGCTGGGTTTGGGACGACAGCACCAGCAACGTGTACTTGAGTCTATGGTGTGGTGTGGTGTGGTGAGGTGTCCCGGGATATTGGTATCTGAGCGGTGCTCTAGACGACCGTCTTGTGCTCAGCGCGCCACGATCTGGTGGCTATTGACTGTAGATGATGCGCTTCAGAGACAAATAGCTCAAGGCCATGTAATCCAAGAATCCTTATCTTTTGGTTGTATATTCCCTTTGTGGTATTCGACCGAGAATTTCAGACAGCATGTAAGACAACTATTGGTAGAATTGGTGAAAACGGATACATGTGGACAGCCCTACTCATGGGAGTGACTTGTACCGTTTGAGCGACTGAGATGCAAAAGATGAAACGAGCTTGGGATGTTTGGCAGAGCAGGCAGGCGGTACCTTGCTTGTTTGCGAATCCTGAGGCACACACTTCTGTCGTCTTTCCTCATCCACCGTCCCTTCCACAGGCAAGTTGAGAGCTCAAAAGATACTTTCCGAGTTGTAAAGGTAAAGTAAGGCAGGTACGGGCTGCCCTTGGACATCTTGGAAAGTGCAGGGGAGGGGGCTGGTGAGAAATGGGTGTGGAGGACCCTGAGATGGGCAAGGTGCTACCCGACTCGGCACACGTGTACACAGTAAAGGTAGGGAACATGGCCATCAGGAGTGTGCAATGCCGCAATTCCCATCGGAGCTCATGTAAGGGAAAGAAAAAGGCTAACACGTCCGAGCCTCCAAGGGATCAAATGAGGTTCCATTGCGAATATCCGTACCTAGAATACCAAAGTGCTATTGCTCGGGTTATCCCGTTTAGCCTGATCCCCTTCTGCCCTTTCCTTTCAAGCGTCGGCCTGAACTTTGAATCAAGGATAGTACCTCCAGAGTCAGAAAGGTAGAGAGTCTAGAGTCCTGCATCTTGCATTGTTTCTCTGCCTTTGACGGCCATGTGATTCCCTCTCTTGTTCTGGGCCATTCTCTTTGTTGCCTTGGGCTTCCCTTCCCGCCTTCTTTTCCCGCGTGCTTCACGACGGTTGCTTACGGATACACCAACCTTCCGCGGTTACTCCATCTTCCCCTCAACTCTCCAATTCCCGCTTTACCGAACCGACAACCCGAAATTGTGTCTTCACCATCCTTCTTCTCGTCTAGAGCTGGCCTAGAACATTTCTTGGTCCAAGTCCATCTCTTCCCCCACCGCCAAAAGTCCTACGGTCTACGGATACCTTAGGAGACCAAGAAGACCAAGGGGGATTATTGCCACCAATTAAGCACGACCCTTTCCTCCGCGTTGGCGCGCTTTCCCCCAACTTTGCCTGCATCCCGTCCCTTTGCTGTCCCGTTCCCCTGTCAGATGGTCATTCGTCCTCCTGTACTCTGAGCTGTCAAATCTCGCCTGCTGTGCCGACGGACAAATTCAGCACCACAGCTCTCTCTCTCTATCCCGCATCGGGTCTCTTGAGGCTTCAGGGTCCAGCTGAAAAGGAACAGGCGCAGGTTGCAGGAACAGGGGCATTCGGCTTCGAGGCAATCACTTCCGTTTGGCGACGGCTGCACATCCCGCCTCCCTCGCGACTCTCACTCAGGGAGATCTTTCATTGGTATTCTTCAAGCTCAAGGACGGACAGCCACTCAAGAACAAGCATCCGAAGGCTCGAGGGAACGCCAGACGCAGTCCGAACTCGTCCATTCCCATCTGCTTTCTCCTCTTCTTCCGCCCCCAAACCAACCCGGGCCCTTGATCTGCTTGCTGCCCGCCTATGCTTCCACGCTTCTTCGTGCGAATACCCACACACACGCACACAGACACCCGACAACCCCTTCTCCCCCGGCTGATCGCGTGTCACGAGAGCGACAGACATTGGAGACGGAGAGAATAAAAGGCGGATCGAGCATGGGAGTTACCGCTGGCGCCGCCCTACCGAAGCAATTGAATTGCTGAATTTCCCCATTATTACCCTGCTGCCCCCAGTCGCCAAAATCCACAGTTCCACACTTGCGCACCTCTCACCTACAACTACGTACTCGGTAGTACCCAAGGCAGGCAGTCCAGCCCAACCTCTGTACCAAAAGCACCTTAGGTTCCCTACGGATACCTCACCGTAATAATTAGGTACAACAGAGTCACAGACCGCACCTCAGTATTTGTACCCGCAATACGGTGCGGTAAGGTACCGATTACTCTCACCTCACCGGCACATCCACCCAAAAACCCGCTCTGAAATCGGTCACTGGTTGGTATGGGTACCTTGCCCACCCGTTACTAGACTACCTCCGAAATTCACATCTGTCCGGCTGACCATCAAGTACCTCACCTTGTAGCGCTTGCCCCAAGGTTCCCTTTTTCGTCGCCCTGGTCACCTCTTGCTCCCCGTCCTCACTGCGTCTCCGTTAGGTCTGCCTCTCCGCAGTGGTGCACCTGAGGTACGAAGTCCACACATCCATAGGAGACGACTCATCCCATTTTACAATAACCACCCCATCGCCGCCGTCATTTCTCCCGTTCTCCGTCTTCTATCCTCTCCCTCGCGACTCAAAAAGCTCCCAACAAGGAAACAACTTTCATGCGTCGGGCTAGTCATGCCGTGACCTGGATCGCGACTTCGACTCACCACCAAGTCTCGTCTCTCCCTCGACACAGAGCTGGACGCTATTGAACCGGTACCGTACAAGTAAACACACATACACAACTGCACACTCACCTACGAATACAACATCCGCACCAGTGGAGCATACCTGATTCACCCAAGGAACGGACGACTCTACGCCACCAAACCAAATTACCAGACCACAACCTTTGCGCGAATCTTTACATTTCGACATTCTCCCCAGGGCGGATTTCCGACGAATCGATTGCTAGGTAAATTCCAATTCGGCTTCACTCTTTGGCATACCTCGCTGTGGAATTTACCATACCCCAAGAAGTTCCCACGACCGAGGTATCCCCAAGACCAAGGCACAAAGAGGCGCTCGCCCTGAGAGAGAGCAATTGCGCTAATAAGCCATCCAACAGCTTTTGCGTCATCCCTCCTGCACGCACGCTGCAACTGCGCATCGCTCACTCCCTGCCGGCAAGCCCCCCCAAGACATCCATCCCACCACCGGTGTCGATGCTCCTTGACTGGGTCTCAAACCCCAGCTGCCTCCTTCTTTCTCAAGAGTCTTAATCATGTTCGCCTCCGACTCTTTTCTGCCATCGGCCTTTACCGACCACGATCCCAATATGCCGCCCTCTGCCGTCATCTCTCCGCTGTCACTCAATCGAATGGCGAGCTCCTGTTATTTCGACAATAGATCGACGACGACGACGACGAGCGCCACGGGCAACTCCATTTACTCTCCCCAATCATCCGGCGCTGTGCGCTATCCGCCGCAAACGCAAAGCCTTCTTTCACCCCATTTACACCCCAACGGCGTCAACGGCACAAACGGCTACAGAGAGACGATTTCGAACGACCAAGTACCACGGGTCGTCTCGCCGAGTCATTTCGAACAATTGAACGGCCACAACCCCTCTGCGTTTTCGTCGACGGCCAGAGTCTCCCCAAACGGAATGCCTCACCCACGATCAGTATCTGCCGATGCAGCCTCGGCTCCTCCGTCAGCACAGATAATTAGACGCCTCGCTCAGCAGAATGCGCGGATTCGGGAGGCCTGGGAAGCCGAGCGCAAGTACATGGAAGCCAACCGCGAACGTGTCGAGGAAGTGTACAAGGAGGAGCGGATGATTATGGAAGACGAACGTCTTGCATGGGAAGCCGAAAAGAACGACCTGACGGAGCAGATCCGCCGCCTCAAAGAGCAAGTTGCAGCGATCGACAATGACAAGATTCGGCTGCAAGGTGCGTTGCAAAGAGCCGAGCTAGAGAAGGCGGGCAAAGTCGCCGGCGTCACTGTTGCAATTCCAGGAACAGGAACGCGAGGTGGGGCCGACGGCTCCACTGAACTTTCTTTCCCAGGATTCTCCTCGCAACCCAATGACGCGCGGTTCGGCCTCTCGAACGGCACTGCACAGCGGAGGCCGACTAATGGCTCTTCCTCAGCCTCCGTCTCGCCAGCCCAGATCCGATCTCACTTTATTAGTCCTGGTAGTTCCCGGATTTCTCCTTCCAGGCAACCAGAGTCTTCGCCATTCATCCCACTCAACCCCAACATGCAGCCCACTACCGCAGATCCCGTCGACTTCCTCGGCTCTCCCAAGGACGAGGAGCCTGTCCCCATTGTCGACATTCAAATTATCAACCCTCAGCTTGAGGGCGTCCCCCTCAAGGCACCCGCCATTCAAAAGAGCACATTCATCGACTCCGGCATGACTCCCCCGGAAAACTCAAAGAACTCTTCCAGAGCCGTCTCTCCGCCTGGAGAGTCTGGCAAGTCTAGGCGAAGCCCTACTCAGGAACACACCCTCGAGGTGCTCGCCGCTCCCGAGCCTGCTAGACTCGTCATGCACGCTGGCCACACGCCCAGCCATTCCCTCTCCGTTCTGGGAACAGCTCCTGGCACAGAAGTTGCGACAGTCGCTGATGGTAGTGGAGGCTCTACACCGACTTTGGCACCGACAGACATGAGCTCGAACCCGGCAACGCTGTATGATGTCAGGGCTAGAGCAGACTCATCCGATCTTCAGGATGACGCTTATCGCGGTACCGATGAGCCCCTCCCCACGTTGGAGGCGGCAGACGACGTTGCCCTGAAGGGCCCCTTGATGGTTCGCAACATCCCTGCTCATGACGAAATCTTCTTCAAGCGTTTGTCCGAAAAACTTGAAGACGTGAGCAGCGGCGCCGACGCCGTTCCCACTTGCATGAAGGCGCCAACTCCGGAACTCGTCGGAGAGCCTTTGGAGGCGAAAGAGAATCTCTACGTAGCGAAGGCGGACACAGATGCCGCCAGCGACAAGGGTTCGACCAGCGACAGAGCTTCTTCCTCGGATAGAGACGACGTCTCCGAGTCGCAGAGCAAGCTCGAGGAAATTGACATTCCCCTCAAGCTCAAGCAGAGCACCAACTTTGGAGCTCCGTTGGGCGCTATGTTCTAAACGTCGCAGAACCAAGTCAACACTGCTCTTTTTCGCAGGAGCCAGTTCTCCTCATCACTACAGCCGAAACCCGCGCATAGACTTTTCATAATTTCCGATCCCATTCAGCACATACGATCCGCCTCTCTGTACAAAGTTGTGGACCTTCTACACTCACTTGGCTTTGGCTTTTCACAATAGACCAGCCCCTTTCACCTCTTTTCCTATGTATATTCCCACACGGTGGGCGGCTTGCTTTTCAATTCCCCGGCGATAGACAGGATGACTGGAAGGGTTCCCTCAGTGCTCCACGGAGCAGCATCACTCGATTTTTCTCATGGCACGGATTTCACGGTGTTTACACAAAAATGCACAATACCCCCCGGAGGATTGGAATTCCTTCTCACGAATTGGCTTGGTTTTTTTTTTTTCAATGGATACGGTGTCAATGGAGGCGCAGACGCCTAGGTAGGGGAGGAAGTGGCAGCAAGGACGAATCGACGCGACAGACGTCGTGGAAGGGAGGCATATGGAACTTTGTTCCTAGGCTGATCCATCAGCACATTGGCAATGCAACAACTAGATAGACGGCCGGTGCGTGATGTCTGGAGGTTGGTTGCAAGAAGCGATGTATAGGCATAGCCGGACAAGAATAAACATTGCTACCACGGTCATTGACCGTTGTTTGTCAACGCATACATTGTTCACATTCTCATGCCTGTGATTGCAAGCTCGTGTGATCAAATCGTCACAGGGAGTGAGTTCGTGTGTAAGAAGCCAACTGATTCAATCTTGAATGTCAAAATAATGGTATTAAAATTGATGTTGATATAGCTCATAATATGCATGTTCCCCCCCTCTTATCCCTTCCCCTTTCCCCGTTCTCTATAGCTGCAGGTCAGCAATTCCCCTTTCGGAGTTAAGCCTTGCTGATGAACCTGCTACTGAAACCCGTCTGGTCGTCTTCTACATCGACAGCCCCGTGTCCTCTCTCCCTTCGAGCCCTTTCCCTGTCCTTGACGAATACTACTTCGAGACTGACAAAGCTATTCTTTCGACGTCGTTTGCATGGCCTCAAGGTCTCGTGGGGGGTCGGGTTATCGGTGGCTGGTGTCACGCAGCCAGAGAAGGGAGGGAGGAGAACGTTGTCCGAGGTAAATCATTACCATGCCCCCTCTATTGCCCTCTCTCTCTCTCTCTCTCTCTCTCTCTCTCTCTCTTTCTTCTTTTTTTCCGTGTCTCGCTCTTTTTGACTTCAAATCCTTGCGATCAAATCATCCAAAAGCTCGCCCGTCTCCCCGGGACTCGCGATCCACGCAGTGGTACCCACGCTCCGGGCTTTGAAGTCGTTGCTGCCGGCGCTGAGGAACTGGTCGCCAATGTGCAGCGTCTTCTCGCCGGCGATGGGGGTCTCTGGGTGTCCCGCCTTGGCGGCGAACCAGCGCTGGCAGACGGTCACGCCCCACGACTTGTCGCCAATGTCGACGAAGACGTCGCGGCCGCCGTTGAAGGCGCAGAAGGGGACGCGGCGGCGGACGGCAGTCGGTTCAGTGGAAGAGGCAGGGGCAGAGGGCGCGATTGTGCTGTGGCCGGCTGCTTGGGCGGGTGATCCCAGCGCGGAGAGCTCGAGGATTTTCTGGACGACGAGGACGGTTTCCTCGAGGGACTCGCGCGGGATGCGGACGGCCGGGTCGGTTGCGACGATGCCGACGGCGCGGTCTTTGCGGAGGAGGGTGGCGGGGAGGTTGAGGGTGCGGATGCACTCGAGCAGGGCGCCCTCGGCGACGTCGAGGAGCGCGGAGATGTCGGCGTCGGACCAGGATGCCATCTCGGGCGTGAGCCACTGCTCCTGCGGGACGGGGGCCAGGAGGTGCGGGGAGGACGGGTCGTATTCGAAGAGGTAGTTTGCTTCGCCGCCCATGATGACGATGGAGGCCTTTTGGATCGGGGATAGGTCGGGCGCGGCGGCGATGGCGTCGAGGAGGCCGTGGAGGCGGTCGTAGTAGCGGTCTGCTGTTGTGTAGCCTGCTGCTGTGACGATGCCGATTTTGATGTCGCGACGAAGGAGGGAGAGGAGGCGGGGGATGAGGGGGGAGGTGGGAAGGAGGGATTCGCCGTCGTCGTAGAGGGTTACGTCTCCGTCAAAGGTTGCGAGTTGGAGGGAGGTGGCGGTGGTGGCGGTGGATGGGTTTGGACTGGGGCTGGGACTGGTGACGGCGAGGATTTGGGCGGCGTTGAGGATGAGGCGGACGTCGTTGAAGGAGGGGGAGACGTAGCGGCGGGAGGAGATGAGGCGTTTTGCGTCCATGAGGGTGAAGGCTGCTTCGAGGGGGAGGCGGGTGAAGAAGGGCCCTGCTGAGGGGACGAGCATTTTCAGTTTTGAGGGGAGGTCTTCGTCTTGACGGGTTACTGTGGGTGTGTTAATTTTGACAAATCGATTCAAAGGGGAGAGAAGTGAATGAGCTAAAGTCAGCGAGATGAAACTGGAGGAAGCTTACTGTGGTCGTCTATCATGTGCTCGACGTCGCGAAAGATTTCGGCGTAGCGGCGGTGGGATTCCTCTGCCATGCGGGCTATGCTCGTCGCTCTCGTGTCGAAGACGCCGGTGGGCTGGGAGTAGAGGACAAAGGGGACTGCCAGGAGACCTTTAATCCATTCTGGAGGTGAGGGTTAGCTAGTTGCCAGCTAAGAGACAGCTTGATCGTGAGGCTTTGGACATTGCGGTGATCTCAAGGTGGCTGACGATGATAAGCTGGGGAGACAATGGGACAGCGACTTCGCTGCTGGCTAGATTCTTGACGATCTTCTCTCCTCCAGCTGTCACTTGAGTAAGAGAGCCGTTGTGGCGCAGCTTCGAGGTGAGTCTCTAGACACTTGTCATGAGACTCGATGAGCCTGGCGGATGCTGCCGTACCTATGAACTGGTCTCGTCTGTGGGTCTTGAGAGCATCTGTACAAGCGTTAGTTGGTGAGGTTATCTCAATGGAGAGTTGGCATTTTGGTTTGCTTACACTCTACTCTGTATCTTGTCGTCATGATGGGCTACCTTCCGAATCGAGGTCAAGGTTGAGTGAGAGTGAGGTTGAAGATGGCGGGGTGGGGAGGGGTAACGGCTCTTGGAGGGGTACCCGATTCGTGTCGCTATCTTCCTGTCTGGTATCAAATCTATGAGATTACGCGACTCCCAATGACGAAGTGAAGCTTTACAAGTTGTGTATGAGGAAGAAGGTTGAAGCAGTATCGAGGGCCAGAAGGAGAAAGGTTGTAAGAAGGAATGTAGTCAGAGCCTCCGTGGTGCGTAACGAAGTGATGTTGAATTCCACCGCCCCATGGAGCTCGTCGGGTCCACTTTTCCCCAACTGAGGAGTCTAAGGTGCAGGGCCCCGTGTGGTCGGGTGGTCCAGATTCGGGGGAGAGCTGCACCTGTCGCAGGCGGAATGCACCAGTGCCAGGGGTGCGCTGCAACGCTAACATCTACCGGAGGCCGCCGCTACCCGGCTGGCTCAGTTGTAGATGTTCAGGGTTCACTGGGAGAGATTGGGGAAACGCAAGCTGCTATGACCCCGCTTTGGAGGTGCATTCGTACCTCCCCGTTTGTGTTTGTGACTCTTGTGGTCGTTGTTTACCTAATAGTTAGATTTAGAGTATCATAGACCATGGAGTCTGGACGAGAGACTGTGAGATTGATAGCGTGCTTCGCCAGCTTCATTTACCTCGGTCTGGCTTTCTCTAATGGAGGCATCCACACAATGAGTAGGAGTCACTGATAGACTGGCGAGGCCTTGTGCGTATGCAGTACGGATAGTGCAAGCTTCGTTGCTTCAACCATCAAAGTCGCCAAGAGCTTGTTAGAAAATACCTGCTCTCACGACTGTAGTCACAAGTGCTCAGTTCCTGCTATAGGTAAACTATGATAATCTCTTGGGCGCTGAAGATCAAATTGCAAAGTCAAAATTGGGCACCAAAAAAAGAAGGGATGAGACACAGTGCCCCATTATCACCTCAAATAAGATCAACATCAACTTCGACAATCACCACTGTTATTTGGATGAAAGCACAAGTGCAGATCAACACATAATCCTCGCCTCTCCATCTTCACGTGGCATCATGAGGTGGACTTTGCACAACATCGATGGCAGAGCACCTTCAACTAGAGATCATCTGAAGTACTCGGCTCATCTGGCGCCTTCCAAGACCAACAAATTGATCAAACTAGGGATGCCTCTCAAAAGGAAAGCTGTGACCTGAATGGAGGCTCCAAACGAGATGTTAGAGCGGCGGAGACTGCTGGGTTGTTATGCGCGCGGAGTCCCATTTTTTGTCATCATCTGAGTAGGATCGATAGCTCAGTGGTAGAGCGAGAGATTGCAGTTCCACGCAGTTATCTCTAGGCCCCGCGTTCGAACCGCGGTCGGTCCTTTCCTTTTGCCAAAAAAAAACGAATATCTAATTCCTTTTTATCTTGACATGCGCAGAAATGATTGATTAATCTCTTTTACGCTCAGCGGGCCAGGAATCCAAGCTAGTTGGTGTGATTGTTGGATTTCGTCGAGCCAGGACGAGTAAAGTTCATCCAGCCTAATTAATCCTGGTTTGGCACGCATCACCAGCACACATCCGGACACACTTATGTTGGTACAAGCCTTTCACCTGGCGAAACCTTCGTCGTTTACAAAACGGCAGCGATATCTTTTCACAGCGAATTCTGTCATGTTCACACAAGTGTTATACCAAAACCTCATTAACAGCCTACAACTCAGTCTGAGTCGTATTCATGAAGCCTATGTTTGAGCCCGGAATACTAGGTAGTGGATGGAACGCTCATTCACCCTCGCAATATGCCTGAGACGATATCGGAATAGGGACTGGAATCGCCCTAACGCCGAGTACAAAGCTTCGAAAGATGCTGAGTTAAGTCAATGATGTGTCGTTATACGCCCTAACAACCCGAAAGTGTCTTCAAGGTTTACCGGACTACGGGATACGCAAGACGATTGAATTCGAGGCTTCTTTCGGAGACCAACCCAATCACAAGTGACCACTTGCGTAGTTTTCTGACATGAATGGGACCGAAGAAGAGACGAACGTCAATGAGAAGACGGGCCAATCTTTTCGGCCCCGGAGCTCATAGAACGGCCGCCCGAAAGCACGTTCTGCAACGGAGTAGTCCGCTCCAGCATGGAGCTGGCGGAGTTCGGGCACCGCAATTTTGGTCAAAGTCTGGGGGAGGGAGAACCACGGCCAGGCGATCAACGTTATCGAGTTTGAAATTTGGGAGATCTTGAATCAGTGCAGCGGGTTTACGGTTACATGGAGCTAAGGACCTTGTGTGTTCTGTGACGAATAAGAGGGGTTCGCTTGGTAATTGGGACGGAATCAGGGATGCGGGCGAGTGAAAGCCGATGAAACGGCTTCGAGGAGACGTGAAAAGGGTGTGTGTAGTGATATCACATTTGAATGGAAGCGCAAAAGAGTAAAGGGTTCTTTTTTATAAAGAGCCTGCTTGATCGATCTCGGGACGCTACTGGACATCAACTACTGACACCCAAGCCCCTCTTCAGATCAAGGAAACGATATGTTGCAATCCTTCAGCCTCGACGAGGCCCGGTGGTCTTTGATGCTGATTATGCCAATCGCGGTGCTCTGTACTGTAAGCCAAACCTTTCTATCCTGTTATGAATCCCCATAAGCACATTCAGGCGGACCGAATACTCACCCCTCACACAGCTCCTCGCATACTTCATAGGATACGCCATCTACCAGCTCTACCTCAACCCACTGCGCAAATTCCCCGGCCCAAAATTATGGTCAATCTCCTCCATCCCCTACGTCCGCGAATTCATCGCCGGCACCTGTCACCTCACGATCCTCCAACTCCATCAAAAGTACGGCCCCATCGTCCGGGTAGGCCCCAACCACCTCTCCATCAACCACCCGGACGGCATGGCAGAGATCCGAGGCCACCGCAAGAGCTTCACCGGCGAGAACGGCAAAGACCCCGTCAACGCCCTGCCGAACCGCGACAACATCATCGGCGCCGACCGCGGGGACCACAGCCGCTTCCGCAGGGCGTTGGCGCACGGGTTCTCGGCGCAGTCTATGCTCGCGCAGCAGCCTATTATCAAGGGGTACGTCGATACCCTCTTTGAGAAGCTGCGGGAGGCATCGCGGGGTGGCGAGCAGACGGTGGACGTGGAGAAGTGGTTCAACTTTACCACGTTTGACGTTATTGGCGACTTGGCGTTTGGAGAACCCTTTGGGTGTCTTGAGGATAGCACGTATCACCCTTGGGTCGACCTCATATTTAAGAGTATCAAGAACATGGCCATGTTGACGAGTTTCCGGCGTCTGCCGTGGCTGAAGCCGCTTCTCATGTTGACGCTTCCTAGGGAGCTAATGGGTAAGTATGCTCAGAACCGGGAGCTGTCGAGGGAGAAGTTGCGGAAGAGGCTGGAGCTTGGGAAGAGCCGGCCTGATTTCGTGGATGCAATGATCAGGAAGTCAGAATCAGCAGGACAGGTGAGTGCCGCCACTTTAGTCAGAATATCCCAGAAGAGGTCGATCTTCTGCCAGCTGCCGTTAGCTGGTTGCCAACATATCAATCCAGGCCATGTCGTTCGAAGAGATGACCTCCAACGCCATGGTCCTCATCATCGCCGGGTCGGAAACGACAGCCACGCTGCTGACTGCGGCAACGTACTTCCTCGCAACCAACCCACACGTGTTAGCCAAGCTCAACGACGAGGTCCGATCGGCATTCACGACGGAGGATGAGATCGATATGCTCAGCGTGCAAAACCTGCCGTACCTCCTGGCCGTCTTGGACGAGAGCTTGCGGATGTTCCCGCCGGTACCTGGTCCCAGCCCGCGAGCCATTGGCGAAGGGGGCGATACGATTCTCGGCGAATTTATTCCGCAAGGTGTAAGTTACTTCCCCGCGGTGTCTTATTCATGGTGTTATGGGGGGCTATGTGCGCGCTGACTTTGAGAATCGTGCGTTCTAGACTGTAGTGGATACCTGGCATTGGTCAGTCTACCATAACCCCGACCACTTCGCAATGCCGGAGGAATTCATCCCGGAGCGATTCTTGGGGGACCCGCGGTTTGCAAATGACGCCAAGCGGGCTCTGCAACCGTTTTCCATCGGTCCTCGCAACTGCATTGGGAAGAAGTGAGCAGCCCTCAAGACGTTCTCCATGGCTCAGACGATGGAGTCGGCACCGTTGGGGATCCCCGCTGACAGGTGATCATCTAGTCTTGCCTATGCCGAGATGAGGTTGATTCTCGCGAGACTAATCTGGAACTTCGATATCCGCTCAGCAGCGGAGACAGCGAATTGGTACGCTGAGACAAAGGTCTACATTCTATGGGAGAAGGGCGGCTTGGATGTCCATCTGACACCCCGGGTTTTGAAAGGCTGAATGAGAGGTGCCCGAAATCAGATGAAGGGCCTATTTGCAGGCATAGGATGGATTCTTTTGTGCCTCTATGAAGTTGGGACACAGAAGAAAATGCAAGGGATGAAGCACCTTCATCATGTCCCATCTCATGCATCGCCCATCATCCTGAAGATCGAAAATGCTTTGTCTTTTCCGAACAAAACACTGAGGTAGTTTCTGACCACGGAGCCTATCTCTTCTCAGCCATGCGGCATCAATAATGAGAGAAGCAATGAGAAGCTCATTGCACCTCATGTTCCACCCACCTAAGCAAAATGCTGAAGCGTGCATTGAGTGCTCGGTTGCTGGAAAGCTCCGGAATTGATCCGGACTCATCTCCGCTACGGCAGGCAGCTCCTTCGTCTGTGCTCTTTCATTGGCCTATCCCCAAAGCTCCACCCTTGTACGGAAGCGAAATGGTGGCCTCAGCCCCCAAGGTCCCCATGTGAATGCCTATATAATGCCGACCTCCTCCTCCCCTTTGCTTGTTTTCCCTTCTTTTCTTCTTCATACTTACCTTCATGGGCGGTCTGGGGATCAAGAAATCCGGACCGCAGAGAGGGATGCCTGCATTGCACATCGCGGAGTAGACCTCTCTCGATTGTCCTTCGGGGCCATCGCTGTGGCAATTTTTGATTTTCACACCTTCACATTTTCATTGTATCCATCCGCTGCGTGCGATGGTATGAAGAAGATGCGCAGCCTCTCCAGCTTAGGTCAGGAAAAAAGCACCTTGATGGCCAGGTGACAAGGCTGCCACCCCATATAGGCCCCTCCAACTCCATTCCTGTCACCAGCACAGCAGGCGCCCCCTAGGTCGGGGGTCAGGTCAAACTGTGGCGTGGGTGGTGGAATGGTTAATGGTCACCAATTATTCACGCCAACCAGCCTACTCGACGACAGGCTTAGCGATCGAGTTCGAGTCCCAGCATGAGCACCAAGAGATGTAGCCCCCAAATCGGCACCGGGGGGGTGAACTCTTTTGCCATTTGGAGTGATTGTTTTGATGATGGTTTCTAAGTGCCTTGGTGATGCTTTCTGGTGTTTTGATATCGCGATCCTCAATCTCAGGTGCTTAGTCATCAATTTTGGAGCCCGAGACATCCCTCAACAGCTTTACTCCGTAAATTATAATAAGATAGAGTGTCGTGACTGCCTCATGACTTCTAGTGCTAGCTAACAAGTAAATGACATCCTGCCCTGAACCTTGGGGCCGAACCTCGCATGACTAAGCTTGTGGACGGGTCTAGTTCCACGCATCCTCTCAAGCAAAAGTCCTAGGCTACAGTATCGGATACGTCTCTGTAGAACCTGTCTGACCTGACTCTTTGAGGCGTGTATTGTATCAAACCTGGAATGTCTGAATTCGTTTACTCGATGGCCTTATCCCATGGCCATAAGAGTGAGCGTGCCTGACGGAAATCTGCCAACGAGCCTCTAGCCTCAATCACACCATTCATTCAGTCGGAAGAACCCAGGGAGTTACAAGATCCTGTGTATCTAGAAAGGGTCGACGAACTCAGTATCTCGTTCGGTCCTGTTTGGCCTTGGATGTCTTTCCTCCTTTCAAGTCAGGAGTACGGACACAATCAGGCAATCGGTCTTTGGCAGAAATTCGCTAAAGGGCCATGAAGCCAGGTGGGAGGGGGGCGCGGTTGGTATAAAGACAGTCAGGGTGCCAAGTAGGCTCGTGATAATGCTCATCGACCTGCGACTTCCTGAACGCCTAGGCTGACAGCATGCATGTTGGTACCACCCAGATCACATGTCTTCACATCTACCTTAAGAGACATCAAAGGAAAGTAAGAAAGGACCAAACCCCCATTACGCTCTTTATCTAGCTCGTGTTCACGTCTTATGTTAGTATGTCTATACCCGGCAGTAAGATCTAGAGCTACTACCTCCGAGATCACTAAGGAGAGACCGGAACTTCCGTGACACCAAGAAATTCCCTGCCGTCTCTTGACTGGGGTGCTCGCACCAACCGCTTCTTATGCGCCTTTGCTGATTAGCAAGATGCGAGGCCAAATGTGGGTTTCCTAGCTGGAGCAGCCAGATGAGTGCCCCAACGTCCGCAAAGCACTACGTGAGCTGTGTCTTCAGCCATAGTTTGCCTCATGCCAACGGGATCAGGAACCCCAGTGGCTGAAACAGGGCCTGTTTTGGGAAAAGATAAAGGGACCAAGGTGTCATGGCCCTTATCAAGCTAGAGGACTTGATGAAAGGCTGCGGCACTTCAAGAGATCAGGTAGAAGATTGAGCACCAAGGGGGGTCACCTGCCCAGCTTCAGCTTGAGATTCCATTTCGTGGCACATAAAGAATGTCCCCCCAAAGTGGATATGGAGTTTTTCGGTCTCTACTATTTTTACCTTTCCTTGTCTTTTACACACGAGTGATCCCATCAGGTCCAAATGGGAGAGGTCAGCTCATCCATCCAATCTATGCTCGTAGCTCAGGGTTTCGGTTTGGAGGGCAAAGTATGCTCTGAGCCCGTGGTGCTGTCTAGTGGGATTAGAATATGACACCGAACGAATGAAACGTCACATGAGATCTCTGTCCTTGTAAGAGCCTCGTCACTGAACCATTACTTCCTGCTTCGTATGGATAGGAAGATATTCTTGGTGGTGTCTACGGCATTTTATATCAGAGCAAACAAGAGATTCATCACAAGCCTATGTAGATCAATCACATAGATCTATATAAGACGCGCTCTGGCAAGCCTAGAACAGACTAAGCGATCGTACTTGTCCGCTATAATAATAGAGAGAAATTTAAAAGACTCCCAAGTTCCTTTCTTGTTCCTCTCTCTCTCTCTCTCTCTCTCTCTCTCTCTCTCTCCTTGACCATTTTAGCAACCCCCTAATTCTTTTACTAACAAAAAGACCTAAAGCCTACCACAGCCACGTTCTCTTTTCTAGATCCCGCTTCCCTAACGTATTCGTCACCCCGAACGGCAGGACGATAAACGAGGATAAACGACCGTGGTCTTTAAAAATGTCTACCTTACTCTGTCCCTAGGTCCTATCGCATCGACTCCAAAATTGTAAAAGGCAGCTCCTCTCCCTCGACCATTCAAAGCTCGACTAGCTTCTACTATGATCACTTCTTTGATATAATTTGTAATAACCTCTTACGAGTATTAGAACGCGGCACCTTATACATTTTAGCATAAAGCACCGAGGCAGGAATACGAGAATGATGAGCATGCTTTATTAGTTCCAAGCCTGGTGTAGTTAACTTCGCTCCTTCGATGGACCGAGAGACCCGTTGCCCGCTGCCCGCTGCCGTCATCTCTCCCATTCATGATGCGATTAAGACTCTTTCTGCTTACAGCTCCTCCTTGACTTAGAGAAGGGAGCGGGCTCGCTTTTGGGTTAGGGATACTTCCGACCTTTACCGTGAACGCACTAACTTAGTAGAGTGCAGGTCAAAAGAGTTATAAGACAGCCTTACGTTCTAGGGATCATCATCCTGTATTCCAAAGGGAACGAATACGAGCGTGATACACGACGATACAAAACGAGCGCGTTACTACTGAGAGATGAGTATCTGAGTCACAGTAACCGAACGGAGCTGCCTTCTACGCACTAGAAACACCTTCCGCGGCCCTCTCGAGCATTCATTCCTTAGCCCACCAATGTGACACAAGTCAGCCGTGCCCTCGAGTCGTGGGCGAGAACGAGGCAACCTTGTAATCACAATCACAACGATAGACACATGTACACCACATCATGGCCTTTCTAAAATATATGCCAACATTCACGCAAAGGCACAAAGCAAAACATCACATGAACGAATTGAATGCTCATATTTTCCGCTCATCCCCTTCATCCAGGTTGCTACATAATCCTACGGCACCCTTCCATTCGATGTTTCCCAGGCCGCCCCGGCAGTCGTCCGACAAAAGGACCACATGAGGAAGGAAGGAGAGAGCTGCAAAGAGAAGAAGAGAAATCAAAAGAGGACGCTGAACGCGACGCTGTGCTGTGATGTGCTACAGGACCCTGGTATCCCTGAAATTTGAAAAGAAAAAGGATGGAGTTCTGAACCCCCAAACGCCACCCCTTACGCTCTGCCGAAACCCGTTGAATCCAGACCATTTTGTGAACATCCATGCCTTTGAACCGATCTTGAAAGACCTGTTGCCGGCGGATAATTCCTCGCCTGAATACATGGGCGATTGTATGTACGTTTTGGCCCAATCTAACCTAGATTAGGAGACCTGCGAATTTTTGAGGACTTGAAACAGGGACGCTAGAACGAGTGCAAGCCATGCCGCATTCATTCGTCGTCAAAGATCTCGTAGGTGTTTTGCAGAATTGTATCGACAACCTTGATCTGCCATCCGGCGTCGGCGATGCTTGTTGCCGGATCGGTGCCCATGACCGTGGGGCCAAAGATGACGGAAAGGTTGTGGGAGTTCATCCGGTTGACATGGGAGTTCTCCATGACGCGGTGGAGGTGGAGGGTCAGCGAGCGCAGAGTGGCGTAGTTGGGATCGGGGAGGCTGTTGATGATGGCGTGGAGGGAGTCTCGGCGAACGATGTCATCTTCTTGTTCTGTGAAGGGTTAGTGATAGTCAAAATCAATCAAGAAAGGACAACGTACTGGCTGCCTCGATCAACTCGCTGTGATGCTCTGTAGTGAGAAGGGGGTTGGGGAGATCACGCAAGAACTGCTTCAACAGGCCAGTAACACTATTGACGTCATGGTAAAAGTTCTCGGGATTTCTGAAATCCAACGCTGGGTTGCTCGAGTCGGTGTCGAACATGGTCTTGAGCTTGTTGATATGCGTCAATGAGCCGGACTGCCGGTAGATGCCCTCGACGCCAAGTCCGTAGAGGTCCACTGCCTGGATACACTGATAGACGACCATGGGCACAGGCAAACCGTCTCGCTCATACAAGCGAGGCAGGCTTAGCCCGAATGTGGGCCTCGCGGCATTGGGCGACGGCCCGGAAGGACCGCCGAGAGGAGGGGATTGTCTGTTCTGTTGAGGGTATCCTCCTGCACCTGGTGGTGGTCCTTGAGGAGGATACTGTTGTGCCGGTGGAGCCTGGTGCTGCTGAGGAGGCTGGTACTGGCTTTGTGGCGGCGGCGCTCGTTGCTGGGGCTGCTGCTGCGGCGGCGGAGGCGACTGCGATGTCTGAAATGGCAATGCTCCTAGCTGTGGCGGTCCTTGAGAGGACATGCCACCACTATTGTACGTTGGCGCTACGACACCAGAGTTGCGGTTCGACTGGAATTGCTGCTGTTGGCTGGGCTGGTTCAGCATGTTGTTAGTACTGAAGCTACGGCCGTGCTGCTGCGCCTGAGGAGAAGGGTGCTGCTGCTGAGACGATGGCCTTGGCTGTTGAGCAGCCGGCATATTAGGCGGCGCAAAGCTTTGGGGAGAGTCGGCTGGCGGTTGGAAATTGCTGGGTCTAGCAGGAGGTGGCATATCTCGTTGCTGTTGCTGGTTTGATCCTCCTGGTGGCCCAGAGAACGATCCGGATGGCGCGGCCTGCGGTACGTTTGATACCGAAGCATTGGGCTGGTGGCCCATTGCTTGCTGGCGGGCGGTTGCCAAGATCGGGTTCTTCTCGTATTTGACCTCGCCGTTATTGTTGGCAACCTTCGAGTGGTGAGACGTCAGGTAATCGTGAAGGTCCTTTTCGTTGTTAATGGCCAGAACGGCCTCGCGAAGACTGCGCGGTCCTCCGCCAGAACCTTGACCCTTGATGGGGCTGATGCTAAGACCGTTACTCAAGAGCAGCTTCTCGTTGAAGGAGGCTGCGACTGCGTTAGCTCAGGTTCTTTAAGAAGCGATGCGTTGACCAACCAAACTTCTGCATTTGCAGCGCCAGACCAGAGTCGGTCTCCTTGACCAAGTCCTGCAGAGCAGAGATGGCCTCCGGTCTCGTCCTTGCAATCAATTCGGCCTTCTCACTCTGCAGTGTCTGCACCTTGGCCTGGTAATCCTGATCGGCGCCTTGGGCTTTGCGCAAGAGATCCTCCTCATGCTGGGGGCCAGACTTGGACTTCAAGCTGAACATTTTGCCGCTGTTCCTGCTGGTGTCGCCAGTGCGCGCGCGGTCGTACTCCTCAGCCAAACTGTCGTATTTGGCCTTGGACTTGCGCATCGCGGCCTCCAATTCTGCCACCCTGTGTTCCGCCGCCAAGCCGTTGGCCTTCCATCCTTTTCTGCTACGCTCGGCCACGGCGGCAAGCTCGAGCAGGTCGTCGTGCATCTGTTGTAGTGAGAGGGCGAATTGCGTTCCGTTTTCGGCCATGCGCTCGTGGATGTACATCATTTCGCTGTAGGCCTGCGCAAAAGAGCCTTGTCTGTGGTCGGGCTGGTGCATTGTTTCCTGGCTTATACGGGACAACTTCTTGAGTGAGGAGGCGTGGCTTTCTTCGATGTGTGATCGCTTCTTGAGGAAGAGTGCGAATTCCTAGAGTCTCCGTCAGCAGCTGTCATCCTCGTCGGGAAATGGGGTCGGGTTTCGGTCTCACCTTTGCGGAAGCGATACTCGCCTTGAGCTGGTTTAGCATGGTTGCGACACCAATCTGGGCCATTGTCAGTATTCGGGTGGTCCGGAGAGAGAGCAGACTGCCTCCTTACGTCTGATGATAGCACTTCCTGGACCTGGCGCGAGACCTCAGAAGTAGGCGCTGAGCCCGTGTCGGTACCGGCGGGCGGGCCGCCGTTTGCCGTTGCGGCTCCCCCATTCTGTGAGGGAGCTGCGGTTTCTGTGTTTCCTAGCGACATGCTGCTTGCTCTGTCGCGCTGTTCGTTGTGGGAGGGTAGGTTATCGTCGGATGGGGAGCGGAGGTCGGCCATTTTGAGAGGTCGGGGGGGGAGTTGAGCGATGCGGCGCAAGTCTAGTCAGGTAATACGAGATGGAGGCTCGGGCTCAGGTGGCGGCAGGCTGCTTGCGAAGACGGGACGGGACAAGGAAGAAGCCAGGACAGGCGTGGTTTCGTGGCGTGGAGGAGTGAGGTGAGTGAGGGCGCGAGCTTTGCGGATTTGCGGCTTTGCCGTGGTGAGAGGTAAGTTCCCGGTGCGACGGTGGTGGTGACCGTGAGCGAGGAGAGTTGGGGGATGTGTTTAGGTGGAGAGGCAGGGGGTGAAACGGAGGTAATTCATGCGAGAGGCTCGATGATGGGTTCGTGGGAGGATGGGTCATCCAATGTGACCGGTCGGACGGGGAAGTGATGGGTATCGTGCGGATGAAATGTGGCCTTGGATACACGGATGGGCGCGGGACGGCGATGGAGGAGGTGGTTGAGGTGGTGGTAGTGGTGGTGTGCTGCACAATGGAAGATGGGCGTCGCTTGTGCGTGGGTACCTGGGCAGCTGCTGATGGACCGGGGAGCACACGGAGAACGGATTAACGTGGGACGAGTGAGGGACCACGACCTGGAGCAAATCGACGAAGACGGGCGAAAGTGGTACGTCAGGGACCTATCTACCTTTGGTAAGGTAGGTGGCTGAAGATAGGATAGTGGACGTTTAACGGCGTTGACGCGTGGAATTGGAGCTTGAAGAGACTTTGATCTGGAATATTGCTGGAACCGACAATGGAATGGATGTCTCGGGCTATTTTTTTTTCTTTAACTCTCGAATTTCTTGGGACGAGACTACGAAGGTACAGTGCCGTGGTCTTAGCGTACGTAAGGTATGTACGCAGTACATTAGGCATGGAAGCCGGGCCGCAGGTGCAGAACTGAAGGAAGGAAGGAACCTAAGGTGGTGAGCACACGGGGTCCTTGGGTCGCGGCGGAAGGAAGCTGCGAGGTGGAGAAAGGCGACGGGATAGAAAGAGCGAGAGAGGTAGAGAAATGTCTGAAATCGGCAAGCGACAGCTGGAAGCAACGCCCTCGTCGCACGGCCTTGCTTTTCGTTTACATTGTTCGTTTGTACCTTATTGTTACAACCTACGTTTATGTACTTAGGTTGAGTTTGATACCCGACATGAAAGATGCAAACAGAGCACGAGACCAAAGCAATTCGTCCTCGACGCCGGCAGTGTTTGCGATACTTTTGCGATTCAGAGGCACAAGACCATCTACATGACGAGTGCCACTGCTATGCGCCCCAGAGGCAGACGTAAGTCAGGACGTGATGGACAACCACACCTCACCTCAGCTCTTGACTGCAGATGGTAAGTGAGTTCCCCTACACTCTACAGATGTCTTGAGGACGATTCAGTTGGATGCTATGAATAGCGACACTGATGTCTACTGTAGCGCAATCAGATCGAGACCCCGGTGACAGCCGACTACCTTAATCTCCTCCCCTCCAGTACCATCAAATGGTCTCTTTCGCTGAGGCGTCCCTCTCTCCACTATCGGGGCTAAAACGAATAAACTGGAGCCCCCAGCCTCCCACCCCTCTTCAACTCCATTCGCAAATCACACAGACCTCGCACCGCCCGCCACCGCCGCCCCAATCGACAAAACGGGCACGTAGTCTCTTTCGAGCTTAGCCCCCCTCAGTTGAAAGCTGAGCACTGCCCTGCCGTGCCTGCCTACCCGTGCTCAGCGTTGAAGAAGAACGAAAGTCACCCTCCAACGCGGCATGTCTCTCGATTTGTTCTGGTATCGAGGCACGAGGTAGCAGTTCACGGCAACCTGAAGCATCAAAACAGCAGATCATCTTAGACCCACGGGAGGCAACATCAGCCCAGTGACACATCGCTAAAGAGTACCAAGTAGCCATCGCGCAGGTTTAATTCAACTCGGATACGAAATGGACACACCATCACACCTTTTGAACGGATACGTTGAGCTCTGGAGATGCCTCAAGTGGCCCGCCGATCCAGGACAGGCCCTGTTTCGTGGTGCTCGTATCTTCATCTGGTCACTTCCAGCTCGACCATCGCTATTAACCAGCGACAGCTGTAGGAAAGTCTGTCAAATAGTCGTACTGGAACTTTCGAGCTAGCCAAGGGTTTGATTCCTTCAACGTTCGACAATGGAATGTTTCGAGTTCCCAATTTCTTCCACTGTCGAGGCGTCGATAGGTTCCACTTACAATTCAACGAGGTTTTATTGCTACAACTCAAGCAACAATACGGCTTCCTCCATTGTTCACACTCACACATGTTGCCTTTCGCATAATCACATCCATCTACCGACTAAAGATTTGACAGCAATTGACAATCGACCCCTTGGACATCCCATGTTCGGCCTGTCCCCATCCTCTTGTCATCCCAAAACCGTCCCCTCGACGTCGATCTCGTACAAAGTGTATCAAGCCTGCCATCCCCTGTCCCAGACACCACGGCACGAATTCGACTTGGCATCCCGAGTCCGATAACTGCGACAGAAGATCTTCAAACCCGCCCCGTTCTGGACATTCTCTTCAACTGCCATTCATCCCAAACCCCCAGTTTGATTTTGCTTGGCCGTTCCCCCCTTCCATTGCAACAGTCACCTTGACCGTCGGCGTCCCTCGCCTATTTCGATCCATGCCCCGCGGCTGCGTTCGTCTAGTCTAGGCTTATATTTAAAGTGACGGATCGAAAACACAAAGGGCCCCTGGTACCGGAGGTGCGGGCTCGAACTGTCACCTCAAACGCTTGCCGAGCCGACTTTAACTCTACGCAGGCGATCCCTACCTTCTAGACTTTGGCGGGGAACATCTGACTGACTTCAGACCGCCAAGCTTCACTGATTCTGTTGATATCAGGGTGTAATATATCACCACCACCCTCAGTCAATGGTCCAGTGTCAGCAACTGCATAAGAGGTTTCCCATTATGCATAGAGCACCATCTCGCAGACTTTCATGGAGACAAAGTGGGGGAGAATATGCCATCCAATGCGTCGTCCACTCTTGCCGTCATAAGACAAGTGGACTGTGAATGAACAAAACTCTCATGATGCCATAGGAGGAATACCACCAATCCCATCCGCGTACGATAGTCCAAGGACCTTGTCTTGGTTCATTGTACATGTCGGAACGGGCATGACAGACGTCAGTGTTTCAAGCTCTCTCCCGCGATAGTAGTCTTTCCAACAGGCGCTGTACCGGATGTGCCGGACTCAGGGCAGACCCAGCTTCAAGTATTGAGTGCCGGATGCGAATCACTCGGTGTCAAATGCTCTCTATGCCTTCCTCTTGACCAGAGACCATGACCGTGATCTGCCGGCGTACCTAGTCCCAGGTGAAGCTAAGTAACAAACGCTTCCCTCGTTCCCTTCCAAATCATCCCAAGACATGCGAGACTGGACGAAGACGGGGCGTGACATCTGAACAAGTACCGGCTGTCGCCGTAGATTCCGATTTGTCTCCTTGACCCGCGTCTTAACGCGTCTATCCTATGATATGGGGTCAGCAAGCTCCCAGCAAGCCTTTTCTATGCCCTTCATCAGATGCTCTTTCCCCGCCATCGTCACCCCGGTAGTACTGTACCGAGACGGCATCCATCACAACCGTCTCTCTACGTCCCTTCTTCCGAGAACTTCGCACCTCTCCTCTAATACCTCGCCATGCTTTTACTTCAGAACGTCTCCTAGCTCCCACCTATACATGATGGCAATCCCGCAGCCATCGTCACCACCCTTTCTTCATCGCTCCCTAATAAAAAATCAAATCCAAAGGCTTCTGCTCGTCCCCGTACCGCTCCTTGAACTCCTTCCTCGACAACCACCGCGCGAGCGGGAGCATCGTGTCCTTCATGTCCATGATGCCGCGCTTCTTTTGATCAATGTGCGAGGCGTCGACCACGAGGCGCTGGAGTTTATCTAGTTTTAGGGCTCCTAGGTTTGCAAGGTTAGTTTGCTGTGTTTTCTGGGCTATGTACATTCTGTGCATGTTCTCTGTCTCTCGTGTTGTGGCTATTTGGAGGTCCATAACCGCAGTGATGTGCGTGAAGGGGGGGGGGGGGGGAGTTAGTTTACGGTACTCACCATTGTCTACCAACTCCATGAGTCTGGCGGGCGTTCCGACCGCGATGCCCGTTCTTGTCTTTTGCAGAAACTGGACTTGCTCGTCTACCTTCATGTGCTTTGCAAACTATGAATGTACCCACGTTAGCCTTCTTCCCATCTTCGCCCCTCAAACCGGATACCAGTATGAACAAACGTCCCCCCCTCAATACTCGAATCTCAAAAGAGTGAGGGGATTCAAGGTAAACAGAATATTCAGAGCGTGTAAAAGTGACTAGGAGAAGAAGAGGAGATAATAAAAACCTCACCAGCTTGGAAACGGTACTCTCCTTCCCCTGAAACTTCCTCACGGCCCTCACGACGTCCGCCGCCCTCAAGCCCGCAGCAGCGACGATGATGGTGTGCGGCGCGCCCTTGACCTTGGGCGCCGTGAAGAGCCTGTCGGGCCTCTCTGCAAAGTTCTCGAGAAAGGCGGGGAGGTTGTCCAGGGCGCGGGGCTGCGTCCAGGATGTCGTGTCCTTGATGGCGTTTGCTTGTTTGTGTCAGTACGATTTTTATTTATTTGCTCTCCAAAGTATCCTCTTCTCTTTATGGGAGTAGGATTATACGTATGAAAAAACGAGGTAATTGGGAAAGTAGTAATAAAAAAAACGACGAGGTGCCAAAAACTCACCAGAGATGGACAGATCCGAAAGCTCAACCGGACTCAGATCCGTACCGAAGCGGGAAATCTTTTGCGCCGTGTAGTCTGCGAGGAGCTGGTTGTCCATGACGGCAAAGGACTCGTTGATGCCCAGCTCGGCGTTGAGTAGCGTCTCGTCGACCTGGTAGGCCGACTTCTTCTTCTGCTTCTTTGCCTTTTGGCCGCCCTCGCCGCCTTCTTGGCTGGGCGCCGCTCTCTTTTTCGTGTTGGACATTGCTGTGTGTCGACGTGTGGGTTTTGCGTTCTGGGAAGTCTTGGTCTACTGGTTGATGTCTGAATGAAGTGAGTTTCCGGGTGGTTGGACGTATCTCAGGTGAAGACTTTTTGGTGGTTTACAAGTTTCGGTGAGGATTTTGGTGTAGTTGATATGAGAACTGGGCAGCGTATGAAAAATTTCGATGTTGAGAAGGAAAATTTCAATCTCGCACTGTACGTACGAGAGGTAGGCCCCTTGGGTGACACCTGGGGAGAGATCCGTTAGGTGCTTGGGCCCGCACTGGAGCACTCACAGTGCGCATGTTTCCGTCTGCTAAAGCGCACCTCCAGACAGGCAGTTGTCGACGGACTGACCGAGGGAAGTGACGGACTTTGTGAAGAAAGAACCTTTTCATTATCTGTGTGTACACTACCTGATACTCATTGAACAAGCTTGCAAAGGCGAAAGGGAGTTCATATTAGTTTCCCTTTTACTATGAGACTGGGCATTAGCAGCCGAGTGGTCGCAGGAAGGGGGGCCTTTGTGGTTCCGCAGCTGTTGTGCTCTCCATTGACCTCCGTCAAGTACCCTAGAAGAGAGGATAGCCTTCATAATCTGCAATCGTTACTTGGTAAGGTAGGCAACCCATTCAACACATGTGTGGTTTTTCTTACAACTCCTAACAGATGACGTAAAATACTGCCGAGCAACTTGTACTTAGACTGTGTTCGCTTTTGCTGGGCGTCAAGTAGTATCCAAAGACCACTCGTCAACACACCCCATACAGTCGCAAAGGAAGAAAGGCAGATGATGATCGTACCATCCACAACAGTAGTGGTTTTGCACGCAGATACCCGCAATCCCTAAACATCTGTCAAATGAGGAGGAAAACATCTCTTTCTCTCCAAGTGGCTCATGGCTCTCACTGAAAAGCCAAGTCAGCCAAATGCCGTTAAAATCAAGAGCAACTTGTTCACATAGCCTCTGTGGCTTACATGAACATCGTGAAGCCAGCAGCCTTACCTTCTAGAGACGAGTCACTTCGCTTTCCCAAGCACCAGCAAGTCAAGCCAAATCTCATCAGCACAGAAACGATACAAACTGAGCCAGAAGAGAACGAACCACTCCAATGCCGAAATCCAAATGTCCATTCCATACTCCCCTCTCCCTGCCCGAGATCCCGCCTCCGATAGAATCGTACCCCACAGGCCGGCCGCATGTATACCGGTGTACGAGTGAGCGCGCGCCAGCCAAGCACGGTCACTCAGTCCCATAAAAGTTTCCTAATCGCTGCCCGCCGCTCCTTATCCTTTCTTATCGCTCGCGCGTCCCCACACGGAAACTTTTTTTTTGGTCCCCCGAAGTTCGTAGGTAGTCTCTGGGCAACAGTTTTCAAAAGGGAAATATTTTGAACCAAGTCACCCCTTCTTGACCGCGTCGTTTCTTACTCCACAGTACGGTGACCGCTACGGGACCCTTCGAATTACAATCCCAAACTTTGTTGTTCTCGTTCAATTCGACACTTCATACCAACGATCTCGAATCTTCCTCGAGTCCAAGGCCCCAGCATCAGCAACAATGGCCTCCGCAGAACTCTCCAAGAAGCGCAAGCGCGCCGAGCCCACGGCCGACGCCGCCGCCGTCGCAGACGAGTCCTCGACGAAGAAGTCCAAATCCGAAAAGAAGGAGAAGAAGGAAAAGAAGGAAAAGAAGGCCGCCGCCGAATCCGCACCCGAAGGCGGAGAATTCATCGCCCTCGAGGAATCAAAGGCCGAAAAGAAGGAACGCAAGCGCAAGGAAAAGGAAGCGCGTAAAGCCGCCGAGGCCGCCGTAGAGGACGCATCAGCAGACGCCGACGCAATGGACGTTGACCCGCCCGCGCAAGAGAAGAAGGTTAAGAAGAGCAAGAAGGAAGATTTGGATGTCAAGACGGAGAAGAAGGAGAAGAAGGAGAAGAAGGACAAGAAAGAGAAGAAGGATAAGAAGAAGAAGGAGGCCGCTGCAGAGACCGAGACTGAGGCCAATGGTGTAGAGACTGCTGTCGCCGAGGAAAAGACGGAGAAGACGGAGAAGAAGGAGAAAAAGTCAAAGAAGGCGAAGAAGGCAAAGGACGAGGCTGCGCCGGCGGCAGCGGCCCCTGTCGAAGAAGCAGCGGCTGAGCCAGCAGCTCAAGAAGAAGAGACCGCCGAGGGAGGAAAGAGGGAAAAGTACATTGTTTTCGTCGGTGAGTCCAGCCTACATCCCTCCCATCACCATCACCACCTCCAAACCCAACAAGTATGGACGCCCAGCTAACCATTCTCTCAACCCCCCCAGGAAACCTCCCCTACACGGCAAACAAGGACTCCATCAACGCCCACTTCGCAGCCTACAAGCCCTCGGCCATCCGCTGCCTCCACAAGGACGGCAACCCCAACGTCTGCCGCGGCATCGCCTTTCTCGAGTTCTCCAACGGCTCCAACATGCGCACCTGCCTCGACAAGATGCACCACACCTCGTTCGACGACGGCCTCTCGCCCGCGCGCCAGATCAACCTCGAGCTTTCGTACGTTTGCGTCCCGTATTACTTCACCCCTAGCCCTCACCATCCTACCCTGATCCCAACCCTCCTTCTACCTCTCCTAAACCAACCCCTGCCTCCCCTGATGTAAACTTCAGCTAACAAACAACAGCGCCGGCGGCGGAGGCAAGAGCAAGTTCCGCAAGGACAAGATCAAGGAGCGCAACGTCCAGCTCGACGAGAACCGCCACAGGCGCATGCAAAAGGAGGAGGAGTACAAGAAGGAGAGGGCCAAGCAGGGTGGGGCCAACTCCCAGCAGGATAGCATCCACCCCAGTCGCTTGGCCATGATGTATCAGTAGACGGAAGGATGGACGAACGGGCATGTATGTTGGAAAGGTGTAATTTAGTCGTTGTTGGACTGATGAACAAAAAGCTGGATCTGGATATATATACACCTCTGGATCAAGGAACCAGGAGTTGTGGTATAGAAAAAAGGGAGATCAATAGAGCCATCAAAGCATTGCAAGCAACATCAAGATTCTCACGCATCCAATACCCAAGTGCATTTGCAATGGCAGTCAATTCTCAAGACGAAGCTCATCCCTTCCTGACCCAGTGTCTAAATTCCTCCATGAAAAAAGTAGTGTCTTTGTGAGAGTGAGTGCTATCTACAGAAAACGTGGGATATCCTTGTGTTGTTGTGTTGCAAAGCATGCCTGCTACCAACGATGCCCCATTGTGTCTGTCATTCTCTTCTTCGCCTTTTGCTCCCGGAAACGGGACAAAAGAGCAATAACGAAAGCACTGATCCTGCTCAACTGCCATGGCCGATTCCAGAGACACCACGAGTGTCATTCACAAATTCGGTGTGGCAGGTGGGCAAAATCTGATATTTGGGGGTTTGTTGCGATCTTCGCAGGCTGTGCTCAGCGGGGGGCTCTCGAATGGGGTTGTGCCTCTGAAAATAAGTGTCTCTTCTCGTTGGATAAGCGTGAGGCACCGGGTTGTGCAACATGGTTGAGCCCTGACGAAAAGGCAGCAGAGAACTAGGCGTGTTATACACTGCCGAACGCCAATCCAAATGTTAACCCGCAACGCTTGAGGTCAAGTCAAAGGCGTTTACAAAATCGTGCACTTGGACTTCTTCTTCTGCGTAGCGACCGGGCGAGGGTTCAAGACGGCACTAATTCCAGGTTAGCTATTTACTCTGACACATTGGCACTGAAGAATCCTCACCGAATAGCCTCATCGAAAACGCTCTTCAGATTTCTCTGTGTCAGGGCAGAGCACTCTAGGTACTTGTGTGCCTTGATCTCCTTGGCGCAAACCAAGGCCTGATCGTAGGAAACGGGCTCCATGCGCTTTTGGCGGAGGGACTCGAGGGTGTTGGGGTCCTCTCTCAAATCCAACTTGGTGCCGACGAGGATGATGGGAATGTTTGGCGCATGGTGGTCGATCTCGGGGTACCACTGCATCAAATTAGTGCTGATCTCCATGTGGTGGTGGTGGTCGTCGTGGTGCAGGATGCCGTACCTTGGCCTTGACGTTGTCAAATGACGGCGGGCTGACAATGGAGAAGCAAATGAGGAAGACGTCGGTCTGGGGGTATGAAAGCGGCCGCAGTCTGTCGTAATCTTCCTGACCAGCAGTATCCCAAAGTCCCAGGCTGATCGGCTTTCCATCAACCATCACACTCGCCGAGTAGTTGTCGAAGCTAGAAGCTCGAGGTCAGATTGGAACTCCATCATCAATCGACATGCAGAATGCTTACACGGTAGGAATGTACTCGCCGGGGAAGGCGTTCGTTGTGTAGGAAATAAGCAGGCATGTCTACAAGATGGATTAGTCGCGAGATGCCGAGGGGTATGATGATGGGAGCAGCTTACTTTTCCGACAGCACCGTCACCTGTCACCACGCACTGCAAGATCACAACACCATTAGCGATTCGCTCCTTCCCAACTATCGATATCAGGATGATGGGTGTCGCCAAGCGCGACGCACCTTCAATGACTGGACTCCTGGCTGAGCCATTTCTGTGATATTCTGAACGATGTGTAGTTGGATTCCACGACAGTCGTTGATGCGAATAGAGTTCGCAGGTTGGGTTAGGAGAAGCGGCGGCGAATTGGAAATCGATCCGAAATGGGATTCTGCAAAGTCAAGTGTGACACCAGGTTGGAGGGACAAGGAGAATTGGCGAGCGTTTGGATTAGGCGGTGGTTGCTCAGATGTGTGTTTGGTCCTGAGGAATCGCAATTATGGGTGTGGTATAGAGAGCTTTGGTATAGTATGGTACGATGTGGGCGGCCTGGGCTGGCGACAAGCGTCGTGTCGTGTCGCGTCGTGTCGAACAGACAAAGCGGCAAAAGAGATTCAGGTTCCAGGTAGCAGGAGCGGAAGGAACGAGGCGAGAGCAGGAGGGTCTAGACGACGAGTCTCTGTTTGACGGCAAGGTTAGGGTCGGATACAGAGCGAGGTAAGGTAGGCGAGAGAAAGAGTCAAAGGGTATGAGAGTGTGAGGTGAGAGTTTGGGACTTGGGTATCCGTACAGATGGAAGTGAGCAGAGTTGGCGTAAGGTGGCAGAAGAAAACGAAGCAGGCACACTGCGCGGCAGCAGCAAAAGACGACTGGAGATGGGGAGTCTGAGCTCTGGTGGGTTCCGATGGCTGCATAAAAAGTCGAGGTCAGAAATGTTTTGACACAGCGGAAGGGATTAGTGCCGCAGGAGGTGAAGCTGGAAGGGTGATAACGGTACCCTGTATATCTAACCTTCTTCTCAGGCAAAGAAAGTGGGGATGGGGGCAATTGGGAAACCTGAGGGAAGGGAAGTGGAGGGGGTCGGGGTGGGCACTGGGCACACTGGCGCTGGGCAGGCGGTTTAGAGTAGTAGTGCGGTAGGGTCGTCGTAAGGTCCAGGGAATGGAAGGAAAGGTATGAGGTGAGGTGGTGAGGTAAGGGCAAGGCAAGGTGAGGAGAGCCCGAGAGCAGTGCTGAGGTGGAATGGGAATGGCTACCTCAGTAACTTGGTCCGACGTAGGTAGTTAGGTAGGTACCTTTTGGTACGGGGTCTGTCTGGTCTTGGGACAGGGCAAGGGGGGAGAAGCCGACGGGGGTGTGTTGAAGGTGGTGGGAAAGGGAAAGCGTTGGACAACGGGAGAGGAGTCTGAGGAGAGGAGTATCCATCCGTACGGATGGGAGGAGAAGGATGAGAGAAGAGGAGCGAGCCCGAGGACAGCCCAGACCAGGCAGGACAAAACACTCACCAGGATAAGGTAAGATGCAATGAGAGACAGTCACCAAGGCAGTGTGCTGTACGCAGTATTGGTACTGGACGGATCCAGATTAGAGCAGCAAGGAAGTCACTGCTGATGGGATAGGGATTCAATGTTTCGAGGTTGGCGGCTACTTTACTTTTGCTGTCAGAGGTGGGAGTGTGTCCCGGCCGCAGCAAGCTACAAAGAGTGTTGAAGAGAACCTGAAGACGGGATGGGATGTTGGGTTGTCACGTTGTGTGAGTTGAGTTTGAACAACAAAGAAGACAAGAGGGCGGTGGCAGTGGAAGCAGCCGGCCGTGGCAGTGAGCGATATCGAGGCAAAGCACGATTGACTGGAGATTTCAAGAGATTGGTTATAGTGGATTGGGAGAAGATGGCGGGTATTGCCAACGATGGATGATGGATAGGTACAGAGAAAGCACACAACGGCTAGGTAGGTAAGGTACAAACACAAAGTGACGAACAAGCAATAGAAGTCAAGGCAACGGAAGGCAAAGGTTTGGCAAGATACGAGGCGAGTGAGGTGAGGATGAGGCAAGAAGCGCTGAAAACCAAGGTACCTTTGGTTAGGTAATGTAAGGTAAGGTACCTTGCTCCCCCGACGTAGGTAGAGAGCGGTAGAGAGCGGTAGAGAGGTACTTACACAGATAACCAGGCGCGGGTTTGGGAAGGAGGGGAAGCCGAGGGGGGCATATGGGTGGCACGTACCGGTGTGCGGTCTGCGATGCGATGCGATGCGCTGCAGTGCAGTGCGTCGCGGGCAGCAAGGAGCTCCTGGCTGCAACAGTTTCGGCGTCAACGTGCTTTACCTTGTAACGACCTATTGACCAGTGATCCCAATCCAATGGGAAAGCGGCGGCAAAGAGGGCAAAGAGTTACAGGTTCGCAATATCTGAGTTGGGGGTCCTAGGTAGAGTTGCCAATGGAGAATGGAAGCAATGCGTCGCGATCAGACGAAGACTGACGGACTCATTACTGGACGGTAGTAGATCAAGGTAAGTTTGGCATAGCAGATGATTGATTTGATTGACTGGATGGATCTGATGGTGTGCAAGGTGAGGCGAGAAGGATGAGACCAGCCGGGCGCGTGTGGGAGGTCACTGGCGGTTCACAGGCCCAAGGGAGAGAACTTGAGGTTTGCACGAAGTACCTTGGGTAAGGCACCGTGCAAGGTACCAGTGGACGCTGCACTGCGTTTGAAGGTGTTTGAAGGCGCGGGATGGATTTGGGACTTGGAAAGGAGGACAGGCTGGATTGGGTGGTCAAGATCCGGCAGGCGGGCACGGCGCAGGCCAGTCAGCGGCGGAATTCTTCGGGGGGTGGACGGTGGACGGTAGGTAAGATGTGGGTTCTGAATTTCTGGTGGTCAATATTGGTCGGGTCCCGTCTGAGGACGAAGATGAAGATGCGAGCGAGATGGAGTATCTTGTCCTTCCATTGTAGGTGTTAACCTTTGAAACCATGCGGGGATTGTCTGCCGACAGACACTAAGGTAGATGGTCGGCGATGATGTAGGAGGTGCCTTCCCACGCTTGCTTGCTTCCTTCCTTGGAGGCGGAAAGCGAGTTAAGGAAACAGGAGGCAAGAGCAAGTTCTTACTCTCAAGGAAAGAGAGGCTGGTGTTGGGTCCCGGACTGGGTCTGGATCTGGATCTGTCTGGATGGATGGATCCAATACCTACCGATACTTGTGGTTGGCGGCGGTGTGGGTGGTCCGTGTTGACCTCTCACCTCCGTCGTCGGTGGTTGGTGCTGCGATTGGCGCTTTGCTGTCGGCGGGGGTTTTTTGACGGGCCACTGGCAGATGAGGTACTCAGAGGTACGTGCAACAAACACCAACCACTAAGAGCGGCTCATGACGATGCCAATGTCGTACCTCGAGGAATGAACCGAACTCGACCTGGACTCTGCCTGGGATCGTCACGGGAATGAGACGTTGATAGGGAAACAAGAAAACTGTTCAACCTTTACGGACACCTAGGTAGCTAAGCGATGGCGCCGCTACTTTGGAACCAGAACTTCACTCTGGAAACGCGATGACCTTGACTAGGGATGCTATCCCAAGAAACCAACCCAGACGAATGGTGATGCCTGAACAAGAGCGCAAATGTGTCAAGCGCTAAACAAACGTCAAATCCATGGCGCATCGTGTTACCTACTTGATGAGATTGGGTGCCGCTGGGACCTGCTCACTATCATGTCGACTCGACACGACTCCTCTCATCCGATCAGTCGTTAAGGTAGGTATGACGATGACGATATCTCCAACATGGAGGCGCGTATGCACCGATCTGATGTATACGAAAACTCTACTGGTCCATTTCACGATGTTAACCAGGAGTTCTAGCCGCCATTTCATATCACGGTCACAACGGGGCAATGCAGAAGTCACTCATCAACTCTAACATCCGCTCGCTTTGTCAAAAGCTCCATCCATCTCTTTCATGGCTTGAACAGTGAGGTAAGGTAAGCTCGGAAGGGAAATCAAGGTAGGTATGTACCTCGAATGTCACCACTGACGGTTCGTGATGAGCCAGAGCTAAAAAGTAGCGCGCACAGGGAGCTCTCGCGGCATCCCAGGGGAGCCTTGGTTAATCCCTGAGGGCCCCGTCAATGTCCAATATTCAATAATCGCACCGGCCGACCGTCCATTTTCTCACTTTGCAATTTGGATCATCGCATCGGCCATCTTTCCCTCCTTGGGACTGTTCAGGAGTAAATCATCAGAAAATCAGGTCAGTCCGGCCTATTACACCGTCAAGTACGGATACGGATACAGCGGGCCACCTTTCCTTCCCTCACGAGCAACTTCTTGCCGTTCTCCTCGATGGACGCGTGCTTTCCTGAAGAAACGGAAGGCTCTCCCATTTCAACGTCACCTCACTGAACAGGCAATAGGAAACTGAAAGGGAAGGAGACACAGTCAAGGGGTGGAAGGGCCTTCGACTGTAAAAGTGGACACATACTCTCAAAACGGCTTAGCCCCGGCCCGTCCATCGAACTGGGAGGCTTTGCGAAACTTGCCAGGGGCCGGGCCACGATATCTGTCAATCGCGGCAGCCTCTAGGAATCCAGTTAGCCACTGCCAACCTGGAGCCAACTCTCCTGCCCCCCCACCACCACCAAAGGTCTTTGCTACAGACTACGGATACTGAACCACGGGAGTAGGTCGCTCCCAAGACGCGACCTGAGGTACCTACGCAGGCGTTGTTTCCGTTTCCTTTGTGACGATGAGTCGGGTCACGCCTCCTTTGTTTCCTGTCAATCTCCATCTAACCGTCTCCATCACCAGTCTCGTCTCGCCTTTCTGCCGCGCTGTGGCTAAAGTATTCCACAATCCACACACACTCACTCACACACTAATACGCAGTACGGAGTACGGGATACACACACTCACACATGCAAGAGAAACGTCCGTCCCCTTCGCCGCCCGCCCGCCCGCTCGCTCGCCCCAGAATGAGAGTTCAGGCGCCACTTGACGCACGTCTTGTAACAAACTTCTGCCTCTGATGGAACACTTGAAGGAACGTTTTGAAGCTCCTTCTTTTCGCCTTCCAACCCGTCCACCCGACCTTGCCGACTCGAACTCTCACAAGGAGTACCCGGCTCTGGCGCTGATCCATCTAACTGGACATGCGCATTCTCACTCACATCCACATCTTCAAATCCATATTGTCATATCACACGCTACAGATTATAGAGTATCCGTATTACTGCTCCGCAATATTGAGATTGACGAGTTCGAGGCGAAAAGGCGCCTAGTCTGATTCGCCGAAATTGAACGGCCTAGCGCTGGCATTGAATTCGGCGACCTATCGGTTCACATCATCTACCCTCGCCTTGACGTCAAAGGACACAGATATTGAGCCGTCTTGATCCACCACCCTCGAGGGCTTCTACATTGAGGAAATGTCCACTTGCCAAGTGACTCGCCGTTCGACGTTCCAACAGACCCACTGGCATAGGCCTTTCAGGACCATCAGACCAGAGCTATCCATATGTTCTACACTGACTGACTTTTTCTGATCTCTATCACACTAACCCGTCCTATCTCTTCCTTGTCAGACACCTCCTGTCAAGTCAAGGAAACACGGGTCAGATCATTGACTTCCTTGGCGACGAGTACTTTCAACCCATCAACTCTTGCGTTGCGGCCATTCTTAATATGCTGAGGAAGAGACCCTCCGGACCTTCAACCCGGCAAGGCATATAAGTCGCTGGCTCTTGAAGAACATTCGTCGAAACGCTCGACAAGTGTCGCTTGTTTCCCGTCACAAACCCGGTCCAATCCGCCGCACGTCGCACAGATCGCTTCTTCACATGTAACCGTACCCGTTTCCCCATCGTGCCCGGTTACGCTCTCTAGCACACGGACGCCATCACATCACCTTGTCAGATAGCTTGACGCACGGGATCGCCGGCAAGGGCGAGCTGGGTCTGTCTTCACCTCACCCAGTCGCAGGTGAGGCTGTGAGCTTCAAGATGCCCGTCGACTGTATCTGTTCCTTGGATCCGGTTTGAGACTTGGAATGCAACACGACCTTTTCCCTCTCAAGAGCCTAGAGGAACATGGCCTCGTCTCGTTTGATACGGGGTTAACGACCAGTAAGAAAACCATGGACTGCTGCACATGCTAGTCTTCCAAAAGGTTACGGACTAATTCGCAACAAGCTGCGAGAATTGGCCTGCTACATCCCTCACCATGTCTTCCCCGCTTGCAAACTTACGGCCAAGCAGTCTTTCGCCCTCGGAAGCATCCGTCGGTACGCTGATAGTCGGTTGGCTGCCGTCCGCGCTATAGACGCCATCCGCAAACGCCTGGGGAAAGTTCTCCATCGCGATGGCCCTGGCTTCCTCTATGGCTACATGCCTGCCCAAGAGGAAACTCTGCTTGCCGGATACCGATGGGGACAATGCATTTACATGTGCCGCAGCAACGTCGTCGACGGAGATGAAGCTGGAGAGGATGGGCGTGTCGCTCTTTCTGCCTCGTAAGTACTCGAGCAGCACGCTGTTTGACCCCGAAAGGAGCGACTCGGCTGTCGTCGATAGCTCGTCGCGGCCCCAGATCCACGCCGGGATGACGGAGATGAGGTCGAAGTTGGTACTTGTAGCGTGCTCCTTCACCCAGGCCTCCGAAGCACTCAGGGCGGCGATTTTGCTCGCGCGATAAGCTCCGAATCCGGATCCGAACGGGGCGACCGGTGTCGCCACCCGGGATTCTCCATCAATGGCCGGCCGGTCTAGGCCCTGGCCCATGAAGCACTCCATCGGAATGACGGCCACGATCGAGCTCGTGACGACTACGCGCGTGAGGGTGCTTGTCGCGTGACGTTTGGCGCTCTCGAGGAGACCGAGGACGCCGGCGACGGCGGGTTTGACGTACACCTCCTCTTCCGTTCCAACGCGCTCGTCTTTGCCGAAGGTGGGCACGGGGGACGCGCAGTGAATGATGTACGTCACGCCCTGGACGGCCTCGTCGTATGCGCCCGGGTGGGAGATGTCGGGTACAATTGTCCAGGAGAGCTGGTCTTTTGATGGGTTATTGCTTTTGATGCTCGGCGCCGCTAGGATCTTGTCGATGCCGGCTCTGGATCTCACGGCGCAGCGGACGCGGAAGCCGGCTTCGAGGGCGGTGATGAGGGTTTTGTAGCCTACGAAGCCTGTTGCGCCGGTTAAGAGGATGAGGTTGTCCGTCATAGTGTGCGTTTGATTGTTGGGCGCTATGATGTGAGGTGATTGTTAGGTGGATTCTAGTCGGTGATGTAGTTCATCGCAGGCCGTATTCATTGCCTTCGGCGACGGATCACGTTGATCTTATATCTCTCTTATCTCGCGATGTTTGGAGAGATGACCTCCGCAATCTAGACAATCTATAAATGTTCTCCACCTCGGTAGACAGGCTGAATGCGAGGTCGGAAGTTCCGTGATAGAGCGGGTGAGCATTATCCAGACACCAGTCGGGATTTGGAAGGCCTAGTTCGAGCAGACCCTGGACTGCCAAAGGACGATCATCGACCTCAGTATTCTGCCTCAATGACAATCGAGATTGAAGGCTCCGGCAATGATCCGCAGATAGCATGTGAGGGTTGAACAGGTAAAGCAGGCCCTGCACTCTGACTCTCTAAGATACATAAGGCAGCACTTCATCGAAAACATCGATTAGGTCCTTGGGAGCACATACTTCCTTGCAGCGAAGCAACCCTGGTTACCAGAGCATAGGCGAGGGCGTATATGACCAAGCCCGCCGATGCTTCTACACTAGGAATAAAAGGGACATCTGTACTCGTGGCCCGAAGGTAAGACAACTGTCGCTGGTTTGGATTCCCAGATCTTACCGTTCGCAGGCAAAAGGAAGAAAGAAATCCGTTTGGCGGGGATGAATGAAAGCTCTCCTACGCGTTCGTGAGCCTGTACGATATATGCTGATCACGGAGGTCATAATAGTACCCAAATAATGCCTCGCACTTTTGTGAGTATTTTCTTGAATGAATATTTGAGCTATGACTAGTGGTAATTTAAGAGCGTTGGTTGGGGTTGATAAGAGGCGTGAGCTGGTACTTATCTTGTTATGAGATATTGGGAAATGATGCCCAAAGTATTGACTCTAGATAGAGATTTGTTAATCCCTGGTACAAACATCTCATATTCAATGACTTCTATATATTATCTCCATCCTTTGTTAATGAAGAATTTTACTTCCTACCCAAGCAAGTGCCTTGATGTGGATGAACACTTTGCTATGATGTCAAATTGTACCTAGTGTCGATTCTACAAGGAGGGAAATAGTTCCAGGCTCTAACTCTAGCTCCCGCCGCCATTGCAATCCCAGTGGTGATGGAAGCTAGTCTAAGCTTTTCTTAAATGAAATAAAGGGCGTTCACGGTGTCAAGAAGGGCGCGTATTGACAGACTTATCCCGAGATTATTCATCGAGGAAGCTATAAGTAATAGAGAAGCTGAGGAGAGGAAGGAGAGAACTATAGATTGCCCGAGGTAAGATAATTGAATACGAGCTCTGCTCAAGGAACAGACACCCGCGAAACCATTTTATATCAGAAGACCCGAGAAGCGAGAGTTGCTGCTCAAAGTCGTTGCTCGATGGATGCCTTGTTAGGGACACCACGAGAGAAGGCCCTGGTGAGGACGGCCACACTGGAGGCTCTAGAGGAAGGCAGAGACAGATGTTAGGCATACAAGCGTCCCTCGGGAGTGCAGACAACCATCACGATCGGAACGGCTGAGGGCAAGGCCGGGAGGAGACCAAGAACCCTGTTACCAATCAAGGGGACCATCGAGTATGGCATTCAACCTTTCAGTATTGGTGAGACCCTGCGAGACACAACAGTGAGCATGGCGGCGTTGCAGCTCCTATTGATCAGTCTCACGGCGATGGCCGAGGCAGAATTTCCCATGCAAGTTGATTCTTACAGAGCCGACAAGACAAAGAAGAAAGAAATGGCATACGCCGCGGATTCAGGCGCCGTGGAGATCATGGGCTCTTAGGGATGGAATTGCCTTATATAGGAGACCAAAAGCCAACACTCGTGTGGACATGGCCTGCGAGAATCAATGCTCTTTTTTGAAATCCTCAAGTGGCAGGACTCGTCGATGAGGTTAATTTTTGGCCGTCTTTCCTGTGGACGGTGTAGCTGTGGGAACCCCCGTGTCCCGTTGAAGAACCGGCGAAGTGGGGCCGATATACCGGATATCTCAAATGGTCTGTGCGCCAATCTGCCTTTTTGATGACATCCGCCGCACCTCAGTAGGCGCGTCGAGAATCGCGTCTTCCCAAGGTAAAGTTCCGAGACAGTGGGGGGCACCTTGACGCCGCGCCCACCTCATATCACCGTCGACAAACTCCACACCACCCGTTGTCACTTCCGATCGCTTTTGCGACAGATTAACGTCGGCACACTGCAAGCCCGTCCGGCGACCTGATTGTCTCGCGACAGGACGATCACGTCCCAACCATCATCACGTCCTCCCAACTCAGATCCATACCAACACCCTGAGCTTTCCGAGAGCACAAACACCACAACCACACCGGCGCACGGCGACCCCGTCGCAAGCCAAACCCGCACGATGTCCTCCTCACCAACATTCACAACCCCCCTCAACCCGCGCCTTGCAGCAGCCGCCGGCGCAGAAGACGACGACCCCCTCTTCTCTTCCGCCCTCGACACCGTAACCCCGAACCGCCGCGCTCTCAGCCTCGACCCCCCCTCCAGCCGCGCCTCCCTCCTCCCACGCACGCCCTCCAACAACAACAGCAACAACCCGCTACGCTCCTCCCTACGCAGCTCAGCCGGCGGCTACCGAGGCCTCTCCGCCTCGGGCCGCCGCTCCCTCGCCGCGACGCCCCACGCCCGCGCAGCATACCGCACAATCGACCAGCGTCGCGCCGCCGCGCTGACGCCCGGCGGGAACAAACGCCGCGAGAGCTTCCGGCCGCGGAGGGAGTCGCTGCACGATGTCCTGCGCGGGTTGAGTCGCGTGGTGAAGCACACCACGCAGCCCATCTCATCGTCCTCGTCGCCCAGCGATGTCGGATCGAGAGCAACGGGGCCGAGCGCGAGTTTGCCGATACGGACGGTGAATCGGAGGGGCACGGTGTACGATGACGACGACGATGACGAGCTTCCGATCGATAGGCCGCGGTTGTCGTTACCGCTCGACGTTGAGGACGACGACGAGGACGAGCTTGTTGCGCCTGAGTTGTCGCAGATTGATGAGAATGCGACAATTGAGTTCCCGCGGCGGGCGTATGTGGATCAGCCGTCGCGCATCTCGTTGGGGAGCGCGAGGTTGAGCGAGTTTAGGAATTACGGGGGTCTCGACGACGATGATGATGATCGCGGGGAAGGGTTCTTTCCTGCGTTTGAGGTTGGGGCGTTGGACGAGGAGGGGAGGGAGCCGGAGGATACGTTGGACAGGTGAGTCTTGCGGCTATATCTTAGCGGTGGCGAGGGTTCATTACTGACAGAGTGGGAACAACAGAGTTGAGGAGGAAGACTTGAGGCGGCAGACTTTGGCTTCAGCGCGGGACAGCGATTTTGGGTTCGAGGTGCCTGTTGACGCGGATAACCAGACGACATTCATGATGGCGGTGGACGGGCAGAGCTCGCCGGCACGACCGCTGCCCGAAATCACAGATGACCAGCCGTCGCTTAACATTGCGCCGGTAGACGACGAGCCAGCGGTCCCGCTGGACGAGGACCTGGGTTTCGGCAACTCGTACTACGACATGCGCAGCTCGACGCCCATCGAACCCACCGAAGCGACTCAAGGAGACCTGGACGGACAGACGGAGGTAAGCGCCGCTCAGCAGGAGCAAGAGCAGAGGCCGCGCAAGACGAAGCGCGGCGTAAAGTTGTCGAAGTACAACGTGGAGTACCCGTCTCTGCCGCCCGCTGTGGTGAAGCGGCTGGCCAACACATTTGCCAAGTCGAGCGGCATCGGCAAGACCAAGATTAGCCCGGACACGCTGGCCGAGATTCAGAGGGCGTCGGACTGGTTCTTTGAGCAGCTGGGCGACGATTTGTCTGCGTACGCGAAGCATGCCAAGCGCAAGACTATTGATGAGAGTGATATGCTCACTCTCATGCGACGGTATGTCTTTTCTGGTTTTGAAGTTCTCGCTATTCGAACTTTGCAGGCTCCAATTCAGGGGTATCGACAGTCTTTTGAGGGCAAGGGGGTTTCCCTTTTTATATCCACAAGCTTTTTGTTCTTTTGGTACAAATACAATGGTGTCTAATATCCTTACAGACAGCGCCAGACTAGCTCGACGACGACCCCCTTTTCACTGGCACACAGACACCTGCCCCGAGAGCTGTTGCAGGAGTTGAGGATGCCCAAGCCGCTGCCACCGGCGGAGCCGAGGAAGAAGCGCCGTCGCGTGACCGACGGCGGACAGGAGGAAGTGACTTGAAGAGGTCGACTTGCTCCCACTACGACTGCGATGTTGGTCCCTCCAATGAGGGAAAACCGAGCAAATCCTTACCAATGCTTATTCATGCGCACCTTTCGCGCGGTGTCGGTTGGGGGTTTCTTTACGACCATCCACAACATGATTGAGGTGGCGAATGCGAGACCGTACCTGTCGGATGTTAGTACCGACTGTGGTGGAGGCGTCACGGAGGGATGAATGATATACGAAGCAGGGATTGGTCGGACTTACCATGTGAAGATGTACTGGGCATGGTTGTTCCGCAGATTCACCTCCGCGGCTCTGCCAATAGGGATACCCTTAGACTTGAGGTCCACGATGCGGAAGAATTCGTGCTCTATGAAGAAAGTCAGTATGAGCTTTGTATCTTGTAGAGCAAGCCCCCAAGAAGGCAGCTCAGATTCCAGGGAAACAAGGAAACAGGCCACAACATACCTATAGTAGCCTCAATCCAAACAGGCTGACTCCCCGTCAGCTGCGCCATCTGGTGCACATCAGGAAAGAAAAACTCCCAGCGATCAGGTCTATTATCAGGCGTGAACATGTTCTTCTTCCACGGCTCCCGCAGCAACCCCTCAACCGTGACCTCCCCCCTGGGCAGCGCGCCAGGCCTCCGCCGCTGATCCGCCATCTCCTTACTGATCCACCCGCGATTCACCAGCACCGTCGTGCCCTCCCCCTCCCTCTCGAGCGGCGTCACGACCATGTACCCCTGCTCGCCCTCCCACATGCGTGGGCCGATGAGCATCTCCTTATCGTGGCGGAAGTGGCCCGTGGCGTAGACGCGGCGGTAGTCGAAATCGGCCACGGCATCCGGGTCGATCTTGGGCGGGAGCGGGAGGGGGTCGCGGACGAGACGGTCTTCGAATTTGGCGATGAGGTCCGTCTTCCAGCCGAGGCGCTGGACTTGCCATGTGCCGAGTGCGAAGGCTGTGATGGGGATCAGGGCGAGGATGATGAGGCCTGGGCCGTGGCGGTTTCCTGCGCGGACGAGTTCGGGGGGGTTGTCGACTATGGAGTGGAAGTCGGGGGCTGGTTCGGAGGCGCGGGCGCGGGAAGTGGTGTGGAATTTACGGGTTGTTGGTGCGCGTGGTGATGATGGTGATGATTGCGCTGAAGGGAATGTTCTTGGACGGGCGATTGAGCGTAGGCAGGTTTGCGCCGCGGGGCCTGGGGCCCGGAAGAGCGCTCGTGGTAAAGGAGGCGGCATTGCGAGGTTCGGGGCTGGTTGATTGGTGGTTCCCCCGGTGGTGATGCGGGTGGGAGACCTTCTCAAGTGAGAGCTTGCCGGTACGGATGATGAGGTCAGGATATTTCGGGTTTTTGGGGTCCGGCCGGCCCGTTCTAGGGTACCTGAGCAGCGAGAAATGCAAAGCGCATGAGCTGGGAGCTCCAAAAGCTGCAGAAGCAACAGGACGTACCTCAGTGTGGAGTGGCGTGGAAAAGGTGGGGGCGACGCCAATAGGGTGGCTCGCTGTCCGCCCCCGGAAGAGAGGGATACATTGGACTAAGGCAAGGTCCCCTGGCGCCGTTCGCAGCTACACGGACGACACTTGTTCCTTCGTCATCTTTGAGCTCCTGGATATTCATCAGACGACAAGGCAATATCGCTCAATATCGAAACGAAGAGCAGCCGTGGAAAAATCGAGAATAGGCTATAATTGACATCTTGAAAGCTTTGGTGGTTAATCTCAAATCTAGGTTCAGCATCGTCCAAGATTGAGCTCCATAGCGTCCGTATCCCTCTTCTTCTCAGAGCAACACTCAACCCTAAACTTACAGGCTTTCTAGACTCAACCCAGAGAGAGATTGTTAGAGACTTACATATATCCTCATCAACATCATCATCATGTTCTTCACGGGAGGTCTGCAAGAGGGTATTGCCACTGCACTTCAGCAGAGCAAATGCGTCTTTTGCTTTGTCACAGGTAAGCTCACATCTCACAGCTCATGCGCATGCCATAAGACCTTTCACTGATGAGACGTAGATGAGGAAGCCGAGAGCCAGACTTGGGAGGATGAGTATCTCACAGAGAGCTCGGTACGTGTTGGAGCTTCCCATGATGAAGACACCTCGCCGCAGAGGCTAATGACTAAACCAGATTGCGACTCTACTTCAAGACGAAGCCGTCGCGCTGCGCCTGAAGAAGGGATCGGAAGAGGCGGGCTACCTGGCCGCCATCTTTCCTCTGCCCAACACACCCACCGTCGTCGTGATCAAGAATGGCGACCTCAAGGAGTACATCGTGGCCGGCACCAGCAAGGATGAGTTCGTCAGGCGCATCACAACCGCATTCCGCGGCGCTCAGGGCCAATCACCAGCCGCAGCAGCTCAGCCCGCGGCAGCCACTCCAGCACCAGTCTCAGCTCCCGCACCGGTCGCCCAATCCACCGACGACCTCTACGACGAGACCCCGTACAACCCTCCCCGCGCCGCCGTAGCCGGCCCCGTCACCACGGACCAGCAACCCGCACGGCCCGGCACCACCTCCTCCAGCCCGCGCGGCCCCGCCACCCCAACCCAAGAGGAAGACAACGCCGCCACCCTCCGCGCCGTTCTCGCAGAGCGCGGCGCCCGCCTGGAAGCCCAGCGCCTCGAGTCCGAAAAGAAGGCAAAAGCAGCCCGCGCCGCCGCGGCGGAGAAGGCCGAGACGGACAACTCCAAGCAGGCGGAGCAGACGCGCAACCACAAGGAGGCCCTGAAGAAAGCGCGCCAGGAGGCGGCCGACGAAAAGGCGCGCATCCTGAGGAAGATTGAGGACGACCGCGCCGAGAGGAGGGCGAAAGCCGCGGAGCGCGCTGCGCTTAGGACCCAGGCTGCGTCGCCTAAGTTGGGGGAGGTCGCGGCCGCGCTGACGAGGTCTGAGTCGAGTTCGCTTGCGCCGTCGAGCTCGGCTGCGAGCGGGATGACGGCGCTGCAGGTCCGGCTTCTGGACGGGTCGACGATCCGGTCGCGGTTTCCTAGCGGGAAGACGCTTGGCGGGGAGGTGCGCAAGTGGGTTGAGAGCGAGCTTACGGGTAGCGGGAACGGCGGGGAGCCGTTCCGGTTCAAGGTTGTGCTTGCGCCGCGGCCGAGCAGGCTTATCGACGACACGGAGGAGGGTAAGAGCCTCGCGGAGCTGGGGCTGTCGCCGTCATCGACGCTCGTGCTGGCGCCTGTTGGCGCGCATGTTGGTGCGTATGCGGGGGGTTCGTCGTTTGGGGAGATGGCTGTGACGTTTCTGTTGCTGCCGTTGACTTTGCTGCAGTGGCTTTGGGGGCTGGTCTCTGGTGTGTTTTCTGGGCTGGGTGCGAGGCGGGCAGCGGCTGAGGAGCAGGGTGCGGAGCCGGTTACGGTGAGGGAGCAGAGGAAGGGCAAGTTTTCGCAGTTTGCGAATCCCGATGATCGGAGGGGTGATCATCAGCTTTACAATGGCAATTCGGTAAGTTTCTTTCCTGTCTTTCCCTGGAAGAGGGGCGGGGGATGATGTTTGAGATGTTAATGCTGACATATGACAGCTCAACTTTGAACCGCGGCCGGATGAGAAGAAGGACGAGTAAGGGGGCCGGGCTGTATTGCAACCATGTTCAACATCACAACGCATGAGATGAAGCGCAAAGGTGGTTTAACGAGTGGGAATGTCATGTATTGTACACCGTCGGGAGATGTAGTTCTTCCTCAATGGCCCATCTTTCAATGCTTCCGCCAATGCAAAAATGCCGTATGAATCCCATGAAAGCTCCATGCCCCAAGTTTGTTTCTTTTGTTTTGCTTTCCCGTTTTCCCGTTTTTGACTATTAAGTTACATATAACACCACCCCTACTGATCGTTCAGTCAGAGGTGGCTCTTCAACACGCCGCGACGACGCCCTTCTCAGACGGAGAAAAGGGGCGTCTAGTACTGGCTGGCAGCAGCCTGGCAGGCCTTGAGCTGCTCGAGGTACCAGTTGCAGATCTGCATGTTGCCGCCGTGCTCGTCCATGCACTTTGTGAACTGCTGGGTGGCGCCGGCGCAGTTGTTGCCCCACTGCTGGGTGGTCGAGGACTCGCCCGAGGCGACGGGGGAGTTGTTCTGGGGCGCGGCCTCGGCGGGCGCGGAGGAGCCGCCGCCGAACATGCCGCCGATGGCGTGGCCGATGGAGGAGCCGATTGCGACGCCGCTGTTGAGAGAACAATCACGTTAGCTTCTGGTTCTTTCTTGAGATTTTTCTTTTGAGGGGATGATTGTCGAGGAAGGCGGAGAGTTCCTTGAGCTAGGGGAAGTCTAGATGTCTCCTCCTGCGGGTGTAGGTCTTTTGTAGGATGGGGTACGTACGCAGCGGTGCTAGCCATCTGGCCAAAGAGGCCGGGGCCCTGGGAGGGCGCAGCGGCGGCGGGAGCAGCGGGTGCCGCGGCCGGGGGAGCGGCGTGCTGTTGGGGGGGAGCGGCCATGGTCGTTGCCGGGCGAGTCTGGGTGGGAGCGGGCTTCGCGGCCGAGACGGTAGGGCGCGAGGGGGCGCTGGGGCGGCCGGCGGAGCGTTGGCGAGGCATCTTGGTAGGGTTTGTGTGTATGTAGAGGACTCGGGTGAGATGAGGTGGTGTGGTTGGTAGCGTTGATCGTGACTTCGTGAGGTGAAGGAGCGGGTGGTGTTTTGAAGAGAGCAGAAATGCCGGGTGGATGGGGAGGGAAGTCGGCAGAAGTTATGCGCCCCGGGGTTAAGGTGACAAAAGCTGTAGAGGTGCCTTTCGGCGTGAGTTGCAAAGCTCGGCGGGCCGGGGATGGGTGGCGAGGTGTGGCCAATCAGGGGAGGGCGAATTTGGTCGTGGTCAGGAATTGGGGAAGGGGTCCTTTTCTGGTTAGGTGGATATTTTGCTGGGGCGTCGCGGAGGATAAGATATATGTAGTAAAGGGGGCGTATGAAGTAGTTAGAGTGGCGATGTTGTGGTCTACTTCTAAAGGCGAATTTAACGTAGACAATGTTGACGAGGGATCGAAAAGTCTTTGTTCATTACTTGGTCTTCATATCTATCTCGGGGGTATCCTTTTTCCCAGTGTGTAAAATAACACTGCCACTGCAGTCCATGAGGGTAATCTCTAGCCAATGTCGACCTACTTCCGTGTCAGGGTGCAATAAGGTCGGCTGTGATCTTAATGTGCCTAACATGGTGTCAGACAGCCATGCACACCTCAAACTCGCAGCATCTCTCGTGGCTCGGAAGCGTCTAACTGTTTCGGCGATTCTTCCTTCATGTCCTGTGACAGCCAAACGAAAATCTTTTTTGTAAGCGGCATGGTGGACGCTCATCAAGGTCTTCACGGAAGTCCGCTCTCAAGACTTGTTCTTGTTGGAGCTCTTCCTTCTTGAGTTCCTCTGCTTCTTCTCTGGGCCAGAGGAGCTGGCGGACGGCGACTCGGGAGCCGGCCTCTTGGTCTTCTGCATCGAGTTGAGCAGCGCCTTGGCGCGCTCCTCGGCCAGCTTCTCCTCCAGCCTCTTCTTCAGCGTCTGGTCGTTGCTTCCCTATGGCAATTGGTCAGTTTTGCTTGCTCAGGTCCGGACCTTCTCCCCCAAGCAAATGCGACTTACAAGGTCCGCTTTCAGAATGCGCGTCGCGGCTTCCGTGTTGACCGTCGTTGTGCGCTGCGCGGGTGTCTCCTCTGCACCCTTGATCTTTCCAAAGTACTGTTGCACGCGCTTCAGTTCTGTCATGACCTGATGGTCCTTGGCGTCGACACCTTGAAGACGGAGTGATGCTGTTATCATGGTTAGTCAGGGGGACAACGAGAAGGATATATGTTTGCTGTATAAAGGTACTCACAGAAGAGAAGAGTCTCAATGGCGTAGGCAGTAAGAGCGTACATCTTGGCCTTGTCGAGCAGGGGAAGCTCGTTGGCCATCTCGGGAAGGTTGTCAATCAGGGGCTTGAGTGCATCCTCAAGAGAGTCGATGTGAGAATCGAGCTTCTTCAGGTCGGAGGTCATGTCCTTGAGCGCCATGACGGTTGATGTCGATGTAGTTGCGGAAAAATGAAAATTGATAAGCCTGATGTGGACAATGGACGTCGTTCTTGATGAAAAGCAACAATTGTGATGGGTGCGATGGATGTAAGTGAGTGCCCGTTGCTAGCTCCTTCTCATCGATGAGACTGGTCGTTGAAAATTCAGAAATCCGAGCGTTGAAGGATTTGCATGCATTTAACGAGGCGCAGGGATCGCCGCGAGCTCGGTGGGTCGGGTTCCTGCCGGCCGGGATTCTACGGCTACCACCTACCACGCGCCAAATTTTGAGAGAGAATCTAACGAGTGTCCCCGTCATCCACACCCATCTCAACGCCTCCTTCTTGCGACAAAGACAAGGCCACACGCTCATTAACCACAAAAAAGAACGCCTGTAATATCCGAACACCGTCCCCAACAATCTCGACACGTACTACACTATTATCGAGTCGTTACAGCTATAACCGCTTGAGACCGCGCCTCAACCCTCCCCTTAATGAGCATTGCGCAGTGATTTGCGCCGAACCCTCGAAGCCTTCATCGTGGCAGGCACTCTGGCAAGCCTCCCGAGACCGCGGCTCTCCGCGCGGATACCCAACACACATACGATATGGAGGACCGGTAGCGCCTCCACGGGCCGGGGAGCCATTAGATGTGTGTCGATCGATAACAGACTCGGTCTTGGGACGGGAGCAGCGCCGCCGCAGGGCATCGCCCCTGGAAGGGTGGCACCTAAAGAGATGGCAGCTACGGTTCCTGGAGGCACAACTCTGGGTGTGCCGGGCCAGACGAAGCAAAAATTCAATAAAGTACTGGGTCTACAACCCGAGCAAAACGAAAAGGAGCTATACGCCATCTTCAGGGCGGATTCAACGTCACGATTCTATGTGCCGGCCGTCATGATGGGTCACAACTCGACGCCGCCACCTTCCTCGCGTACGGTTCACGTTCTCGGAAACGACGAGCGATCGCTATTTCTGTCACACGCTCTGCACGGCATTTACGACTCAGTGAAGACGCTAGACATACCGGCCAACACACCATATCGGGGCATTGCCGGAAACCTAGGCACCAGGAAGAATCCAAAAGGCTGGATCGAACCGAATGCCGCATTAGAGACGTCGCCAGAAGTAGAGAAGGACGATACACATATCAGCAACCTCGTTGTGGCCGGGAGACCGAGCGAGAGCATTAAGCTGCTCGAAAAGGTTAAGCACCGGATCGACGACCGGACGGCCGTCTGCTATGTTCAAGACGGACTCGGCGTCGCGGAGGCGGCCACGAACCGAGTCTTTCCGGAGAAAGATAAGCGCCCGTCGATTATGCTCGGACACATGACGCACTCCCTGGCATTTGATCGAAAGGCAAAGTCTGTCAAGGTGATGACGCCCAAATACGAGACGGCGCTCGCCGGTGTGCGGCCCTACTACGGCCCCAAAAAGTCTAAGCACCTCTCGACAGATAGCTGGCTGCGGACACAAGGGATGATGAAGCAGTTTGCGTCGTCGGACCTCCTTAAGGCGAAAGGTCTGGCCCTTGACAGTTGGATGAAGGTCAAGATCCCGTCGCTCATGTTCTCGGCCGTCTGCGACCCTATTTGCGTCATGCTGGACTACCGCTACAATGAGCTCATCTACAACCCGACGGCCAATAAGCTCATCAATCAGCTCCTGAACGAGATCGCCGACGTGGTTGCGCGCATGCCCGAGGTCAAGAATTCGCCCGAGCTGCAGAGCGTCCTGCGGGGGGAGGGCATGCGCAAGGAGATTATGGGGAAGCTTAGAGGGAAAGGGTCCGCGCCGAGCAAGATGGCGTTGCAGATCCAGCGGGGCATGTTGACGGATATTGACTATTTGAACGGCTTCTTTATTGAGAGGGGCCGTAGGCTGGGCGTGAAGCTGCCAGCGAACGAGATGGTTGTGGGCATGGTCAAGGCAAAGCATAAGGCGCAAGTGGAGAAGAACCGGTCGTACATGCCATTAGAGCTGACCTCGAGGAGATAATGAAGCGGTCGACGGCTGTACAACTGGACGTCTGTGTGTATTTTACTTGATGGGCGGTTTTAGCATTGTATGACTACATTCAAGCACAGAATCTAGACATTTTAAATATTTTATCACATATATTGAAGATTGGCATCAATACTTATGTTAAAATGATAAATAAGTTGATCTCTTGTGCTGGCCTTCATGGTTAATCTTTAGTACTGCACGTCGTCATGAAATTTGTAAGGCGCCCAAAAAAAGACCCCAAGCTCCCACCCCGCCAAAAACTTGGACGTCAGGCAGATCAGAAAGAGCCCCGCGTTTCTCTGACCCAAACAACCTAACCTCCACCAAACCACTCCGCGCAAACATAGGCAGACTAGATACCCGCAATCATGGACGACTCCGAACTGGAACAAGTACGCAAATCATACCTTTTCTATCGACAGAGCGCTTGAACATCGGGGACTGACGCAAGCGACTACAGATCCGCAAGGCCCGCCTCGAACAGCTCAAGGCGCAAGGCGGCGCGGCAGGCAGCTCCGGCGGCGGCGGCGGCTCGAACAAGCAGCAGCAGCAAGAACAGCGCCAGTATGTTGTCCTTGCCCCTCATCTCCCTTCTCAAGGCACATCGATCCCCTCAATCGCGACCGACTCCCATACCATCCCGACCACACACTCTCTCCCCTCTTTCCCCCGCCCACCACGAAGAAAGAAAGACAAAGACATCAGCTAACCCGGCGTCCACCGCAGACAACAAGAACAAGAAGCCCGCCAGCAAATCCTCAACCAGATCCTCCACCCGGAAGCGGCGGACCGCCTGGGCCGCATCCGCCTCGTCAAGGAGCAGCGCGCGCAGGACGTGGAGAACAGGCTCATTATGCTCGCGCAGAGCGGGCAGCTGCGCAGTAAAGTCACCGAGACGCAGCTCAAGGAGTTGCTCGAGGCCGTGGCGGGGACGAAGGAGGAGGAGAAGATCGTGGTGAGCAGGCGTAAGGGGTGGGATGATGACGATGATGACTTGTTGGATTTGTAGGTGCAGTCTGCAGAGTCATCAGGGTAAAGGGTGGTCCATTCTAAGCATGAGTGTTCTGTTCGCAGTGTGTAGGGGGTCTCTCGAAGATATTCGCTGCCTCGATTTTGAGTCCTCTGGCGCGGAAACTATGAACCTACGTCTGCTGGAGGGGATACCATGTCGGCGTTGAAGGGCGTTTATGATGCATTACTGCAAAATGTAGCAGATTGGCTTCTGTCCGAGTGGGATTTCCACCAGGACTCTAAGGTTACCAAAAAAAATCAAACAAAAACTATACAATATCTGTACAAACCCCGTGTCTATACACAATACACACAATACACACCCCCTTCTCAAACCCCATTCAAACCCTCTTGCGCGCTCCTCCTCCTCTCCTCTCTCTCTTTCTTCCGAATCTCCCTCATATTAGGCGGCCTCTCAATCCCCAACTCGGCCCTCAACTCATCAACATCCCTCTCCAGCTGCTCCTCCCAGTAAACGTTAATCACCTCCTTCGCCTTCATCCCATTCTTCACCGCCCACGGACCATAAATCTCCCTAAACCGCTTCCTCTCGCCCGCCTTCATCGTCGCGTAACTCAGCACCGCGAACCCCGTCATCGGGATCAGCGTATTCGCAAACTCGAACGCCTTGAGCGCCACCTCGCCCTCCCTCACAATCGGCAAACCCGTCAGAGCGTGGAAGAAGTCGTGACACTCGCGGTACCGCTGCATCACGTACGCGCACTCCGGGTCGTCGATGTACCGCACCGCGGACCGCGTATCCGGGCTCACGCCCTCGGCGTCCAGCCAGGTGACAAAGACGCGCCCGACGGTGTTGTCCGGCATGGCGCGCAGGCGGGCCAGGTTGAGCGAGGTGGATGTGATGCGGGGTCGGTCGCGGAGGATGCGGCGGCCTGTTGAGTCGGCGAGCATAGCGTCGCGGAGGCGGTAGATGAAGTAGGGTGTCGCGGTGGTCTCGCCTACGGCGGCGATGAGGTCGGCTCGGTAGGGGCTTAAAAGGGACCAGATGCCTGCGCCGAGGCCGAGGGCGGCACGTTCGATTCCGGTGAGGGGGACGTGGCCTGGGTAGTTTGGCGGTGGGCGGTTTAGGACGGAGAAGGGGCGGCGCGAGTGGGTGGAAGAGGAGGAGGAGGGCGTTGTTGATGTGCAGGCGGCGCAGATGGCGGGGAGGGCGCGGCGGGTTTGGGCCGCGGGGAGGGTTGCGAGGGCTTTCATTTTGCTGGTTTGTTTGGTTTATGGTCTTTGGATTGGTGGCATGCCGTTGGATGTCATCGGGAGGTTGAAGATTGTGGACGAGGGAGCTGTTGAGAGCTGTCGTGAGCTATTTGGTCAGTTCGGAGTTGAAAGTGGTTCGATGACCGGAACACTTTTTGGAAGCTCGGGGCAGCTCCATTACCTCACCTCGGCGACGGTCCCCCGAGAATTTGGACAGCTAGGGGTCCCGTAGGTCGGATCGGGGAGTCGGTGGATACTAGCGCCGACCTTTCCAATTGGCAATTGCTGCCCGCTGCTGTACGTTTGTTCGGCAGTGGTTTAGGTGAGCATTTTGGTGGTGGGACAGGGCCTGCTGTTCCAGATCGTTGGAATCGCACCCCGGCGCATTTGATTCGTCCCTTCAGCTTTAAGGTGAAATTCATCTAAGCTTCGTCCGTCCCATCAAACTTGACGCTTTCACAACAACAAGACTCTGCTGCCAACCTTGTATCGTCTTATTCTGAGGTATCTAGGTTTGAGCGCAACTCCGAATTCTCTCAGAAGCAGAGATACTCAAAATCCGGGCCTTCAGGACTTGCATATCTCAGTCTCATTCAAACCTGTCGATGGTTCACGAATGAGAGAATCGCTCACCCTGCCGGCATAAGACTAAAGGACTACACCTCATGAGGTAATTGCTCCTTGATCAACCTTAACCTTTTCTCTCAGAGACCGCATTTGACTACCAAGTTGTCAAGTCGTACTTGCATGAGCTTTCATCACTTCTCCAAACTGCCTTCGCCTCAAGCTCCACCATCTAAATACAAACCCCGGTTCTAAACAGCACACCAAATGGACGCCATCGAGAACCTCCTATCCTGGGCCCAGACCCAAGGAATAACAGTATCCAACGTCGGTCCCCGTGCCCTCCCAGGAAGAGGCATAGGAATCGTCGTGACATCACCTCTCAAAGTAAGCCACACATGTCACAACCATCATACACTCTCATCTCACTAACACCACCACCACCACCCCAGAAAGACGACACAATCCTAGACGTCCCAATCCCCTGCCTAAAAACAATCGCATCAATCCCAAAACCCCTAACCCGCCCCTTCCCAAAAGAAACACACGTCCACGCCCTCCTGGCCCTGGACATCGCCCTCGACGCATCCCCCTCCTTCAAAACCTGGTCCGCCGTCTTCCCAACACCAAAAGACCTCTCCTCCTGCCCGCTAGCCTGGTCCTCCTCCTCGCCAACCCTCGCCTCCCTCCTCCCCTCCCAAGCCCTCACCCTCCTCAAAGCCCAGCGCGAGAAGTTCGAATCCCACTGGTCCCTCGTCTCCTCCACCCCTCTCCCAAACCCGCTGCCCCAGGATGACGAGCACCAGTACAAGTACCCAGAAGGCAGCGACGGCAAGCTCACATACGAATCCTACCTCCACGCCTGGCTCCTCGTAAACTCGCGCACATTCTACCACGTCACCCCCAAAACCGCAAAACGCCACCGCGACGACCACATGGTCCTCCAACCCGTCGCCGACCTCCTCAACCACGCCTCCCGCGGCTGCTCCGTCGCCTTTGACAAGCACTCCTTCACCATCAAGGCCGACCGCGCCTACGTCCCCGGCGAGGAGATCCACATCTGCTACGGCCGCCACAGCAACGATTTCCTCCTCGTCGAGTACGGCTTCATCATGGCCCAGGGCGAAAACGAGTGGGATGAGGTCTGTATCGACGATGTGCTGCTGCCGCGCCTGGACGCCGCGCACAGGCGGCGGTTGGAGGAGAGGGGGTTTCTCGGGAACTATGTCATTGACGCGGAGACGGTGTGTTACCGTACGCAGGTGGCGCTGCGGACGCTCGTGTTGCCGGCGAGACGGTGGGCGCAGTTCGTGGATGGGTTTGCGGACGGAGAGGCGGAGCAGTCCGAGGTCGATGCGTTACTGCGAGAAATGTTGTCGGCGTACGACGAGGAGATTGAGTCCAAGATTAAGACAGTGCGTGGCCTGGATGAAGGTCAGCAGTCTCAGCGGGACATGGTAGTGGCTCGCTGGAAGCAGACACAGCTGCTCGTACGCGGCACGATAGAAAAGTTGAACGTCTCCAATACACAATAATCTACCGGTTTCTGCAAAGGAAAGAGCAACGAGGCGTGAAATGACGAAACGCAGTCGTAGATTGTGCTTTTCAGGTCTGAACTGTAACGCCGTAACCGAGGTGCTAGGGATCGTTCCCATGCAGCCATATTCTAATAGTACACATACAATAACTCAAAGCAAACATCTTGCATTTTGGTGGTTGCTATCATCCATCCGTAGCAACCATGAGCTTCGTGACGTCGCAGCCAATATACCCGTCACTCATCTGAAGACTAGAGGCCTTGATCAACTGATTCTCTCTGTTAAGCGCGAAGAGATTTCGTCGATAAGAGAGTCCTCGTCGAAGGAATGAACCCAAACTGTGATGCGGTGAGGAGGTTGTGACCGAAAGCTCTACGACGCGGTGACAACTGGATCGCGCTGCCATAAGCCGATCCGGCCATTACCTCAAAATCGCGCAAACTGCCTTGGCCGGTAGTCCTACTCGGGTCGAGGTCGCTTAGCACCGTGAGGGTTGCCCCAGTCGTTACCACCACCCTGGTTACCGCCGAAGAATGCAGGGTTGAATTGTTGAGGCATGCCTTGGAATCCTGGGAACGAGTCAGCTTGAGTGTTCTCTGACGAAGAACAAACGAGAACGCAAACAGCAGAGAAATCAGTCAAGAACATTCAGCGAGGAGCCTAGTGGTGAGGCGGCATCCTCGAGCCGAACCGAGTAGCTGCAGGGGGTTGAGGGGCAACGATGTTAAACTGCAAACCGTGCTCCTTTGTCCATCGGCCGACCTCTGGTGCAATTACAGGCTTTGGTTGTTCGGATACATGTTTCGGTTGCACCTTCTGCCGTTTGGTGCTCGAAGGGATCTCGTCTCGGCCGGTGTTGGCAGCTTTGCCCTTTCGCCGACCAGAGTTCTTGCGCTTCTGGGTTGAACCATAGGCAAGTCGAGATATTGGGGGGGTGTAATTTCGCTGGGGAGATTCAAAAGCAAGGGGAGTCGTACCAGGCATTCCGCCGCCCATCATGCCCATGTTAGGCATACCCATGTTGGGCATGCCTCCCATCGGGCCCATGTTCATACCGCCCATCGGGTTGTGCATACCGCCCCGTCCACCACGCATGCCGGGGCCGCCGCGCATGCCACCACCGAAGCCGCCGCCCCGCTGGAAACCGCCGCCGCCGAAATTTCCGCCGCCCATGCCGTTGTTGAAGCCGCCGCCTCCCATGTTGTTATTGTTGAAGCCACCTCCCATACCGCCCGAGAAGTTGCGGTTGAACCCGCCCTGGTTCATGCCACCACGAGGACCATTGAAGCCTCCACGACCACGGTAGCCGTTTCCACGGAAATCGCCGCCACCCATCGAGGAACCCTGGTTGTTGTAGTTGTTGTTGTTGTTTGGTCGGCTGCCCTGGTCTTTACCAGCGCGGTTCGGTGCATCCTTAGGCAGCGTGCGGAACGGGTTGACGTGGGGGTTCGAGTAAGTGACCTGGTATTTCTTCGGTACGCCTTGAGCGCTGTCTGTCGACTCAAAAGCGTGCTTGGCGGCCGTGGCAGCTTGCTGCGATGTGAACTCAATGTAGGCTTGTCTGCGGGCGGAGTCAGCAATAGTACATGCAAATCTACCTCACACCACGAATCGTACCCCTTGCTCTTTCCGTTCACCTTGTGTTCACTGAAAGTGATATCCTTCAGCTCGTCCTCGCAATGGCCTGCTCTGGCGTATCCTCTGATGTCGTCGTCCGTGTTCCACCAGTTTAGATCCGAAACCATCAAAGCTGTGGTTGCGCCTGGATCGATCGGCCGGTCGTCGCCCTTTCTCTTGACACCCTGCTGGGGCGCAGGCGCCTCTTGCTGATCGTGATATTCTTCCTGCTGGTCGTGCTTCTGCTGATCGTCGTGGTGCTCCAGCTGGTCATGCTGTTCCTGGTGGTTGTCCGCATGGCCGTTGGCTCCGTCGTAGTTCTCGGCGTTTCCGTCTTGGTGATCTTGGGGCGCATCGCCGTAGATATCGATCTCGAATTCCTCCTCAGCCATGGTGACGTTATTATCTGGTAGCCGTGAGTTGGGGCAGTGAGCTTGGTTGTAGTTGGAAAAGGGTTGTTATTAGTCTGCGAGATACAGGATATGTCTGCAGTCGTGAACATGATCATCAGCCGCTGCCAATACAGGGTCATTGCCAAAGTCTGGAGCCAAAAGACAAACTCGAACGTAGGATAGAAAACAGAGAACATCTGATACGTACACTCCTCGTTCCGTAGACAGGATGGAAGAGGTTGGATGGAAATTGCCAAGCCAATATAATCCTCTCCTTTAGCCAAATAAAAATGAAGACGAAGCTCTGTGCTCCGGTCTTCCCCAATGGCGACGTGACCGTAGTTCTTTCCTTGTTCGGCCCAGAAGCCTTAGGTACAGGGAACAAGATGATGTAGTTGGGATGAGCGAGAATGGAAACAGGATCCCAAGATTCCAGAGACTGTTTGCTCGTTCTGCCACCGCCTTTGGCCGACGCTCCAACCGCGTTCCTGCCCGCTCACTATGTGGGCGATGCTGTTAGCCGTGATGAGTTAGTGGTCAAAGAAGCCCAATGAAGGTTTCCGGCGGGTTCGCGAGTAAGCTGCGGCTGCGCGTCGCTTCGCTGAGTATGTGGCGTTTATCGCGATGCCCGAAAGACCGACGCGTAGGATAGCTTGGGTAGAGCTGTGATATTGTCGTGCAGCTCAGGTATGGACGTCTCGGTTTGATGTTGACGCGAAGACAGAGATGCAGTCGACGAAGGTGAGTGGAGGAACGTTTGGGAAGGGAAAGAAAACTGGGGGGAGCTCTTTCAGGAGCTGAGGTCGCATCTTGAGCCAGGCGGGAACCGACAAGGGCCATGGCCGCCAGGCTGCGGCAGGCACAGACTCCGCCAGTGGATGCCCGTGTGGGGCTCGCGACTGCCCGCTGAGCCGATACGTACCTTACCTCCTCTCCCTGTCATGTGCCTGCATGCGCTGAACTGTGGCTGGTCAAAATGGCCCAGACCAGACCCTCTGTGCCCACCAGCGGGGGAATCCAGGGGGTCTTCCTCCACTGAAGGGGAGCACCAAGGGGACTCCTATCATCCTAACCTTAGATAAGCAATCTGTCCAGTGGCGTGCGCCTCGGCGGCCGGCGCATAATTCCTCCATGCCTCCTTAATGGCAATCTGGCTCTTCCTTCCACAGCGGGAGCTTGTCCCGAAATTTTGGGGACCAGTTGGTGACAGCGCGCTCAATTTAACACATCTCCCTTCTACCCATTCGAACCTCTCGAATCTTCCACCTCCCCGACCTACAACGCCTTAACTACACGTCGTCGCGCCTTTCCTTCATCGACTTTGCAGTTTCCTGTTACCCTGCGGCCCATTGGGATTTCCTTTGCGACTTTCATCAAGCTACCCACCCCCTTCTCTTCTCCGCATCCCACGCGCGCTTCTATCCACAATGGCCGACCAAGTCAAGGAGATCCTCGAGGTTCCCTCGGAGTTCGCTCAGGAAGGTGTTCAGTTCATGAGAAGGTGCACCAAGCGTACGTTGTGCCCTCGTGCTGCATTGCCCGTTCGTTATTCGAATACTAACGCGTCCTTTAGCCGACAAGCTCGAGTTCCTGAAGCTCTGCCAGGCCGTCGGTGTCGGTTTCCTCATCATGGGTGCTGTCGGCTACATCGTCAAGCTGATTCACATCCCCCTTAACAACATCCTTGTCGGAGGCGCATAAACGCCATGTATTTACCTTCAATGGAAGCACCGATATATCGGGCCAGCTTCTCGAACACGTTCACGTCGACACGTGACAACCAAACATGATTTCAAACGCAGGGATGGGTCTCAAAAGCATTGCACGGGCAGATTGCAGAAGCGGCGCAGCAACACTTGGAAGAGGTTCTGTGCGGGAGTGATGAGAGATACCCCGAGACCAAAGAGGCTTCATCGATCATGTATCATTGCCAAAAGAGGGGTGGGACATGTGTGGAAGATGTACAAAATAATTAAAATAATCATCCCACAGCGCTTTCCCAAAAGTGAACCGGTTCCTGACGAGAAGTAACTAGCTTTGGAATGATTCGCCAACAGGGCGCAGCTTCTCGTCGACATTGCGACCCATTGGCGGCTCTGCCTCGTCATCTTCGGCTTCGTTGTACGAATGCAGCGTGCAGGTCCCATGAGCCATGTTGAATCCGTTCCATGCAGACGCTGAAAGACGTTAGCTACAGCCCGAAACTCGCATAATATGAAGGACTTACCAGCGAGGACTGGCGCATTGGGATGCCAGCTCACGTCACGCACACACGTGTTCCAACCGGGGAAGTCGTCGCCGTGATATATACGGTATCTGCGCTCCAGTGGCCGCGAGTTCTTGGTGGCCTTCCTCACGTCGATGGTACCAGCGAGCGTGGCGTCCATGTTCCAAATGTAAACCTTGCCATCCTGACTACCAGAGTAGACGTAACGCGAATTGGTACTTGATGGCGGTGAAAAGTGGCATCGAATCAGCGTGCGCATTACACGATGTCCTCTGAACGTCACCAACGAGTTATCGTTGGGGTGCGGGAACCAGTCTTCGTCCCTATATGTTCCCCACCGGTAATCAAAGTCGCTGTTGCTGGTTAACCTAGTGGGGTTGACCTCGTCGTACTTGGCCGTGGACATGACCATTCTCAAGTCCCAAAGCTTCATCGTCTGGTCCTTGCCGTTACTCAGAATGTATCGACCGTCGCCTTTACTGTCAATGTACGTGAGACCTTCGACGTGGCCCACGAAAGCGCCAGCTGGCCGGCCGTCTCCCATGCTACGTCGATCCCAGACTTTGATGGTGGCATCGTCTGATCCAGAGTAGAGAATGTGCGGAGAAGACTTGTCTGCAAAGCACACAGCGTTCACGTCGTCTTCGTGGCCGACGACATTGTGTAATACAGTGCGCGATTCAATATCATAGACGACGATCGACTGCATGTTGGTGCCGGCCACGAGCTCACGACCATCTCCCGAAAATCTGACAGACCAAATACCAAAGGAATGTCTCGATCGCCATCCTGCGTGTCGAGTTCCCGCACTCCTCTCTGCCAGATCCAATGTGTATGGGTCTCCCGTGTCGTTGGGATCCGTAGGTGCCAGACAAACGTTGCTTTGGATTGATGTATAAGCGAGCCAGCGGTTGTCAGGACTTAAGGATGCGTCGGTCAATGTCCACTGTCCCCAGGGGTAATTGACCGTCTTGTAATATTTCCAATTGTACGGATTCGAGGTGTCGTACATGCGGACCTTGAAGTCGTGACCGCAAGCGTAAAAGAAATTACCGTCGTCGGAGAACTGGCCGGAATACACTGGGTCGTCGTAGTGCACAATCATTTCGGGGTTCGTCGAGGGTATCATGCCCTGGGCCATGAGATCTTGGTTCTGCTTCCGGTCGCGCCTATCCCCCAGACCAAGCTCACGGTCTAATATCCTGCGTGCCAGTTGCTTCTTCTTCGTGACTCGGTAATCGTTTGCGCCGAAAACGCCAGAGTGCATCAACTTCGTGCCCTCTTCGCTCGGTACTTTAGGGAACCGATTCGGCTCCCGTGCGCGAGGCCGTCTGCGTCTTCTTCCCCAGCCAATATCTTCGTCATCGTCTTCTTCGTCGTGAGTGGTGCGTAATGTCACTTCGCCACTTTGAATGAGGCCTAGCAGCTGTGCTCGTGTAAGAAACCCTGTTCCGTTGCCCGCAGCACCGGCTGTATCGTAGATTAGCGAGGTTGGCACACGGTTTTACTCGAGCCTGAGTTTTGACTCACTGATGAGAGTCATGAGTCTCGATATTGGATTAGCGGCCATGCCGTCTTCCTCAGCATCATCGTCGTCCTCGTCGCCAGCACCCATGAACACTTCCACCTCTACGTTGCTGTCCTCGCCGTCCTCAGCATCTGCGCATGGTAAGTTTCTATATGGTTCAACGTGAAAAAGAGGTATTGCTACCGTGATACTCATCATCATCGTCTCCGTCTTCTTCCTCTGGCTCGTCTTGAAAGTCGGGGTCGTACTCATCGTCGTCGTCCATACCTTCGGCATCTTCCGGATCATAGGTATAAGTCCAGGCAGGCTCATCATCCTCTTCAATTAAATTCATGCTTGCTGATGGCGACCGAATGCTGTCTCCAGAGTCTTCCATTTTGGCTTTGGGTTCACACGGAAGTTCGGATTGATGCTTAGTGATACAACGGAGCTCGGATTTGAGACGGCCGACGTGTGATGGAGAGTCCTATGCAAGAATGTCCGTGACAATCGTTTAGATGCCGAGCTATATGTACGTGGTGCGTTCTAAGGCTGACGTGCAGGAGAGCAAGACGATTAAAGTGATCAGGAAAGACAATAGGACGCAACGCTCAGATTATGTTTCATGAAGAAGTGGTCGTTCGTGACGACATTCATTCAGTCCCCGGGGGAGGTGGGGTGTCCTGGACCAAACGGCGGAGATAAGATAGCACAGCTGCTGTAAGCTCCGGCAAGTCAGTGGCGCCAGCTGTTGAAGCTCTCCTCGGGCACTTTAGAGATACGTACCTTTTTCGGGTCGAGCCAAGCATCTTCTTGGAATTCTGTCAGCAAATCTGGGGTCGCCTGGATGCAACCTGGTCAAATGCGAGTCAAACGTAACGCAGCACACCTTTGAGTGTCGTGTGTTTTTGAGTACACCAACCGGTTCACGAAATGATGGCAAAGGGTTCAGCGAGGACGTTCCTATCTATTAATTTAGCTGTTATACATATGTACGGCGGCATTGAAAGTTTGTTTTACACCCTACGCATGCATGAACAGTCGATTGTCTGCAGTTCAACTGTTTAATACGCCTATATGTCTTAAGCCGTTATCCGACATTTCAACTGTCCTCTATGTAAATATCCCCCTCAGAGCCTCTCTGGCGGAAACATTCTAGGGGTTCCATGATCCCCAATGTCGCCCCCTGTGGGGCGCCTCAAGGGATTCGGAACATGGGGGGCCGCGACGGGCGGCGGCGCGTCCAGTTCTTCCCACCTCACGTCCCAGGTACCCTCAGGTACTTGCTTACCCCGTGGCCGTGCAGCAAAAGATACGTAACAATTTTAGAACCCGTGGCTGAGCAGTCGCATTGCCAGAGTCAATCAGAAACCACCAAAACATCCTTCCTTTTCTTTTCCCCCCTTAGCAGAGGAGCAGAATATTTCTCGAGCTTACTTGCAAACTTTCCTTTACATTTCACATCCATTGTCCAGATACCAGCGAGGCTCGACAGCCCGAACGAGTCATCATGAGGCTGCGCACTCGACCCTCCCCTTTGCTCCTCCTCCTTATCCCATCCCTCGTCGCTAGTCTCGCCGTCGAAACCAAGGACAAGAATGGCGGCAAGGCCGTAGCTTCCACCGAAAAGGCCACCGACTCGACCGTCACCTCTGGCATCAAGACCAGATACGGCACCGATCACGCGCCTGTCGATGGCAAAGATGGCATGCCCCACGAGGGTCCCTTCGTTGACCAGACCCGAGAGACCAAGAAAGAGAGTGCCGAAACAGATGGCAAGAAGGGATTGCCTCCCTTGAAGGGACGTCCGTCCGACCCAACTGTTGTCGATGGCAAGAAGATCCCCGAGACCAACGACGGTGTCATGAACGACAAGACACGCCAGAAGCCCAAGGAGGGAACCACGGGCACCGAAGGAGGTGTCAGCGAAAAGGATAAGGCGCGCAAGGCAGCCGAGGGCCGGACTGGCGAAAAAGCCGACAACAAGCCCGAGGCCCCCAAGGAGAAGCCCCCTCTGCCGCACAGTGAACAGGAGAAGCTTTCGAGCGAAAAGGACACCACCACTGGCAAAGAACACGATCATGATCACCACACTGCCGACGAGGTTGCGGGGCTCGAAGTGAGTTTCTTGGTTGCCATCCCATTGGTTGAGACGTGAAATGCTGACATGCAACAGAAACCGGCCGGCCTCCCTGACAAGCTCGACGACAAGCCCAACCCGCTCCCCAACTCGGCGCACAAGGACCACTTGGATCTTTCAAAGTCCAAGGGCAAATCTTCTTCCAGCCTCGACGACGAAGCTGAGGGTGTCATTCAACCCTTCCACTCCTTCGTCCTGTCTCTCACCATGATTCTCGTCTCCGAAGTTGGCGACAAGACCTTCCTTGTGGCTGCCCTCATGGCCATGAAGCATGATCGGATGGTCGTTTTCTCCGCCGCCTTTGGTGCTCTTTTGGTTATGACGGTCTTGTCGGCCGTTCTCGGTCACGCTGTCCCGACTTTGATCCCCAAGCGTGTCACCAGCTTCCTCGCTGCTGGCCTGTTCTTCGTCTTTGGCGCCAAGCTCCTTCGTGAAGGCTTGGGCATGGACCCTAATGAGGGTGTGACTGCCGAGCTACACGAGGTTGAGCGCGAGTTGGCCGAGAAGGAGAAGGAGGGTAAGAGACGGGGCTCTGCGGTGTCTCCCTACGCGCTGGAAATGGGCCTTAACGGCAGCAGGAAGTCTAGGTCTAAGAGCCGTTTCCCCTCGCCCCCGCGCTCGCCTTCCTCTTCGCCGCCTCGCAGCCCTTCTCCTGGTTCCGGTGGCATCAGAGGCTCTCTTAACGGTCTGAACAACCTCCTCGGTCTTCTTCTCAGCCCTGCTTGGGTCCAAACGTTTGTCATGACTTTCCTGGGTGAATGGGGCGACCGCAGTCAGATCGCAACGATTGCCATGGCTGCAGGACAGGACTACTGGTGGGTTATTCTTGGCGCCATGGTCGGCCACTGCATCTGCACAGGTGCTGCCGTTATTGGCGGCCGCGCCATCGCAGGCCGTGTCAGTCTCAAAGTTGGTAAGTTGTCATGACATCTACGCCACAAGCTCCTAGCTAATATATCACAGTTACGGTTGGTGGCGCTGTTGCTTTCCTGGTGTTCGGATTCATCTACTTCTTCGAGGCTTTCTATGCATGATCAACGAAGCCAATGTCTACTACGCGGTTCATTTCCTATAACCTTCTTACATGTATAGAATACGTCTTTCCTCGTGTCTCATCACCCTTCAGTGATGTGCAGCATTACGGCACACTCCACGTTCGTTACCTACAAATTATTAATTACAAGTGTGTGGTCTTCCAGCGGGTCTATGACCCTGATACAAGATGGGGACTAAGGGTCTGGAAGACTACACGCAGCAGACCGTCTCCTACACTGTCTGGCCATGTATACGAAATTAACGGTAAAGGGGAAAGGGATTCTCCTTGGAAAACTCGGTACGCAATCCATGGGTTGCAGCGGAAAGTCGAAAAAATAAACAGAGCGTGGAGATGTCGAATTATGTACAATAGGAAGGTCGCTGGCCATGGGGCATAGGGTGGGAGTTCAACGGAATGCAAGAAGTCTATCTTTGGGCTTGCCATGCTGTCGAAGAGGCCTTGACTCGGTTGTTCATCGTATATGATTGTTTGTCTTCAGTCCACCCTCCGGTGTCCTCCTCTTCCGTGCAAAATGCTCCGACGTTTACTCAGCCGATTCCACAACAGACCGAATGAACCACCATCGCCAATTAGTATACATTCGCGTATGTCGATTGATTTTAATCACTTTGCCTTCGCTAAGACGAGACAAGCACGTCGTCATGGTTGATTTAGTCTCAAGCTAAGGTAGTAGCGGAATCAGCGCCATCTTGGTCAGCAAATCGAAATCCCGTTTGGTAGCTCAGGAAACAGCTGACCCCACACCTTCTCGCTCAGTTGTACAAAACGATTCCATCATCACCTACATCCTCTTAAAACCCTCTTAAACATTGAGCCTTTGTCTTATACAACTGTTGCAACTCCAACGAAATCAAGCCTTATCATTCCAATTCTTCTCACACTCTGAAGTGGCAACTTTCGCACCATTCAGCATATGCCAACATAAGCCTTTGTTGCGGCACCATCTCCACTCCACTAACGAACGTTCGCCTGATCCGAATATCGTCAACTTCGATCTCCAATCTATTGAATGCTCCCAAGAACCAAGAGACCCGAAGCCGTCTCATTCGGGGGCCTCGCCTCCGCCACCAACCTCCCACGCGTCGCGCAGCTCGTACAGAAGCGCAGACAGACCAACCCCAACCCACGACTATGTGAGCGGTGCCAGGATTGGGACGTCCCCGACTTTGCTGCCGGCCTGGGATCCAAGGCACACCACTACCTCTCTTTGGAGAACATCTCACTTCGATCGTCAAATTGTCTCTTTTGCTGCGCGATCGCCGCGGCTGTCGAGGCGCGCCGGCGGGAAGATGACTGGTTACATGACTGCTCCGAAGCTTGCTTGCTCGTTACAGTCCAGGGCCCTTTCTTCCTTGACTCGGGATTAGCTGAGGACCAGAAGTATCGGTTGTTCGCCTCTTCCGATGATGAAGTTTCTGTGAGGTTGTTTCTGGAATTGACTCTGAGTGCCGTGCCAGACAAGTCGAAGCTGGGGGCTTCGGATTCGCTCTCATCTCCTTTTGCGGTCACGCCTCAATTTCTCTTCAGATACTCGACAGGCGAACCTCAGAGACTCCAGGCGATTGAAGGTTGGGAGGCTGAACATTTTGACGTTCAGACATTGAAGGTTTGGATTGATGGCTGCGAGATTCTTCACGGCCACCACTGCGTGAGCAAGTATAAGTCGATTGGTAAGTGGCCATGGGCAGCTCGACTCTGTGCGCATGAACTCTGACAGGACAACAGATCATCTACCCATCGGGTTTAGGGTCATCGATGTTCATGGAATGAAGATTGTCAAGCCGTCAAGGCCGGTCCGCTTCGTTGCTCTTAGCTACATGTGGGAAGCCTCTCAGGCATCGGGACATGCCCAACTGGAGACAACCAACGCAGAGGACCTGGAAGCTCCGGGAAGCCTCAAGTCTATCAAGCTACCGCGCATCATTTTAGAAGCGATATCTCTTTGCAGGGATCTCGGAGAGAGCTATCTATGGGTGAACCGTCTTTGTATTGTCCAGGATGACGAGCGATCGAAGCCCGACCAGATAGACGGCATGGACCGGATCTACCAGTCTGCGTCTTTCTCGATCCTGGCCGCGCTGAATGATCGACAGGGTAATGGGTTTCCTGGATATGCTGGCAACCCTAGGAAGCCTCGCGCCTCCTTATGGTGCCCGCCGCGGAACCGGAACGTTGGGAAGGGTATTGACCCGAACGGTCTGCAAACATTAGTCGACGGGTCTCTGTGGAACCGAAGAGGATGGACATTCCAAGAGAGACTACTTTCCAGGCGCAGCATCTTCATCACGGAGCACCAGGTTCTGTTTCAATGCTGTCGAGGTCACGCCGCCGAGGAACTTACTTGGGGACGAGGACGACATGAAGTTCCTACAATCGTGTTCAGTAAGGAAGCAGATTCACCCCAAGCGGAAGAGTCCATCAATGAACACGATTCAGAAGCTCATCATACAGCTCAAGAAGACATCGACGAATCAAAGACCGAGGAGAAACCGTTCCGCATGCCCAGCATCCCCGGCTTCTATCGCACAGCGCTTCACAGCAAAGACGCACCAGTCAAGTTACGCGGCCAAGTATCACTAGCAAATTATTGCCAATGGGTCGAAGATTATACCTCGCGACAGCTCTCCCGCGAAACAGACATCCTCAACGCCTTCGCGGGCGTCGGCAACGCCGTAGGCGAATCCATGCGCACGAAGATGACGTTCGGCCTGCCGGACATGTACCTCCCTCAAACGCTCATGTGGAGCCACACGGGCGCCGTACGCCGTCGAGATGACGCGGGTTTGAAGATCCCGAGTTGGAGTTGGGCGGCGTGGTCGTCGGTCGAGGGAGGTAGTGCCGCTAGTTATCGGTGGATTCACGGTGATGCGCGACTATACGATACCAAGCTCGTGCGGATCGTGACGATGGTGCAGTTTCACGTATACGATGCCAGACGCGTCTCCTCAAGGCATGAAGACGACGGTAATGGACTGCGTAAAGTCAAGGTGACGGAGAGGTGGCTGGGCAGCTGTATGCAACTGGCCAGGATGAGCGGGATTGAGAAGCTGCCGCCCTTGCAGAGGAAGATGGCCGGCGGCAAGTTCAACGTCTCTGAGGAGACGAACGAGAAGTACGTCGCCATGTGGCGGGAGTGCCCGCACAGCCCTTGGGAGGCTCTCGCGCACGTGGAGCTCGATCCGGAGGCCATCGAGGTAGCCGCTGGCTTACCGGGGGCGCTGGTGTTCAACACGACTGTTGCCTCGCTCCGAGTCGGGAGGGATCGGAGGATGATGGGCGCGAGGAGGGGTGACTGTGAGGATGCAGAGATTCTGGATATGATGGGGAGACATGTTGGGTATCTGGATAAGATGGACACCCGTTGGATTTCAGGACGAAAAGGAGCGAGGGATCGGAGGATGTTGCTCGATTTCATCGTTATTAGTGCTTCTGTTGACACTGAGGTCAGCGAGAGCAATGAGTGGGCGTTTATCGAGGGGCAGTTTCATGAGATGTGGCGGTTTAATGTCATGCTTGTTGAGAGGGTGCCATGTATGCCGTTTGTTGCGAGGAGGGTTGGGGTGGGATACGTGTGGCTTAGCCAGTGGAGGGACTGTAACCCTCGTTGGGAGACTGTGGTTCTTTACTGAGAAGAGCGTGCTAAGTCCGTACAGGGAGCAAGCGTGAATACTTTCAAAGGAGAGTGCTTCTTTGCTTCCATATTCTCTTGTCAAAGTGTACATACTTAGGTTCTGTATAGGTCGCAGTCCAAAACACCTTTGAGACCTCCAATACCTACCTACTTTAAACACAATCCAGTTCCCAAAGGAGAATCAAGTCGTGGTGTGCGGGGCTCAGCCTATCAATTTGAGAATCAGAAGTTGGTGCAGCTTGACTGCATGAGTGGTTGGTGGCCCAGCCCAAGGCAGACCAGCCAGGCTCTCAGCCTGGATACCCAACGGCGACCTAGCCATTGCTTTGAGTACATACGACGTGCTAAAGGCCATCAGGCTCAGATTGCAAATGGCATCCGGAGATTCTAAAGCCAAGACCAACTTAATGGCGCCTCCATATCTCGACATCATGGAAGGCCAAAACCCCTACAAGTGAGGAGACAATGCATATGGGATACAAGTCGCATTCTGACATATCTTAAGAAAACTAGATCGAGGTGACTCCTCTCAAATCCGTTTGCTTAGAATCGAATCACCAAAGAACAGCAAAGACATTATAAAAGTCAATCTCTACACCAAGAACTTGAATAAAGCACCTCGTTTCAGAGCTCTCTCATACGCATGGGGCGATGAGAACCACACCACGCCTATACTTCTCAATGGTCTTCGGTTCGGTGTCACCTATAATCTCCACGCTGCCCTGAAAGTCTTGCGATCGAAACCGAATAAGTCCTTTCTATGGGTGGACGCAATATGCGTGAACCAGAGAGACACTTCCGAAAAGAGCCATCAGATTTCACTCATGGCACGCATCTACTCAGAGGCTCGGGAAGTCCTGTGCTGGCTCGGGCCATCTACAAATGACGATTCGGTTTTCCCGTTTATACAAAAGTGCGCAGAACTAAATCGCGCAATAATACTTCCCCTGCCTAGACCCGAGATCCCAATAGCTTTCGCATCTAAATCAGATGCGATTCGGGACATACTTCTCCGACCGTACTGGTACAGAGTATGGGTGATCCAAGAAAACGTACTAGCCAGGAAACGCCTTTATCTGTGCGGAATGAATGAGATCAGCAGCGATGATCTATATCAGGGCCTAGTTCAAATAGGCCGCTCTCTCCATTTGAAACCTAAGAGGCTTCGCACCAAGTCGTTTTTGCAAGCCGCTGATGACCTCCGCAACTTCAATGGCTACGGGATGTTAGCCAATACTTTCATAGGACCACGTGAGCTCATGAGCCATACGATATCAGATCCTCTTTCCCTATTAATCGAAGCCATGATGGATACCGCGCGATTTATGGCTACGGATCCCCGGGACCATCTCTATGGCATCCTTGGCCTATTTCCCGAACTAGCTCACTTGATCACGCCAGATTACACCAAGAGTCCAACTGCCGTTTTTTTGGATTTTGCCCTCCTGAATTTGAAGGAGGATTCGAGACTCATAGCGCGGTCAGGGATTGGACACAAGAATTGCACCAGGAGGCGCAGATCTTGCAACAATCTGCCATCGTGGGTTCCAAATCATAGCGGGCCTTTTGTTGAGAGCCGAACTGGTATCAGCATTTGGACGGCGCACATAGACATCAAATTTGAGGCTGGGACTTTCTGTCCTCAGGAACTGAAATGGCATCTTGCACACGACACCCTGGTTCTTCGTGCAAGTGGTGTACAAGCGGGCAGAATTACTTCTGTTCTGAGCCCAGATACATCCTTCCGCGAGAGAATGGTCAAGTGGAATTGCTGCGCAGCAGCCAATATCACAGATCATGCGTATATCAGTTGGAGGCGGGCATTTTACCGCACGATTCTCATGGATCGTGACCGCATGATAGATCTCCGGCTGTTGTTTAAGAATGACAACGCAGCGATGGATTTCATCGATGAGCGGATGCCGCTCGACCTCATCCATTCAATCAGCATGATAGACACATATATCCTGATGATGCAGTCCATCTTTGTTTTTTATCCGAGAAAAGAGTCCCAGGCAGAAATTGGTCATCACTCACCGGTTCACCCCACCCCCTCCATCCAGGCAGAGCGATCATATTGGCTTCCGAAGAATCAAGATTCTCAGCTCAACGACCTCTATCTTGGCGAAGAAAAACAGCACAGTGTCAAAATGTTACCAGCTAACGATAAAATGATAGGTGAAAGTATGTTAGGAGGATTGAAACTTAGTCTGGCCAACGAGGTCGACAGGATTACACGGGATAGGTCCTTCGTTCTTACTGAGTATGGGCACATGGCACTGGCTCCATTAGGGGCTCAGGCTGGAGACCACGTCGTCTTAATAGGAGGATGTCCCGTACCTCTTGTTCTTCGAAAGCAGGGCGAAGATTACCAAGTTATTGGGGATACATATGTATGTGGCCTCATGGAGGGACAAATGTCCGAGAATGTGTCTGCTGGAACTGCCCACATTGAAGATTTCAGTCTTATTTAGGTGAACCTTCAGGGGTATCTTCTGCATTCTGATGAGAGAGGGCTGTGTATACAATGATCAAGTCGTGTCAAATTGCACTAAGCCCTTCAACATGGCTCTGCCTTCCAGCTCCTTTTACTTCGTTTCTAATTTGCCTGGGTAACTCGTCCTCAAACCCGCTTGAACTTGGAACATGACAATGACTTCATACGGAAAACATCGGTTTTTACGAGCGGCAAAAGAATTCATGACTCCCGGCTCTTATCACGACATCTTGACACTTGATGAAGCTTGTGGAGAATTTGCTAAGCATCATGAAGACAGAAGGAACAAATCTATTGTAATTTAAAAAGGAAACACCTAGTCGCTTCGAACTGGCAGAGGGAACTAATGTCCACCTGTTAATACTTACCTTATACATAGTGGCCTCTTGGGCTCTCTTTAAGGGTATTCTCCGACTTCTCTTCAGTAGTATTCTGATCGTGCTGATATTGAGAAAAAGTGCGAGTCAGACACAAGCCCGTAAGTCGTTACGTCTCTCGGTTTCGGGAACCAATCCCCTAGAACAGCTAGACGAAGCCGAATTACTCGCACATCTCGCATCAAATTTCGGCCATCCCGCAACTTTAAACTTTGTAATTCCTAAAAATGCGTAGCGCTTGTGAGTCTTAACAACTACTACGTTGATCATCAGTATATAAGCTCGCAATGGCCCCGCACAGCCCAAGTTCAAAGCATGCCGATTATCCGCGCGACTTTGTGAGTGCGAGCAAGTAGCAATCTATTAGATAGTAGACTATGAAAACTTTCCTGATTGTAACGACACGCGTGACTTTAATAAGTTGTTGATCTACAAACATGAAAAATCCAAGCCCTAGATGCCTTTCGTACACGCACGTCGCCCACAACACTACATAAACCAAGCTCTGCCAAGCCAGAGCCAACGCTAAACCCTCCATTCCATGCTAATTATTTCTATCACTTAAGTTTTCATATTGTTCAATTACTTCCAAGATGAAGCTCGCTCTTCTTCTTTCCGCCGTGACCACCGCCTCCGCCTGGTCAGTAACATTTCACGACCATGACCAATGCGCCGGCGGTACGACATTTCACTACGGTGGTGGCTCCAACACGGGAACTGAACACCTCGCCCAGTGCTTTACCATGACGAGCATCAACAAGAGCTTTGCCAACTATGACGCAAAGAGCGTCAACATCGTCTTTGGAGGCTGCACGATTGACATCTTTACGGATCGACTTACGCGACCTGGACTTGCTGGATGTGTGGCATCCATAAGCGATCCTACCAACTGGCAGCGTGTCGATCAGGTCCAGGACGGATGTGTCCAGTGAGTGTTCTGTGATGAAGAAACATGATGATTGTTGACTGACACTGGTGTAGATTATCAAGCTCTAAGCTTGGGAAGTGGCAAGCTTGGTCTGTGTCCTGCTGATGAATGTTCTGTTGAGGATACCGGAGGAACTTAAGGGTAGTTGTTAAATAATAAATTTGTCTATCGTCATAATTAGTTTCTGTGCTGTAACACACGAAATTTCGAAATATTGGGAGAGACCCGTCAGGTACCAGTGGGTAATATATCCATCATACTGTATGCGTCTATACTGACGGCGGTTTTGGTGTGGTCACGTCAGGCATGTTGCTTCATCGTTGATAAGCGTCTTATGCGAACTAGAAAGTCTCTGATTTCATTGCTTTTTCATTTACCCTTAATAAAGTAGGTCTTCAAATTTAGTAAGACCAAACACCCAATGAGCCCCGTAGTGAGATATGTAAGACCTTCGCTAGAATACGCATACCGCCGCTGTCGGATCTGGGCATGCTAAAATAAGTACAACATTCGAACTCGTAGACTACTTTTCAGATATCTGCCCAGCAATCAAGAAAGAAGTTATTGAAAGACAATAGTGACAGATTTTCGTCTTTGTGCTGTTTCTACGCTTTAGACATCTTTTTGCGTCACCTCAGACAGGCTGTTCTGGCCAAAGGCTGGCTTCTGGTATGGAATCAGACAAAGGCTCCATTAGCATACACATCAGTGATGATGCACTCATAAAGAACAAATGGGGAGAGAAAAGGAGATTGTTTGTCTGAATTCTTCGTACATACGCAGATTCCTTGTCAAGATACCTTGCAATCAGGCAGCGTGTGAGCTGGTGCAGTGAACACATAGTTGCAGTGAGCACATAGTTGCAGTGAACAACTGAGCAAGGGCCGAGAACATTGAACATTGAGATAAGCTGTATCAAAGAGCCTTCACAGCAACAAGGCTCCCTTGATTTATCACTCACGCAAGAGCATTTGAGACTTAAGAGGGCGAACTGAATGTCTTTCCTGTCAATTTCAGTCTTCATCTCCACACACACACACACACACACACACACACACACACACACACATACACACACACGAAGAACACCAACAAATAGGAAAGCTATAGCCTCAACTAGCCATTACTTACTGCAGACCAAAAAATATGACGAACCACATTGAGATGAGCCCCACCCCGGAGAAGTCTACAACACAGGTTGAGCTTGTCGACAAGAATAAATGCGGCAAGTGTGGTAAGAACTACGCCGGAAGCGCCGATGTCTGCACCTGCAACGACTCCTCCTGAACTATTGGCCGCGAAGTAAGTGGGAGAAAGATCTTGACATTGATATTATAGCTTTTTCGAGCCTCACTTGAGCATAAGTTGCAATGATTTGGTCTGACGTTTACATATTAGCGTTGCGCTTTGGAATCCATCACATTGTGACACTGGAGATCGTGCTGTGGTTCACTGCTTGTGGCATGTAATGCTTGGCGCTCGGTACGAAATAGAATGTGGAGTAAACTTCTTTGAAATGGGGAATTGAGCATACATAGGGGCCAGAATATAATGTATGTCATGGAGTATTCTTGGAACACCTCTCTTGTTATTGACTGTCCATGAAGATAGCAACATTTCCATGATTCCCTCCCCCCTCCCACCCACATCTTTCCTTGTACAACCTGAGATCGCTAATGCCAACCAAACCTCGAAGGGCAAACAGCGTCTGATCCGCTCCCATTCCGGCTGCGCAGGCCGTTGGTTCTGTTTGTTCATTTTGACAAAGACGCCCACCCCTTGTTGTACCTGCAGCATGGCAGTGATGGTGTGAGGCTGCGCCGCTACTTAACGACCAATGACCACCCTCGAATTCCGAAGAAGCTTGACACGGCCTTCAACTCTTCCTTCCTCACCATCCTGACACCACATGTTCATAGTGTCATACATCATGGACTCTCGAGATCTCGCTCCTGATGACGCCCTCCTCAACCAAATCTTTCCTGATCAACCTCACGTCTCCATAGATAGTATCTTCGTACAAACCTGGGACAAATGCGTCTTCAAAGCCAGCTTCCCACAAGCCCGCCAGTCAGATACCAGCAGGCCAGATATCAGCAAGCCTGATGCCCGCAAGCCTCCTCCCTCGTATCTAATCCGTCTGGAGGTCGTAGCCAAGAACGAGGAATCTACACAATTTGCCACCGTCTCAGCCATGCAGCAGATCGCCTCGCTCGCCATCCCAAAACTCATCCCAAAGACATATCGGACCGGCATGACCAACAATGCCCAGAGGAAACTAGTACAGTTCAGTGTGACGAAGTATATCAAGGGGAAGACATTAGAAGACGTATGGGAGCAGATGAGTGACGAAAATCAACAGTCCGTTATGGCTGCTCTCGTCGAGGCACTACAGAAACTGCATTCTATTCGGATTCCCGACTCTCTAGACCGAATTCGGGACATTTTGGCCAAGTGCGAGCTACCTCTAGCACCGGGCGGCCTCAGGGAGCACATTCTGGGGGAAACAGAGTTCATGGGCGGGCCGAGCACGGGATTCTTCGCTCCCAAGGACGGGCCAGCTCTTCTCAGCGCCATCGACAAGAGGTGGGAGCTGAGTGGACGACCCTTCTACGCCATGGTCGCCACGGAGTCTGGTGGTGTAGTCGTACAGTCGGAATACTCAGACCTCGGCTTCGTGAAAGTTGAAAAGGGCTGCTGGGAGGAATGGTACCGAGAGGCCGTTCTCTGCCACAACGACCTCAACCCCCGCAACATCATCGTCAGCAGCCTGTCCGACTCTGAGTCTACCTCTGCCTATCAATCTGACTCTTCTAACGAAACTTCCGACTACGAGCTCTCCGCCATCATAGACTGGGAACTCTCCGGCTTCTACCCCCCGTCCTACGAGCTCAGCCTCCAAGATACCTACCTCAGCGGGGCCAACCGCCTATTGTCCTTCTACTCGCTCCTAAAGAGCCAAATGAAGGATACCGTACCCCGTTGCCCATCTCAAATCTCCTTGCTACAGGTCATGGACCTTATCTTCGAATCCAGACAGAGGCGACTGAGGGAAGGCAACAACATCCCGGCCATTATCCGCGAGAGATTCATACAGAGATTGCAGTTGCGGCGGGATGAGGATCCGTATCTTGGCTGGGTACCTAAAGATCATGAAGCAGCCCGGCTTGTGCTTTCATTTGCCGATGTTCTGAATATAGAACGCGATGTTGTTGCTGAGAGGGAGGCGAAGGCAGCTAGCCGGCTGCAGGTTGGAACTGGGAGTGATTCGTAGGTCAAATGGTACATTTTATGTCTATACCATAAGAAAGACTTGAATCCGAGACTGTGGTGTCTAAAACCTTCCTTGAGATGCGTCAAGGTTTTGCTTGATGTTCTCGTGCCTGTGCTTGGTCGTTCGTGGATGCTATATCAATTAGCCCCGGGGTTTAGTACATATAATCCCTAGGTTAACTTTTAAGCACCATGACTTTGTCACAAGCAAGTCACAATCTCACACAATCTGCAACGAACAAAGCTGTCATAAACACATTTAAATAATAATGTTGTTGTCATGATGATGAAAAAGGAAAAGCCCCCCTAGTGCCCGCCTCACTAATACAATCATGTCGACCCCCTCCATCCCTCTCCTTCAATCTTTCCAAGCCAGCCGACGCCGACCGACTATTGACTTTCCATCCTGGTATCAAAAAAAGGATCTTTTCTCGTTGCTCCCCCCTCGCCTGCCTGATTCTACAATCCCGATTTGGACCAGTAATGGTATCTATGAATGAACACCTCGCCTTTCTTCCGACGTATGCATGACAGTAATGAAATATTTGTGTGTTTATGTGTGTGTGTGTATCCCCAACGCTTCCTCCAATTTGTTTACTGAATCTTAATCGCCTCAAATAACGTGAGACTGAGAGCCGTGTCGTTCTCTCCAACGTTGGGAGTGGGCTCGCTGAGCATCTCCCATTTGCGGTAGATGAACGGCGTTAATTTATCGGTGCCTTGCATCGAGATCGGCATCTTGATTCTCTGCGGCCCGTTTGGTTGTGTAGTAGATTGCTGTCTGTGAGCAAGCACGAATTGCTCCGTCGTTGGAGGCATGTGACTAAATAGGTATCGGAGACGGGCATCTGAGGATGCTGGGTTCTGCATGGTGCCGCCTGTAAGCAAGACTCGTACACACTGCAGGCGTATGTCGTCTGGCAAAGTATCGACTAGTAGTAGGGCCAGATCGAAAACCTGCTGGCTGAGCGGTCGGCCATTTTGAGCGTCCTGGAATGCTAGATTGTCCAATTCGAGAGTAAGACCAGACAGAACAATCAGGATTCTCGCCCGAATCTCGAAAACAGCAGCATTGGCGGGCGGCTTCATGTTGTTGGCGGCCTGGGGTTGAGTCGCTACCGGCGCAGGTTCGTTTGCAGTCGTGTGGAGCGTGATGAACCGCAACAAGGCGGGAAGCCAGTAGCGGATAATTGAGGCGCGCAGGTCTCTCTTGTTGATGTCGTCGGTTGCCAGGACTTCCCACAGCTCTGCAAGCTTCTCAACCATGCCCGAAGTAAGCTGTGATGTTCGGACAGGCGGACGACCTCTCAGGATCGCCTCGACTACTGAAAGCAGACTTCCTGCGAGCTGAGTGCTTTCCTGAGAAAGAGGATCCGCAGCAGGTGGGTTCTTGTTTGACGGGAAGAGACCCAGGAAACGCAGATGAGCCTGCTTCTTAAGATGCTCCGTTATGTCCTCGCTCAGGTAGGGTAGCATGCTAGTCCACATGACGTTGTTGGCTGACACAGCGCGGTCCATCGCCCTCGAAAACATGTCGAACTGCGTGAGAGCCTGTTCCCCTCCTCCCGGGCTTGTCGTGCTATCCGCCGCGAGGCCAACCGAAAGCTTGAGCTGACAGAATGGGAGAGTAAACTCGTTTGCCAATTCCAGGACCGTCTCAAACGTCAGTGGTGATTCATCGCCAGCATCCGGTAGTAGGAGTTTGGTCGTAACCTGTGCAAACAGACTTGTCAATGCAGGCTCTGGGTTCTTGATACCCAGCGCTTGAACCACCGATGGAGGATCCCGCAGAACCAAGAACTTGAGCAGTTGCAGCGCTGTGTCCTTGATTTCGGGGTTTGCGAGTGGCAGCATCGAAGATTCGACGACTCCCTGCAGCCTCGAGAACTCGACGAGAGCATTCCTCACAAGATAGACCATATCCTTGTGGTTTTGACGTGGCGCCACTCGTTGCTGAATATAGAATCGGTAGGTCTCTTCGGGTGTTAATGCGGTCTTGGCGGGAAGGGGCATCGTTGTCAGATAGAGGACTTCCTGCATGTACGTCGTGGTACTGTTAGGTGGCATCGAGGGGTTCAGCCCGATCCTCCCTGCCTCGACGGATGTCGTGGTAAGAATAATGGGCAAGGTCAGACAGCCCATGCTGATGAGAAGGGGGTAGATATTTTCCAGCGTAGGGCGAGTCTTCAACGCGCTGATGTGATGGACCCAGTCAGTCATGCGCACGTCAAAGTGCTGAGCGTCGAAAATGCGCAGCCTCCCGAGAAGTGCGCTATAAGCACGCTGTCTGTCCGCCGACTTTAACCAGCAAGATTCCAACCGTCCGACCACGGTCTGGAAAAGTCGGTCCATGGTAGGCCGATCGACGCTGGTCCCGCTCGTCAAAAGCTTCTCGATCTCTTCGTGTAGTTCGCCCTCGGCATCCTGTAGCTGTGCCGTCATGTTATCAGATACGGGCGAGCATGCGTCGATAGGGTTATTGCGATCGCATTGGTGGAGCTGCTGACGCAAGTAGACAGCAGTATTCGTGTAACCGGGTATCATGGTCGAAAGATTTGCCAGAGACGCCAAGAGAGGTCGGGCAGCAGGTCCTTGTTCGTCGCTAACCGCTTTCAACCTTTCCATCAGCGCATCGAACAGTTCCTTGGCCACGCCCAGTGCTGCGAAAATCGGTAGGTGGACGTTGAAAGTATCGGCGCAGGAGGCAAGAATCTCGGGATTCGAAGCTCTCGACACCACCTTGACAATTTCGACGAGAACCGAGTAGTCGGAGGCCGCTTCAAGAACAGCACGAGCGAAGTTGAACATAGCCGGGGAGACCTGGGGGCCGTTCTTCGTCATAATTATTTCCTTGGTGAATATTTGCAGAAGCCTAGCTCCGACCTCGGTTTGTAATGCTCGGTTGCTGGTGGTAATCAGCCTGCAGAGCTTTCCGACTGGTACGGGCTTCCGCTGGAGCATCGGATCTCCAGGCGGAAGAGGAAGTCCCATAACATGCTGAATGCATTTGAGAGCTGTGTTAATATCCTGGGCTTCGTCGTTGACGTCGTAGGATGCTCGTCGTAGGAGGCTTGCTCGTGTGGCTTGGGCAGAAGAGTTAAGGGCGTGGAGAGGGAGGTCGACAAGCAGCCTTGTAGCACAAGATCCATCTGCCTCAGTATCGGCCGGTTCTCTCAGTCCGCCTCGGGCAATGAGCCAGAATATGTATCCCTGAAGTTGGAAGTCCCCTGATCGTACGATTTCTGACACCAGCTGGTGGAAAACTCTCTTTGATCTTGTCTCGGTTGGTGGGTTTGCACTAAGAAACTCGAGAATCGCCGTCGTCACATCCACTCCAGCAGCCGCCCAAGATCGAAGAAGACTGGCAGTGATGTACACCTTTGCGTTGCCTGGTCGGTGAGGCGAGGTGCACCACTCCAATAATGTGCGAACTATCATTCCCTTGTCTTCACTAACAGCCCAGCACTGCGTAGCCAAGTCGGGGCTGTACAAAGACATGAATGAGGTGTCGAGATGCTTGACCAGTATCTGTCGGTTTGCCGGCTGGGAGTTGCTGGCTGATGCAACTAGCTGCTCGTTTCTGACATTGATCCACTTGAATGCGTTTTGGGCAAAGTCGTTATCGATCGGAATAGATGCGAGCAGAGCGTCTCTGTACTTGAACCAAGTCGCAGGAGACACGAAGTTGTCCGAGTAGGCGGACAACAGGGGTGTCAGTAGAGACGTCAACCTCGTAGAGAGTTGGGTGAGGATATCGCGGTCGGGATCGTTATAAATCTGAACAGTTAGTTGCGAACTCCCTGTGGGTTTGAGCTGGCGTACCGTGTTGAGATGGCTGAGCAACGCATTCACCAATCGTCGGCCATATCTTCTTAAACGAAGCAAATCTTTCCAGTAAATCTGTGTTGTGAGAATCCACATTGGCAACTTTGATTGTGTCGAGTTCTCCAACCCGGATACAAGCCAATCCATGTAGTGGTCACGGTCGAGTAGCTGTTCCGCATAGAGGTGTGTCGCAAGTCGGATGCTATAGAAAGGTTAGCTCGCACACATGAAGCATCGCATGACGTAGACTTACGCATATTGAACTTTGGCTTTCCAGTCGTTGTCCCCAAAGGCCGCCGAGACTCCTTCCACAAATTGCTCCACGAAAACCGTCCAGTCTCTGAGCCACTTTGCCTCGCCACCGAGCACAAAGGGTCCAGGGCCGTTTCCCTTTCTCTTAAAGGCTCGGATCTCATTGGCGCCAACGCACTTGACCAGCCAGACTGCTCTTTCTGTCGGCACGTTCTTATTGAGGCAGTGGTCTAGAAGCACTTTGCCTCTGATACCGTGGGGAATCGTTCGGCTCAGTCGGCGCAACGATATCGATGGGTTCGCCAAGTCCCTCAGCCACATTTCTCGCTTCGTATCGGTCAGGGTAACGCGCGGCGGGGGCTTGAAGGTCGAGGGCGACGAGATCTGGCCATTGAGCTTTCTCTGGTTTAGCACTCCGATGAAGATGTTGGACAACAAGTTCAGCCCGCTCTTATGCTTGAGGGCGGGAAACAGTGCAGCCTTGGCAGATTGTGTCTCGACCGAGGCCTGCGGTTGTTTATCATAGTATCCATTCTTGATGATCGATTCGGTATATTGGTCTTCGGGGTGGTTTCCGGTCCACGGGAAGAAGTCGGCGTGCCCCATATCCGGGATATCTCGCGCGCCACTACTCGAACCTCCAAAGCCTGGTTTGGCTACGGCGTCGGGCCTCGGTTTGCTAAACGGCGCATATCGGGGGGCGATGCTTGGGGTCTCGATGTGGTACGGTTTCGGTCGGCCATCCTTCTTGATTGCCATGACAGGCGCCGGCGCATCTTTGACGGCGGCGGGTACGACGAATCGCGGACGACGTTTCGGCATGGGCATCGGGGGGTTATCTGCGTCGACGGGCTGGCCCTTGGCCGAGGCCGGCGAGCTCATATCGGTAAGGTTTGAGGTTTCGTTCTTGGGCATAAGGCGGGAAGGCGTGAGGGTCTTTGGGGACTCGCTGACACCGTGCTGGGCAAGCATGGCCTCGTTGGACAACTCCAGCTTGAGGCGAGAGCCTCCCCTCCGCGGTAACGTGCCATATCTGTTCTGTGCGACGGCGGCGTCGTTGGCATCGCCAGTCAGGTCGATGAGGTTATCCTTTCGAACAGGCGACTGGGGCAAATACTGGGCGGACAGGGAACGCTGTTGGGTTGGCCGTTGGACGGACAAGCCCGAGCTGCTCAGTGTTCGCTGCTGGGGCGGTCGCGGCTGGACGCCCATTGGGGTCCTTGAGGTCATCGCAGGCGGAAATTCCGAGGCGACATTGCTGATTTCTCAAGATATGATCGGGTGTGTTGGATGTAGTGAGGAGGCGACTAGGTCGAAGCGCCGAGGCTGCGATGCCGAGTGCCAGCAGTTTGACGATGTTGAAGTGATGTTGGATGGAAGGGGGGGAGGAGGAATAATCGGTCGACGGATTGATGTCGGGGATCTGACGGCGTCAGCCGCGCTATCTGTGCAGCGGTCGGGGGTGCAAGAGCGGTTTGCGGATTGGGACTGGATTAGCAGGCCACTGGTAGGGTGGGTGCATGCAGCGGTGGAGTGTGCAGGGCCCTGGTGCGGTACCGTACGGTACAGCGGCGGCGGATTTGCAAAGTGCGCGTGGGATCTTTCGTACGGCTGGCTATTACCACGGATACAGAGACGGGGGCGCAGTATCTCCGAAGGTTCCCGCGTATGCCAGGTTCGCTGTTGTCGGATGACTCGCGACGGCCCGCTGGAAATCCTGCTGGTTGCTGACACTGTTGAAATTGAAAGAGCCTATGTTGTTGTTGTGTTGAAGCCGTTGATTATGAGTGTCAAGACAAGGGGACAAGTCGTATGGTGAGCGATGAGTTGCAGAGAGCTAACGTCAAGATCAGGCAACATGAACAAAGCTAGGAGGCGGGGAGCGGAGAAAATCGTAGCCCAGGTATGAGGAAGAGTCTTGTTCCCAAACGAGTCAACGACTGGGGGAGATTGAGCTTCAAAAGGCAGAGAGAGGGAAAGGAAAACAGAGAGAGGGCGCCTGAGAAGGTGTTTGAAAGTGACAGGCAGAGTTGCCGTGGGTTGGGGTTTACAATGCAGCCAGAGCGCAGCGCAGTGCACTCTGTAGGTACTAGGTGGTGCAGGAGACCATTAGACGGACGGCAAAGATGGCTCGGGGTTATAGTGTGCCTTGGCTCAGCTCAGCCTAGGACTGGGTATCTAGTCACGCAGCACATAAGGACCCGACGAATTCAATTCGACCGAATTCAGGCTAGGAACGGGGAATGGGAATGGTAACTGAAAATGGGAAAGGCAACCAGAGGCAACCTGACAAACACCCTGTGCGGGTGCTGGTGCTGGTGGACGGAACGGAAAGCGGAGGGTGTGGCGTGTGATACGGGATGAGATGGTACGGGAAGGGGGGTGTGAGCTGAGGAGGGGGATTTGAATGAGTAAGTGAGTGAAAGTGAGAGGTGAGAGTGAGAGGGACAGCGGAGTGAGTGAAAAGAAGGTGTGTGTGTGAGAGTGAGTGGGCGTCCAGGGGACAGCAGCTAAATTGCTTTTAGTCGTGGGGCGGGGAGCCGATGGGATCTGCGGTTCCAGGGAGCGGGAGTTTTTCTCTCAGTATGTTGCTTGGAGCCTTGGAACCAGCAAGGCGACTTTGGGGGGGGGGGGGGGGGGCTGGTTGGATTAAGCGCCTCATTCACACGCTGTGCTCTGTAGGTAGTCCAATCCCACACGGCTTATAGTGTGTGTAAGATTTGTTGAATTGGGACCTTCTCCGAGATGGATGAGTTCGAGTTCACGGACATGACCAGGTCGATGAGTTGCGCCGACTTGCGGGAAGCTCCCGAATGCGCAGGGGCTGTTTAATCTTTCTACACACTCTTTCTGTGTCGGTACGTAAACTACACAGTACTGGGTAGTTAAAACATTGTCTCTGTGGTGTGCATGTTCCAATTCGGATGCCGACCCGAGTTCACCAAGCATTACCTATTAACTAGGAACATCTGTATTTAGGACAGAGTTTACACCCACTTCCCAGACCACACGATGCAGACATGGACCAAACAGCAACGTCCCGTTCTTGGCTAAGGAAAAAGAACAGTTTGGTGTTTCGGCATAAAGCAGGCGGATACGCGGCAGGCTTTAAGGCGGCGGCGGCAAAAGGGGGAAAAAACTAGCGGTAAAAGATGAGGCTGGGAAACTCATTTGCTACAGCAACACAATACTCAAGTAATAGGCAGATTCAGCTTGTTCATTTGCCTACCTGCAGACCGTAGCCTGAGACTGGTCGTATGATGAACAATTGGTAACGATGCGATGTAATGAAGTAGGAATGGAAATCGGAAGCTTCCTGTCAACAAATTATCGACGACAACCAGGCCAAGCTGGCGCCTTGGCTTGAATAGGTTAGACCGATTCTTCGATCAGCTGGGGGAAAAGAACACACACCTCCCCCCCCTTTCTGTCTCTTTTCCTCTCTCTCCTCTCAGTCCCCTGATGCCAATGGAACCTCCAAAATCCGTCAGTCCAAGGACAACCCCCGTCCGCCGCCATGGGGCACAGTCTGTCTCATTGGTTTGTTCAGCCAATGTCTTACAGCTGATTCGCCCACTCCCGCCTCCAAGTGACCTTCGCCCCGGTCTTGTTTCCTTTCTGGCTTGTCCAGTTCTGAAAGTCGTTCCTTGTCAGTCACTCAGTGTATCCATATGGGCTCTTTGGAGTGCTGAGATGTAAGACAATGATGGATTACAGATACTTATCGCCATTATCAATATCATCATCATCGTAAGCCCCCTTTTGCCTTTTTCCCAAGCTCCGTATCAGACTTGCATCCTCGCGTATAAACTTTGGCAGTCATCGAAATAACCCGAAGCATGCTAAATTAGACAAGTGTCAGTTCGCAGTCGATGCTGACAAGGACCGGGCCACCGCTTAGTAAAGACACTTGCACTCTCTTAGACTCTTCCTACCTGTACGGATACTCTGGACTCTGGAGGTACCTGGAGTGGGCAGCACACTGGAAACTCCGACAGGCTAGGGAACCCAAACGCCCGGGTGTGCCCTTCGCCCAGGTCTAAATCTTGCTTCCTTCGGTGTTCCGTACCGCTGGAATGGCAGAGCCCATCTATGTACACATCACCAGACGGAAGGGCGGAGAGAGGAAGCCGGAATAGGCTGTTGGGATGTTGTTAGCCGCAGTCGGTCCAAGATCCCAAGACGACTACAGCTGCTCCTATCGCCCGGCCTGGCCTTCTGCCGCTCTCTTAACCCGTCCAATCGCACCAAACGTCCCTTCCGTGGGTAGTTTGTCAGTTCTTAGTATCAATCGAATACACCTGGGCAGTTGTCGCTTTCGCAGAGCGGCAGGTTGGCAAGTGTTCGTCTCCGTAACTAGCTGCCACTTGCATCTTAGCTACCACTTTCGGGTGCTTTACTTCAACGCCACCATCCAACCCAAAATCGACAGGACGACGCATCATCGCCATTATCGACACATTCGCTTCGAGCGACGCCTGTCTTGCCCTTTTCTCTCTTGCATCTGATTTGTCTACGACCCCGTGTGTTTTGTCTCATCCCTTCCCCCTCCCTCTCTCCCACCGTCCCATCAGCCCGCTCTCCCGACTCCCGAACAGGTGGTGAGGGACAAGAAGAACAGGCCCAACTCTGCAAAATTGGTAGACGATCTGAGCGAGCGGCACTGCTTTCCGCAGAGAATGGCCACCAGATTCACAGCACCCACCAGCCCCGTTTGACACGAAAAACCGGCCCTAACTCTTCCCGCGTTTCGTCCATACTCTCCGGTCTCGTGGGACACCTGTCTCTGGCTCTCATTATCCCCGGGACCTTTTCAACCACTGGCTCGACCACTGAAGGAGGGGGGCTATAGTACCCTTCGGCTTCTATCGAACAGCATCCCGGTCGACTATCCCGACTCTCCTTGGGGCCCTGGGGTAGACTCCTTCTCCAGGCCCTGGGAAAGTTTGTCTTCGGCCGGCGAACCAAAATGTGCCAAACCACGCCCGCCGGTCTTACTACACCAGACCAGGCACCGGGCCGCCGTGGCACCGCGGCTCCTTGGTTTGCGTCGCCCACGCGCTGTCCATGTCTTTGATGGCCGAATCGCCGCCAGGTGTCACGCAATCTGCCATCATGCTGCATGCGATCCGCCGCTGCAAATCAGGTGGTACCTGGCGGGGGTGGCCACTGAGAAGCCGCCGAACACCTGCCATAAACACAAGAAAACACACGATGGCATCGGCCATCTTCTTTCAGCTGACACAACCTGCTCCCGTATGACCGCGGTCACCAACTTTCGAGACATTTTTCTGATGAGGTATGCGCAATCATAGGTAGTCGGGTCGCCGTGCCTGACTTGCTTCGGGCTCTGCTGGTGCTGAGTGGGCTTTTGCGTGTCAAACAGACCCATCAACTATGCCAGCTGGAGGCCTTTCGTTGGCTTTTATTCCGTGTTCCACCACTCTACCAGACTCCTCTCCAGCGGCAACCACGTTTCGCAGAGCCCAACTGGAGTTATCCGGCTCTTATTCGCCAAACGACATCTATAATGTTAGGCTCCGCGTCGCTGCGACCAAAGCCCGCGTCTGGAGGGCTATTTGGACAAGCACAGGCCACGATGGTAGGTATAGCAGCAGTGTTAGCACACCGCATCTCCAGACTCCAAGGCCGCTTCCCCGACAATGCCCAGCCCAGGGGCCCAGGAGAGATGTCGAAAACCTTCTTTCGAAAGTTCCAAGCGAACTCCAAAAAAGGGCCACCAGGGCCCTCCTTTCCTTCTCCTGCAGGCCCCGTGTGGGGGAATATAGCTGTGCCTGCAAGGGCAGACGGCCGCAGCCTAGCTGTTATCTCGTGCTCGTCTTGCTGCAGAGGGGCCCGCATACGGGCGATACTTTCCGCGCCAGATAACGGAGAAGGGGATTTCGTAAGGGTGCCGTGCAGGCGCGCAAAACAAAATGCTCCGGCAAAGCTCCATGCTGCGAATGATTACCACGGCCACGGAGAAGACGCCGGAGTAATATGCAGCTGTTCTGCCCTTCTCCTTTCTTTTGGACCCTCCGTAGGCCGCATCTTCCGAGGCCCCGCAAACTTCGACACCCAGAGTATCCAGTGGTCCACGTCCCAGAGTCAGACATTTCGGGATCCTGTCATATCTCCCCCTACAGAGCGTTGGCACACGTAGACAATGTCCAGCGGAGGTTATCCGTTGCAGTCTGTAAACTTGGCTCTCCAATTCCCGGACACACTCATGGAGTCGAATTCGGCAGCGGAACGAACACCTTCGCAAGGTTAAGCCCGTCGGCGGGAGCGTCCTCCCACCTTCGCACTGGGCAGACGGCGATCCCCATCTTTTAGTATCAGGTTTCTGGAAATCCCGGGCACGCAAAGTGTGAGCCTGTTCGTTATCGGAATCCGCGTCCCTCGGAATCTCTGCAACTTTTGCTTCCCACTGTCAGATCGGTTCGTGGGGCGGCGGCGTTCGGAGGGGCCGCTTGACGGCTCGCGCGACAAGATACACACCCCCAGGCACCTTCCGGGAGAGAAGAGTGGGGGGGGCGTAGATATAGCAGAAAACGTGTCGTCGGCTGAGTGTGTGCAAGCGGGGCGGGGCAATCGGCCAGCCTATCCCTTCCCTTTCCCTTCTTCCCCAGCTCTTTGGGGTCGCGTATATTTCTGCCTGAAGACTTAGGCGCCACTTTTCTGTTGGAGTGCGGCCCTGTCACTTCGGGTGATAGCTTCATTCGCGCATCCAGGACCGTGGTACCTTTCGAACCACCTCCGCCATAGCTCTCTGCCCTCCTCGTACAGCACATCCAATTCAACCAGAGCTCTCACAATGGCGTCCAAGCGGGATATGCGTCGGCCGGACCTGAGTATGTTTTGCACCACTCCTATCCTGTCGCGAATGTCTGCTAACCTTTTTCTCCCGCGCAGTCGTCCCCTATCAGGAGCCCAAGGCCAAGGGCGACTCCACCGAGCTCTCCTCGACGCTGTCTTCTACCCTGCCAATGGCTGCGATGCTTACGCGCAACAAGTTTATCGGATGGTATGGCGCATTTTCTGTTCACCCTCAGCGAGACGAATAGCATTGCTGGCACTGTACCGAGCTGTGGCGGCCAAGCAACCATAGCACAGGGGTCTACATGAGCTTTGGTCGAAGATCAGACTTACTGACAGGCTATGAAATAGGGCTTCCGTCGTCTTCAGTATTCAGACTTGGCTTGGTGAGAGCGAGGAGACGAAGAAGAGCTCCGCGACGCCGGGATACTTCTCCGTGGGCATGTCAGGTGTGTATCTACCCGACCCCTTGGTCGCATTTTCACGAGCCTGTTCACTGACGATACATGACAGTTATGGCTCTTGCCGTCAGCTACCTGCCCCTCTTCCTCCCTCCTCCCGCCCAACGAGGCGCCGCGACTGGCACCGGTCCCGCTGCCCCCGTTCCTCCTGCGTAGATACGATTGCCCATATAACGAGGGACGGGGTCGACGGTGGTGTAGAGTGGGGGTGTATCTGGCATCATAAGCCGTTCCCAGTATGAGACGAGGTACAGGCAGTGTCTACCTAAGGGGAGGCATATTGACGAGTCGATGATGGCGTCAGGGGGGATCAAGCGTGGTGGAAAATTGTAGTATAATACCTCTTTTGGAGACAAAACGTAAAAGCGGGCGCGAGAGGAACGTCACGCGGTTGATACTCTAAAATCTTAATAGCATCAAGTTCAACTATGACTTTTCGCAAACATCATGCAGGAAACTATTCTGGGAGTTCAGAAACTAAGAATGAACGTTGTCGCGTTGTGCAATTATCGATGCAAGGGGGTACTTTCTGATGTCGTCATATGCAGCTGGCCAATAACCGGCTTTCATTCCGACTGCCACTCCTGCGACGTTCAACATGTCGATTCGTCTACGGAGTACAACAACTCCTCTCATATTAACATCCTGTTAATACTTCGCTCCAATTTATCATTCGGCATTCATCTCCTAGTTGCCGCTTTTGAATCATCTCCAAGCGTGGGGCCTCATCAGAGCAGGGAGAAGCGCAATGGCTTCTCCGATAACCGAGGCCTCGGTCCTCGCTGCCTTTGATGAAAAGGTTCGGGACGGGATTGTGATGTACGCGGAGGACATGGAGAAGATTTATCACGAGGATGGAGGTTTCAAGGTCAGTTTCTTTTCTCTTTTCTTTTCTTCACCGGATTTCATCCTTGTAGTTGTGGTACGAATAACGGGCGTATCCGTACGTTCCCGTCTTGCTTTTTACTTGACGAGAAAACTGAGAAAGATGGTGATAAAGGGCAGAGAAAGGGATAGTAAGGGGCTTTAAAACCAAGGGAATCGTAGGGAACCACTGAAGCTGACGATTCTGTCTAGTTTGAGTTCCGCTTAACGGCTGCGTTGAAAAGCAAGCCCGCCGCGGTAGAAGACAACGCGGAGCTAGACGAAGCCGATGACAATGGCCCTCCGTCTCAGACAAACGCAAGCGCAACCTCGCACGCCAACACTCATACCCAAGACGACGGCAAACACGGGAACAACAAGATCACCCTCGATGAGGAAGGAAACCTTCCCGGAGGCGACATCAGCATCGCGGGCTTCGAGCTCACGACCGTCGGCGGCGGCGGGGATGAAGAGGCTACGCATGTGCTGGCGTTCAACAAGTTCTGCGCGTACAGGCCGCATCTGCTCCTCTTGACTGCCGATGGGAGGAGGAGGCAGTTTGAGGGGTTGGGTGAGCGGGATCTCCGGGCTGCGGTGAAGGTTTTGGGGGGTTTGAATGGGGTGTGGGGTGGTGATGCGGATGCTGTTGGCGAGGACAGGAGACGAGAGTACTTGGTCATCTTCAACTGTGGTAAGGAGGGCGGGTGCAGTCGGTTGCATAAGCATATGCAGGTCATTCCTGCGCCGGGAGCGATTCCCATGTGGCCTGACCTCGTCGACGCCGGGTCCGGGACAGGGGCGGAAGCGGTCGGTGACGGGAAGCAAGAGCCGCCGTTCCGGTACTTCGTCCACCGCTTTAGCGGCACATCACCACCCTCGACAAAGGACCTCACGGCGAAATACAGAGACATGCTCCGCCAGGCGACGGAGCTGATTCCCGGCCGGGAGAAGGTTGTCGAGGAGGACGGGGATGGGAGGGCCGTGGCGGTGCCGCATAATGTTATTCTCGGACGGCGGTGGATTGTTGTGGTTCCGAGGGTGAAGGCGGGTGTTGACGGGGCGGATGTGAATGCTGTTGGTATGCTTGGTGTCGTGTGGGCTTCGAGGCCGGAGACGGTGGGGAAGTGGAGGGAGCTGGGGGCGAGGAGGGTGCTTGGGGAGGTTGGCGTTGGGAGGTAAGTGATGGGTTGTTTTGGGAGTTTAGCAGAGGTTTGATAGGCTTGAAAGATGGGCTTTAGAGACTGTGGGTTGTGATTGAGTGATGTGGTGTAGACGGATTGGTAAAGATGTAGATGTGGAACAGAATGAAGCAGGCGATGAAAGCCAGCAGCATATAGACGATTCGAGGCTTCATTTCATCAAGATCCCCCATTCATCTCGTGTTAATGCTAACTAACCCCTTTTCTGCAGACCTTGGTTCTTGCTGGGTTGTGAAGGACATCATGTGGGCCTATACCGGTCCAAAGCCATCACTATCAGCTTTTGTCTACATCACAGTCTATGTTAAGTACCAAACTTGCTATTGAATGAGGCCAAACAATAAAGTTTTGAGTTCGCGGGGAATTCCACTTCGGCAACTTCCAAGTGGCTAGTAAAGCCATTCAGGCCTTCCATCTAGCGGGAACCCTTAACCACAAAAGGCGAACTTTTTCGACGCCACCCTGGCTCCTAAGCACCTTGCACCGGATTGCTTCCATATTCCCTCCTCAATAAGCTGATTTAGATATCGCCTTCATTACCTTCCCATGCAAGTCTCAAGCAGCAGCGCTTTCGTTGCCGCTCAGGTCTCCTTCTCCCAAACCCTCCCAGGAAGTGGCCACCTCAATAATCATTCGCAGTAGACCCATACAAATGCTCCCCCGTCTCAAGAACTTCAACTTCATCGCCAACATGGACATACAGCCCCTTCCCTTGCCTCCTAGCCTCGTCCAGATCATCGTCCTCGGGCACGCAATGCATCCCGAGGTATCCCAGCGCCTTGGGATTCCCCGTTTCCGGAGTACGGTGCTCAATCAGCGTCGTGCTAGGCTGCGGCTTCCCCTTCTTCTTTTCAGCGGACGCAGGGTTCTCCGTGTCAAAGGTTGCCGTAGCGAGGTTGACGTTTGGCATTGTACAGCGGGATGTTCTACAGACGACGGAGAGCTTTGGTGAGACGTCCGCCCGCGGCTTTCTGTTATCTGAGAGGTTTCCCTTGGGGATGATGCGGTATCGCTTCCACGTCTCTTCCACGTACGCCGGCGCTCCCGTGACCCATAGATTCGCGCGGAAGCGGAGGGCGTCAAGCGGTCTGTTCTCCGGCGGTAGCAGCGCTGATACGGCGTGGACGGAGGATAAGCTGTTGAGGTTGACGGGCTGCTGGTCCGTGTATCCGTGGACGGCGGGCGAGCCGATGTAGCTCACGGGCGCGAGGTTGAGGGTCGTCCGCGTCAAGGTCTCGGGCGTGCAGCGCGTGAGCGTCAGGCCGCGGTTCGGCGGGATGGCGAGGAATTTCTTCAGTTTCGGGAGGAGGGTCGTGGCGACGGAGGGGATGCGGGACATGTCTAGCCCGGAGGCGTCGCGGGCGTGGATGCCAAAGGTTTTAAGGCCAATGTTGTATTCGTCTACGAGGGTTGAAGGGGGGTTCAGGGGCACGATGAAGGAGATTTGGGGTGTTGCGGAGGGGTTGAAGGGGTTGGAGAGGAAGGTCTCGATGCGTTGGGTCCAGGTTGGGGGGTCTGGGTCTGAGAAGGTTACGAGGACGCAGCCGCCGGCTTGGACTAGGGGGTCTCGCTGGTCGCTGTTCTTCCGAGGGAGGTAGATTTCTGTCTGGATGTGGCACATATTTGGCTTCGTGCGCTGGCTGATGAGTTTCCAGGAGACGGCGCCCGTTTCCGGGTCCGGCGTCTCGGCTGCGAGGGCGAAGCATCGGTCGTATGCGAAGCCTGTCTTTGTGAGGAGGGCTCTGTCTACTTCGATGAAGCCGCATGATTTGATCGGGTGGATGTAGATTGACTTGATGCGGATCGGCCCCTGGTTGCCCGATGGTGTGTCTTCCGGTAATGCATATTTGGAGTCGAATTGGTCTGCCATGTGGCTCTTATTGGCCGGGACACCTACGGACTCCAGGTTCCGGAGCTTCCTGCGCGTGGATGCGGCATCGCCATTGTGGAGGATGAAGGCTAGGGTGAGGGTGACGGGGAGGAGGAGGGCGATGAGAGCGTAGACGATGGTCGAGGCCCGGAGGTGTTGGAGAGAGCCCACGATCTGGAGGAGCATCGTCTCGAGTTTCCTTCCCTGGTGTGACCCTGGCTGGAGATTCGTGTGGGTTGACGGCTTGTCTTCTAAAGGTAAGATCTAGCGTTCATTCCGAGTCTCGGAGTCATTTGGAGGTGGGAGATGTGACGTTTAAACTGCCTTTCGGGCCGCCCCACTTGTGGGGTCCCCTGTTTTCCCGCGATTGCGACACCGGTTGTTGAGCCGGAGCCGATGCCGACGCCGGTCCCACATAGGCGTAAGTTACCTTTCTAAGAAAACGTGGAAGAGGAAGACGACAGGTCATTGGCTGGTGCCCATATCCTTTTGTCAAGGAAACAAAGAAGTGGCCGGGTTGAAGACACTGTTCTTGAAATTTAAAATTTTTCTCTTTCCCGTAGAGGTCTAGCCCGCTTTCTTCTTGGATGTCAGTTGCAGGGCGCGCTTTGCGTGGAGTGCATATGTAGAAATGACCCATGCATTTTTCCCTATGGAGTCTAAACGTCTTTAGTTGCGTTGGTTTTCGGAAGTCAAGACCTCGATTACAATTGCCTTTAGGGGAATGGAAGAGATTATTGCCATTGTTGCTTGAGTCACTAATCACTCTGCTGCGAAGACTATTTATCTCGCTGGAGCTCCCCAAGTCTCTAGATGACGTTTGCTCATTTCTCTCCAAACCGTCTGTTTACTCAAGCGACTTGCCAAGTTGAAGATGTCTCAACCACTGAGATCCTCTCAGCAGAAACAGGCCGCGCCTGAGGGAATCCACGACATGACTCGGAACCACACTACTGACAGGGCCGAAAACCGAGACTCGAAGCCGGAACCGCAGTACAACCCGAGCATCGACGAGACCATCCCGAACCCAGAAGATGAATACCCCGAAGGAGGCCTGCGAGCTTGGTCTGTCGTACTAGGCTCCTGGTTCGCATCCTTCTCGGCCTTGGGCATCTCAAACAGCGTGGCGACCATCCACGCCTACATCAGCTCCCACCAGCTACAAGGTTACAGCGAAGGCACCATCGGCTGGATTTTCTCCATGTATATGTTCCTCTGCTTCTTCTGTGGGATCTACATTGGCCCCGTCTTTGACAAGTATGGCCCGAAGTGGTTGATCCTGTCCGGCACCGTCTGTGTCGTGGCGGCTCAGATGTTGTTGAGCATCTCTACGCGTGCGTATACTCTTCCTTACCCCCTTTGGAACCTTATAAATTTAGTTAGCTGACAATGATCTTTGATCAGAGTTCTGGCACTTCATGCTCGTCTTCGGAGTTCTCAACGGCATCGGCGCCTCCCTCTTGTTCACGCCGTCCTTCGCAGCCGTCGGTCACTGGTTCTACCACCGCAGAGGACTCGCCACCGGCATTGCTTCCACTGGAGGTTGTTTCGGAGGTATCGTATACCCTATGATGCTCCGTGCCCTCTTCGAACGAGCTGGCTGGGCATGGGCGATTCGGACCGTCGGGTTCATCGTACTCGTTTTCTGCGGGGCTGCAACCCTACTCATCGACAGACGACTGCCGCCAAACCCTGACGCCTCGGTTCATCCCAACATACGTATACTCCGAGATCCGGCATTTGCGTTGACTACGCTCGGCATCTTCCTCCTTGAGTGGTCACTCTTCATTCCTCTCACGTACATATCGAGCTATGCCATTCATAAGGGCTTCGATATCGACTTTGCGTATCAAATCCCTACGATTCTGAATGCTGGAAGTGTAGCTGGACGTATCTTGGCAGGATGGTTCGGTGACTTTGCCGGGCCTTTCAACTCCAATATCCTGGCTCTTGTGCTGAGCATCGTCGCTTGCTTGGCCGTGTGGCTGCCGGCGGGCTCCTCTATGGCGGGCATCGTCGTCTTCGTGGTCCTGTTTGGCTTCGCTAGCGGGAATAACATCAGCATCAGCCCGGTTTGTATCGGCAAACTCTGCAAGACGGAGAGTTATGGGCGGTACTATGCGACGGCTTATACGGCGGCCTCCTTTGCTTGCCTTTTCGATGTGCCGGTAGCTGGAGAGATCGTTTCTGCGCAAAACGGGGAATATTGGGGGTTGATTTTGTTCACTGGTCTTATCTATGTCCTTTCTCTTGTTGCTTTGATGGGGACTAAGGTGGCTCGTGTTGGATGGAGTCCATTCGCAGTCCTGTAAATAACTAAAGCCACTAGACGGTCCCATATTCGGTGGGTTGTTAGCCACGGTTCGTGCCACCCTATTCTCCTTTCTTTGTCTCAATACATCAGGGGTCAAACCCCAATTCAAACATCGAAGCAGACTCACAATTCCTTTCAGAGGCGAGTAAAAAGAGTCGCATTACAGACATAGTCATTTAAAGAGTAAGTACAGTCTATTGCCGTTGTCCGACTTTGAATATCTATAGAAGAAAGTCAAGCCAGTGAGGTATTGCAAGTACATTGAGGAGCGTATCCATAACCATGCACTTTCGTAGGCTTGGTTATGGGGGAATGAAAGAGATCAATAGACCCAAAGCTCCATGTAAGGTGATGTGTGGTACGGCCCCCACATCATATACCGGTATCCCACAGCATGAAGCATTAGCCGTGCCGCCTTTTCAACCTCACGAGCATGTTGCAGTCTACTTAGATGTAGATTGCACAGCTGATAGGACCGCGAATATCCATCAGATCCGCGATCGTAACATTGGGCAATAGTCCCGCAGTCCAAAGGTTGTGTGCCATGGTGGTCACGTTGCCGCCGTTCTCCCCGTTGTAGTTCAGGAGGTCAGCACCGGGGTAATCGAGGTTGGACATCGTGAGGAAGGCATCCGAAGCAACCACAGGCCCTCCAATCTCGTTGAGACGAGCGGTGAGGTTGACTGATTGCCACTCCCACCACAATCGGTCGAGGTTAGTGTGGTGAAGGAAGAACAAAGGGTCACCAGGACTGGAGACAACATCCAGCATCTAGTTGTCGCAAGAGTCAGTCAAGATACGCCAGTGTATTCGAAGATGAGGTTCTGACTCACAGTACCGCCGACACCCATATGACCGGCAAGATGAGGTGCCGTGCCCCAACAGTTCCACGAGTCGACGTAGGTATCGATGGCCATGCATTCATTGACGTAGGTGCTATTGGCCTGGTAGAAGCTGTCCTGGTCGAGATCGCGGGTCAAGCAGAAGTTCGCATCACTGCTGGTCTGGTTCAAGTGCATCGTCAGGTTCACAAACGGCCCATCGGCAACGCAGCCATTGTCGCCATTCTTGAAGCTTCCGAATCCGGTCTCCGCATCGAAGACGGTGGACTGGTTCAAGAAACCGGCTTCGGCGTCCTCCAGCTCGTTCCAGTAGGGCTGGCCTCCCTCGTAGCCGCACTCAGTCTGGAGGTAGACTTCATGGACACGCACTGCGATGTTGATCGTTATTGCTTGTCCTCAGCCGTGAGAACGAAATGAGACTTACTGTACAGTCTGTGCCAGGGCAGGAATGGGCCGTCATTGTGGATGACGTTGGCCTGGTAGATGTGGGCGTACATCATGTCATCCCAAAGGTTCTGCGAGCCGGTGACGCCCAACTTGGGGGCCTTGTTCATCAAGCAGAGCTCAGCGTCAATGTAAGCCTTCTTCTCGGTGGTTGTCATCGCAGTCCTAGGATCTTGTTAGAGAAGCAAGGGATCCGAAGCCAATAAAACATACCAGGACTTTCTCTGGTGCAACGAGGTGCACTCAGGGAATTCCTTGACAGCTGCTCTCGTGGCGCTCGAGTTCGATGAAGGCAGTGAGTTTGCCACGGCCATGGTGGCTGCACAGCCATAAACCAGAAACTTCAAAGAAGTGGAGGACATTTTGGCTTCTCTGGCAAGACAAGTGATGCAATTCAAGAGTGAAGAGGTAATGAGCGGAAGGAGTATATTTGCGGGAGGAAAATCAGCATTTTATATCCCAAAGTCTATCGTAGTCAAGACTGGCAGTCCAATGATCTACCTTGCCTCGTCCCTCCCTTTTCTCATCTTTCGGTATTTTCTGCCATGAATTGCATTCTCAATTTTCATTTTCCTGACTCAAGAGCCGACTAAGACTTTAGAAGAGGCCTTTCCGACCGATATCACCGAGTGTAATCTCGAACTTACTGGAGTTGTGTGAAGGAGTTGCTTCCTAGAGGTCACAGAGGATCTCAGATCCGTCCCGTTGCACGCCACATGACGAAAAACCGAGCTAGAGGTACTCACCAAAGGGTCGGCACTTTTCTATCCAATGCAAATGCATGAAGAAGGGCCTCGGTAAGTGCAATGATGAAGAAAGGAACGTTGACCAAATCGAGCTTGTAGTTCCGGTATGCATACCGATCTTTACCGTTGTTTTGGCCCACTAATTGTGGCAACCGAGGGATTTGGCTTGTTAAATCAAGCTTTTTCTGCTAACTCTTGAGTAAATGCGGCCCGCGATGGGGCTCCTTATCAATCTCCGTGTGTTGTTCCATCGGATCCGAGCGGCTCTCCGTCGATACTCAGAATGCAGCCATTCTGAAGATTCCCGTCTTCCAGCTTGACAGCGCTGAAGCTTTATGAGGCTGATGTTTGAGCCATTTCTGCAAGCATTGATTCACACCGTACATGGTTTTTAACTATGTATAGAAAGAGTAAGGAATGAACGCTTCAACCAAAGGTCCGAGGATCTACGTTGATCTAGGAACTGCACCTAAACGTTCTTCAGATCGCGGCAAAATCACATTGCCAAGAGAGAACTAAGTTTAGCCTAGTGGATTGTAACGGACGCTCCGCTGTCGAAACTTGGATTTATCCTCTCTTCAACGATGCCAGGTCTAAGGGAGGTCTCCGGAACTAGATGAATCGCCACATACAACGCCCCACTCGACGGCACTCCACTCCGCGCAATTCACGATAACGGCGGGAACGACAAATATACTGACTTAGTGAGCGAGCAGACAATACCTGGCATGGTATTCCCTTCGTGGGTACTACATTGGTACCCAACCCCTGGTCTATGAAGAGTAGATGCTTGAAGAGCGAACGAAGGAATGACAGCTTGCCACATACCCACAGGTTCGACTCACCATAAGAGTTTCCTTAAAAGGGCAAGATCCGAAGCGTCCAGTCTCGAGCTGAAGAATGCGTCTAGTAAAAGGAAGCTACTGTAAGTGCTTAGTCTTCGCGAGAAATCAGGTGTTGAATAAAGCTCGGTTCTATGAGACTGGTGTCCCAATAGCAGAGTGTTTTGATGATGAGCTCCTAGTTTCGGGATACTTGACTGCATGAGGAGTTTCTCTCACGTAGAAAGCTGCAAAACGTGATTTTTCTTTGCTTTTGCAACTTAATCTGCCAAAAGTAAGGTGCCTTTTTGATTGGTTGAAAGATGTTGGTCACGCGTGATCAGGCTGTGCCTCAATGAATCGACAGGGGCCCTCGTCAGTCTATGCCCCTTTCATGCGGCTGAGACATCTCATCATTTACATTTTTCCCATTTTCACGTCTATTTTCACTTCGTCTTGAATCCCAAGTGACCCGAGTTTCATGAGATTTCAGGCTACTAAAGCCTCAAGTCATCATCGTTGTACCAATGAAGCGTCTTTTTCAGACAGACTGGCGCAAGGACCGCGACAAACCCGACAAGCGGCCTAGGAATGACGCGCAGGAGGAGGCGCCCAATGTTCCGACCGATGTGTTTCCTCCAGCCCCGTCGACAAGCCTACATGGATCGAACACCATGGCTTCACGTGGGGCATACGAACTGACTACAAGCTCGTCTAGTCCAATAGGCATGAGCGTGTTGCACGATCCCTCCGAGGGAAACGCCGCTGTGGAGTTAGCATTTCTCGGTGTGGAATGAACCATCGCGTATGCTAATAGATGTCTCGATAGCATCGTCTTCATCCATGGCTTGAAAGGTCATCGTGAAAAGACCTGGACATCAGACAAGGCATCTGAGCCTTGGCCTAAAGCTTTGCTTCCGTCCGAAATACCGGATGCCCGAGTTTTGGCGTACGGCTACGACGCAGATGTGGCCAAGGCTACCGAGATGGTCTCAGTCAGTCGCATTCGAGACCATGCGGCGACTTTTTTGAAGAGACTTACGAACTTTCGAGATCGAACCGACAGCGTGGGTCGTTCTGTTTGCCGTTATCGAGAGCGGTTTTCTAACGTTCTTAGTCTGCGCGTCCCATCATATTTGTCTGTCACAGCCTGGGTGGACTGGTCTGTCAAGCTGTACGTGTCACCCAAGTGTTCACCGTCATGAAGGTTGAGGGGAGCCCAAAATAGTACTGTCATGTTAATCTCATCCTTCGACAGGCTCTCGCCCGCGCCCACACAAGAGAACACCTTAAAGAAGTCCTCGAAGCGACCCGAGGCATACTCTTCCTCGGTACACCGCATCACGGCTCAGCTCTTGCTGTGTGGGCAGAACGACTTGGCAAATCCGTTGGAGTGCTAAAGCAGACAAACACCGAAATCCTCGGCGTTCTCAGACCTGAGTCGGAGGTCCTCGCTGAGATTCAGGACAATTTTCACAACATTACACAATCCCAGACAAAAGCGGGAGTCGGCACTATTCAGATTACGTGCTTCTACGAGGAGCTGCCTCTTCCCGGAATTGGGCTGGTTAGTTGACCTGGCCAACTGCAATGATGCTAATGACTAATCTTCCTCAACGATATCAGGTCGTTCCTCAACACTCAGCCATCTTCCCAGGTAAAGATGCCATTGGAATACATGGGACGCATCATACCATGGTGAAGTTCAGCAGTCCTGAAGATTCTGGATTTATCGATATTTGCGATGAGCTTCGTACTTGGATCAAGAAGTTTGAACGGAAAGTCTCTGTACTACCACGTCAAAGCACGCCACCTCTAGCAGTTGAGGAGCAAAATGAGAAGAGGTCTACAAACCCGCCAAAGAAGACGGCATCCAAATGTACGTAGCTAGAGGGACTTCAAAGATGAGTTCAATATTGATGAATGCGAACAGTTCTTGTCCCATATGCGAAAAACAAGAGTTTCGTCGAACGATCCGACATCTTTACACGTCTTAAGAGCGAATTTTGTCATGGTCCTGAGGACGACATTGAAGATGCTAGATCTCGAGTTTGTCTTTATGGCCTCGGAGGGATTGGGTAAGTCGTAGGAAGCCACTCAAAAGGTTCAATTCGCTAAGACTGCGTAGAAAGACTCAAATCGCCATTGCGTATACCTACTGGTTACGCAAGGCCCATCCTGAAATTTCTGTTTTCTGGGTACACGCCAGTGATTCAGATCGGTTCCGTCAAGCCTATTCTGAGATTGCGGAAGAATGCAACATTGCCGGTCGTAGTGACCTTAACGTCGACGTGCTAACGCTCGTAAAATCTTGGTTTGAGCGGCAAAAGACTGGCCCCTGGTTTCTGGTTCTCGACAATGCCGACAATACCGAGCTGTTCTTTAATGATCATACTCAACCCAACAACACCAATTCATCTGACGTCGAATCGAACAAGGGTAACAGCAACATGGCCCGCTTCCTTCCCCAATACGGCAATGGCTCGATCCTCGTTACAACACGGAACAAAGAAGCCGGATCGAGACTTGTTCCAGGCCAACCATTAGTGGAGATTGGACCTATGAGCGATGGAGAGTCGCTTCAAATGATTCGCGAGATAGCTGGAGACTCTTCGCTGTCAATGGATGCCGCTACCGTCCTTTCAAACCGCCTTGAAAACCTACCACTCGCTATTGCCCAAGCTGCAGCTTTTATGCATGAAAATTGCATGAGCCTACATCAATATCTTGTTATTCTGAGTAAGGGCGATGGTGTCGAAGTTCAGCTACTGGGTGGGAATTTTGAAGCCGTTGGTCGAGACGCAGACGTTCCACACGCTGTAATGGCGACATGGGTGGTGTCGTTCGAGCATATCAAGAAAAGGAACCCACTTGCGGCCGATATCTTGTCGATGATGGCTTTTTTTGATCGTCAAGCGATTCAAAGGCAGTTCATGACTATCTACATGTACTTGGAAGTACGTCGCGAAAAGAAACAATTCGATAATGAAAGCGACGACAATGAAAGCGACGACAATGAAAGCGACGACAATGAAAGCGACGACAATGAAAGCGACGACAATGAAAGCGACGACAATGAAAGCGACGACAATGAAAGCGACGACAACGAAAGCGACGACAATGAAAGCGACGACAATGAAAGCAACGACAATGAAAGCAACGACAATGAAAGCAACGACAATGAAAGCAACGACAATGGATCGTCACCAGGACAAGACGAAGCCAGACATTACAAAGCGTATTTCGATTTCAACGCGAAATTCCTAACCTCAAAAGACTTTGAGGACGACTCCAGGGAAGACATTTGCGACTCGATTGAGGACCACATCAATGAATACTTCGGAGATCCAGACCAAAGTCTAGAAACTTTGGAGCGGGATGGGGCTTATTCGATTCTTCTCGAGCAAGCTCTAGGTATTCTCAAGGCTTTTTCGTTCATCAAGGAGAACAAAGATGGAACCTTATGCATCCATCGTCTCGTTCAGTTGGCAACCGCAAATTGGCTCAAGAAGAAGGGCTCCGCAAGGTGGTTCTTCGGAAGGGCGCGGGCAACGCTGGACGAATTCTCCCCAGCTTCTGCAAAGGCCAACTCTTTTTCTTACAAGTGTATTCCTCATTATCGGGCTTTACTAGAATACCTTCTTGGACAATGCCTCGACCTTCATGATTAGCCACTGCATGGCGATATTCTACTGCTTTGTTGGCCAGCCTAGGCTCGTACTTGATTGTATTGAAGCAGCTATGGAAACACAAGAACACAATCCGCCTAAAGCGTCCTATTTTGAAGCAAGACGGCTCAAGGCAACGATTGTCAAATCTCTCGACCGCAACCAAGCAGCGAAGCAAATCCTCATTGAGCTAGTTACCACGCTACCTCAGAATAGTAAAATCAAGCCTTTGACGATAAAAAACCTTGCTAGGTTTTTGGTAGATGTAGGAGACTACATAGAAGCAAGAGACTTGCTGGTTGGTGACGATGCTCCGCTCCTCAGGCAAAAAGCATGTCTGATAGTTTACTTAGGCACGGTATTTCACAAGCTGGGCGACACAGAAGGTGTAGAAGAGACAGACTTGTGGGTATTTGAGATTATGGAAGAGATGTTAGCATCCGGTAGGGCCGCCAATTTTATGTCTGTCTTCGAAGTGGCTTTCACATTCGCCCCACATGAGAAATTGCAAGAGGCAGAGAGAATCTGTCCAACATGTTGAATAGATTCGAGGGATCTAATGTCCACATCAATGTATTGGGCATGCTGGCGTTGGTCTTGCGCCAGCAAGGCCTCAATCCAGAAGCTATCGATGTCCAGCGCCAAATTGTGCGTCTGTGTAAGCATCTTGGAGAATCACGATCCCGATCGAACGAGAAAGCCAAAGCACTTCGGAATTTGGCAGTTATGTAAATCGAACCAGAGTCGTTCGAAGATGCAGAAGAGAGTATCGCTCACAGGCTTCAGTTATTTCGAGGCATACCTGGCGACACTAGATACCTTGTACTTGGCTGCAGGTATCATCTAGGGCTCATCAAGTACAAACTTGGCAAGTGGGAGGAATCAAAGAATATCATAGAGAACGGTTACCAGCACAGCGTTAATAAGATGGGCTCGCGCGACCTGCTTACACATTGTTTCAGAGACGTTATGAAGTGTCTCGGGAAACACACATTGGAATCAGAAATGGTGGAATGAAAGAAAAAAGATGATGATGAAAGCCAGAATGTTGGATCTATGACTAGTAGGCGGTTTCATGAGTCTAGCCATCGAAGTGGTTGAAGAACGAACACCTGTACGTGACGAAGTAACCATAAGTTCATAATAACTATCATATGGCAAGTTGAGAGTTAGAACTACCAACCTCCGCCTTTTGCTGAAGAGGTACGAAAAGACTAGACTGTCTCATACTATCGCCCAGACAGCTGTTAGATAATACAAGTTCGCAATTCGCATTCTGGAATTGTGTCACAAAACTGATCAGAGCTGACCCGACCCCATTGATTGACGACTCGCATCAATATCGTCCCCGATTTCTTTTCGACAGCCTTTAATATAGACGTTCATTATGGAGATATAATTGGAGTAGGAGAATATGGAAATGTTACTCGTTACTGCCTTAATTGAATGCGTGTATCTGTGTGCGAGGGGTATTCGGCACCCTATGGGATGAAGGCTTCAGACAATACGTTTGATACGGACAACGCTTACCATACCAAATATCTCGTTGGCCATTCTCTCGAATCAAAGTAGTCAAAGGGTATTAGTTCACCTACTGATATGTCTTCAGGAGTAACACAGACCCAGGCTGATGACGTCGCTTTAACTCAACGGAGAGTACGGCCGAGGAATGAAGTATGACGAATTCTCATACTCACGGCCGCAGAGCGCGTACGTGGCCATTGACTCGATCACATTCCTCACACAAGCCACCAAAGATCATCGACATCGGTTCAGGCGTGTCCTTGTGATGGAAATCCACCCGTTAGACCCATCCAGTCGTTCCACCCGCCGCCAACCCGCCCTAGCGAGACATTGTGTAACAAGGAGTCGGGACCCTTCTCCATCACCACCGCACCGAGACAGAGGGGTCTCGGGCAAGACGGCACAGAGAACTCGACAGGTCAGCGAAAGGGATGGGCAACTGAGCAGATATTCAGCGTGGCAGACTGTATACGTGTGCCTGTATCGTCTTGATGAAAACTCTTCATCCGGAAGGCGTCCGGAAGGGAGGTCGTTCTGTTTCCATGAGCTCACGGACGATCTAGTGGTATTCAGGCCCCCTCAGGTGAGAACACGTTTGTATACAGCATGAAGGAAAAACGCGGAAGATACATCAGTTTCCTCCCGGCGCGTATCAAAAGATCAGCGTAGAACAGGCGGACCCACGGAACGGAGCGGCAGAGCCGCATCGCAGGAGACACACGGGTGACGGAGGGCAAGGGAGAGTCAGCCAGGCATTCTCATCTATCCATTCACCCATTCAGAGAGGGAGACTAGAGAATCGTCCAGTGTCTGGCTCGTGCGTTGGCGCAAGTCCTGCAAGAAAGGGGAGAGATAGTGAGGGGCCATGGTTGAAGGGGGAAGCACGACGGTTTGTGACTTGCATATGCCGCTTCAGCTGAACTAGACGACGACTACGAGAGAGTTTCTTACCCCTTTCAGCATTGCGCTTTGAGGACAGGGTATGCCCCGTCAGATGTTGCCCGGCAATTGGATCCCGTTGGAAGCCGAGGAGGACGAGCGCGACTTACATCAGCGGGATGCTGCATTATCTGCGTTTATCGTGGGCCACTGCAGTCAGGACTGCATGCTAGGTACCGTGGTATCTTTACCGAAGCAAATGCGGCTTGCCTGATAGGATTAAGAAGAGGGCTAGTGGTTTAAGACTTAGCCCACTTATCAGAGGCCCATCAGCCACGTTTCGAGGGTTCGTCACGATGCATCAAGTGCCGGTACGACGTGTCCTGTCACTTGTGCCTGTATCCATGGCTGCGATTCACCCAAGCCTCCTAAGATCAGGTAGATCCTCCTCGTCCAGACATGTCCGCCACGCGTCCAGCTTCCTTAGGAGGCCGCGCCCAGCGCCGAGCCCCCCGTCAAGTCTGGAAAGTCGAGTTGGCTGGTCTGGGCATCCAGTAAGGGACGGGATAAGGTACCGGTAGTCTGAAGTTGGCGCCGCGCTCAGAGATGGCCAGTGATCCACGAACGACAGTGGCCCCCAAGAGAAAAAGTCGCCAGATCACCACCAAGGATCACGTCGGTGAATCGCTGACGGGCACAACGGGGTGGGATTGTGGACTGATGATGACTATGAGGGGGGCTGATGAGAGTCAATGCAAATGGGATCTCCCAAACCAAAATCCCGGAATCCATGTCAAGGGGGAAGGAAGTTTTCAGTGGCTTTCTCATCAGGACTGACATGCTGGAAAGCCAAACCACCACAGTGACAGCGAAGCCCCTGGTCCAGCCAGGCACGCCGTCAAGTGCGCCATGTGCGTTGGAGTTGCGACAGCCAGGTTTTACCTTGTCGTTGCTGTCTCGGGTTGTCGTTGGAGGGTTACTACCTTCCATTAAGTAAGCAAGTCGGAACCCGTCAGCCAGGCACACTAACAATCACCTCTTGCTTATGGCGCAAGCCTCCTTGTCGTGCTTACCTTCACCATGGCGCCTCCTTCCTCAAGGACTGATTGATAACGTGACCTGTTAAGCTCCCTCCTTCCCCCTTCTACCCATCTCTAGCCAATCAAGCACCCGGTCCCTCTTTCCCCCTTACATCCCTCGGTCCAGTCCGTGACATGCAGCCCCACCCATCGTCTTTTCCCACCACAGAACGGTGAACCCGCCCATCTGAGTGGTCCCTGGTCATCTGCTGTGGCGCGGCTTAGAATCCGCGCGTGTCGCATGTCCCCTCCAAGTCCATCCTCTCCAGCCAATCACACCCAATAGTCTGCAGGGAAAGAGTCAGGGGTTCAGGCACCGAATTGCCGTTCCTTCTCCCATCCAATCGATCCCCGCTGCCATTCCAGAAGGTCTGGAGCCTGGGCGCTGCCAACGGCTCTGCTTTTTTCCACGTCCATCGTATCCGTCAACGTATCGTCGCCTCAACTGTCCAATCGAATCGATTCTTCCCCCCTTGCTTCAATCGCACAACCTTATTCCTTGGCCCTGCTCGGTTTTGGCGGCTGGACTCTGGAGACCTTCCAGGCAAATCCAGCTTCTGACGATCCGCCCTTCCCCTGCTGGAGTCCTGACGCTGGCCTGGTTGTCCTAGTCTCGGTCTGCTGGCGGCGGCTTCGGCGGTTGTGTTTGTGCAGTCCGCGCTGTGCATTAGGTTATTAATCCTCCGAGCGCTGGTCCGCAGCCACACGGCACAGAGTCAGTGACCGTGGGAAAGAAGCACTGTGAGATATGTCGACTCACCAACGTTCGACCACAAGCGTCAACAACACCATCACGAATCATCTCGACCACCTTCCAAGACCTCCCGTGAAATGAACCGACCACCACTACCCCAAGAAGCAAATCAAAACCGACTCACCAGAGTGACCACACTCATTAAGCCAACTCTCACCGCAACCGCGCACCGCCGCAATGGGTTTCAACCCTGAAACTCCACCCGCTCATCTCGGTCCTCCATCCCCAAAGAGGTCACCATCCCCCCCTGTCTTCAAGCTCTCGAGGTCGAGCATGCCCTGTCCCTCGAATGCTTAGCATCAATAGTCAAAAGATGTTCCCACTCAAAGAAGGCTTGGGTATGGGTCCAGAGACGCAGCTGGGCCTCGTCTCCGACACCATATTTTGCCCCTCTCTGTCCCAGTCTCCCTCCCTGCCTTTGGTGTGTACGAGGTCGAAAACCGAGGTACTCGCGCCTACCTGGTACCACCGCCCCTGTCGAGACGAGTTTCGTCACAGCCCATCATCGTCCGATATCACAAAACCCGTGTCCCTCTTTTTTCTTCCTCGTCTTCTCTCACCATCTCAACTCCTCGTCTCACGATCACCAACCAAGTACACCTCCCTTACCTATACCGCCAAACAGCCACCAATACTCCGTACCATACAACGAACACACGGCCTCAAGCAAGACGCATACAACGCACGAACCCGCACACGCACGCCAAGAGATCTGCACGCTCACACACACCTTTTCGGGCTTTCACTCTTAACACACCAACATCCCACACATTCTTCCTACCCAAAGTCTAATCCTTTCCACACACCATCACCTACATCACACCTCACCCGTGTGTTGCTCGTATCCCAGACAGTAGAAGCTGCACCTCGCCTCTCTCTTTTTACCTATCGAGCGCCCGCCCGCACTCGTGTCTGCTAGTCCAGCTGGTCTGATCCAAAAACCTTGCCTTCGCTATACATATTTTTCTGCCGACCTGCCGGTACACACTTCCTCAACGCCACTCTTTCACCAACCAAGACGACTCGTCGCTAGCTCGACGTCCGTAACAACAACAACTCCACGATCATTCGGAGAGAAGGAGGATTCTGGAAATCAAAGGGAACAAGAAAAAACAAGAAAGCGGGATATCAGAAAGAGACTGGAATTGGGGAACCCCGTCAACGAAACCGGTCCGATTCGCGCGAACGCAAAGGCAGCTATCTTGAGCCGCCTTCCTTTTTGTTTAATACACCCTCTCCTCGAACACCAACAGCCGACGACGACAAGATGAAGGTCTCACTCGCGATCCTGACGACGCTGTGCGCGTCACTCGCCACCGCAGGCGTGGTTATCACTCCCGTCCGTCAAAATCAGGTCGTGCCCGCAGCACAAAAGGTCTCGGGCGACTGCTTCTTTGGTGTTGTGACGCCTCAAGGTTGCGCGTAAGTCTTCATTCTCGACTGGTCTTCACTGGAGCCATGACTAACATGATACTATAGTCCTTTGAGAACGTGAGCCTGGCTTTACTATGCAAAGCGTCAAACGTATCATCATGAGCGATGAGAGGAAACGGCGGGAAAGAGACAGGCCGGAGCTCGTCGGGAGCAAGTCAACCACCACGCAACTTGATGCCTCACTGCAGAAGCCAACCCGGGCGGACGTGTGAGCATCCATTGCTCCGACGATTCTGATGAACCGCCTCACTCCCGGCCTCGCCTCTCCTTTCTCTACGGCCAATTTTCACGACGGAGAGGACCACGACGCCATCGGGCCCGTCGTCTGTACCATTTACGACTTATTACATATGTGACCGGTTCACAACAAAGCATTCATCAGCATCAGCGGTTGTTATTTCAGGCGGAATATTATTTGGGCATTTTCATCAAAACGACGTTGACTGACGACATGAGCGAGTGAGAGCGAGACGGAAGTGGTAGAAACATGGGAGGACGTCGTCAGTGGACCTTACAGAGGAGGATTATGGTCACCCCCAAAACTAATGTTGGCATCCAAGACGTCGCGTCTGCTTGTTTTTGCTTGTCTCGCCGCTGCGCTTCCCCTACGGACCTCCGCGGGGTGGAAGCGCCGGCAGCACAGCATCACCAGCGCAGTCTTGGCATCTTCTTCACCAAATTTCTCTTCTTATTCCCCCTCCAATTTTTTACCATATACTAGATCACCCTTTTCCCAACTTACAAAAGAATTTCAAAAATATTGGATATCACCCCCCGTTTCCCCCCTTCGTTGATGATGCGACTAACTGCCTGAGACTGTCACTAACCGAAAGCTCCAACCCCCACCAATGAATCTAAGCGAACGCGGATGATACTCACGCCAGACAAGCCATGGCGCCCATCAAACACCAACACCATACCAAGTGGCGCAACGCCTCGCGCAGCGGCTGCTACAACCATCTTTCCCCCCCTCTCACCGCTACAAACGCACGTCGTCCATCCACCCCCGCCAGGTCCCAACGGCATAGACGTCTTAGACTTCCGCGTGCCTGAAATGCTAAAACTCCCAAGCCGCAAATTCTGATACGCGAAACCACCTCAGACTTCAGACGCCTACCTTGTCCAGCAAAACCGAGACCAATTCCCCCAATCCCCCGCCCGTGCCTCGGTTTCGTCCCGACTTGGCCGTGTTCCAGATCCCCCAATCCGGTCACTCTTTGTCTCTCGCTCTGCCCCCAAACTCCACCCCAGCCAGCGGCAACCGTTGTAACCTTCCACACCTCAAAGCCCACGAAATACCTTACCCTACTCTTAAGGTATTGCGGCACCGGGCGGTACCATGCCCTATACGTGAGCCGCAAAAACCTTAATGTCGCAACTCAAAATCCCCCCCAAACCTAACCATTTACCCGTGGGACCTATGACCTATGACATCGTACCCTCGAGCACCCACACAGACGGGCACGGAGAATAAGTTACCTTGACCTCGTTCTTTGCCCACCGAGAGCTTGGCTTACGTGCCTACGTAGTTGCGTACTACCGCTCTGCGCGCGCGCGTACCTGGCCGTCGACCTGGATACCTGGGCCTGGCGCTGTTCCCTCCCCCTCGGTCCCGAGACAAGTCGAGTCTTCGACACCCACACCAACCACTTTGCCCACGCGTCAGATGCGCAGAAAATAGAAACAGGCCCTACCGATCGAGGACTTTCATTCGCTTGTCACACTTCTTTGGGATTCATTTCATCGGCTACCAGATGAGGAAGCAAAGTGTAAATATTGAATTCCGTTTCTTAGGGTATCATGGTTTTCTGTCAGTCTCTCGTCAACGAAACAAACGCCGCCCATGCCATCTTAAATGCCCTCCTCTGTCCGATACTAAACATTCCTCCCAATCGTGTGTGATCAATTTGAATTGGTAGCCGCCGTCGTTCAACATCTGAGGGGGTACTTGGGGGCACGATCGGCCTTCATTCCGCCCCAGTGAGTCTCAGGTGCCTCACTGCCATCTTCACCAATGGCATGTGGCTTCCAGGGCTCGTCAAAGGCCTCGAAGAAGAACACGTTGAAGCCCCAGTTGACCATACCGCAGACACCAGAGTCGTAGAAAGCCTGAGCGTTGTCTTGTCCCGGGATCGCCTGCTGATACTTTGCACCTTCACTGGGCCAACCTAATTTCAGTCGATCTTGTCAGCAACTCGTTCACGATGACCGTGTAGAACCATTCGGTATTGCGATCACTGCTCAGAATGTATGACATAGGTGATGAATATCACCGAAGAGGCAACCACCAAGATCAGAGTGATGAGTGAAGCAGTTCGACTTACCCGTCTCCCCAACCCACAGCTCAGGCTTGGTGAGCGATCCACTGACGCTCTGGATGCGTCCAAACGCCTGCATGATGGAGTCGAAGAAGCAAGCAGTGGCGTTGTCGCGCGTCTGACCCTGCCAGTAGGAAAAGGCGTTGGTCAGAAGAATGTCGGCCTCCTTGATGACGGCATCGGCCGTGCCGTCTTGGTACTTGTTCCAGCTGTCCGCGGTACCGATATTGAAGAGCGGGGCCGCCTTCTTCATGTCCTTGATCTTGTCCGCCAGCTCGGTGCCGGTGAAGTTGCCGCGGTACATGGACTCGGATCCGACAGTGATGGCGTAGACTTGGTCCTCGTAGCCGGGTGTGTGCTTCAGAATTGCGGCCTTGTCGGCGGCGTACGACTCTTCGGTATCGGGCCTGTCCGAGTCAGCGGGAGCACTTTCCCAATAAGCTTCACTCGATTTGGGGTAAAGTGAAGTATATCGCCGGACGAGGTTGGTCTACCAAATGCCCAGAATCACCTGGAATTCTTCCTTCTTGGCTGCGGGAAGAATGTACTGGGCAGTGTTGCACTGGTCAGCAGCATAGATGCGGACGATGCTGCTTCCCGAAGCATCTCGGATGGCCCTGAAGTCCGCTTCGTAGTCTGCCTGGTACTTGCACTGCCCGCCCGGCTGCTTCGAACCGAGAGCGAAGCCCAGATGTCCGGATGCGAGGACCAGGCCAGGGGCAGAGGCCAGCAAGGCGGCGAGGACTGAGGTGGAGCGCATTTCGACGGTCGATCTGTTGGTGCTTGCCCGTGCCTAGGTAAGATATCTGAGGCGGCAAAAGGTGTAGCTGCGACAAAAGTCTCGCAAGAGTAAAGGAACAGGAACAGGGTAGAGATGTGAGTAGGTAGGTGACAAAGGGCGATGCAGGAAAAGAATGGTTTGATCAGTCGGCGAAGAGGATGAAGGTCCAAGAAAAAGAGGGAGTCAGAGATCCACACGCGTCTACATTCAACTCTCATCAATGGTGATTCTCCAAAGGCAGGAAGTGAGGGTATTCATCACCAGTTTGGGAAGGAGGCATCCTGCCATGTGCTGCATGTCCAGATTGGGCAAGAACGAGATGCAGACAGGGTCCAACCTTGACATCCCGCACCTCCCTCACAACTCGGGACGAACCAGCAGCTCCCAGAAATGCACTGATCATTTATGCTTTCTCAAACTATCATATTTCTATCAGATCTTGGCAGCTTTGCGATCATTATTGTTAATCCTAACCATGTTGGGGTTTGCGCACCCCGATCGATAGCTCGATCTCGGATATAATTGCTTGGAATTAGAGTTGCTTCAATCGCGTTCTCAACGGACAGTGCTGTTGCTTTCTTTCTTCCCCTGTCAAGACAATTATCGCGAATGCGATTTAAGCTGAACCAGAAAGGGATTTTTGCCCATAGTTTATCATTATTTGCTGTCATCCACAGTACCTCTCACACAGAAATAAGTCCGACCGTCCAGTTACTAAAAGAAGTCGCAGCTATTCGTCACGTCACATCACGATTCAACTGAAAAACACAAGTGTCGTGAGATAATCTAGAAACCCCTGTGGGTTTCAGTTGTTCATTAATCAATAACAGAAACTATGTAGTCCCATGGCCAGGGAAAGAGGGTATAAAGCGATCCGCCATGTACAGGAGGCTCGATTCGTCGTCATCTATTCGCCAACGTGGCGACCATCTTGATCCTGCCCCAACTCCCGATTCATGCAGTGATATTCAGCCGTTTAATTATGTATGCGGATTTAAAGGAAGGACATGAAAGTTTGTATGCCGACCAAAGCACCAGCTGCAAGCCAGAGGTTGGTGGATGTTGAGCGGCCAGCAGCGTTGCCGGTACCAGTCGGATTGCTACCACTGGGGGCAGTGGAGGTAGAGCACTCGCCAGTGAACTTTGCCGCCGCATTCGCGCCCAGGGGAATCTTCTGAAGGTTCGAACCGCAGTTGTTGTAGGGGGCAAAGTGAAGGGCGGGTGTCTCCTGGTCGAAAACGACGTAAGTCGAACGGAGGAACGAGTCACCAAGCAGATACGAGCCGTCGGTTGCCTTATCAGCTCCGAGGACACACTGGTTGTTGCCCACGTTCCAGATGAACTCCTGAATGGGTACCTTCATGGTGTAGTCGCCAAACTTGAAGTCGATAGTGCCTGTGGTGCTGCAAGGTACCACATACATGTTGACGGATGAGTCAAGCTGGCCTCCCAGATCAGATCCGAGTGAGTCGACGATGGCTGAAGGAAGATAGCTCAGGGTGGCGCCAGTGTCGAAGAAGACGGGGAATTGGGAGTTGGCGTAAGTCTTGGAGCTGCTTCCCGACTTGCTCAGGCCCACAGAATCCAGCTGAACCCAGTACCTAAGAAATTCAATTAGCCATGATCGTAAAGAACAGAAGAGTAATTACTCACCTCCACAGGTTCTCGTTGTTCTGAGGCCCAAGGATGGGCGCCGAGTGCAGGGTGCCACTGAATTTCTTCGTGTCGACACCGCCGAAGGAAATGAGACCGCTACCCGTCTTCTCGTCCTTGGTACCGAGCGCGATACCAATGGTGAGAGACTCAACAATGTTCTGGGCCTTCATCTCGTCAAGCACGGTCGGGTACCCAGTGTTGTTGGTCGCCTCGCCGAAGCTCAGGCCGAGGATACCTCTGTTAAGGTCAACGCTATCAGTGGCATAGCCAAAAATTGTGTCTCGCAGTGCGATGTCTGTAAATTGTGATTAGTGGGGTTGATCAGGCGCCAGAGCGAGGGAGCACATACCGCTGCCGGGAAGCGTGATGTTATCGCTGACATACTGCAGGACAACCTCTCCCTTTCCATACTTAATGCGACCTGTCTGGCGATAAACAGACGAAGTCGAAGAGTCCTGAGGGTCGTACTGGCCATTGGCTCTGCAGGATTGTGTCTGTGCGCTGCTGCCAGCGTTGGCGCAGTTGGGGTTGACCCAGAGTTCGGAGGAACCAGTGTCAATGGCAACCTTTGTGTCTTGGCCGGGCGTACCAATGTTCACTGAGAACAATGATTAGTAAATGTGATTGGATTTCAAGCGCCTAGGAGAATACTCACGCTCAATCAAATAGGTAGTCGTCGTCACGTTGAGAACTGGGGCGTCTGTATCTGAGACCTGTCTTCTGCGCAGCTTGTCCAGAGGGTGCAGTCTGACGTCTTGGTAGACAGGCAAAGAAATGGCACCGACACCACCAGAGGACTGTGTATCGTCGCGACGAGCCGATAGAGCGGATGCGCTTGCCGCGAGGGCGGCAAGAGTCAGGCTACGAGCAACCATTGCGATATTCGGGTCCTACTCGGTTTTGGGGGTTCCGGATCGATGTCGTCGGGGTGGTGTACGTCTAGCGATGTGACGTTGTGAACGTTCGTTGTCTAAGAAATGACGGCGAGAGTTTGTAGATGCAGATTCGCAAATGCAGGATTCCAAGCCACGAGAACCGAATTCGATAGAGATGCCAAAAACACGAAATGCTGGTGACTGGGGAGACGACGACGGCGACTGGGGGGAGGCCAAAGAAAAAGAAGTGGGATGGCAATGCTTTTAAGGACTGAGGGTGCTGCCTTGGCAGATTGGTTGCCCAGACTCGTAGCGTGGATTGGGAAAGGAGAGGCCAAGGAAGGCGTGGAGGAGTACCGGTATGGATACGCGAGCTGTGTTTGTCTAGGCGCCTGCATCACCGAGAGACCGCCCCCAGGGAAGAAGGCACAGCTGGAAGGCAATCGACCGGGGGGCAGTAGTGACTGCAGGTGCGTTGGTGACCTCACTGAATTTGGCAAGGAAGGCGCGGGAGAGTGGCACTGCACTGCACTGTGTGGGCGTAGTGCCGTCATTGCTGACCAAGTAAGGTACTTTTTGGTGGTGGGGCCTGCAAAAGAGTACCTTTAACTCCGTCCAAAGCTGGTGCGGGAAGGAGCTCTCTTGAGGCTGAGCTCAGCCGAACTCTGCTGAGACCGCCAACAGACTCAGCAGGCATTGCCATGCTTACACACCAGGCAACTGCCAGCCACACAAAGATTTCATTCGTTGGTTCCTGGAGAACTGCGGGGACCTGCTTTCAACACAATTTCCAATTGGCCCAAACATCCAGATGATGGGTTGAAGCAGCAAGCCCAGTCCCTGAATATCGCTCCTTCTCACCTTCCCAGGATTGGAAATCCCAAGGGTTTGGCAACAATTAACTGTTGACCACAAAATGGGAAGGGAAAGGAAGCGACAGCCTTTTTTGGGCAGCGCATGCATCATCCCCCGCGAGAGCAATGACCGACGACCGGGATATCGCCAGCATTGTGTGCACTCTATTGAGGCAGGTTCGTCCTCTCTGTTCTACCTGCACCGGCACTCACATAATTAAGGTATGACCAAGGTACTCGTCTTCATTTCACCACTTGCTCTCGAAATACTGACCATGACAGGTACCTAATTCTTACCGCAAGACACCAGCAAAGGATCCAGGCGCCACTTCCCACCAGAAACTGGCGCCAGCAAGCAGCCCAGACGTGGCAACGGAAGCAACGGCCGTGCACAGCCCCCTCCAGGAAGGCGCCGGCTTTCGGCACGACCACATCGAAGCTCCCGGTGGATGGATGACTGACATCCAATGCACAGCACAAACCTTGGCCCCATCCCCGTCGCTGTCTTGTCTCTCTGCCTGGGCTGTCGGCATGCTCAGCGTGTCAGAGCAATACTGGCCCTCGTCAAAGAGTTCCTCTTGCGAACCCTCGATTGGTGTTTGGCATCTCTCGGCTGTCACCACTGCATCGCTTTCTTCGAGACACGTGTGGCTGGTCCACCATCAGCACGCCCAGCCTCTTCCTGACTGGACGTCGTGGCGGGAGGATTACGACGACATCCGTACACCCTCTCTTTACCAACGATCGCCCTCGACCCTCTTTGTTCAGAAACTTGAGTAAACCATCTTTCAACGATATTTCAAGCCAAAGCCAAGAATGGTCGCTGTCGCGCGCATCAGGCTAACACCAAGGTTCTTCTTATTAGGTACCCTAATGCACACAGGCCCTCCAGGGGCCCGTCCGCGCCGTCACCTCATCTCTCTCCCCGCGATCCCTCGCCAACATATCCGGACGAATATCTATGTATTCGTAAAATCGAAAGGTTCCCTTGGCATCTCTTTTCTCGAAACTGCACAAAGGCCATGGCAGCTATGCGGCCACGCCGCTATCCGTCTCGGCCGGTTTTCCAGTCGCTAGTCTGCCATAAGCACATGCACAATTGTCTTTGACACCAACAGTATTCGATGCTCGGCTGCTATTCATCAGTCTTGGCTGTCGTGGCATCGAAGCAAACGGCCTCTGTTGGCTTGCAGTGGCACACCTCCTGACTTCAAGGAGCTGCAGCCTCGGTCGGGATTTAACCGGACAATAAAGGAATGAGGCGATCGACGTCGATACAAGGACTTGAAGCCAGCCTGCTGTCGTGACTCGGGCAAGCCTCCATCCGCCCCTCAAGCCACCGCGCTGTTTCTCGCTAGCGTAGGCGGTTTCCGCCGGTAAGCCAGTCGATGACGCTCAAAACCCAAAGGAAAACCGGACGAGGCCACAGGCTCTGCCCACGCTATTGTTACCACAACGCCGTGCACAGGTCTTGGCACCCGATTTTGATTGAATTTCCAATAGTCCTGCCCTTCCTTCTCCGTGGCACCTCGTGAATCTCAGTCTCAGTGTACCCAGAGCCTGATCTTTGAAGCTGCAGGGGCGCAGATCTCCCTTGGAATGGAATCCGCAGTGGAGAAACCAAAAATTCCGATTTTCCTAGCCCCAGCATGGCTCGCCTAGCTCGCGAAATTGATTCGGCACCGCAAAGCCAAAGCGGACATCGCTCGGCCCAGGGGGTTTTCGGGCCTTCGGCTTCCCCATCTTCACGAAATCATACTTCTTTCACTCGCGCGGACCCGTTCCGACCCTACGACAGAATCTGGCACTGTACGCCTAAACGGGAGTCTCGGGCACCATGCCCCAGTCAGTTTCTTCGCACTAGCTCTCAGCCCTGAGGCAGAGCTGCCAAATACGAACGAGTTGGCGGATAGCTTTCCAGATCCTTCGAGGTTGTGGTTACGTTCTTTTGCTAGCTGAAATCTAGTGAGACCGCCAGGCAGACTACAACAGCCTCATCCGCTCTCCTCCCGCACCTTAATGCACCTTCCAGGCTTCTTTGCGGTAACTCCGCGCCGTTCTGTCGCTCGTGTCCATCTTTGAGCAAATTTGCTGGCTGATTACACGATTGAGGCCAGTCTGTTATCACCTGGCTACCTTGTCACTGCCCTTCCTACGGCTGGCATGGCCCCTTGAAATGATTCACTCAAGTACGGGTAGACCTCAAAGTCTATCCAAGATCTACAACCAGACCGACCCCTGCACTCCTGGCTGACGGATATGTTGTTTAACCTTAATTTGACAATGTCATACCGCGTGCAACCCGTCACAAGCCTTCTACTGTCATCCAATTTGGTTTCGGGTCCTTTTTGTGTAACCAAATTCGCCTTCTCGGACACCTCGACTTGGCATTTTTTTTTTCTCCCGCTCTCAGCCGCAGCAGTCTTAGGGCAGGATACCCGTCTCGCAATTGTAAATCTCTGCCCCAAAGCCTCTGCAGCTTCATATCCTCCAACCCTACGCAGAGAATTATGCCAGGGAATCCGTCTACTACGACGTTGTGGTAAAAGTTCGATAACGAGAAATGCAACGGCTAAAGCATTTCTAAAAGATAGTTAGACCTAATATCAAAGCCTATTAGTATCCTTATTATAAAGTAGTTAGTTCGAACCGTAGGTTAATAAAGAGATTAATTAAACTATATAAATATTTATATAAGTATAAAAAAGAGGTTTTAACTATAAGTTAGGCTAGTTATAATAATTATAAATAGGGCCCCTAATTAGCCCCTATATAGTTAGCTATATACCGTAATTAAATTAAATTTCTAATTTAATACTAATTTTCTTTTTTTTTTATTAATTTACTTATTATAATTAGAAATATAATTTAACCTCGGGCCCGTTTATTAAGTTATTTTTTTTTTTTTTTTTTTACTCTTTTTATATAACCTATCTTTTTATTTATATATTAACTTTTTTATTATTTATAAATTATTTTAACCCCTTATTAAATACTATTTTTATAAAAGCGTTAGCGAAGTTATTATTATTATTAATTTAATAAATTTTAAAAATCTCGCGCTTTTTATATAATTACCTAAGGATTATAATATTAATTATAAGCTTTTTTTTTTATTATTCTTAATTTAACGAGGTATTTATATAATAAGTAAGAATTAGTATAAATAACCGTTAGAATTAATAAAAAGTTAAGTTAATTAATAATCTTTTTTAGTATTATTAAAATCGTATAAGCAAGGTTTATACCGTTAATTATATTATAAACTTTTAATACTAGTACGCTTTTTGTTATTTACTTATTTTTAGTTAATAAGTAATAAATTATATTATTATATATAGTAAATTCGCTCTCTCTTATACCCTTATTAGCTAGGATAATAATATATTCTAATTATAATATAAAATTATTATTATTTATAAATAACTTATTAATAAAAACGTAAAGCTTATTAATAACGAGGTTAATTAAATAATAGACGAGGCTTTAATTAAAATTCGTTTATTATTATTTAAGCTATTTATTAAGTATTTTAATATCTCGTTTAGTTAGATCTATAATTTACGTTATTTTAACATAGTTAAAAATTACTTTAAGTTAGTATATATTCGTAATATATACCCCTCGCGCGAGCTTAGCTTTATATTACTTTTTAATATTAATTACGTTCGGGTTAATAAGAGTAATTTTTTTACTTTACCCCTTTTATTAAAAAACAACAGTTTTTTTTTTAATTATAAAAATCCCGCTATTAAATACTAATAGGTTATTTATTATAAGGACCTCTTTTAACTTTATTATAAAGCCCGTTTTTTAAAACTCTTTATTTTCTTTTTTTATAAAATTAATATTAAATATACTTAATATATTATCGGTCTATATTTTAATAATTTTAAATTAGTTACCTTTATATTTAAAAATTAGTAAGTACGGGTCGTACGTAAATATAATTATTAATAATTAATTAATATAAAAATCGTAGTATATAGTTTATTAATAGGTGCCCGATTTTACGAGCTTATATAGTAGTTTAAGTATTTTAATAATTATACTTTTTAAGTATTTACTAACTATTTTTTTTAGTAAGTAGACTAGGATTTTTTTTATAAGCCTTGTAACTAATTAAGTATAGGCCTAAGTAATATTATAGTTTTAAATCCCGTATCTTTTTTTTTTATAGTAATATTATTAATACTATTATTAATTATTAGTTATAGCGCTATACTATTAGTAATTATATAAGTAGCGTTACTTTTTTAACGTTACCGTATTCCTAAATTATATACTTAGATTTTTTATATAGTTAAGGTTTTTTTTTTTTTTTAATTTTATATATTATTTACGATTTAAATATGCGGAGATTTTTATATTTCTTAGGGTCGTAGTAGATAAATTAATAAACCCCTTAATTATATAAAGTATTTATTTTAATAAGATCTAATCTCTTATATAGCTTTTTAGTAATTATAATAATACTTTTTTTACGTAGTTTAATTACTAGTTTAAAATCGGCTTTTTTTTTTATTATATAAAAAGTATTAATTACTTCATTACTAATAATAAATTACTACGTTAGGGCTTACTATCGTAGTTTTTTATAACGTCTTATTAATAATATTAATACCTTTTTAGTAATTTCTTTTTTCTTATTATTTATTAGTATTATTACGACGATTCTATTAAGGATGATTTTTTATACTTCTACTACGGGTTATATAGTTTTTTTTAGCTTTTTTTTTTTTTATAAATTAGAAATTATTTCAATAGGATTTTTATAATATAGTCTAACTACTATAATTAATACCTCGAGTAGTTAGTTACGATTTTTTATAACTACGTAAAAATACTCGTTAATAGAAATTAATTTATATAGCTTAGCTTATTATTAAGTAATTTCTTACTATATTTATATATCTAAATTTAGTAATATATTTAAATTAGCCCCTATATCGGGCTTATTATACGTAATAATTACCTTATTAACTTATTTTTTTATACTTATTTTACGTAGCGCCCGTATTATTTTTTTAATTACTTAGGCTCGTTAGTTTATATTTAGTAACGGTAGCGAGGCTAAAATCGTCCTTAAGTATACTTTAAATATTAATAGCGTTAATATAAGCTTATTAAGCCCTATAGTATCGTTATAGTACTTAAGTACTATCTAGAGGTATTTATTATTAGTAAAATCGGGATTTTCTTTTTTAATAATTTTAAACGCCCTTTTTAGTTATTAATATACCCTTTTTACTTTTTTAATACTATAGTACGCTTTTATAAATACGATTTTTAATTATATACTATAAGCCGTTATATTTTTTTTAAATTTTATTAATTTAAAACTCGTATTAGTATTAGTTTTAATACTATTTAACGGTCCTTAGTATATATTAATTTAGCTTTTTTATAGGGCTATTTATATTATTTTTATTTATAAATCCTAGAAGAATTGCCCTACTTAAAATAATATAGCTTTGTTAATTATATATAAGACCGGTCGATTATTTAAATAGAAAATATTAATAACGATTTCTTAATTAAAATTAAGCTTATTATATAATTTAAATTTAAATTTGCGTGGGCTTTATATATTTATTTAATATTAATAATATACTTTTATTAACTACTCTAACGCCCCTATTTTAATATTATTATTATTTAATTACTTTAAAAAGTTATATAACCTTGTAATTAATAAGTACTTAAATCTCTAGTATAATTATTTAAGCTTATTTTTTATTAAGTAATTAATTAATTTCGTATTATTAATAAGCTTTATAAACGCGTACTCTTATTATTATTTAATTATTTCGAAGTACTTATTACTAGAGATTTTATTCCTTATATTATTAAATATAATACCTAGTTAATTTATATTTTTTAAATATAGGAGAGATAGGGTATTAATGGGTAAAATATAAAAAGTTATTATTTTAAAGTGCGTTTTTATTTTTATTATATTTAAAATAACGATCTCTTTACCTAGGCCGAAGCTAATTTTTATAATACTTATTATTAATATATTAAGCGTTATTAATACGATTTTTTATAGCGCTTAGAATTACTCTTTTTTTTTATTAACTATTATAATACTCTAGTATTTAGGATAATCTAATAAAAATTATTTAGGTTATATTTTTTACTTGCGTAAAATGCTTATACGAGCTTAGTATTTAAGTAATTTAGGTAGTATAAAAAGGACCTCTCTAGCTATTTTTAAAATTACTTAGTATTATTTTTTTTTTAATATTAATAAAAGTAGTATTTTTTTTTTAAGCGTTAAGAGAATAGAATTCTATATTATTAAATTTATTTTTTTATTTACTTCTATATTTACTATCTAAGGGACCTTCCTTTACTATTTATAAATAAAAGCTTACTTATTAAAGGTTTTTATTATTTTTTATTTATTTAGCTTTATATATCCTCTAGAAGCTAATAGTATAAAAAAGGAGTAGTTAATATTATTAATTTTATTATAATTTAATTTATTAGTATATAGGGCGAGATTTTTTTTATTTTCTAAATTTCTTATAGGGGGCGGATATTTTAGGCTACTATTATAGCTATTATTACTAAGTTCTGTGCCCCCGGATTTACCCTTATATATAATAAAGAATTAGTTAAACTAACGAGGGCTAGTTTTACTATTTACTACTTTTAACTTTTTATACTATTTATATAATTTAATACGCTTTTTTTTAAAATAGTTATTTAATTAATATTTATCTTTTTTATAAATAAAGTATTATTTTTTTTATTATCTTACTTATAAGTTAAATCTTTACTTATTTAATAAATCTAGGCCTCCCTATTAGTAATTATTATACTTAGTCTTTTTTTTTTTTTTATTATATATTTAGTCGACTTAATATTATTAATAAGGGCCGTTATATACTTAGAAATAGGTTTAGTATAATATTTTTATTTTAATATTAAAGTTAGATCTTAGCTTTAAATAAAGCGTCTCGTAGTTTTTAAGCGCTTAGTATAGGGTTATTTTTATTTTTAATATACGCTAAACTATAGTATAGAAATATCTAACTTTTTACTTATTAATCCTTTTATTTAGCTAGGTTTTCGTTAGCTTATTAATTTAATTAATAAGCTTTTTAAGGATTTTTATTTACGATTTACCTTTTATTATCCTAGTTATAAATATAAAAAAAATTACTTATAGCTTAGATAAGAGCTTTAGATTTTTATTATAAGTTTTAAAGTAGCTCTAAATTACGTTAATAATACTAAAAAAGTTATTTTAATCGAGATTATATATTACTTCGTAATAATAATTAAAAGCTTTATTTATAAGTACGATATTAATTATTAAATAATACTAGTATTCCCTAATCCCGACTTTTTTATAATAGTTATAAAATATTATTAAGGTTTTTTATAAAACCTCGTATTTTTTTTAAAATATAATTTCTTTTTTAAGAAGATCTTTTTAAAATTTATAAATTATTTTATATTTATTACTATATTTTTAGTATTTATATACGATCCCTACGTTATTACGTATTATTTATAACTTTAAATTATTTACTTTTTTTTTATTAACTAATTAGTACCGAATTTTATATTAATAGTAATAACGAGCTATAGATTAAAATAAGTAAAATTATTAATTATCGTATATTTAGTATTATATTTTACTTTTATATATTTTTTTATAATAATAGATTATTATTAGTAATTATAAAAAGGAAATCTAGGTCGTTTACTTTTTTTTTAAATTTATTAAAGCGATTATACGCTTTATTAACTTGTACTTAGTTTTATAATACGAATTTTTTTTTTATAATCGTTATTATTAGGATTTTATATAGTTTTTATAATTATAATTACGCTAGTAATACCCCTTGTTTATAAAGGAATTTATTAACTATTTTTATAATTCTTAGGCTTATGCTCGCAAATTATTTATTTAGTTAGTAGCTAAAGTCGTTTACGATTTTATAAAATAGGGGTTACTCCTATAGCCCCTTTTTTTTATAAACCTTAGTTAAATAAATTAATACTACGTTAATTTACTTACTATTAGGCTAATTTATAATTTTATATATTTACGTTCTTTAATAATCTAAGTTAATATTTATTTATTTATAAGGGATTGGGATTCTATTTAGGATTAGGTTTTTTTTTTTTTTTTTACTTTAACTTACTAAGGGTCGTACTTTAGTTTATACTCGTATTAATAATTATTAATATATTTAATTTTAATAAGGATATATTTAATTTGCGTACTAGCTATAATAAATCCGTACTTTTACTATTTAACGAATTTATTAAGGTCTAGGTAATTCCCGCTTTTTTTCGCTATTTTATTACTATTTTCGTTTTTATTATTTTTAGTAATTACTATTACTTTTTTAAATTACTAGTTATTATATTTATTAAAATCTTCTTTTTTATTTAGTATAAAAAAGTAAACTTTAGTAGTTCTTTTTTTAATAATAATAGTAGACGTTTATATTACTATAAAAAAATATAATAATTAATCTTAGGATTTTTATTAGTTACTAATTTTTACTATTTTATATATTTTTAATTTTTTAAGCCTCGTACTCTCTATAATTTCTAAATTATTTCTTTTCTTAACTTACTTTTTTTAAGGTAGTATTTTAAAGGAATAGTTAGAAATAGACGTTAGGTAGTTTATAAAAGAGCTAAATAAGTTATTAAAATATAAATAAGTAATTAGGTATAGTTAGCAAAGTTAAGCCCTCTTTTTTATAAAATTACGGGTCTAAAGGACTTATTAAAAATATTACTTACTACTTATATTAAGTAGGGTTAATTATTTTAGGGATCTTTTTTTTAGCTACTTTTTAATACCCTATTTTATATTTCTTAAGTAGTCTTTTTTATAGCTTAATTACTATTAAGTAATTATTACTTATTAATAATTTTTTTTATTATTTAGTTAATTTTTTAAAATTAGTAATTTTATATTAAGAATTAGTATAAAAAAAAAGTTCCTTAGCGGCCCTTTAGAAGATTCTTTTTTTTTTTTTTAATTTTTTTTTTTTAGCCTTTTTTTAAGTTAATAGTAACTATAATAGGAGGTCGTAGGATTATTTTAAAGTAGCCGCTTTTTTTTTAAGTTAGTTTTTAAAATTTATAATACTCTTAGCTCGATATTATTAAGATTTTTAAATTCTCTCTTTTTTTATAAAACCGTTTTTTATATTATATTTCTAAATAATACTTAAGGAGTAGTTAAGGGAGTTATAAAAAGGTTATTTAGATCGTAGGCTTATAATTATATTTATAAAACTCTTATAATAATAGACTTTTTTATATATTATAAATCTTTTAATTTTATAATTTTTATAAGGTTATATTCGCTACTAAATAAGAATATTTATATTTAAAAATCTTTTTTCTTAATTACGCAGTATTTTTTTATATTATATTATTAAGCTCGTTCGTTATACTAATTAATTAAGTAGGTAGTTATTATATAAATATTTTTTTTTACTAATTTAATTAATTAATTTTTAATTACGGGCCGGCTATAAGAAAGTTATTTAATAAAAAAAGCTATTTAAAATAATAATAAAAAGCTAGTTACTTAAGTAGTTTTATTAATTAACGTAGTTTAACGTAATAAACGTTAATTTTTTATAAGTAGTAAAGGGTTACGATTATTTAATTTCGTATAGTATTTAAAAATTACCTCTTTTTTTATTTATTTTTATAAAGTTAATTAATATAAATTTTTTATTTTATATAATATTAAAAGGTCGTTTTTTTTATATAACGAGATATTTTATTAATTTATAATAATAAAATTTAATTATTAATTAGTATTAGTATCCTTATTATAAAGTAATTAGTTTAAACTATAAGTTAATAAAGAGATTAATTAAATTATATAAATATTTACGTAGGTATAAAAAAGAGGTTCTAATTATAAGTTAGGCTAGCTATAATAATTATAAATAGGGCCCTTAATTAGCCCCTGCGTAGTTAGCCGTATGCCGCGGTCGAATTAGACTTCTAATCCGATAAAGCCTATTGTAACCCCAGTTGATTGCAAATACGCCACTCGGCTCATCTTAACGGCTGGAGCCAGGTTGTCTCGCAAGAGTACCAACCTGGCTAGCTTCTCACGGTGGAATGTTCAGCTGCTACTGGTTAGCCTGCCACAGAATTGCTGCGCCGAAGCCACCAATGTGGAAATATTTATGCCGCGGCCCTGTGAGACCTTATGGCTGACAGGATACGCCCTATCATTTATGGCTTCCAAGTTGTGTCGCAACAGCCTTTGTGGACGATGTTCAAGGGGAGCGGGGTTTCTTCTCTCTTCCATTTCCTCTCTTCCTCATCAGCCCCTCCTTCTCTCTTCCACCTAGATGTTTTCCATCAAGCAAAATGGCCATCGTGAGTCAGGTGAGCTTTTACGGACGGGCGTCCTACTGATGCATGTTGAAATAAGGATCCTGAAGTACCGTGCTCATCGCTAGATCGCAGCACAAGACAAGTTGGCAACTTTTTGTCCAGTAGGCTAAGGTCTGTTGCGCTACCCTTCGTAAATGGCAATGTTCACTCAACCAGTAGCGATGTTTCCATATCGACGCACTATCTAGAACCTAGACCGACATTTTGCGAGTTGATGTAACGCCGTCTACTCGGCCAACTTCATTTTATGATAGACGCCTAGACGCTTCTACTCGTTGCCAAAGGACGTGAACCCAACGGTGTCGATGTCCACGACAGCTTCATGCTGCACTAGGAACGCCAGACCCAAGAAGTGGAATTGGTGCTTCAACTGCGCAGATACTTTGCCTTTCTCGATAGCCAGCTTTCATGTTTCATCATAAAAACATAAGGTCGGCGTTTTATTCGAACCGAGTTAAAGACGCGACATCCTAATCAGGCTTATATCCGCTCACACCTTGACAACGCAGTTATTAACCTACGTCGCCGCTTGAACCTCCCCGTTCGCCCCGAAGAACAGGTGGTCAAGCCTATGTTGCACCAGGATACATCCTCTTCGCTTCATCATGTGGTAGTAGCATGTTTTCACGTGTGAAGTCAAGATGGCCCTTCTTCAGGTTGTTGTAGGAATCATCAGATGTCACAACCAATTGCCTGAGACTCTGTGTCGAATTCACTTGTAATGCTGTAGACGTCTATCTTCATTTTGTTCTACTGAGAGCGGCCTTTTTAGGAGTACGTCTCGGCAGCTCTGCGGTCGGGGTTGCTGAATTTGGACAAGGCGGATGGGAAAACCATTTGACTAGCAGCTAAGAGGAAATAGTTACGATACTATGTGTTGTCTTCAAGGCATTGATGATACCTTGCGGGCTTTTCGTTTATTGTCTATTCACTCTCAAGATGGGTTGCTCGCTTTTGCCGCGCTGCTTCCTAGCAATATCTTTCTCTATCAAGATCTTCCCTTTTGGACCTGGGTCTCTTCATAACATACCCTTTCTCCGCACAGCTTTAGAATTCCAAGACTGTTCTCTGTCATTACCTTCAGATCAAAGGGCTCTTCATGACCATTTTGAGCTACTTCTGCACCATGTTTAGAACAAGTAATCCCTATTATACTTGTATTTGGGAATACTTGCCACTGGGTAATGTGGGGTATGCCACGCGACAGTTTATTTCGAGTCCCCAGAACGATACTCAGTAGCTACCAAGGTGACACGGCAGAGAATCAGGTGCATCTTGTCTGCTGCTCAAGCTCTAGTCTCAAAGGCAATCAATTGAGCAGACTGTTCAACAAACGGGTCAGGATCAACGCGTGGCAGTGGTACAAGAGCGGTCAGCGCAAGATGATTCATCTGCATGCACTATTTCGCATGGGGCGTACAATATTAATTTCATGTACTGAATCGACATCATTGATCTACTACCAAAGTGCGCTTCCAATCAAGCGTTTTGAGACAGTCTTGAAACTAGGTAGTATTAGCAAAGACTTTCCATCCATACACAGTTGAAAATACATATGGATTTAGTATTTCTGAAATGAACTCTGCAAGGTTGTTCAGAGTAACTTGATGTCTTTCAACTTCATCTTTCCAAACGTCGCAAAGGAAGGACCATAACAAGACGTACTGTATGATGGAAAAGGTCTGGATCGGCAGGCTGTCGACTTTTCTCTTTGGGCCAGTGAGCACGTGCATACTTTCCTCTTTGTCTCAGTATCATGCTCCATGTCTAGGTCTCAGTATAACGAAGGAAGACACAGCATTGATGTAAGCATGTCAGATGCCAAGTAATATTAGCCCTATTCGGAAATCCAAGGTAATAGTACACACAGTCTTCGACGATCCAGAAGGCTTGGAGATCTCGTGACATGTCCAGTCCCACGCATCCCGGGCAAAAAAGTGTTGCAGATTTGGAAATCGTGTACGATGGCCGTTACTATACCAGATAGTAACTCGATGTAGTAGTAAACCCCGCTGGCGTTGATCCTCTTAGGACTATGTTGTGAGTTTATATTCTTATATATAAAGATAGAGGTATGATCCCGCTTGAGGGGCTATTTATTAATAGGTATATAATATAGGGAAGAAGCTTATAGAGGCTAACTACTATTAGGGTCTAAAAGATAAATTATTAAAATCTATCCTTTCCTCGAGGTATATTATTAGCGTTTTATATATACTTAAGCTACTTTTTTATTACTTAGTCCCCCTCTTTATACTCCTTAAGCTATTTTTTAACTAACGGGGTCTAACTAGTAAAGCTTAATAAAGTACTCCCTCCCCTAGGCTTTATCCTAAAAGCTACTTATAGTTTATATATATTATATTAATCTTTTATTTATAAAATCCTTTAATATATAATACGAGGGTAAATAAAAATAGTACTTATTAGCCTAAGTATAAACCCTTTATTTTAAATAATAAATTCGGTTAGCCCTATAATTTTATACTTAGGTTACTCTTACTTATAGTCCGTTTTTTATAATTATTAATACTTAAGTAGTTATTACCCTACTTTTATTTATTAATATTAACCCCTTTTTAAGTTATTACGATTCTTAATTTTTTTTTTTTTTTTATATAATTATTTTAATTATATATAGCCTCTTATTTTTATTAGCATTTATATTACTTTTTTATTATATAGATCTTATAGTTAACGAATATTTTTTAAATCCCTTAATTTTTTATATTCTCTATATTTAAGTTATTTTTTTTAGAGTCGTACTATATTTATTATTAATTTTATTTTAGTATAAATATAGCTTTTTTTAGTAATATTACTACGATTAATAATAGACCGGTTATTAATACTATAAGTATACTTAGTAATAGTAGTAGTAGCCGTTCGTTTAAAAAACCTAATATCCCCTTTACTTACCCTAACTTTATATATATATTATTATTTATATATTATTTATACTAACCGTTATAGATTCTTATTAAAAAAAAAAAAAAAGCGAATACTAAGAAGATCGTAGTTAGCTAGGTACGCTTACTCCTCTACCTTACTTACGTTATATATAAAGTACTTAATCCAAAAGTCGAGTATTATAATTAGCTAGGTTAGTAATTTATAGCCCCTAGTTTACTCCTTTATTTAATATTTTTTTAAAATTTAGTACGCGTTATATAAAATATACTACGCAGAACTATTTTTATAAGGATATAGTAAGTGCTTAGTACTATTACTATTTTATTACTTTTTTTATGTATTAGTTAATAATATTTTAAGTCCTTAAGTCCGCGGAATTTATAATACGAACTTTTTAAAGTATTATTTTTATTTTAAATAATAATATTTATAATTTAGAGGTTTATTATTTTATTATTGCTCTATTATTATTATTACTTAAGTTATTAATATTATTTTATAGCTCTAATAAACTTATAAAATTATTATTAATAATACGTAGAGGGTATTTAAGTATACTAATAAGGAGGCCCGTTCTACTCTTATTATTAATAACGATAATAATAAGGTAGTTATAAGCTCCTCTCGTATTACGTTTTTATTTTATAATAATATAATAATCGCGCTATTACGTATTATTTATAACGAGGTACGCTATTTAAATAATATTTTAGAGGTAATATAGTTATCCCGCTTATACTCCGTATTTATAACTAATTATTTATAGATTTATTAATAATAAAATAATTACTTCTTTTTTAATAATCCTAAGAATAAGAATAAGGGCGGCCTTTTTATATATAAGGATAGTCCTCCTATAGGTCTTAAGAATTAAAAAAGCCGCTCGTAGTTAATACGTTTACGCTACTTAGTTATAGTTATATAGCCCCCTTTTTTTATTATTTATAACTAGTTCGCTACGTTATTAAGCTTATTAAGAACTAAGGCGCACTACTTAATTAAAACTTATTTTTTATATATTCTAATTAACGCTACGTTTTTAATATACTTAGCTAGTTTTTACGTATTTTCGTTATTACTATATTTTTTTTACTTAATTAAGTATTATTATTTCCTTTTCGGCCTTTTATATTATATAATATTTTTTATTTTATAAAATAGCTCCCCGTTTATATTTTTAATAAATAAAAGCTTTTAAGGGGCTTTTTTATAATATTAATATAATTTAAATAAGGATATATAAAATACGTTATATATTTTATATTATATTAATACGTTTAGTTAATAAGTAACCCCCGCTATTTTAATTATTAATTTAACTTTAAATAGCCCTAAATATTTATTAACTAACTTTTAACTAGGGTACTATTTCTTAATATTTTTCTTTAATAATAATACTTAGTTACCTATTTTATATAATATATTTATTTTAGTTTTATTAGTTTATTACTTATATATCTTACGTACTTTTTATATAAGGGGTCGTAGAGCTTTTTAATTAGCTCGTAATCGAGCTATATACTCCTTAGTTAAGATATTTTATATACCGTTTTAAATCTTTATAAAAATTAATATAGAGTAAGTAAATAAGAACCCGAGTAGGGCTTTAATAAGTATTTTATAAATTACTAAGTACTAAGTATTATTATATATAAACTTAGCTAAATAAAAATACTATATTTAATCTAATTAGTCCTAAGTATAGAAGTAGTAAAGGTACTATTTTAAGTATTAGTTCTACCGTTTTATTTAACTATTCGTTTATAAGTAAAAAGTAGTACTAAAATACTTTTTTATTACTAAGAAATAATAAAAATAAGTTTAAAACTTATTTATAAATAACGAGCCCCTATTGGAGACGATCTTTTTAAGTATTTTAAATTTTATAAAGATTTTTATAAATAAAAAGTTTATAAATTTCTAAGCTATAAGGGTCGTCCTCGTAATAATATAAACGTTATATTTTATAAATTAATTTATTATAATAAGTACTACGTCGTAGGGGCGCCTCTTAATTAGTATAATTAATATAAATAAGCTTATAATAAAGTTTAGTAATATTTCTTATTATAACCTAACTAGGGTAAGTAGGGGGCGTAGTAAGCTATATAGCTTATAATAACGAGGCTTTATTTACTAATATACTATATAAATATTAATATAACTTTTTATATCCCTACTTATTCTATTTTAGTAATAGTAGCGTTTTAGTAGCGCTATTATCCGCTTTATATTATAATATCTTATTATAAATATATCGTAATATACTTTAATAACCTCTCTCCTTAGCCCCTTATATAATAATATATAAATATAGCTACCGTAATATAATAGCCCTTTTAAATTATATACCTAGCTTTATTACTACTTTTTTCTAATTAAGCGAGGCTATTAATTCTTTTTAATCTATTACCTATTTTTTATAAAAGCGTCCTCTTATTAAATAGTCCGTAATTAACTTATTATTAATAACCCCTTTTTATTAAATACTATTTTAAATACTCTTATTATATTAGAGTTTTATAGAATAAGTAGTTTATAATTTATAGTTTTAATAATAAGCTTAAGTAGCTCCCTAAGTATTATACTATAATTTTAATACTTTAGGTTCGTAGCCTTATTATACTTTTTAAAATACTCCTTAGAGCTCCCTTAAGCCGGAGCTCTTAACCTCTTTTACTTATTTTTCTATATTATTATTAATTTTATTTTTAAAATACTTACTATCCTTTTTATTTAAGAGCCGCTCCCGTAGCTCGTTTTTATATACTTTATTATTATAATTTTAAGGGGTTCTTATATATTTTTAATATTATATAGGTTTTTTTTTATTTTTAATAATAGCTCCTCTACTTTATTATTATTATTATTTTTATTATAATTAGGTTTTTATAATAATTTATCCGCTAGGTTTTTAATACTTAATTTAAACTTAATTTTAATATTAAATATTACGAGTTTATTTAGTTAGTATAACTATTTTCTATTTAGCTTCTTTTTAATATTTAAGAACTATAAGTTAAAATAGTTTATAAATACTACGACCTAATCTTAGTTATAAGTAAGGTAGTATTATTAGTTTTTTAATACGTTTATAATAATTAATAACTTTATATTTTTTATACTATAGCGGCTCTCCGTATCCGTTAATTTCCTTAACTTATAAATAATTAAGTATTAATTACTTTTAAATAATTACGTAATTACTAAGTTAATAGCTCGAGCTAAAGCGTCTATTTATAATTACGTAAATAGGGTAGGGTTAAAATATCGTAATATTAGTATATTAGTAAATATTATTAATAGCTTTTTAAACGACTTTATAGCGAGTATTAATAGCTCTAATTATTTTAGTTTTACTTTTTTTAATAAGTTTATTAGGAGTACGGTTATTTTAGTATAGTTATTAATAAATTTATAATAGAACCCCGTAAATTTAAAAAACGTTTATATATTTTTAACGCTCTTTAAAAATAGTTAATTTATTATAGCTTTAATATATATAGGTTCTATTTTTATATTTTTATTAAATACGATATACTTTAAAAATCTTATATATAATATATAGAACTTATATTTATTACTATTTAAATATAAGTTTTATTACCGTAGTTTTTATAATACGCTACGTACGTACTTTTTATATATTACGTAGTTATTATTATATATTAAGATATTATTTAAGTATATAATATAAACGGTATTAACTAGGCCGCTTAAAACGTTATTAATATATACTTAAAAAGTTATGGGTATATTAGTTAGTCCGAAGGGTATAACTAGGTACTCGAACTACTTATATTTAGTATAAAAAGCCGTTTTTTACTTATTACCCTCGGTTATATATATATAGTAGTATGCGTTTTTAAAATTTAGTTTTATAAAAACGGAGGTATTAAATAGTTTATTTAATATCTTTTTAATTAGTAATAATAGTATTAAAAACGTATAGGGTATAAAGGACTCTCGCGGTACGGTGCTTTAGAAGAACTATTAATACTTATAAAAGTAATATAAGATACCTCTTTTAATCAGGTTAATACGGCCTTAATTAACGGAGTTATGATTAAAGGGAAGAGGATAGTATTAGCTAGATCGGAAGGGTAGACTTCTTAATCGTCTTGTATTATTATGTCCGAAAGTAAATTATTAAAAAGGCTCTAGTTCGATTTTAAAAAGTATATATATAATTAAAGTAAAAATCCGCGCTATCGAACTCGCTATTTTTAATCGGGGCCCTTTTTTTTATATCTTGCTCTAATTAGCCCTCTTGTAAATACTTATATTTAATTAGCTTTAGAAAAGAATTATTAGGACTGATTACCCTACCCTATTTTAGTATATTATCTTTTTATATAATCTTATTAATTACTTTATAATTAACGTAAAGTTATAACTCTCTTCTTTTTTTAAATATAAAAAAGATAAGTACTCTAGCTAGGCTTATAAAAGGGTATATTTAGCCCCTAGCTTTTATTTTTATTAAATAGTTTTATAAAATCTTAAGTTTATAATTTAATAATAAGTAAATAGGTCCCTATAAAATAGGTATAGCGTTATTTAGTTTAATATAGTAGTCGTATAGTACTCTATTTAGTAATAAAATAGCCTTTTTTTTAAAAAATAAGTTATTAAAGTCTTAGTATCGTAGTTTTTAATCCTTAGCTATACTCATTAGTACTACGTTACTATTTATAGCTAAGTTAATTATAATATACGTAAATATTATTAAAACTAAGTTATTTAGTAGCTCTTTTTTTAAAGTATTTAAGCGGATATATTATTTATAAATCGAATACTACTACTTTTTTTATTTTTAACTAATTAGTAAGTTAATATTTTCTAATTAAGGGAAACCGAAAATAAGCGTAAGTACTATAATATTAGCTATTATAAAGCGATATAGTTATATTTTTATTACGTTATTATTATTAATAATTCGAAGCCGTAAGTAGTAGCTCCTTAACGTTTTTATTTACTTACCCTTAACGTTTATTAGCTATAGTAACGGGTAAATTTATAAATTAGCGTTAAAATTATTAAGTAGCCCGATATTAATTACGTTCTTTTTTATTTTTAAATCGATAAGGGCGCTTAGCTTTTTTTATACGTAGTTTAAGTATATATAGGTTAGGACGTTTAAGCGCTACCCTTATTAATTATTAATTACCTTTTTTATTAAAATAATATTTAAGTTCGTTATTAGTCCGCGCTACTTAGTTAGAACAAGGTTTAATTAATAGTTAGTAACTTTATACCCTTTTTAATTATATTTATAATATATAATACTAGGGTAGCTATTAGTAAAGTACTTAATTTTATTATAGTTATAATATTATTAATATTACTTCCGTAGTTACGGGTAATCCCTTATAATATAGCTAGTTTTTTTATAATTATAGTACGTAATATCCTTACTAAGCGAGTTATAGTATATTTTTTACGTAATTAGCTTATTAATACCCCTATATCTCCCCGCTAGCTTATTTAAGTTTAAATTAAAATATTACCTAGGGGACGTTTATAAGCTCCTTATTAATAATAAGGATTACTTAATACGTTTTATTAGTAATATTAGCTATAAGTAAGTCTATAAAAGTTCTATTTATAATATTATTACGAGGCATAATTCGGGCTATAATTTACTTATTAATATAAAGATTTTTTATTTCTCTATTAGGATATATTCTAATTCTATTTTAAGCTTATTAATATAACTAACGAACTCGTTAACCCTCTTTTTTTAATTTTACGAGGCACTATTTAAATATATATTTATTATTATCCCTTAGTTAGTAAGATTAGATAGGTTATTTTATAAAAAGGTCTTTAGTTCTTTTTATATAACTTAATTTATTATAAACCTAGGGACCTTTTTATAATTAAAAATATAGTATATTTAAAAGGTTTTTATATTATTATTTAGGTAGCTAACCGTATATACTACTTTATTATAATTTATTTTTATTTATTAAGCTTATAAATCGAAATAATAGTAATAATTAAATAAAAAGCTCTATAAATCCCGTATTAATTTATTAATATATAATAAATTAAAAAGGGATAGTAGTTTAAATATAAACGTTCTATTTATAGTACTTATTTAAGTTAAAAAAGAGTTAGTAAATAGAGGCTTAGGTAGTACGAACTTATTATTTTATTATTACTTAAGTAGCGCTTTAAATATAGCTTTATTTATTAAACTATCCTTAGTTTAGGGGTTTACGTTTTTATTTATTTGTTTTTTATTTCTACCTTTACTGGCTGCTCGGGCGATTCTCGATATCGGTTACACAGTAATAACACACAGTATTAGTAGATACTCCCACTGTCTCGTTAGACTATTTTTTTTAGATTTTCTACCTTTTTAAACTTTCCCTCTTATAAAGTTTATAATCACGGATTACGTTTTTATTTATATTAAAATTAATATTTAAAATTATTATAATTAAAACTATAGCTTTTAGTATAGGGGCTAGGCTATTTAAAGAGCTCTATAAGCGTTTTAAATTTATTTATTTTTTACGTAGTCGCTCTTTATACGTTATTATAAAGATTTCTTTTTTTAATCGTTATTTTTATTTTTATAGTTTTATTAGTTTATTATTTATTATTTAGTTTAGGTATTAATAAACGAGGGTAAGAAGTTTACTATTTTATTTAAAATTCGTTAATATTTTTAATAATACGGTTTTTTTATATCGTCGCTACGTAGTTCGTCTTATTATACTCTATTTTTATATTATTTATTAAAAAGGAGGTAACTTTAGAGAGTTTAATAAAAACGAGTCGTCCTTTTTTTATTATTATAATACTAACTATGCTCTTTTATTATATTTTATTTTTATTAATATTTTAAACTCCTAGTTTAGTCCTTTTTATAAATAGAGATTTTAAATTATTAATAAGTATATAATATAAAAAAAAAGCTTATAGAGGCTAACTATTATTAAAGTCTAAAAAATAAATTATTAAAATCTACCCTTTTTTTAAGGCGTATTATTAGCGCTCTATATATACTTAAGCTACTCTTTTATTACTTAGTCTCCCTTTTTATACCCCTTAAACTATCCCTTAACTAACGGGGTCTAACCGGCGAGGCTTAATACTATTATAATATTAAATAACTCTTCTCTTATATTCTTATAAAATCCTTCTCTTAAATATTAAGTTAGTAAGTTAGCGATTTAATATGACATAAGCCTAGTGCATTAAATGTTTATTCTTTTCGTTGTTCTAGACTAACTATAGCCACCTTAACAACGACGACGATAATATTAATAAGAATGCAGCTCTCATCTATGCTCATCGTCGGCCTCGGATTCGCCTCCACCACGTCCGGCTATGTTCTCACCTTGTATAAAGGCGAGAACTGCGGAGGCGCCTCGCAGAGACGCAACATCTACGACAACACCTGCGCTACCACCGATTTTGCCCCCAAGTCCGTCCGGGTCGAGGTCTATGGGGGTTATAACCAGAAGGCGTACTTTTACTCTACCAAGGGATGTATCGCGGGCCAGGAGCTCCGTGGTCCGTGGTATGCTGATCATGAGAATAATTCGTGGAAGAGAGGAGCGTGTATTAGTATGGGTGGTAGGACTGTTAATGCCTTTGGATCTCGAGTGTGAGAGAGCAGTGAACTAGCGCGGGCATAGACCTCCATTCTGGCGGTTGTCATGCCATGGACTCGAGAGTAAACACAACAACCTCTTGAGATCCTGAACCAAATAACTAGACTAAGCTTCGCAACTTACTCTAGGTGTTGGCTCTTAAGCGAATGAACAATAGAAATGCCGGTCGCCTTAATTTTCTGGTCATCGTTTTTTCCAAGCAACGTGTCATATTGGAACATTTCATCGGGCGAAGTGCCCGTTATTAGTAGGCATATTTCCGAATGTACTTTTGGCCTACTTGAGAGCCCCAAAGGTTGATGCCTCGCCGTCAACGGGGTACTCCAAGCTTCATTACCGAATACTCAGAGGAATATCCTGTGACCTAATAGGGAGATATCTAGACATACCTTCCACCTGAATATACAGGAGACACATATATAGCCCCTCTCAATTCCGTTCCTGTCACCAACCAGCAGGCTTCTGTCTAGATCGATAGGTCAGGTCAAACTGGCTGGGTGTTGGAGTAGTTCAAGCTTAACAATCAAATACGCCCACATCCTACTCGACGACAGGCTACGAGTTCGATTCCCGGCATGTGCACCACGACATGTAGCCTACTGAGGTGAAATCTTTTTTCTATTCTTTTACTTACTTCGGAAAAGGAGCTTACCCTCTGTGACTTTCGGACTACCGGCTTGCTCCCTCCCACTTCGGCCGTCCGCGACTCGGCATGCCGGATGTGGGGGGTTTCCGAACTTGACCCACAACGAGTACTCGCTTCATGACTCTGTAAGAACAGACTTGGGTCTGTGAGTTCTTCATGGAAAATAGGCCACAGGGACTCTTTGACAAGTCTACATGTGCACTCGTTGCTGCATTCGGGCCTCTTTGTGCAGCACACGCGGGACAAGACGACATGAGTTGTTGTAATGCAAGAGTCCCCGATTGGGCACGGGGAGATAGGAAAAGAGGTAGGTAGGTGATCCACTGTGCCTTCTATTGGGGAAACTTCCAGTGCCTCAATGAACACATCATTGACCATTGCTGGAGACCAGGAACGGGGTGTTTTTTTTCTTTCCTTTTTTGTCCTCCAGGGACGTATGTTTGGTTAAATTATGCCCACGCCTCGTCTTCTATACGGGAATGCGGCAATAAGGGAAGTCTCCCACCGGGAAGATGGGTCGAAAGCGAGTCAAGGCTATACAAGCATTCCTGATTCCGATCGTATGGCGGATTTGTCGTACTAAATACGATAGTAATCAAGCAAGCAACTGTCATGTCAAAACAGCGATTATTGAACGCTCGAGTTTCTGGGTCTTATCCAAACCTCTATCCGACAATCCGAAATCGTTGAGAACTTCCGACTACGTCGCATTTCACGGCCGTTGTTTCGGCTCGTACAGTAATCCCCTTAAAAAAAGATTATCTGATTTTTGATCATTGTGGAGAGGTCATATTCCCAGCCGCTTCCATGGTGATACATACCCAGCAGAATGCTTGGCGATGAGGTGGATCCCACGGTACGCGTACCTCCCTGCGGCTGATGTCCGTCAAAGAACCAGCGAGTCAGCACTTAACAGACGTAAACCCGCTTGATGGCCCTCACTTCTTAAAACCTCTCGCTTACAACGTAAATGATGATCTACTTGGACGAGTCAGGCTCCTGATGTTCCCAGCAATGGTTCCCTCCGTAACGCTGTCTCGAAGGCCGCTTAGCAATTGAGATTCATGTTGAGTAAAATGGGCGAAGAAAGAAAAAAGGAGAACAATAGGAGATTTATAAGTTGCAAGGAAGCCTTTAACCTGTCAAATACTTACACCATCATTCCCAATCTCAGCACTTCGTTTCAATTTCTCGAAAAGTTCCGGCCCTTTACTTTTGCACCAGCACAAAAGATGCAGTTCTTCACCATCATCGCTCTCCTGGTGCCTTTGGCCCTCGCAGAGACCTGGAACCTTTCCGGCACCTGCTCCAACGACCTCACGTGCGAGATCGACGACCAGTACACCAGCCCTACACTGGTCTGCGGTAACCAGAACGGACATTTCTCTGGCGACGGCAACGCAGGAAAGACGGGCTGCGTCCCTGCTGGCACCAAGTGCACTTACGTCTGGACTTGTTAAGCTTTTACATCTACTCGCGTCCAGGTATGTAGGCAGTGTGTTGAGAATAGGAATGAGTGTGGCTGATGGATTTGTTTTGGTAGAGAAAGGAGTGATGGAGCGAAAAAGGTCGCATACTGGGTAGTTTCCATAATTAAAAGTCAACTGTATGAAGTTAATTGAGTTTAAACGTAATGATCTACCGATGAACCGGCGCCGCTCATGGTCCGTGATGTGATCCGCTATTCCCGTTTTCTTGACTGCCGTGTGTGTTCCCGGCGCGGGGTACACCCCACTATTCCCGAGGTAACAAACTCCGTGGAATCTAACCCCCCAGTGACCACCCCAATGTCCACTTGACACATTCTAGAGTCACTTTCCAAACATCTCACTGCGACGTTACCTTTCAAGCAAGATGAGCTCCGATATTCCTACCCTGCAACGAGCAGTTCTTTTTGAGAACCCCGGCCCTGATGCGCAGGTCGTTGTCCGGGAAGATGTCCCAGTCGGAACCCCCGGGCCGTTTGAAGTTCTCGTCCAACTTGACTTCACTGGATTATGGTAAGTTGACAGATGGCTACCTTCATCACTGGTCCCAACATCGCTAACACCATGGCCATCTTTGCAGCGGGTCAGAAGTCCGAGCGTTCCGTGGTTGGGGTGCTTACGATCCCATCGTGGGCCATGAAGGTATCGGCAGAGTCGTGAAATTGGGAGACAGCGTCTCAGAGTCACTCCTGAAGAAGAAGGTTGGAGTCAAGTGGCTCTATAGCGCCTGCGGAGAATGTTCCGTATGCGCGCGCGGATTCCCCAATAATTGCTCTAAGCAGCTGAATACCGGCAAGCACCGTCCTGGGACCCTTCAGCGATACGTCGTCGCGGACTCGAGATACTTGACCTTGATACCGGAGGGCTTGAACGACGAGGAGGCAGGACCATTGCTTTGTGCGGGCCTCACGATGATGGGCGCGCTTTCGATGCTGGACCATGACTTATCTCGAGGCGACTGGGTCATAATCCAAGGCGCTGGAGGAGGGCTTGGTCATCTTGGAGTGCAAATCGCGTCTAAGCTCAAGGGGTTCCGTGTCATCGCGGTAGACACGGGAGATGAGAAACGGAAGTACCTGGAGAGTAGAGCGGATGCGTTCATTGACTATGCAACTGAGGACGTGGAAAAGTCGATCATGAGTTTGACCGGGGAGGGAGCTCATGCTATCATCGTTGTTCCCGGTTCAGAGGACGCCTATCGGATTGCGCCAAAGCTCTTGAGGTCGATGGGGACAATCATTTGCGTTGGGCTACCTCGAAATGATTTCGAGTTGCCCATCTCAGTTGCTCAGTGTGCCCTGAAAGGTATGTTCTCTAGCTCTGCACCGCAAGCTCTCAGCAAAGACGAAAGCTAACACGTTCGCACTAGCTCTGACAATCAAGGGTGCCATGGTCGGGACAGAAGATCAAATGACGGAGCTGCTCCAGGCAGCTGAGAAGGGAACGATCCGGGCTTCCATAGACCTTTTCTCCTTCTCGCATGTTCCCGAGATCATGACCCAGCTAGAGAAAGGAGAGGTTTCTGGACGGGCCGTGGTCAGTTGTCTCTGAGAGCTACATGCCACTCGTTACCCCGTCAATGCCGTATAATATACCATCATTTATCTTCCAATAAGTAGATGAATCTGCTCTTGAGACGATTTGCTCGAGCCAATATCCTCGCAGATCCGCTGAAGAAGTGCAGCGAGCGCTGAGAGCAAATTGAGTCCAACCATTCGGATCGACAAATGGATCGAACCCGCAATCTCTCACAAACCTTGCGGCTTTCCTCCGCCTTTGGTATTGGTTGAATTGGTTTCTTCAGGTAGAAATAAGTAATGATACAGGTTGCGGCGACTGACCTTCTCAACATCTGTTGGTTGTCCCATGTCGGTTTACCGGATATGGAGATGCTCATGCGGGAATCGTACCAACAGGACTTGCATGCCGACCACATGCATAACCATCACGCGCCAAGAGAGGGGTAAAATGTGATAGAAGAATCTTCACAGATATAAATACAATGAGGAAGTAAAATGAGAGAACTTGACGCATTGTCTTCGTTTCACCCCACATTACGCTTCCTCACTTGGAACGCGACGAAGATGGCACCTTCTCCACCCAAATCCTCTCCGAAGTCGTCGCCGAACTCGCCCCCAAATAATGGCGATGATACTATCGACGCTATTATTCCAGATGAGGTCTTTCCAAGACATTGAATCTTTTCTAAGAGCGGTTGTTGACCATGAGCTCAGATGAACGACGAGGGCGCCTCAACAATTGGACCCGTAGGTTCAGCTTCAAGATCAAGCCCGGTTATGAGGAGCAAATGGATGACGACTTTTTCAGAGCATAGCATCCTCCAGTACGAGCGTGAGCAGTTCGATTCTCGACTACCGCATAGAGAACGGACGCACGTATCACAAGTACAAAGACGGCAGTGAGTTCCGCATCGCACTAAACTTGAGGTTGTATCTCCGGCTCACACAAGTAGAATATGCACTTCCCAATGATGAACGGGAGCTTGATAGACTTGGTACGAAGCGCAACTCAACCATCGCCTTCTGGGACTAACCCAGGCGACCCCGCAGACCTGTCACACAATCTCTTTCTCATGACCTTTGACAACAAACTCGGAACAGCCCCGCCGAATGCCGCTGACTCTGGGGTCCGTCGCGTCCTTGATATCGGCACAGGCACGGGCATCTGGGCAGTCGACTTTGGCGATGAGCATCCCGAGGCTGAGGTAAGCTCGACTGCAGCGGGAATTTTCATGGTCTGACATCTTCCTTACTCTCATCTCAGGTTCTCGGAGTCGATCTGTCTGCCACATGGCCCACTTAGTGCAATTCCCACCTCTTCTTTCTCGTAGGGCAAGTAGCTGATCGCAAGTAGCACCCCTCCCAATGTCCGCTTCGAGATTGACGACGTCGAGGACACTTGGACGTTTTCTCGGCCGTTTGATTACATCCACAGTCGCGTCATGACCTCGTCGGTCAAGAGCTGGGAAGATTTCATCCGCAAGTGCTTCGAGTAAGTTTTCCATCGCTGCTCATCCACAGCAGCGGGCGGAAGCTAAGGAATGACATCCAGACACCTTAGCCCCGGGGGATACCTCGAGCTAAACGAAATCGATCCCTGCCCTCTGTCCGACGACGGCACCCTCCAAGAGACGTCCGCAGTCATCAAGTCAGTCCGCATGCTAGAACAGGCTGCTTACATCTTCGGTCGCCCTTACCACACCGCGCAAGCACTCCAAGAGACTCTGACAAAAGTCGGCTTCGAGGATGTGACTGTACAGAGATTCAAGTGGCCGACGAACCCTTGGCCGCGAGATGCCCGTCATAAGGAGCTTGGGATCTGGACCCACGAGAATCTGGTTGCCGGCTGGGAGGGCTTCTGCATGGCACCTTTTACCAGGGCCCTGAATTGGTCTAGGGAGGAGGTCCTGATTCTCATGATGCAGGTGCGCAAGGAGTTTAGCGATCGGAGCATTCATGCGTACTTCCCGGTGTAAGCTTTCAACTCGCTTCGTGCTTTCAGTTCCTTGGCTAATGGTGGCAGCCATTCCATCTACGCTAGGAAGCCTGCCGGGCCAGCTTCAGCATGAGGTATGAATAAGTATAAATGGATAGGAGAGCTATCATAAGAGGACTTTCTAATTCAGCAACGTGCATTCTTTATCCACAAGGATAAGGTCACTGAAGGCGTCCTCAAGGCTGTCAATTGAGGGGAGCGTCCTATCATAACCAACGAAGACCATCTCATGCCCCCGACATGATGTCTCCGAACAAATAGTGTCTTTCGAACCCTTTCGTCTCTGGGGGTATATTCGTAGCTTATGCTTAGAGGACGGTCAGTGATCGGGAGGGAGATCTGGTATCCAGCGTCTGGCGTCCCGGTGCGGGCAGATCGATTCTCAGCCGCCAGAAATTTTCTCAAGCACCACCTCGCAGCGGGACGACCAGTACGAGCCATTCAGCCGGCTATCGTGGTACGACATCAGCTTTCGCGCCGTTGATCTCGTAGAACGGAGCCCGCTCGTAATTTATATGCGGTCGTATCAATGCATCGCGTACCAATAAAGCAAATTGACCAAGCGGCTGAGAAAGACCTTTCGAAACGAGATGGAGGTCGGTGTTTGGCTATTAGTAGATACGCTCACAATGTATTTCATTTCGATGCCCCAAATTCCCTGCATACTCAAGTGCGTTTCTCGCGGAAGCTAAAGTGTTAAAACTCCTCAAAGGACTTCCATGTAATGTCAAAGATCCGTCATCAGAGCTTCATCTCCATCAAGAATATTCAATAGAGATGCCCCGTCATGTCATAAGGTCTCAACAGCATATTAACGCCTACTGCTATCTCTGCAGTATCTCACTACACCATTGTCGACATCGCAAACTCAGTGTTGACCACTTTTCTTAATTACGATCACGCACGAATTCAACCTCAAGTCCACGATTACGCTACATTAACCCCTTCAAGCTCAGCCACAGACACCATCCCCAACATCTGTCAAACTTACCTCCGTTCCAGCCTAAGTCTAGCCTCCCGGCCCGGATCTCGCTTCACGCCGTGCAGTGTACTGCGTAAGTGGGAACCCTCCGTCCCCGAGCACCGTCCACCATCGTCGGCGACTCCGGCACTCCAGGGATGACCGTCGTAGGCAGTCGCGTCGCATACCTCTCATCAAAGCAGAGCCTCAATCCATTCATCCATACCTTCACCTCCCCCGCCCCTCTGTCCTCCTTACGTAACCCATTTATCCCGGGTGCGACTTATACTTTTACGTACAAATTTCGTCACCGGGGGAAAGAGCTCTTTACGTGGGATGCAAGTCACGTTCACTCTTTTCCAACACCAGCCTCAAGAGCCACTCTATCCGTAGTCTTGGAGCGAGGTACTGAAGTCGGGTGTCATCGGCTTCAAGTACCCTACCTCTGACATGACACTAGCGCATCAACGACCATCATGGGATATTACCATAACAACAAAGATGTAAAATTTCTTGAAATATTCAGAACTATAGGTAGGAAAGGCCAAAAAAGCTATCATAATATGTGCCATCATGATGGTAAACAAGTGGGTTGAAAACAGAAACCCCCATAACCATGCAATTAACCCCATTGTAATCCGCAGACCTCTGTAAACGCCATGTCGAACACAAGATGCTCCCCAAAAGGAAAACGCAAAAGAACCGTAATGATACAGTCCACGCTTCCTCTCAATGCAGCGTCGCCCTTACACCATCACCTCGAATGCGTCTAGTCCACACCCGTGAGCATGCAAATCCCCAACGCGCATCCCCTTCACAACGGAGCGAAGAGCACAACCCCATCACCATGCATTCAACACACCAAGCAACCCAAACCACTCACTTACGCCTCATCGTCCCTCTTCCCCTCCCTCTTAGTCGCATACATGTGAAACTGCCCAAAAATCACAAAATCCTCCACCATCGTGCCCAACGACCCCAACAACCACGGCAGCGCGTTGAGCAAATACGCCCGGTCCTGCTTAAACGCAACAAGACTCGCGCCGTACGTCAGGTTCCCCGTAAGCGACAACAAGAAAAACAGCAGCGCGAGCCCCTCGCAAGACTTTTCCCTGTAATTCTTGATAATCTGCGGGATGCGCGCGCAGAGGTAGCACACGGCGCTAAAGTAGCCCAGCGCAAGACCAATCTTCTCCCAGGTGCCGTCCGCCGCGGCGGGGGAACCCGCGCCCGCACCGGTGTCGCTGTCGGGGGCGTCCCACGCGCCGGCCTTGTAGGAGAGGAACCAGCCCGCCGCGCCGACGAGGTATACCGCGAGGATGCTCAGGGTGTTGTGGAGCCAGGGGTTGCTGTCGGGTGTCTCGTCCTCGCCGGTGACCATCTTGCGCAGGGGGTCGAGCGAGCTCTCCTCGTGGTGGGCGTGACGGCGCTGCGAGCCGGGGAGACCGGCCGCCGCGGACGAGCTACGGCGGCGCTGTGCTGAGTTTGAGAGGAGGGGTTCATCTTCCCGTGCTTCGGTCGGGTTCGCGCCGGTGGCGGTGACGGGCGCGGAGGAGCGGCGGCGGGAGGATGCGCGGCGGGCGTTCTTGGTGTTGTAGTAGACGCATTGGGAGATTAGGACGAGGTCGGCGAAGCAGAAGTAGCTTGCGAGGGCGACGGCCGTCGGAGCGAGGTGGGTGAAGAGAGCGCCTGGAGGGGTGGTTGTTAGTGGGAGCACGCGCCAAAAGTTTAAATTTTTTTCATGGCGTTAGGAGTGTCGGCGTTGGTGGTTGGAGAAATTTTCGGTATGACAAGAGACGCATATTTTTTCTTGGAGAAGGGTAGCGGTGTGGGAGAAACTCGCGAGGCGCAGATACCATGGAACATTGGCAAAAAAGCACCAGGAAAAAAGAGTGAGGAGCTGGGAAGGTAATATTTTCTGCGTACCCATGAGATTCGTCACGTCGCCGATCAACCAGATGATCAAGAAGCCCATGGACAAGCCATCAGCGCTTTGCGACTTGTAGTTTGTGAGAAGCTGGGGAAGCTATTTTGTGTAGATAAGGATGGTCAGTCTACTTGGACAGAAAAAGCAGGCAAGAAGAGTCGTGATCCGAGGTCGCGTGACCTTCGCGAACAGAGAGAGGGACGTACGAGAAGACATATCCACGCGGTCAAGCTAATGCTGCCAAAGATTCCCGACAGGGCCTCTTCGACTTTCGGCGTGGACGATAAAGCGGCAAAGGCCGTAACCGCGACGGAAGCCATTGTATGTGTATTTTCGATATGCGACCTTGGTGAAGCTCACGATAACAAACGTGAAAGAAAGGTGAAAAGAACGGGTAAGAAGAGCCGCAGCGACAGATAGGTTTTGGGGGAAGCTCTTCTCTCTTGTGCCGTTCCTCGGTCAGGTGGGCTTAGGAATGGGGTCAAGTGGGATGGTTTTCTTCGATGGAGAGTCACGCAGACAAGACATTGTTGGTGCGGCACGGGTAGAGGGGACTGATAGCGCCCACATTTCGTCCAATCCGATTTCAGCATTCTGCTTTTCCCCCGTTATCGCATTCCTTATCGCTTACCGCAACCGATAAGAGACCCCTGCCGCCGCATGACATAACCAAAAGACCAAGAACGACCTTGGCGTTGTGGAGTGCGGGCTGACGAAGAGAGCAATTAGTGGGGGCGGGTTGAGCATCCAGCAAGGGTCCCTCCAGGAAAACTTGGAAAGAATTTGGCGGGCAGAGCGGGTTGACCGCCGCAAAGGTCCTATTTTCGGAGGGGCCCAATGACGGAGAAAATGGTCGAGCTGAGAGAGTTGCGCCAATGAAGAGTCCTGATTTGGTCATCTCAACCTGCTGAAGCTGTCACTGTCGCTGACAACATGGGCTTATGTAATTCTTCCAAGACGCTTCTGCGCATTTGCATCTGCACCAATATCGAGATGAACCGTTCGCATGGCCCAGATAACATGCCCGAATGCATGCAGCGAGAGGCGTCACCCAAAGTCTAACCATCTGTCTCCAATCACAGGAGCAGAGGCACACCGAACGATCAGATAGGCTGAAATTCCGCATTCCAGCAGTCACCGGACATCCGCCGATCGTCAGCATTCCCCTCCCAAGTGGTGTTTCACGTGGTTCCCCCCGTGCACCGCCATGATTCGCCCTCCGTGGCTGAGGCGGCACCGGGTGTGAATGGTCACGGACGAGCACCCCGGCGCAGGCGTTCCTCGGCCAACTCACCTCTGCCGGGCGCCTACACCAGCGGCCCGCTCAGCGCCAGTCATCCGTGTTGACGTTAACCTGGAAGGTAACGTGAGCTGGCGTGCATCGCTCCCGTCCCCAAGACCGGCGACCCAACCACGCGTCAAGCTCCCATATAACCGCGCGTCCGTCCTGTTTCCTGTCTAGCTTGTCGTCATTCAGTCAAATTGACGGACCCGAATTATAGTCCTAAAACAGTGAAGCCTAATCGCACCTCAGTGCATACCAACTCACCAATAAGAATCGCAAGCCATCATGAGGCTTTCGGGCACTGTCGCACTGCTCGGTGCATCGCTGCACGGGGTTGCTGCATGGGGAAGTATGTCATAAATTCCCTGCATCCACGATAGCTTCAAAATGGCCCTGAGCTGCAAAGTGTCTCGAGTTGCCTCGCTGACCGACTTGACTTACCAGGTCTGGGTCACATTGCGACTGCGTATCTAGCCAGCCACTTTGTCGCCAACACAACCGAAGTCTTCTTCCAGGACCTGCTGCGTAATGATTCCGAGCACTACCTTGCCGGCGTCGCCACTTGGGCCGATACGATCCGGTACACGCGCTGGGGACACTTCACCGGGCCCTTCCACTTTATCGACGCCAAAGATAGTCCGCCAGACTATTGCGGCGTCGACCTCGAGCGGGATTGCAAAGACCAAGGCTGCGTCGTGACGGCACTCGCAAACTACACCGCCCGGTCTCTGGATCCCAAGCTGAGCGGGTGGGAACGCAACCAGGCGGCGAGGTTCGTCGTGCACTTCATCGGCGACATGCACCAGCCTCTCCACAACGAAGATGTGGCCCGGGGAGGCAACGGCATCCACGTTAAGTGGCAGGGTTCCGATTACAACCTGCACCACGTCTGGGACAGCTCCATTGCCGAAAAGCTGATAGGAGGCTCTCGTCGGAGGCCCTACGACAACGCGAAGAAATGGGCGGATGAGCTTGCTGACGAGGTCAAGACTGGAAAGTTTGCTGCGCAAAAGGCAGAGTGGCTGAAGAGTCTGGACTTCAACAACGTCAACGCTACCGGCCTAGAGTGGGCGAGAGAGGGAAACGCTTTCGTGTGCACCCATGGTATGTTGAATCCCGAGCCATCGGCGACCCCCCACAAACCGGAAGGGCGACGTCAAAACTGACTCTTGTATTAGTATTCCCAGAGGGGCCGCGAGCTATTGTCGGCCAAGAACTTAGCGGCGAGTACTTCCAAAAGGCGGCACCTGTGATTGAGCTTCAGGTCGCCCGCGCGGGTGTGAGAATGGCTGCTTGGCTGGACCTCATCGCCGCGGCATACCAAGACCTGGCGAAGACGGCCGAACCTGTCATGGAAGACCTGTAAGATTATGAGATGAGACGCCAAGCATGTTGCGCTGTTTGCTCCGCGCGCGACTTTCTGTACAAGACCCTCGTTTATCACACAGCAAAATGTGTTTTGATGCAGTGAAAGCTTGGCCCTGCCGGGGTCCTCTGTGTGTATTTGATTTCGTGACTTAGAGCCTAGTCGCAAACATCTCTGGATGCCAAGCTAGTGTAATGACATGATCAATGACGAGACGAGGCTCACCTTGGGCTCATCTGCCGTAGTAGTGCTAAAGATCGTGACAGCTGCCATGCGGCAGCTCACAGACTTGTCAAGTTGCCTTGGGTAAGAGACTCGGAATAATGTTGATCACACTGGTCGCGACACATTCTTGGCCGGGCCTTCGTCAGCAAAGAGTGTGCCTGCAATGGCTGAGGCGGCCCAGTTTGATTCACATGGAAGAGCTGTTTCCCAGAGGCGTAGTCGGCAAACATTACCTGGCAACGAGAAAGTGGCGTGACTTGAACGCATTTCCCTTCTCGCGGTGGAGAATTTGGAATCAGGCTAAGAACGGGTTGGAGGTCTAGCCGTGACGGCAAAGGACAGCAATTGGGATGATAGGTGACGTCTGACAAGTGAAGTTCGATGACAGCCCTTGCCGGGGGTCCGAGAGCAGCCCGGCGAGCAATACATCCAAGGAGATTGGATGCCGGAGGAAGCGCATCCTGTGGGCATGTCAGTGGACACAACGGGATTGGCACGGGTTCTGCATCTCAAGTTTGCGATGACGGTTCAACCGAGCTGGGTGACTGGGGCCGTGGGCGAGCGTGGTTACCGTAGTGCAGGCAATGAGCGACGATAGATAGCGCAAGGCGTTTGCCTCTGTGACAGTCGACGGGTTTCAACTCGTCTTCCCGAGCTGGGATGAAAGGCAGGTCTGCATGCCGGATCCGAGGAGGATGCCTGCGAGTTGAAGATGAAGACGAGGTTGCGCCGTTGGCTCAAGTGACAAATGGACGGAAGTCGAGGTGAACCTGTTTCACCATTGGACTTTTGGCACAGGCTTCAAACTCAGCCTCGTGTCGCAGGATGGTGCGCCTCCTTGGCGCGAGTGGAGGTTCGCGACAGGGGCGCTGCACACACTAACACTCTCACTCCACGAGTCCACCGCAAGCAACCCCGGTGGCTCGGATCCAGATGAGGGAAGATTGATGACAAGCCCTTTAATTGATGTTGGAATTGGATGGCATCTCAGGGGGAAACAATCTGCTCGTTTACGGGATCTCGGAAGGGATGAGACGAATATGGGGGAGGCGTCGGCCGTGGTGCCGGTCATTCGGGTGCGTCTATGGAAATTCGAGGTTTCGCCAGGTGATCTTTTGCGATGCAGCTTCAAGCATCAAGCCGTAGAGCCGTGCCGTTCGTTTCCAGGCGCAGGCGAGGCCGCGAAGGCATCGTCATGTGGTGCCGTGGGCCGTGGCTGCCGCATTCGAGTGTCAATCGGCGAGAAGACAGTCCGTACCCATCAAAAGATCCGGCACAGTCATCCACACGATGTGGTATCAGTGGGATCCGTAAGTAAAAGTAGAAGTTTGGATGGCGGGATCAAGACCGAGCATATGTTTCCAACGGTGACAATGGCGGATCTGTCAGTGCAGTGAGCAAAACGTTGTAGGGCAACTTTAGGTGTGGACGATCAATAGCATTAAACTCAGCGTCGTTTGCAAAATGTCCGACAATTGGCAGCCCAGAAAGGAAAGTTCTCGACTCAAGCACTTGGGTTGACAGCAGAAAATAGTAGACGAGATGAAAATCGAAACCGTCATCTCATGGATAAGCATCTCGCGCACTAGGGTTGGCCATGAGGAAGATCAGATTAACCTTTTGCTCGGATGGTTGATGCAGGACTGGCCGGTTATCCAACGAGCGAGGTGGCAAGGGGGGAAGGGGTGAACTCGGTGCAAGGTGGTGGTGGGAGGTTGGTTGGTCTCGTCGCTGCCGGTTGGGGTGGCAGATATCCAAGGATTCGGTGGACAATGACATGGGAGAGAAGAAGGGGGAGGGGGAAAAGACTCGAGGGTCGAGGTGAAGCAACACCTTTGACAAGGGACACCCCTTCCCCCTGCAATTCTTCCAGGGCTGCGGTGGTGGGGCGGGTTTCTGGCGGGCGGGATGCTAAGGACAACCTTAAACGTGGTAAGAGGGGATGAGATAATCAACCTTTCCCGTTTTGGCGACCCAAGTGGAGTCGTGGATCTCCACGGGTCTTGGGCCGCTGCAGGTACCGAGTGTAAACGGCGCTTGGCACTCCTGCTGGGACGTGGAAGGTGCCCTCCTCTCACTTCACCACGCTTCCCTTCCAGTTGCAATTGGAAGTGTCCGGAACGATACATGTAGATAAGTCAAGTTACGTACCTAGGTAGGTACGGGCCTCCGTTTTGATCTTGGAATGGAAGGTGAGGCACCAGTGGAGATGGCGCACCTTCCAATCCCACAGTTCCGTAGGTAGGGAGGTAGTAAGTAGTGTCTTTCTCGATTCCTTTGCGCACCTTCCATTTTCTTGCATTACCCCATCCATCAAGTACGAATATTGCTCGACAGCTCCTTCGGCATCTTCATGGGTTTCCTTGGCACTCAACGTTTGACGGGAGGAAGATCATCCCCGAAGCTCCAACCGCAGTAAGGTACGGTGGACCACACCGACAAGTTCAAGTTTTTTTTCTTTTTCCCCTTTCCCTCGCCCACTCACCCTGGAAACCCCTTTGCTGCTCGCCCTCTTTTCTCAAACCGACAATCGACGGTACCGTGACTGGTCATCCCAGGGGGCCTTGCCGTCATCCGAACTTGCCGAATAACAGATTAAGTTTATTGGATGTTTGATGCCATCATTACTGCGCGCCCGCTGCTGACCTTGGTTTTCCGCTCGCTTCGCCAACTCCACATTCCGACCAGCAACGCCAACGTACATATCCTAGGTTCTCCGTATGCGAGGTGCTTCTCGTTTGCTTCCATATTCTGCAAAACGGCAGAAAAGTCAACTAGGTTTTTGGATGGACTCCGCCGCCCTTCCGACAAAAAGCCTCCGTGCACTTCTGGCCAAGTACATACATGATACGAGGCATTCGCTCGCGATGCAGACGAGGCACACGATACACTATCCCACCCTTATCTGCGGGACGGATTCCATAAGGGCAAGCTTTGAAGTGGAACGAAATGCAGTGGAGTTGATGCGTTGCATTTCGCTCACCGGAATTAGACGGGCGCTTCCATTCTCATGCGCAATTGCAGACTCGAACTGATCGATGGGTAGAACCGCCAGAACCGATGGTCGACTGACAATGTTAATGCTCTGTTGTAGCTGGCCAGCGGTCGCACTAGCACGGCATGTCTCACCCGTCTAAACGGTCCGTTGCCAATCATCCACATTGCCGCTTTCTCCCGGCCAAGCTTGAGACCGTTGTCGTGTCGCTGGTACCCGCAGAAGCACCGTGGAAAAGAAACACAGCACGGCTCGGGGGATCTTCAAGCGGTAACGTCAATCAAGAGAACCCCATCACGAACATGATGATGTGTGTGCGCTGTCAGCAAACAGCACTAGCTTTGCCTCTGCGTGGCTAGTCTTGGCGTTAATACAGGCGTGCCAGGCCTCTCAGGAAAGCCAGCGTCCGGAGGCAAATCATGGCCGATCCTCAAAGGCTTAGCATGAGGAGCTAAACCCATGACGACTCATGGCTCAAGAGCCAAAATCAATTGCATACGCATCCGCGGTTCGGTGTGCCATTTGTCTCGACAGGGTGCGGCTCTCACATATCGGTCCACTACGTGCCTAAGTATCAACGGTCCGTGGGAAATACGGATGGATAGATGCTTGTCCTGACGGACGTTGGCCTAACGGTTATAAACCTGCCAGCTGATGAGTGCAACTTGACGTGCGACAGTGCAGGCATCGAGGAGCGAACTGCCAGTTTTGCCAGTGCTCCAGGGAAATTAGGACGGAGGAGGCTTCGCTCAGATAGCCAGCAATAGAGCATTTGCGGGTGGTTGTGGAGAGAAGGCGCCTCACAAACTCTCCTTCGTGCGGTCGGTATCTTGGACGGTGACAATACGTTGGTCGAGTACGGCGACGAGGCACTCCGTAAAGTGCCGCGCTTAAGAGACGGCAAGGACACGAAAATGTCGTCCAGTGTCTCGTTTCGCTTCATCGACGCCTCGGGCGAAACGCCATTTGCCTGATGTGCCGGACAGCGGGCCCCGCCATTGGCTCGCTAAGCCGCGCCGGGGCCATGTGGGGACTCCATGACCCCATTCTGCGACGACAGGAGCCGCATCAGACCTTCCCAGACCTCGCGACGGCACAAGCCACCACCGGACGAGGGGGGTTCCTTCCAACTACCTTATCCTTACCCTTGCCATACCTTACCCTTACCTTACTGCGTAGCGTAGTCTCTTACTGTCGTCCACATCTGGTGCCAACAACCTTTTTTCTTTGCCTCGCATCTTGAACCCCTACCAATACTTGTGTGGTAGAGTGGTAGATACCTGCCACAGGGACTAGAGACACCACACTGACGTTACCCGAGCCGCCCTGTTCGACTCAACTTCGTTACCTGCCATCCTGAAGAAGTCGGGAACTGTCCGTCAAGGGTGCCCACCCTCTCCCAGTCTGGGACAACGACATCCCCTGCTCATCTGTAGCTTGTCTCTCTTTTTTCTATCCGTCTACACTACTCCGCTCCTTACACTACGGAGACTCTTCATACACTACGCCTCTGACCAACATCTTTGTCGCCGTTCCCGTCCCATCCATGCAGCTAAACTCAACCACCCCTGCCAAAGCTCAGATCTCTATTCTCCCGTCTCTTCACTCAACCCCCCGATCCATCATCCCTACTCTTCCTCCTCCTACTTTCTCGGAGTCTGGAGGCGTCTGCCCTTGTCAACTAGTTGTCGCATACCATCTCATCAGACAGATGCTACCTACCCAGTCTCTTTGTCGCCCTCTCTCTCTCTCTCTCTCTCTCTCTCTCTCCTCCCTCGACGGACACCTTCTCATAGAGAGCTGACAGACCCACATCGCCTTTTCCCACCCCCTGGTTCGTCACCCACTGCGGGCCTGCCAATTGCCCGCACGGGGATCAGATGCTAAGCAGCATCCATGTATTCACACCCCCGGCCAACAGTTTGAGCCGTGTACTATCCGTAAGGTATACTCAGTAGTATGGTGTATGGCTAGGTACTAGGTAGTCTGCAGACGGGCTCCTGTCAGCCCTTGTCTCCTCCTTCTTCTCCTCCTCTCCCATCTCCCCTGCGCCGCGTTTTGGACTCGTGGAGACGATTCCTCCCCCCCCAAGCCGTCATGGAGCCTGTCTCCGTTCATACGACCCCTTGGTCGAACCGGCACCAGCCTGCAACCACAGCCCTGTGCATATAAGACTTGAAAGCTTGGCACTGATCACATATTTGTCTCGGCCTCTCCCTTCTTAATCCCCAGCAGCGCTCAGTCTCGATCATTCTTTTCGCCTTCCACCCTTTACTTTTATTTCCATTCATCCTGTTGCCTCACGCTGGGAGTGTGTCTTCACATTCATTCATTCATTTCTTTTCAGCTTGTGCTACGTATTCAGGTGTCTGTGACCGTTCCTTTCGTACTCTACTCTTGTTCGCTCCTCGGTCTGGAACCAACCCCTTTCGAACGACAATCTAGTATTTTATTGATAGCGACTCGGTCGACAACTCCCTCGGATTTATCCCCAACGATCAACAAGAAAGAGACAAGATGCAGATTCAAAAGCTCATCACTGCCCTCGCGGGCATGGCCGTCGTCGCCGAGGCCTCCGTCGCCTTCCTCGATGCCTCGCCTTTGAGCGCCGCCCTCGCCAAGCGTCAACAACGTGGTGGTAACCGTGGTGGACAAGGCGGAAACCAAGGTGGAAACGCAAACCAGGGTGGAAATGCCAACGCTGGTAACGGAGCTCTGTGTTTGCAAACGAACGCGGTGCAAAAGGGTTCGCAGCAGGCCGGACAGCCCAACGCCCAACAGGCCAACTCGAAGACGTGAGTATTGACACATACACGGCACAGGCAACCCCCGAAACGCGCTAACCTACTGCCTTGCAGCGACAATGCCAACTTCATCAACATTTGCTCCGGTTCTACCCTCACCGATGGTGAGCAGAAGACTGGCGGTTCCTGCAACGGTATCCCCATGGGCAAGATCCCCGCCCAGACCAAGATGGTGTCTACCGTCATCAACAATCCCCCTCACAACGGCAACATCCAGGCCAACCAGGACTTTGATGTCGAGCTCAAGGTTAACAACCTGCAAGCCGGTTCCTTCACTGACGCTCAGTCTACCTACTACTCGGCTCCCCAGGATCTTAGCGGCGGCGGTACCATTATCGGCCACGTTCACGTCACTGTTCAGGATATGGGTAACTCCTTGACGCCCAACACTCCCCTGGATGCTTCCAAGTTTGTCTTCTTCAAGGGTATCAACGATGCCGGCGATGGCAATGGTAACCTGAAGGCCACCGTCACTGGAGGTCTCCCCGCCGGAAACTACCGCGTCTGCACCATGTCTAGTGCTTCCAACCATCAGCCCGTTCTGATGCCCGTCGCCCAGCGTGGTGCCCAGGATGACTGCAACAAGTTCACCGTTGGTGGAAACGGCGGCGGCGGCAACAACGGAGGTGGCAACAACGGCGGCAACGCTGCCAACGGCGGCAACGCTGCCAACGGAGGCCAGCAGAGTAAGTCGACCAGTGATACTTCAATGTTTCGTTGATGTACTAACGGATACAAGACAACAACCAGGGCGGAGCTGCCCGTGGAGGTAAGCAAGCCGGAGGCAGACAAGGCGCCGGCGCTGCTGCAGGCGGTGCTGCAGGAGGTGCCGGTCGCGGCGGTGCTGGACGAGGCGCTGGTCAAGGTAATGCTCAAGCAACACCTCAGAACCCCCCTCAAGGATTTCCAAACACACAGTTCCCAGGCCAATTCCCCGGCCAATTTCCTCAATTCCCTGGAAGCGCACCCCCTGGACAGGCCACAGCACAACCCCAGACCGGAAACACACAGGGAGCTCCCAATGCTAACAACTCCGGCCAGGACGGGGACGCCGCCAGTAATTCGGAGAACGCGACGGCGACTCCTTCGGTAGACCCGGCGGCAGCGACGCCAACGCCCACCCAGGGCGGAGGTGCCTCCAACAATGGCAAGGCCAACAGCAATGGATCCGGACAGAACGGCAACGGTAACACTTCTTCTGGATCTGGCAAGGGAGGCGCGACGTCGAACGCTATCGGCGGAATCGCGGCCCCGGCGGTCTCGGACTCTGGCGATAGCAGCCGACCATTCTCCGTCAATGGCAACTCGTTCGTTTCCAAGGCCAATGCGGCGCAGCGTGCTTGCGATGTTCAACGGAATGCCTGTTTCAATGCTTTCAACGGTGGAAAGTTGAACGGGGTCACCACGGCCGACTGTGATGCCCAGGTTCAGACCTGCATCCAGGAGCTCTCATAATCGGAATGCCTTTCGACGACAAGGACGACAAACAACCGAGGGATTATTGGGATATGCACGCGCGCGCTGATACGGACAACACGGGCCTTTTACATCACATACAACGACAAGTCTCCATGCTTTTGGGTTCACCCGGGTCGCCAAAAAGTGTTCTGGTGTTTTTCTGTTTTTAATTTCTTGGGGTTGTTATATTCTACACGAACTGGCAGGAGGTTATTAGATGAGCAGGTTGGCGTGGATGGTTTTTTCTTTTGTTTGATGAAAACCAGCGCTCCCCGTGCTTCGATACCACACACTCACACATCATCAACGACAACACTGGCAAACTCCTCCCCCTCTATATTATTGTTCTAATGTCCCCCTCTCCCCGACAACCCTCACACACATCTCATCACCTCATCACCATGACACAAAATCTTACGATCCGACCTTTCTGTACATTTAGAGGGAGTTGTTTTTCCGTTGACAGGATACGCAGCATGGCTTGGAAAGAAATGGAAGACACAATTCCAGTAGAGAGTGCACACAGTTTTTTTGGATTACTTTTGCTTGGTTCTTTGGTTCTTACTGATTCGACATGTCGTGATATCTTGTCTAGGAGTTCCGCGATCCACTAACAGATGACACGTCACGATGTCACCCCATCTTAGTGAAAGTCGGGGTGGCAGGAGGTATACCGGCAACACTGCGCAAAACGTCCTTTCTCTCTGATGTTGATGAACCTGCACAGTGAAAGCTGCGGTGCCGAGCTGCGGTCCGAGCTGCGGTCCGAGCTGCGGCGTCTGATCTGCGTGTCGCGATGATGGGGGGGGCACATGTCTCGGCCGGGGGGCCGTGTTATGCGCTGGGGTTGGTGTCTAGGGTGCCTGGTCTGCTTGTTTTGGGGGTGTCTTTTAGTAGGCCTGATGGGAGGGATTTGTACATGACTAAGCTGGACTCTCCAGCGTCGCGTGCCGTTGAGTGGGATACGTGTGTGTGGGTTGGAGACTGGCGTTCGACTTGGCAGGTCTGAGAGGGGGTATGGCCCATGGGAGAGGGGAGGAAAATAGGGTAAAGAAGAGTTGAGACGTGTTTCACGTTGTCCATTCTTCTCTTCTTGTAGTGCCGGAGTTGGGACGGATGGAAGGGATCTTGCGACAGAGAGGGGGCTTGCGGTACCGTAGAACAGCCTTAACAGACAGACTTATATTTACGAATACAGGGCTTGAGGCTCAAGGTCCGGGCTCGTGATGTCACGAGTCGAGGCTGGAATCTGGGTACCTGTGGTTTGTGGATTGGGGGCATGTGTCATGGGTTGGGATGGCACTTTTCGTGTGGTGCCAGGAGGGTTCTGGGGAAGGGGGTGTTTGAGGTCTCGTGGGAGGGGGCAATGGGCCTTAGCAGCTAAGGTAGGGTACGGATTAGTGGAGGTATATTAATTAGGAGATTTCTTTTTAACGTTTCGGAAGGGGGGCGGGCGAGAAGAGAGATTGATTGATGTTTATTTCTGCCTTTGGGGAGCTTAATCTTGAGGTCTTTTCTTTGTTTTCGGCGATTGGGATTTCTCATACACACACACACACACACACACACACACACACACACACACACACACATACGCGCGCGCAAGGTGGTCTTGATTGGGCTTGCGTCGGAAGGTTTATTCTCATGACTCTTTTACTTGAACTCTGAGAGTTGTACCTGACTTGAGGCTTAATTTGGCTTTTTTCTTCTTTTTTTTTTTTTTTGCTTTTTTGTTCTTCCCTATTCCCGTCCGTTGCTGCGAGGCCGTTTTACCCGTTTTTCCCCATCTCCCTTTTGGCTTTCAGCGTGTTGGTTTCGAGTTGATTTATCGTCGGTTTTCGCAAGTGTGCCACTGAATGAGCAAGCGCAACGATGAGAAGGTCAACTCCACCCTCCAAATCACCGTATTCAAGGTTTCAACAGATGAAAGATTCTGTATGTCGGAGTTCGTCTAGCAACGGGATCATGTTTTTTTTTTTTTACGCACTTTTCCGCAACATGGTTTCGGGTTGTTTGCCCTTGGTCTTTTGCCCTCTACTATCGATCTTTACCTTATGGTTGCGCGGATTCTCATGCCTACTTTACCTTACCTTATCATATTCGCTCGTGATGATGCAGGTACCAGAACCTTGCAACTGAATCGCGAGTCCACTTATCTACCTGAGGTACCCCTTCTCGGCGAGCCGCTCAAGGTCAAAAGTCCGTGTCTTCTCCGTCGGGAAACACAGAACTTGACTTACGCACCGTAGAGAAGTCATCACTTTTTTGTTCTTTCGGTCGGTGCCGAGGGCCGTGGCTGCTGTCGTCCCGAGTTTACTTGTATCGCGGCGTCTGCGAGTAGAACGCAAAAGTTGGCAAAATGGCTAACGTCAGAAGTTTCGCCTCATCCTTTGAAGCAAAAGCATCGCAACGTCCCGAGATGAGGGCAAAGGTTTGGACAAGTGCCGCCCCGTCTGAGACTCGGGGACGACCCGACGTGAACTGACATCTTGGCCGTTCTCCTTTTCTCGTTCTGTTTTTTTTTTTTTTTTTTTTTTTTTTTTGCTTTCTACTTAAGTCCTCCCTTGTTTTTCGCCTTTACTTCCTTCTTGGTAACATGTCCACACCCTCTCTTGACGATGAAAAGGTTGAGTGTGCCGAGAGAGGGTGAGGTAGGGCGAAATTTGAGTTCTTCGGTAAAGCGGGAACGACAGTCTTGGGTGTAGCCTTTTGGGTTTGCGAGTGACGTTTTGGTTCTTTTAGTCTTTTTCAACGTTCCGTTTGTGCCTGACAATGGTATTTCCTCCATAATAGAGGAAACTTACGTTGAAGATACGGTTTGGATACGTTTCCCTTTTGAGGCCGACACGGCGTCGCGCCGACGTGGACCAGAGAATTTGATTAGTTTTTCCGCCGACATACACACGTCACCGGAGTGCGGCGGACCTTGATCCGCAGAGCTTGATGGGGCAGGGCTCCTTCGGCCCGGGCTTGACATGACCGCGCTGGGTTCCGCTCCGATTGGGAAGTGGAGGCGCTGCCGATCCGGAAGCCGGAGGCACCAGGCGGATCATGGTTTGGCGGCTCGTGGTTTGGCGGCTCGTGGTTTGGCGGCCCGGGCACCCAGGGCTCTAATTCCGAGTGAAGTAGCTCCTCGCGGCCATGTCTCAAGTCCCTCATTGCCAATAGGGAGGTTCCAACACAAAAAAGTGGTGTCCAACGAAGACGCTAGCTTCTTTGAAGTGCGTTGTTTGACAAACATTCGCATACCTAGCTCGCGGGTAGCGACCAACAAGCGTTGGGAACCACGGAACGCAACAGGATTGGACACAGTCAATTACTGAGGCTGCCCACACCTGAGTATTTAGCCCTCCATATCTTCAGCCCCTCCGAATTGTACCACGCCATTGGTTCAATGGCTTTAGATGTGTTTGCTGGAGTCGATTTCTGGTAGAGAACTACAACCTGGCCAGATCCACGGGTCCCGGATCAGGCTATCGTTAGCTCCGCTGTTGGTTCAACCGGTCTGGGAGAGAGTTGCTTCATCCCTGCACCCAAGCCACAACGTACCTTTCGCAACGGGGAAAAGCAGGCTGGCTGGGACCTAAGTGATCCAGCCAGGTCTCACACGCAATAAGAGACACATAGGCGCAGGGAGCAAACAACTCACAAACCCGGGACTAACTAGGTACTAATGTACCTTTGGCAACGCCTCTGCCGTAGCCTTATATCGAAAACCCTGAATTCTTCAGTTCAGAAGCTCCCAAGTCCGGCGCATATCTCCGGCCCATGATGAGCCCGAGCTGAGAAAGGGGGCAAGAATCGCTTTGGGAAAGCAGAGAATCTAGCCCTTGAGCCTCCCTGCGTGGGGGGGGGGGGGTTCGTTCTTTCAACAGGCCAATTGTTCCGCCTGTATTGCAGCGCATCGTCGACCGATGTTTCGACTCTTGAATCTAAGGACTCTATTGGATGCAAGTGGCGAGACATTCTGGAGGCTACGAAAGCTGAACACTTTCTACGCTGGACCGTTTGCTCTGTTGGAACGGCTACCGGGCTAGGGCGTTGGTCACGGTGATGTTGAGAAAGCCGGCAAGTCCGGCGGAGCCTGACCCTATGTTGGCTTGTTGGCCGTATATGAGGTCTATCAAGAGAAAGCACCTATGCTACATAAGAGGGGAACAATGGCTCGCCATCAGTGATAGCTCACCTCGCTGAAAAGAATTCATGACCGCCAGAATGCAGTTCGCCGATGCTCTCTTACGTGTCTTGTGGACTTACAGGTCCATCACGGCTCTCGCCGTGGTCTCGGTCTTCCTTCTCGTCTTTACATACGCTCGAAGCCCGAGACGGCGTCTTCCGCCAGGCCCGAGAGGGCTGCCCCTCCTCGGAAACGCCCTCGACGTCCTCAAAGATCCGTGGCTGACTTTTGGCGGCTGGATGAAGACGTATGGTATGCTCGTCCCGCGGTTCCCTCCACGGGCTAACCAACTAACACGACCCAAATCAGGCACCATCATGCACTTCACCGCTGCCGGAAGCGATGTAGTCGTCCTCAACGACCTCAAGACCTCGTTCGACATCTTGGATCGTCGCGCTGCCGTCACAGCAGACCGGCCCGGTAACGTCATCATAGACATGATGACGGGGTCCTGCTTCGTGCCTTTCCAGAGCCAGAACGCAATGTATGGCCCCCTACATTCACACATCCACAAAGGAAGCAGAACAGAAAGGCTCACTACGACGCTCTAGGTGGCTGCGCATGCGCAAAGCCTCCCACACAGCGCTGCGCAGCATCTCCTTCCCAGACATCCGCCTCGTCCAGCAAAAGGAGGCTACACTCCTGGCGGCGGACATGCTCAAGGACCCGCGGGACTGGCTGTCGCACCTGCACCGCGCGATATCCTCGGCGAATATGAACCTGGTATACGGCACGCCTTCCCTCGCGTCTGCGAGCGATTTGAAGCTGGTTTGGCTTGAGGACTTTGTCGCGCGGTTGACCAAGGCTGCGCTGCCTGGTGCGCATTTGAGTCAGGTCTTCCCTTGGTTGAGACATGTACCATCTAAGTATGTTTATTTGGCAGATTGGACAGTGGAGTCACTACGGCGGTGATGAGGATGCTGATGTTTTCTGTCTAGATTCGCGCCTTGGAAGAGGCGGGTGGAGGATTCGTTTGCGGCGGACTCTGCTATCTTTGGAAGTTGGTTCGAGGAGGCCAGACTTGTGAGTATTGCATGGGTGACCCCTATGGTCTTTTTGGAAGTTCTGTGTGCTGAAAACATTTGCAGAGAGGTGTCAATGGCGGCAACTGTCTCGTCAAAAGCTTCATCAAGGACCAGAGCCGGTGCAACTTATCCGACACGGAAATCAACTGGCTCGCGGCGAGCGTCATGTAAGTCCGTCTACGAGGTATACCGACCCTCTTTGATGTGATCAATTTTCTGACAAAATATCTCCAGTGCCGGGGCAAAGTCGATCACGGGCGTGCTCGAGTGGTGGATGTTGGCTATGGTCGTCTACCCCGAGGTTCAGCAGCTCGCCCAGGAGGAGCTGGACCGCGTCGTGGGACGCGAGGCGATGCCGAACTTTGCCGATCACTACGGAAAGCTACCTTACATTCAAGCCATGGTGAGTTGTCGGATTTTCAGAGACTCCTCTCTGTCGCGTGAAACGACATCGCTCACGATTGAACTTGTCCAGGTCAAGGAGTCACTTCGGTGGCGACCAGTCGATCCAATAGGTCTTCCACATCAGAGCTCCGAGGTAAGTCACAGCCTTGCGCCTACAATCTCTCAGTAACCTGACTCTTTCTCACAGGACATATGGTATGAAGGCTGCTTTATACCAAAAGGCTCGTTGCTCATCCCCAACGTCTGGGCCATGAACCGCGATCCGCACACGTACGGCCCGGACGCCCATCACTTCAACCCAGCTCGGTTCCTCGATCCCAAGACTGGGCAGCTCAAGCCGCTGGCAGCGGAGACGAAAGAACAGGGCCACGTCACGTTTGGGTTTGGCCGCCGGTTGTGCGTCGGGCGCCAGATTGCGAATGAGGATCTCTTCATCACTATCGCGACGGTGCTTTGGGCGATGAAGATTGAGCCGAAGGTGGGATACGATGGGTTGAATGTCCCTATAGATGTTGATGGATGTGTCGATGACGGTGTCGTTGTGTGAGATACCCCTGTACTCTTACCAGTTTGTTGCTGTCGCTGACTTTGGATGCCAGACGCCCGGTTCCGTTTGAGTGTACCACCAAATCTCGGTTTCCTGAGGCATTTAAGACCCTGCAGGCTGCCGAGAACTATAGTGTAAGTTGAGGAAGCAATCTTGTACAAGCCAGCTTCGCCATTAGTTTTCACATCTAAAGACTGGCGGATGGCGACCTTGGCGTCCCAGATGTCGCAACTCCGGAGGATCCAAGAGCAGCAAACGTAGTGTCAATCTAAGATAAGATAACACTTTGAGTGGATAACCCACGTCGAAAGCTCGTATATCTACAGTGACGGCAATCAGAAACTCCGGCCACGGCTCGAGGTCCTGTTGACATGCTGTTCTTGATTAGTGATACTGAGCTTCATGCCAAGGTCATGCCACCACATGCTACAAATTGAGTCTGCCGGCATATATTTCCTTTGAGTTTCTGACGATTCAGAAACTAGAAATTGACTGCAGTATCTATCTAAGTTTTTGTGAACCTAGCCTTTTGATGGGCCTTCGAGAACTTTCTTGAAGTTCACTAATCAGACTACCACTCACCTTATCGCGACACTCCGGACAGCTGCACCTGCTTTAATCTCCGTCAATTCTACTGATTCTCTTTAGGTGCGAGAGCTGTCCTATTTAGGAACTGTCCTGACCCTACCAGACATCATGTTCCGGGGTAGTAGCTACGGAAGGATAAGTGATCTTCACCATTGCATCACGAAATAGCTCCAAATTTGACTCGCTCAGTTTGATCTTCGTCTGAGCATACCATTCACTCCCTCGCCATGCCGGAACCATGGGATGATCAGATCGCGCACTTCCAAGGGATACCGTGGTGCGCCAAAGTGCTCTCGGAACCAGGCATCATCGCCAGACCCCTCGTCAGCCGCGAATTCGACCCAGATAATCGCATCTTTGAATTCTGGGGCTCCACACTCTTCAGCGCGGCCACGGTGCCCTTCTTCATCGGCTGCTTCCACATGCCCTCGCCACCACCGGGCGCCGACGGAAACCCTCCTGATAGCCGGCCCCTCGACGAATTGTACATGACCAAGGTCCGCTGCTTCCTGACTCTCGGCCATGGGCTGAGCACGCTCAAGAAGGAGTGGTGCCACGGCGGTGCTGTCGCGGCCATATTCGACGAGTGCATGGGTGCGATCGGTTTCATCAACAAGTTGCTGGGGTTCATGCCGATGCTGCCGCAGGTCACACAGAACTTGAACATCACGTACATACAGCCGGTGCCGACCATGTCGACGGTGGCTTGCACGGCGGTCTTGAAGCGGATGGACGGGCCTAGGAAGTTCTTGGTCGAGGCGGAGATCACCGACGAGCTTGGTACGGTTCTTGCCAAGGCGGAAGCGTATTTTGTTGGGATGGAGAAGCGGAAGAAGAGACAGGAGAAGCTGTGACGTGGCTTTGAGAGCTTACTTAGAGAATCGTTTGGGAGTAGACTTTGCTTATATGTAGACATAGACCTCTGCCGCCGGAATCCTTGAGCTGTCAGCATTGGCAGTAGCCAGCTGGGCACCCTTACTTGCTTGGACGCATGGCGCACGAACGACGTTGTGATAATAGATAGGATCTGCATTTCAGTCTATAGCACTGTATTCAAGAAGCTGTCTGCTTTCCTTTGAGGGTCAAGGACATGAGTTGTAATACTATTACCAGAGCAGCTACCTGAGTATTCTGGACTAACCTCATTTCAAAAGAGGCTGAGCTATCTCGCTAGGCAACCTCAGAATAATGCAAGGTGTCTATCAGCCTTCCAAGTACATCTGCTGCACACTACCAAGCTTATGATATACAGTCGGTCCCCTAGAAGAGTCATTCTCCGCCGTCTGAATATGCACCATCCACTCGTTACTTTCAGGTGACCCATACGCCCCCAAATCATGCCACGAGTGAAGTGTCACAACACCGTGCGACGCAATGATTGTGTAATCCATCGCGCAACGGTTGCAGTGGCCAATCGGCTCGTACCCATGCCCGTCCACCGCAACGCGGATGCCGTCCATGACATCCGAGGACGCCATGTATCTACTGACATACCGGGGGTGGCCCCAGCCCAACCACTGGTTGATGTTCACACCGTCGTCGTCGAACATAACCTGTCCGTTGGGCTCCAGTAAGATCATCAGATGCGGACAGACGCGCCTGGAGCAGGTCATCCGAAGCAAACCGGCCTCGAGGTTATCGCGGACCTCGTGCTCCATGTGAATTAGGAACCTGCCCTCGATAATCTTGGGTGTGAAGGCGTACCGGCTCGTGGTGGAGATGAGGTTTGCAGGTACGTCTACTCGCGATGTGAATGGCGCCATAATGTCCTCAAGGAGTCGTTGCTGGTTCTGGTCTATTCCCCCGCTGTCACTCATACGAGCCAATTTAAGAGCGAGCTGTACGTGCGCATGCCGGAGTTTGTAGTTCTTCGGATTAAAAATGTGGCGAGAGTTTTGCTGGCAGGGAAAGGGGTTGTGGCTCTTGGCTCCGGGGATATCTTGCGTACAAATCCTGTGAAGACAGCAGCAGGGGCTGCATACCCAGTGGTTCGGCTTGGTGTAAGCGAGGCCCGTCCAGAAGGCGAGTTTGTGGTTGCGAGGGAGTGAGATAAGGGCAAGGGTCCAGTCTCTGTGCGTGAGGATACGAAGGCCTTTGCAGGTGTGAGAGAGAGCGAATTCGTCGTGTAGCGGGAGGGAACTGAGTATCTGGTACAGGATCTCGTTTGGGAGGGACTGGATCGGTGAAGCGTTGTCTGCAGAGGACGACTTTGTTGTTTCCGTTCGAAAACGTTGGAAGAGACGGTGGTTATGATGAACTAGCAGTCGTCTGAGACGATCCATATTGTGTTGCTGGGCTTGTGTAAGTTGTAGCTGGCTTACTGGGTGACTGTGTCGGTGGATGTTGAAGCTGAGGGAGTTGTCATGAGGTGATTTCGCCAAAATAGGTGAGAAGATTTCAAGCTGCTTGTTCGATGCGACCGACTTTCATGACTAGTAAGAGCAAGGCCAAGTCATTAACTATCAAGTAAGGCAGTTCATTACGATAGGAAGTTCTTCCTAACTTGGCCATTCAGGCCCTCACCAATACCTGGAAGGACGGTTCGTTGGAGATTCGGGTCCTCGGAGCACCCTTTTGTCTAGAATCCATCGGTTGAGACTCGGACCACGAAGCCTCGGACGACATTTTCGCAGCATCTTTGCCTCTACCTCTATTTCGAGTACTCAGGTGGGATTGGGGGTAGAGGCAAGGGGTCCTAGGTTCGTCGTCGAGGAATACCTTCAGCCACCATGGATCTAGAGCAGTTCACTTAATGGCGACGAAAAACCGATAGATGGGTCTTAATCAAGTTACCGTCTCTCTCTTCTGTCTCGGTCCACGAGCCGTAACATCCCGCCTCTAGACAGCGAGGTTCTGCACCAACGATGCATCATCTGTCCTGAACTTTCTGATGCGACTCAGATTCGTGCCCCAATGTTGATCTTCGACGATAAAGGACAACGATGAGGCTTGATCCGTCTGAAATCCCAAAGTCAGATATCGATATCGGTCCGCCTTTAGTCTACAAGACAAGATCTCAGCATCTCCGAGGGCGTCTCAGAACCTCTCTCGCTGAATAGGAATTCATACTATCAGAAGACATCCATCGTATCTTCGGATCATTTCGTCCCGAAAGAAGAAAAAGCAGAGTCCGGTCGTCCACCTGGAGCTATCCGGGCGGGAGCATGGAGGTTACATCCCACCTTAGCAAACCCATGTTTGATCGCGATGGACGTTCAACGCAAATCAGCATCATCGGCCCAAAGGAAACAAACCCACATCCCTTTGATGTATCCGTACAAATTCGTATGGAGAGGCATTGCGGGGTACACAGGCAGAAGTTGGGGAACCCCACGACCGACATGAAGTTCTGTCCTCAATCTGGTAAAGTGCTAGACCGGGGTATGCGTGGGTATTCCCGCTTCTGTATCGGTGCCTGGGTTGTAACTGCTGTGATTGGCGTCATCCGCGGCAATCTACACCGAAGATGGACTCAATTGAGGTTGACTCCGCGCAAGTAAATGTAACGACAGCCGAAGCTCAGCTGTCGAAGCGCAAAGGAGGTAGTCAAGATATTCCACCAAGGCTTCTTGTCTCGTGAACATGATCTCCCACAGCCGCCTCGGCATAAAGTCTAAGGCGCTCGATATGCCTCGTGTCATCGGAACTTGACCAGGTCGCACCACTTCCTTCTGCACCATTGCAGCCACAACGGCAAACCCAGTTCCAGCATGCTGATATCACAACCGTCTATTCGAGCCCTTGCGGCAACAACTCTTCTTGCAACTTACTGTTCTGCTGAATGCTGGCGAAACACGACCTGCGATGGGCCAAGCTCTGCTTCGTTCCCAGGAGTTTGGGACCAGTACAACTATGCTCCCACTTCTCGTAACGTCACACCAAAGTACATCTTATCCTCACCATCTGGAGCTGCAATCTCCAATTTTACCGCACCGTTCAATCTTTCCAGCCAAATCGACGGCCTGGTCTTCGACTTTGGCGTCGAAGTAGGTGGCATCGTGACCATCGACTACAAGCTCTCCCAGTTCACCAACGCCACTCTCGGCCTCGCTTTCACAGAGGCGAAAAACTACATTGGTCGCAAGTCAGACAACTCGAATGGTGGTACCGGACAAGACGGCGCTCTCGCATACAACATCAGCTCGGACGCAGCGGGAACTTACATCATGCCCGATCCGAAGCTACGCGGCGGCTTCCGGTATCTGACCTTATTTCTCACGCCATTCGACTCATCGTCCACCGTCTCGCTGGAGATTCGCAATATCAGTCTGGAGATCAGCTTCCAGCCGACGTGGTCCGATCTTAGAGCCTATCAGGGATACTTCCACTCCAGCGACGAGCTCCTCAACAGGATCTGGTACAGCGGGGCGTATACCATCCAGACGAACTCCGTGCCGGGCAAGACTGGTCGCGTGTCTGGGACAAGTGGACGCACAAGCTGGCAGAATGACGCTTACATTGGGCCCGGGGAGACCGTCCTTCTGGATGGAGCGAAGCGTGATCGCTGGGTCTGGATTGGGGATATGGGGACTGCGGTGCCTTCTGCATTTGTGAGCACCGGCGATATGGAGAGCACGAAGAATGCCCTCTTGGCGATCTACAACTACCAGGTAAGTTGCCCCAAAGATGATGAAATTGAAATTTACTCAACGTGTCGCTCGTTAGTCTGCCGACGGTACTTTGCCAAAAGCCGGTCCACCATATCTCTCGAAGGATAGCGACAGTAAGTCGAGACAAGTTTAGGGTGACAAGAAGTCAAGCTGACGGTGCAAGCATAGCATACCATCTGTGGACACTGGTTGGCACTTACAACTACTTCTTGTACACCGGCGACACGGACTTCATGACTTCCATCTGGCCCAAGTACCTCAAAGCAATCAACCTCAGTAGAAGCAAAGTCTCAGACAAGGGAATCATGAACGTGACTGGCGCCGCGGACTGGGGCCGATGGACATACTCCACTGAGCGCAGCTCAGCAAGCATGCTGTAGGTGAATGTTCTTCTCGGCCAAGGGAAACACTAACTCTACGACCAGATTGTATCGAGCCCTGCGCACCGGCGCCGACATCACCTCTTGGTCTCCTACCCTCACGAACGCGAGCAGCTACCAGAAAGACTGGACAAGCGCCGCGAGCAAGCTGCAAGCGTCCATCATGACTGAGCTGTGGGATGAAATCAAGGGGGCGTTCAAGGAAAGTCCCGACAACACGTCGCTGTATCCACAAGACGCGAACAGCATGGCAGTCGCCTTTGGTGTCGTCTCCGCAGATAGCGCCGAAGCGCAAAAGGTGTCCGACTACCTCGAATCAAACTGGACCCCGATCGGTCCTCACTGCCCCGAACTCAAAAACGACGTGTCGCCATTCATATCCAGCATCGAGATCGCCACGCACTTCCGAACAGGACGCCCCGATCGGGCCTTACAGCTTATCCGAGACGCGTGGGGCTGGTACCTGAACAACCCCAACGGCACGCAGTCTACCGTCGTGGAGGGGTATCTCATCGATGGAACATGGGGCTATCGAGGAGATCGCGGGTACCGGAACGATCCGTCTTATATCTCGCATGCTCATGGGTGGAGCAGTGGTCCAACTTCGACTATGACGGAGTATCTTGTCGGACTGAGGGTCACCAAGCCCGGCGGAAGCGAGTGGCAGCTCAAGCCTGTGCTGAGCGAGCTCCTGGAAGCCGAGGCTGGGTTCACGACGAGCTTGGGCAAGTTTTCTGCAAAGTTTACCGTTGGGGATGAAGGAACGGCTGTCGTTGAATGGGACACACCGGCGTCGACTCGGGGATATTTGGTGCTTTCGGGGCAGAAATCCGTCTGGGTCAATGGTGGAAAAGGTAATATGACCATCAGCGTCTAGTCTTCTCCTTCGTCGGTGATCTGTCGTGCGCTTCGATGGGATGAGCGCATATCGGAATTGTAATCTTGGCGTTTCTGTATGGCCCAGGTTCCAATAAAAACCGACAGCAGGTAGATCCTAAGAGTCTCAGTCTTTCTACAGACAATACTCCATGTTCCCAGAGCTCCTTATAGTTCCAGCGGCCCTTTGTTTGATCGGTGCGCTTGAGTCCAGCACATTGTCTTTCAGGGAATGGCGATCATCAAGGACCGAGGCAGACATGAGTTATAGTAAGAGATTTCCTTTTCATCTTGACTACCCTCTATCTTTCGCTCTTTCACGAGCGGATACGCAGAAGACGTCTGCCTTCACTGATGAGCAGCATTGCGTATTATTCACTTGAAGGGACAGAGATACCCTCTTATGGGTCGTGAGATCCTCGCGGCCATCACCTTGTCCGCTCGCCGAACGACAAGACCACCGACTGGGTGTCCAGATCCCCCAATCTGGCAATTTTGGTGGACACAAAAGTCCACGGCACTCTGGAAGTGGTTTTATACTTGCTTGATCTTCTCCAACAGTTCCATCCAGTTGGACCTTGTTGAGAAAGGATGTATAGACTATCTTGCGTGTGTGAGGTACTCGGTGAGGTAGGTGTACATATCGCGTGTAAGAGGAGAAGTTGATGATGTTATGTACAGTGCATTACTGCAAGATTATGTTATCTCCAAGCTGTCCACTATCTAGTCCCATCTCTGACTCTTGCCACTTTCAACATCCGTCAAAAGCACAAACTCAGCCTCAGACCTCTTCGGCGTAAGCCGTCGATTCAAACCACTGGACCCAGTCGCCACCGCCGAGTGCGAGTTGTCGGTACCCCTCGAGCCCGACGATGCGCCAGACAGCTTGGACTTGACAGCCGACCAGGCGGCGTTCTGGGACAAGGCGCTAGATAGGAACTTGTAGACGGCAGGGAGGGAGGCCGTGATGATGCCTGCGTAGAGCTCGATTGTGCTCCAGTAAGCCGCGTCGACGTAGTCGTACGTGATGTTGGTCGAGTTTGCGAAGACGACGAGGGTGCGGAGGCGGATTACGCTGGCGAGAGTGACGCTGTGGGAGACCAGTTAGTCTTGTCCCTTTGTTGAGATAGTGGGATGACAGTAGAGGGGTGTCTCAGGGGACTTACAAGATGCCCATGGAGAACACAACCATTACCATGAGCTTCTTTTTCAAAGGCATCTGCAGCTGGTAAAGCTGGTGCAAGGGGAGCGCCAGGATGACGATATCCAGCACGATGTTGAAAGCCGCGCTCAACCATCCCTGGAGGTGGATGTTATTGCAGCGGCCCAGGTGATCTGACTCGAGCTGCAGCCAGGCGTGGTTGATGGGCCAGCATTGGAAGAGCGTGGCGAAGAAGAAGGCGGCGGCGTAGGCCAGGGTGAGGCCGATTGTGACCCAGATGGCCTTGCCGAGGCTGTTGTGCTGGAAGATGCGGTGGAGGAAGAGGAGGATAGAGACTTTGTTCATTGCCTGTGCGAGGAAATAGAAGAGCTCTCCGAGGAAGTAGAACTGTTGGTGAGGGGCGTTGGTGTTAGTCGTTGTTCTTGGTTGAGACGAGGTGTGAGTGGATTTGGTCACTTACAAACAGCACGTTCTCAACGTTCTGGAGGGGCAGAGTCCAAATGTCCTTTCCCAATCCATTTGCAGAAACTAGATCAGTCAGTCTCAACTTACACGGGACACGTGTTTATGGAGGAACACCTACGTGTGAAGGCAAAGACGGTTGGCGGGATCGTGAGAAGAACGCAAGCGGTGATGGTCCAGTCATCCCAGCTGAGTTCTCTGTTGCATCCAGGCAGAGCAGAACACATACGGAGTATGTAAATGATGAGAGCTATACCGAATCCTACACCCGCTACGAGAGGAGGCTTCATAGTATCATCTCGAACAGGTAGGCCGCACATGGTCGCTGAGCCATTCTTAGTTTCTAGCGCAGCATCAACACGAGTCAGTCAAATCTTCCCATTTGTGATGCTGAGAATATGCCTTATACGGTCTCAAAGCTAAAGCAAGACAAAGGCACTTACTGAGGGCATCCTCATAGTTGCATCCCTGCAACACGCAGACAGAGAGATTGGCATTGAGTTCCTCGTTGGTGCAAAGACACGCAGTGTCCGTAAGCTGGCAACCCGACGTCGGGACAAGCTTGGTGAGACAGACGAGCTGTAGTCGGGAAAAGATGGGGATGCCGCACTGATCAGCCAAAAGAATTGCCACCGTCTTGACGCTAAGCGCGGGAGATCCGCTCACTATTCAATACTTACTGCGCATTCCGGGTATAGCTTCTGAGCCATGGCCAACGCTTCCGCAGCTGAAGTCGCGGCTTGGGCCGTTGAAGAGAAGGCCGCGAGGGCTGCGGCCGTGGCCGCCAGCATGCCTGAAAGCTTCATGGCGACCGATATTGTGAAGGGGGGATGTCGTACGAGAGAGCAAGAAAGGATGGGGAAGAGAAGCACGAGCGGGATTCCGGGTTTCCTTTTCAAGTATGTAAATCGTAACCGAGAGAGACGGAGTTCCCTAGACCGGATTTAGAGAAGAAGAAGAAGGGGGTGTTACTTTTAACCTCATATCGTGACTTGCGTGCCATCCTTCCTCCGCCTGTCAAGTTCATCACATAGATGGCGGCATCTGCCGTGATCCTTGGCTCTCGGGTCCGTCTCTCTCTAGGATTCTGTCCCTGGATTTCTTCATTCTGGAGTCGCTCTGAAGTGGGCGAGTCATTTCTGCGTTGCCTTGTAGCCGACGATCTTGCTTTGGATCGTCGTCGAACCCCTGGTGTAGTTGAGAAGGAAAATTCCGTAAGAAGACTGAGGAGACTTGGATGTGGCCTGCGCCGGATGCAGATGCCGGCCAAAACGGTTCGCTAGAATCCTTGACCAGCAAACTTACAAGTAAACTTTCCGAAAAGAGTGGTCCGATTTCTTAGCGGCGGCAGTTGAGCTAACTTGGCTACGTAAAAGCCAAATCTCTTCCTCTCTCCATCACCCGCCTGTCGACGTCTAAACCGTTGAGCTCAGTCCCAAAGCGGTTAAATTATCACGAATGGAGGAAGAGGAGGGGTTCGCGAGTGGCCAATGAACCGCAGGGGATCGCTAACATGCTTTTCGTTATTCCTGGTATTCTGTATATGCACTGCAACGGCAGTAAGAGTGAGATCAACGGTTCTTCAGACCAGGGCCAACCCGACAACAAGGAGGCGGTAAGTGCTTGCGCGCCTGATCTGTCTGTTCTGTCTCCAGTCTGTCTCCCGTCTGTCGTTCGTTGCGTGAATCGTAGTGGCATCGAAGCAATGGGCCCCTCTAGAATCTCCATTCCCGTCGTCCAAAGAGCGTTCGGACAATGGGGCCAAGTGTAGGGCTATCGTTTCTCGATTCGTGACCCCTGGCTGTGGATGTGTCCACGTCGGATTGTGCTCGCTCAGCAAGGTTCTGCCATGCTTGTTCCGTTGGACAGTTGCTTGTCGTAGAACTCCATTGGTGTGGGCAGCAATTTTCCCCATTGGCGGAGCAGGATCCGGGGGTGGTGTTTTGACATTTTTGACAGGGCCCATGTTTTCTTTCATTTCGTCTACGACCTTGGTTGAATCCTCGACAGGCATGCCAAAGAGTCGTCGGCGCCAATGCAACCTCGAGTTAGGAAAGGAAACTGGCAGATCAACGCATCTTCTCCCCATGTCTCGCTTCTCGTGCCCCCTTCATGAGCGTGCCGGCTTCACGGGAGATAATGCCTCTCATCACATCAGCATCGCCAATCAGTGGAGATGCGTTCGAAATGAGTCCGAAAAGGAGCGTTCTCATGAACCCATACTTAACGTTTGAGGTTCTGACTTTTTGAGTCGCTTCGCCTGTCTTGGTTCCACCAACTCTTAACCATTTGGCAGTAGTCATTCCTTTGCATCTCAACAAACTCGCCAGCCAGTCACTCATTCATCGTGTTTTTGCTTTCGGTTGCGTTCCAGTCACCTTCATTGGATGTTACCATGAAGTTCCTTTTCTCTGTTGCGGCGCTTTTCGCGGCTGCCCATGCGGCGTAAGTTCTCACAACTAGTCTCAGTCAATACCTACACACTTGTCGTGCGAATCATTGGCTTACATAAACCAGCTTCGATCAACCCCTTGGTCCAACCCTCAATGCCACGGGACCTACAGACAACTCGACGTATGACTACGTCGTAGTCGGCTCCGGGCCTGGCGGTGCTCCACTCGCTGCCCGCCTGGCCATGGCCGGCTTCAGTGTCCTGCTCATCGACGCCGGCGAGGATCGAGGCCAAGACCCGGCCGTCCAGGTTCCGGCTTTGCACGTTCTGGCTTCTCAACATCAGCCGATCGCGTGGGATTTCTTCGTCAACCACTACTCTGATCCGGAGCAGGCCAAGAGGGACAGCAAGATGTCGTATCGAAAGCCGGATGGAGAGATCTATGTTGGTCTCGACCCGCCAGAGGGGTCTGAGCAGTTGGGAATCTTGTATCCTCGTGTCGGCGCCCTCGGTGGTTGCTCACAGGTAAGTCGTCTCGACGTAGGCTAGTGTTCCATTAGCTGACAATCTCAAAAGCACAATGCTCTTGTCACCATTCTGCCTCAGGATAGTGACTGGGACAATATTGCGGCCATCACTGGTGACAGCTCGTGGGAGGTGAGTAATTACCGACTTCCTCGGCGATGGCTGGAAAATGCTGACGGTAATGGCTTCCGAAGGCTTCCAAGATGCGAGAGTACTACAAGAAGCTCGAAAAGTGTCACTACCTCCCCGGCGGCCTCGACAGCTCCGTGCACGGCTACGACGGATGGCTAGAGACGCAAACTACCCCGCCAATTCTCATCGTTCAAGACCAAAAAGTGCTGTCTCTGGTTCTCGCTGCTGCCACCACGATGGGCAAGTCACTTCTCGGCAAGGTGATCAACACCGTCACCGGCCTCCTCGAGATCTTGGCCGTCGATGTCAACAACGACTCACCCGGCCGTGACAATGGAGAGAAGATCTACCAGATTCCCCTCTCCATGAAGGACCCTTCCTTCACTCGTTCATCCCCTCGTGACTTCATATTCGACGTTGTCACCGCGACCAACGAGGACGGATCCAAGAAGTACAGGTTGGATGTGGCTCTCAACACGCTCGTGACCAAGGTCAACTTTGACACGACGGGCGAGAAGCCCAAGGCAACTGGCGTTGAGTACCTCGTCGGCAAGAGCCTGTACCGTGCCGATCCCAGAGCCACCAAGGAGGACAGCGGCGTCCCCGGGCGTGTGTTCGCTAGCAAGGAAGTCATCGTGTCCGCGGGAACCTTCAACACCCCTCAGCTGCTCAAGCTTAGTGGTATCGGCCCTGCCTCCGAACTTGAATCCTTTGATATCCCTGTGGTCAAAGACCTCCCTGGTGTCGGCGGCAACATGCAGGACCGGTACGAAGTCGGCATCGTGGGCAAGGCGCCCACCGACTTCTCCCTCCTCGAGAAGTGCACCTTCCTCGACATGAACGGCACGCACAACGGCGAGGACCCCTGTTTCTCTCAGTGGCAGTCGGGCATCGGCGGCCTAAAGGGCGGCTACACGACCAACGGCATTGCTTTCGGGTACTTCAAGCACTCTTCCGTCGCGGAGAATGGCAATCCGGACCTCTTTCTCGGTGGTGTACCGGCCTACTTCAACGGTTACTTCCCCAATTATGCCGAGCACGCCCTCGCCGATCTCAGCGTCTGGACCTGGCTTACCCTCAAGGGCCACAGCCGTAACAACGCCGGCGTAGTCAACCTGACGAGCACCAACCCGCGCGACACGCCCAACATCACCTTCCACAGCCTTTTCGAGGGCATAGGTGGCGAGGAAGATCTTCAGGCTGTGTACGAGGGAATGCAGTACGGCATTGAGGCGTTTGAGAACCTGATCCCGCTTGATGGCTCGTTCGAGCGCATCTGGCCGCCCAAGGAGATCTCGTCCGAGGCTGACCTTAAGCAATTTGCCAAGGATGAGGCCTGGGGTCATCATGCTAGCTGCACTGCGCCTATTGGAGCCGACGACGACCCGCTGGCTGTCCTGGATTCCAACTTCAAGGTTCGTGGGGTCGACGGATTGCGCGTGGTCGATGCCTCCATCTTCCCCAAGATTCCCGGGTTCTATATCGTTCTCGGTATCTACATGGCGAGTGAGAAGGCCGCTGATGTGATCATCGCTGAGGCACAAGCGGCGTAGTTTGTCAAAGATCGCCGTTGTTGGACGTTGACGGTAACCAGGGTCGCTTAAAAGCGTCGAAGAGTCCGGAATTCCTAATAGCATCATGTGTTATGATGTGCATAATACTACAACCAGATTCTGATTCATTGGTCTCATGAAAGCCAGACAAAGCATATAAGCGAACTGTGAAAATGCCTCATTATTTGCTGTAGATCTTGTAAAAGTGCGCTTTTCTTGGAGCTCAGTTGATGTACCTGAGACAAGGGTCAGCCGCGAATGAAGCCGAGAAGCCAGCTACCTTCATCCTGTCTTCCTTGTCAGACATCTGACGCAGCTTAAAGGCATTCTTAGACCATTTCTCAAAGACCCCTTTCAGGTCTTGGCGTTGAAAGGGTGAAGACGGTCAGCCGCCTGCCCTCACAAGCGTCTCTTTTGGACATACTGACCTCAGCTAGAAGCACCTAAGCATTTCGGAAGCGCCGGTCTTGAGACCTCAACTTTTTAGGTAGACTTCTCAGAGGCATATATCAAGCCCGTCTCCTTCCAGGCCCCTAGAGCTGCTTGTCTCTGTACCAAGCACAATAGCAAGATCAGTCGAAAGTTGGCATTGGCTTCAGAAAGATGGTTCCCCGATCCGAAGCCTCAGCCAATTCATTGAAGGAGGACAACCGCTGGTGCCTACGATGCCTCGGTTTCTACACTGGCGTCTATCCCAGGAAGCAAAAGCCGGTCGCGAACTACTATTGTAAAAGAAACCGTGAGTGGCGTTAAGTACCTTTCTCATTCACGATTTTCTTACTTACGTTTCATCGTTCTAGTTAGGAAATGCGCCAGATGTGCCGAGGATAAGGACAAACGCTGTCTCATGGTAGGAGTTTGTTTCTTGGTGGAGGCTGTGGGATGCTGAATCTCCATCTAGATTCAGAAGGAGCAGTGGCCCCAAACTCTGGAGATCATTGAGAAGACCAGGCAAATCATTTTGGCAGAACAGGTTGATGGCGAGAGCGAGAAGTTCGCCGGGGTAAGTTCAATGCAGAAAGTTGGGTTGTCTTTCGAAACATTTACTGACAATGACATGCCAGGATCGGAAAGCCATCAAAGACCTATATCGACATGTTGAAAGAGTGACCAGGGCTTACCACAACACACAACTGCAAGACGATCATCAATCAGCGGCTTCGGATGAGGACACTCCAATGGCCTACAACACGGCGTCTGACGATGAAGTGATGGGCGAGATTCGGTGCGCCCCGAGCTTTGCAGGACCGAGTCGGAGCGGCCGTTCCTCCAACACAGCTGGCCTAAGGGTCTCGAAGGTATTGGTTGATATCAGAAGAATCGACGAGGAAAAGGCAAAAGCCTCGCGCCGCCTGGGGAGAGAAGTCTGGATTGCGGCACGGGACCCGCAAGCAATCGGGCCTTCGGACCAATTTCTTCGGCTCGTGGTTGATGAGCTGCACCGTGACGCTGGTCAGGGCGATGCTCGGCACGGTATCTCTGACGCTTTCAAGGCTGTTGAGAACGCTCACGATGCCCGGGAGGACGCCTTCCGCCGGCTAGGAGACCTGGCTCTCGCCATCATGCCGGCCAGCTCCACGCTTGAGGGCAGGGGCTCGTCGGGATCGGGCCGAGCCTCCAATTCTCGTCATTGATCTTGCAAGAAGGGAAGGACCAGAAGCAACTTGATAGTAGTGAAGGAGGCTAGACCATGTTTTGAGATTTGGCGTTGATAGAATCTTTCGAGCGGTCCGTGGTTATTAAATTGATTGGAGCTGTCAAAGTGAATATGTGAGGATGGAATTGGCTTTGGTTGGCGGTACTTTAATTATGCACCAACAAGACCCCTGTCGTTAGCAAGCATCGAGCGCAGCTAAGACCAAAGGACTTGCAATCTGCACCTGTGTATATTGCATCAACAGCCGCAGAGGTGCGGTTCGCTGTGAAGTTGTGAACCAGTGCTGGGAACCAGATGAATGTCTAGACCAATGCTAAGGAGAATTGATCTGCTCCATGTCGTGTCGTGTCTTGCGCTGCTGCTGCCAAGAATTCCCCACGGAGGGTTTGGTCCGGAGTTCAGCCACATCATAAGTAGCCACAGGGAAGTCAAGCTCCCGCCACAGCACTACGTCATACAGCCATCACCGAACCAAAGCGAGGGAGCTAGCTCTACGTACCTCAGCTGCCATAGGTAAGGTAGCTTGCCTTTGGCAGGCACGCAGGAGTCAGATCACGATCCTCGGGCTAAATAAATACGCCAGAGCTGTGCCTTGGCCAAGCCACGTCGCAAACACTCTCTCTCAGCTTCCCCATCTTTACGTCGTTCCGTCTACCAGCACCAACTTACTTTACGAAAGCCTTCTCTGCAACTTCAGACGACACCCTGACGAAAGCTATCCCATCATGTCTGACGAACGAACTGTTTCCCAGGGCCAGGCTTCCAGCTCCGGCGGAAGGAACAGGATGGTCGACTCTGTGCAAACCAAGGCCCAGGAAGTCCTGTTCGTATTATCCACCATCTCGCGTGCTCGCGCCCCAATCTAACATACGTATGACAGGCAAGAGGACTACGACAAGGCGAGAGGTTTGGTCGCCGATGCTGCCAAGAGCAAGGCCTACCTGTACCCCATCAAGGGCATCATCTACTTCGCAACCCACCGAACACTGTGGAAGCCCCTCCTGTCACGCATCGGATCCTACCTGCTCCTATCTGCCGGTGTCGTCACTGGCATGTTCGTCTTCACCTACGTGCCACAACTTGCTCTCCTCGTTTTCGTGAACGGCCCGCTAGCCGTCTTCACCACCGTCCTTTTGATTCTGAACGAGAGTTCGGCAATCATCAACTTCCTCTCGCGATCATTTTTGCTCCAGGACGCGATTCTGGACACCTTTGACGGCACTCTTCTTCTCAGAGACGAGGACGGAATTGTGAGGGAAGGCAGACAGCTCAGGCCCGGATCTGACCCCATGCAGAAGCTGGGCAAGGTTCTCAAGAGTCCCTTTGAAAAATACAGCCCCAAGGCACTCATCAGATACCTCATCTACCTGCCCCTGAACTTCATTCCTGTCGTGGGAACCGTCATCTTTATCTCTCTGCAGGGTGAGTCTTGCCGGCCGCTTCCGTGTATTTCACAGCTAACGTTTCTGCAGCTCGCAGTAGAGGTCAAGCCGTCCACGGCCGTGTATGTTTCTTCCTTTCCATTTCCCGGATATCGTACTGACAATCCAACCCAGTACTTCCAACTCAAGAACTGGTCGTCTTCCAGAAGAGCCGACTGGCTGAAAAGACACGCCGGGCCTTACACTGCGTACGTTTGGTATCCACCCGCGCATGTATTGTGTGCATTTGACTGACTTCTGTCACAGCTTCGGCCTAGTTGCAACCGCCCTTGAGATGATCCCTTTCGCTAGCGTTCTCTTCACATTCACAAACGCAGGTATGTTTGACAAGGATTGGACTTTCGCCTTGAGTAACTACTGACGCTTATCTATAGTCGGCGCTGCTCTTTGGGCCGCCGATATCGAGGCCAAGGATACTTCCATGACGGATAGTACCGCACCCACGCTTCGAGAGACGGCACAAAAGGCCGAGTAAACGACGGATGACTGCGTCTTGGAGTCATACCTTTGACTTTTACGGCGGGATCGGCTTGGCACTAGGAGATACCGACCCCTCTTTTGACCGGATCCCCGTGCCACAGCATCTTGACAGCAGTGACGGATCTAGTGCGACAAGAGCCGAAGCTTTCAGCTGAAGAGCACTCGTAACTCTTGGCGAGACGGCGTTGTTCGACACGCTAAGCAAAGTCGGCGAAGCGTAATTCTGGTAACAGTCGACGGAGCAGTGTGTTTTGGCCCCGACGAACATGAGAAGAAGGAACTTTTACCGTAATAATTAATTTACGAATCACAACCCTGCGCATCACGATATCCTTGATGTACCACTCTTCAAGTCTTGCCCTGATCTCGTCTGCCGCAACGTGTTTCAGACACTGCAGCACCGGCTTTGTCATTTTTCGCCGACGACCAGCTAGACGATCGCTCTTCAAATCGAGACGTTCGCCACCTGATACGGCACATTGACAGGTGTTCCGGCGAAGCAGTCCATGCTACTAATCAAGCGAGACTCACCTGGGCCTAACATAAACAAAACGAGTAGGACAAGACATCGCGAGCCCTCGCTCCGAGCCTCCCATTATGGCGTACTACTTGCTTCAGGAACAGGTAATCTTGTTTCAAGGTACACGGGTAGCTGCATGACATGCACTGTCAAAGATTGGCTTTTGCAACTACAACTGGTTGCAATCGTGTCCGGCACTAGAGGATGGTCAAGATGGGACAAGACTCGGGGCAAAGTTATCGGTTCTGCCGGAGAGGCCGCTCGAGTCTCGCCGACCAGTGGCTTTCTGGTAGGTCACTAGTAGGTGTTCCTTGGTGAGTGCAACCACCTCGGGACCACGTCCCGTGTCTGTGACTGCCACCATACCACGCTGTGCTTGATGACATGCGAGTAGATGTCACGATGTGTGCTCTTCGGTGATATCCTGGTCAGGAACTGATTCAGATTCGCAGGGGCGAGACTGGTGATGCAGCAACTCTCCATCAGCATCGACTTTCAGTACCAGATGGATGCCGCAGACAGAGTACCGAACGTGAAGTCCATCCCTCTTCTCGTTTCACCAATACGGATGTAGGGCCTCAATGTGGTTGATGACCGCGAGCTGATCATTATACTGCCAGATCGTACCTGTGTGTTGTGTCGAGCTCGGCTCGGGGGTCGCATAGCAGTTGGGTATCTTTCTCTTGTGACCACCTGGTTAGCCTCGAGTACAAGCTGCTCTACTCTTCGCAATCTTCTGACATTGTGCCAAAGAAGAATTCCAATATAGGAAAGGTTGTATCTTCCACAGCTCCCCACCAAACTAGGCCACAGAGCTGAATGATAATCCGGCTGCCTCTCTTCGGCCCGCTTCAGCAACTGATTTCGGCTCATGGCAAGACTGAATGAAGTGGGAACATTCGAGCCCTGTAGTAATCAGAAGGTATCTTGCAAGATTAGGCATTCCCGAAAGATATGGAAGTTGCTGTGAAATTGAAAGGAAGGAGGAGCATGTGTAAGCCAGTTGGTGGTATTACCTTCCCGGCATCATACCTTCCTTTCATTAGGCAAGTCGTGAGCTCTTTCCTGCTATAATTGTGTCGTCCCCTTCTTCAGATACTTACACATACAAAGTTCCTTCTCCCGTTTTCCCACCTCGGTCTTCCCCCCTTCCCTTCTCTCTCGCCCTTTCCCCCTTCTTCGTTTCTTCTCCTGTGCCCATCCCCAGTCACTCGAATACGAGTGAGCCGGCTTTCATTCGTTCACTTGTACTAGTATCCCCGACTTTCGTTTGTTTGAATACTCCTAGCAGTGGCTCGCCAGGTATGATCGTCAACCATATTGTGTCCTACGAACTTTGTACTGAGGCCGCTTCAGAAGAAACTCCGAATATGCGAGCCTCACATCTCACTGTCGTCTTTGTGACGGTAGTCGGTCTGCCATTCTTTGCTACAGGCGTGACAGCTTCCGCCAATGCCGATGACCTCAAGCAGCGGGACAAAGTCGAGTCCCACACCACTGCCCTCAAAGTTGAACATCACGCGAGGAGCCCTCAAGATCCCGATGCATTCACCAGCTACGACTATGGATACACCTATCCGCCGCCTCCCTCTCCCACCTCTTACGGTGACCAGCCGCCGTCGACCGTGATATCCTCTGCTAATAGTGCTCATGGTCAGTCGATTATGTATTTCGGATACTGCTCTCAGACTGACATGCGTAGTATCTTCAACTGAAGTCGGCTCGGTCGCCAGCGACTCCAGCACATATGGCGTCTCTGACTCTGTTACTCTGAGCTTAACTGTCTCTGCTGGAGCTACCACCACTCTGTCCAATGCCGTCACGTACCCCCCTAGTTCTGATAGTACTTCAAGTACTGCATCTTCAAAGGTGGCTAGCACCATTGTGACATTGAATTCATCCAGCTCCATCGCTTCAAGTGTATCATCATCACTTTTAACAGAGTCGACTCTTTGGCCGCCAGCCAACACTTCGACCAGAACCGCAACGTCATCCATTTTTGCAACGTCACTGAGCGCCAACCAGACAGCTTCTTCGGAGACCATATCTGGCACCTTTGCCTCCGCGTCCGAAGTCAATAACGGCACGGCCGTATCCTCGACTGGTTCAGCATCGGCCACTTCCACGCCCACGCCGCCATTCTCTGCATTCAATTCATCATCCAAGATACAGACTGGCACCGGTGGTCCAGTTTCAGCCTCTTTCAACACATCCACGTCGATAACATCTCTCTTCGTCTCTTCGGAACAAGCTTCTACGTTGACCCAACCTGTGGAAAGTCCGTGGCCTACGCTGTGGAATTCAACTGGTTTCCCCACCTCGGTGACCAGCTCCCAAACTTACTCACCCAACTCGTCCTCGTTGAGAACTTCTTCCGTTGACTTCTCGGTGTCCGTAAGTTCCTTCATAGTAGTCCCTTCTGTCGTCACTCTCAGCGCCAACGGAACCGTTCGGTTGACAACTCTCTCGCATACTCTACAGGCCACTGTCGGATGGAATAGCACACAATCAGGTGCTCCGGTCACAGGCATTCAGACCACACTTGGTACGGGCATCTCTACCAGCGTCTTAATAAGCTCTCGAGTCTCGGGAGCTCTACCAGTCAACTCCTCGACGGTCGATGGCCATGTAAACCGAACCATTTCAAGTAGCCCGACCGGAAACTGGACCTCACACCCCGTCGTTACAGTGATTCTGCCTACTTCAACTCTCGTCATCTCGGGAACAGGATCCATCGTCCGAACAAGCATTGCTGTCACTGCCGCGCCTTGGTTTCCGGCAAACTCGACAATATGGCCAAGCGGTACGCTTGCCTCTATTAGTGAAGAAAGTCCACCGCCTGCGCCATCTGGCACGGGTACATTTCCTTCGGCTGCCAATAGCTCCAGGGCAACAGGGCCATATCCCGCGTCGAACACGACTACTCTAACACTGCCGACTGGAAGTGCGAGCAGTCGAGTGTCAGGTGCTCGAATTACGATCTCCGCGAACGGGACAGGTTTTACTGCTCCATGGAACTCGAGTACGATCATGACTCTGACAAGAGGCTCCACGGCGGGAACAGTAGTCATCACATCGATCGGCAATGCCACAAGCATAACAGCTACGCTCGCCACCCCTCCTCAACTACCAAATTCCACATGGGCCGCGAGTGCTAACGCCACTTGGATGGCAACGAGCCATTCCGGGGATCCAGCAACCTCCAATAGGACTTCGATAGGGGCTTCGGCCACTTTACCTCCATGGCCAGTGTTCAACTCCACCCAGGCATCACTCACTGGCACCGTTTCAATCCCTGCCATCACCTCGTCGGCAACTAGTATATCAAACACTACTGCCTCGGCCTCGGCATCGTTTCCTTGGATCAACTCGACATCTAGCGGGGGCCTCACGGCCTCAGTCATTACCGTGAGTGGAGGCAGCACAATCACTTTGTGGCCAACCGGGATGACTCCCAGCCTGACTTCGTCCTCAAATGGGACGCTCCTGCAGACGTCTACAGCCAACGCCACAAGCAGTTTGACGTCTTCAGCAGCATCAGCCCCCTTTCCCACATTCAATTTAACCCAGATCCCCTGGCCCACTGCGATCAACAGCTCTGGTATGCCGCCTTCTACGGTGTACTCAGGAACCGTTGCCATCACTTACACATCCATCGGAAGTGAACGACCACCTTTTCCCACAACCAACTCCACCAAGTTATCCGGGCCTACAGGAAGTGGCACATGGGCTTCAGGGACGTTATTTCAAACCTCCGAGCCCTCAGAAACATCCAATAGTACTTCGTCTACCGTCAATTTGCCGCCATTCCCGACAACAGGAAACGCCACTGCTATTCCAAGGCCAACTTGGATCCCTGCCACAGCATCAGGACTCCCTGTCACTACTCTGACCGCTACCGGAGCAAACGGCAGCACTACGCAGACACTCTCAATCATTCCCCTGCCTCCTTTCCCAACCTTCAACGGTACGACAACTCCAGGCGCAACGGGCACCTCGGCCGGCACGGGATTCAGTGTCACTTGGAGAGGCACAGGTGGTCCATTCAGTGCTCCGACAGATCCAAGTTCAACTTGGAGTCAGTGGCCCAACTCAACTGCGTCAAACATGTTGTCAACCACTAGTATACCAACAATGCAATCCGGCACTGCTCCTTTGCCTACTCCACGAAACACGACAACGGTCACAAATGCAAATGGCACGGCCTTCTCAACGGGATCTCCACCCGTTACTATTGGTCATCCCTCCTCGCTACCCCCCTTTAGCAACTCAACCACCATCTCTGGAGCAATCTCAACGTCTCATTTCACCTGGACTATGTCAGGATCCGTCTTCTCTTCTGTGTCTATATTACCTGTACCTACACTGTCGCCTTTCAACTCATCTAGTTCTCGAGTTTCTTCCGGCACCGCGCCATCTTCTGAACCCTCTCTTACCGAGTCGGCGGGCCCAGCTTTGACCAACTCTGCCAGCCTTCCATCTGGAGCTTCTTCGGCTTGCAACACTGTCACTGTAACAAACGGCACCGTAACTCAGGTCGTCACCACAAGCATTCTCATCAATTCCGCTACGGCGAAGGCTGATCCAACCGTGGTCTACCCACCATCATCTTCAAACAACACAGCGTACACCGCGTACTCATCCAGATCTTCCTGCAGTTCCAGATGGCAGAATATCACGATAGCGTCGACGGCAGGGTTCACAGGTTCGTGCACGTCTTCAGCTAGAACAAATCGTAAGTCAGAACCTCCCGACCTAATTTAGTCAATCTAACAACATCGCAGGAACCTGGACATCTGTAGACCCAGCCACGACATTCATCACATCAACGACAAGCCGCTTGAGCAATCCCAGCAGAGCCAGCGGCGCTTTCTCAGATACCAGCTTCTCCGTAGCCGGCACGCCTACCACAACCATCTCTAACATGCCTCTCCCTTCGAGCCCGGCGTACCCCTGGGGAGGACTTGGTCCCATTTTCCGACACCACAGCGGAACTGAGCCTGTTGACGATGATGCAGGGTCTCCCGATGGGCCAGTGGTCCAGGGGAGAGACGGGGTCTGGTAGGCTCGGTGGAAGAAACACATGGATCAACTCGCATCTCGTGCTCGGGCAAGGAATCCGGGTGCTTAAGTCTCACGACGAAGACGAATGCCTGTTTGCTTCTATCCTGATATCCATTGAACTGCGTCTGGACCAGCGCACACGTACCCATACCAAGAGTCTCTTTTGTACCGCAACCCGACAGATGGCGTGCCTGGAGTTATTTCCTAGCTAGAGTGAAAGGAAGAAAAATTGGAATGGCTGTCCTGATAAACCATAAAGATAACCCAGGTTCTTCCCGTGATGAAACGCTTCTCTGTCCTTCGCCGGCCGTTGATGAACCATGCTCCCTCATTGCAATACGCCAAAACACCATGATCCATATGCGAAATGGAACCCCCTAGTAAACCGCCAGCCCGGTAGTCTATCATGATTTCCCTACGCCCAATAATGTCCCTAACTAGAGGAATATGAACGGCTAATGTATACCCTCCGGTGGATTAGATCCACTCGTCTCCGCCACCGTCGGCTTCCGCCCGTACACAACGTATCTGTACCAGGCAAGTCAGCACATAGTCTCTCTAATCTCGATCATCAAGAGGAACCGAACTCACAAAGGAACATAAGCATGCACCTTATGGCTCCTCAAACTCTTCCTCACTGTCGCGCAGAAAAGCAGCGTCTCCTCCTTACTCCACCCCAAATTCCTCGTCGCGAGCCCCAACGTCAACCCTTCGAGCCCGTGGTCGAGGTTACAATGCGTGTACGCGCCCAACGTCTTGAAGTGCGGGTCGCGCGGCCACGCGTTGACGGGCCACTTGAATTGTTGTTCTTCAACGTCGACGAAGCCCGCGGTGCGCATGAGGGTGGCGTAGGTGGGCGCCGCGTCCATGTTGCGGCCTGTGACGCGGCCGCCTCTGAGAAAAAGGTCGGAGAGTTTGTGGATTGGGGAGTCCGGCGTTAGGGATGCGTCGTCGCAGCGGTAGGGAAGGGAGAGGTCTTGCATTTCGAGGTAGCCGCCTGGTTCAAGGTTTCTGGGTGGTTAAGAAGGTGAGTATTTGAGTGGCTGCTGGGGATAAGTGTGCATAGAATGAGATGGACGGGTATGAGTGTGAGGGTAAGAGTGAGAGAGAGAAGTTTGAGACACACTCGAAGGCTTGGTTGATAAAGTCTTGGTAGTTTTTGAGACTCCCTGCTAGCATGCGGACAAAGATGAAGTCGAACGGCTGAGACCATGTCCAATTCTGCTCTAGGTCGTCCAGCTCCCATGTTAAGTTCGGAGGTGTCCTGCCATCCCGACGTCAGTGAGCACGACAATGAGATTTTTTCCCACTTGATGAGCCTACCATTTTGGCTGGATGTTGCTCAGATCTACACCAATGACCTAGATGAAGACCGTCTTAGTAGTCGTCGGCCGGGATGGAGAGGATCTCATCGACTTGCCTTGGCTTCCGGGTGTGCGTCCGCTGCAATTTCAACATCGTCAATCTCACAACCCCAAAGCAAGGTGAGGCAGGACTCAGATTATCTCACCGTAATCCATCGCCCAGATCCCGGTGCCCGTACCGGCGTCCAGCACGCGCTTTGCCTTTTGTGAGTCCTTAGGACATAGGCATAGCTTGTCGCCCAGCGTCACACTCCACATGAGGTGTTGGAAATCTGGTTTGAGATGATACAAATATGAGCTTCAGGGTTCCTTTCCAAATCCGCACACCGAAAGAGGAGAGATGCAAACCTAGGCGCTCCTGCTCGACAATATCGTTGGGGAACGGGTATTCTGTTTTGATATCGTCAGTCAAGGCCCCAGCATCGGAGAGGCGGTTCACAAGGCACTGCTCACTCCCGGAACTCATTGCGTGATATGTCCTGCCATTCTCCTCCAGCACCGTCAACATACTCGGGGTAGGCGAGTCGGTACTGCCATTCCGAAGCTGCAGCACATGATATCGTTAGTCTATGGCTGATGCTATCTGGGAAACATTATGAGAGCCAGGCTCTCGTTGCGTTTCCGGTGGCATCTTTGGAGCTCTAGCTGCGCGGGATGTGACGTGAAACGCCGCCACGTAACTAGACATGAGAAAGGTACAAAGTGGGTGGGGGGGAAGAACGCAAGCTGGGCAGAACAAAACACTCATACCTCCGAGATTGCCGAGTCCGAATCAAAGGTATCGGGCTCCTAGAAACACAATCAATTAGTTAAACCAAAACCTCGCAGTATGAGCTCTCGTCAAAAAACGCACCAGAGGTTGCCCAGCGGCAGCCATATCTCTTCGCTCTGGAGTTCTCCTCGGTCGTTTTGTCGATGTAAATGTTTGTAGGTTGGTAGATTGAGAAAGCCGACCCCGGTTTGGGTTCGGGAAAAGCAAAAGGTGGATAACGGTCGTTCCAGGGATGGTGAGGGTACGGGGAAGAGGGCCCCGAGGACTCACTCCTGCGCAAGGAGGGCAAGGAAAGGGGCAAGAGGAAGAGGAGTCAGGTCGGAGCTTAATCCGATGGCACTTGCGCGCAACATCAACACCGGGCACACCTTACGATTACAATTTTCTTGTCCGTAATTACCTTGTAGAGCAATCCCAATCCCAATCTCAATCCCGGCCTTCCGTAAACGCGTAAACGGGTGAAAGAAGTAGGGACGGCCCCCCCTTTCTGGGCAATCAGGCACATCATACATGCCGCAACATGCCGCACCTCCCCAGCCATGGCAGGGTACCAAGACGGGATCGAACCTACCTTATTTAACGCCGGCGGCTACGGGGAAACTTCCAATGCAGCCTACGAATACCTTATCACGGAGCCTACGTTATTTACTAGTGTGCGAAAGAACATGACATCGCTTCATTTAATAAAAAAAAAAAAAAAAAAAAAAGTGTCCTGAAGAAAGAAAAGCAAAAGCCCGGGCACGGTCGTGAACTTTGAGTTGTGATGATCATGCAGGGACCAGCAAGTGCCGAGATTGATTCGTCGGCCGTCCGGGAAGGGGGTTGGGAAATGACGGAGGACATTTGTCAAGTTGCTGGATTCAGATTCTCAAAGCCGCTTTATCCGCGGAGTTATCTTTGTTGTGCACAGAGCAAGTTATAATACCTACGCGTTCATATTTGCTGGAATTACGCTCCGTTTATCCCTCTTCTTCTGGATACTGCGTGGTTTTGTGAATGGCATGACTCGGGTTTAGGTTTTTCAGATTTTTGTTTATCCAATCTTTCGAGTTGCATTGTGTCGTATTGTCGCGTCGTTGATAGGGCACACCGCATACCTCCAGTGGGGGGGGGGGGGGGGTTTTTGTGACCCGTGGTAGCTTCAACAATGGTTTTGTTAGTTCGCGTCTACACGAAATTGTGTTAGAGGTGGCTCTTCGCTCCGGAGAATCTTACGTCGCTGCCGGCGCCGAGGGCTTAGTCGGAGAAAGTGGGCCCCGCGCGGCACGGGGCTCGGAATCGAGCAGTGATAACCTGACCCGGGCCTGCTAATCAATGTGCCATGGTACCGGAAGGAAAGCCCACTACTAGTAACCGATGAGAAGAGAACTAAAGGGAGAGTGGCAGCTGTATCTCAGTGTTGTACTGACATTTCAGTTCAGAAGAAGCTCAATGACATAGCACACTTTGATGATGCGCAAGTTACCTTACCCGCCAAATCTCGAGTGTCTCTTCTCACTTTTGCTACCCATCGGTCCGAGTTTCAACGAAGCACGAAGATCAATGCTCTGGTTGTTTAACAGCCATCTCTCCAGCATGAAACGTACTCGTCGCCATGTGACCTCATGATACTTCGCCGTCGTTACCTTGCTTACTTACCTTGGGTAGTAGCAAACATCCTCACGCAAAACACACGGGGACCAAAGCTCCATACCAAAGTGTACAGCCTCTGATCACCCAAAGGTAACGGCAGAACACAACATAGTTCCTAATCTAGATGTACCACTTCTAAACCCTCTCGTCGTTATGATCCCCCGGACATCCCGGCCGGGACCAAGTGCCGAAGAAGGCCGCTTACACAATCCGCCCGCCCATCGCAAGTCCCGAGCCAGGACCCGGGGGTGACGCTCGGACCCCGTCTGCACTACCCCTCCAAGCCCTCCACCAACTTCAGAGTCTCCCGCGACAGGTTGTGGGGGCGGGGCAGCGCTAGTACCCCGCAGAACGCCCTCTCCTCTATGAAGTCAGAGACTCAGACTGAGTGCCGGAGGGGATTATCACCCAGGTAGGTACCTAGCTAGGGATGTGGTGGAGGAGGAGGGGTAGAGGGGGAGAATTACCGTATCCTCGAGTCTTGGGGAACTATCAAATGACAATGTGCTGACATACCTCTTTCCAAGCAGTTAATCCTAGGACTTAGAGACTTGTTCCGTAAATCCGTTGTGTTCTGAAGTGTCCGACTACGTCCAAGGTGCGGCGGATTTGCCGCGACGCGGCTAAGGTATCACCCGTCGACCAACACTCGAAATTCAGACCATCTGTACTGCATGGTACAGCTAGGTAGCCCACTCGGAAATCAGCGATTACAGAGCATTACATAAAGAGTGCCCCTCCCTCCGAAGAGTACCACCTCTGCCAGATAAATCCGGGGTCCTTGATATTAAAGATAGACGAGACGAGCAAAGAGAAAGCCGTTACTATCTCGACTGGACATTTGAGAAGCAAATCGGACCGTTGTCGCTGCCTGCATCTAGATCACACACAATTAGCAAGCAACAATGGCTCAAAACACACCAGAGCTCCTGGATCTCACGATCGACAACATCACACCCAACACCGTTCGCATCAACTCGCAGAGCGACAATGCACGACTCAAGTACCTCATGGAACGGCTCGTCACCCATCTGCACGACTTTGCGCGGGAGACGCGGTTGAGCACTGACGAATGGATGGCGGCGCTGAATTTCCTTGTCGGCTGCGGACAGATTAGCAGCGACGTGCGGCATGTAAGTCGGCGCGCGGTGCACCCGTCGTGAATAAAGCGGATGGCTTCAGGACTCCTGACGAACGACGCTGACCGCCCGACTAGGAGTTCATTCTCCTCTCCGATATCCTAGGCCTCTCCCTACTCGTCGACAGCATTAACCATCCCAAGCCATCCGACTCCACCGAAGGCTCCGTCTTGGGGCCATTCCACACACACGATGCGCCGACTCTAGAGAACGGAGCGAATATGTCGGGAGATCCTGAGGGCGAACCGCTGCTGGTTGTGTGCACCATCAAGGACCGACAAGGTAACCCCATCTCCGGAGTCAAGATTGACATCTGGGAGACGGACAGCAGTGGTCACTACGACGTGCAGCACGAAGGGAGGACAGAAGCAAGCGAGCGCTGTGTCATGATCTCGGATAAGGAGGGTCGCTTCTTCTTCCAGGGAATCAAGCCCGTGAGCTATCCAATTCCCCACGATGGGCCGGTTGGAAAGTTGCTTTCTCTCCTGGGGCGTCATTGCTGGCGGCCAGCGCATCTGCACTTCATGTTCCAAAAGGAAGGCTGGGACCACTTGATCACGTAGGTTTTTCCGCCCTTATCTATTGCTCCATTGTAAGAGCTAGCTCTTTCAAGAACCCGCCGTCCGTTCCGTTCCGATGCGGATGGCCAGGGTTGGGTGAGATGGATCATGGATCTGGCTGACGCAATCAACTAGCGCACTCTATATCCGGGGAGATCCATATGAGAAATCGGATGCGGTGTTTGGTGTTAAGAAGAGTCTTGTTGTCGACCTCGATAAGGTGGACAAGGCGACGGCAGAGGAGTATAACGTTAAGGAGGGCGGATGGTTGCTGAAACAGGACTTTGTGTTGGTCTCGGAGAAGGAGACGCAGGAGCTGCGGGACCAGAATGCTATCGAAGCATTGGGAAAGCTGGGTCTGACACATCTCAAGCTTGTCGACCATTTGCCGGTGCCAGAGCTTGACTGATGAATGTGGAATTGTAATGAACATTTGAAGTCTTTAATTTCCATTTCGTGACTTTACGATCGAGTGGCTTAAGCGCCTTGACCACGATCCTGCTTTTGCTCGACCATGGTCTGAAAGGCTCTGTTCGTAGGATTGTTGGATTGTGACGGAGGACAGGAACATGCTAGTCAGCTCTCAGTGACGCATCGTGGAGCCGCATCCGGAGACTTGATAGTTGTAGGGCTGGGCGCTGAAAGCGGCAAAGCCGGCTGGCAGCAGATGGTCATTGTAGAGTCGGGACTGGTCAAGGCGCAAGGTCTGGAAGCCGGCCGAGTTGGCGTTGATGCAGATGCCGCAGACGCAGGGAGTCAGGATTTGTCTTGCAGACGAAACAAACAACATTGTGCCTCTCTCTTGGGCTGGCGCTTTTCCAGGGGGGTCCCCTATCAGATGATTGCCCATGTCTCAGTCCTTGAAAGTACGTGATCGTTGGAGGTATGTAGTGGCTGCCGACGAGAGACCTCTTGCAGCTGTATGATGTATCGAGGAAGCTCCGGTGGCGCCGACGTCCTGGCAGAGAGCTGGCAGAGGCCTCACGGTGGCTGTACCTGGGAGCCGGGTAGCGCAACCTGCCGAGATACGAGCTGCAGATGGCATCCATAGATTGTTTGGGCATCCCGCCGACTAAACCGCAAATAGCCAGGGACAATCATGGGGTCGCGGCGGCGGCGCGCGAGTCGATGAGTCCAGCCACAACTAGGTGTGGGCCGTGCTGGTGTTGGTGTGACTGTTGCTTCTGTGCCAAGTGTGACCACCAACCAAACCTCTGCAATGAGGTATCCATATCCATAGTCGTCATCTTGTGCAGGGCAGGACTCGGACGGGTTTGTCACAAACAACGTGCTCACTGCGAGGGCTGACTTTGGGATGATGGGCGAAGGGTGAGTAACACACGTTGAACTGTGCGAAGTACAGAGGGGCAATGCCTTTCGGAAACTACCACAAGGCAGAAGAAGATGCGGGTGATGAGAGGTTCCATTGCCTTATCTCTCCCAAGTCAAGGTACCTTATCGGGCGCAGTCAGCGGCTCACGCGATTCCGTTTCCCGCTGGTTCAGCCAGAGCAGGCACGGGAAACGGCCAGTGGCCTGTGCCTGCCCTGTGCAATAGTTGCCCCTCGTGCCCACCTGCACCTTCCAAGTCCCCCGGTTTACTCGCACCAGGGCAGGAGGGCCTGAGACCCAGCCAAATCAGGTACCTTATCCGCCCATCGCTACCTAATACAGGCAGAGGAGTTGAGATAGGTACCTGACTGCATCGCTCTTTGTAACTCTGTTCAGTGCCCGCCCGAACCCGAGTCCGTCATTCCTTCCGTCCCAAGTTACCAATTTTGCGGGCTGCCCGCCTGCCCACCCTAACATCAGTCACTGATCTGCAGACCCCGTCCACCCCCCATAAATCTTCCGACGTATATAACCACCCAGCCCAGCGATCCCTCTTTCGTCTGTCTCCCACCACCTCATCATCATCGACCCAGTACAAACATCAACGACATCAGATAACCGCTAGATCAACTGCGAACAACCGCATTCTCGTGTCAACAACCCAACTACTCGAACATTACTACAGCGAGACCGCTCTCACGCCGTCCGTCGCTAAACCCCCGACAATCGTCACCCAACCCGTTTCCCAAGGTCACCCCCGAACAGACGAGTTTATGTCAATTGAAAATCTCAAGTCCTACGGTATGTCGCCACCACAGTCGTCTTCCCTCGATCCACGATCATCACCGCCGTGTTCCTTCAAGTCTTCTGGCTCGCTGTCGCCTAGAGATTGGAACACATTGCGTTGCCCCCTCTCCCCCCTGACCGCCACCAACTTGCCTACCAGGATGCTGACCATTGTCGCGCTTCAGACCCCTTCGCCGAAGCCGACGAAGACACCGGCGAGACCAAACAGTCTCAAAATTATATCCATATTCGGATCCAACGTACGTCGCGAACCTCCAAACCCTGCTGTCGAGAGACACAAATGCCGCACGTCCCGACAGAGCGGTCCCACGCGCGTTGACTCAAGGCAACCAATCAACATACAGTGACTAACCCATGACTTGCAGAGCGCAATGGACGAAAGACTTTGACCACCGTTCAGGGTCTCCCGAAGAAATTCGACCAGAAGAAAATTCTCAAGGTCATCAAGAAGCAATTTGGTACGGATTACCCCGCTTCAACCCCAATATGACATGGGCGGCCTGCTAACATGACCCCTTCTAGCTTGCAATGGCACCATCGTAGCTGACAGCGAGATGGGCGAGGTCATCCAGCTCCAGGGTGACCAGCGCAAGGTTGTGCAAGAGTTCCTTATCAACACCAAGGAGGGACTCGGATTGGATTCCAAGACCATCAAGGTCCACGGTTTCTAAGCACGCCGCAAGTCGCCACCGTTCCTACCAGCCTTGGCCACAGCGGCTACGGCTGACGTCCGGGTCTGAGAAGAGCCACGAGGCATAGCAGCCTCTCCGCCTTTCGACGCCGCTCAGTGTCGGCACCCGATGTGACGTAGTAGGACGGTATACCTCCCACCGACAGAAGAGGTTATCGGTGGAGGTTGAGGGCGACTTGCGTCAGCTTCGACGCATGATGAGACAGTTAGATCTCGAGCATCTCACAAGGGCCCACCGTACTTTCATTGATGGTTTGGGTGGTCCAGAGATTTAGTCTTGAAAATGACAAACTTGTCCCAATTCTTTTTTGCCATTTTTGTGATGTGTGCTATTGTTTTGGAGCCTTGTGGCCGTTGATAAATTCGTCGAAGTCCTTGGATCATGTCACTTTTTGAGACAATCCCTAGTCAAGGATGTTTCCACTGCCTGGAAACCACTTTGCGATTTGGCACCCAGCAGACGAAAGTTGACCCTTCATCTACACGGAAGTTTGAACCATACATTGTGGACAGTAACAACGTGCCAGCAACTTGTCTTATTGCATGAGGAAACCACTTTATATGCAGCATAGCTGTGAATTTGGGGTATCTATGTTTCTCAAGGCACATTCCAGCACCCGTTGCTTTCAACAAGGTCGCGTTTTTTCCTCTTTCTCGAGCTTCCCGCCCCTAAATACTTTCCATCGTGGGGGTCCATCCGCCATGACACATAGTTCGTGTCCCCCCTGCATTCACCAAAACATATCAAATAGATGGAACAATGCTCTGAAAATTTAGATTCGTGACATGGCGCCTATAGTTCGCTATGCGAAGGTGAATAGGAAGGCAAGATGACCTCGCCGGTCACACGCTCAAACTGCTGCAGGATGAACCTGGCGAGGGACTCGAACGGCTTTTCGGGATAGTCTGAGCCGTTGTAGTGGAGGTGGGCGAGGAGGGATATCATGCTGATGAAGCTGGCGATGGAAAAGATGTTGATCGAGGTGGAGGTTTCCTTTTGGATGTTTATGCTTCGTTGGGTGATGTGGTATGCTATCGTAAGGGTCTGGTTTACGCACGCAGGGCAAGATGTTAACGGTTGTTTAACTAATGCTTTCGGTAGCGGCCCAAGTGTAGAAAGCTGCTGTGGAACAGGAAAGCGTTTGACTGACCGTAGCTATGGTGACCCAGCCGGGGAGAAGAAGTCTTGGGTCCTCGAAGCCGCCTGAAAATGTGAGGATTCGTTCGGTGAGGAAGGCGTTGGTGGAGTTGATTGTAAGGAGGCGGATGATTGTCGCTTGTGGGGTGTAGTTGATGAGCCTAGTCGTTGTTAGATGAGCCTCTTCATATACGGAACACAGCATGTGGAGAAGAAAGGTGCGCTTCAACCACTTACCATCGTGACATCAGGCAGTCTATGAAGAAGAAGGAGAGGTACGCTGAAGCTCCGCACTAACACGATATTCATGTCAGCTTTTGATTCATCTTTCGGGGGTTCATCCAACGGCACAACCCAGCGCAGGCGCCGTTGTGTGCTCCCCCAGAGAAGAGCAATGCTTCCACATACCCACATGAGTCCCAAGGACATTTCAGTCCATGGGAAGGGTATCTCGGAGTGTCCGGGGGGCCAATTGGGCGGGGGACACGTGCTACCCGCGAACCCGCCGCTGACGACACCGCCAACCCCGACTCCAGAGGCCGCCGCAGCAGCAGCATCAACAGCTTTCTTTCCCCCCGGTACGGCGACGGGAATGATCTGTACGAGGAGGGTCAGAGCGGGCTGCAGGGCCCAGAAGATGGCCGGGCCGATAGAGAGAAGGCGGCAGGCGAAGAGCCATGGTCGCCATGGCTTGGGGACATTGAGAACGACGGCGATGCGGGGTTCGAGGAGGGAGGAGGAGACGAGGTCCGGGTTGTAGGGCGGTGGGTGGCCGGAGGTGGTGTCGTCTGCGTTTGGGTCTGGAGGAGCGCCGTTCGTGGGAATCGGGGTGCCGTTTGTGTGGTGGTGTTGGTGCTGGAGGTGGTGGTTTGAGACGGCGCGCGCGAGGGGTGCCATCTAAGCTCTGTGAGGCGGTGGTGTTGCGGCGGACTGCGCTGCCATTGATGGAGGGGATTCGGGTGCGGTTGTCTGCGGCGGCGGCGACGATGGCGGCATGGGGGTAGTAGAGTTGTCGAAGGAGGCAAGTGCCAGACGGAGAGAGGAAGAGAGCGTGTGATGGACGAGAAGGAGGGTTAGGTTCGAAGCTATTGTGAGATGGCCGGTTGGTCGAAGAGTCCGGTATCCGTAGGCGTCTAGGCCTTTTAGGACCTTGAACCCCAAGGTAGGTAAGGTTGGCGAGTAGCGTAGTGTAGCAGCAGAGCGGAGCGGGTTTCTGGAAGTTTGGAAGAAGCAAGTTCCAGTCGAGAACTACTTAGTGGCAGACGGAAAGGTAGCTCGGCACACTGGTGCTTCCAAGGTTGTGTCTCGGCGTCGTGCTCCAGCACTTGGGATTGGGCGGTCCTGCAGCTCGTTTCTGGGGGGTGCGGTCGATTTCCTCCCTCTATTCTTGTTTTTTGGGACAGGATGTTCCAAGGAACGGAGAGCATCCGAGAGTTGGAGGCGACCGGGATGTGAAGGAGGGATTGGAGCTCGAGTATGAGGGACCCTTTTTGGGGGGTTATTCGGAGGACGGACGAAGACGAGGACGAGGAGGGGGAATGGAAGCCCAGGCAGGTAGGTCGCGTGCCGCTGCCCGCAATTGTGTCGACAAGTGTCAATTACGGGAATGTGTGTGTGCGTGAGATAATGCCAAAATGGCCGAATCCAGCTGGTCCAGGAGGTGAGCTATTGGTCAGAGTTGTAGACCAGATTAGAAAAGAAAAAAGGTTTGGATTGATTAATGAGTATTCCAAAGAGGTGAAGCATCCATCCATCCTCCCACCTTCCAGGTTCGCTACCTCACATTATCTTGATTGCTACGTCGTCCCTGAGCACTGGGCACTGAGCAGCATGAGCAGGTACAGGCACGTTTTAGTCGGGCTTCCCTTGTGGATGCGGAATTGAGACAATGACAGCAGGGTCCTGCCCGACCGTGGGTAAGGTACGTATTCGTAGCGTAAGGTACGAATCCCTCTTCTCCCTCATTGAGGAGTCCGACACATCATGAACGGATACTACAACCCTGCCAGTGCCTGCCTTCGTCGTCATTTTTGGAAGCAATTATCCACTCGACGTGGCTTGATGACTATCGAGGCTGTCATTGGTGTAATTCAACTCTAGTGGGGGAAACATAGCTCTACAAGCCACAGTGTGGCGCAGATGACCATCGCGGCAAGAACATGAGCCGTGCACTCCGCTGTTTCCAAAAGATGCGACGGCCGAAGCGCTTGCCGCGGAGGATTCCGACCGAGTTGTGGTCCCTCAAGAAAAATGTCCCCCGAAAGCTTGGACCACCTATTTTTCCAATTGGAATTTTTGGTCAGCAGAGGTGTTCGTGATAGAGCTCCCCGGTAAGAGGACAGGACGACCCATTCGGAATCAGACCATTCCCAGAGTCCGCCCGCTCCCGCACTCGACGACGACGACGACGACCTCGAAACTGGCATAATCCTACGATCACGAATCGATACCGATTGACCTATCCGTCACGCGCCATGTACCGATTCGCGAGGCCGCTGCTCGGCCTCGGCAGCGCAGCCATGCGCCCCCAGCAGCCCTTCACCAGAGTTCTCCCCGCGGCCAAGAGGATAGCAGCGTCGCCTGTCGTGGCCGTGTCGGCGAGGAGGGGCTACGCAAGCAAATTTGCGGCGGACATGCGGATGAGTTCGCGCCAGAACAAGAAAGCTTCGCAGGCCGACGGCGGATATTCTGCCAGCGAGATCGAAAAGTCCATGACTATGGCACATATTATGCTTCCAGGTGCGTTCTCAGTATCGAGATGGTGTGATTTAGTAGGCACACTTCATACGTGGAGGGAGCAGGAAAGAGACAGACAGAGAATAGCGCGTTGACACGGCATTCACAACAGGAACCTTTGTCACCGTACCCTTCTCCCAACTCGACAAGTCCCCCAAGGCCCTCTGGGCATACAACTACGCCCGCCTCAAGCAACGCGTGCTAGACTTCTTCGCCGTCTTCGGCGCAAAGGTCCACTCCATGCCGAACTGGACCACCAAGCCGCGCTTCCAGCTCAGCTACACCAAGATCGTCCCCGAGGCCAAGGCCCTCCACCGCCGCCTGGGCGAGGCCCTGGCCGCCGGCGACAAGGACACCCTCCGCGAGATCTGCACCCCGGCCCTCTACCAGACCCTGTCGGCCGTCATCTCGCGCCGCAAGGCGACGGAGAAGCTGACGTGGGAGCTGCTCCGCTACGACGGCAAACCGCGCATCGTGAGCCACAAGATTGCGATGATGCCGCCGCTGGGCAAGGCGCCGGTTATCCAGCAGGTCGTCGTCGCCATCTCGAGCTCGCAGAAGCTGGACAAGATTGAGAAGTCGACGAATAAGCCCGTCAAGGGCGGGCTGCGGGTGCAGAACCAGACAGAGTACTTTGTCATGACCAGGCAGTTCAACCCCAAGACGTGGGCGCCCAAGAAGTGGATCGCGTGGGGCAACACGCAGGCCACGACGATGGAGGACTGGGAAATGATGCAAAAGGGCATCAAGGATATGGAGAAGAAGGATTATGCCAAGAGACGGGGGGAGCGGCTGTGAGGCTGGTATCTTTTGGTCGCACTGGTGAGGACGACAACAGGAGGTTGTGGCGGGCATGTGTATGAGGAGTGAAACAAAAACATGTAATGAGTGTATTATATGTGTCTGATTAAATGGCTGGCTATAGAACGGGCCTGATTGCATAGGAGCAAAAGACTCTCCGACCGACCACCAAATACAAGAATCAAAATCTCCCCCTTCTCCCTACTTCGCTAGGGTTATTTTCCCTTCCGTGGGTATTTATTCCACTTTTCATGTATTGATACGAATTGCTATGCAAGGATCAAATGGTACTTCAGGAAAACACCTTCTGATCGCTTATGCTTTGCTTACTCCGAGTAGCATGCTCACCGTTGAGATCGAGGCATGGCCCTTAGAAGAACTTGCCAGCGGGCTTAATGACCTCAACCTCAGAGTTGGCCTCATACTCGTCCCTCTCAACATAGCGAGGGGCGCCGTCAGCCTCGGGCGTGAACCCAGGCCCGACAGGCCGATCGAGCGCGTCGAAGCGGCGACCGCTCTTCTTGGCCAAGACGTACTGGAACGCCAACCGGCACCCCAACGCGCCGAACCCCCAGAGGAAACTGCCCACGGGCGCAGCGACGAAGGCGCCGAACACACTCCAGTCGTTGGCGTACAGGCCCTCGGAGATGATGAGCAGGTTACCCGCCTTTTGCGCGTCGCCGTCGTAAAAGACGAGACCGAACAAGAAAACGGTGAGGATGCCGCCCAGCCCGCCGGCGACGACCTCGAAGCCGCGCCACCAGTAGAAGCGGTCGACCAAGCCGAACACGAGGACGGGGATGACGGAGGCGGAGACGAGGTCGGAGATGAGGTAGATTTGCAGGACAGAGGGGGCTTTCAGGGCGATGACGACGGTGGGGAAGATGATGAGGACGACGCCGGCGCGGATCCACCAGATGTTGAGGCGGTTGCGGAAGAGGTCGTTTGAGGCGGAGGAGACCATTGCGGATTGCAGGCTGTCAAAGGCCGCGGTGGAGAGGGTGCAGACCATGACGAGGACGATGCCGACGACCCAGGCGGGGAGTTGTTGGAGGAGGAGGAAGAAGGCGATGGAGCCGCTGTCTGCGATCTGGTCTAGCGGGAGCGCGCCGGACCAGGCTGCTACGAGGCCGGTTACGCCGACCATGGTGAGGATGCAGAGGATGATGACGACGGCGATGGAGACGCCCACGCGGAGGTCTTTGTCTGTTTTGGAGGCAAAGGTGCGGAGCCAGAAGCCCGAGAGGAAGAAGTCGTTTGTGAGGATGCAGATGGGGAGGATGTAGAGGAGTTGCCAGCCCAGGAGGGTTGGTTTGAGAAGGCCTGAGGTTTCGATGAGGGAGGTGTCGATATCTGTTTTGACGCCCATTGTGATTGCGACGATGATGATGAGGCAGATTACCATTGCGCCTTGGATGTTGTCCGTCACAAAGGAGATGCGGAAACCACCGAGGGCTTAATGATTCGGACGTTAGTCTGATATTCTCTATTTCTCCAGAATACCGGCGGGGGAAACTTACATGTGTAAATGGTGGTGATGACACACTGCACAATCATGACGGGCAAGCCATCCAGACTCGTCAGGGCGTTGACGACCTGTCCGATGGCGGACAGCTCGGCGACCATGTACAGGAACAGCGTGACGAGGGTCATGAAGCTGAGATACAACATGGCGACGGTGCCGTAGCGCTGCCTCGTCCAGGCCGTGAGGACGAAACCCTCGGGCGTCTTGCGGCGGATGACGGGGCCGAGGACGGCGAAGATGAGGAGCGGGAGAGAGGACGAGAGGGCGTAGACGAGGACGCCCTGGACGCCGGTGATTGTGGCGAGTTCCGGGTAGGAGAAGAGGATGCCGGAGCCGAGGGCTTAGGTGTGTTTGTCAGTATTTCACGAGGCCGAGGCAAGGTAGAAGGAGAGAGGGAGGGGAGGGGGGAGAGATGTTCGGAGCGGCAGCACGTTTCCCACGCAAGCATTAACTTGATCGAGTAATTACGGTGCAATCTCAGCTTCATTTCCACATTTCGCGGCATCTCCTCTTCTGTTGTGTCGTCTCAGAAGGAGACCTCCAAGAAGGACTTTCCAGAGACGATGAGAACGGAAGAGGGTGGATGCGCGGCGACTGCTTCAAATCCGCGCCCGTAGTGAGCCGCATCCCCGATGTTTCCATCTCCCCCCACCCCCTTTTTCCTGATGACATCTTCAGAAGGGGGGAGGGTTTCCCACAGATAATTCTGGCCACATTCAAGGTGTGCCTCAGGGTGGCCAGAAAGGTTAGTAGGCTTGTCTCCGCCGATTCAGAAGATGAGATCAGAAAAAAGGGAGTGGGGGGAAATGGAAGTCGAGGAGTAATTGTTGATCTTCTTGTTGTTGGGTTACGAACCTGCCTGTCAGTCATTCGATTGGATTCCTGGCCCGTAGTCATTCGTCTCATGATGATTCTGTTCATGAGAAGAATCGGGGATAGAGAAGTCGATCATCTCATATCATCTGTTGTAGGCTTGCGTTGTGCTGTGCGGTTCGTGGGAAAGTAGTCTCGTAGTCTTTGCTGTTTTCCGTGCCGTTCTGCCGCTCTTCTTTCTCGAAGATGCTTTGCTATCGGGTTAAGAAGCGCAGTGGCTAGACCACCCGCGTCTTCCTCACTCACCAGAGGCGATAAAGTTGAGGGCCAGGGGGAAGGCTGCGGGGAGTGCGTGTTAGTTTGCTATACATTGGGGGATCCGAATGAGAGTCGAGCTTGTTGACTGTTTCTCAAGGGAATGAGAGCCAAGTGTTGCAGACGCGGTCAGATATAAGAGACTCAGCCTCGTCTGGCCCCATTAAACACATATACTCTCACTCTCATTCTCATGATGCAAAGGGGAAGAGTTCCTGACCCGTCTGAGTTCTATTTCCAGACAGGAACTCTCCCTTGGACTGATTGCGGAACTTCCACGCAATGGCAGTACCGGTGATACTGCGCAAACGTTAGTACCATACACTCTTCAGGAGGGAGGGAAAACAGCAGCGATAAAGGGTGTTGAGATTGAAAGAGCTGCGCAGAGTTCATACAGGAAGAGTCCATAGGTGACGTAGATGAGGGCGTTGGACGCCGCGAAGGATGGTTGACCCATAGTTGCAGTTTAAGCGCAATTGTCAATTGTCAATCTTATACGGTAAAAAGCAGATTATAAGGCTGCGACGCAAAAGTTGCGATGAATTTTCAATCTCTGTCACACGTCGTGAGAGAGAGAGAAGAGAAGTCAAAAGGTGACGATGATACAGAGCGCGTGGCGTGAGTAACAAGCGAGATTTGCGCGCGAATAAAAGTAGACGATTATTAGAGAGAAAAATCCTCTCACACTCGGCGAATTAGATGGTCAGATAGTGGACTGGCTAGGCCAGGAGCAGCGTGGTTTGGCATTGGGTAACCACCGCCTTGGGTGCACCACTACATCCTAATCCTCTGACGGGATTAGCTGATGGTCTGAGAAAGAGTGGACATCTTTGATCGCGGTGTGGGGGTTGTCAAAGTAAAGTCGCAGCGATCAAGTGGCCGACTGCGGCGATGGGCCATTCAGAGCCCTTTTCTTGGATTTTTGGTGTGGGCGCCGCGCTACCGATGTGGAGGGGTCCCGAGGTGGTGGGGGGTCAGTCGTACCGTTCTTGATTCTGGAGTCTTGGTTCTAAGCTTCTGCTTTAGTTACGAGGACTCGAGGAGGCTGGGTGTTAGTTTGAGTAAGGGGAAATCTGCCATGGATATCAAGAACTACAAGGAACCCTTTTCCACGATATCACATGACCTTAACCTGAGATGCGAGGTAGAACTTTTGATAGTCAAGTACCTTACGAGTACTCGGCTCTTTATGTAATCGGATCTCAAAGTGGGTCCGCCGGACCATGGAGGGAAGGGGCGCCGCGCCGCACCGCGCCGCGCGTGACCGCCACGGTGCCCAGGCGCCCGATCTAAGCCCGTGCATCTTCCGACACTCAACGACCACAGCGCCGAACATCGCCGGCCCCTTGACGCCATACTGGCCGACTTCCCCCAGTTCTAAGCTGGTTTTCGATGTAAGGCCTTAGAAGCCGGTGGACTTCCGGCATCCCTCCGGAAAATGCGGGACCGGTACGGAGGTCACCAAGGCATCTTCCGATTCCAACAGGCGCCGTAGATAGTCGTTGTCACGGCTACTGATACTCTAGCCTCGCAAGACCACCCCAAAACCTCAGAGCTCAGCTGTTCAGTGGCTTATCCTTGCGTCAGCTCTTGTCTCGGTCTGAACGTCACTGACTGAGCCATAGGCACGCGCGCGTCTCAGGATTTCGGTACCGTGTGGAACGCGGATCGTGGATCATCGCGGCCGTCTGTCTTACCAATGAATTGCCCGTGTCAGTTCGAGATCGAGAAATTCACAACCACTGGGAGTTCCGAAACCTCCTCTTCCCCTCCTTTCACCATGCGATAGCTACCTGACGACCTCGTGTCCAGGCTGGGCAAGTCTCAACCTGCACATGGGATGCCATGCCTGCATTGTTCACTACTGAACGCAAATGGGTCATGAAACTCTTGCTTCGATCGTCATTTGTCAAAAAGGCTAGACAGATCTTCAGGTCCTGATCCAGTTGCCACAGCTTGCCAACCCCTCCAGATTGCTTCATGTCTAAGATCTGAGACTTGGCATTCCGCGACCCGCGGCAGGATCGATGCCCAACTCAGTACACCACTACACCGCGAAGTCGATATCGAAACTTGCCTCGAGACAAGTAAGCCTTCGTCGGTCCGCATCCATTGCACAGGTAGTCAATACCTTAAGCTAGCATAGCCGTGCCGCTCAGCAAGCTCATCAAGCAGCATGCAGGATGCATCACGATATCTCGAAAGACGGGTAATACCCTATCCAACATTAAGGCGATCGGTTCAAACGACCATTATACGCGTAAATCAAAGTCTAACCAAGGTGAGGGTTTGAGAAACCACTTTTCTTTTTGTTGAAGATCCCGCTTCCAAAACTCCAAATGCAACTGCCATCGAAGGACTTCATACAGTCCAACAAGTTTTTTCCAATCATAAAATCAAATGGGTATAAGGTGCGCCGCTCCCAGATGCTCTAATAAGCCATAGACGTGCCTGGCCACACGACCCCAATCACCGCCTCGTAGATACCGGTACGCCTTGGGAGGATCCATCTCTCTCTCTCGCCCTGGAAATAAGTTTTCTCGCCTTTCGGTAGGCGGTTTTGGTCGAACAAATACATGATTAGGAAAAGGTTGTGCAAGTGTTTCGGTCGTCTTTCACGGTTCGTTGCCAACGACACCGGAAGACGATGCTGATAGTGATGATGGTGGTGTTGGTGGTTGGATGTCTCTCATTCCTGGTTGGGATCGAATTTGGATCGGTCAATCATGTGCTCCCAGGGCACCTCGGTCTTGACGCCCTTCTTCATACAGCTCTTGCATACAGAGGAGTCGTAGTCGACCTGCGTGACCACCACCTTACACCGCTTCTGCGTCTGGCTGTACCGGTAGCACCACTCTGAGGCGCCCGTGAAGTGGTGCCCGCAGGCGTAGTTGCGTCGGTACCACTCGCACATGACGGGCGGCGCGGGGCGGTGGGTGGCGGTGGGGGTGAAGAGTTGTTGATGAAACAGAGAGGGTGAGGTTGGCGGTAGCTATAAAAGCTATCTGAATCTTCTTCGTCAGCATCGGTCTTGCTCTTCAACAGACGTCGAAACCTACACGAGGGTAGTGTATGTGCGTGTGCGTGTGAGCGTGCGAGAGGTTGATTTAGACTGAAAAGAGGGGACTTGGCATGACAACTCGGTCAAGGCAAGTTGCAAGGGCCGACAGATACCGGTGAGCGAGAGCAGCCTGTCAGACGACGTCCCGAGGTGATGGTTCAAGCGGGTATATGTAAGATCTTAAGCTCAGGTGGCTGCAGGAGCGGGATCGATACGGCTTAAGGGGGAAAGGTCCGAGGGTAAAGATTGTATAGGATCTCAGAAAAAAGGTTGCCGCTTAATACCTACCCTTCCCATCCCTCGATCACATACCCCCCTCCCCCCTTCGATATTCTGCCCACCCTCTATCTGGGAACACTTGGCGGGCGTATGAGCTGGATGAGAAGGCATGGGCACAAACCCGCGGGCCTGGCCCTCGAGAAATCGTTTCTTTTGCGGAAAGAAAAAGATGGGGAATTGCGCATGTACACATCCATTTTGTCTGTGTTGCGTATCGATGATGAGAGTCTGCCAAATTATCAAGGGAAACGGTGGATGTTTTTTGCCCTTGTCTCAAACCAAAAGAAAGAAAAAAGTAGGATAATTAGCCTTTATTTTCCCTCTGCTTCTTCTTTCTCTTCTTCCTCATCAACTTCTCCAAAAGCAATCAGTCGTAACCTATTGCTCTCGCCCCCCTCCCCAAGGGTCCTTGCGGAAAGCTGCTGGCACGACTAGGATCCGTTTGTCTCTCCTCGTGCCGTTTGCCGCATCTTTTTCTTTCGGCCGTGGCCAGGCAGCCCCCAGGTTGTGTTTTCAAGACCAGACTACGCCTGGTTGTCACCGACGACACGGGTGGAATGAGTTGATTCGAGTCAGCAAGGTACGAATACCTACCGGGGCATGGGCAAAGTGCCATTCTGCCCAGCGGATTTCCTTGTTGCAAGGAAGGACTGGAAAAAGGAAAGAAAAAGCAAGTATCCGATCCACGAGCTCGGAGGGATCACAAATGGTTTTTTTTTTCTCATTTTTTGATGGTTTCCTTGCGACCAGCCTTGTTGGTCCATCTCTCCCGGCGCTACCACCTTCGGAAGACGGCAAGCCCAGCGAATAGGAGAGGGATTCAGTACTTTTCTGATCTTTGTCAAAGAAGGGACTCGAAAAAGATTCGATAGTAACACTGTAACGAGCCGCGCTGGGCACGGAGCCTCAGGCCAATGAGCCAGAGCTATGGGCGATTTGCGGGCGGGAGTGTGAAATCTCACCTTCTGCATGAATCCCTGTCTGGCATATCCCCGAGAGACGTGCGTGGTATCGAAGATTGGGCAGCGAGATGAAGGGGAAGGGGAAGGGGGAGGGGAGGGGCCGCGCCAGGCTTGCTGTTTGATACACCTACTACTGTGTAGGTAAGGTAAGGATACTGGCACACTTGGGCTTCAGGCACCATGTTTCTCTCTCGGTTCCCCCAAGAGAAGAGGAACTCTCACAAAGGTGGCGCTGTCATGCGGCGGAAACGAAAAAGTGAAATGTGACGGGCGTCCCGAGATGGGGTATCCGCGCGATTGGGGCGGACGATCGCCCGGGTAATCAACCCCGGCGAGGAGACCAGGGTTGTCAACATTCCTCGAAATGGGGTGTCCACAGAGACGGGGCGGAAAAAGAAAGCATTCCGTAGCAAGCGATAGCATGAAGTGAGGGACACCCACCACCTAGTCTACGCTCGCAGCAACACGGTAGCACGAACTGACACCATACCATACATATTTCGCTTCTCCTTGCACGTATCGCTGTTCTTTTTTTTTCCTCTTTCTGTGCAACCATGAGAGCAGAGCAGAATCTTCAAGGACCACACCCCCCTTATGACGCTCATGCTGAGATACTATGACGGATTGCTACAGACACACATACACCCACCCTTCTCTATGTCACTCACACATACTTACCTACCTTAGTGTTGCCAGTGACATATATGGCTGAATATCTGGCTGGACCTCATAGTAACTGCATAAGACCTTCGAGCCTTGCCGAGAAGAGTAAGACATGATGGGGGACAAGGCACGCAGAGCCAGAACTGGGGTAACGGGAGGGACATGAGGGAGAAGCAAAACCTTGCTATAAATGAATTGTTGATCCATCTTATTGCGGGCAAAAAAAATACTCCAAGAGACTTTTTGGAGGGGCGGCCGGGCCTTCTGTCTCTTTCTCTCTCCCTTGCCCTGAGGATCAAAGACAACAAGCTCCAGCTCAGCTCATACTCTCCACCCCATTCCCGTTCTGTCGTCTCTGCAGCCCAAGCCAGCCTTGCCAATTTTAAAGAAGTTTGGGACGTATCCGGTACGTACGCAGCCAGCATCAGCATCGGAACAGCCCGTTTGTGTCGAGTCGTGCCGTGTTGGTCCGTCGGTGATGGTATCCAAAGAGATCCTTGGTCGCCAGGAAGGAAAGCCGAAGAAAGCAACTCGGGGTGGATACAAACAGAAAACAAACAGGTCTAGAGACTGCGACTTGCCGACAGATCCTAGATATCCGCGCAGCTGAGATGACGACAGATCGATCGCTAAACCTCGTAAGCTCTTTTTTTTCCCATTTATTTCATTTTTCACTCTTTACTTTTTATTCGTCTAGCCTTTTTCACGCTTCACCCCACCACCCCGGGTATCGGCCACACAACAGGACTGACACTCACACACTCTCCGTCTCCCAACACTATCCACCCGGAAGCTTCAAATCAGGACCAACACAAACTAACATGTCAAACGCAGCCTCGCCCGCCAAGTCCCCGTGACGCAGGTACTCACCCGCCACACCAAAACCACAGGAAACACCATCATCGCGCTACAACCTCAACTATGCAGCTCCACCCGCGCACCAGCACGCCCTCGGCCTCGACGGTCCTCCGCGACTTCCTCAACCAGGCAAAATGCACCTGCTGCACGGTGCGCGTGGTGGAGCTGACCAAGCAGCGCGCCGTCGTGGAGTGGGGTTCCGTCCCATACTTCACGGCGCGGGGCCAACGGGCCGAGTTTGTCTATTACACGGCCGAGCGCGTCGCCGACGTCCGGCCGGATCTTCTTCGGACCTGGACGACGGGACGTTCGGGAGCGGGAGCGGGAGTGGGGCAGCAAGGCAACGGCAACGGCAGAAAGGAGGAGACGGCCGAGTGGATCCGCGACCGACTCCGCGATAGCTGGCTCGTCGAGCAGCTCGCGTACTGGGTCGAGTTTCTCGAGGAGTGGAAGTCGTACCGCGAGTGGTATGTGTACAAGCCCGAGTTGTTCGAGGGCAAGGAGCCGGATGTGCTGAGTCCTGGCTGCGAGGGCTGCGTGAAGCCGCATTGGCCCGGCGGGTTGCGGCGACGGGCTTCATCTTGCGCTTGAATATGTGGGCACGGAAGTTCACTTGCGGTGAAGGCCTTTTAGGATATGGCATTGGCGCTTGCCATGGGATCATAATGGACGGACTGCGTGGTGGGCAAGAAACAAGGGGGAAGCGGTTAACAGGGCTGGAACCGAGGGGCTCGCTTATTCGTTTCTTTGGGTGGAAAGTGCTTTATTCCCTCGGCTAGTGCGTGAGGCTTTGGGACTTACAAGGTTTTTAATCATCGTTTGTGATATCATTTCTCACCTTTGAGGGATTCCGGGAAGGTGGTGTCGTTGGACCAGGGGGAGGGAACTGAACGGGTGATTGGGGGTAGTTGCATGGTGAACGGGCGAAAGGTCTGCAACGAGACGAGTCGGTATGTTTGCTTCAATAACCAAGTAGGTAGCCGTAGCATTAGCTTAGGTAGGTAGGTAGAGTAATTGCAAACGTGGGTGATGTTATAGATATGTAGGTGTACACGTCCAACCCGTCCTGCTTCGACTATTTTCAGCTGTGTCTCCGTCCATGGACCCGGGAGAGCAAACATCGTCAACACCCGCGTTATAGCCCTCGTCTCTCCGTACCATCCACACCTTTCTTGTCAGATCCAAGACTTTTGTTTGTAGAGTTACAACCAAATGACGGTCCCCCACGATGCAGTCTTCCCGCGCGCCCGCGCCGGGCTCGCATACCAATGGTCATGCCCCCGAGTAACATGTCCCGCATGGGAGAGACAAGGGATGTAAGTAACAAGAGGCGAAGAGACTTCAAGATGAGCCAAGACAAGCCATGGGTGGAATCCCGGCCGCGGAACCGGGGACCCCTCATTCCCCGAACAGATTCTCCCCCATGTCCCTGTACTTTTCGTCTCTCCCCTGCGGCAGATCCCCATCTCTGAACCTGACCACCATCCATCTCCCGAATACGTAGGTAGTGTAAGCCACGTATGCGCGCCGTCGAACACAGAATCGTGGCGCCTACACGAGTAAGTATGATAGACTTTTGACGGTCCAAAACTCTCGCATCAAAAGTAGGTACGGCTGTACGAGGCAGTAAAAGAAGGAAACATTACTTCGCTCAGATCTCCAGATCTCTTATCCTTGACGGCACCATCTGATCATCCCGATTCAGTAATAATGATTCCAAGCAGTATGTCACTATGCCGTCCACCTATCACGGCATACCATGCTTCGAACACTCGATTCGGAACTGCATCAACGTCCTGCCCAACCTCTTGGTCCCTCGCGCGGTATCTACCATGCGATTCTCGTTCGACCAAGGACTTGGCGTGCCACGCCTTCAACGTCTCCCGGCACCCTTCATCCCAGTCGTTCCTCATATCCTCCTGGTTCGCCTCCCAGTCTAATTCACAACTGAAAACTGTGCGTGGCAATGACATGGTGTATTGCCGATCTTCAGATGCAGGTTGGCACGTGGATAGAGACATTTTTTGGGTTCACGTTTGCCCGCCAGCCAGCCACGTCAGAAGCCGTTCATCTACGGACGTACCCGCGCATCGATCCAGCGGATACTATCGAAAACAAAATTCCATTACTGACTCGATCGAAACTGCTCGGGACGTCATCAGAGAAGTCAAATAGGTACATGGCTTCTATCCCGGAGCTTACCGTCCTCCCGTTCATAGCTTCCTTTCGTTTCCTTTCTTTTCGATATCAAATCTGGCCGCCCCCGTTCCACTTCATTTCCCCCTACTGCCCTGGTAGACTACCAAGCACTTTAGATCGGACGCCGTCTAACGGGAGCTTCCGTCCTGTCAAACCTTTTCCATACATGGTGAATCTGGATCTGAAATCGCCATGTTTAATATTTGGGCTCCCTGAACGCCTTCTAAATGCCTCTAGTTGAGCCTCAGCCCAACCGCCTCCTTGCCTCAAGAGACGTCACAGTCTCCTAGTTACCCCCGGTGCTTGAGTCTCGGATAGCGACATGATCGATCAACCAGAGATGATCTTGAACTGCTTCAGGCCATCGTAACCGATTTCATGTATCAGCCACCTTGAGCCAGTACACCAGGCCCCCAAAATCCGAGACCGAATCTCTCTCAATTCTTCTTCCCTCCAAAGACAAGCAGAAAAACTCTGGTTAAAGAAAAATGCAAAAAAAGCAATTATCTCAAGGATATGGAACGCCGTCCTACCATCACTCACCCCTGCTACCCATCCCTTCATGAGCACATATCCCTGCTCAACAGCAAGGATCATGAACATTGTCCCCAAAAAGACACATCATTTTCGCAACATCTGTGCGTTGTTTTGTTGGCGCCGCTGTCCTCGGGACCCCCCCTCCTTCGGCTGGCCTTGCGCTCGCATGCCACGATCTTGGGATCTTCATCTGCCCACCACGTCCCCCCCTTGGGCTTCCTTTCTGGATACTCCGTCCACTTCGGCTCCGCGATGTGCTATCACCCTCCGTCTTCATTGGCTCGGAGAAATTTGATGCCGACTGGAACAAAGCGTGGTCGGACATTTGACCATATCGATCGTGAGATCGCGAGATCTCTCTGTTGCTGTTCCCTCCGTCTGGAATCGAGCCGTGGTGGAGGGGAGTCATCGAGTCGTGTACGGCGGCATATGTGATATTCTACCGATCTCGATGGCGGTGACATTTCTTAAACCGAGAGGCTCGCTGCATCGTACACAGTGATGTGGCTGGATGGGCTTGCATTAGATGATCCGTCAAATTTCTGCCACTCCCCCTTCTGCAGCATAAGCATCCCGCATAAAAGCCCACGCAGACGAACGATGGAAAGTCAGCAGCCACCATCCTCACCCACCGTCTCAATCCCACTCGGTTGTGAGATCACAAATCGACGCCGACTTTGTGGACGTCCGAGGTGGAGGGGGAAAGAAGTATAAGGTCGCATGCCCCAATGCCTTGTCGTCGCGCCGTTGTGCGTACCCTCGCGTCGTTGATCGCCCGTGCATATCTCACAGTGCATTTCTGTCTCGTGTAATCCATGTGCTGCTGTGCCGCATGCTCGTCATGTGGTCTGTATGTGGGCGCGTCTATCACCGGTCTGGCAGCAAGGCAAAGAGAGACTTGAGACTCGAGACAATGACAGAGGGAGACAAGACATCTCAGTGCAGGGGGGCTTTGCCATTGTGGGATGAACAGGTGATCAAACACAGACAGGACCACGAAACATCGGATGGCAGGAAGACCTCCATCAATGCAATAGAACCGTTCTGTCTCCGCCGTTGTACCCAAAGACCTTTTCTCTCACGCGCGCGGCCTCTCTCTACCCATTGTGGATCTCAGAGCATGAGGTTTTTCTTCCTCTCCTCGAAGAACGTTCTGCCGAGTCCTACACCACGCACATCCAAGTCACCACGTCCCTAGCATCTTAGAATGTGTCTGCCTGCCTCCGAAAAGGAGTTGAAGGTGACAGGGTCGTGTGAGCGGTATTAGTTTGGTACCTAGTCTGGCAAGAATAAGCAACGAAAACGCAACCCAGCCTTGCTAACCCCGTCGAGGGTGTAACCCCTCCCCATCCAGAAAGTTTCCAGAAAAGCAACAACCACGTGTGACGATGATTCGAAGGATATGATTCCCAGAATTCTGCCAGCGCACAATACTCCGTACACCACGAACTGGACATGTCTCTCTACCCAGTATCCGTAATCTCGGCCATGTATCGCGGCATCGCCGGTTCGTGGAAGCCGCGGATCAAATGCTTTCCCACCTTTTCCCCCCTTCCTTTGGAATGCAGAATGCCGAATGCAGAAATGACAAAAGGCAGAAAGGGAAAGAGACGAGAGTTAAGAGACAAGGAATAAAACGAAACGTCTGAGATTGGAAAGTTTCAAGTGAGACGTTCCGCAATCTCTTCAAAAGAACTCGAGAAGAGAGAGACTAGTTCCCTGCAACCCGCCATCTCCATCACGGTCGACCCATCTCCGACCTTTTTGCCTGAATAATACCCTTTTCTTTCTTCCTTCAGCGCCTTACCTTGTCTCGCCCTGCCCTCGACAAACAGGCCCTCTCGTTTCTTCTTCCGAGATACCAAGACTCATCCAATCTTTTAAACTTTTTTGACCCCTTCACTTCCAAGTTCCCGCTCCTCCCCGGCTCGTCGCCCCTTCACTCATGTCCATCCGGCTCTGCAACTCCCTCTTACCCGGCCGATGATGCCGGAGAATTATCAATATCGAAATGGGTCGTTCACGTCAGAATCACATAGTTCGTCCGTAGTTTTTGATGACCAGCCCATCCGTCGACCGTAATCGGCGAGAAGTTTACCAAGATCTGCCCCGGCAATGCGGAAAAGCAAAACGAAATCGACCGTTACATGTAGTTCGCTGGGCTGGGTTGCATGGATAGGGACTTTTCAATCTCCAGCCCAACCCTGTGATCCACTCCCTCCCCGAAAAAGAGATTCTCTTTCTCCCTTTTAGCCCTGGCCCTGACCCTTACGCAAGGCACGGGACGATCACCCCTTCGGGCTCCGGGGGCCATCTTGCTGGTTGCTACCCTGTGTTGCGAACTATCGGATGACACGCCGGCCGTACCGAGGTCGGTCGAGTTCTAGATTTGAACCTGCGTGGGGGGAACTCCCGAATGGTACGGGACGAAGAAGATGAGTGTCCATACTCGAAACAGGATCACCAGAGTCGTGAGGTCATCTATCGATGAGTTAATTTGAGGTCTTGATCTCTAATGGACTGATGCTGACGGCTCTGATGGTAGGCTTTGCCACAGAAGAGTTGGGCACGGGAAGGCATCTATCTACGCGGTGGAACAATTACAGCTCCGGCATTGAGCTTTCCTACAACCTATAGACTCTGTCATCCTTCCACCGCGTCGCATCTGGCATTGAGTTGCAATCTTCCTGTCCTTGACGTGACTCGTATTGTCTTCACTCATGGATTTGAGGTCTAAGTATTGGATACGGGCAGAAGGAGTGAGTCGGGCGCCAATGAAGGGCCAGAAAGACTGGTAACTGAAGGAATGAAGCTGCGATGAATAATTCTATATATCTACTCATGAATGTCAGCGTCTGGATACAGCAGGCTAGTGCTACACTGACTACATTTTCGACCCCTTATGGACGATTTCCCGAATGACCATTTCCCTGCTCATCGTTTCACTTGGGTGCTAGATACAACGGAATGGTACTCGTACGTCCATGAACAGTTTTTTTTTTTTCCAATCATCAGAAGAGAGCCGTCGGCAAGTTCACGCGTCACCCATTTTCGGGGGTATAGGTTCTCTTCATATCACTCCTCGATCACAGCTGATTGATTTGCCTTGCAGTCTAGGCTGTCAGGGTCGTCAGAGGAAACCCTTTCAGATATTATGTCAAGGTAATTGGGGCCTGACTGGACGCGGTCTCAATCGGATTACTGTCAGTTCGAACGATTCGGTGTGGCGTTCGGCTCTGGAGGTTGCCTCTGTCTTAGCATTTTGACGTCTGCCAATGCCAAGCAGCCATTTCCCTCCCACTACGACTGGCCAGTCATCCATACATGTAAATTCACACCACGACTAGAAGTGATATCTCAAGTATCACATAGTGTCTGGGCGCACGTAATGGTATCGCATACCCCAGATATCTACCGGGCGTAGGGCTGACAAGATCGGCAAGATCTGCTCCGCCCGGGGCAAAAAACGTCTCCTCGAGAGCCTCCTCTATCCAGATCTCGAAATCTCTAGGTCTCTAAATAAAAGATTAAAGGCAAAATTGCACATGATGATTCCACGGGCTACAACACATCTCCAGGTCTTTTCTTGTACTCTATCTCAACTTCATCATAATCAATAGAAACCATCTGTCCAGAATGAAACTCCCCATCGTAGGCCTTTTATTCTCACGCGGTTCTGCGCCCTTTAGCTATTGGAACGACCGCGCTCAAACATTCGGAGCCTCACCGCCCACGGTCTTCGATAACCAATCCATCGAGATTCTCCAACAGGCAATAGCAGAGCCCAACGCCACGCGTCAAATATCGTTCCGCCCCTTTGAGGTCTTCTCAGGCAACGCTCGGCTGCTCGGACAAGACGAATGGACATGGCGTACGATTCTAATTCCCCCTTCCAGACACTGAAAAGACTTACATCTCACCACCAGGCGTAAACATATCCGACTTCAGTCTTCCCCACCTCGCCCAAAACACCACAGAGGCAAACCTAGGCCGAAACATCACCGAACCGCACTACATCGCCACCTCATACTCGCTATCCTGGCCCCTCGGAGGAAACCTTTCATCCGGCGGTCTCCGCGGCTCTGATTCTCCCTTTTGCGTAACGTCTCTAGACGTCGAGTTCTCTCCCAACGTCACCAACCTCTGGACCGAGGAGAATGGCAACAGCACGGACTGCGAACCCGTCCTAGGCGAAGCATGTCTCGAAGCCCTCCACGCCTCCGATAAATCCCTCACCCGAGATAGCTGCGACGGAAGAATGCCCTCGTGGAAGACTATCCCGGAGTGTAATACCACGTTCGGGTATGGTGCCGTGATTTATGGAGCTAGGACGAGTAACCTCAACCCCAACGTAACGAGTAATTCCACCCCAACGACGGGGGAGAGCACGTCGCCGGTAACAAGTGGGAGTGAGATTATGGGGTTCGGGAGCGGGTTGGTTGATGGCAGGGATGCGAGGCAGGCGTATTTGAATGCTTCGAACCGCGTGCAGATTCTGATTTTCAATACGTGGGTTGGGGAGGAGCGGTTTAATATCAAGTTGGCGAGACCGAATATCCATTGTATGAGGGTAAATTCGACTCGGGTTGCAACGAGCAGCGCATTTGGCTCGGTTTCTTCGAGTTGTGGGCTCTTGTTGGTTGCTGCTACAGTGAGCATGTCCATTTTGCTAGTTTAGCTTGGAGAGACATGAGAATTCAGGAGTTTACTTGGAAGACGAGTGAATCAATAATTATCTAATTTGAGTGCTCAAAATACCACACGGTGTTTCCGCTCCTCCACTAATCTTCTCTAGAGGTTACCTCTCGTTCGATGTTGAGACTCAGGCGGAAGAGGTGCCGTGAGAGAAAGACTGAAGCAATAGTAGAAAAGGAGCAAGATTGAACGAGGAGAAATTCAACATCGCACTGCATGGAAAGCTTTGCACTCTTAACCGGTATTCACGATGTACATCTACCGCGAAACCAAGATCCAAAAAGGCAAAAGAGTTCACCCCCCCGGTGGCGAACGGGGGCTACATCTCTGGCGCACATGCTGGGACTCGAACACGGGACCTCTAAGCCTTCACCGATTAGGCTGTTCGTGGACTTCAACCACTCCACCACCCAGCCACTTTTGACCTGACCTTCCAAAGGGAGGCGCCTGCTGGCTGGTGACAGGAATGGGATTGAGGGAGGCCATATACCCTTCCCGTACATTCAGATGGAAGGAAGGTGGGCAGGTACCTCGAGGGCCTTCCTTCCTTCCCCTGATTCATCAATCTCGTCTAGAGAGATCTCGTACATGAAGTTCAGGTAAGAGAGGGTACCTACTAACATACATGGATACGCGGTGAGCCTTACACATCAAATTCGTAGCGAATAATCGCGACCTACTAAGGAAGGTTATTCGTGCCACTATCAGGATGCGAATCTCCTACACATCCAGACCATATACTCCCCCCCGGGATCATCCGCATCCTCCAAGCCGACAGGTCCTCCGGCCCGGCGCCGCAACCTCCGGACTGTCGTCCCCCAAAATTCGTCCCGGGCCGCACGAAACTCCCCGCCAAAGAAACATTCCTCGCCGCCTATCTTACCCACCAACCTACTTGACCTTAGTAGAAAGGACCATTCTGCCTCGCTCGGACTACCTCGAACTAAAATTAGCAAGCAATACAGCCAAGGAACCCTCATCGTCCCACACAAACCATCGTAACCCCGGGTTTTCGAGAACCTCAGCCTCACTGCACAAACACGGCCCGAGACCGAAACCGAACGAGACTCACCTGTTGGCAGTCGCAGCTACAGCCACTCTACCCTCCCCCCCTTTTCTACGGCTCCGAGGTGAGATGCAAATCGCCTATGGAGAATCAAGCAAATCTAAGGTCATGATAATCGAATAGTTTCGTTAGGGGAAATCGGTAGGGAAGAGGAAACTGATTTCACTCGCCAACTACCTCGTACGCAAGCAAGGTAACATTGGTTAAGTCTCAAGCTTCCTGTAGTAACCTCAAGTTAGGAAATAAACCAAGTGTTAGAAAGCAATAGAGCATCAAAGAAGACGTTGATGAATAATTATATATGCTAAACGCCAAACATTGGCTGTATGAGCCATGTCAACCTGCCCTCAGATGAGACAATGACATGAACGCTTGAAATCCAGCCCCTCATCAGAGCCATTCTCATTCCATGGACCTGTATGGGGAAGAAGGAGAATATGAGTGACCTCCCTATCAAACAAAGGTGCCTCCCATCCAATGGAGGAAATTAGACTACCATTTGTCCAGAACGCCCGTTGTGGCTTTCCCCCATTCTCTTCCTTCTTTCGTGAGCCTTTTCTTTCCTGTTCCGTATAGATCAAACATCCTGTTGTCGGTTGATGCCGTACAAGTACACAGAGTTGTACCTCGTCGTCGTCTCTTCATCCTCTGTTCGTGGTCGTCGTTGCGGTCGACACAGGAACCCAGCCCGGACCGCTCGTGTTACATCAAGTTGTTGTATTGGGTCATGCCTTGCCGCCTACATGACGGAGCACTCGCCCTCTTGTTGCTTGCCGATCTTGCTGCGAGAAATACGCTCGCGCTGCCGGGGTCCGTTCTTGCCGGCGCGCTTAAGGTCTTCGAGCCGTTCACGTGCCTTGGGGAAATCTTGGGCTGTAAAATGGGTCAGCATACATCGCAAACACACAAGCAATTGCAACTTACCAGCTGCTCTCCAGTACCATCGCTTTGCATCCTCCATGTTGGCTGGCACACCAATGCCCACCTCGGTAAAGTAACCCATCGCGTACTCAGCCTTGGCCAGACCGGCCGTGGCAGCCTTGCGCGCCCACAGGTAAGCCTCGGTATCGCTCTGCTGCAAGACATTATCGGTGCCAGTAAGGTACCATCCACTGAGTGACAGCTCAGACTGGTGCTCGCCTTGCTGAGCTGCGCGGGAGTACCACATAATGGACTGGCGGGGGTCAACGGGGCAGCCCATCAGACCATACTCGAAGGCGCAACCGAGACGATATTGTGAAAATTTGTAGCCGAGGTCAGCCGCCTCTCGGAACAACTGGAAGGCATAAGCTTCGTCCTTGATAATGGCATCATTGGGGGCTGCAGATTCGTAGAGCAGACCCAATTCATGCAATGCGTGAGGATTCTCCGCGTCAGCTCTTTCCGCAGCTCTCTTGAGCCACCCTACAGCTTCACGAGGGTTCTTTGGCTGGCCAAGAAGCCCCTTGAGCAAGATCATGCCAACCTTGTACATGGCTGGCGTATCGCCGAGCGTGGCAGCTCTCTTATACCATTGGATCGCCTTGAGGGGATCCTTTCTTGTGCCGCCACCTTCTTCGTGGCCAATCTCACAGCAGACTGCCGTCCTGTACGCCGCAGCCGCATGTCCGAGCTTAGCAGCCGACTGGTACAATGTGAAAGCCTCCTTGTTATCAGGCTCAAGTCCAAACAAGCCACGGCCTAGGCAGTCGGCATAGAAGAACATTGCCTCAGAGTTTTGCGCGCTCGACAGCTTCTTGAGGATCTTGTTTGCGTCGGCAAGATATCTCTCCCGGGCACGGGTCTTCATCTTCGGATCGGCAAGATTCGGGGCCAGAACATCGGCCGCCTCCACCAGTCGCTTCGCCAGTCTCATGGCAGTCTCTTGATCATTCGGTGTTGACTTGACAACCTGGCGTAGACGCTCTAGCTCTTCCTGGGTAACGGGTATTGTTTCTTGAAGCGAAGCCTTGCTAGGTTGCTGAGGGAGCATTTGCTGCTGAGGCGGAGGTGCGCCGCCAGGACCGGCAGGAGGTGTCGGCACGTTTACGCCAGGAGCGCCGGCGTAGTTGCGAACAGGCGCGGGCTTGTCATTCATGTTGACCATGGAATTCGGCATGTGGCCAGGTCGGACGGGGGCCGGATGAGATGGCAGAGAATCAGGGCCTCGATTAGGAGAAGGGCCTTGGGGCAAGCCAGGACGCCCCATCTGCGGGTTCTGTGGTTGGTCCCAGCCGTTGGGTTGGTTATACACGTCCTGGTAGCCGTTGCCCATTGGCGGCATCGGAGGAGCGTCGCCGGCCATCTCAAATACAGCCTGCTGCGACTGTCGGAGATCTGGCTGCGATTTGGTCCGACTCATCTCCGGAACGCGCTTAGCGCCCGGCTGCGTGTGCTCGGCAATGCCTGGGCGCATGTGCTGTTCGAAAGAACCACGAGGAGCATGCGATGGTGCCCCATTGTAGTCGGGAGCATCGTGATGCCCATAACTGTGGGCGCTTTGATTACTCATGCGAGAAGGTTGGTAATAGGCGTCGTAGACGTCGCCGAACGACGCCCTAGTGTCTCGGTATCCGTCCTGATCGCCTCCGAACTCTCCATGTCCCCCATACCCTGCATTTTGAGGCGGAGGCAGTTGCTGCTGCTGTTGTTGCGGCGGCGGAGGCATCGGGTTTGGGGGATACATGCGCTGCGGTGGGGGCCGATTTCCTTGCGCTGTTGAAGGCCGAGGAGGAACACCACCACGTGGCGGTCCCCCTGGGCCACCATATGTGTCCTGGCGTGGCGGAGGCCCGCGCCTTTGCGCTTGGTCGTTGACCGGCATGGTCATGCTTCTAGAAGGTGGACCGAAGTCGTCCCTCGGAGGGCCTTGCTGGCCGTAGCCATCTCCTCGGAAGTCTTGTCCGTAACCTGGCTCAGGACCACGCCGCGGGTCAGAGTAGCCACGGGGTGGCGGCGCTCTGCCATTCGGAGGTCCACCAGGAGGCCGCTGCTGGACAGGTTGGGATGAGATGTCGATTCCGGCCATCTTGTTCAGAATCGCATTTTCAGCATCTAGGTCCGTCTTACGGCCTTGTCCTGGAAATGACGGGAAAGCGCCACCACTGAATCCCTGGGCGCCAGGAGGACTAATCGGCGCGTGTTCTCGAGGACGGTTTGCTAGGAATGGTTAGCATACAAGGGCACGAATGGCACGCATGCAACTCACCAGCTGGATCTGAATTAGCCGATCGCTCATACGGAGCGGGACGGCCACCCCGGCCCATGGGAAAACCTCCTCGGCCTGGGGGACCGCCACCGCCACGAGGCGGGTATCCGCCGCGAGTGCCATCTGCGGTCGGAGGACGTGCAATAGGACCACCTCTTCCCGTTTGAGGCGGTCGCCCTCCTCTTGGCGGGCCATTGGGCCCTGGGCCGCCACCATAGTAATCCTGCGGCGGGTAGCCTTGATTCGGCGGCGGACCTCTGCCGTAGTTGGGGTCCTGGTATTGACCGCCATAGTTTTGATCGTAGCCGCCGTCATCATAGTAGTCGTAGCCATATCCGTCCTGTTGGTAGTTGTCATACTGCTGAGGGGGACCCCGCTGCGCGGGCGCTGGGCCGGGGCCGGGTCCAGGACGAGGCGCGGGAGGGCCACCGCCATAAGGACGCTGACCCGGATATCCTGCCATCGTCTGCTATGCCACCACTTCTCGTGTCGGAATCGTGTCGCGGACTTTTCGATTTCAGTGGCGCAATGTGCGGGTTTCGGTCGAGTGTGTTTTTGGGGTGTATGTTGGAGTAAAAAGATGGGTGGTTCGAGGTCGGAAAAGTGTTGGTTTCGGTAACAGCTCCTAAGCGGCCCGGGATCGCATAAGGTTACCGTAAAGGAGAAAATTAGATGTAGCTCCACAGCTTTGTGGAATTGGACAGACTACAACAGGCGCATAGCTGACGTTGACGAGAAGGCCAAGGGTTGGCGGGGGTTTGTTGTGGTCTTGTAGGCTGGGATTCCGCACGTTTCGGCTCAATGTTGATCGACAGTTTCGGCGGGCCAGGCTATGCGCGAGAGCGGACGATTCGAGTTGGTATCCGGGACGAGAGAATAGTCCACTGCAATTTCGAGGGGTTCGGTGCGCGCAGGACGGAGTGAGCCGAATTTCAAGGGGAGTAGTAACCGATGGAGAGAGAGGGACAAAGGGAAAAGGAGAGAATAAGAAATGAAGTAGAGCCGCGCGTTGGGCAATGCCGGGTAGTAGGTTCAATAGAGCAGCCGTTAAGGGGAGATCGCAGGTGTTTCCAGAACACGGCGTCTATTGGTGGCAGTTGACGGAGGGCAGCAGTGGGGATGCAAATAGAAGTTGATGTTGGAGGGGTGGATGAGGTTGGGCCGAGCTCTCTCTTGTGTGGGCAGTTTGTGTATTATTATGGCCGTGCCGTTCAAGGTTGAGCAACTCAGGTTGCTTAAGGAGAGGGAGTTGAGTGGGAGGAGGGTACGGATATTCGTAAAGGGTATGGGTAAGAGATAGAGAGCGAGGAAGAGGTCTAGCTCATGCACGCGTCCACAAGTCCACACACCGAAGGAACGACGTGTGTGCGGTGCGGTAGGTATTCGTACGGGTGTGTGGATTGGGACTGGGACACGGGAGGGAATTTGCTGGTGGAAGAGAAGAAGAGCAAAGCACCTCAGGAGACGCTGTCGGATGCGGTGCAACGCGCAGATGAATTAAGACAAGACGGAAGACTGGGGGAAGAAGGATTTTGACTGGACTGGGCGGGATGCGTGGACGGGATTGGGTTGTTGGACGAGCGCCCGGGGGGAACGGGTACCTCGATTCGCGCATGTAAGGCACGGGGCGAAAAGGTACCTTTCCTTTTCGCAGAGAGATGGGTTGTGGAGGGTGGAAAGCATTGGAGCATCGGGGAGGTGGTGTCTCGCTTTCCCAGGGTCCCCGGTTACGGGGCGTTCCTGCGGCGGTTGTCATGGAAGGCAAGTGCTCCCATGGTCTTGTACCTTTTGTACCTTTCTTCTACCTCTCGTTCGCACCACCTCACATTACAATCAAGTCCGTGGAATACAACTGCGTGGTGTCTACCTGCCTACATTACTTGAACTCATGAAATGAGTTGGATTATCTTAGCAGCGTTGGCAACATACACACTAAGATACGGCAATGCAGGACTGCTGTCTGCGTCTTGTTTGTTGCAGAAAAAGGAACAAATTAAGGTCCCTGAGCAACAGCGACAAAATGACGACAGCGTGTTTGAGAAGGCGCGTGTCGGGGCCGTGTCCTTCCGTCTGTCCATGTCGCTCCTGCTTCCCTATCATACCTTTCTCCATGGTACCTGATCTCACATTAAGGTACTGAACAAGTGATGATATGCCACCCGGACGTGCTCCGTAATCGATATCCCTGGTGTCAACACGTTGCTGAAAGTCTGTAGATGATAGAAGCGACAGCTATCGAACGGCGTCGATGATTGTCGTTTTCTGTCATCACTGTCCTCATGGTCACAAGGATCCGTACCTTTTGGCCTGTCAAGATGGTTTCGATACCAGAGACGAAGCTCATCCACTCAATACGACGCTACTTCGGTACTTGCGCTACTAAGGCAAGTAATAAAGTACCTCACTAAGGCAAGGTACGGAAGCAGCGTTCGCACTGCCGCTGCTAGCTTAAGGTTACTCTTACGGAGAACTTTGAGTGACTTTGCAGAGGGGGGAAGGGGCTACAGCCTATCAGTACTGTACTGTATGTACATCAGAACTTCAGGCGCATTGAATGAAGCGGGATCCAACAGAAGCACCGCCTTCAATTTGCGCCAGCCTGCTCGTTACATTTACAACAACATTAATCTTTTCATCTGGGTCTTATACTCTTATTTCTCTGGGGCCTCCCGTGACCCGCCCATCAGCTTACAGACCGGATAGATTACATAGGTACTGCACCTTGAGAGAGAGGATATCCCGGATCAGTTGGGCAACCATGCCTGAACCGCCGCCGGCCCCACGACAATTTGCATATCTCTCGCTTTTCTACCCTCTCGCCCTCAGCGAAGTATACCATTACCCTGGACAGCCGCAGCACGAAGCCCTCACAGGAAAGGTTCATCCGAGCGCTGCAACGAGGGTCTTCCCAGCATCGGGGCGTGGAACTGAGGTCATGGCCACGGTAAGGTACCGCACCTCACTGGCATGACTGGGCCCATTCGTAGGTACCTACCGTTAGGTACTCCGAGTGGATGGGTCCATTGACTCCATGCTTCCCAGCCTTTGCATTCCACAACCCATTTCCCCTCCACACTCATTCATTCGCTTTGCGAATAGAAAAGAAAAAGACGTCAGTCCAGCAACCATCAATGGAATGTCACAGTTGTCTTCAACGAATGATTTGCAACTACCATGCCGTTTCCGTCTTCGTCGTCACGAGGCAGATAGAATCAGAGACATTCCAACCTCAATTAGGTGCCTCTATAGCAACACCCCCAAAAAGCTTCATCTGACAACCTCTTCCTTTTTGATCTTTCCAGTACGGAAACCTATCCTATCAGCCACCGCAAGCGATGCAATCTTGTGCCCTAAGAAAAACGACGCTGATCAGGCATGTCGCCTGCTCTCACTTGACTGCCTGACCCGGGTCGCACAATGTGCCTTATTAAGAAGCAGGGATCAATCACAAACCCCCTAAGACCCGTTGAATGAGCATTGCTGCAATGCATTCTGGCTCCGCGTCTCTCTCTCTCTTGAGGTACACACGACAAGAGCGCTGTATCAGAAACTCCCCAGTGGCAAACCTCATTGGCCTGACGCCCCTTTTGAGTCTGCTGTTCCCATGGAGTCTGCCTTATGGGGATCCAGCATTATCACCCTTCTGCAGTCAGCCGTGAGCATCAGGGGCCCGGCTGTTACTCGGCTCCTGCTCACCTCTTCTCAAAACAAGAAGAAATTTATCAGGAGAGTAGGAGAAGAACCCTATCCCCAAGTATCGAGAACCGAAAAAGCAAGGGTGCGGAAACAGTCCAGGCTCCTGTCCTGTTGAACCCCGTTTTCCGGTGTGTCTGGTGTTCTGGTGCACCGACAGGACCCTCAGCGAGACGAGGGGCAATTAGGTTCGTAAAGTCTCTGTGCGCCGAGCCTGTCCGCGACATTTCGTCTCATCTCTCTTGCTTCCCGTCGACTCCCGTCCTGTTGCCCGGAGCGCGGGTGCTGGTATACCGTACTGAACTGGTGCCGGTGAACGGTTGTGGGATTCAGTGACAGCATTGCCTGTTTATGCAACCACCCCGAGGCAGCGCAGCTAGTCCCTACTTTTCGTTGCGGCATTCCTTCTTACTTGGGAATGCATCATCTAGCGGGAAAATCGCTTTGCAAGAACTCAAGAGCAATGACCGGATGACCTGGTGACGAAGTCTCTACAGTCTTGCTATTCGTCGACGGTATATCAGCCTCTCTGGTCACGCTCGGGAGGCCTCTACCCTATCGTATTGCTTTACGACGTTCGCCTTCGTCGCCTCCACTTCTCTACCACATCTAGTGTGGAAACGACCAAGGTCGAATAGGAAGGCCGTTCGGGCCGGTCAACGTACGGCCAAGCGGCCAAGCATGCGGTGAGGTGGGTTAGGCATTTCGTCAGCTTCCGTCCCGTTCGGAGTAAAGCGTTTTCTTTCCCGTCTCGAAGGAAGGGCTGAGCGGCCAAGACCGGCGTTTCCATGTGAGGTGGGGTTGATGGCTTGAATCCTCAACGGTCAAATCACGATGCATAGGAAGCCCTCAGACGCGTGGAAGACACTATGCCCCGGGAGGCGGAGACCTTTTGATGTCTTTTCGCCACAACGACAGAGAGTAGACAAATCGTGACTGACATCGAAGGGCGGCTGCGCCGTCGTCGCCAGTTACTACTGAAGGCTTGGCCGGCACATGGGCTTCTGATGCACCGTAGGTGGCCTCCCTTTCTGGGGAATATCCCGCCGTAACTCACGAGGGTTAGTGCTCGATTTCGTCCTGTCATTGGGGAGGGGAGCACGGGAAGCGTTTTCTTGCGTTCCTGCATGTCGATTTGGAGCGTTGCTTGTCTCCAAATGGGTTGTGGCATCATCCAACCACAAACGTTTTGTTGACAGTGAGCACAGCCCCCTCGGACATGTGGTCTTCCGCCTGCGCCACGAGGTTGCAGAGATGTGCTGGGAAGATGAGAACTGGTCTGTGGGTTTTGACGATCATGGGAAGTTGATGGTGTAGGGCGTCACACTTTCGAACGGACTTGAGCCCGAGTCTTGATCGCATTGGTGCGTGAACTTCTAGTCTAAGAATATGCGGATGAAAGCTGATGTCCTACGGGAAGCGTTAGCCACACCATCTCAAGAGAGCGCATGGACCACCGTAAGTCATCGAGTCCAAGCTTACCTAAGGGTGCACGAGATGGCAGCTTCCCACCGCCTTCCAAATTGGGTCTCTGCTGGTAGATCTCCAATCAAGCGCGTCAGGTTCGTCATCGATTGTGAGAGGGCTGCCTCTGTGTCGCAAAGCCCCAAACTCAAGCCTCCATTGCCAGAGCTTCGCCAAATCGTCACAGCCCACCTGCTATCGCACCGCATCGCACAAACTCAATCACCATGGCGACAAAGAAGGCTACGAATTGGAAGTTGTGGGGAAAGATGCTGCTTGGGTACGTTGAGACTCTTCAAGGTCTCCAGGGAATGGCGAACTGACAGATGGGCACAGTGGTGGGATCTTTTGCGTGGGCGGCCCGGCCTTCACCATGTGGGTGTCGCCGACGGAAGAGGAGCTCTTCAAGAGATACAACCCCGAGCTACAGGCCAGGAGTCTTGCGAACCGCGAAAAGACGCAGGAGGAGTTTGACCAGTTTGTTACGAAGCTGAAGGAATACTCCAAGTCGAACAAGCCGAGTACGCCAGTCATATCGTGGAATTATGGTTCAGCATGGAGCTAACACAGTCAACAGTCTGGACGGTGCGAGACGAAGATATTGAGAGACAAAAGCAGGCACGCGTGAATGAACAGAGGAGGAGAGAGGCAGATCTCAAGGCACAGCAAGCGGCGATGCGCAAGGAGTCGGGAATGTCGGATGACTTGGACTGATATCCCGCCGCTCTGCGACGGACTGTACTATATCAACGTGGTCTCGGAGGGTCTGGGATTATGCCATGTTTGGCTGTATAACAACGAAAGATACCATGCTGACCTCTGAGGGTTGCTTGCAGGCGTTTGAGGGCTCAAAGATATTTGGATGAAATTGACAGACTACGCGGCAGTAGTGTTGCGTTCTTGGGATGCCCGGGTTGATATCGGCCTGTTGATGGAGACATGATAGCCTGCATCGTGCCAGGAGACATTGATTGTCAGTGACGCAGAGAATTAACCTAGTTCAACACCGCTCGAGGAGGTAAGCCGAAAAGCTCATCACTCAGCTGGCCCCACCTCATTCGGTGAACTTTCGGTGAGGTCCAGAAAAGGAACGTACCTCGGCACAATACTATTTCCGCAAGCGAAGGGAATTCTTGGCACGCACAAAACCTCCATCATTGCATCACCCTTATCATGCAAAGTTGGCAGAGCCGGCTTCAGCCTTATGGTAGATAATTCAACGTGTGACAAACAATAGACGAATCACGGTGAGTAGTTTGCCCACCTCAGTGAAATTTACTTCCCTCGGGCGCTGCACACACGGGTCGGGAAGGGAAAGGAAAGAGGGCGGGGTGGGAATATGCGTGTGGTCGTAGCTCCCGTCCTCGCCTGAGGGGGGTCGGCCGGCCGCTGCCCGCCCGGGTTTTTCCCACCTCCATACCACACATTTTTGCTAATTGCCCTGAGGACGACCGCACAGCACCAGCTTGCTTCCCTTTCCCCCACCCGCAAAACCACCACGCCAAACCGTCCCTCTCCCTCCCCAAACTCGTCAATTTTCGAGCCAATCTGCCCACCATGTCGGACGTCCAGGAACGCCTCAAGAAGCTCGGCGCCTCCGCGCGTATCGGTATGTCTGCGTCAATGTCTTTTGTCTCTATGCTGTCGTAATGCTGTCGGTTTTGAAATTGGTAGCTAATATACGCGATGCGCAGGGTATGTGTGAACCTCCGAAAATTGACCCCTCATTTTTTCCCTACACCCTTTCCCTCACCGAGAACACCGCGAAATATCCAGAAAGAAAGACAAAATTGCCTACAAACACAACTCTCGAACCCGCTCATTCGCGGAATGTTTACAAAGAGGAAATGATGACTAACGTATCGATGCTTCGCCCGACGATAGCGGCAAGGGCACTCCCCGCCGCAAGATGAAGCGTGCGCCCGCGCGCTCCGCCGCCGACGACAAGAAGCTCCAGGCTGCCCTGAAGAAGCTCAACGTCCAGCCCATCCAGGCCATTGAGGAGGTCAACATGTTCAAGTCTGACGGCAACGTCATCCACTTTGCTGCTCCCAAGGGTAAATGACCACCAAGCTATCACCATCACACCGTTCACGTCCTCTTTTCCGATGCACCTCTGTTCCTCCACCAGAGGATAGCTCTTCTACCCTCCCATTCCTCTCTCATCGCACGAAGAAGTACCTAGACGTATACTAAAGATGAAACTCTTCCAGTCCACGCTGCCGTCCCCGCCAACACCTTCGCCATCTACGGCAACGGTGAGGACAAGGAGCTCACCGAGCTCGTCCCCGGCATCCTCAACCAGCTCGGCCCCGACTCCCTCGCCTCGCTCCGCAAGCTCGCCGAGAGCTACCAGAACATGCAGAAGGAGGGCAAGGACGGCGAGGAGGACGACATCCCCGACCTGGTCGAGGGTGAGAACTTTGAGAGCAAGGTCGAGTAAGCGGCGAAATACTTCACAACAGAAGATGAAAGATTTGCCGAAAAAGGATCAAGAAATGAAAAAAAGCTCCCAAACCAAACGGTGCCACCCCTCTGCGACTACCTTTATACTTTTTGTCATGGGAGTTCGAGGGAGAAGAGAGATACTTTTTTGATCGAAACCGTCCTTGGGTTCCGTGGATTGCCTATCATCTATGAACGAGCGTGTGGGTTTTAAGGAATGGGAAAATTAACGAGATACAAACTTGACTTCCAACGCAAAAATCTATCGATACGAAGACGCTCCCAATTTGTTTCCCGGCGGTTGAAATTGTGTGCGTCGTTGTGGATGTGAGACGGTGAGAGGAAGTCAGGCTCCTGGGAGACGCTGAAGACTCACCGTTCATGTCCAAACTGCGCAGTATTGTGGTCTCGACAAGATCAACAATCTATACTCACAGCGTGATGAGATGGTGAGACGATGAAGATGCTAAGAGTGATACAAAATGATTTTCTAATTGCGCCGCACTCGTGTCTTTTAGCATCCATACCACCGTGACGAATTCCATCCTACAACCTCGCAAACTCCTCATCCCCAATATTGACAACCCACCCCGCCAACGCAACCCTCCTCGCAGCCTCCTTGACCTCCCTCCGATAAACAAGCATCTCCCCGCCCTTGACCTTGCCATACGCATCAACATCCAACGCCCGCCGCAGCAACCCCCCAACCTCATCGTCGTCACCACCTTCCGTGGCCACCCGCTCCGCCACCGCCGCCGCGAGCTCCCACATCCTCCGCCTGGAAACCAAGCTCGCGCCCCGGACATCAAATGCCTTCCGCCCCTGCAGCACGCCGCCCATCGTCCCCTCATCAACACCACCACCGCGTGTCCAGGCAGCAGCGAGGTTACTCGCCGCAATCTTATCCGCCCCAGCCTTCCTCCTAACCATCCGTTTCGAGAACTCAAATTCTCTAGACGTGGTCCGCACCTCGAACGGCGAGAACCGGTATCCACCCTTCCAACGCGCCGCTTCATCCACGACGGCCTTCATCCGTCCGCTTGCTGAGAAGGCGCGCTCGCAGCCTGTAGCGGAGTACTCCGATTCCGGGAGGATAGCGGACGAGACGTAGGCGTTGCCTGGGTGGATCAGCAGGGATGCCAGCGAGGCGAGGAGGGAGGTGCACTGTTTGAGCGCGAGCTTGTCGGAGCAGGATTTCGAGGTGGTCGGCGGCGCGTCGCCGCGGGCTGGTTTGCGGCGGACGATGCCTAGGTGGGAGAAGTAGGCTCTTCCTGGGAGGGGGGTTGTGTCTGTTGTTGTCTGGGGAGGTGGCGTAGTAGTCGTGCCGGATGGAGAGGCTGAGGACGGAGGCAGTTCCCAGGGTGAAGCATCTTCTTGGGCGGCCATGGTGAGTTCCATGCTTGCATCGCCGCAGGGGGCTTCGGAGCAGTACATGTGTAGGGTGACGTCGTCTCTGATTGCGAAGGGTTGGGGTGAGGAGGGGGAGATGGCGGAGGGTGGGCGTCTTGTGATGATATCTGAGGTGGGCGAGCTGCCCTGCGAGTGGGTGTCGCATTCGTCCAGGAGATAGCGGTTGAAGGCGCGGATGGCGAGGACTTCGGCATGCCAGTCGTGGAGGGCGTTTCCTTTTGCCAGGGGGAGTTTGCTGGCTGGGAGACACTTCATGCCCGTTCTGTGGTAGGTGTTAGTCAAGTGGTCATTGATGACATTTATGAGATAATGATGTCTGATATTGCTACGTATCGTGGAAGCTACGAGGAGTATTGTCCATATAGAATATCGTGAACTAAGAAAGATGAGATCTAGAGTCTGAAGTATGATGTGCCACATGAATCAACTACAAGTTGTACGACCCGAGATCATCCACACGATAACATACACATGATCATCTTACTTACGCGAGTGAGAGACAAGTTAAGACGCCATCTTTTTCGGCAACAATGCCGCTCAGGGGAACCCATTCATGTAGGCCATTGTCTCTAACCTGGGGCCTGCGTTTTGTAGGTAGCTTCTTGAACCGCCCTAGGACAACATCTGCGATCTCATCGGGGTCGGCTGGCATTTTCAGCGGCCGTGATATTCTCATAAGCGGTCTCGTCACCTTAAGCCAACTTTTCATCACCGGTATCCGTTCGACATTTTCTCTCAAGCAAGAACCTGTGTCGTAGGTGCACATCTCGACTTGAAGCTGAGAGTGGGGCTTCTGGACCAGGCAAGCCACAAATCCACTGCACTCTACCTAATATGTGGCGCAGTTCGAGTCAACCACCTCAATATCGGTAATGGCTATCTCCACGTGACACATGCACCACCAAGCAGACCCACTCTTTCGTCCCGTCCGCGTAGGGTTGACGCCCACTAGGCTATTCTACCCTCCCACGACGAATTTCCGAACCAGAGTCGAAAATTGTAGAATCTCGCGAAGAGTGCCAGCCTGGTCTTACCCTCCCCTTCCCGAACCCTTTGACCTCATCGACAAGTCAGCCAACGTTCGCATTCAATACCGCCAATGTACGTTCAATAGATTACCCCCTCGTCCGGTCGACCCTCGATTTTTTTCCTTCCGACTGCTGGCCTAGCGATTACCCAACAAAACCGCAACGTCACCATTTCCGAAAGACAGCCGCTTTCCACGAACAACTTCGCTGGGCCAGACGAGGAGAAGGAATTGAGGGTCGATTACAGGAGGATCTTCCGAAAATTTTCGAGGAATTGTTTTCTGACTGATTATTCAAGATGCGCACGTACGACGACACGTTCTCCGGACAGAGAATCTACCCTGGAAAGGTACGATGATGACAACGCCACCCATCCTTCCCTATATCTCCGATATCATCTTTCCCCCCAGTCGATCGAAGGAACCTGTTGAAAGCATGGCTGGGCAGTCGGGGAGCTCAACCCCAGATGGAAGAGATGGGACATGAGGGGCAACGAGTTGGATGACCGAGCAAGCCATGGGGCAACGATTGATCGACGGGAAAAGGAAAGATGATTGCAAGGAGACGACTTCACGGAGGAGGCAAAGACATAACACTCTGCATGGGAACAAGACGCTGACGAGACTCTGACTACAGGGTAAGCTCTACGTCCGCGGTGACTCCAAGATCTTCCGTTTCCAGAACGGAAAGTCCGAGTCCCTCTTCCTCCAGCGCAAGAACCCCCGCCGCATTGCCTGGACCGTCCTGTACCGTCGCCAGCACCGCAAGGGTATCTCTGAGGTGAGTGCCAAACCGTCGCGACGATGCCGCATGGTCACGTTCGAGATGTAATATCTCGAACCCCTTCACGCGTCGCGAACCTCGACCTTGTAGAAAGCACATGACTGACCCCCACTACAGGAGGTCGCCAAGAAGCGCACTCGCCGTACCGTCAAGGCCCAGCGTGCCATCGTCGGTGCCTCCCTCGATGTGATCAAGGAGAAGCGCTCCATGCGCCCCGAGGCCCGCTCCGCCGCCCGCGCCGCCGCCATCAAGGAGTCCAAGGACAAGAAGAACGCCGACGCCGCCGCCAAGAAGGCCGAGAAGGCCAAGACCGCCGCCGCCGGTGGCAAGAAGGGCCCCATCGCCTCCAAGCAGGGCTCCAAGGGCGCCGCCCCCAAGGTCCAGGCCCGTACCCGTTAAACAGCTTTTTTTTCTAGTCTCTCGTTGAGGATTGGGGGAAAAAAATTTGGGTTTGCGTGATGGGTTTTTCTTCTCTTGACATGATGAAATAAAAAAAGAGTAAAAACATTTCTCTGTCGAGACGGCGTGAGGCTGGTGTGACATGCGGGAAGCAAAGAACAGAAACGGCCACCGACCAATCCCGGCCGAGGGTTAGGTGTTTTTCTTTCAACCCTCCGGCTGGTGAGGGGGAGACCGTTTTTCGAGAAGGAACGAACGCTTCTGACAACAAACGATTGGTGAAAGGCACAATACGACCAGGTTCAAAAAAAAACTTGATTGGAGTCGAGGGTTCACTGTGCTTTGAAACGGGGACTTTGGGGTTCTATAACTACACAATCTCACGGGTAGCACGGAATTTGCATGGAATTGTCCCAACGGGGGATTCTTACCAACGTTTTTGATCCTCGAATCCCGTACTTTGGTGACTAGTCTTTTTGTGTTTTGTACCATTTGAATGGTGACGTGATTCTTGGGAGGTTGACATGCGTGGGAGACAGTCGCCGAGATCTTAAGAGGCGGATATACTGCAATAGATCCCGGGACTCATCCACGAGCTCAAACCTTCCCGTTCCCTTTCCTGCGTTGTTCCCGGAGCGAAGCTACGAGCCGGAGAAGCATCAAACAAAATGCGCTTCGTAGTGGCTGTCACATCATGTATTCCCCTCAACGGAAGTAGAGGGACAGTAGAACTCCTTTGATCCCCCGGCTTCCCGCGCTCGGAATGAGGACTGAACCTTACTCCACACGATAAACGTTCACAAAGCTCAAAATCCCTTCTCCCATCTTACAGTGACATGCGGGGGAGAGGGTATTTTCAGAATTTGCCGTGCCATCACCAGAACTCGCCCTGCTCGATAAACCGTTTCACACGAAAGGCCGTGAAGAAAACAGCAAATGAGGCGGGAAAAGAAACCACATCTCTCATTGTACAAGACGGCCGTCGACAGACATCCATACCCTCGTCCTCACTCGAGTACATCAAGCCCGCTGGTTAAACTCCAAGTAAACATCATACTCTAGCCTTTCTTTCCAAGAACATATCAAACACACACCTCTGGACATCCATCATCTTTTGGGGTCAAGATACCCCAAGTTTATCCGCATCATGCCTACTATGGAAACGAGCCGCACATGTAACATACATCTGCGTAATAGAGCTTACCCGGTGTAAGTATCCAACAACACCATGACTTGCGTCGGGGGAAAGACAACCATCCCCTCCTCCTGTGGTTCCTTCCCCCCGTCCGTCTCTCTTCGCGGCAATATCGCATCTCCGAGCCCCGCTACCGAGACGAAGTCCGTCTGCTCTACTAGCTCTACCGAAGCATCTAACAGCTCACGTTCCAGTCATCGGATCACGTATTTCAAACTAGGCAGAAACATGGCCAGGTCTCATGAACCATTCAGTTTTTGTCTCTATTCTATAAGCGGAAGAAAGTGGTTTCGTGATCCGAAAACCGCCCCAATCTTCGTCTAACGAAAGTTCAAAATTCTAATATGAGCTTTTGTTCTAAACGCGCGTCGGAAAAAGGTTTCCCTTTCTTTCTCCTCTTTCGTCTATAAAAGAGACCATGTCTTGGGCATTTCTCATCACGTAAAAAAAAGGAACCCGCCCAACGCAAAATTCATTAAATCTTTCAAGTGGCACAAGGTACCAACTCTTTACAGAGCCTTGAGAACGGGCTCGGCGCCAGAGACCTCGAGACCCTGGAGCTCAGTCTCCTTCTCGGCGTAGACGACCTTGCCGTGGTCGATGACGATGGCGTAGCGGGCGGTGCGCTCGCCGTGGTTCCAGCCGATGGAGGTGGAGAAGGCGGCGTTAGCGTCGGAGGCGAAGACCTGGGAAAGCCGGGTTAGTTCATCAATGCTTGTGACGGTGGCTGGTATATTGCGCGATGAAAGATGAGAGAAGACACGAATGCAACTTCGCGGGTGAGGCGATTTGAGCGTATCGTGGTATCATGTTGAGACTCTTTTCCCACCCCCTTGTGGAGGGGCAGAGTGGGGGGTGGGGGGCGGGCGGCGTTTATCGGAGTCGGTGAAGGGGTGAGCTCCACGGAAAGAGGGGGAGGGGTAAAACAACACAACGCAACAACACAGCACAGCACAAGCTAGCTGCTAGCTGGAGAAAACAAGTCGAAAAAGAAAAAGAAAAAAAGGTGCAACAGAAACAGCGAGACAGAAACGGGCAAAACTCACAATGAAGTCGTCCTTGATGTTGTTGGCCTTGCCCCAGCCGGACATGACAAAGGGGTCGTTGTAGGCGAGGAAGATGACCTGGTCGACGCCCTTGGCCTTGAGCTCGTCCTTGTGCTCAATGTAGCCGGGCAGGTGGGAGGCGGAGCAGGTGGGAGTGAAGGCACCGGGGATGGAGACGATGACGACCTTCTTGTCCTTGAACTCTGTTGGGAGACGGGAGCAGTTAGCCAAGAGGATCTTGTGATGCTTCGATTGATAGAGAGAGACTTACCCTTGGCGGTGTCGTACTTGATGGGGATACCGCAGACCTTGAAGTCGGCAGTCTCCTCCTGGTGGGGGATGTACTGGAAGGCAACGCCCTCGGGGAACTGCTCGCCGACCTTGAGACCAGACATTTTGATGATTTGGTGTGGGTTGGTTGAGGAAATTGGTGAAGAAAGAAGTGCGTTGGAGGTTTGAGAGTGGATTGGTAGTAGAGTGGTTTGGTGAAGAATGGAAGGAAAGGGAAAACAAGATCAGATAAAGGAAAGGAAGGTAGGGCGAATTAGTAGGTGGGCGGGATATCGAGGGATCGCCGAGTCAGGGTCCCAGGCGCAATTCTGCGAGCTTCCAGGGAAGTGGAGCTCGTGATGATTTGTATTTGAGATACGGATACTACGCTCCTTAGCCGCGGGGCGGCCACTCCTTCCTGGGACCACCGCCGACCATCTCAGGCACAGGCACGACAGGTAGTCTTTTTGTGACGAATACGGGCATACAAGTGGGCAAGGAAGTGCGGACCACTGGGACCTACCGTTGCACTAACAAGAGGCACTCGACGGTTTGATTTGTCTCGGAACCCTGGAGAGCTGTCTTTCTTGTTTGCCCGCTTTCGCGTTTGGAAGCCATGATGCAAAGTATCTTTTTTCTCTTGCTCAAGGTACAAGGTAAGGTACCAAGTAGATAACGGCAGCATTCAAAGTGACAACAGACAGAATATCCGTATGGGGGAGGTACGAATAGATGACATGTACCTTGAACTCTGATAACACCAGCCAAATGCGCACCTTTTCGGCCCACAGAGTGACATGACGCAAGACCGGGAATTTATGCCGCGTCCGTTTGGGCTCCGATCCCCGGCCTCTCTCCCCCGGTGGGGGGAGGCGAACAAGGGCCCCTCTCGGCCGTCCGAGCATCCAGCCTGTCGGCCTTCTACCAACGTCCTTCGGAGTTACTGTGCCAAGACGTTGTGACTCTGGGAGCCTTTTTGTCATCATGGCGAGGTCCGGGTACTCCAGACCCGGGCGGCGTGACATTTCTGGATGTTGGTGGTCATTGGCGTGCAGATGGTACAAAGTCGGCGAGCATGTGCTTGTCTGGAATTACCTGACTTTCATCGTCTGAAGAACCAGCTGCCTGTACTCAGTAAAGTCAATCCTGCGGTACCTGGTTCACACAACGACAGACCGCAACTGCAGCCAGCGCGGCTCTGTGTGATGAGGCAGAAGTTGCGCCGGCGTCGGCCGTTGCTTGTTGCTGTAGCGCTCACTCCGCAAGCCATCCGAAGTTTGAAAGACTCATCATGCTCAGGCTAGATTGGAATTTCTCAACTAGAGCTGAAAGGTTGAAAATCAATTTTTTTGCGCCTCATCTGACGTCGCTTCGTAAGAGCAGAACCCGCGGTGTTTGCCAAGGGCGCTGATGACAGCTGACAAAGGCCGAACCCCCGGCAGCCTGTGCCTGTGATTGGTTGCATCGTCCGGTGCTTATGTCTTCTTCCAGCATGATTGACATGTTCAAAACTGCTGTCTTTGCCATGGCGATAGCTCCATGACTTTAGGCATCATCACTTGGAAAGATCGCATTGCTTGAATCATGACCAGCCAAGACGAAGCCAGACCACCGTTCCCACCCTTCACCGAGGAAACCGCGAGGATCAAGGTGAAGGCGGCCCAGGATGGATGGAACTCCAAGTCCGTGCCCCTCAGCAACCGAAGCAGACGCCCACTGACATCGCCGCAGAAACCCCGCAAAAGTGAAGATGGCTTACACGCCCGACTCCATCTGGCGCAACAGAGACACTTTTCTCCAGGGTCGAGATGAGATTGAGCAATGGCTCACCAAGAAGTGGGAGAAGGAGAATGGCTACCGACTGCGCAAGGAGTTGTTCGCCTTCACCGATAACAAGGTAAGCTCCCCAGAGTCACCGTTGACCCCGCAGCTGTGGCTGCGCTTTTGAGAGATCACTGACCATTGGAACAAGATTGCCGTCCAATTCTGGTATGAGTGGCATGATGAGTCGGGACAATGGTGGCGGACGTATGGTCTCGAGGATTGGACCTTTGCTGAGAACGGGCTTATGCGCAAGAGACAGATGAGCGGGAACGATGTCAAAATTGAAGACACAGAGAGGTGGTTCCGGGATGGCGTTGATGTGAATACCGTTGATATCTCTGAGAGGCACTGGTAAAATCTGTCCTCTGTGCCAAGACATTGTCAGAACTGCAAAGATCCGAATCCTTCCCGTAGATTAGGTAGTAGGGCACGACTTCCAATGATTCGTAGTATGGCTCGTGTTCCTGGCGGCAGGGTTTTTGTCTCGAAGTAATGAGTCCGGAATCCTCTCTGCTGACACCTGTGCGTCTGTCGGATAAATTGGAAATCACTGTCGAAAATGCGCCGCCATGTCTTGAGATTTGGGGAAATGTTATCAATCGGATGAGGAACGAGACAGGCACATATCTTTTCAAGACATTCCATAGAAGGCCAATGTTCGAAATACCAAAAACAGGCGTAAATATGACTAGCAAGCCGCCCACGAGGAATTCGCGAGTTCTCCACGAGGCGGGAAGTGTGAGTGACTGCCCCCTCTGATCCTGGGAGCTAAGCACCTACACACCTTGGTCAAGATCCTTAGGCCAGCACATGGGCGGCACGCTCCTGACTCTCATGGAATACATCTTGCCAGCGAAGATAGGAAGGTGAGTTGTGCCATGGTCCACGCTAGAGAACTTTCTTGGTTTCGAGTAGAAAGACGTAGGGAAGACTTAGCGTCGTGTGGTCCAGGTCGCCAAGCGCATGACAGGAGCTTGACGCCACGATCCAAAGAGGCGGTTATGGAGACCAGAGAGACGATGCGAGAGCTAGGGGAAGGGAGAGGCTCCTGCGCGAGGACGAGATGATGGCAATTAGCAAAGCATCAACCTCGGCCGACGGTTCGCGTTGTTATATGAGATTGCCCGAATCTGTCATCGTTCCAATCAAGGCTTTTGAGGATAGGTACCAAGAAATGTAGCTTTGCCAGAAGCCAAACAAGAAGAGCAGAGACGAAGGGCTGTGACGAAAACCATCAGCTTGCATATGATCACGCCGCGTTCAGAGCAGTCACAGATACACACAATGGTCATTTTGCGGCACGATAGGCGAGCCAATACCTTATACAGAACGCAGCTGGAAACATGCCCGGCGATCTGTTCCTCTCGGGCCGGAAGCAGCGTCGCAATCGGGTAACGTGTGACGTTTGGCTCGGCACAGGGGTTCTGGCCGCCCATTGGGCCGTCCGTCCCGCTGGAGGGGGGTCGCTTCGAGATGACTGCAATGATTTGCACCAGGGGTATTTTCAGCTTTGTGACCTGAATGGAATGCTATCTTGTCCTCTGCATCGACAGCTGCTGCAGTGCGACAGTGCGAAGGTGAGGTTGGAGTAAGATGTGGTCTTTGCCAATGTTACAGGCGGCCGATTCGCAAAGTAGAGCTACTGAAAGCTGGCTCGATCGGATAGGTGGTTCATCGACGCTACACAGAAAAGGCGCTGCTCGGAAGACGGTTGGCACAAATCTGGGAGGGGGGATGGACGCACAAAGACTGACCTCGGGGCGATGGTTAGGTACGGCGACCATGTCACCATGGTCGGCGACACTAGCGAGACCGAATAAGCCGAGGTAGTCTACTAAGGCTTTTGGTGATTTGGTGCGACAGGCTGGATATGGGGTTTTCTCAGGCTGGCTGGACTTGTCTAGCTGGTGGGTGACGGTGGGTGAAAGTGAGGAGCTAGGATAAGGTGGTGGTTGAGTGGTTGTTTGATTGGCCGTTGGTGTAAGCAGGGATAGATTTATCGATTAGCGAGAAGACATGATCAAGGCGCCCCTTCAAACTCTTCTTCACATTCTTCGCAGGGATGGTTTGAAGAGGCTAGTCGTCTCGTTACTGCTTCTAGCCTGACCGATCTGGTTCGCTGAGGAGAGCCTTGACACTATGACTAGATACCTGGCATGAGGACCAGGCAGGGGAGTATTAGCATGAGATGATAATGTGGCAAAAAGCAAATGCTGTTTGGGGCTGGTTGAAGGTGGCCGACCTTGGTGGAGAGGATTCGTGTAAGTAATCTCGTCTGATCTTTGAGTTGTCTGTCGTTGCAGTCGTCTGATGAAATTTGGGAAGAAAAGGAATTCAGGCGGACCTATTACATAAATCGAACGCTCAAACTCAATTCTCCGGGTAAGGTTCCCTGCCTTACAAATGGAAGTCGTTTCTTGAGAGTCATATGGCAGGTGCGAACAAGGTACGAATAGTAGAGAGAGGGGAGGAAACATCGTCAATCGATCTCGGGGAAGGAACGCGCACAGACCGTCGTTCAGGAGACCCTGCCAGTACTTTAGGTACCTTCTGGCCTACCTTAGTACCTCAGTAGTACAGAGGAATAGGTACCTTCACCACCACCAACCCCTTGCCTCTATTTTTTCTCCCCCTTCCACCTGGGCAGCATGTTTGTCTTTCTTTTTCTCATCTTCTTCTTCTCTCTTCCCCCGGTCAGATGGGGATACCTACGTACGGATACTTCCCATCAAGCACGCCAGGCACGCCTCTCTCAGCAATCCCGCGCTTGTGTCGTAGCTCCACCGTCTGTTCACAGCCTGCCCTACGCCGGATCAATATCTCCTGAGCGCCGTTAGGCGACTGGCATACCTAGACCCAAAGTCAAACTCGACTTGGACCACGTTACGTTACCTACTAGCACCTTTCGTGATCCGACTTGACGGGCTTTGGGGATGGGGACTGATGGACTACAGTCTCCTCAGTCCGGAAGCCTTGACCTCATCCGTTGATAGACTCAGCGCCATGAAGAACAAAGGGAGTCCTGCCTCGGCCTCTCGGACCCGGAGCTCTTCTCCGTCCACCACCAGACGACGATGGCAAGTCTGGAGGCTTGATGTGGGAGGCGCCGCCTGCTCTCGTCATGGTCCACCTCCTTACGGCCGCCTCCTACGCCTCTGTGCCCCGGGCCCGGTCCCCTGGAGAAAAGAGAGGAACGAGTCCTAAGGATTCGCGCGAGCCTCGCTTGACCTCGAACCAACTTCTGATGCTGACTATTGTCCTGTCAGGTTGTTGCTGCAACAACTTGAGGTGAAAGCAGCACCCGATAAATATTCGAGGGGTTTCACTCGCCTTCCAAAGACATCACTAATCATTGTCACGCCGGTTTGAAAAATTTCCAGGCCTTTGGGTGTCTTCTCCACGCTCTCCTCTTGCCGATCTCCTGCAATCTCCCACATAAAAGGTATCCGTACCTATTACCAGCCAATTCCGCACTCTGCAGAGTCGATTTTCCCCAAGCAGGGAAGACAAGCCCAGCTGTGAACTGTCTCAGCCGAACAGACGCTCCTTACTCGTTCAGGAAAGCCTCGATGCTAGTGCCGGGCCACTCCACCAATCGCCACGATGCTGCAAGAGATCGACAGTGATTTCGCTGCTTCGGGAGCTTCGTCACTTATGGCTTCGAAGCAGGTCTGCAATGGGAGAATGGGCGTTCTTGAGGCGCCCGGTCACTTGGTCACCTCGTTGCACTGCTTTTGGCTCACTCAGTCCTCGTTTGTCTTGTCACCATAGCATAGCAGAGATGTTTGGGCCTTCGCCTCGCAAACGCAAACGCAAAGCGCTGTGATTCTTCGTATTGTCCAAAACAATGGCCACAACAACGCGAGGCGTGCCAGGTAAGCAAGGGCTCGCTGCGTAAACTTTGAAAATCAACGATGCGGTTGCTAGCGCCGTTCTTGCTTCTTCTCCTTCATACCCACATGCATCCACGGCCAGGGCCATGTCTCTCAATGTTCTACTATCTCATGCTGCATACAGAAAATCAGAAATGAAGATACATGCCTACTCCGTACTGCACGGTACATCGCCTCCACCCTCACGCGGGTGCGCTATTCCTTCTGCGTCGTCCTCCATGCCTGCCAAGCGTGCCCTCAATATCAGCATCACCAAGCAAGTCCGAGAAGAAAGCACATCCCTACACACCATGTCGTTCCCACCCGTCCGCATTCCGCCAGGAAACAACAAACGTCTGGACGCCTCACCCATCCCAATTCCCAGTGTCCCACAGGGACCCCGGCTACAGGTCGATTTCGCGCTTTCTGGATGGGCCCAGCTTCAGCCCTCTCCGTCAACGGAAGCCAGCCATGGCCAAATAAAGTAGTCTTTCCGTCGAAATGTGTGTGGGGCTGGCCATCGTCCTGGCCCTCCCCAGCAGCCCTCGACTCTCCTCAACTCTCGAGATATCTGGGCATGGGTTCACAGGCACGCCTACGCCTACACCTGCTTTTCTTCTCTCACTGCTATATCAGTCGTCTTGTGCCCTCGACCGTTTCCCCCGTTCCTTCATCTCCCATCTTAGTTGTGTTCTTCGCTACTCCCAACCCCTTCTACCCCTCCCGCAAGGCGAGCACTATTCTTCATTGTGCAGTAGCTTGTAGTTCGTTCCAACCCTACCTTGAGCCCAACACTACTCTCTTTCCCTCAACTTTGTCCGGTCTTACCCGTGGAACGTCATTCCTGGACCTGGATACTACAAGTTAAAGGCGGTCTCTTTCGATCAAAGGTTTCTGGACATTCACTCACACTCACTGTCCTACACCCTAGAACCTAAGACCACCTATTTCATTCGCTTCTCCACCTACTACCAACCAGACTGCGACATTTCGTGTCACTTCTATCAAATATCCAACTATGGGTCTTCTACCTCTCACCTACCGCCGACCGGTATACGTCAGCAACACCAGCTCAGCTCGCGGGAGCACTTCAGATGTATCTGACAGTGGCAATGAAAAGCAGAGCAATACCTCCTCATCCTTGCGCTCCGGCAATTCTGGAAAACTGCAGGGCATCCCAGAGTCGCTCACTTTTGACAAGATTATCAACGGTGGCACATGTCCTGTAGGTTGCCTCTCATGACTTTGATACTGTCCAAAGTATTGACTTGATAGCCTTGTACCGTGCGTGACTTCATGAACTACCTGATATATATTGAGCATGCGGCAGAAAACCTTCAATTCTTCCTCTGGCACCGGGACTTCCAGAAGCGTTTTGGGGAAGCAAAGACGTCTGACATGTCTCTCGCTCCCGAGTGGACCGAAACCATGGAGACTGATCTGCTTCAACGCATGAACAAGGAAAAGTCACAGAGGATGCGCAAGAAGCCCGGCCAAGAGATATTCAAGGGAACCGATTTCGAGAAGAAGGGTGCCACGAGCGGCATCGTGCAAGATTCCAACAACCCTTTCCACACCCCTCCACGCACCCCAAACGACTACGAAGGCTCAGTCTACACGGGGTCTCAAGGCGTGTCGAATGCCGATTCGTACCGCTCTCAGGCCAGTGATGCATTCGCGGCCGTGGGTGCCAAGCAGCCTTGTAAGTTGTCAGACTCGAGGGCTTCAAGGCATTTGCTGACTGGATCTAGTCACCATACAACCATTCCGTGAAGAGATTGATCGTGTTATCGCCACGTACATTATGGAGGGTGCGCCGCGACAGCTCAATCTCTCGGCCAAGGAACGTGACGCCACTCTTCACGCCCTTGCGTACACTACCCATCCTACAGCCTGCCGCTTGGCCATCAAAGTAGTTGAGAACTCTCTCCGCCAGCAGGCTCACCCCAACTTCATTCGTTGGTCCATCTGCAACGGTAACCCCGCTCGCGTCTTCTTCGCCCGGGCTCTCGGCGTTGGTCTCATTGCTATCGCCTTTGTCGTCGCCATCTTGATTACTCTCAGCCGTGCGGGCCGCGGATGGCGAGCACTGGCTGCCATTGGATGGGTTTTGGGCATTTCCACCTTGGTCGCAGCCTACAAGGGTATGTGCGTTGTCCTCCACGGTATGCACCATCGTCACGTTCGTCCCTGGGAGCTCTTCGTGGACGAGGAGAATGACGACCGCAAGACTTCCTTCGACACGTTTGGATCTAACAACAGCTACGAGTCGGAGCCTTGGGTCATCAAGTATGAGAAGCGCAACATTGTCCGCAAGATCTTCGACCGCGAGGTGTGGATTGAGGAGCCTGCTCTACGCACCATCCAGGACACCATCTTCCTTCAGGCAATGCTCTGTGCCGTTCTCGTTGGCGGTGTCCTCACCGCCATCTTTGTTGCCATCCCAAAGCACGGGTACTTTTGAGTGTGTCTTTGTCTGATACAGACAGCTGGGATAGCTTGTATCGCAAAGCTTCTGTTTGTTGGTGGCCGTAATAGGTGTAATTGAGTATGTGAAGGATGCTTGGAACGGACGATGAGAACCAAAATACCATTTTGCTTGGGCGCGGCGTATACGGTGGAGGGATCATGTTTTGTCGTATGGCTTTGTATATCAAGACATGGAAATTTATATACCAGATTCAGCTCCAATGACGCGATGTGAAGAAAGTTTGCCCCTCACGTGTATACGTCAGCAGGGCAAGTCTTTCAGCCGGGTACAAAGCTCAACTATCTGGTATTGAGTTGCGTGCCATCGAAAGTTCATAGGATACAGATGACAGGGCGATTTCTACTACCTTGATCTAGACGAGTCACTCCATGTTATGGTATCACTTGAGCTCACTTGCATTTGTTTAACTCGTGCTATCGACTGAGGGGGTTTCATTACCTCGCCTGCAACAAGCCTGAATCAACGACCGGAAGGCTCTCCTCTTGTGATCATGTTTCTTCTCAAGATCAAGAACGCCAACCGCAAGCGAAGCAGTCATTGCGACACTACAAAGTTACATAGACTTGAGGCAGGAGAGCCTCTGATGATAGGCCTCGGAAGAAGGGAGACTCCGGACGAAAAAATAGAGGGAAGGGGGGGGAAGATACCCTGATCGTGCATGAACACAACCCATCTAATCCCATCTCAACTCAAAGTATGCCTCCACCGTCTGAGGATGCCTGGTGGCGGGGAAGTTGAGCCACTAAAAGTTTAAATTCTACCTATACAACATGAAACTGAGACGTTTACCCTCCCCCCCTCGGCGGTGTAAATCCGGCTGATGCAGGGCAACCCGAGACGAGAGACTCATTCCAGAAACGGGCAATGCCGTAAATAGCGGGCCTCCCTCCCCCAGGCGACCTTCGGACTTTGTCAGAGAGCTGAGGCACGTAGTCATCCGGCGGTGGTTTCTAGGGTATCCTCCCATCTTCGAGATCTACCTCCCATCTTCGAGACTACGGATACAGAATCGGAACAATGTTCTAGTGTCCCCGTCAGACATGGGCACAGACGGAAAAGTCTGTGGATATGGTCTTTTTCTGAATCCATCGTTGGCGTTCCTCGTTCGGTGGGGGTGAGCAGACCCCTGTCGCGCGGAACTCTCATCGAACCAGTAAGACGCGCCGTTTGTGAGTAGCGACTACCTGATGCGGCAATGGCCACGGGAGAGCCTGAGAGAACGCCAACCTCATTGATCGACAGCATCTACGTTCATCCCGCGTCTCTTTGTTAAACGGACGAGAATGGGTGCGATGTAGTATCCAGAACATCCATCATTTTTCTTTTATGATCTTCGCTAAGGGCGTAGTGCGGTTGAGGTATCCGTGGGAAGATCTCGAACAGGTCCATCTCCCCCGTACACGCGAAATCCGGATTCGCAGACGATGGTATATGCATGCCTACGACAGCGTTGTCCGATCAGAACGATGGACCAAGAAGACACAGGCAAGTGAGAGCTGGAGGCTGACGAAGCGTACACGTTTTGACGTTCAAAGTCTAAATGCCAAAACATCAGACCAGTCAGTCACAAAAAAAACTCCGTCGGAAAAAGGCAACACAACTATCAGACGACTCAATGATACTAAAATAAGAGAATTACCATCCCAGCCCCTGCTGTTTTCTTCATTACAGATTTTTCCTCCTCTCTTTGGGCGTGCGTGCAAGGCGTCTGGTTTCCCATGCGTCAGGAACGAGGCCTACCACGCGGCATCTTGACTCGAACCCTGATCTTCTAGGATGCCTTGAAACGAGACCTACGCGCGCGCCAAGTCATGTCAATCAACTCACTTCACCTGAATCTTGGGACAAGCTTCGCCTGCCTCACAAGACGAGCAGGATACCCAGATACCAAGACGCCCGGAGACTTTTCGAAGTCCCTCTCCAAGGTACCCTTCAGAAGGTGGTACTATTGACTCGTGACACTCGCGATGCCTTCCGAACAGGTCGGACTTTCCATCATGCGCGGTTCATCTCAAACAACGGGGTCAATGATGATCTACCGACTCGTTGTTGAATACGTCCCATCCAAAGCATACAGACAACCCCAGTACTCCGGATCTCCCTCTCAGACGGTAAGCCAGCACGACATCAGACCAGACCAGACCAGACGGGCCCCAAACGAGCGGGACCGGTTCACCCAGCACTCTGGATTCGGTTCTCGCCTAAGGATTGTCAAACGTTCTCACCCTTTTGAGGTTGGATGCGTGGGTGCCTCCCATGAGACAATGCGAGTCGATCGCAAACCACGCGTGGGTGGTGGATCGAGGCAGAGTGATATATATGTCGCCGTCAATCCCTCGAATTTCATCCTCCCAGCTATCAACTTCCAGCATCACCTCTACACAACATAATCAAACTACATAATCACGCCGTCTTCATCAATCCCAACGTAGTCTATCAAACTCACAAACCCATAAACAAAACAAACCCCGTACGACACCTTCCACAACCAAGATGCGCGCCTCATCGGTCCTCGTGGCTCTCTTCGCTACCCTCGCTGTCGCCGTCCCAAGCAACCTCGACTCCGTCAACCTCCCCTCCCTCCTCGAGACCCGCCAATGCGCAAAGGCGGGAACGTGTTCCAAGGGCGGCGACAAGGGCGAGAGCTGCTCGGCGCTAAAGTGCTGCAGCAATTCCAAGTCTGGTCGTGGCGGACAGGTACTGTTTCTCACCCCTCTACCACTCTTTGAGCGTCCTATTTACCGCCTCTTGTCTGTCGTAATATTTTTGAAGTAGAAGTCATACTCTAATACCCTCGTTACTTATTAGGTCTGCTGCTGCAACTGAGAACTAAGGATACCACACATCAGGAGATTTAAGAAGAAAAGCATATGGAACACGTAGTTGGGCTTGTAGTTTCAAAATCAAGTTTATTTCGATGGAATCTCCTACTTTATCGCATCTATTGACTGCTTGAGTGGTCTACCAGGGACGAAATCCCAGACGATCAAGACATCTCTCTCATGGACATTGAGGCCGAGGCCGCGGCCGAGGAGGAGGAGAATGATGATGAAGCCGACGAAGACGACTATGATTACGGCGATGACGATGACGACAGCATGTATGAGGATGCATCGGACAGCTCGAGCGACGATGATGAGGAAGACACAGAAGACTTCCAAAACGAGGTAGATTTTCGACCGCCCTCGACTTAAGCTTTTCAGGCAAGCAGCCATGCTTTTCTTCCACCTTCCAAGGTTCCTAGTCGATACACCTCTTTTTTCTTCCATCCTCCGAGGACACCAACCAGCACCCATATTTTCCACCCTTCAAGGTCATCACTCAGCGTTGATAAACATTGTTCTGATCCGCCGAGTCGCACCTTTCTCCCTCTACCGCCCTCCGACTCGGCTTGGACTTGCCGTTATAAAGTCAGTGTCTGTCGCATGAGGTAAATAACTGGTAATCGCCCACTTTACTTTCTGCATATCCTCTTCGCAGGACACTCTTGATTCTCCACCTAGCATCTTCAAATTTTCAGCTGACATTATCACTTCTCTAGGCACGCACATTTACACAAGGCGTCGTTCATCGCACATCATGGCCTCTTCCGACGCTAGTCGCAGTGTGCCCATCGCGCAATATCAGGCAACGACGCAGCTTACCCTGTTTCCTCACTCGCCGCCAGACCCGTATGGTCATAACATATACAAATTTCCAGAGGGTCTTAGAGAAAAGAGTATCCTGTCGGAGCGAGAGGCCGGAATGTCCAAAACGGCTCGGTGTTTCGACGACGAGAACCAGCCTTATCTTCTCAATACAGACCAGCACGACAATCCAGACACCAGCTTGCGCATCGAGGTTGTAAGGGTCCTTTCTGGCGGTCACGGTCGCGGCAACCAAGTGGTCTTGGTCAAGATCCTTCACATGCCCAGATGCGATCCCAAGTTTCCTCTTCCCGACAAGGAAGAAGTCGCAGTCGCCAAGATCTTTGACCCCTTGTTCTATAGCACTTCATTCCCCGAGGATCTGCCCTTTTGGAAAGATACATCCAGAGCCGACATGAGACTGAGTCGCGAGGCTGGCGCGTACAAGGAACTGCACGAGAACGACCTGACTGGCTATCCGCATCTCGCCCCTCAGTACTACGGCTGTTGGACGACCTGTCTTACGAGCTACTCTCCAGACTGCGAGGGAAAGACGCGACATGTTGGCCTTGTACTCCTGGAGTACATCGAGGGAAGCAGCATTCAAGCTATATGCCGCCACGACGACGATGACGTCCTAATCCCCCCCACACAACGAACCTACTTGGTCCCGAACGGCCCTGATTCGATTCATTTTGACCTTGAGAAACGCTTGGACATTCTAGCTCAACTTATCGAGGGAACCATCAAACAGATATACAAAGGGGTCTGGCATGACTACGTTGAGCCAGAGAACGTACTCATCTCCATGCGGAACAAATCAACCCTCCTTGAGACGCAAAGAGTCTGTCTCATCTCCTACGATATCTGTTCGATCGATTTCAAACTCAGGGATCCCGTCGACAGATGGTCGCGGTTTCCTCACCCTCCGCATCCTACCAAATGCTTCGATCTTGACCGATTTCATAGTTTTGGTGGCTGGTGGCCTCTCGATTGGGAAAATGGCAAAGGAGATGAGCACTTCGAAAATTGGCTGCTTGAACGCTTCGGAGAACATGACTCCGATAGGTACTCCTGCAATATGTTGTACTCAAGAGAATGGCTGAAGCGGGAGAGAGAAATCGCTAGAAAGAAGGCGAGAATCAAGAAGAAGAGAGAGATGGAGAAGGAGAAGAAGAGAGCGAGGAGGTCGAAGGCGAAGGAGAGGAGGGCTGCGAAGAAGGCTGCCGCAGAGAAGACAGCGGCGGAGAGAGATACCATCACAGGACTGAGCTCGTCGGCCGCCGCCCTACGAATCACTTACACAGAGACCGCAGGCATTGCCTTCATAAAATCTTTGATGGCAGCCTGGAAGGAAGGATTGAAAGCGGACAAAGTCGGCCAAGGACACGAGGGCGAGGATCCTCGAGGAGATTCAGTCGCGCAACCAAGCTCGTTGACTGAGACCCAGAGCCCCTCAGTGTCTCTGGAAGCAGATGCGGAAGCAGCTGAAGCAGAGGAGGCCAGCCAGGAACACAAGGGTGATGGCTCTTAGGAAGAGTTGGTCACTCGCGCAAGTTCATCCACTGAGGCTCCGAGCCCCCGAATGTCATTGAAATCTAGCGCGGAAGCAGTGTCAGAGGAAATCACATGGATTCATGGCAAGGACGAGGATCCTCAGAGAGAGTCAAGTGTGCAGCCAAGCTCATTGAGAGGATCCCGGAGACGCCCAATGTCGGCGGCGCAGTTGAAAGCCAAGGTCAGGATGCCTGAGGCTTTCCAGAGAGAACGCGACGCGCTGAGCCGTCAAGCTCGTGCTTCTGATCCTGAGTCTCATGAGTAATTATCTTCCGGGTGGAGCGTCTAGTTATAGGTATTGAAGCAAACTATGATAGGGCAGAAGACTCATCAGTGTTATGTTGTGTTCGAACTATGATCTCAGAGTGTGTTTGATAAACTATAACCTCCCTGCTTGGAAACGAGGGTACGCACGACAGAGGTCAGTTGGGCTCCGCTCTTTAGGGGTCACTCTGCCAATCGTAGCCTCGTGGCGTATGTATAGATCCAACCGAATGCGAACAGGCCCTGCCTTTCCACTTTGATTTACTTCAGTGATGTAGCAAGGTATATCTGCTATGTGAATGCCCCTCATTGCTTGTTGAAGCTTCGAGGTGCGTTGGTAATCAACTGGAGTGAGAAGACTCTTCAATCCGGTGAAGGGAAGTTCCAAGTCTCCTAGGACCCAGAGTCTCTGCTGGAATTGCTCCCCGTTCTACTTGAGGGGATGGGCTGCACGTATGGAAAAGACTGCCTTGGAAGTTATTGAGTGATTCCAAGTGTTTCCTTTCATAATAAAGTATAAAAGGCATGGTCACTGATAATCATCGGCTTTTATGTGTTTCTGTAGTTGTTCGGGAAACCTTGTAGGTGAGCTTTTCCGCTTCAACCGTCTAACCTCACAAACAATATTGACACATCTTGGGTTTCCTGATGCTGAACGTATATGACCCATAAGCAGCAAAATGAACTGGGATCTAAAAACCTCCACGACATTGAACTTTGTTCCAATGTGCTTCAGATGGCGTCGAAGTCCACGAAAGGTGTTTCCAGATCCACCTAGCATCCCACCAGTCACGTCGCCCACCATTCTTACTCTCCTTTGCCGTAGGGAACTTTTATCCAATCCGATATGGTGTAGTGGCCAACATGATGCCCTCTCATCTCAATGAGTGGTTAGGCATAGCCCCGAGTTCGATTCTCGGTTTCGGAATGTTTTGCTTTTGCTATGTTGGCGATGTGTTCACTCACTTTGGCTACCTAGTTTTAGGGACTGACACGTCATGGCCAAGGATTCGATGAATGATACACTGGTAGATAGCACTGCACACCTCACCTAGTACCTACCCATCCAAGGTGAAGGTGCCTTTTGTGTTCATGAAACAGCCTCCGTAAGACTAACTATAGAACAATGATGAGCTCGAAAAGTAGTTTCATATGGACTAAGCTTGATTCTATAAATTGATTCCCGAGCATTCTGAAAAATCATTTGAGGCGCACAAACCTTGAACCAAGATAAGTAGAACTGACCATGTCTCTAACATCAATCAACATGTAGTTGATCAAAATGCGAGGCTCATGACGGCGACAGGATGACCTTCATTTAGAGTCAGCTTTGCTAAGAGGTCCAGTCCAACACAGTGCCAACCACTCTTGACACTGCCAAAGGAGCCCCACCACACCCAGACGCAGCGGAAAATAGCACAATGACTCTACTGACTTCAAGTGAGGCCCTCACTTACATGAACATAACAACCAAGCATCCGTCTCTCATACAACATTTACACATAAGAGCATACACAAATTAAAAAATGGCGACGAGGATACCGCACCTGCTGGAGAGCTACCTCGCCCTCCCGTCCGAGTACGCTCAGATCCTCCTCACCAGCGTCCTCGGCGCCAGCACCAACTGGCTCGTCCTGCGGTACCTGTACACGTATCTCAGGAAAGTCAACGCCGCTGGTGAGGAAGGGGCCGGTTCCGCATCGCAGAGCGAGGACGTCCGCGTCGTTCTTGTGAGCTTCATGAGAGATTTTGCGTTTTGGAGGGAAGGCGCTGGGAGATTGGTATGTTTGCTTGCTACTTGACGTGAAATGCCCCTCACTGGAAATTTCAACCCCTCCATCGATGAGATTTTCAATGATATTTTTCACTACACCACTCATTTTTCTTGCCTGCACCCAACACGATTGGAATCTAATTGGAAAAAATGCTAATCATGCACCACAGGGCCTCGATCTAGAAGGACTGGGAAGAAGCGGCAAATTCGTCTTCGTGGACGGGCTGAGTGGGCTGTTTTCCTCCCCTCATCAGGCGCCGCCGCCGACGACGCCCAAGGGTCGGAGGACCATCCGTGGGGCAAGGCTGGCTGATAGCCAGCGCGAGCTCGACGGCGCGATATTCGATGTGTCCGCGGCGGATGCGAAGACGGTTCTGATTGTGGACCAGCCGGACCTCTTGCTCGCTGCGTCTGGCGAGGACCTCACGGGTCTTGCGTTGAGGGATATGTTGCTTGGTGTGCAAGAGGTACGTACGCTTACTAACCTAGTTTCTGGCTCGTTTTCTTCTCTCCCTGAAGGTATCGTTTGCAACTTTTGTGTGCAAGTTATTTTGCATCAACGATGAGATATCCTTCCCACCTTTCTTTTTATCATTATCAAATCAAGTAAGGGTCCTTCACTGACACATCATCCAGAAAGTACACGCCTCCATCATCACCGTTGCCGCAGACGAGCCCCTCATCGCGGCGCAGACCACGACGCTGGAGAAGGAGCACGCGAGTCTCGTTCTCGGACTGGCGCATGCCGCAGAGACGGTAATTGGTCTGAGGCTGCTTGACACGGGCAACGCGAGCGACGTCAGCGGGGTGTTGAGGGTCACGGCTGGAGGGGGCGGCGAGGAGGACAGGGCGGTTGAGGAGACGGAACTGTTGTACTTTGTTGGTGGGGATGGGAGCGTCAAGGTGTTTGGGAGGGGACAGTGATGGAGTGTAGGAGGGGTTGAAGTTGAATGTCACCACCCATCGTGTTGCGGTCAGGCTGTTCATCCTTCGAGAAGGGCTTGGAGGGGTTGCTAGGGGTTTGGAATCGGGATATGATATACCCCTCGAATGCAAGCAATTATCTCACGACGAGGGGATATCCAATCTGTCACGTCAAAGCACGATGTTTTTCATCTCTGAAATCCCCCATTAATCGACCATTCACCATTATCCAGTTGCGCATGGGATTAGTGAGTGAACAAGACAAGCAAAGTCATTTCTCTTTTCCCTCAGGATCCGTTTTTCCCTTGTGTAAAAAAAAGTGAGTTTATCCCCTTGAAGAGCCCGCGCGCGAGATAACATAAGACGTAAAAACACCCGTTTCGATTTTTGGCCAAATGCTTTGGTTTTGTTTTGACTCTTTTTTTGATATTGGCTTTGCTTCCGAGTCAAAAAAACGAGGGGAGGGGTGAGAGAGACAGAGGGGGAGGGAAGAAAAGCAGAAGAAAGAAAGGAGCTGATTTTTCCCTTGTTTTCTTTTCGTGATATCGTTTCCCGAGTAGACAAGACTCCGGCGGCGTTGCCACGCCTTCCCTGGCCCCCCGCCTCGATCTCAATTTTTCATTCCCCCATCGCCCGAATGCCCTCGATTGCACAGATACCTCCCCATGTCGACCCGAATCACATTCCAATCATCGCTCACGACTCCTGCGCGGTGGGGCCGGCGGAACCCTTGGGGACACCGGACTGGAAGCCGTTCTTGAAGCGGCGGGAGACGTCCTTCATGTAGCGCATGCGGCCGGTGCCGACGGTCTTTCTCCGCTTGGCCTTCTCGGACCAGTTGTCTGTAAATCGCATCCTACGTCAGTAACTCGTCTTCATCTTTCTCGGTTCATGGTTCTTGTGTGGTTGCTGGGTTTGGGTTGACGTAGAAGATGTGGCGTGGAATTGAGATCATCTCAGGGGATTGGTATGTTGATTATGTCTGGGGACTCGGATTGGGTTCGTCGTTCGGGAGGATAAAACGTACACTTGCGGGTCTTGGCCGAGGGGTAACCGCAGGAAGAGCAGGTGTGCTTCTGGATGTGAAGCGATCGGCGACCTGAAAACACACAAACATTGATCAGTATCTTGAACCCGCATCGAATCTCGAATTTTGAAAGTAGTCGCGTCCTAGTAGACCAGAACTCGACTCTCTCCCATGTAGATGCCACTTACCGCAACGACGGCACAAGGTGTGCGTCTTGTTGTGTCTCTTACCAAACGAGGAGGTACCCTTCGCTATACAAGAAAAAATAACATCGGTCAGTCCATCGGAACGGCGTAAAATGGTCAACCTTTCGTCGCGAAGACGATGGCGACGACGGCGGCGGCTAAAACGTACTCATCTTGGCGGTATTCGGTGGTCGACGATGGTGTTCGGTGGTTGCTGGTCGGTTAGTTGGTTCGCGGAGGAATCAATCGAGAAAGACGCTCGATTGTCAAATTTCGTGGTGCGTGACCTAAGCGAGAGGATTGGGCTTGGTGGGGCCTACCCATTCGGCCACTCTGAAAATTCGTGGATGGCACTACACGTGACCGAGGGTTCGATCTTCGTCCAATCAACACCTTCCCCGGCCAGCCAGGGGACTCGACCTGCCTGTGCACCGCCGCAGCATCCCTGTCTTCAAATTTTGGTGGGTCTTGTTATCCAGCCGCCAATCCATCTTTTTTTTTTTGCTGGTGACAAACCCCTGGACAGCCCCATTTGAGGCTACTTCGTCTTTCTGAGACTGCAGCGGATGCTTCTCGTGTCGTGTGTCAGCGACTATATAATACGGCAAATGGCACTCAGGGAAGCGACGAGGATGAGAGGCAGGCAAGAGATGCAGCCGAGTTTCACCATTAAGTGATGGCATTACTTGGCGCCATTGAATCGAGCAACCGTGTATCAGTAGAAGCGAGTCCGTGAATTCATGTCATCTCCAAACGCCTGGGAACGCCGTTTCCTAACCCATGACCGGGCCTGCTGTGTGCGGGTATACAAAATCATCACGTCGTCCACCGTCTTGCCATCCGCCCGTTGTACCAACCCCCTCTCAGCCCTGGATATCCAACATCTGCTTGAGCGCCGCCTCGCTGGCTCTCAACCAGCGGCCCCGCTCCTCGAGGTCGTCTGCATCACCACCGGCTCTATCTTTCCGCCTTCGCGCCTCCTTGGCAGCTGCCGTGCTGTTCTGCCTCTTGGCCTCCAAGGGCATCAACTCAGCCTGCAGCCTTTCCAACTCCTTTCTCTTGCGCGGCACCTTGGCCTGCAACTGCTCCAGCTCGCGATCCAACTGCTGCTGCTGCCTCTTCTTCTCGTCCACCAGTTCGAGGGTCCTCGCGAGAGGCAGGTTCATCATCGGGCTCTGCCCCGGTGCTTGCGACTCTCTGAGCTCCGCCACCTGCTCCTCCAACTCGGAAATTTTGTCGGGCAGCTCCCTCAGCTTCGTTGTGTCCAGCGACACGTTGTCGTACCGCTTCGCCAGCTCCTTGCCCTTCCTCTCCAGCTCCGTCACCATGTCTGCGACCTCCACCTTGAGAGCCTTGAGTTGCGCCTTGGCCTCGAGGTTCGCCTTCTCCAGCTCCAGATTCTCCTGCGGCGTGACGATGACGGGCGGATCGCCAACGATGGCGCGTATGAACTTTTCTTTCGTGACTTGCTCGACGTAGGAGAACCGCAGCTTGGCGAAGAGCTCCTTGTAGTGCTCGAGGTCGGCCTCTAGGCTGGCTGGTGTCGCGGCATCTTGGGATGCGTTGGATGCGTCTGACGTCCGTTGTCGTGATTCTTGCGCGACGGCGCTGGAGATGGGTTCGCTGAGTCGGATGATTGAGATTTCATGGTTCTCATTAAGGTCTTCGATTTTGCGCAGCACTTGGGCCGCCTTTCCCGCGTCCATTGTTTGGAAGGCCGATTAGCTGTGTTGTTGTCGTATATCTTGGCCCCAGTAGGCGCGCTGTCGATTCAAGTTTCGTCGTTGGCGCGTCGGAGATGATGTCGGCGGGGGAGATCCTGTCGCGGTTGTTAATTCTTTGCCCTCAAGCGTTCAAGGTCTGTCATTAAGGTAACTAATGGTAAGGTGGGCGCTTCACCTTTGTGACGTTTGTTTACTTGGGTCTAGATTGGGTAAGGTCACATCTTTATCTTATCGCCATCTCCGACTCACTATTATCTGCTGATAAGCTACTTGGCCGTGCGGAAAACGGCAGGCATGGCGCAGGCTCGTCCCACTGCGCGCCAAGTCCCTTGTCGATGTGACTCTGGCGGCCTTTGCTGCTGTCGTCGATCAATCCTCCAAACGCCGTAGTTTGCGACAACGACATCTCTCAATTAAGCGAACCCCCGCTGTCCCTCTCCATCGCTTCATTCAATAGCCTCATTGAAGAGCCCTGTCGCTGTCACTTTCGAATTCTTTCATCGATCCGAGACCGGCACTTCTAGAACCCCCGCGCTTCTCTTCTATTCTCGACAAAAAGAGGCACATACCCCATCTAGCTGCCGGATGCCGCAGCCATCAGCCTGATCAGAAGTGCTCGGAAGGCGCGTGGCCATCTCATCACCTTTTGCATCTACGATTTGGGCACCAAGGTCTCACAATGTCAAGCCACGACATGATCACGGACGACTACGTCGCCGACTTGCTCGCCAAAGAGGCAGTCATGGGCAGGGCAGACAAGAAGTACGTCCCACGACTCTCCCGGATCCCTCACGTCACCATCTAATTGGATCCTCCCTTTAGACCGGCAAATATGCCTAAACCAAACACTCGTTTCCTGCGCCACATTATCAAGGATACGAATACGCACAACAAGAATCTCCTAGCCAAAGAGGCCGCAGAGTCTCGCGCGCGCTTGAAGGATCTGGAACATGCCGAGGAGAAGGAGAGGCGGAGAAAGGCAGGCCCACAGGATATTCGAAAGAGACAGATGGGAGATATCCTATCCATCTTAGGAGACCGCAAGGACATAGCCAGGCTCAGTCGATCGGGAACGTCGAAAGAGAAGTCGCACAAAAAGGAAGGCTCGCCACCGCGGAGGGCACATCACAAAGAACGCAGGAGCGAATCTCCAGAACGCGAGAGCGATAGGAAACACCGCCGGAGTAGAAGGGACGAATCGGATTCGGAGCGGGACGACCGTCGACGACATAAGAGCGATCGGCGGAGGTCACGCTCACCCGACGAAAAGCACAGGAGGCACCGCCATCGGTCGCCAATCGAGGATAGGGAGACTGCGTCAAAGTCCCGGCGAAATGATAGGGAAAGGAGACGAGACGAAGAAGGACAGGATCTAATGTCGAAGAGTCATCGGTCACGCAGAGACCGGAGCCGGGAGAGGCCACAGTCAGGATTCTCGATCAAGGGCAGCAGCCGTCGCCGCGACGGAGGGCGGGTGCACGAGCAGGAGCCCCAGACGACAACGTCAGACTCGGATCCGTTGGACGAATTCATTGGGCCGGAACCACCGCAGCAAGTCCGTTCGCGCGGCCGGGGCACCGCCATGGGGGCCTCGGGTATCGACAAGCGCTTTGAAGCAGACTACAACCCCAAAATTGACGTGGAGATGGCCGACGACGACAAACATCCGGGAGAGAACTGGGATGACGCCGTGGAGGCGTTCAGGGACAGGCAGAAGTGGCGGCAGAACCAGGAGGAGCGGATGCGGGCGGCCGGGTACACCGATGTGATGCTGAAGAAGTGGAGGGAGGGCGGTACGGCTGACGAGCAGAAGGACGAGCGGGATGTGCGGTGGGCCAAGGCCGGGGAGAAGCGCGAGTGGGATCGCGGCAAGGAGGATGGGTTGAGCGGGTTGTTTTCCGAGTTCAATTGAGTCCCTGACGCGCGAGGCGGTGGACCTGGCTTTCTTGTTGCATTGCGTTCGTCGTTTAGGAAGCAGGCTTTGGGTCATGGCCAGGAGGCGTCTGCATTGTTGAAATGCATCCCAGGGTATCGTTTGAAGCATTTGCATTAGTTGGATGGAGTTTTGGTACGTTGATGATCGATGATGAATTTTTAACTGGATGTCTCATTTTGGGAGCGCGATGTGACTTGAGGAGTAATTACATGCGAGTAGCTGTAGGAGGAACTTCTGGATGCCGTGTACAGACCCATCTTTACTGAGAATGATATAGAAACAATCGGCATCGTTTTGGATATCCCAACATTCGATTGAAAAAAACCACATTGAGAGACACACATCACAAGATGGGCTGAGGCTAGAATTGACGCCCTCATCTGGACCATCTGCGAGTGAAAGCACCATCAAAACCAGGGATCGTGGATGAGGTGATTGAGGCATTCGAAACAGGATGACAGTATGCGAAGTAAGATTTATCTTCACTTCCTAGCCTCAGCCTCATCTGGAGGGGTAGAAGGTCGTAGAAGCCACGACACTGGTTCTTAGTGATGACGTTTGTTTCGACACTCAATCCGAGAACCTCACAGGCACATCAACCACGAGACATTGTCTGAGTCTCAATTGCCATACGGATGAGAAGGAGGTTTCTCATGAGAAGACGGCGTAGAGGGGGGGAATGTCATTTGTAGCGACGGGGAAGATATGTTCGCAAACAGCGTTTCACTTCCCATTTTCCAGGGAAGCAGGTGGGGATGTTCTTGATTACACCCCTGCCCGAGAAAGGCTGTGAAACAAAAGCTCGGGAAAGAGAACCCCCATCATCAATGGCGAGAAGGGGTCCATTTTGTCAGTGGAGACTAACTTGATTCGGCGAGGAGGGGTGAAGGGGTTAGAAAGGTGGGATGCATCATATACAGGATACGGGTACTGGGGATTTTCTTTGTACGTAGTTCGTCCGTATGGGAATGAGAGAAGGGGAATGCGATGGTGAGAGGAACAGATGACGGGAGTGGCGTTTCCGCTCGCGTGCAGTTTTCAGGTACGAGAGAGAGGGAGAGGAATGCGGATACCAGGGGAATGAAAGGATGCCGAGCTTCTTGAGTGGATGAAAGCGGCGTGGAAGGAGGAATGGAATGTGGGATGGGGAAAAGTTGAATAAAGGTTCTGCGCCACCGCCGGGACGGCACTGCCACGGGGTGTTCGTCGCCGGGTGAGGGTTGGTATTGAGGACGGCGGGAATGAAGCCCCGGGGGCATGTGCCGGGGGGCGGAAGGCGGACGGTGGGTGATGTGTCGGACGTCATGGAGCTGGTGGACCGCTGATGGTTTCGAGTGAGGGTGAGATGGAGCATTGGAGAGTGTGCGCACTCCGTACAGTACCGTACATACATGGAGAGGGATGAGATGTATGGGTGCTTGAATCTGTAACGCGTTTCTAAGTCTGGTGAAGGGGGTGGACGATACGACGTTGGTAGCATGGTTTGTTTTGTTTTGTTTGGTTGGGTTGGGTCGAGGGCTCAAGCCTGGCCCTCAAGCCTCACTTCAATCCTTCACGGTGAGGTTGGCTGGTAGGATTTAGAGGAGCCCGGGGTTGAATTGAGTTTTCCCCTGTGCCACCATCCCCCCTCGGCGGTTCGAGGTTCGAACTCAGGGTATCGAGCGGAATACCCTGCGTGTCACTGAAAACGGGATAAACACTGGGAGGGTTGGCGAGGTGAGACGCCTAGACGCACTGTGATTGTCTGTTCGCCTGCTACTCTACCTACCTTGGAGGCCCAGATACCTTTAGAGCTTTAGGTAGCACGGCAGGTAGACGCGTAGACTAAAGTAAGGTAAGGTTATTCGCGTGCGGTATGAATTCAACGGACAACGCACGGTTCGTTGTGGGTGAGGACTGGATGGAGATCAGGTGGAAGAGGTTCACGATGCTGGGTAAGCTCACGTGAGGGTTGGGAATTTGGGTAGAGGATCTGTATCCGCAAGGTGACATGCTCGACTTTGCAGGGCGGATGGGGATATGTGGGACGAGGTACGGATAGCTCATGCAAGCACTTTGGACTCGGCGGGAGGCTGTTGATGATGACTACCTCATCAACTCACGTCTGTGTCTACTTTTCTCTCACTTTCCAAAGCCCGGATTAGGTCGAGTTTCCTCGTTCGGGCATGAGAAGAAGCACTTCTGCCTTTGTTGCTTGTCTCTCTTGACCAGTATGAGATATCTCCGGCAGTAAGTAAGTCACTTGCAACTTCTCGATCATGACCTCGCCGAGACGGCCCCCCGCCGCTGTCTTGACTTTTGAGATTTGGGTTAGGTTTCTTTCAGGACCGCTAGGCCGTGACGAGTCTGGGCGTTTCTGGCATCCAGAAAAAGCAAGGGACTGCTGCAAACGCACACACCCCTTTTTGCAGTTTACTGTTTAGATGCTTCCCCTCGTCTCAGTTGGGTGTTTAGTCACGAGGGGATTCAGGTCAGTCAGTGTACTCCGTACCTTCTTGGTGCGTAGTGACCTGTGAAGTCATTGGCAACCCCGACTTGATGGAGAGATTCTTTGTTTGCGTGCGTGTTTTGGTAACGGTATCTGCAGGGCCTGTACGGGATACCGCGCGTTTAGAGCTAAGCTGCTGCGCCCGGTTTCTAGGGTGTCGTTCACTCGTCCCTCGGGAACGGTGTAAGAGGCGAGCGAAGCGACCTCTGGACTCTGCTGCCTTGAGTACGATGTGCGGGCCATACGGGAATACGGGTAACTCGTCATCCTCATTTCCCGGGTTGTCGTATTCGACGCGAGAGTGTAAGTTGAGCTCCAGTTGGTGTTTGGACGCTTATGGAAACTTAACGGGAAAGGGGTAGGGGCAGCTTGAGGAATTGAACGCTGAGAGGCCTCAGTCGGCTCTGGCGCTTGCGAGACGATCGCGAATTGTTAGAGCTCCTTTGATCGTGGTTCAATCTCGCCATGCGCGGCTGGGCGTCAAGGTCTACCTCTCATGTGCTTTCCTGCGAGAGTCGCCTGTCCGTCCTGAAGCATCGGAAGTGGAGAATAGGGGAGAAAGTTGAGACGGTGGAACGTGAAAGTTGAGTTTACTGAAGCAATGGTGCAGCGACGAGCACGCGACGACAAGCAGCATCCAGGACAAACTAACCCTCCCTCTGGCTTCCTCTGGCTCCCTCTGGGGCCGGGCCAAGGACCCCTCGACAGGTCGATGGTTGGACACCAAGATACCAAGCTTGAGTGACACTTTGTGCGTGTGCCGCCAAAGCCGGTCGACCCTGCGACCCACCCCCTGCGGCCCTGCCGCACCCTGCGGGCGAGCGTGGCTGGGATGGCGTGTATTTTTGACAGCCGTGGATCGCGGTGGACCATGGACTATCACTATCACCTGAAGAAAGAAAAGGTGATTAATACGGGTACGCTTGAGGCATGTAGATGGCGATGTTGATGATTTATGGTCTTTTCCCCATGACTGATTAGAAAAGATGAGTGAGCAGATTGTCCACTCACTTGATGATCTTAGTGAGTGATATTGCTGCTACCTTGTTGAGAGGGAGAGTGAGAGCGAGAGTGAAAGTGAAAGTCAATTGTGAGGTGAATTACATGTGTGGCTCATGACCAGACCAGTCCCGCGTGCCCACGCCATCAAACTGAAAAGTGCACGCGCGTGAGGTGTGCCCCGATGCGCCATGCGTCCGAATTTCACCTCTCAGCCAGACAGGGGCCCCCAAACCCACCGACTCGACGACTCCATTTCCATGAGCCCATGGTGCATGGATGAGTCCATTTTGGGACCACCACTCCTGCTGGCGGTCACGCTTTCATGTGCAGTTATTGCCAAACGACAGTCGGCTGAGGTAAGTACCTTCTCATTGCAGAGTAAGTGAGGTATGGTGAGTTCTAGTGTAGTGAGTGAGGTGTGTCATTGATAATTGCACGAGAGCAGGAGTGAGTGAGCGACAGACAGACGGGAGGCCCCGGCACCTAAACAGCAACGCCGCGCCCCGCCACCAAATGCGGACGGGACAGACCCTCCTGGTGTGTCACTTTGGTTCAGTCTTCCATCTCCATTGTTTCTCTCTCTCCTCAAGTCACAAGTCACAAACCACAAACCTTTGAGGTGTCTATCCGTCCTTTTCTCTTCCGTTGCTCTAGTCGTTCCATCCCAAACCTCTACTTACTTACTCTACCTTACCTTACCTTACCTCATCCGACGGTGTCTCTGCATGGCGTCTGCTGCTCTGCTCTGCGCTGCGTGCACACCCAACCCGCCGTGCCGCCCACACTCAAATTGACTTCTCCCACTCTACATCAGGTTACCTTACCTTGCTGCGGTCCCGAACCTGAATAACCTGATCGGCACCTCGTCATTCAACTTTCTTTCTCCTGTTGTTTCCCGACCACCGAAATACCAGTCCCATTTCTCTCCTCTCTTGACCCGACGCTTCCCGCCGGCACACCAAAGAGAGACCCGGAGAGTGCGTCCTTGTGTGGGAAAGGCTGCTGCCCAACCCCTTCACCCCTCCAACTAAAGGCCCTACGGACCCTACGGATACCTACCAACTGTCGTGCCATCCACCTCCCCTCCTCGCCACTACTTTTCTCTACCTCAACTTCAGCCTCGTCATACATTTTGACATTTCCACCGATAGCAGCCAGACAGACGACCTCTCCTTGCCTTCTGTCACCGAATGACTTTGCGCATGCTGGTCCCCTGTGCAGTTTGCCGCTGAGCCACTGCCGGCTGCCGGTCGATACCTCTTCACCCTATCCAACGTCGACAACTCTTTCTGGCGCCACTATCGCCAGACTCGATTACCCCCTCGGCTGCCGCGCCGTGCGCCGAACCCTCCGCCACTTCTAGATACCATACACACGACGCAGAGCCTCGACCTCTGGCCCCTTTCTTTTTGCCTTTCACTCAGTAACGACCCGATACGATATCCAACCATGCGTACTCCTAGAATAGCCATTCTCGTTCTCTTCTTCGCCGCTTCGCTCTTCCTCTTCTGCCGGTCCATTTCCTCACTGGCTCGTTCTTCCTCCGCTTCCTCCTCCTCTCCCGTCATCGCCGCCCCAGTCGCCGTACCGCGATCACGATTCACGAGTTTCTTCTCCTTCACAGCGCCCTTTTCCATTTTCCAGCCGAATGCCGCCATCAGTCTGACCGATGACAACAGCACTTCCTTTGTCGCTCGCCCTGCTGCATTTGGCCCCAACCTGCCCAATAAAGGCTTGAGCGGTCAGCTATGGATCGGCAGTGGTTTCGCCGACGATAATCTCCAGGAGGGCGAGGGCGAGGGTGAGTTGGGATGCAGTGACATCCCCGGTTGGGACGATGGCAAGGCCAACGCCGTCCTCAAGACTGCCACCAAGGGCATGTCCAAGTCCTCCAACAAGGCTGCTGCTGCTGCCGGCAAGCCTGGTCACCACAAGCGCGACAAGACCGACAAGGACGCCGTGCCCGACGCCGTGGGTGTCCCCGTCACCCGCCTCAGGTCCAAGATTCGCCCAGCCGACGACGGCACCGACGACTACCTCCACCAAGGCCTCGCCCGGAAGCCCCAGCCCAACCACGATAGCGCCCTGTCCACCGAGTCGACCCATGCCGATATCCAATCGATACAAGAGGCTGCGGAGATCGCCGGGAAGATCGTGCTGCTCAGTCGCGGTGGCTGCGGTTTCTTGGAAAAGGTCAAGTGGGCGCAGCGACGTGGTGCCATGGCCCTCATTGTTGGCGATAACACAAAGGGGGGTCCCTTGATCCAGATGTTTGCGAGGGGCGATACCTCCAACGTATCCATTCCCTCCGTCTTCACCACCCGGACCACGGCGCACTTGCTGTCGTCGCTGACGCAACCGGGCAGCTTCATCGAAGACACTCTCGACGAGCACGGCCGCCCGGCCCTCAAGGTGCTGCAATCCGACGCAGGGAGCCGGAAGAACAGGAAGAACAAACCGAAGGTTGCGGCGACGACGCCGATGCCGACCCCCAAGGCCACGGCAACGCCCAAGGCCAAGGCTGCCGCAAAGGGAAAGCCGGCCAAGGCCGAGCACAAGGCAGCCAAGCCCCGCACCAGCCTGTTCCGATGGCTCTTTAGCTGGGGCCGCAGTCCACGATCCGGCGACAGCATCCAGCCCCCGAGCAGCGGTCGCCATAACTGGGTGCTCGTTGACGACTGGAGCGAGGAGAAGGACAGGGTCATCCGAGACGGTCTCGGCAAGGCCGCCAAGAGGGGCAAAGGCAAGGTTCCCGACGCTCGCAAGAGCGAAGACACGTTCCAAATCGGTGTCCAGGACTGGCGGGATCCCGACTTGGTGGATGCCCCCAGCTCCAAAGACAAGACCGAGGGCGCAGCCAAGGAGCAGCAGGTCGGCAAGCCCGGCAGCACCGCAAAAAGTGGCAAGGACGTCACCGGCCCCAAGGGCGGAAGCATCACTCCCGGAAGCGGCGAGTACAACCCCGATTTGCCGCCCGTTGAGACCGAGGGATCCACCTCCGGAAAGGAGACCACAGCCCACGGAGGTATCATGTCCAAGATTTTTGGAGAAGACGATGGCGCCGACTTCTCCAAGGAGGACAAGCCTAAGGATCCCCCACGCCCCGAGGAGCCCATTCCCGACGATGGCGATAACGACAATGGCAACGAGCCTATTGGCCACGATGGTCTCTGGGTTACGATTACGCCTTCAAGCAGCTCCAGCCCCTTCTTCGATACTCTGCTGGTGCTTGTCATCAGCCCTCTGATCACTCTGAGCGTCGTCTATGCCTTGCTGATCCTCCGCGCGCGCATTCGTAGAAGACGCTGGAGGGCACCCAAGTCGGTCGTTGAGCGTTTGCCTGTTCGCACATATCACACAGTCGCGGCGTCACCTGTTCCCTCGCCGAGAATCCCGTCACCGACGAGCCCAACACCCACTACGCCTTTGCTACAGCAGACGCCCTCCCGACCACGGCCTCGTTCTAGAACGACGACGGGCATCCCTGAGTCGGAGAGTTTGCTGTCTGTCAACTCGGCACTGCAAATGCCTAGGTCGCCACTGCGGACAGAGCACGAGAAGGCAAACGGCAGCTACTCGAGTGAGTGGAAGAAGTACATGGGCAGACAGGTCGAATGCGTGGTTTGTTTGGAGGAGTACGTTGACGGCGTCAGCCGCGTCATGAGCTTGCCCTGTGGCCACGAATTCCACGCAGAGTGCATGTGAGTTGATCCGCCCCTCTTTCTGTACGTCGATAGCACTGACATTTTCAGCACGCCTTGGTTGACGACGCGCCGCCGCACATGCCCCATCTGCAAGGGTGATGTTGTCCGCTCTCTTGCACGCGGCTCTCCCTCCAGCCCCCGCTATGAACCGTACCACGACGACTCTGACGACGAGGTGGAGGCCGAGGCATCCGGCTCGCGGGACAGGGACGAAGACGTGGAGCAGGGTGGCATCCTCTCGCCTGCGCCAAGGGGTCGCCAGACCCGGTCCGACGGGTGGTTGGGGATGTTGTCCAGTAGCTTTGGAGCGTCGTCCCGCGCCAGTCGATCATCGCAGGATGATCGTAACCGGTGAAGTCGGTTCGCTCATCTACTGAGGATGTCGCATCACCTATCAATGCTAGCATTTTGTTTTTTCTGATTTTTACGTTTGGCACCGTTGGAGGTTGCTTTTTCTTTCAGGCATGGACTGGGAAGCACTAGTCCCACGGGAAACGGGACACATGGCGTAATTAGGGGTTTCTTAGGGGAGAGAAGGGCTTTCTCTTGGGCACATTGGCAAAGGGTTTTGTTTTTTGGGGGCAGCATGGCCGAGAGGTGAAGAAAGAAACCAAGACTCGAAATGGCCCGGGAGAGAAATGGGAGGGACCTCACTACACTCGTTTCGATTGTTGTCCTGGACGTAAGGTTTTTTGCTTTCTGCGGATGGTTGTGGTCCTTCAGGCCTGAAGGATATACGACTGAAGTGAAGAGAGTGGCTGTGGCTGTGGTGTGGCGTGAGGTGGCCGATATACCCGTCGTCTCGTCCCCAACTGGCGATCGGGGGGCGGACGCGCTCTTGGAATAATGAACTCCATTGACTATGACGTTTTTATTTGTAACATGGTGACTGACTGTGCGGTGTGATGAGTGAGGTATCATGGGCGAGTTTAGCAGATGTGTTACATGCGAAGAAACAACGAAGTGAAGTGAAGTATTGGTATTATGATGTGTGGTATCTAGGCTCTTCCAAGGAAAGGTGGAATTTATGTTTGGGGTATCTTATATCCTATGTACGCCTGGCCATGTCCGCGGGTTGAAGCTTTGTTTCTGTTTCTGTGCGTGTTGTACCGAGGAGCTTGCCTCTTCGTAGTTGAATGAGCCCCCCCCCCGCTACCGTTCCTATTCCTGTCGGGTGAAGAGCATAGGCAACGATGTGGATTACTTCTTTGGTGAAGGGAGGGTGGCAGTGAATCGGTAGTAGAGATCTTCAGGACGGTATGATGTTGTAATCGGGGTGAGAAGGTTGGTACAGATGGGTACTTGTATTAGTTTAAGCCAGAGGTGAGATTATGCTCTCCCTCTATCTACCGTTATGGTGGGAGAGGCCGAGTGGATGAAAGGTTCAGATGTCGTTGTAGAAGATCATGCGGGGCATATCGCGCTCGGCGACGGCGTGGAGGTATGCGGAGCCTGGGTGGGGTGCTGTTGTCACGGAGCCTGCTGTTGGTGGTGTCGTTGGTGTCGAGGAGGAGGAGGGGGATGGTGTTGATGGGTTTTGAGATGTGCTTGTGGTGTTGGTGTATGTGGGCGGGGAGAGGGGTTGGTTTGGTGAGGGGGGTTTTTGAGTTAGAAGGTGGGCTCTTTTGGGGCCTTCTGGGAAGGTTCTGGGAGATGTTAGTTAGGTGGATGAGATTGGGGTGGTGTTTGACATGGGTGTGATGAGAGGAAGATCAGAGGTGAGGCTTGGATACGTGTGTGAGAGGGTCAGGATTGCGAGATATAGGAGGCGGCTAAAGACAGGGGTGGATAGGCGAGGAAGACTCGTGATTATGAGAGCAGGTTGTTTGAAGAAGATGTCAACGGTATGATGGAATGATATCACACACTGACACTCGTGTCTGCTCCATCAAAGAATAGGGGGCTAAAGGGTCCATGTCCACTTCTCACATTCATATGACACAGGATAAAATAAAGAGCAACTTACAACGCGGTACTCAACGACCCGTAAAACAGATTCACCTCCTCAGTCGGTCCCTCAGGATCAACCGCCCTAGCCCAGAGAAACTCGCGGGCCTTCTCAACTGCGGCGTCGATGCGATCGTGGAGGCTAGGGAAGAAGGGGCGTAGGGAAAGGAGGGAGATGACGAGGCCTTGCGGGCCGGAGGCGAAGCCGCGGGATCGTGGTTGTGATGCTGATGCCGCCGCTGTTTCTGAGGGCTCTTGTTGTGCTGGTGTTGGCGGTGCGTCTGAGGATTGTTGTACATCGCTTCGAGGAGGTTGTGAAGGTGAGGTGGGTGATGGTCCCGGCCAGTCGCCGTTGGGAGACTGGAGGTCTAGGAGGGCTGCGAGGCGGGATGTCAGGGACGGAGAGGCGGCGAGGGGAGGGGATGTGAGAACGAGTTGGGTTATTATGCCTAGGTCGCCGTGAGTTGTGCCGTAGGTGTCTTCTGGTGGCGGCGGTGGTGACGAATGAGGTGGCTGTGACGACGACGGTAATCGTGAGGGACATGTCCAGGGATGTGGGCCGAGAAGGTACTCTGACACGTGGACTATCGCACCGCAGACGAGGGGCGCGGAGGAGGGGACCCAGTGGCGGATTAGGCGGAGTAGGTAGAGTGTCCCTGCGAGGCCGTGGAGGAGGCAGCTTGGCAGGGGTGGTGTTGTCGTTGTTGTCGGTTCTGGGGCGTCTAGGTCCATTGCTGTGGAGGAGTTTATCGCCGGTGCTGAAGACGACGAGGAATTGGCGTTTGCGTTGGAAGAGATGATGTATTCCAACACGGGAGAGAGGATGGCGAGAAACTTGCGGACGTGGAGGAGGTCTTTCGTCACGCAGGCGCGGATGGCGGGGCCGGCTAGAGCATCGGAGAGGAGGCCTAGGACGGACGTGTCTCGTGCTGTCTCTTGTGTACTAGACGGCAGAGATATCGGGGCGGACGGGGTCGGGATGTTGGAGATGTAGGCGCGGGCCCAGTGGATGGCCGGGTAGGAGTGGATCTGGAGGCGGGGGTGGTGTGCCGAGACGGAGAGGAAGAGGTAGGCTGTGCCGGTGTGTGATGTCGGGAGACCGGTGAGGGTTGCGGGCGGGTGGGTTGATTGGGGCGGGGAGAGGGAGAGGGTTTTGGAGAGGTGGGTTAGGATTTTGGTTGTTTGGGTCGAGGGGTCGTCCATTGTTTTGTTTTTTTGGAGTTTAGAGGTGTTGGGATGAGTTGACTTAAGTTGTATGAGATGAGGTATTGGTGAGTGAGGTGTGGGAGTAAGTGAATGAGTGAGTAAATGGGTGAGTGAGATGTGATGTGTAAGACAAGTGAGATGAGGTTGCGCGACTCTCGTGGAGCTTGGGTAAGGTGAGGTGCCTTACTTTCAGCTGTGGTCGTGTGAGGTCGGTGTAAGGCGGCGGTGACCGTTCCGGGTGCGGGGGGCAGGAATGCGGGGTTGGAGGCGGTGGGAGTCGCATGCCGCACCCAGGGTGCCAGGCACTGACACTCAGGGGCTCCCGGGGGGAGGTTGGGGGAGCCGCGGGGGTTCGGATCGTCGTGGCGGGGACACGCGCGGGCTTGGCCCTGGGGTTCGGGGCGTTGAAGTGGGGCTCTGCTCCGTGGATAAAGAAGGGTGGCTGTTAGGTACTGCTTATCACCGTGGGCCAGGCCAGCCATGTTTTGTGATTGCCATTCGGGTGATACTTGATCCTCGGATGGGCTGTACAAGTACGAGGCCGATGGGTAAATAGTGCGTCCTTCTGGGTATTTTGGTAGAGAGATTCTGAGTGCTTGGTTCCAGACTTGGGGCTTCATCGTCATCGTTGTTATAAGTACATATGATGCTGGACCTTTGATGAAATCTATGAGTACGAGGGGGTATTTGTCTCTTAGTATTTACTTGAAGGTTTCGAATCAAGTATAAGGCCTTTACTGTACTTGACTTTCATTATGAGTTTAGTCGCCTTGGAATGAGATGGCGTCGAGCACATGAACATGAATTGCTGAAACTCTGCTGCTTAAGAAGTAATCATGAATTTGTATTGCATTGGCATGATTTCTACATTTCGCCATCTAAGTATGAGTAGCCTACCATACGCTCTCTTACATTAATGTACATAGTTTCGGCTTTTGGTTTGTCTATGACTTCCCCTCACTCAGTGGTCAGGGGATAGTCACAGAATATTGTATCGTCTGTGAGTGTGCAGCTTCAGTACAGTCTCATAATTGCTCAAGCATTTCGTCTCGGGAAGGAAAATTTGAGATGTCGTTGCGTGGTTAGAAGATGGTTGATGAGTGAAGGTGTAAAAAATCACGGAGCCGTCCACAATAAGACACACTACTCGCTAGGCCTTCAATGAGTCTCGCAGGTAAAATCCCACACATCAAGATGCCAGTAGCGACGGAGGGATCTTTCAACAGCTCTTGATTATCAAATCGCAAGACAACTTGCTGGGTCGAGATTCGCGAGCTGCATGTCTCACATGAATTCATCTGAATACAGCATGCGGGGTTACACTTCTTCGGGAGACGTCGGCCGAGGCGTCCGCCACCACCACCATGGCTTCGAACACACGACATAAGAGTCAATCTCACCTCTTTGAACCTCAACTCATACAGCTCAAACCTCTCACATCATCACATAGCAAGCCCTCTTAAGTCGTAACACGAACTCACCTCAACCCGCAAACATGTCCGACCCGCTCCCAAAACTAATCACCCTAGAAGAACACTTCGTTGCAAAAGACCTCTTCACAGAACTCTCCGACATATACTCAGAACAACTCAAACACCTCCCCGAGGTCTCATCCCGCCTCCAAGACGTCGGGCCCCTCCGCCTCGCCAACATGGACGAAACCCGCATCAGCCTGCAAATCGTATCCCACGCGCCCGGCCTCGGCCCCCGCGCCCCGCACCTAAGCCGCCTCGCAAACGACCACCTCGCGGCCGCCGTCCGCGCCAACGCCGCGCGCTTCGCAGGGTTCGCCGTGCTACCGATGGCCGAACCGGACGCCGCGGCGACGGAACTGCGGCGCTGTGTCCGGGAGCTGGGATTCGTTGGCGCGTTGGTGGACGCGCATGTCGACGGACAACACTACGATGACAGACGCTTCTGGCCCGTCTTCAAAGCGGCGGCGGAGCTCGACGTGCCGGTGTACTTACACCCTACCTACCCCTCCGAGAGCCAGCGGCCCGCGTACGAGGGGAACTTTGACCCCGGCGCGGCGCGGAGTATGGGATCCAGCGGGTTCGGGTGGCACTCTGAAACGGGACTCGCCGTGCTCAAGCTCTTCGCCGCGGGACTCTTCGACGAATACCCTTCCCTGAAAATCATCATTGGGCATTTCGGAGAGATGTTACCCTTCATGATGGAGCGCGTGGAAAAGCTCTCGGTTCGCTGGGGTCCGCGGCGGCGCGGGTGGCGGGAGGTGTGGGAGGGCAACGTGTGGGTTACCACGAGCGGGGTGTGGGGTCTCGCGCCGCTGGCGTGCGTGTTGAGGAACACGCCCGTGGAACATATTTTGTATAGTGTCGATTACCCGTTTGAGAAGAATGAGAACGGGCTCGCGTGGATGAGGGAGTTGAGAGATAGTGGGATGGTGACGGGGGAGCAGCTTGAGATGATTGCGTTCCGGAATGCTGAGAGGTTGCTGAGGGTTGAGGCGCCGTGATGGTGCGCGGGTGGGAGTGTACTACTGTGTAAGTGGGTGACTGGGAAGTGGTCTCGAGGGGAGATCGAGTCTAGTTTCGTTCTGGGACACACACTACCGGTCCACACACTTGGTTCGACTTTGAGGAAATCAAAAGATCCCGTTTCCCTCTCCATCCATCACGATCGCGAGTCGTGACTGGCCAAGACCCTCCCATCTCCACGGCCCCGTTCCCCTCCCACAATTATCGTCTCTCCCCTTCCGCCCCGCCCACGATGCCCTCTCTCGCTTCTTGGTGCCACCCACCGCGGCCGCTCTCACACAAGATCGTCTCTATGGCTCAGTCGGTAGAGCGTTGGTCTCATATCAAATACATATGACGCCGGGAAACAATCCGGGGGTTATCCAAAGGTCGCAAGTTCGAGCCTTGCTAGGGACATTAGTTTTTGCTGGTTGTGCAAATGTTCAACTTTTTGGTAAGAGCATGCATGTTTTGGCAGAGTGTAGGCGAATGCCCACACAGCCTGGGTCACTTCTCCTGGTATCTGAACGAATGGTGTCACGGGAGCTATATTGTTACATCAAATTAGCCTTGAGAACACATCCGCAATTCGCTCCCTCGTTAATAGAGTTGGTGCAACGAGTCGTCAGTTTGATAATGTTGAACGAATTTCGCAAGTCTGTCTGTCACCTTAGTTCTGAACCGCAAAAGACAACTAACTAACTCCCCAAGAACATGGACAGGCCTCGAAGTAGGTTTCGCAACCGACAATCTTGCCATAATATGATCCTACATACGTACATTGAGCAAGAACATACCACTTCATGCACTCATTAACATCACTAATCATCCCTTCACCTGGTCCTTCTAATCTTTCCACTTTGCAAACGCGTGTGTTTGTGAAGTGGGTCACCCTCCCACCCCGCACCACACAACACCTCACCCCAAAAAAGCCACCAAAACCGAAAATCCACATCCCACGATTTCATCTCCTTCGACGAGGCGCATTGATCACCACGACAAACAAAAGAATTGCGTCGAGGGGGAATCGAACCCCCGGCTCCCCGACGCTGCTGGATGGCAACGGAGAATTTTACCACTAAACCATCGACGCTTGGCAGGATGAACTCGTGATTTGAGATGCGGGTTAGAGCTGGGAGTGAGATTATGACTGTAGTGGGTGGAGTGAGGTTTAGGGCTGGAGACTGGAGTTGGCGTTGTGTAATCTAGGAATTGGGGCCGATTCTGGGTCCGGGGGTCCGTGTTCGGCCGAGATGAGGATGTCCCCCGACGGCGGGTTGACTTGTGAGGTTGGGAAGTTCTAGGCACTGATGTCTTTTCGATCGTGGGTTCTGGATAAATTGGAGGCTCTTGGAAACTATTGAGTTTGCTCATTTTGAGGGCAACAGTGAATGTACTTCATCCACTTAGTCAGGGTCAGCTGCGTCTTTACTACCGGTGGAATTCAACCTTTAAAATGCTGGACAAACAGTCTTATATTCGATATCCCATCCCATTGTAAATTAGGAATGGTATAGTCTACTCTAAGATTCCTTACTGCTCTCTGGATCATTTTGAGAACGCGTTCGATGATTTCTTGTCTCGGTCTGATTCTTGTTGTGGTTTCCAAAATTCGAACGTTTGCTGGACTTCTACTTGGTATGTGGGAAGACTTGAAGACCAATCTACCCGCGCCATCCCTCGCTCCGGAAATCGCCAGGCATGAAGAGAAAAATGTGCCAAGCACTGAGCTTTGTGACAGAAGGCGGGTTCCTGGAATCTGACATATGCCAGCATCAATTCAATTCAGATTTTCTTTTCGTAGAAAAGAATGAGACTGACTGAGAGGCAACAAGTGAATGATCGACTTTGAACACGACGAGCTGTACTCTCGATGCTCTTAGTAAGACGATCAGAGAGTTGAGCTACGTGTACGATGATCTCAATCATCTATCCGCAATAACGCGTCTTGGGAAGTAAAAAGCCGCAAGTACCCTCAACTTTCATAGCCGTCCATAAGCTGACGAGTGGGTGATCAAATAGGTTGCCGATCAACACACCACTAGCCGCCTTCTTAGAGCCACTATAGCTGTTGTCATTACTAAATGCTTTTCAAAGCGTACCTTGTGAGGGATGAATGAGAAATAAGTAGTGATGAATAGGAATAGCAGTTTTAGAGCAAAGGCATTGAGCGGCAAACTATCGTGTCACCCATCCTCTCACACATCATCACGACACCATATCCGGGATGGCCACGTACATCTCCAAGTCACAAAAGATCTGTTCAAGTCAAAGCACCTACAGATAAAGCAAGCCACTTGGTTTTCCACGTCAGCTTCTAGCGGAACACTCCTCACACTATTCACCCCACCAAGCCCACGACAGCTCCAAATCAACAAACCTTGCCTTCCATACTCTACCCTATACTCGAAAGGAGAATGAAAATAGAAGCACGAGCTTCGCGGTATACTCCCCACATCGTAGACCTTATCCTCATCTCATCCAAAAGACGCGGGCACCAGTACGTGTTCCCTACTTCTGTAAGAGGATGCCATCGTAGCTGAAATGAGTTTGATGAAAGAAAGACTAAAACAAAATTAAAGAAAGACGTGGAAGCATTTCAGTCTTCTCCGCGTTGCATGCTCACAAGATAACGTAGCTTCATATGTGACGTGATGGGAAACTAAAGTCTGAGAATACTCGGCGAGGTATCTCAAGAGAATCATATACACTTCTTTCACTCGCAAAAGACACCTCCAGGCCACTCGCGCTCCCAAAGATTCTGTAAAGGAGCACAGCAATAGGCCACGGCGAATACTGAGCATGCAATGCAACCACGAGAGCATTCGAATCATCTACAGACCCATGCAGGACAGAACGTCTGATTCGCCGATCAAAACCCCGCTAGATGCGGGCAGATAGCCGACGTCCGCTCCGCACTCAGAGGCCAGCGGCGCACGCGACAAGCGCACCTCTGACCTTTCACCTCTCTCGGTCAGCGCCGTCGGGCCAGATTAATAAACCATGTCACGGCGGAAGCAACGCAAGTAACGCACGCTACCCGCGGCACATTGCCGATAAATAGGACCCAGAGCCGTGAGGGGCGGATAACCACACAGAATACGGACCGCAATCAGAGATACGAAGACAAAACCCCCATCAAGGCTGGAACAGGCAATCCCGTGCGGTTTCGTGGGGGTGGGTGTTGAGTATGTGATTCCATTAGAGTCGAGACCGAAAACCCGGGTTGACTGGGGTCGGAGAGGTGTCAGGGATGGAGGTAGTTCGAAGGAACTCTACTGGCTGGGTTAATTCGAGCATCCCGTTCCAGACTTGGAACCTTGACAGCCCATCCGCCGTTGCTCCTGCGGCCTGCGACTACACTTATTCTAGGTTGGAGGGCTGACTAGATGTAGGGCTCGCAAAGTTGAGTGAGGTGAGTGAGACACGCCCGGAGACGCTCAGATCATCGTCAACTTCAGACGGTGCGGCACCGTGGAGCACCTGACGCGGGGCCCCGGTACTGAAGGTCTGCTGCGACTGCTGCAAGCTTGCTGGACCGGGGAGGAGGAACGAACACCTTTGAGTCGGGCTGACGAAGGTATAAGAAGCTTGTCGGGCCTGCCATGCATCTCCCGCGCGGACGAACCGGACATGTCACGATCTCCACGATTTGCGGCCCAACAGATTGCTGCAGTTGACTAATCCGCGTCCCAACCGTACGACGTATTGCCGCATTGTCTACCAGACATCCCACCATAGACGAGATTTGGCCGACGGATGAAGCGGAACAGACCAAGACACTGCCGGCGCCAGTATTTAAGAGAGTGTTCCCCCCGTGATCCCCTCCTCTTACGTCGCTCAGCGGCCTCTTTACGCATCACAGTCGCAGCAACGGCTCTCCAACAGATAGGTGTGCATCATTTATGTGTGTGTAGCGATTGTTTGCCCAGCCGTTCTCCCCGCGCTGCAGAATTACTTGGGTGTGTGCGTGTGAGTGCTGTGTATCGACGCAGTGTTTGTTGGTGTGGACGAGTAGCCGTGGTGCCCCCCTCCCCAAATCCCCGCATTCTGTTTACCCCTCGCGCCCCGCCTCGCGACATTCTTCCCCCGACTTGGCCGAGTTCCGTCGTTTTCTCCGCCGGCCGTCGACTCTCGAGTCCAAGGTCACACCCCCGCTGATCGATCGGCTCTAAGCAGACGCTCCAGCTTCGCCAGGCCGACGGCCGAGTCCGCGGGACACACTTGGGTCAGCCCTCCGCCGAGCACATTTTGCGAGCAAAAACTTCACCACCTCCGCCATCGACGACGAACCCTTCAAACGCGTCCAACGAGCATCATGTGGTCCAACAAGCGTTCTTCTCCCCCCGCGCCCGGTAGCCCAACCGAGGTGGAGACTCCTGCGCCCGTATCCTCCAGACAGAAGAACCCCGGTCGTCGCATTGCCCAGATTGTGAAGCTCAAGCCCGAGTTCATCGATAAGTACAAGGAGGTCCACGCCAACGTCTGGCCCGAGGTGCTCAAGCAGATCAAGGAGTGCAACATTGTCGACTGTAGGTCATCCGTCGGTGTCGGCCCCAACACGGCAGACTGCGAATCCCGATGTCGGGCGACTTTTCAAAGCTGACTTTCAACAGACAGCATCTGGCACGAGCCCGATTCACGTATTCTGTTTGCGACCATGAAGTACGTCGGCTACGACTTCGCCGGAGACATGGAGAAGATGAAGGAGAACCCCAAGGTCCGCGAATGGTGGGCCATGACCGACGGCTGGCAAGAGTCTCTGGTTCCCGGCGCGGTGAGCAGTGAAGCAGGCGAGCCGGCGTGGTGGAAGCCCGTCGAGGAGGTGTTCTACACGCCTTGAGAAAGAGAGAGAGAGAGAGAAATTTGGTGGGATGAGGGGATCGAGTGTATTGCATTATTAGTCAACGACCAGCCGAATGATGAGCGTTTCGTTTTGATCACGTTCGGTGCCCTTGTCTGCCTCGTGCTGCCAGATGCACCAGACACATGGTTTTGCTGGAAATATGCCCGATTGTTGAGCCAGCCGAGCGTCCGTCTTGATCATTTGAAACCACCAAACAATCCTCCAAAAACGCCGCCGGATCCTCCGCCACCTCCGCGCTGGCCGTGCCGCCGAGCCTCAGACCTGATCCACTCTTCGAGGAAAACGCGGTCTGTCAGCTTCTTGGCGTCGTGAAGCTTGGTCTGTATTTGGGCCTCTTGGTTGTCGAAGCTTAGCAGAGTCGGGATAGAGGTGATCATGTAGGTCATGCCTAGTCCTCCGCTCATGACGTCGGGAGAGTCGAATTCGACGGTGCAATAGCCAACGCCGCCCTCGGCTTCACCGACACCAGACTCTACGATGGATTGTATTAGAGGGGCAACGACTCGACATGTCCCGCACCAAGACGTGGTCCACAGTGTTATCAGTGGTGTGCGAGAAGAGGAAGAGAGGAGTTGATAGGTGTGGAAGTCGTCAGGACGGCGAACACTGGCACCCGAAGCAGAGGTTAGCGGACGGGCGCTTTCGAGAGGAGAGGCCAGGGCAAGGATTGGACAGAGAGGTTGGAGAATCTGCGGTGGCCCACTTACGATGCGTAGATCTGGTTTTTGGCCGGGCTGGTACGAGACGTGGAGAAGTGGGCAGCGGCGGCAGAGATGGAATGCTTGGGGGGCGGAATACGGACGCCATTGGTGAGGTTGCTGTTGCAGCCCCGGAAAGCGGTGCGGGCGGTATGTCTTAGCAGTTGCATGGTGATTTTACTGCAGGATATGGTATGGTGAATGTCGATTGTCTTGTCTGGTCTGTTCAGATGCCAAGGATGTATGCAGCGTGCTGCCGACTGACGTCGTTGAAGATGATCCCGTGATGTGTCGTGATGCGAGTCGCACCGCTGAGATGCGACAGAATTCTTGGACAAGAACGAGTGGAGGGCTGCAGGTGGCAGTTGCGGGAGTACCTGTGATATGGAGCAAGCTAACAAAGATATCTTTGGAGCCAATGGTTCGATATAGCACAGGGTGGTGGTAGTGGATGGATGATTATGTAGCGTCAACGGTTTTCCGAGCAGCTGGACAGCTTAGTCGAGGTTTTAGGTAGGTAGGGAGGGAGGGAATATTGTAGGTAGTATTGCTTAAGGCTGGTAGCTGTTGTTGTCAATGACGGGAAAATCCGACGTTCATCTGGAGGTTCGGTCGCAATCGAAATCAACAGGAGGTGCACCTTCCTTCCTGGCAGACGGCGCTGTCGCGCTTAAACCACGGTAGGCTCCATTGGGGAAGGCGGTGTAGGAATATATGGGGTCAGACCTTGTCACGCACGCGGCACGATGACGTTGAGGCTGCATGACGTAAGCAAAATTCTGCAGGGGTCCACCTCAGGCTTCAGGGAAGCACAGGGCAGGCACGGCAGGGAAGGAGTCGAGGACACCAACGGCAATTGCGGTAAGGTAAGGTAAGTGCAGGTGCATTCCGTTCTGGGCGCCCAGACATGGCGCCTGCTCTTTTTTGTCTTCAGCTTCGCACTCTGACTCTGCCCAGACTTGCCAGGTACGGAGTACTTTACACCGCAAGGTAAGGAAGGTACTTCGTGTTCTGTACTTCTTGCTTGGCGAAGGAAGGTTCCCAATTAATTGCTCCTTGTCTTATTTTCCGTCAACCACCACTCAGCCGCATTTTAATCGCGGCGCAAGACCAACGACAAGACTCTCTACATCACACATACACAGTACGCACTTCACTTAACCTTTCTCTATGCGACGGGCAGGCCGCAGAATAACACACGAGCCCATCCCTCCATCGCAAATCTCACCATGGGGTCAGTCTCACTTTGGAGGGGTAACAAGAATGCTCCATTACATCCGAGCCCGAGGTCAGCAGAGACGAGCAAAACATGCAGATGGTGCCCATGGTGGTGGTGGTGGTCTGGCACCGCTCGGGTTGCTCCGAGACCCCAAGACATCAATTCATAACTTCTACTGCGTACGTACGCTACCTGCCCATTTACAAACTCTCAACTTTCGGTGACTACCTACCCAGATGAAGCTGAGGCCCATCCGCACTGTCGACAACGTTACTGTGTAGAGCCTCCCGTTGCCCGCACAGCGATAGGTACATGATGGATCATGAAAGCTGGATTATTGGATATCCCTTGGTTGATGGATCTGGTGTCACCGCCCTCGCCAGTCGCCACCATCTTGGACCGCTGATTCACATGGTCCAAGTGGAGAAGATGCGACCAGCACCTGAAGTCTCTCTGTCACCCACCCAGTCACCCACGGACTTGTGAGCAAGGGGTTTTAGTCTCGCTTTTAGGGGTCCTGCCATCCGGGGCACTACTTGGCTTTGTTGCAGACGCGTATTGGCTGTGGGCGGCATTTGGAGTTGGACATGTGGCCCTTTTTCCTCACCTCCTTTGTCCACCAAGGCTATCGCCAGTCTCCAAGTGCCTCCCAAGCGCCCCCCCGCAGGCGCATCTGCTGCGTATGGCCTGGTGCCAATACTACAAAGGTGGAAGTACGTACTCCGTATAGATACCTACCTACAACCTGCAGGCTGCGGGCTGCCAGGACTGAGGAGAGACACCGCCGCCCTCGCCGCCAACGCCGTTTCCATCCTCGAATCCTTGATCCATCATCGCACTTTGCACGCACCCGCCAACGTCGAGTCACCTGCCAATCTGTCCAGGTTGCGTCGAGTCTATCCAGTGGATGAAGGGCCGTCTCGAGTCTCTCGACCCCTCCAGTTGCTCAAAAAATTCCCCACGGAACCCGCCCGACGCGACGCACCTGGCACCCACAAACAGAAAACCCCACCAGCTGATTCTGCGAGCCTGCAAGCTACTACGACTGTGTACGAATACGGTCCTATTGGTACTTTAGTACGGATACCTTGCCATACCGCTGATGCTGTTTCTGCTGCTGCTGCTGCTGGGCATGAATTGCATCTCGTCTTCCTTGCCTCCTGTGCGCGGTGCTTGACTCGGTGGCCGGCCAATCCTGACAACCAAGCGCCGATATCTCATTTCCATCCCATGTTCCATTCCCCCAGACTTGCGGCTTGCGGCTTTGCCAGGGCACGATAACATTGCGTCCCTCTTCGCGCCAGGGCAACATAAAGCTCGAGGTTCATCCTTGATCTCATGGTCGCCTGCCCCTACGTGAGACGCAGACCCCCCTCGCTCTCTTAATCACAGTCAAACGGCGCGTTACCAGTCTGACGCCATCGTTCTGCACGGACCTGGATAGTTTCTCCTCTCTCCCACTGCGCAGTGCGCGCAGCCCATCATCTGCCATCGAGGTTGGCCTCGTTATTGACATCCAAACGCTATTTCCATCGACAGCTTCGTTGCGCCAACACCTTTTCTACCCCATATCTTCCGCCTCTCCCTCTCCTCCTCCAACCAAGGTCTCTTCCTAGAATTGTTGCTTTTCACCGTCTCCGCATATATCGCCTCGCACCGGCGCAGGGCTTTCCAGAAGAATTTGTATTTCTTCCCAAAGCGCATAGTCGTACTGCCTCGGCATCTTCCTTCATCCGGCTCTTGGACATCTGCAACCTTATCTCATCTTCTTTGGATGCACGGTCGAACCAGACAGACTGCCTTATGCTCGACCAATCTTAGGACAAATTTTCTGTCGACCCCTCGTGCCCAACGACACCCTCCTTTCACCTCATCCTTCTGCTCGTCCTTTTTTGTTTTGGCTTTTCTCCCTTACCCAACAACAACAAAATCCGCATAGCTTGCCGTTGTAGTAGACCAAAGCGACAGCAAACAGAGTTCCTTGGCCCTGCCCCGCCAAACCTGGCTGGGAAGACATCCTGTGGAACGCTTCAAAATGGCGGGCGTCCTCACGTGGAAGAGTCGCTTCGGTGGCATCTTTGGGAACAAAACTAAATTCGACAGTGCCGAAGCCACAGATGACGAGAATACCAATATTCCGAAATGGAGTATGGGTGTTCTCAACGACCCCAAAACGATTGAAGTCCCTGGTAAGCAATCAACCCCCTTTCCGGTTTTCCGCTCATGCCAAGGCCACCAAGTTGACACCCTGCAGGTTCTGTGCTTCTCCTCGCTGCGCATCGCAACGAGCCACTCGGCTTACGCAATGCGCCTGCAAGGACTTCCCACTCATCCATCCCCACTGGTTTCCCGGAGCCGGTAGACACACCGACCGGCCGCCAATCTCCAGCCAACGCGGCCCCACCTGAGCCCGATGCAAAGACGACCAAGGACGGAATCATCCTCAACCCTCAGCCTGAAGAGTCTGCAAATGACCCTCTCAACTGGCCTTCATGGCGGCGCGATTGCGCTCTTCTGTCTCTTGGTTTCTACTGCATGGTCGGTGGTGGCATGACTCCCTTGCTTGCCGCTGGCTTCACCAATGTCGCCGAAGACTACCACATTGAGACCGAGACAGTCTCCCTAACTACTGGTCTGTACATGATGGGCATGGGTCTCGGTTCCGTCATCTTTTCTCCCACGGCTATTCTGTACGGAAAGAGGCCCGTCTACCTCTTCAGCTCCATCATCTTCATCCTCAGCTCTGTGTGGGCAGCCCTGTCACCAAACTTCACCTCTCTCATCTTAGCTAGAATCTTTCAGGGTATTGCAGTCAGTCCCGTGGAGTGTCTTCCCTCCGCCACCATTGCAGAAATTTTCTTCCTTCATGAGAGAGCGTTCCGAATCGGCATCTATACACTCTTGCTGCTCGGCGGCAAGAACCTCATCCCGCTCGTCAGTGCCCTCATCATTCAAGGTCTTGGATGGCGTTGGACTTTCTGGTAAGCAGTCAACACGTACGGATACCACAAGACTGCATCGCTAATATTTCGACAGGATTGTTGCCATGATTGTTGCCTTCTGTGGCGTGCTTCTGTTTCTGTTCGTGCCAGAGACCTTCTGGGACCGAACACCGCTCCCCAAGTCACGGAAGCCGTCCCGCAGACCGAGCTTTACTCGCCGATTCTCATCACGCCATCACGTTCCTCAGGCCCATAGCGCTCATGAAGATGCTGTTGTAGCTCCCACAAGTCCTACGCCACAGTCGCCACACGTTGCTTCGCATCCGCACAAGGACCTTCACGTTGGATTTGCGCCAGACCCAAACGAGAAAAAGGATGACAGCATCGACAAGCAGGTGAAGGACGTCAAGGATGAGACGCCGGACTCTTCCAACCCGGTGCCCGTCTCGCGGACGTCTGGCGCGTCCGGCACACCCACCTCCGGATCGGATTATTTCCACAACGCCCCAGCTATCGAAAGCGAAAAATTCAAGATGCAAGCTTCCGACGTCAACTCACCGCCAAAGGCCCTGGCCTACACCCATACCCTCCGCCACCAGCCCGCGAAATCCTTCACCGAGCAGCTCAAGCCCTGGAACGGCCGCCTGAACCACGACAGCTGGTTCAAGGTCATGCTCCGGCCCTTTGTCCTCTTCGCCTACCCCGCCGTGTTGTGGTCGGCCGCAGTCTACTCTCTCTCCGTCGGCTGGCTCATCGTCGTCTCCGAGTCGGTCGCCTTGATCTACCGCAACCGTGAGTCGTACAACTTTGACGCCTTGCAGACGGGTCTCGTCTACCTCTCCCCCTTTGTCGGAGGCATCCTCGGCACCGCCGTCGCGGGGAAAGTGAGCGACATCATCGTCAAGGCCATGGCCCGCCGCAACGGCGGCCTCTACGAGCCAGAGTTCCGCCTCGTCATGGCGGCGCCGGTGCTCGTGACCACCGTCATCGGCCTCATGGGCTTCGGCTGGTCCGCGCAGGAGCGCGACCACTGGATCGTGCCGACCATCTTTTTCGGCCTCATCTCGTTTGGCTGCACGCTGGGGTCCACGACGTCCATTACCTTTTGCGTCGACAGCTACCGGCAGTACGCGGGCGAGGCGCTCGTCACGCTCAACTTTAGCAAGAACATCTTCCACGGACTCGTGTTTAGTCTGTTTGTCACGCACTGGCTTACCTCGGACGGACCCAAAATGGTGTTCATCTGGCTGGGCGTGATTCAGCTCATTTTCCTATTTGCCACGGTTCCCATGTTCATCTACGGGAAGCGGGCGCGTATGTGGACCGTGAGGAAGAACTTTATGGAGAAGTTCTAGAGGAGCATTGTCCTTTGTCTTTTTTTTTTCTTTCTCCCTCATATTTTTCTGCATGGAGTTGGAGTTTAGGGGATCTACATTTGCATTTGCATCACAGCATCTTACAAGTTTTGTCCACCACTAGATGGGGGGTTTCCCAACGAGTCGGGTAGCATATTTTACGTGGGAATGAGGCCCAAGTATGCATTTGTTGGATGGGTTGGATTTTGACGACTAGTGCATCTTTCCCACCTGGAGATCGGGGCTAATATATGGCCTTTGTTTGCCGACATTTGTTCTCATGATACCTTTAGAGTTTATATGACCTAGAACAAGTCCCAGAAGAAATGAATCGAATCTAGATGAAGCTATTTTCCTGAAGTTTTTGACGTTTGGACTGCCGGCGGGATGTCACTTGTGGGATCCGGGCTCTGCTCGGGTATGCCATTGCCGATGAAGTTTGTGTTCTTAGTTGATTGAGGGTTGAGGGTGTTTGTCGAGCCGAGTCGTAGCCGCTGATGAATGTGAGGTGATTGCATATTTGCTTTCGACTTTTACACGTCACTTCAAATGGCACTCGACCTCCCCTATTCCCTTTCGATGTAGTATGTCACACCCCGTTCCTCACATTGAGGGTGAGTGGTACATGATGAATGAATAGGGAACAGTTCACGAGGCAACATACGGAGAAGACTGCGTTTGGAAGGATGGATGGAAGAGCAAAACTGACTATTCTTTTACCCCCCTTTTTATGGGAAAAGAATGATAGACGGTGTAGATCTACCTTGGATAAAGCGAAAAAAGAAAACCAAGCACTGCGAGAAGAAGCAAAAACGGACTGTCCAAACCCTATCCCGCTCCCCCTCCCTTTTTAAATCCAACAGAAGTCTGGTAAGCTAGCCGTCTTCACCACCTCGCCAAGGTACGCCGATATCCCATCAGCCGAAATCGATCACGACTCGCAAGTGAGTGAGTGAGAGAGAGAGAGAGAGAGGGAGAGAGAGAGGGAGAGAGAGAGAGAGAGAGAGTCGAGCCTGCTTCTCACCTCCCGCTCTGGGGCATTAGGACTGCGGCGGTTGCTGCTGCTGCTCGTCGTCGCTACCCGAGCCCGATCCGGTGGCTTCCCGAACAATGAGCCCGCCAAGATACTGGTGAGAGGGGCTGTTGGCGATCTGGGACGTGGAGCTGGTTGACGTCGTTGAGGATTCTTGCTCCCCTCCTTCTTCTTCTTCCGCTGCGGCCTTGCGCGTGGGTGAGCCGGGGGAGATGTCCTGGGTGGTGCGGGCCTGGCGCGGGCGTGGGCGTTGCGGGATCGAGGCATCCCGGGCACGTACATCCTCCCGTTCTCTTCGACGTCTTAGCATCTCCGCATAAGCCTGCTCTTGATCAATCTGAAGAGAAAAAGTTAGCAAATGAAAAACTTGGGAGGCGCATTTTTGGTGGGAAGGGGGTGGGGGTGGGGGGTGAAGGGTTCAACGGGACTTACCTCGGTCACGGTCTCCACGTCTAGTTGAGGTTCTCCCTCGTCCGAGACTTCAATTTTATCATCTTCTTCCCCGACTTCTTCTTTTTCTTCCTCGTCACTGTCAGAGACCTCCTCTGGGTATACGGTATAATCTGGGTTGCTGTCTTGCAAAGAACCGAAGCAGTCCACGAGCCAGTCGTCAAAGGACTTCGCGGTGGTGGCAGCAGCCCCCTGGGTGGTCGTTGTCTCTGGCCATGCTTTGCCATCATCCCATTCCTCAGGGATCCAACCGAGGAATTGACGCATCTTACCGCGTATACCGAATTGTTCCCATGGGTGGGGGGGCAATTTCATATGGGCAAAGTAGGCTGGTACCCCTGCCTTGCCAGCTTCGGTGTGCTCCCAGACATAGGAGAACAGGTGGTCCAACATGACGACTCTGGGCGTCGGGAGATCAAGGCCGTTGTTGCGGAGAGTGAGGAAGACGTTGCGAGGAAAGATGTCGGGGACGGACACGCCCAGATGCATGCACACAACGATCTGACCGAGGAGGCTCTTGATGGCGTCCAAGCATACTTGGCGATCCAGCGGCAGCATCTTGGCCTGGCCCTTGCCTTCCGCTTTGTGATCGCTATGAAGCGAAACATCCCTGCCTAGCGGCGGCTGGAGGTATCCGGTGTTACGGTCGCGAGTGCACATGGCCTCAATCGAAAGGCCTTCAATGTACTCGATGAGAATGAGGCCGACCCAGGCGTCCGGGGACGAATCGCTGTTCAAGGCCTTGCGGTTGGTGACCCAGCAGCCATAGTATTGAGCAGTCATGTGAGGGTGTCCGGACTTTCCTTTCTCGTAGAGGAACTGGTACACCGCGGCCTCGCGGCAGAGCTCGCTGTACGCGACGGTGGCGTCGTCAAAGGGGGGTTCGTTGGCCAGGTCGAGTCCGCCGCGCATGGGATAGAGCCGGGGGTCGAATACCTTTGCGACGACGAAGTTGTCTGATCGCCTTACCTTGCTCTGTCTGGGGAAACTCGGAAAGGGTGCATGCTTCTTGACGTCGTTGCGGTCCGTAGGTGCTTGAACGACCTTGCAGAGCAGAATTTGAGAGCCGACGTCTCTGCCGGCTCGCAGCGGCCCCACGATCTTGAGCTGAGGCTTCTTCGGCTTGAGCTCCTCCGCTGTGGGCTGGAGCGAGCGCGGTTGGTAGTCGTCTTGGAAGGGCGGGAACTTCCCCGAGCCAAATGGCTCCCATGGGTGATGGGGTACGAGGTCGAGCTTCTCTCCGTGCGCATATCTCCTGGCCGCTGCGTTACGGATGCCCAAATCATTCATGATGGGTAGAGCGAGAATAATGCCAAGGGCAAGTGTAAATCGCTTCGACAGTAGACGGTGATCACGAGGTGCGGAATAGTGAAAGGGAGAAAAGGCCGAATGGCCGGCCAAGTCGCCAACTGAGTGAAAGAGAAAGAATCTGCCAATTCAACTTGTGCGAACAAGATGGTGGGAGAGTTACGGGGCAGAAGTGATGGTTGCTGCCGGACTGGGGTGGACGTTGGAGGAAGGATTGCCGTTCGGAGGTGTTGTTGTGGGAAAGGGTGAAAAGAGAGGAGGGGAGAAGGCAAGAGAAGGAGAGCTGCTGAACGGAGATAGATAAACCTGACCGGACATAATTTGGTGGAGATGCCTGTGAACATGGACGCAAAATTGTGCTTGGAAGGTGGTATAAGCTGCAGGTGACGCTCAAGTCCTCTATTCTCACTGGTTCTATCATGTCCTCGCGAAGAGTCTATGAAGAAAAACTCAGTAAAAGAGATTCAACGGGCAAATGTTCGCCGGCCGCTTTCAATTGTAATGTTTGGGTTTCATACCAAGCTGCGAGATGCCATCCGGGTGGCTACAGAGGTGGTGCAGATGGCTCTCCGCTGCATCGATATCATCTCCTCTCATTACCTTCAGTACAAACGCCAAACAGAAACAAATCGAGTTACGTTGATCGTTCTCTTCTTTCGAAGCTCAGTGAACCGGCTTGCATGGGACGCTGGCTTGTGGCCCATGGCCTTCTTCCAAATCTTCTCCTTACTTGCTTTTGGTCGTCTTCCATCTTCGCGCTATAGGCCAACGAGGATATCTGCGCGTGAGCACCTGGAATACGGAAAGCGGGCGTAGGAACAGCAGCGTGTATGAACGCGAAGCAACAGGAAGCAAGTATCCTCTCTTTGATCTGCAGAATGTGAAGTATGGTCATGCTAATGTGAATATATTGATCGGCCCCCGAATAAGGTAAGTAGAGCGCGTGCAATTTACTTCAACTAGCAGCATCCAGAGAAGTCTCCTACTTCTCGCTTTGTGATGCCAAGGAAGCTGCGAGAGCGGCCCACATCATACTCACAAAGTTGGACGCATACCACAAACCTGCAAAAAGATAGACCCGCCCATTGATGCGCCGAGGGGGAATCGAACCCCCGGCTCCCCGACGCTGCTGGATGGCAACGGAGAATTTTACCACTAAACCATCGGCGCGGTTCGCTCTACCGAGTCTCTTGTGGATGCGTGTTTGCGAGGCCAGGGCAGAATCATGTTGGGGATTGTGGATGTATTCTGATGAGAAACCAGACATCACAAGGCAATTTTGCATTTTCGTGAGTCGCCCAGTCTCCGCCGGGTCCGCCGAACCCCACCACACCCATCTGTAAGGTGGGGTCGTCACGGACCTGTAGTGCAGCCCTCTGGGGCCCGCTTCGGCGTTTGTGGATCGCGTTCCACCCGGGGCGCTGCAACACTAACACAACCTCAATCGGTGCTCCGACCGTGCTTGACTTTAATCTGACATCTCCCATCTGACGACGAGGTAGCACGCCATCATCTCGACCTGACCCTTCTGTTACTTGAGACATGTCCAGTTCTACAGTTGTATATGTAAGTTATCTTATCCAGGCGTTCCGAGTAGCCATGCCATCAAATCACCATCCGCTCTGCCAGCTTTAGAAAGCTCCGCCTCAGCATCACCTCGCATGCGCCGGTGGTCGTGGGGGAGAATCGGGTTGCACAAGGAGATCTCCCGCCTCGATGCCGCCGCTGTCTGGTAACTTGGGTCAAGAAACATAACACAAGGTTCCTCGCGCATGCATATATTGAGGCTCGGCGGGAAACTCAAGTCATCCTTCACTTCCCGTCGCGTCCCCTCATCGACGACCATCATTTCTGCACTTGTCGCCATTTGGCCCATCGTACCTACCAGACACTCGTGATAGAATCAGGCCTGTGTCCGGTGTGTCACAATTATCTGCCCCAAGATACTCGCCTTCGGTGTAAAATAGAGGTCTCACTCGTGTCGCGTGGACCACGTAATCCTAAAGCGAAAGTGAAGGTTAACAAAGTAGACGTGTCGTAGATCGTTGTGTTCCATCGCCGAGCTCAATCCTCCGGTAAAAGGCTTGCATCCCCATTATCACATCTCACATGCATCACTTGGTCTCGTGTCAAAGTTATTGATCAGGCGAACATGTCTTGTATTCGCATTTCCTCAAAATCCGTCTGGTGTCGCGATTCCAAGCCGTCCCATGTAGACCACCGGGTTTTCTCAATCCAGCACTCCTTCCTAAACCCCTCGTCTATCCCAAGCCGGAACCCGAAAAAAACAGAAAGCCCAAGAAGACCCGCCAAGAAGAGAAGACAGTCCAACCAAAAGAGTGTCGAGTGTGCCCAGTGTACATGCATGTGGTGCTTCCTTAGAAGCCGAGGCCGTGCATGATGTCAGTCAGGCCGTTGTAGGTCTCCATGCTGGCTCTGGCCTGCATGTCGAGAAGCTGGCTGATGGTGGCCAACTCCTCCGAGATGTCAGCGGCAGCAGTGCCAACATTGTTGGCGGTGTCCTCCTCAGAGTCCTCCTGGCCAAGGTTGGCCAAGCCAGTGGTGCTCTTCTGAGCAGGGGCAGTCGAGGCATTGGCCTCCTCGACGCTCCGAAGGAACGCCTTGTCATGGTAGCGCTCGGCAAAGCGCTTGACAGACTGGCCCATGTACTCAATGTTGCGTGCAGTGCTATTGTATATCATTAGTTTGTATTCCTTCCCCAGGGATGCGGTTTCACACGTGAAGCCGCATGAGAACATGGAGGATAAGAGTGATAAGCAAAAATGAGGAAAACTGTAGACCGTGAGAGAGCTACGGCTGATAGAAGCTCAAGAACTGGAGTGGTGAATAGATATGAGAGGAAATATAGATAACAAGAGGATGTGGTTTCACTCATAAAGCCGCATGAGAAAACAAAGAACAAGAGCAGTAAGTAGAAACGACAGGAATTGAAAACAAAGGAAACGGCAAAATTGACAGAAGGTGAGGTGATGAGATAACAAACAGTGCTGCTTACCGGTTCGCAACAAGCTTGTTGAGGGCGTCAGACAGCATCTTAACCTTGGCATCACGGTCGCGCTCGTAGATGTAGTCGGACATGCTGGCGCGCTTGATGCAGGTGGTGCGGAAGGCACGGTACTCGGAGAAGACCTTGGACTTGAGGGCTCTCTGCTCAGGAGTCTGGTTGGCGAGGTAGGTTCGAGTGCGCTGAGTGTTGGGGTTGGTCGAGTACTCGCCTCCCTTGCGGCGCGCGTCACCGTTTTCACCAGCCATTGTGAATGTCGGTATTGGGTGGTTTGATTGATTGAAGGGGATAGTTGGTGATTTTGATTGTCTGGGATCCGAGAAGTGAGGTATTCTCGCAGATGGGTTGTTGTGTGGGTGAAGAAGTGGAAGTGGTGGGTGGAGGAGAGAAGAAGGGAACAAATAAGTTGACCGGCAGGCGGAATAAATCTGGCGCGTCACCCAGGCAGTGAGATAGATATACTCACAAGGAAAGTGCAGAAGGAAGTAGAAGGAAGGAGAGACCGACTGCTAAAAGAGGGAATAAAAGAGTGGGATGTGAATAGTTGCACGTGTGTGGGCGGTGAGTGAAGCCTCAAGATGTTATTTTTCGCTACTTAGGAAAAAGCTGGTCATGTGATTGTAATATTCTCAAAGAAAGTCCTCCTCAAAAATAATCGATCCCTTCCTTCAATATAGCCCCTAAATACGGCAGGTACCTTGCGATTTCCAGACCATCTGAACCTATTAGGTCGTCACTTGGGCCTTTCATGGTGCAGTGAGTGCCAACACCCAAGAGCCAGGCTCAACAAGGCGTCCCTACAACCACTGGAATTATCTCAAGAGATATTATTGGATAGATCATTACATTAATGTAGACGAGGCCACCTGTCAGATGGATCTTAGCATCATTTGATTGATCCTTTACCGGTTTCATGAAGCAGCTCATCATTTCTGAGCGATATACTTTTCCGAGGATGGCGAGACCTTGCCCTCTTTCCACTCATAGAACCAAAAACTAATGCTCCAATACTTGGGACTCAGTCCTGAGCTGCTTCTGAATCTCATCGATCATGCCAATCAGGGTTTATGAGACCAAAATCTGACGCTGTCGACGATCCCAGTCAAGGCCATGCAAGCTGGAATTCTCTCTATCGAGCCATTATCAGGCTTGATCGACTAAGTGGTGTAAAGATAGAAGGGAAACAAAAACGTAACAGGCCTTTCTATATGGAGCGTACGAGCCCAATACGACGAAAGCCCTACGTAGAGTCATGGTCGCAGCCAATCTTCCCAATCACTCACTAGTATCTAGAGGAAGAACGGATACAATCAGCCAGGACCCTGCCAAGTGGGTGACAAAATCGATTTCCTGCTATTCATCTTGATGAATACCCCTTTCACTACTCATATCATCATTACTACCCTCTTATATCAAAGTCCTTCTTATATACGTAGAGGAATGAACTTTGCAGGAGGGAAAGTTAGAAAGGAGGAAGAAAATCTAAAAAAGATAGTCTATCGAGACAGTGGGAGTACCCGAAACCTTCCCTCCGTCCTCACCCCCCAAGAACCCACCTCAACCCACAAACCATCTCCTCCTCCGCCTCGACAGCTCTCGCCAACCAAGGCGCCTTCAACCAAAACGTATGAGGCCACCCCCTCACAACCTCAACCCTCACCTCAACACCAGCCCCCGCAAGCGCCATCGCATAACAAACACCGTCAGAGTACAGCGTATCATTACTACAAACCTGCACCCACGTCCTCGGCAGCGCAGCCAGCGTCTCCGCACCGGCCTCAAGCGGCATCCTCTCCAGCCCGTCGCGCGGGACAGCGCGCGAGAAGACGCCCAACAGACTCGTGACGAAGGAAGGCGAGGTGGAGGAGGTATACGCGTGTCGCAAGGAGGGAGGCACATAGTCCAGAGAGCTCCCGCCGTCGCTGGTGACTGGACAGCGTAAGAGGACGCCGTGGAGGGATCCGCGGGGCGCGGCTTGCGAGACGGCGGCGGCGAGCTGACCGCCGCTGGAGGAGCCGACGACGATGAGCTTGGTTGCGGGGGACGGGTGGAGGGCGCGGATGTGGTGGAAGGCGTCGAGAGAGTCGGAGACGCAGGTTGAGGCCGGGGACGAGGGCATGAGTCTGTATCCTACCGAGTACACCGTCGCGCCCTCCAGGTCCTTGGCGATGCGTCTGCATGATAGCTCTTCGCTGTCCGCCTCGCCGACGTAGAGCCCGCCGCCGTGGTAGTAAATCACGACGATCTCGTCGCCGGTGGTGTTGTTGTCGGTGTCGTCGGTGTCGTCGGAGAAACGGAGGATCGGGATGGCGAACTGGTCTAGACTCGAGGGGGTTGTGAGTGGCTGTAGTGTGGTGTTCGATAGGTGGTGGTATGGTGCGCCGGGGGCGAGCATTCGGGCGTTGAGCTGTCTGCATTCTTCCGCGTAGACAGGCTGGCGGTCGAGGGATGATGAGTATGTCTTCTTTGGGCCTTTGGCTTTGACTTCTTCCTCGAACGCTAGCCAAGTAGGATCTAAGAGAGGTGCCTCTTTGAGGATGAGACGGTCTAAGGAGGTCATGTTGAGTGAGTGAGATGTATGTGATTCAATAAGGACAGAAGAATTGAAGCGATCAAATGTAACAATTCGATAACGAGAGGCTCAAGAGCGAAGGTCACTACATTTGTACGCGGCTTTGGTGTTGAGATGCTTTGTGAGATGAGGTTAGACTCAAGGTCCGATAGTGGGGAAGTCGGGGCTTCCGGGCTGTTGTTGTCGCGACGAGATCCCGTTTATCCGGCCGTAGTTCCGGGGAGCCGGGCAGGTCGAGTGTGAGCTCAGCCCCGAGAACCAAACCAGGATATGTCAAAATTTCGGTACTCACCGCGTGCTTATGAAGTGACCGAATTCATAGCATATTGCTGGATGAGCCGTGCGAACGGTCACGCTGTTGGGCTTGGCGGCTCGGTGAACGGCCACCACTGCGGTTAGCGCCGAGGAGACAAACTCCGAACCGGAAAAATTCAACCGAACACCAGTATCCTTCAAACCGACTCTGCAGAGCTGGCGGCTCAGAATGAACGAGTACATCATAGGATGGGCAAGGCGCTTGGTACAGCAGGTCGATATTAATGTCCGCTGGGTTGATTCCCTCCCCTTGGACCGATCGCCTATCTACAATGCTAGAGTACACAAAGGGAATCGAAGAACGAACGCGTCTATAGCACGGAAAGATCGCCGAACTTCTCCTGTAGGGGGTATTAGTATGCCGAATCATATCGGGGTCGTGCTTTGAACGTACCTTGTATCCCGGAACGGTCCAGCGGCCCTTGGAGACGAGCTGGGAGGTCTTCTCATCGATTGAGGGCTCGGCGGCGGCGACATCGTCCTGTAGTCATAATAAGCATCCGGCCATCCGCGTCCTCCACGTATTCCGGCGGTACGTACGACAGTGAGGTCCTCGAAGGGGCGAGCGGACTCGATGTTGGTCAGGGTCTTCTCGAGGTCCTTGAGCTCGAGGTCGACCTTCTGCTTGGTGGCCTCGGCGTTCTTGACGGCCTCGACCTCAAAGGCCTCGATGGCCTTGATCTGGCGAGAGACATCGTAGGTGGCGGGCTTGAAGGCGGAGAAGCGCTTCTCGATCTCATCGACGACGGCCTGGTTCTTGAGGATGGAGCGGTACTGAGCGAAGTCGACGGTCGTGGGGAGCTCCGACAGCTGCTGGACCCTGCGGCGGGCGTTCTCGTTGCGCTGCTTGAAAGCCTGGAGGGAGGCGGCGGTCTGGCCCTTGAGGCCGAGGGAGGTGGTGACCTTGGCCCAGTCGAGCTTGAGAGCTGCGCTTCGCTATTGCAGGACAAGGAGAGAAATTAGCTCAGGTGGCCCAGCTTCAAGGGAGCGGATGCGCGGATGCGCGACCCAATTGGCGACATGGGCGGCAATTGCATCAATCGGCGACGAGAGACGAGCGGACTTCGATGGGATACACGTACTGCGGCCATTTTGGAGGATTTGTTGAGGGTTCGGGGGAGTGGAGAGGGAGTTGCGTCGTCGTGAGGTTGATGATTGACTTTGCCGACCGGAGAGCAGAGAAAGAGCCGGGATGGACTGTGTCACGCGGATATTCACGTGATACTTATCCGGCCGAATGTACTGGGGTGTGACTGGCTGCACGGGAACGAACGGTTCAATGGTGGGGCAAAGCTCCCGGCTTTGCGAATTCGGTCTGAGCCAATTCCCGCCAGATCGAGGGGTAGCTGTAAATTCAACCAGACGAGGCTGGTCTACAAAGGCAGGTATTACGAGCAGGAGTCAGCCCACGATGTCACAATAGCCAATCACGCATCACGTATGTCATAAGCGCGATATCCAGAGTGCAAGAAAGCGCCGATTATCATGACCTCTCATTGCGAAAGAGACTTTTCGGAGTCAACTCCCTGGGAATTGTACATGCCAACCCGTTCCGTCCTTTTTGCTGTATCGAGATTTTGAGAAACTACCTTTGACCGGGGCCGCCGCTAAATACTCAATGCCATAATAGAGTTAACGATATCGTTGTCGTTCTCCTTCAGGGCCTTGATGGCCTTCTTCCGGCTAACGTTGGCCTGGGTCATGACGAGCTCAATGTCCTTGTCCTCAATGCCCTCGGCGTCAACCTCCTCACCATCGTCCTCCTCCTCGTCCTTCTTGGTCTCGGCGTCAGCCTCGACGGCCTTGCCGTGGCTGGAGTGGTCGTGGCCGGCGTGGTCGTGCTCACCACCAGCAGCGGCGAGCTGCTGGGCGGCGGCCTGCTGAGCAGTGGCGTTGAGGTCCTCAATCTTGGCCTCACCGAAAACGCTTGAGTGCACATGTCAGTTTCCACACATCGCATGACCCATGGTACAGTATGCTACTTACATGTAGGTGTTGCTGTTGGGGGACTTGTAGACCTCGGGGCTGTTGATGACGAAGAGGATCTGGGACGTGGGTCAGCCTTGTTCAATATGCCCCCCCGCATTGCGCCGTGCGTGCCACCACCACCACCACCGACAACAGCCACATCATATCATGCCAGGCAACTCACGTTCTTGGGGCGGCGGAGAGTGACGCGGGTGATGCCCTGCACTCTGGTCAGGTGCAGCTTCTCGAGAGCCTTGCGGGCCTTCTTCTCGTTGCGGGAGTGGATGACGGCGGTGGAGCCGGAGGGAAGGCCCTCGGCATCCTCGCCCTCAATCTCGGAGTCGGAGCTCTCGTCCTCGTGCTCCTCGACGGAGACCTTCTTGGTCTCGTCATCGGGAAGCTCTTCAACGCGGGGGTTGGCCATTTTGTCGACTGCTGAACCGAGGGAAGAAAAAAAATTGTTAGCTGCGGGGTGCTTCTGGTGTGGTGGTGGTGGTGGGAGCTAGGATCGCGCGCAGAGCTGATTTGGCGAGCTCGGATTTGGGTGTCTGTGGGAAGGGGAAAATGCCAACTTTTCGCACAAAAATTCGTCGGTGCAGTCGCGGGTTCGTTGATCGGGCAATGGCGTCAAAAATCCGACAGAGGGACAGCAACACTTACCAAAGACTAGAACGAGGGATCGTTAACTCGGCGTGGGGGATTATGTTCGGTGGCTTTGTGGTTTGTAGGAAAGATCGCAGAGAAATTCTAGGGTTAGCAGCACCTACTGTGTTAAAGTGGATTAGGTAAGCAGAAGACAACCGCCTGCGAGTCTGCCAACGCTCCCGACCTGAGTGGCTCCCCCCAGTTCAGGTCCCCCGGATGGGACGCGGTGCACGCCGGGCATTTTGAGCCACGGCCGCCGCCTCAAGGAAATGGATGACATTCTGCCCGTCATTTCTACAAGGCTGAGGCAGAGCCTGGCCGTACATGGGCTCACTACGAAATCTGGACTTAACCGGAAGATCTAAAACGGCATTTCGAGAACCGACTCCTGGCCATGGCATTCACGTCAAGAATAGGCTCGTCATGAAGATTTACAGAGTGTCAAAAGGAAAACCGAAAAAAAAGTCTTTACTCCGTGTCCCCGTCACGAGCCAACCAATCTATTTTTCTGATTGTGCCATGAATTCATTTTTGGCTCTGAATTTCCGTATTTGACGCCGGTCATCATATGATTGATGATGAATGTGACATACAGCCCTTCCAGTTACGGAGCAAAAGAGATGTGCAGCAACCCAATGCTGCGGTGATGCAGACCAAACCGGATCCCATGCTGTCACGCTCTAAACCAGCCCCGTAGTCTTCAAAGTCAACCCCATAGACATCCTAATCGTGAGTCCATTACGCCGAGGCCTTGACCTTGACCAGAGCCTTGCGCTCTTCGAAACGGCGCTGCTTCTTGAGGCGGAGAACCTTGAAGCGGTCGAAGTCGCTGAGGTTCTTTCTCCGCTCGATCTGAGTGCTGCGCTTGAACCAGTTGGTCTCCTTCCACTTCTGGTCGATCTCGGACTTCTCCCAGAACTTCTTGACGGTGCCGGTACGGGCGCCACGGGGCAGGTCGGCGACGACGAGCGAGGAGAGGAGAACGTTGGAGAGAGAGACGGGCTGGCGGGGGACGGCGAGCTTGGCGTCTGAGGAGGGGCCATCGACCAGAGCCTGCAATTTGGTATCATGTTAGTCTTCCAGGTTTCCTATATCGTCCACGGAGCGCGCGCTCGTGCGCCCAATTTCAAAAAAACCATTCGAATCGTATCGGGGGAGAGAGGAGGTGCTGTCGTAACGTACGCGCTTGTGGTCGATAATCTCGACGATAGTCGCAAGGCGGCCGGCGTAGGGGCCGTTGCCCTGGATGAGGACGACACGGCCGACCTCGACCAGTCGCCACTTAGAACCCTCGATGGTAGCGTCACCCATTTTGCTGGTCGGTCTGAAGTTGGATCGCGAAGTTAGAATCGGGGTTGCGGATTTCGTGGTGTTGCGTCTTGCTTGTCTTGGAGGGGCGCGTCAACTTACCAGACGTCGAAGATGTGCTGCTGGTGGTTAGTGGTGGATGGAGTTCGAAGTCACTTCGGCACACTTCTTTTTTTTTTTCCCTGGGAGGATGGTGCGACTTAGGGCAAGTCAGAAAGCCGCAATGAGACGGATTTGCTGATTAACCGAGCCGAGTTCCTCTCTTCCCAAAACGGCTTAGCTGGGGCGGTCAGTGACCACTCACCGCGCAGGCCCCACCGACGACAGAACTTTTTTTTCCCATTCGCATAAAGGTGCAGCTTGCTGAGCTCTCCCTTTGTTTTGTTGATCTTACTCTTCATCAGCTTCGAGGTGCTCAGAATTTGGCATCTGTCTAAGAAGCTGCAACAGAACACAAGGTACGTTCACATCGCCCGAAACACCCCCTATTGGAATGATGAGAAAAATTTGCGATTGATTTCTTTCGGTGGCTCTCTTTCGCCGGAGTGGCTATATCGTCTGAATATATGATATTCAATTCTTACATATTCTGACCTCCAAACCCAACAACACCTCTCTGTTCTCTGAATCTTTGTCTGGATATGTTTGACTAATTCAACATTCAGGTATGACCACCAGTATAGACGACTTAATAGTAAAGAAAAAATATGATATGTAAACGTCTACGTTCTTGAATCCTAGTGTGTTGCCCGTTCTTCATGATTAATTGCGTGAGCACGATCTTTCAGACTGCCTCGCAACCACCGTGTAAACATCACTGGAAAAGTGTTTTGCCTCATGACTTTTGATATTCATCCTATGAACTCATGTATGCTGGTGCTACCCTGCCAACGCCGGACCGAAAATCATATTTGTGCTTCCCATGTCTATTTTCCAGCCTTTTGCTTCAGGCGGAGCTCGTCCTCCTCCTGGAGCTGCTTATCGATCTCGGCGCCCCTGGAAGGCTTGTTACCGTGCAGCTTGGCCTGATTGCCAATTAGCACTGATTCTTTCATGCGCGGAGGGCTCAGGAATGCTACTTACGGGGAGTGTGGCGTCCTCCTTGCCAAGGCGGGTCTCGAGGGACTCTTCCTCATCACCTTCCTTGTTCTTCTTCTCCTCAGCAGCGAGTCTGTTGGCGATGGAACGCTCATCCTCTGATTAACTATTAACAGCTGCAAAATACCGGCCGCTGTACGGGCAACTTACTGGAGTCTGTCGCCAAGTGAGAGTGCTCCTTGCCCTCGTGGAAACGCTCGGCGTTGTTGGTCTCCTCCTCTTTGGCATTTCTCTGATCGCCAGCCTCGTAAACGGCGCTGTTGCCAACGTTTGAGTTTCCGGACATGATGATGGTTGTTTTGTTGGTGAGGTGGAAATTTGAGGGTATGTTTACTGCTAAAGAGCAAGGACGGTGTGTTGTTTGATGAGTGATTGATGCTTGGATTGAGAAGGGAGCAAAAAAGGCTTGCGTACAGCAGATGAGCTTTCTATATGAATGGGAAGGAAGCTGTCTTAGCTGCACTTGCGCAGCGACCCCCCTCCGGTACATCTACGTCATGACGTCTCCAGCGCCGATTCTCAGCTTAGACGGGCAAAACTCCCTCCTACGTCATGCAATTGTCATTCTCCGCAAAAAAGCCATGACAGATCTGCTCATGCCACATGGAAAATCGGCGATGCACTTGGGGCGGAGAGTAGTTGGCGGCTCTGACTTTACGGCGCATCTTCGTTGCCAATTTTCAGCCCTGTCTTTGATGCTGAAGCTGAGTGAGCTTGAGTTCAGCCCATCGCCTGCCTCAAGTCTGGCTACCCCTGCTCCACGGTGGATAACGAATGAGCGCGAAGGTCCAAGATCGATATTGACCTAGGCACCTTTTCTTCTTCAGCTGTTGATTCTTTCGGCAAGCCTCTCATCTGTAAATAGGAGCGTTGAAGGTGAATCTGCCTGGTGCATTGAAATCTTACCCCGCCAGTACCTTCCCTGACGACCGACCAGTCACTTTCGAGCTTTGCACTGTGCGGCACCCTGATCGCGTGCTGCACATCCTGTGAATCTAGATAGGTAGTGAGATCAATTGCCCTATTGCTGTGGGAAGGCAACATGACATAGCAGAGGACCCATCGGAGCCGCGCCCCTGATCTATTCCGTTACGAAAAAAGCCAAATCGATGCCCAAGAGGCTCCAGGCCCATCCAAATGACAGAGTGAGGGGTCCCAAGACGTGATGCTCCATCGCTGTGCCTCCTGTGGCCAGTCCCAGGTGCATGGGGCCAGGGGTCAAGCGCGGCAGGCCCCGTCAGTGCGCTAATCCGGCATTGGCGTCTAAAACTAAGCCGCCCGGCTAAATGACGTAAACCTGATAGCTCCGGAGCTCCAGAGCTCCACTACCGACTTCATCGCATCACGCTGCACGAAGCAGAGCTCACGCAAGACAAACACACCACCAAAATAGCTCCCCAACGACCTGCCACAATGTTCGGATTCGTAAGGCTGCTCAATTGTACCCGATACAGATCAATTGACCACTGACACACACTGTAGCGCAAGACCCTCGACATCGTCACTGTCTTCCACAAGGCGAGCTCCCCCGCCTCTGTGAGGGTTGTCAACCTCCTCAAGCAGGTGTCGGCCAACGCCGCCGCCGGCGCGACTGAGGACCAGGCCAGCGACCACAGCGTCCAAACGAGCCCCAAGACGTCCCGCGCCGACTTTGAGCTCAACATCACCGAAGACCCCCCAACAGCCGACCAGGTTAAGACCATCCTGGAATACGTCGGAAAGAGCAAGATCCCATCAATCATCAAGGGTGCTTCCACTGAGCAGGATGCCCTGAAGAAGTTCCAGCAGAACGCCGAGGTTTTTCAAAGACCCGTGGTATGTGTTTCCTCCCCAGAGCTCGTGGTCCTCTTCAAACCTGTACTTTGAGAACAAACCTGGCTGACTGAGACATACAGACTGTGGATTGGAACAACGGCAAGGCTGTCTCTGGTGAGAGTGAATCTGAGATTCTCAAGATGATTAACGCCTTGAGCAATGAGAAGAGCTGAAAGAAGAACGCTCTCTTCAGATGTTTCAAAGCAGCTCCTTTGTCCTTGTTATCCAGATACCTGCGTTCTCATTCCCCCAATGGTACATTAGTAGTTGAATGATGAATATACTCTTCTCTCTTCTATGCCGTGTAAAATATCTTCCATTGCTTCCATCAAGCCCAAATTTAGCTCGTAGCTATTTCTGTAGGCTGCCGTCAATCTGTTGATAGCTGTCGGACGAGGATCCAAGTTGAGTTCCAATGAGTACTATGTTCCTGCAATAGTGCTCGTTCACGCTGATGAGCAAAGCCTTACCTCATATGCAAGCACTGCTACCTCAATTCTCCAGGACCAACGATATCCCATCTTATTACTGATCCTCAATGGAAGTGTGCTGCATCAACTACATTTATTCGTTATCAGGAACAAATGAGTAAGACTTGTTTGTCTCTATGGACATTACAATGAGGGGCATGATGACCTTGGGAAAGATGCCAGACGGCTGAAAGAAGAGAACACTGGCTCTTTTCATATCAAGTTCCTGTGAAAGGAGGGGAAGAAGATCCCGGCTACCCACCTATACAGCAAATTGTGTCTACACATCAAGTAGGAGTCGTCGCAACAAAAGGAAGACCCAGGAAGCTCACGCGATTACCATGTGAGAGCCGTATCTGGTGTACTTACTAAAAATGTAGCTGCCGGGAACTATGTTGCTGCCTGAGTCCTGCTTCCTCCACTTCACCGATCTAAGAGGTGTCACTCTGTGAACGTCTGAATATTTCGTTCTTCTGGTTGATGCTACTGCTGCTCTCATCTACAGGCAGGTGCACCCACCCATGATTCCTTCCCAACAAACATCTCTGGGACCTGCCTCCTTCCTTCCAACCTCTCTCCTGCTTCTTTTTTTTTCATTTGCCTTGTGAGTCTTGACCTTCTCCCTCTCTCTTCGTCCCAAAAACAACAACACCACCCACTTCATCGTCTCTTCTCCCTTCCCACCACCAAATCAATCCCTCTCCTACTCCAAAATCGCCACCAGAAATATTCTCATTTTCTCTACCTCCATTGCCTCCGAGCCCATCACCGCAAGCCTATCATCCCGTTGCCAAACGACGTTGGATATACGCAGCTTTGCAGTATGGCTTCTAACATCCATGGAGGACCTGGCTCCTTCCAAGATCAGCGCTTCCCCAGGAACAACGATCACGATAGTCGCGCTACGATGGCAAACTCTATGCCTACCAAGCCCTCCTCTCATTACTACCCCAACGGAATTCCCGACGGCTACAAGATGGTCGGTACCAAGGAGGCAGAGACGCCTAGACTTTACATCGAAGACAATCTTCCGATCGCCTTCTACAACCAGCCGACGAAGGAGATCAAGGCTATTTTTAGCACCAACAATGGCGAGTTTCCCACTCGCGGTCTCAGCCACGTCCTCCCAGTACGCCAGATTGATTTATGGAGCGCTGAAGAGCTCCAGGAGAGGGCCAATGCCATCCGCAAGAAGCATTGGAGTCACATGAAGTCCATGCCGCAGCTGGAGTTCTGGGAAGACTTGTATGATTATTTCGACTGCTATGACATCTACTTCCAAGGCGCGATGAACCTTTGGAATCTGATGCTTCATCTCTACCACGAAAATCAATGTCTCGTTCGCAACCTCCATCAAGAAATCGTTGCAGAAGTTGGTCACTGGTGCGACGAATGGGCTGCAAAGAGCGAGAACAAGAAGAAGCTGCTAGACTTCAAAGAATTCCAGGGCGACGTTCTCAATCTGCTGAGCTCAGAGGATCGCGTTGACCTCCAGGGATTGCCTCCTGTCAGCATGGAACTTGTCCGCAATGCTCTGAAGTTTCGACATGATCAGCTTCTAGGCAAGCCATGGGCTCAACCAGCCTTGTACCCGCAAAATAGCCTCGGGTACCAGTGGGAAGGAGGCACACTGCAACATTGGCTTGGTGAGTTGACTCTGTTACCTGTTGAAAGCGCCTGACCTAACCTTGTCAGCGGGTCAACCCGTTCAAGATACTCCTAGTGGACTTGCCCCAGCATCAACCGCCCCAAACCTGACGAAGGGCAGCCCCGACTCCCCGCTGTCCCAAACGAGCCCGGCTGCCAAAGCCTCTCCTCCGAAGCCATTGATCGTGAGCGGTACATCTAGGCAAACTCCAATCGACCATCTCCATCACGATGTTGCCACGGCCGTGAATCGCGTCAGCTACCCCGAGGGTACCCCAGCGGACAAGCGGCAGACCTTTTCGGCAAGTCATGGCCATGGTAACGATGGTTCTCGTCAGCTGCCTGGTCGTTTGCTTCCCAACGTTGCGCAAACGAATCAAACTTCGATATCCAGAGGCGAAAATGCAGGTCCGGGAGGGTCCACCTTTTACCCTCATGCTATTAGACCTGATGGTCATCCATTCAGCACGCCTTTCACTACAGGTCCACATGGTATGCCTCAGCCCTATCTTGGCCCCGTTAGCCCCCTTCATGCTCCCTCTCATGCCCCCCCTCAAGGGCACTCTCAAGGGCACTCTCATGGACCCTCTCGTGGACCTCCTAATGGACCCTCTCGTGGACTTCCTCATGGGCCTCCCCATGGACCCATGGAACCTCCTGCTGGTCCTGGAAATCGCCGTTACGGCCCACCCTCGCAGGTCATTCCGTCTCCTCAAAGACCTAATGACAACCGCTTCAACAACGCTGGGCATTCGGCGCAAATACCGGGCTCTGTTCCCGTGGGCGGCGCGCAGCAGCGTGCTCAATCTGCTGCTTTTCCCGGAGTGGCACCTGAGCTGGTTTCCTTTCAGAGACACAACGGCAAGCGGAATGCATCAACAGACCCCCATTTTGGCCAAGCAGGCGACCGCGGCTCGCAAATGGGCCATCCGCGATTTGAGACAAGATTCAACTCGCGAGCAGCGCCTAACTCGAACGGCCCTTCTCATCATCAGCAGCGCACCCGTGGCGATTTAAAAGGATGGGAGAAGGTCCACAATGCAGATGACTCGATTCATGGGCCCGTTTTCCGTCGTTCTCCAACCAAGGAGAATCGCGGCCGTGCATTATCCCGTTCTTCCGCGTCTAGACAAACTTTCACTTGCACAAATCAACATGAAAAGCTTGGCGATAACAAATGGGCCTACGCGCCTTGCGAGTGTCCTTCTTGTGAGGCTCGTGAACGATCTGTCTTCGTTCAGCTCACCTCTCATCTGATTAGAGATGACCTGTCTGAAAAGGTCCATGCTGTGATGTCTCGGTGGGGAGAGGTTGAGAAAGTCAACAGATTGGCTCTCAAGGACCAGAAAGATTTACCCAACTTTTTTGTCAGGTAAGTGGCAACATTCGTCCAGGCTAGGAATTCTACTGATATCAGGTGCTCTCGTTCAGATTCAAAGAGGGTTCTCGCATCACTGAGATTGCATGCGCAAAGGATGTTGAGTGCGCAGAGCTTCACTGTATGCTCCAGACGCGACCTATTCACCATACGCGTTATGGAAGCTTGATGTATTCCAAGGGCAGCCGGGACGCGACTGAACAGCATAGAATCCCGAACTCGTATGAAGGGTCTCAGCAATCTCGGGCTAGCAGCCAGGTCCAATTCACCCAGAGCCAGTCTCTATCTGCTCGTATGGACTCTCGATCTCAAGCAGTCTCCTTGGAGCAGTACATAATTCCTCGTCCATCAAAATCGCAGGGCAAAGCAGTACATGGTTCTCAGCCCGAAGCGGTAACTGATTTAACTATTCCACTGCCCACCGCAGACCAAGCCACTGTGCTGCAGGGGAAAACTGAACTGCCCGAAGACGTCAAGCCGACACAAGCCAAACCGACTGTCGATCTAGCTTTGCAACAGTCAAGTGAAGCTGAGTCGCAATCGAAGCCGCCTTCCGAGGAGGTCATTCCCGATGAAGAGAAGACAACCAAGCATGACAGCCCTCGGATTTCCAACAGTCCGTGCAAAGTCATTGTCGTCAACTTGCCGGCGACACCTCAAAAGCTGACGAAAACCTCGATGGGCACTGAAGTATACGGAGAATCTGACTCGTCTGGCAAGGCTGTCTTTACTCCGGACGCCAGTGAATCGGTAGCCTCTCCGTTCAAGAAAAGCCCCCCTGCCTCTCCCAGTGAGAAGGAACACAAATTCGGCGCTCTTCGTGACCAGGGACCATCTGAAGAATCTGCGAAGGTTATACCTCACGTCTCGCCTGTCCCGGAAGAAGGAGTCATAGCCCCTGAGCCTCTTGCGCAGAGTCCCACGTATGGCAAGGGAAAGTACAGGAAGGTTTTTTCTCACAGAGATACCAGCAGTGTCGAGGTCTTCGACGTGGTGCCTCACATGCCAGGAAGAAGTAGCTCTTCGTTCCTCAAGACTTCGTTTCCTGACGAAGATGGGCCTAGCGATAGCCTTCGCTTGAATTCTGGACATGCACTCGACAGCTTGATCGATGCGGGCTTAATCTCAGGGGTTCCAATCACCGCTATGGCCGACGATGCTTCAAAGAAGAAGACCAAGAGAAACAAGAAAAAGAAGAAGAAGCCGACATCAGGAAGTCAAGATGAGTCTCTGCCCATTGGCGACGCCTCGACTGTGGCCGCCGATGATAAAACTCTTCATATCCCGGCGGAAACCCAGACTGGTGCATCAGAGACGGCCGACATCATCACGAAGGCCAGGGATATCGTTGCAACAGAAGCGTCTCCAGGAAAGTCAAGTCTCCCGGAGCCGCCTAACAAAAGCTTTCGAGCCAACGCTGGCGGCTCACTTCGAATGCCGAAGAATCGCAACAAGCAGCCGGCTCAGCTGAACATTGCTGTACGAGAAGGTTCTAGTTCTGGAGCAGCCACCATCCTAAAGGAGGCCCATGTCGTCGACGGCGGTCTTCCATCTGCTGCGAGTACTTCACAGATGAGCTTCACCACAGCCCAGGAAAGCTGCTCTGGCAACAGCTCGCCCAAGGTCTTATCGACCCCAGCAACTCCATCGTCAGCCAGGACGCCTGAACCGAAGTTTTCACCAGAAACGTCCGTGGTTGAGAGCGAAGCGACGGCAAAGTCAACCATGCAACTCAATCCAAAGGCAAAGGAGTTTGTGTCGCCTGTACCGCGCCCTGCTTTTCATAGGGTGAAGCTGGCGCCAATTCCATTGGTACCGATCCCAGTGAAGACCACTCAGCATCAACGCAACTTTTCTCGCAGTTCATCGGTCACATCCCGAACTCTCACTCCAGGACCAACGCCTCCCAAAGCTCAAGCTGAACAGTGTCAGGGACATGGTGCTGGAGATGGCGTCGACAATGGAGTGAGTTCTACAACTGGTGAAGTGCCAGTCCAAGATGAAGGCACGCAAAATTCGGCACCCGAGAGCATGGCGAAGGCAAAGCAGGACCACCCCGCTGAAGGTGGTACGCCCGTCCCACAGCCATCAAATGCTAGCAGTGGCAACGGTCAAAGACAGCGTGCGAAGAAGGGCGCTAGCAAGAAAAAGCAGCAACAGCTTAGCAGCGATCGCGAACAGCACGGGCAGCATCAACAGGGTAAGCAAGAACCGCAGAAGAACAACCCTTCGCCTAAGAAGCAAAATAAGCACGTCCAGCAACCGCAACATGCCCCTGGGACGCACAACAGAAAGCTTTCTGTTGCAAGTAAAGACGACTTCCCGTCCCTGCCGCCTGCTCCCTTGCCTGCTTCCAGCCTACCTGCGACCAGCGTCTGGGGCAAAGCGCGTGCAACATCAACTGCTACAAAGAGCAGCACCACCACTCCTACCAGCAGCATGAGCAGCGAGAACAAGACCAAGGACAAGACATCCTCGGGCGCGCTCCATCAGGAGGGCAGTGGCAAGCATTAGACAAGGATGTTCGATGTTTGGGGGGAAATGATTTGGGCGCGATACGAACAAATACGGAAAGACGGAAGCATATGTGACAGGACAGGGTTGACTAAGAGCTTTTCTGTAGATTGGAGAGCCTGTTGGGGAGGTATCTCAGAAGCAGGTGATGGGGAGGATTTGAATTCGTTCCTTGAGAAGGATTTGTGTTTGAGTGATACCCATAGCTCGCGCTTGTGGCTTAGTAGTTGCGAAGAAATAGAATGAACATTGCTCGGAAGACTCTCTATCTGATCGTTCATTGCTTGAATGCTTACTTGGGTGGTTGTGAGCCCCGTCATAGGTGACCTGAAGTGAACTTGTCTTCTCCCAGAGCCTCGTCTGATCAAGGGCACAGTGAACATCCCGGGGGACGTGGACACTATCCAGCAGACCGCATATGGGATCGTCGTAGAAATGGTACTTTGCAAACACAGATAACCCCGAACTGTTACCATGGCGCCTAGTTTCATTCATCGGCAGCTCGCTGAGTTCAGTTTCAATACAACTTTCGGCTCGTCATTCTCAACAACATGGTGATGGTACAAAAGGTCCTTGTTTGAGTCTATTCGTTCAATTGTCCCCGCCCGGGTTTATACGTTTATGCGCCGTTCTTCACCAGGGTCGTAACTGTGTCCTCGATCTGCTTGTCCGACAGGCCTTTTGCGGAGCATGTTAGCTACTGAGCGTCCTCGAGAGAGATTGAAGGAGGGAGGAGGGTGACTCTCACCTTCCAGCGACTGGCTCTTTTCAACGCCGAATTCTGTTTGAGGAAGAGTACCTAATCAGCATTCGGTATTCATTCTGTATCATTGGGAAGTAGTTCTGACCGTATCTCGCGTAGATCTTGGGTAGTGTGCCGGCGGCCTCGCGGATGAGGATGGGAGTCTGGGGGTTGTTCTTCTTCATCGTGGGGTAGGCTCTTGCGACGAAGTTGCTATTGCGAGAAGTGGTTAGCGGGGAATCGAGGTGATGCGAGCGGTTGGTGTCGTCGTCGTTGGGAGGTTTCGAGGTTGGGGTGTACATGCGCTGAGCGTGTGTAGGGAAGTCGAGGAAACGTACCGGGTCGCGGCGCTGTGCTCGCCCGTCTGGCAGAAAAGGAAGCGCACCTCCTTGAGGGCCTTTGTGAATGCGTACTTGCTCGACATCGTGGCTGGGGCTGCGCGAAGGAGGTGCGGACGGGCGGCGGTTGGGTCAATTGGCGGGATTCGGATCGATTGGAGTAGCCTCTTTGCTGGTGGACGGACTGGCGAGGATTGAAGTTAACGAGATGCTCACGGTTCGAGGTGGGTCAGGGAATTTTGCATAAGGCGGTCGGGAACTCAGGATGAGCATAACTTGTCTAATTGGGTATTACTGATTGGTTGGACTCCTGGAGCTGTGGACTTATGCATATGCACAACTCAACACCCCCGATCTAGGGGCCGTTTTTCAAGGTACGCAGCTACAGACAGGCGAGTATTACGTAAGGTGCTAAGGTTCAAATGGAAATTGGAAGGTGAGGTCGACCTGGTCAGTGCTCCCGCAGTCAACTTTTTTTCCCTCGACGGGTTGTCCCCGCTTATCTCCGGTTGACGGACGCTGTTTGCTCGCTGAGAGCTGCCGTGCGCCTTACCTCTCAGTGCACCGTATGCGCTCGCTCGTGCTCCCGGGCCAAAAAAAGCTGCCCGCTCATCTTCGGACGTCCCAAACCTCAACGCATCTGCGTCTCTCAACCTCGCCTCAACCTCTCCCCTCCATCCCTCCCGTGCGTCTATCGAAAGGAAAACCCTCTCCGCTCCAAACCACCTCTGCCTCCGCGTGAATTGAGATCCCTTCTCAATCGATCCTCCGAACCCGAGTTTCCGACGACATATACACACGAAAAGAAAAGCTATAGCTTTGAAAGTTCGTCACAATGGCCCCCGCCAACAACTTCTTCAAGGCCGCGCGCCCTGCCTTCCGCCAGCAGGTCTTTGCCGGTGCCCAGATCCGCAACGCTTTCCGCACCTCCCAGTTCCGCGCCCAGTTCCGCGAGAGCTCCAAGAGATGGCAGAGCTCGACTGCGTCCGCCGATGCCCAGGTTAGCTGGTTCAAGCGCATGTGGGACAGCCCCATCGGAATCAAGACGGTGCACTTCTGGTGAGTAGACTGTCCCCGACATGCGATACAAAGGCTTCGCATGGTATTCTTTTGACATGTCCGCTGACTCCGATGGTCCCAGGGCCCCCGTTATGAAGGTATGAAGTCCTGGTAGCTGAAGGTACCTCCGGGTATCTCCCTTGCAGATGTCCGGTCGCGATGTCGGAGGTCGATATAGACCGGACGAAGAAATACCCGAGAGAATTGGCAATGCCTCCATGGAACGAATGCTGACTGGCAACACAATACACAGTGGGCTCTCGTTCTTGCCGGTGTTGCTGACTTTGCCCGTCCCGCCGAGAAGCTGTCTCTCACCCAGAACGGTGCCCTGACGGCCACTGGTATCATCTGGACCCGTTGGTGCTTGATCATCAAGCCCAAGAACTACCTGTATGTCATGAAGGGTCTCACAAAGGGAACGTGTCAACTAACCTGTCCAGTCTTGCTGCTGTCAACTTCTTCCTCGGTGTCGTCGGTGTCGTCCAGTGCTCCCGTATCCTCATGTGGCAGCAATCTCAGAAGAGTGTTGGTGACCTGGCCAAGGATGTCAAGGAGGACGTCAAGGAGGCCGTCTCTTCCTAGACCTAGAATCGCAACTGCCGAGCAAAGTGGGGTACATTAAGGGGTCCATGGGAGGGACGAGGTAAAGTTGTAGCATGGTTCCAAACTGACGTACCAGCTGCGGCCACGATCCAGGAACAGTCGCGGAGGCAAGAGGAGACGGCGCAGAGCGCTTCGGACTACCCACCCTGTCATGTCATGTCATGCATCAGACACGTCACGCTTCTCAGATCTGGTTCCTAGACACTTCCTTTTTCTAATTCGATATACAACAAGGCCAATATTTCACGGCCCAAAAAATTGCAAGAGAAAGAAAGCAAACCGCGTTCTGACTCGAATGATGCGTTATGGTCGTTGTGCCGTATGTGCTTTGGCTGAAGAGTATACTCTATACGGAACAGCAAATGGATCCCCGCGGTAGCATTCCGCGATTCCCCGCGTAGTAACGTGACCAAAAGACGGGTTGATAGCTAGCTTGACCAGCGTACCGCCAGTATGGATCCTCGACGGAAATCCCGAGACATCTGCGCCATTGTGTCATTCGAGCTGTGTGCGACATATTCGCCCAGGCACCCCCACGCAAGCTCCCGAACCAGAGTCGAGGCCTTGATCGAACCCTGATTTCGAGCGAGGAGACTTGGCCTAGCCTCTGTTCATGGGATTTCATCTTATTACAAGCAGCTCGACTATGGAATACAACCTTGGCTGATATGGCAGTTGGTGGCCGGGCCGTGTACGGAGCGGAACCCCCCTTGCACGGGTACCGAATCCCAACGCCGACGACATCTTCGGCAAGGGCGTCTCTCGGGGAATCTTGGGATGCCGAATCGCTTTGTTTGAAGTGGCAAGCTGCTCAGGCAGCAAAAACTGACCCCGCCAGCGACGATATCAACAGCACGTCGGACTCCTACCTCGATGGACTACATGCCCGAAAGAGCCAGCTGCATATGCGGGCATATGGGGATGCGTTAAGAGGTCCTATCAACGGATCAGACTTGAGGGCACTACTACTAGGCTCCCCGAATCGGCGTGGCCGCCGAAGACGAGTAAGCTCGCCGACCTGCCCTAATGCCATGAAACCCCTGGCCTTCCATCGCTTACGTGGAAATGGCTTCTTGTCTTTTATTCGTTTTACTCCCTCTGTTCCCCTCACACACCGCCGCGACCGTCTGGGACTAAAACCATATGGCCATGAGGGCAAGATGGGAATTGACAATGCGGAACTTGGCCGATACGGGCAGCTAAGATACGCCAGGTGGCGCATCAGTCCCACGCGAAAGGTACCAAGGGGCCCTTCACCGTCCTTCATAGGAAGCTGGGAACGTTTCTTTTTCCGACTCACTTTCAGCTTGCATACCCGTACTTCGTACCTACTCCGTACCCATAACCAACGTCCAATATCGCTCGGGTCAGGGTCTCTGTTCGACAATGAATCGAGCTAGCCCACATGGTGGTTGGAATAGGGTTGCTGACACCACGCTGGCAACATTGCCGGGTCGTTTGACTTGTGACTTGGCTGCTAAGCGCTTGAATCATTGGCCCGCAACAACATGTCTAGTTCCCGAACCCCCTCAGTCTCCTTGACATATGGTACATGAGCCACTGCGTCGGACCCAGCATTTCGGCCTTCGAGGCCGATGATATGCATTCTCTCGGGGGTGATGTCATGGTCCTGGCTTCGTTCCTGAATACCCTGGCGGGCCCCTCTCCGTTGAGGAACCTAGCAAGGCTGAAATGGAAAAGAAGGAGGGGGAGGGGACTTTGTTGGATGGCAAAACGACCAAAAGACGAGTCGTTGGAAGCTGAGTGTCTGCCACAATGGCATGATACACGACTCGGTGTCCCGCAGAGATCTACGTGTGCCGCCAGTCGGGCAGGATCTGATTCTTGAAACCCGATTCAGTTACTGTACCGCAATTTTGCCGGTGTGCTGCGTATGTTTTCCGAGGTAACGTTCGTGCTGCCGGGTTCGACAACTGTGGGAACACCCCCCGGAACCGGGAGAGTGAACCGTTGTGTCGGGATACCCTCCAACATGGTTCCAGGTTGTGTATAACAACCCACTGCTGCGTCGTTAATGTGCTCGTCCACGAGTTGAGTAAGACTCGATACATCGACGCAGACATGACGAATAGCAATAGCAACGACAGCACCAATGTTCTGGGGGAAGTGGTCTTCAGAGCCGAGGAGACTGCCCGTCAACTAGTCGACTTGGCTAACGCTACCAAGACGATCCACTTACAGACGCGAAGACAGATGAACCAGCTCCAGTCCGAACTATACCGCACAACCACCCTATATAGACTTATCTACAACGACCAAATCTGCCACCTCGAGCCATCATCAACCACATTCCGCGGCCTCGCGCCGGTGGACCTCAACATCTGCAGATATTCCTTTAGACGAGCCAACGAGACCCTCCGCCTCTTTCAACAGAGCCCGGTGACGGCGGGGCCGGCAGAGACATCCCTCGCAAGCCCGCAGTACCCGAAACTCCTCCTCGAAACCCACAGGCAGGTGAAAGCTCTCAACGACGAGATCCGCGCCGACGTCGTGCTCGCCATCAAGCGCGTGCTCAACCAAGACCTCTTCAGCCGGGACACGCGCGCCGTGCAGCTGCGCGATATCGCCGTGGGGCGGGACCCGAGTCTCGAGCACGATATCTGGCAGATTCGGATCCAGAGAGGGGATGCCCCCTTGATCGCAAGCTTGCTCCTCGCGAGTGATGATATGTGTCATACCCCTGGCGCTGACGGAGTCGACGGCGTGTCTGTCACGGCCTCGTGCCTGCGGTTCCGCGACGCGAATACTATTGTCGAGACGAGGGCCATGCCGCGGGATGACCCGGATATATGCCGCAAAACGCTCAAGCTCGCTACCTTGTTACACGCCGCGCGGTCGCCGTACCTCCTCCGCTGCACGGGCTTCCGGGTCCTCACCCAGAACCGGAATCAAGACAGGGAGCAGGACGCGGATCAGCGGCTGGAATTCTTCTACGACGCCTCCCCGCTGCACGGCTGCCGCAGCGCGGAGATCCACAGACTGTCGGAGCACCTCGGCTCGCCGACGGGCCACTTCACGCGCGGGCGGCGGGAGGCGGCGGCGAGGATCCTCTCAGATAAGATCCGGTTTGCGGGACAGCTTGCGAGGGCGGTGAGCGAGCTCCATGCTGTTGATCGGGTGCATGGCGCCGTGCGTGCTGAGAATGTGTGGTTTGGGGTCAGGGGCGGGGAGTATGAGGCCAAAGTGTCGGTGCCGTTGCTTGTCGGGGCTGGGTTCGAGGAGGGGGAGGTGAGGCGGTGTCGGGTTCGTGGTGGCGGTGAGGATCGTGGTGATGGGGGAGAGGCGCTGGAGGAGGGTAAGAGGAGGGATATATTTGCGTTGGGGGTGTTGTTGTTGGAGATTGGGCTGGGGAGGCCCATTACGGAGGTTGCATCTGCGTCTGCGACTTCGTCTTCGTCTTCGTCTACGGCCTCATCTTCGGGCGGTTCTGGTTCTGGTGTCGGCGTTGGTGCTGTCTCTGCGGCAGAGCATCTTGGGACGCTGAATGCGGTCATGGGTGGGAGGTATACGGCTGCCGTGCGGGCGGCGTTGGATCCGCGGCAGTTGGCTGTTGCGTTCTCGGCCATGGAGGCAGGAGGTGGAGCAGAAGGAAGAGGAGGGGGCGGCGAGGACGAGGACGAGGACGAAGATGAGAGCGTGTTTGGTAAGAGTGGCAGTTGTGGACTGGATCGGGCTTTCAGGGGGGTCGTTGTCGATGAGTTGTTGGGTGTTGTTGGGAGGGCGTGAGGAACGAGGAAGTGATGCTTAGGGAGCTCTGGGTTCTAGGGTCTATTTTGGATGGGCTGGTCTGATTGAGGTCTACTGACATTCCAAGCATCAGACCCAGGACTGAATTAGTACTTAGGCAATGGCGATCATTCTCATTGAATGTCAAGATGATTTTGAGAAGTTGGACGTGAGACTGGGGTCGACGTCGAATGCAGTCAGTTAATCACGGGGTCAAAGGTAGGAGATACTGGCATACTAAAACTTTTGATTGATAACTCTCCTTCCACTACGACGTGGAAGTAATAGAAGAAGCAACTGAAAACTACTTAACCTTTTTAGAGGTCGTACGCTCTGGTTTGCCCGATTCTTGCAGGGCCAGTAGTGCGAAGGCCCAATACATGATAATCATGCGGTCAATTTGGCCAGACTATCTTCCACGATCAAGAATGCCACGCATTGATCTTTTGCGCCTGCAAAGACGGAAAACCCCCCACGACATACACATCAAGGACCGTATTTGGAATCACCGCCGTGATCGATGTACTCGCCAACAACGGTGTCCCCCTTATTATCATCGGCGTCTTCCTCGTCGTCATCGGCGTCGTCATCGGTGTCTTCCTCGCCTTCTTTGCCAACTCGAGTATTCTTCAAATGACCTCGAATACTGTCTGGCGAACTCGAATCAAGCTTAGATCTCTTGCGGTGACTTCCATTTTGGATGATCGTCAGGTCCTGGAGTTGGCTCATCCTCTGATCCAGTCTCAGGTAGTGGCTGATCCTCACAAGCGGCCTCAAGTTCAGCTGAAGGTGGCTGATCCTTACATTCGGCCTCAAGTTCAGCTGAAATTGGATGGCCGATCCGCCGCAGAAACTCCCTCTCCTTTCTAGAAGGCTCGACCATAAACTTGTGATCGGCCTCGGCTTTGGCTAGACGCTTCTCCTTCGGAGTTGGATGGATGTCACTATCCTCGATGATCAGGTCATATTTTCCCTGTTAGCTGAGCATAGGCTTCTCCCGATCGTATTGCTCTTGACCCGTCTTCTATGCTTCATGTATTTTCTCCGTAAGCATGTCTTCAGTCGAATAGCTTCTCTCCTGCGTGGGATCTCCAAATTCGCTCGCGGCCCAGACCTCATAGTCCCCTGGCACCTTTTCCGTCCACTCGGTTGGGAACCAGCCTCTGAACTCCTGCATCTGGCTAGCATTGTAGAATCACGTCGGATTCGGAGGAGTTGGAAGTCGTTGCATCGGGTACTTGTTCATCACATATCTGCGGGGGATCAGCGGTGCTTCTTCGTCTAACTCGTCGAGCCGTCCGTGCGTGCTTTCGCGGGACTGAGACCACACAACACAGAAGATGTAGTCGAGAAGGACAGGGCGGATGCTTTCTGGGGTCTGTCGGTCTCGGGTGTTCTGGAGGAAAGTGAGGACGATGTCATGGGGATCGAGACCCTTGATGACGGGGCCAATATGCTCGAAGCAAACACCGCCGTGTATAACCTTCTTCAAGACTTTGAGCCGCGATGCAGAGTCGTTCAGAGACAGAACTTTCGACGTACTGCTTGCGTGATCGATGTAGGGAAGGGGAGCCTTATCGGCAATCAAGGCTCCGCTGTGGTCTCGTTCACACATCTTCTCAAGCGAGCGGTCCGCAATGCACTCGATGAGAATCGCGCCTACACATCTCCATTGGCGGGTTCTGGGTGAAGAGGATCTGCCAGGTTCAGGTGAATCGCTAGCGTCGAACTTGAGCGCCCACCTGCCGTAGTACTGCGGTACCATGTGAGGATCACCCGTGATCTTTTGCTCGTAGAAGTACTTATAGGCATTAGCCTCCCGACTATATAGTTGATGGGAAACTTCGCTGGGTGTGAGCCCGAAGAAGTAGGAGAGCTGGTCCAGAAGGAAGAAGGTTGGGTCGAAGATTTTGAGGACGACCTTGAGCCCGAGGGTAAGACGATGATGAGTGTCGCGGCTGATGGATGGTGTCTTAGTGACCCTGCAAAGGAGGATAAGTGCACTACCCTCGATGTCACACTTCAAGCATCTGATGACCTCGACCTGCACTTCATGACCCAGCTGCTCAACTGTGGGGTCGAAGTCGGGGAGGAGCCACTCATTGGACTCGGGCCTTTCTGATCCGTACTCTGGAAGACCGTAGGGGATACCAGAGCTTCTGGGATAGAGCGTCAAGACTTCTCCTCGCTTATAACGCCCGAACTCTGTCCAGAGGTGAATTTGTCGCTGGCGCTCATCCTCCCCACTTGCTTCCGGCATGCCAGAGTCTGACATGATGAGGTTTGATCAGGCCTGGCGGGGAGAGAGTGTAGGTTTCTCAAGATGCGAGGAGATGAAACGGTGAGGAATGAAAGGGATTCTGTGTAGGGAAAAACACGTTTCGACGGTGCGAAAGTGGAGGGGAAAGAGTCGATGAGAGAGGGCAGAGTGATTTTCGGCGGCGCATGAGTTCGAACTTCCCTGGGTACCCGCAAAAGTACAAACGAATGAAATGAGGCACCTCAAGGTTTATAAAGTTGCCTTAATACGGGCCGGATGAGGAGAAAGACCTAAGGCCTCTGCGATGGAAGGATGAAACGAAAATTGGGATCACATTGAGAAGGATCTTGAAAAGGTGAAGGAAAACTACCTTGACATTGACACAAGGAGGAACATAGAAGTTCTTTCGCAGCAAGTTACGGCTAGGAAAAACCGGCAAGGACAGCTTACCTGTCCCAGGCAAAATAGCGCCAAACACCTGAGTCCACAATGTTTGGATTTACCTGACCAATTAACAGGAAAAGTGACAAAACCCCAAAGGATGAAGATGCCTATAGGAGATTCAAATCCTCTAAAAGACACCCTAATAAGTGTCTAGAGTTCGCGGCTTGTACTACGAGGCTTAGAAAGGGAATCAGAATAAAGGTGGTGTTTGCCCGGAAAGGAACCCCTATGCTAGGGAATGAGGCACCTTTGTTACCTGTGTTACTACCTATGCGACCTCTGCAATCTCCCGGGATAAAATTTCAGTTGCAAAAGAAGAACTTGCCAAAACCTTGTGCCGGACTAAGCGCCGGGAGGAGACATCGTCGGTGTCAAGATGAATTTCAGACTTTGATATATCAGTTGAATGCCCAAATATTTCATTCGAAATGTTCATAGAAATCTGGATGCGATGAGAGGAGGAAGCGAGGCAAGCTTAGATACTTGCATCTCATCAAAAAGGACGATGTGCTATCAGACGCAATTCAGCAATCTTGGATTGGCCATGGAGGATAGACGGATGAAACGATACTGGGCTGGATTGTGGGACATTGAAACTAATATCTCTGGAGGGTTAATGTCAGATGAGAGGACGAAAGAAATAAACCTCGAAGCGAGGATGGAAAGATGATTCTCCCAGAAATAAGGAGGGATTGTCGGCTTATGAACGAAACTTAGGAACTGATATTAATGGTATACGTGGAGGAGGGACCAAGTTTGAACTGTTCCCAGTTGTTTCTTATGTTGTTCTCAGTTGTAATGATAGAGGTAGAGTCAAGAACAAAGTGCTTTCAGTCTGTTTAACCCGGATTCCACGGGAATTTGACAGCAGTGTGTGTCAAGCGTCCTGCAAGACGCTCCCCATTTCGTGTGACATGAGCGAGATATGCCCGAGCTATACTACATTGTTGTCCGCAGTTTCCATGTCGTGAAAGAAGCTGAAGCAGTTTCAGGAAGGGAATACTGCCGTTAAACAAGGAGATGTCTTTCAAGGTACCAAATTAGGAAGCCGATGAGGTTCATGCCAACAACAAATCAGCAATGACTCCAAGTCTGTCTTGAGCCATTGGGATGCGACGTTCTTTGATCTGGACATCCAAATCGACGTCGGAGCTGAGGCTGTCTCCTTCCGAAACAGTTATTCCTGTGATATAAGTGGCAGACTATCAGTTAAGGACTCTGAATGGCCATGCACCACGTGTGGGTGAGTACAGAGTCACCGCCCCCCCCCCCCCCCGCCCCCGTCGCACCTTCCCACCATATTTATCAAATCTAGACCTGGCACTCACTGAATTATTTCTTACTGAATTATTCGAATCATTGCACCACAAACCCAGAAAGCTCTGGATTCCTCCCTTTTCTTAAGCCGTCTCTCACTTTCCAAGCTGGAACGGATTGCCTCACCTTCTTCATTCGCTAATTTAGCCAGCCTTTACGCCTTCTACATGTCGCCAACATCATCTCCAGCTGCATCAAGAGCTCAGAATACTTCCGCTGCCCGCCGAGATGCCGCTATCAGCCAAGACGTTACTCTTCGACCTCGACGATGACCTCGCCGCCTGGTTCCCCCCCTACGGTGAGCCCGCCGATCCTCCCTTACCGCCTCCAGAGACCGCGACCAGTCTGCAAATGAGCGACTTCACCCACGTTACCTTCGTCGACCCCATGCTCTACATCAATCTGGTACAGGAATGCTTCCAAACCGACGCCCACCTGGAGCCCCTCAAAGACCGACAACTGGTGGGAGTCAGAAACGACTTGCGCTGGGGTGCCACCGCCTTCGACGTGTGCGATCAGCTCTTTGATCCCGCTCACCCTTTCGTGTTCCATCTCCTCCGCCGCCATCCCACGCAGCCCATCCCGTCTGTGGTCAAACACAGTTGGCAGGATACGGGGTTATGGGAATTGAAGAGAGCCGTGTACTCTCTCGTGGCCCTCCACGATCCAGCCGAGATCCTGCCTCTGAGCTTTCCACTCAGTACCCGTCGTCGTCGTCGGTTCGCCATGATCGAGGTGAGGCCCTTTGGTACCTTTGACGCCCTGGTCAGCGACTTGCGCAAGGTGGAGGAGAAGACCAAGACCAAGAACGAGGACCACCACGACGAGGGTACCTCCATCGTCGGCCCCGACGTCTCTCGCCTCGAGCTCACTACCCAAAAATGGCTGAAGCATATCGCAGACACCTGCCTCAGCCTCCGAATCAACCACGCCGCTATCACCGACCACGTCCACCTCATCATGCTCGTGTTCCCCGCGATGATCATCAGCCAAGATTCCTCTTCTGCCCCTAGTCAACCCCCCTCTCCCGGCGTTCACGGAGGAACCTTTTCGGCTTCCATTGTCAGAAGAAGCCGGGAGAAGCCTGTTGCCTACGCGGGATGGCTGAGAGCTGCGGCGCGTGCTACGCCTTTTGATGCTTGAAATGAGGGCAAGTATAAGGTTCCTGGTGTGAGTGCTATCTATTGAATCTCTCTTCGTTGCTGACTGTCTATTCCGTGAGGTAGATGACCGGATTTGATTCTATCGACAAGAAAGCCTCTATCGACAAGAAAGCCAAGGACCGATACAGAAGGAGAATCAGAGTGAGCGAAATGGAAGGGTAGAGAGACAAAGCAGAGAGGATCAAAGAGGCAAGACGAAGCCGGGGAGGGGTAGTGGGGCATCATGAGGTCCGCGAACTGACAGATTGACAACGTGCCCCCCGAGACCTTGTCCAGACCGAATCAGATCAGCATAGACAGATCCATAGAATGGAATCACCCGGGATATTTGAAGAAGACTGCGCAAAGTTGGTGACGTTTTCCATGTCTATTCTTGTGTACGACCAGAGTCCATCGAGGTCTCCTGGCGATGGCAGCCATTAGACAGTTATGTCAGAAGATGGCAACCCAAACTCGATCGGTCAATCGTGGAAGAACAATGTTTAATAACCATCATGTATCATGAAACTTCTACCATCATAACTCGTAAATATCTCATCTAGATCGTACACTCCACCAACAAACAGAGGAGGTCCCGCCTATCTTCTCTCCTTATGCTCTCCGAACGCCAGCTCTTCATCCTCACGCCCCTTCTTCATCTTCTCCACAGCCCCTCTTCGCCTCAACATATCCTCCTCCTCAGCACCAGGCACACCGCCCCGACTGTTCCGCTTCGTGATCGCCTCCTCTTCCTGCGCGATGTACTTCATCGGCCGCTTTGAGCTTGTGGCGTCCTTGTCGCGGAAGACGAAAATATCGTGGTTGTCTGCGAAGAAACGGTCCACATCCTCGAGGGAGCGGTCTGCTGTTTCGGGGTAGAAGAGATAGACGATGGGGATGAAGGAGAAGTTGAAGACTGTCCAGATGATGTAGAATTGCCAGCCGAGGGAAGAGATGCCTGGTGGTGTGATCTCGACGACCTGTTGGTGGGTTAGGTCTCTGGGTGATTTTATTTGCATTGGAGGAGAATCGCGGGAGACGTACCATGAAGTTGACAATCCAATTCGTTGCGGTGCCGAGAGCGGCTCCCTTTGTACGCATGGACAAGCTGTTGATCTCGGTGGGGTACAGCCAAGGCACACCTATATCGAATTAGCAAACATTGACCCAAAGAATCGGGAAAGGACTTGACGTACCCTGCCAGCAAATGCCAAAGAAGACATAGTACAAGAAGAAGAAGGCGATCGAAGCCTTTGCCCACTGGGACTGCGTCTCTGGTGCCAGGCCAGCCATTTCATTGTAACGAATACAGATGGTAATGACGGCGTAGCACATGAATTGGCCAAAGGCACCGTCTGTTTGCAACAATCAGCTGTCCTGTGCGTATTCATCGGGCCTGGATTCGACGTTTCCACAACTTACACATCATCATCTTTCGCCTTCCCCATCTCTCCACGTTGGGAATTCCAATCAAACTGAACAAGAAGTAGCTGACAGAGTTACACGCCGCCAGTAACCTCGCTAGTTTATTGTCCAAACCGACGGAGTTGATGAGAACGAGAGGCAAATAGTAACTTGTAACATTAATCCCGGAAAATTGTTGCATGGCCTGGGTTCCACACCCGAGGAATATACGCCGGATGGTGGACGTTCCCGACGACTCGCCGGTCCGGCCTCGGAGGAGGTCCGACCAGGGGACGGTATTCTCTCTTTCGTAGTTGATGGCCCACTGGATGTCCTTGGACTGAGTCTGGATATAAGCATCGTCGACAGGCATGTCTTCGAGGTCGGCAAGGATCTGTTCGGCTTCGGCGACGCGGCCTTGAGCCATGAGCCAGCTGGGGTTATTGTCAGTCATAGGAATCCAGCGGGTGATATTTATGGGACTAGGAAGGGGACGTACCGAGGTGACTCAGGCAACCAGGGGACGGTGCCGTAGAGGATGAAGATGAAGAAGAACTGGAAGGCCAGGGGAACGCGCCATGAGATGGAGCCGGTGAGGTATGAGAAGCCAAACGTGACCCAGTTACCTGCTCATCGTTAGTATCTGGTACCGAAGAACGAGGCCGGGAGATATCCAGAGAGGGGAAGGAAGACGAGGAAGACATACTCAGCGAGAACCCAAAGATGTTCATAATCATCTCAATGACAATCAACTTGCCTCGCCAACTCGCCTTACTCGTCTCGCCCTGCCACACGGGGGCGGTACTGGTATTGATACCGTTTCCGATACCCGCGACGACACGGCCGACGAACATTTGCGGGAGGCCAAAAGCGGCGGTCTGCAGGATGGCGCCAATGGACATGATTGTGGTGCCGACGAGAATGGTGTTCTTGCGGCCGAGGCGCTCGCCAATCCATATGGTGGAAATTGCGCCGAGGAAGCAGCCAATATCGTAGATTGCGGTGACGGTGGATTGGAGCTTGTCGTTGCCGACGATGCCCATCGTTTGGAGGAAATCATCGGTTACGATGACGCCGCCGAAGACGCCTTGGTCGTAGCTGGTGGGGTGTTAGATTAGAGATCCTGAGAGCGGAAGGTTGGAAGATGAGGCTCTGGGGGGGAGGAGTTTGAGGGTGAAAAGAATTGGTGAATGGTGGAAGGTGAGCTGAGGTGAGGAGGATGGAAGGAAGGAGCAGACGTACCCGAAGAGTGTCATGTCTGTCGCGCAGGCGATGGTGACCCAAAAGGTGAGCCACCCGCCCTTCAAGCCAAACCATCCCATGATGAAAGGCTCAGTATGAGAAATCGATCCAGTTATGTGTTGTCGTCGATTGGTGAGAATGGTTGTAATCTGTGAGAGGGAAGGTGAAAGAAAAGGTGAAGAGCAAACGGTGAAGCGGACCGAGCGTCGAAGAATTAGTGCTGGAACCCGTGCTGTGTTTTCCCAATCCCGATGAATACCAAATTTACCCTGGACTAGACTAGACCAACAAACATTTGTCTTGGACTGCCATTGTTTGGGAAAGCGGCATCAGACGCAGTCTATATAGAAAGCCAAGAAAGGGGACTACATACGTCTAATTCCTCCGACTAGCGGCATCATCTCTCCCATGGTGGAGGACCCGTCGATTAGTCCCGAACCAACATGGGGCCGGGGCACGCCAGCCAACCCCAGACAAGCTCTACCAGTAACAAGGCGTCGCCGCTAAATCTATCGCGGCTACCTGCCCGGAGGTACCCCTAGTGTGCTCGTCGCCAGTCTGTGGGGTAATGATTGACGGATCGGGCGGTGATGGGAAAGGCGCCTGACTAGTGTGGATAACAAAACGATGTCATCGTCATGGTGCGGCGGCGTTAGTAACATGCGTCCCAGGGACCTCAGGTCTCGGTTCTACGGTCTACCTACCTGTGGCTGCCAAGGTAGAACATGCAGCTTCGGCAGCAGCAAAGCGGAAAACCAAGGTCAAGACCCATGGTTGGTCCCAGGGCGCGATGGCCGCTCGCTGGTATCGACGCTGATTAGGCCGGGCCGACTCGAACGATGGGAAAGGATGGATGGATGGCGGGGAATCAGTCAGCCCCAATGCATCAGAGACAGACTCGAGGTCAGTGGTCCATTGGCCACAGTTGGGAGCAGGGATATTCAGAGTTTCGGGGTTGAGCCCGGCCGGCTGTGTGCGAGCGACCGTTCTGTATGCATGTTTCTCTTGTCTCTACTCTCACTGGCCGAAGGGATGACATGATGGTTCGGCCAAACCGTGGCAGTCCACGACGCGGACTGAGTCAAGAGTCCAACCAAAGCATGGTAGCAGGGGACGGGAAAAGATGGAAAAGAACGGAGTGGGAATCTGCACCCCGCATACTTGATCACCGCTACGTACCCACGTTCATTCCTTCACAGTAACGTAGGTACATAACCTGGAAGGTAGGTAAGGCAAGGCGAGAAGGCGCGCTATTGACGTTGACGTTTGACGTTGGCAAAGGTGCAGCGATGACGTCGCTTGGTGGAGACTCCATCCGCGGCTCTGAAACGGGCGAGGCGTGCCGGGGCCATCGCTGTAGTCGAAGCTTAATTCCGTCGATCCGTGGCTTCCTCGCCTCGGCGGTCAGCGCCGCGAGTACGTACCTGTCTTAGTAAACCATCTTTCACAACCAACTTTACATAGGTAGTAGGTACCTTACTCAGTTCCTTGTACTCAGTTCCTAGACAGGACAAATTCAGCAAAGTGAGCAACCGAGAATGCAGTTCGTTTCTACCTCATCGATTGGGTTATGTGGTTACGCTGAACGATGAGATCGCGGAACAGACTTGGGTCGAATTCTCCGATTCATCCACGTCCTTATCCCCGCCCTCCGGTCGTCACTTCCCACCATGGAACGAGGCGGGAATAATCCACAAAAAGAAAACTGACGACTCACTGCATCTCCCACCCCGAATCTTGCATTGCTCAAACCCCATTGAAAAATCCCGTCCTGGAGAGGCTCATGGGACCCGATCGGACCGAATAGCAAAGCCCACAGCAGACGATGCATTCGTCACACTATCACGATGCGGGGACTCCACGTTGGCCGCGTTTTTCTCCCTCGTCTCCATTTCCATTTACAGATAGATTTCCTCCTGTCAGTCTGATGTAATCTCTTCCTCGTTCCCAAGGCTCCGTCCTAGTGCCATTGTTACGGCGTCTTATTCCATACACATGCAAACTCCTATGTGTCTACCTACCTACCTCCTGACATCGGTGGCAACCTCCTCCACATCAAGCAGCTGTCAACTCGACATGGCGAAAAAGGAGGCTCTGCGGAGGAGGGAACATGGCTGCTTCCGCGGTCGTTGGCTCGGAGAGTCTCCGGCCCCTCGGACGTTGAAGTCGCAACCCGTTCCCTCCCTTGCCCCCCACATGCCACGCCAAGTACCGGCGCGTTCGCGGCTGCGGCTTTCATTAACTTGATTCGGTTGAGCCGCCGAGCGTAAGGCCGAGCAATGCAGTAGAGTTGTTGACTCGTTTCATTCAGACGGTTTTCTCGCCAAGATACTTCGTAACGATTTCTCTGAATTCGATTCTGCACTTTGCTGTAGAGCGGAGAGGTTTATCCACGTCTTCCCAAACTCCCGGCTTTATCTCAACAACGGCCTTTACCTCTTCATGGCACCTGGCCCATTACGATTACTCCCAGCCATCTTGACACTCTTCCAAACCCCATCGGCAGACAGGCCCCGCCGTCACATTGACAAGAACTCCTCCACGCACTCCGCCGGGCCGATAAACCCAACATACCCATCCGGCCTCACGACCACCATCCCGGCCCCCTTTTCGAAGCCGTACCGCTTGTGCAGCACTCCGTCCACGTCCTTGTAGCCCCCTTTTCCAACCGTCTCCCCGGCGTAGATCTTGATAACACCGTACTCCTTGAACCTTCCGTCCGTGACAATTTTCTCCTCCGCCTTGTCCAAGTTCTCCTCGTCGTCCCCCGCACCGCCTGCAAACAGGAAAATCGTGTGGTCCCGCGCGCTCGTCATCCCGAGCAACCACTTGCCCTTCTCGCCCCTCTCGTCTGTGACTTGCCCGTCCGGCGCCCGCCAGCCGCCCCTGACAGGCCCATCAAAGCCGACTGCCGTGCCGACAATGGAGCTGTTGCGGTACTTGATGGCCATTTGCGAGATAAACGTGTACAGCGACAGCCGTCGCGCCTTGTTGCTCCAGATTCGGGGCACGATCCACGGCATCAGGCAGTTCCGCACTGTTGTGAAGATTGTGTTTTGCGACGACACCATGGTGAACATGCGATCTGTGCCCGTGAGGAGGTGCTGTCCGACCGGGTGTCGCTCTTCGTTGTATGTGTCCAGGAATGCCTCCTCCTTCTCGCCGCGGATTACGGCCGCGAGCTTCCAGCCTAAGTTGATGGCGTCCTGAATGCCAGTGTTCATACCCTGGCCGCCCGCAGGGGAATGGATGTGCGCCGCGTCGCCGGCCATAAATAGCCGTCCGTCGCGGTAGTTATTGACACCACGGCAGTTCCACCGGAAGCTCGTCAGCCACAGCGTCTCTTCAATCTCCAACTTCTTCCCCATCATCTCCTCCACAAATTCTTCAATCTCCTCTTTGTCCGGGTCGCCCTCGCGCTTGCTCCTCGATGATCTTTCGCCTACGAAGCGGACCACGCCGTTCTTGAGAGGAAAGACGACCATTACCCTACTGCCAAGAAAGAGGGAGACACGCTCTGTGTCGTAGTCGCCTATCACTTTTGCGTCGCAGAGCATGAACTGCTGAGGGTATTGCGCACCCTCAAACGTCACGTCGGCGCTGTGCCGCACGACGCTATGTGCGCCGTCGCAGCCGACAATGTACTTTGCCCGTACGATCTCTTTGGACGTGCCTTTTGTCAAAGTGGTGCTCGCGCGGACGCCGTCTTGCTTGATATCGTCCGCCGACACACCCCGCTCTACAGTACCGCCATAAACCTCCAGTTGCCGCAGCATGGCAGCCTCGGTGTCGACCTGGGAGATCCACAGCGGCAGGCCGAAGCGGGTATCGTCGAAGCCGAGGTCGTCAAAGGTGCCGGTGACGAGATGGCGCTTGTTGCAGTAGATGTTGACGCCGGGTCCCGCGGTGCCCTCGGCGAGCATGGACTCTGCGATGTGGGGGTGGCGGTGGAGGAGCTCCTGTGAGCGCGGCTGCACGGCCAGGGCGCGGGACTTGTCTGACGGGACGGGGGCCTTGTCGATGATGCGGAAGGGGATGCTCTGCACCGAGAGCTCGAGTGCGAGAGTAAGGCCCGTGGGGCCGGCGCCGATGATGAGAACGTCTGTTTCGCTCATTTTCGGTAGTGATGATCTCTTGGTTGACGATGTCAATGGTCTTTTCTCTGATGGTGAATGCATTGGTGTGTTAGTGCTTCTGAGTGGGCGATGGCAGCAGACGCCAACCGCGACGAGGCAAGGCGGGATGCTACTTTAAATAACATCTTTTTCCCGCGTAAGTTCGTTTGGGTCATACTGCGGAACATCTAGGGGACTCGATATGCTTCAAAGAGGACCAGAGTTTCCATGCCCAACATCAGCTGAACGAACACGTCGGCACCTCGCCTTCACAAGCTCCGTGCTTCATCATCACCGCGTACGTCACGTTCATTGCCAGATTGTCGAGGGAGAAGTCCGCGGGCGAGAGGTAAGACGGGGAAACACGCAATTTGATTGAGGTGCAGGGTTGTCCACACAACGCATGTCAAGGACAGATACGGGAACCGGGGCCAGATTGAGGCCGGTCGCACGCGGGGCAATGGGGTCGTAACATTCTTCTAGCTGGCGATGGCGTTACTTTGAACGGTAAAGTGTATTCTGCCTGGACTTGGCTGTCCTTCCTGGGCCACTTGGGACGATGAATGCGTTGGCTGGCGGTGGTTGAAATTAGCTTGTAGTCGGCGGGCGGGAGTTGCAGCTGGGATCTATGGGTGAGTCGAGTCACGTGAGGTATCGGAGGTCGGTCGCTTTGACTCCCGATGCTCCGACTTTGTGGGTCGCCCGGTCTTGGAAAGTGTGCAGAGTGAAGGCTGAGATAGTCATCTGGATGCTGCGACGAAGATCCAACGGAGAGCTTTTCTCGTCGATCTCGGGCAATGCAGGGATTGATTATAAGTCCAGTCATGGAAGTCCCTCACTCGAACTTTTATAAAGCAAGCAAGATCAGTATTCATGCCTTTGAGGGTTTACTTGGGGTGTTTCAAGACGCATTTCTCCAGAGGTTGTCATGTGGCCCTCGTTTGTTGGGGAAAATGCATCTGATGTGTCTCTTGGCAAAAGTCAAATGAGATAGACTTTGGAACCTCGAGATAAGGGCCATTTAGAGCCCTCAACTGAGAGTCTGCCACTTACCTTCACAGGATGAACTAGTCGGAAAGAAAAAATCTCGGCTCCGACATTAATTGAGATATCCAGATCAAAGATCTCTCTCTGGCGTTTTGAGAAGTCGCATTCCGATGCTCAATGCAGGCCTAAAGTGAAGAAGGAGATGCAATCCGTTTCAGCTTGGAAAGTGAGAGACGAGCTCAGAAGAAGGAGAGTCTAGCATTTTCTAAAGTTGCAGTATAGTAAGTTAAATGGTAAGTATTAGGTCTCGATTTGATGGAAAAGGTAGGAAAGCGCGAAGCGAGGGTGGCGGTGACTCTACTCTCACCTACCTACACCTGGTGCACAAGGACCGAAACCTCGCCAATGCCTGACAAACTGTTTTACGACCAAGGAGATAAGCATATTTTATTACACCTTTTTTTCTTCTTCTTTATTTTAGAACAAAGAGACAAAGAAGTATGTAACGCATTCCACACACTAGCATTTCCAATAAGAAATACATTACCTTGTGAGTAAGATAAGAGAAGGAGGTGACAGAGTAGAAGGATTGTGATTGCTACACTGTACATTGTCGATAGCAAGTGCCTGCGTCCAACAACCTCCCTCAGCGACATTAAGAAGGTTCTTCTTCGTCTCTCCGAATCGGTGATGCTTCCTGCAGATCATGCGTCCAGTACTTCCAAGCCAAGAGAGCATGCGTCGTGGCCTTGGCAAGAACCGAAAGCGTGTGCCCCGGGTAGATGAGATACTCATTCGAATCGTCGCTTTTCTGCACCAAGTCTATGGAGAATCTGGCCCCTGAGGGCTGGACTTGAATGATTAGTTGAGCTTTCACTGGCCGTTGAACTTCCAGAAATAGAGTTCTCAGCCTACCTTCTTGGCTAGGTTGAAGTGATGGAACAACATCACGATCTGGGCGTTGGTGTCGTCCCATACTTTGAACTACATTGGTCCAGACGTTAACAATTTTACTTTAGACTCTGGAAATAGTTGTGACTCATAAACTATAAGAATACTTACATCCTCAGTCCTATACTTTACGAGAGTCCCGGCCTCTTCTTTCCACTCTGTGTACTCCGGCGACCCGACCCAACTTCGCCGGAATTTGAGACCAATCTTGACCGTGTCTATTGTCTTTTTGTCTTGGCGTTGAGAGATCACGTCCGCGAGTGAGTGAAAGTGTGCTGTTTTCTTGATCATTAGGGACTGGGGATCTATTTACGTCTGAATCAGTCTCTCAGAGACTGAGCCCGGTATCTCAGATTACTTACCAGTCGCGCTTTCAGCCGGGTAATGCTGTATCTCAATCTCAAACTGCGGATCGCCCCTTGCGACAACGGCAGCATATTTGCGAAAGCCCCTGTCGGATTCACTTCGTATAAAGATTATCGCATCGCTCGAACCGTAGGGTATTAGTGGGAAGTAGATGAGGATCAAGGCGTCGTCTAAATTCAGGGGATATTTCTCCGCCACTGCGAAGATGTACTTTTTGCCGAGTCGCGAAAAGAGTCCTGATTTTGTGTCGGCTTCTTTGAGACGAAATATGCCTCTATTTGTTCTTCAGTAGCGGCTCTATGGAGGGAATGAGTGATGAGGAGGATGTTGGCTGGACTTACAGGCGACTTGGGATCAGAGTATGGTCCATGGTTGGTCCAAGGTCTATTCCTGGTCAGGCACACGCACCGAAATTGATTGGTCTTATTATGGTTCTATGTCTTCATTATATTTATCGCGGTTTCGCAATTGTCCGTCCATGTTATATCGCCGTCATCGCTCTCATGTTCTGCGACAGCGCGCTAGTGTGCGGCTGATTCGAACCAGCTGAGCTGTGTTGCCCTGAAAGAGTGCCTTGCCAAGGCGCCATCCCCTAATTTTGCGTCTTCTCTCAGCCAGTCATTTTAGCATGTGTTTTCCCTAAGTAGTAGATTGCCAACAACATGTCGGAACATTCTTGTGTAGTGAGGTTAAATGCTTCATTGCATCTCGTTCTTAACAGTGACGTGAGTTGATTGTTGAAATGGCTAGTCTCAACTACGTTGAAGATATTGCCGCAACTTTTGCACGTCATCAATATGAATTTGCTGGAGCACAAATCAATTGTGCTACTAGTGAAGTCAACATCGCTAAGCTATGGATTTCCTGAATGTCGTTTCATGGCCTTGCTGAAGCCCCTCTTGCTTAGAATGTTGAGCCAACACCAATGTTCCCCCGAAATATCTAGACCCAACTAACACGATTCCTATGAATTAGGAGTAAGAGTGTTACTATTGGCTCAAAATCCATTATCGACCAGATAGTGATTAGGAAAAGACTAATTGAACTATCTGCAGCCATTAAAGGTGGGCCTCTGGCTTTTAGTCATGGATAAATAGCTCCCCTCCCCACCCTGGGCTGCTTAACTGTGTAAGGTAGTTCACATTCAGTGGGTTACCCAGAATGTATGATCCAACAACAGGAACGTCTTTCATCATCTCGTAGTATATCTGTTGATCTGCTCTTACCATGTGAGCTTGTAATCTTCGCTCAATGCCTTTAATCTTGGCAAGGTTGAAGATCCTGGCCTATATCCGAGCCGAGGTTACGGTACCCTCGCTAATTGGCCGGGGCTGGGATCCCAACTTGGAAGTTGCGTCTTGGAACTTTCAACCAACAGAGCACACTTGAACAGTTGTTATCTTCTCAATCAACAGAAATGTGATTGAAAAAGCGGAGAAGCTGTATAAAGTCAGGGGCTCTTTCGAAAAAGAGGGGTAAAATAAGACGATCGTCTCCAGAACCACATCACGCCCATATTCATTCATTCCATAAATCGTGCCAGCAGCCCCCAACTTCAACTCAGCACGTTCACAAGACCAACGGGCTATCAAACATGCAACAAAATGAAGATCAGCCGCCCATTGAGGCAGATGACTCTGGAATCGACGACGCCTCCTCCATCGGCGGTGTCTCAACAGACGAATCCAGCGCATCGCTGAGATCGAGCATTCTGGATTACCGCCGTGAGAACGGACGGACGTACCATCGCATGAGCGATGGAAAGTACGTTTTCCCGAACGACGAGCGCGAGCAAGATCGTCTTGACATTGTCAATCATATCTGGATGTTGGCGCTCGACAATGCCTTCTGTCTGTGTCCCAAGAACGACGGCACAAAAGCTAAGAGAGTCCTCGACATCGGAACCGGCACTGGGACCTGGGCCCTCGACTACGCGGAGACATTCCCGGAGGCCACCGTCCTCGGCGTCGACCTCAGCCCTATCCAGCCCGGTTTCGTTCCCCCCAACTGCAGCTTCGAGGTGGACGACTTGGAAAAGGAGTGGACCTGGACCAATCCCTTTGACTTTATCCTCTGCCGAAACATGAATGCGAGCTTTTCAGACTGGAACAACATCATCAAGCAGGCGTACGACCACCTCGAGCCCGGTGGCTACTTTGAAATTCAAGATAGCCACTGGCCTCCGGTCGCTGATGATGATACGATGAAAGGCACAGCCATGGATAAATGGGGCGATCTTTTGGTCGAAGCCTGCACCAAGATTGGGCGCCCCGTTGACAAGGAGACGGTTCAGTTGGTTGGCAAGATGGAGGAGATGGGATTTGAGGACGTGAGGAGGGTTCCGTTCAAGTTCCCGTCCACGGGGTGGCCCAAGGACAAGAAGCTCAAGGAGCTTGGTGACTGGAACCGCTCCATGCTCTCGGGCGGTTTGGAGGGCCTAACTCTAGCGCTGCTGACCCGTTACATGGATTGGTCCAAAGAAGAGGCATTGATACTCTGCGCGCAAGTGAGAAAAGAGTTGGCAGACACACGTATACATGCGTACTGGAATGGATATGTCATCTATGGACGGAAGCCTTTGAAGGCAGGCGAAGAGGGTAATGCCAATTGAAGCGCCAGAGAAGAACAACGATGATGCCAAGGCAGATTGGGCACAGATTGATTAGAGGAATTTATGAGACAAATTATGTTCAAATTTGACTAAGCAGAGCCGGGCATGTGCCCTTGATGACGAGTTCGAGATTTGACTCCTTTTTGAGATGTTGATAAGCAATGTAAGTTCTCTGCCCTTCAATCGATGTAGCTTCCCATGCGGTTTACTAAAAGTTCCGACAAACCTCACAATAAACTCAATCATTCATGTGACATGTCAGGAGCTTAGAGTACTGCTAATCATGCTTAGAGGGCGATGTGGTACACGTACCCAAGGTTCTCAATAGGTCTTGTCTCATCCCGACTCCCCGTATCGTGAAATTTCTGGAGAACTTTAGCATTGCACGGCAGAATAATACTGTTGTTGTCTCAGCCACCCAGACACATCATTTCGGAGGCTATCAAGGGCTCTCAAGGCACGATGCAGTGGGTGTAGAAGCCAGCCACAAAGCGTTAGTTAAAGCCATCTTGCCCTCACCCCATGCATCTCGATTTGATCTTGTAACAAGATGAGACATATCTTATCAGATAGAATTTCTCATGATGGGAAATATGCCCCATTCTGTCTAAGATCTAGTCCATATCTTGAAACCACCAACGACTCCCAGCCTTGGGATTGGTTCTTATGCGACAACGGTACTTGAGACTTGGCAGACAGTTCTCTAACCTCTTCCAGTCATAAAAGTCGATTACCGAGGTCTGAGACTGGTTGGACCTGGTTGATGGGCCATATAAACTGCCAAGATCATGGATGGAATGCGACTTCGGCCTGGCAAAACCGAATGGTGCCCAGCAGCCAGTCAGGGACAACAGTACTGCGGATCCTGAAGCATTCCTCCGAATTGCGTGCGATCCCCAAGAAAGAAAAGGTACACAAATAAGAACTCCTCTTCATAAGTGCAACAATCAAAGATAGTTTGACTGAAGTATAAAGGTCTTCTGCATTCTCTCAATCCCCACCTCAATATCCCATCCTCATCTTATCTCTACATTTTGCAGCACACAAACTTTAGGACTCACCTCCTTTCAAGTCCTACAAACCACCATGGCTTCCGACGAAGTTTCCCAGCTCTTCTGGCTCCAGTACGGCGATGCCATCCGACAGGAGTCTGGAGTTAGAAGTGACAACAAGATCTTCTTCTTGGCGACCGAAGCCCAGAAGGGTCCTCTGGCCGGCAACAACGTTCCTGGCGCTTACACTGCGCGGGGATTGTACAGCCTCGGCAACAACTTATTGTCTACCAACAGCGTCTTCTACAGTCCGTCTGCTCTGCATGGGTACGACAAGGCAATCGGCCTGTGAGTGTAACTTTACATTGTGTGAGGATACCGCCCGTGCTAAAGCCATGTTCTAGCTACTTGAACTGGGTAGACCTGGTAAGGAAAGTCCTCTGCTGCACTACAGTAACTCTGCTAACGAACAGAAGGGAGGAAAATCTAACCCTGCTTTGGATGCCAACTTTCTGGATGCCTTGAAGAAACAAGCCACCTACCAGAAAGCTTTTGACAAAGAACAAGACAACGCCCATGCGCAATGGAGGCGAGATACTGACCGCGGGTTGACCGACAAGGCATTCAATGTTTGGGTTCAGAGCGGCAATGCTCCGGCTCGGATGGCTGCGAAGGACAACGTCGACAGCATCTCCCAAACGATTATCAATCTTCAGTTGCATCAGGGAGGCCCCTTGGCTGTCGCCGTCAAGAAAGATAGAGACAGCCTCCGCATGGGCAAGAACGAGGAGATGGACTTTGTCGGGTACGTTACAAGCTGGGATGGTGTGAACATTGCGATTTAATACCGACCGAGGACTGACACTCTGAAGTTACAACATGCACGCTGCAATAGATAATGGTCTCAGCACAGCCGAGATCATCAGCAAGAATCACCAGGGAGATGACATTTCGGAACCGTCCTTCCAGCGTCTGCCCTTGTACGAAGCTGGATCCTACAAGCAGTTCGTGCAGGATGCTCTACAGGAAGCCAATGACGGCGACTACAGCTCGCCTCAGAGGATCGAAGTCAATATCGATGTTGAAGGAGACGCATCGGACTACGAATTTGGGCAGACTGGAGGTGACGGCAATATTGGAGCTGGTACCGGGTGGTTCTCATTTAGTGATGACGCCAGTCACTCTGAGGAGTCCTACGTCTTGGAAACCGGCTCCGAGTCTTCCGAGGTCGAAGTCACCGTCACCTACAATTCTATCCAAGCTATCAGCATTACCACCGGTCCATGGTATTCCCTCCTATCCCCAGTTATGCTCATCATTTCTGGTACAATGGCTGATTCTTGTTTTCAGGAACGTTGATATGAGCAAGTATAAGCTTCGATCGGACGCCCCAAACAATATCAAAACTCTCACCAGGGCGAGCCAGGCTATTGCCGTGGCAGGTCTTGGCTACGAGATCACGGTCGGCGAGTCGACCGCCGAAATCCTCGATACCAAGTTGGAGGAGACGAAGAATGCCGGGGGCAGCATCAGCATCTTTGGCGTTCACATTGGTCTGGGAGGCAGCGGCGAAGATGAGACGCACACTTATGATTGGGATTTGGATAGCCGGACCTTCAGAGTTACCCCAAACTTTGACAATAACGTTGTCACTGTGGTCGGCGCAGTCGCGGAGAAGTACTGAACACGAGTTCCGTTCACCTTCTGCGGGCTGCCCATAAGGATTCCTGCAAGTAATGGTAGACACAGAATCCTTGATAGTCAGCTATCTAAACGTTGTGAGACGGGGCGCCTCCCACCCGCTGACTCTTGGAGTCGTCTCCCTCGTTACTTGTGAACTTAGATATCAATACGTCACGGGCTGGCCTAACCAACTAATCGAAAGCAATTAGGTAAGAAGTGAATTTTATCTCTAGCTCCGGGACCGCTTTAACCACCACGTGCTACCTAATCAGGGCCGGGCCGGCCGGCCATCTTCCGGCCACGCTAGTGCTCCCGCCACGGGTGCATCAGGCTACAATAAGAGCCCTAGAGCCATGCCCATATCAAGCTAAGGCGCTAGACCCGTCGACGTGATCTGACTAAGCTGATAATACTTAAGCCTATCGGTGCATTGATAGCCTCAGCTAGGTCTTCGCTATTAATAAAAGTTAGGCAGCAATTCTGACTTCGGTATCTTTTTGCAACTTAAAGGCATTAGAATCAGTACCGGTGCCGCGGCGCTAAGACCTTGATCCTTGAGTAATAGGACACGAATAAGGACGTATATCCAAACATTCAACACGTGACCATGGTCGATTCGATAAGGTAAGGAGCCCAAAAGCGTAGGGAAACTCACGCTGAAGTTACTACAAAATGCAGCAAAGACATGTGGTCGAGGGCCTTGGAAACTCTCCCACCCGACGAAAAGGGCCGACTGAAGACCTTTGTCGATGTCGACGCCGACGGGCCAGAGGTGTTGAGCGACATCCTCCAGGCCGCTCAGCAGAAGAAGGTCGAGGCACAGGAAAAGCGGTGGAGGTTTACCTGGCATGGTCATACCTACATCGTTAGAGACTATTTGGAGAAGATTATTGCCTGGGTAGAAAGGTTCAAGGCTGTGGGTGATACAGCTGTGCAGTATGACCCTACTCATGCGGCGCTGCCTTGGGCCTGTGTTCGCTTCTTCCTCCAGGCGGCCGTCGATAACGTGCGGGCTTTCGGCATCATGGCTGAGAACATGAGCCAGGTTGTAAATCTCATTGCTCAATCTGCGATCGTGGAGGACCTGTATCTGGGTCGCAACCTCAAGATTGCCCGCCTCCTGGAACAGTCACTCACTCGACTGTATGCTCGTATCCTGCGTTTTCTGGACAGAAGCGCCAACTACTACTCGAACGGCACGGTTAAAAACTTGGCGAAAAGCGCGCTCGGTGACTTGGAGGCTACAAAAAGTATTTCCGATCTGGTCGCCGTCGAGCAGGACGAAATCGAGCGTTGCATGGGGATTGCAGAAGCCGAAATTCGTGAGCTAGATGCCGCAGAGTCAGAGCAAGCTCAATCTCAATACACGACGGACATGAAGAAAATCTTATCGGCCCTAAAATCTCCAATTTGCAGGATTGCCGCAGACACATCGCAACTCCTAAAGCTATCCCAAGAAACTGATCGCCAGACCATATTGAGGTCTCTCTCCACGTTGCCGTATCCGTCTCATCACCAGGCTGCGGTCCGTGGGCGTTTGGATGGGTCAGGAGAATGGCTGTTACATCACCAAGCCTTTCGCAGCTGGCGGGGAAGCAGTTCGTCCACGATTCTTTGGCTGCACGGCATCCCAGGCTGCGGGAAAACAAAGCTCTGCTCGGTTGTCATCGATTCGATAAAAGCCATAAAAGCTGAATCGGCTGAGCTTCTGGCTTTTTTCTACTGCGCCAGAGATCCGCGAGAACCTTTGCGAGGACAGTGCAAAGCCGCTGTACAGAGTCTTCTACGGCAAGCTGTAGCTATGTCCCCGAACCGAACAGTCCCCAAAGCAGTGAAGAGTATGTATGAGAAGATACAAGATGAGGGCTTCGAGGAACGTGAGTGGTCGTTGAAGGAATGCAAAGACACTCTCATCCATGTCATGGACATCTACCCCTCACTAACAATCGTTATCGACGCTCTGGATGAATGCGACGAGGATGAACGGATGGACCTTCTCGTCTCGCTTAAGGAAGTGAGAGACAAGTCTGCGAATCTGGTCAAAATTCTTATCTCGAGTCGTGACGATGTTGATATAATCTCATCGCTAGCCGATACGTCAGACATCAGAGTCAGCGCCGCTCACAACTCTGTGGATATCAACCGATTCGTTGATGAGAGAGTTAGTGCGCTCATGGACTCTCGAGAGAACCTCTACGGCCCTGGACTTCCGGGACTTCGCCAAGATGTTGCGTCAGTTTTGTCAGAGAAGGCTGAGGGAATGTAGGTGTTTTATCAAGAGTAAACAGTCATTGAAACTACTGACATATCGAAGGTTCAGATGGGTAGACCTGCAGCTCGAGACGTTGAAGCGTGCGAAACTCGACCAGGACCTCAAGTCTCGGCTTGGCCGCCTCCCACGAACCCTTGACAACTCATACTACGCAATCTACTGCGCCATCCAAGACTCTGGGACATTTGCAAAACTCCTTGCCAACGGCGTGTTTCAATGGCTGCTCTATGGACAACAAGCGATAGAAACGGAGACATTCGCGGCCTTCATCTCCCTTGTTACCGGGGCCTCGGTTATCCCGCTGAAACCACAGCACCTGTTGGACATTTGTGGAAATCTGGTAGAGATTGACCCAGCACTCAACGTCTTCCGCTTTGTCCATCTGTCAGTCCGCGAGTTCTTCGAACATTTCCAGGGCCGTGGAGATGAGACATTCACCCCGTCAAAGGGACATGCAGCCTTGGCCCACCACAGTTTGCTGCACATATGCTCCAGCCTGGCTCCAACTCGCATAGCCGCCAACCAGGAGCTGTTGGGGAAAGGCATCTCCTCGTATCCCATTTCCGAAAAATCAGTGAAAAAGTACGTGGACCAGTACTGGCATGAGCACGCCAGGCTAAGCGGAGAAAATCGTTATAAGGTCCCTTTTCAGCCGCTATTCGACACTTTTATTAGACCTCATCCAGATTCCTCGATATTCGAGATCTGGTGTCGTACCGCTGCTTTTGATGGAGTCACGGGACTGGAGCTGGAAAGGTGTTACTCAGCTACCAGAAGCCCGGCCCATCCAGTGTGGCTGGCGTGTGCTTTTGACTTGGAGAAGGCCATAGACTTCTGCAACTGCCAAGGAGGGTTTGACACGGAAATGAGAACAGGTGTTTCTCTTACGCCCCTACTCGAAGCTGCTAGACTCGGTAGCCCTAGCACCCTTCGCAAGTTAGTGGAATGCGGGGCCGACGTTTGGGCAGTGACGGCCAACTACCGCAAGGGCGTCGCGGACTTTGCCCTTGAGAATGGGCATACGTCTGTGATTGAGCAACTCGAGGAGCTCGGTCTGATGAAACTTCTCGCATCAGTCAAGGCCAATGATGGCATGGGCTCCTCTTGCCCGAGGAGATTGGCCAAAGATGAGGCTGCTATAGAGGAGAGACCATCTGTTCATGTCGACTTTCTTGCTCATGAATGGAAGGATGGAGAATTTTGGGCCTCTCGGAGATACCTAGCGTCTCACGGATCCGAATACGGCAACAAAGCTCGCTTGGAAAACGCCGCATGGCGTGCTTGGACGAAGGCTAAGGATGGTCTAAAGACCGTGTCGCCAGAGAAGCTTAATTGGTTAATCCCCTCCTCCGTCTCTGTTTCTTCTTTCGGCTGACCATTCCCAGGTTGAAAGATTGCGATGTGACCTGGCTTTATGGGCCAATGATTACGGGCTCGAATACAAGCCCAAACGGTTCCAAATCAACAGAAAGTCGGTCTTTCAACGAGAACGAGTTTACAATCCCTCTGCGTGGGAGGGAAATAAAACATGTTCACTTTAACGAGCAAGTTATGCAAGCCATCTCTGTGGGTCTCAGAGAGGAGGATGTGGATGTGTATGTTGACTCCCCAGACAATGGCAATCATGAGGATCCGAACGAATGACTAATTTCAGAGGAATCCGAGGACATTTATTCATTAAGGTAATTATAGGCCAGAGGACGGTAATGCTTCCGCCAACAACACTTAGGCCCTGATCTTTCCGTGCATATTTCCAGGTACCAGTCGCTAGCGCTTATATAAGCTATATACAAAGATGTTAAAAAACCTTTTTATATCTACTTAAACTGTTTTTTTTAAAATATGATAGCGCTATCAGATCCGGTCTCTCAGTAATACTAAAATTATTTAACGTTCTTTTTAAATAAATTATTTAACTATATTAGAAAAATAAGTAATAACGATTAAAACTTCTAGCTCTGTTAAAATAAGTATTTTAATATTCGAGCTATTATACTCAAATAATAAAGTAATGTAATTCATGAATATATCCATAGTTCTAGCATTGTTTACGGGAACTTTCGAGTTTTCGTATACTGCGAAGGGCAGATTCTGCGCGCTATGTCTACCTAATCCCGCTCAAGTAACATCAAGCCCACCCTCCTAACCGTTACTTCGGGTCGTCCTACAATATAGCACTACAAGAATTGTACTCTTTGTCATAAATAGAAAAGACGTTAGATCAGGAAGAGGTCGGCGCCTGGGGCATTATTATAAAGGACAACATCGTCACTGTCGGCAAGATGATCAACGCCGAGTGGGAAAAGATTTCGGAGCAGGTCCGGGCCTCAAGGCGCACCGCCAAGCTGTTGGAGTCCCGCCTCCAGGAGCGAGAAGCCATCCTGGCACAGTACCACCAAGAAGATGAAGCCGTCGACATGCTTGGAGCCGGAGGTCCTCTGGGATTCTGGGTAAGGTACTTATCTATTTGTTGCTAGATGCTAAAACTCTGCTTGGCGGTCTCGTCAACCTAACTAAGTTGAGATTCCTGGATATCTTCCGATCTCAAGGTCAAGTATCGAAGTATCAACATTAGAAGCTCGAGATAAGTGATTAATAACATCTAGATACCTAACCCACGTTCGTAAGCAAGTTAAAATGGAAAAGAAAAGAGGCAAAATAATTCAACTTGAACTCACGACCTCTCATCATTCTAGCGACCAAGCACCGGTACATACGGAATACACAACACGTATTCACCAAACATCAACATCGCACCGAGCGTACCGCACCGAAAAATGCACAAAAAAACAAGCTATCCATGGCATTATGTATGACCGTGAGCCAACATACAACCTCGCTTCCTGGAAGCTAGAATTGTACCGCTCAACCATCGACTACAACGGACGGTGCTTGTTGACAACCACTTTTCACTTTCCCTCCCTATCAGGGTTCGACACATCTCTGATTTCAAAACTCGATTGATGTTCTATCTGCATCCCACCATACCTTAACATATTTTGACAACCCCAACGCCTGTTGAACCCTTGTACCACAACCACCTCTCACGATGCACCTAAACCCCCCTCACATCCCAGCAGCAAGAGTATACCCCCCATCAACAGCAAGCGTCTGACCATTCAAATACTGATTACACGCAAAAAACAGCACCGTAGACGCCATATCCTCATCCCGACCAGGCCGTCCCGCAATAACCTTATCAGCATACTTCTCCTTTGGAATCTCGCTCTTCTGCTCCTCATCAGCCGGCTCCTTGGTCGTCATCTCACTGGGGAAAACACCAGGCGCGATACTGTTCACGCGGATCTTCAACCCATTGGACGCAATCTCCTCGGCGAGCATGCGGTTCACGTGAATCGTCGCCGCCTTGGACGCGTTATACGAGAAGTGGTGCTGCGACTTCTTAATCATGCCGCTGATGCTGCTGATGTTGATGACGGTGCCGGACCAGCCGTGCTGCTTGTCTGTGGATTTCTGCAGGAGGGGGAGGAAGCTCGCGGCGACGTAGAAGACGGCCGCGACGTTTGTGCGGTAGGTCTCGGTCCAGTCCTCGAAGTCGGCGGAGGCGTCGTCGAAGAGGCTTGCTTTCATGTCCTGCGCGGAGTCGCTCTCGACTTCGAAGGCGGCGCTGGAGACGCCGGCGTTGTTGACGAGGATGTCGAGGGCGGGTTCCTTTGATTCGATTTCCTTGTAGAGTTTGTCAATGTCGGATTTCTTGGTGACGTCTGCGACGATGGGGACGATGGAGCCGGGGACGTTTTGGCCGTAGGTTTGGACGGTGTTGTCGAGCTTGGATTGGTTGCGGGAGGTGATGTAGACTTTCGCGCCGTTGGAGGCGAGGGCTTGGGTTGCCATTAGGCCTATGCCTGTGCCGCCGCCTGGAGGGGGTTAGACCACGGTCTCGGGGGATGAGGGAGAGGAAGTATCGTACCCGTGACGAGAGCGACTTTGCCAGTGAGGTCAAAGAGGTGGTTGCGGGTGAAGAGCTTGTTGCCCTCGGGGCCGGATGTCTTTTGGCCAGTAGACATTTTGGCTTGTTGGATGGGGTGTTTGCGGGATGTGATGTGGATCGTGGGTGTGGTGTTGGGAGAAAAGATTGTTGCGTGTGCTCGCGTGATGAGTGAGGTGGAAATACTCAATTTAGCTGTGTTGACGGCGTGAGGGAGCACAAGAAGAGGTGAAGTTGAGGGCAGAAGGCGGCGGCTATATAATCCTCGTACTGAGGTGACGACTGGATGGGAAAGTACACGGGATGATCTCATCGTTATCTAACAAATCGAGACTAGATGCAGAAGGCGCCAATTGAAGCGTGGGAGACACGGAAGAGGCTGTCGTGTCATCTTAAACACAATGCAATGCACGCGCGGGAGCAACTGCAGCAAGCCCCAAGCGGTGCTTTTAAGGGAAATAGCCCTGTCATCGAGATTCTACGGTCGGACTTACACACGTAAAATTCTCGTCAGGTAAGGCTGGCAGCGAATTAGTGTCCGCCATAGGGAGGGTACACGAGCGGATGAGGTCAGTGAAGCCTCCTCCATGACGACACCCACATGCAGTCAACCCCTGGGCCCGCGGAGGGAAAGATCCGGCGAGAGCTCCGGGCGCGGGGGAACTGGAGCTATGGCGGGGCACATGGCATGAGGTAAGCCGACTGCCCCGCCAGTTTGACAATCTAGACCGGCCCAAACTTACACAACCTCACCGACAATACCTCACCTCACCTTGCTCACCTTGCCTTCCTCACCTTGCCTTATCTTGCATTGAGCCTCCACTAATCACACCAAAGCAACACCAACAAAGACACGCCCCACTGACGGCACGTAGAAATAGCCTAACCATCATGTGCATAGGAAGAAGCCATCCTGGGTATTTATTCATACAAAACTAATACACTCACGCCCTGATTATCCTCACCTCACAGTGATGTGCTGAATAGCACTCTTCCACTTTTGCTCATCGCTCCTGTGAATCCCATGTTAGCAAATACATCCATCATCTACACATCAAAAGGGAGATCAAAACTTACTTGTCAAACTTGAGAATCCTCCCCAGAACAGGCACAAGCTGCTCCCGCAACTTATTGTCCTTCTGCTCCAAAAACTGCAACATAATCGTCTTGAGATACAACGTATCCGCAGACCCTCCCGCACCTCCAGCCGCAGGCCCACCATTCAGCCCAGACCGATTCGAGTCCATCGAACTCCGACCGCTTGTGACACTCGCCCCAAGCTTGGTCTGCACCGTCTTGAGCTCCTTATGCACCTTGTCAAACCTCTGCTTCGACTCCTCAAGCAACCTCCTCAAATCAGACTTTTGCCTCTCGGCGTCCCGAACCTGCTGCTCCGACGCGTCCAGCGTCGTCCGCAGATCCGAAACAGCAGACCGCATCTCCTTGACCTCCGCCTCGGCCTTCTCTTCCACGGATTCAAGCTCCTCCCGCCTCCGCCTCCACTCCCTCTCCCGGCTCTCCAGCTCCTCCTTCTCCGTCGAAAGCGTCTTGATATCCCGCTCCAGGTCGCGAATCTTTTGCTTCAGCTCCTCCGTCTCCCTCGTCTTGCGGCGCGCGAGCGTGCTCGATTCGTCCTCCATCCGGTCCCGCTCCTCAATCGCAGCCTCCATCCGCGCCCGCATCTCCCGCACTTTACTATCGGCGCGCTCGTCCACATCAGCAAGGAGCCCCCGCATCCGCTCCGCCTCACGCGATCGCTCCGAAAGATGCTTCTGGATCTCAGCCAGCTCCTCCTCGAGCGACTCGGACTGCGACCGCGCCTCCTTGAGCTGTATCGTCAGCTCGCCTGTCTGGTCGCGCATGCTGCCCAGTAGACCCTGCGCGTTCGAATACTGCTGCGTCTTGAGATCCGCCTCCTCCTGAAGAGACTTCTTCTCCTTTTCGAGCTTCTCGATTTGCTCTTCGAGCTCCTTGACCTTGGGCCGGAGTTTGTTGGCGTCTTCCTGCACCCGCTGGAGCTCCCGGGCCGTCTTCTCCTCCTTGGCAGCGAGCTCAACCTTTTCGGCCTCGGAGCGACGCAAGTCGCGTGCAGACACCCGCTGGGCATCCTCGAGACGGAGCTTGTTGTTCGTCTCGGCTTCAACCTTGCCGCGGAGCGCCTTGATCTCGGTCTCGCGGTCCGACGCCAGGCGTTGCGCCCTCGTCACTTCTGCCTTGAGATCCTTCTCCTTCTTCTCGAGGTTACGCAGCTCTGCGTTCTTCGCGGTAAGCTCCTCCTTGGTCGTCTTGAGCGCAGCAGAGTCCTGACGCAGGCTCTTCATCTCAGGCTGCGCCTTTTGCAGTACCTCGCGTAGGTCGGTGAGGTCCTTGTACCTGCTTTGCGCCAGCTGTTGCGCGGCGCCGAGGTCAGACTGCAATGTCGAAGACTTGCTCTTGAGATCCTCGTATTCGCGCTGGAGGTTATCAAATTCGCTTTGGAGCTTCTCCGTCGCCTTGGCGTCGTTTGCCGAAGACCCAAGCTCCTTCTCAAGCTCCTCGATCCGCGTCTGCAGAGCTTTCTTCTCAGCCTCAAGGTTCTTGATCTTCTCCTTAGCCACAACATGCTCCTGGCCAATCTCGGTGACCTCGTCACGGAGCGTCTCAATTTCCTCGCGAAGATCCTCCTCGGTCTTGCGCTGCTTCGTCAGTCTCTCGATCTGGGAGTCCTTGGTGGTGACTTCCTCCTTGAGACGAGTAATCTCCGCTTCCAGAGCATCCGTGTCAACATCCTTGGCCTCCTCAGCTGCGGGCGGTGTCGCGGTTCCTGCGGTCGTAGTGGGCGTGGCAGGCGTCGCAGCGGTGGCGGCAGCAGCACCGCCCTTGCCCTTCTTCTTCTTGTTCTTCTTGGCGTTCTTTGAAGTACCGGCAGCACCTCCAGCTGCGGGCGTGTCGGTCGGCCCAGTTGTTGTTGGGGTAGCGGGTACGGATTCGCTCGCCTGCTTCTCAAGCTGCTTAGTAAGGTCATCGATCTTCTTCTCGTTGTCAGCCTTCTCCTTCTTCAAGGTCTCGATCTGGCCGTTGAGAGTCTTGATATTCTTCTCCACGTCCGTCTTGGCGGCCTCCACCTCCTTGACACGAGCTTCCTCCTTGTCTGCGCGTGCATTGGACTGTGTAAGTTTCGACTGTGCCTCCTTTGCGTTCTTTTTGGCAGAATCGACTTCGCCCTTGAGCTTGGCCTCGACCTCCTTGAGCTGCTTCTGCGAGGCTTCCAGACGTTCAGTGAGAGACTTGATCTCGTTGTTTCTTGCCTCGAGCTGCGTCTCCAGAGAAGTCTTGACGGCAGCCACATCGCGCAGCTCACCAGCCTCCTTGGTCACCTTGTCGAGATTCTCCGTGAGATCGGCACTGGATTCCTTGGCGGCGGCGAGTTCGGCCTTGAGCGAGTCGACCTCTGTCTTGAGCTCCGCCTTGACGGTCTCAACCTGCGCCTTGAGCTTCTCAATCTCCTCGTCCTTGGCCGCCATGTCGGATTCGTACTTGGGCGCCTCCTCATCGTAGGAGAAGAAGTCGCCCGTAGCCTCGTCGGGCTTCTCCGCCCCAGGCTCCTGCGCCTTTTGCTTGGGAGAGAAGATGCCGAGAGCCTGCTGCAGGGGGGACTTGACAGCGGACGCATCGGGAGACTTGACGGAGCCGTCGTCCTTTGTGTCCGTCGCGGCGTCCACCTTGTCTCTAGACTCTTCCGTCTGAGGAACCAATGCAGGTGTCGGCGGCGCAGCCTGCGCCGCCTTGAGCTCCTCAACCTCCTTTTTGAACTTCTCCACGTCCTTCTCGGCGGCTTCGCACTTCTTCTTAAAGTCGTCCTTTTCGATCGACACCCGCTTATACTCGTCCATAATCATCTGCTCCTTCTGCTTCAAGGAGTTGAGATACTCAACGAGAGCCTCGGGTTCCCGGATCGAACCGACGCTGGTGTGCTCCTTAAGTACACGCTCAAAAGGCTCGATGGAGGTGGCGCGGCCGTGGGCGATTCTGTAGGATCGGAGGAGTTCTGCACTTTCGTTAACGTTCCGAGTTCCATCACAGTAGTTGGCATGTGCGCGCGCGCGAGAGTGGTATACACACCAGGATACGTCTTCTCCAGCTTCTCCAACTTGCGAAGCTTCATCTTGACCTCGGGAGACATCTCCGTCGCAGCAACCGGCGACGCAGCAGCAGCAGCAGCAGCGCCCTCAGCACCCTTCTCCTGGTCCTTGTCCCCGTTCTGGCCCTCCTCCGCCTTATCCTTGACGTTCTCCTCGCTCTTCTCCATATTGCCGTCCTTATCCGCAGCAGGCTTCGGTGTGCCTACGCGACTCGGTTCCTCGCTGTCGTCAAGCGCAAACGCCGCCTCAAAGACAGCAGGGTCCGGGTTCGAGGGGCTTCCGCCGTCGTCCTTTGCGCCGGCGTCGGCTGCCGCCTTCTTGGGACGGGGTCGTCGGGCGGGCGACTGGTTGCTCCGCGAGGTGGAGTCGGACCTGCGCGGGGTGCCTGTGCCTGTGCCTCCGCCTGGTTCGATGCGCTGTCGTGCTTGCTCCTGTCGAGCCTGTTCCTCCGCGATTGTCCGATCGATGGCGCCCTTGAGCCTCTGTTGGATTCCCATCATTGTCAGCGGGGACAGGTCCTGCTTGGGGTGGGGGAAGAAGAGAGGGCAGAAACGGAGATTGGGAGGAAAAGGGAGGCGAAACCACCACGTGTAGGTCTAGATCAAGGTTTTCTTATCCCGGGGAGGAGGGTCTGTGGAAAGAGAGTAAGAGGGTTTGGGGAGGAACACCAGAGACGAACCTGGAACATGTTGCCGATCTAGGGATGATGGGATTACCCTGTGACCATGGAATCCCTCTCTGGGTGTATCGTTTACAATTCAAAGGTGCAGCAGGGAAGGTAAACGGTAAAAGTGGCTCAAAGTCTGAGAGAGCTCTATGCGCAATGGTCGATGTCGAGGATCGAAGGGCGCTGCATTATTGGTGGCGCAAGCACTACGTGGAGAAAGGGAGAGGGAGAAAAGGAACGTTTGGGCCAGCGCTGGTCTTTTGGAGAGGGTGTTTGGGACGAGAGAATGCGAATGGTGTGTGTGTGTGTGTATGTTTGTGTGTAGGTGTGTGGTGGACGGGGAGGAATTTCATCCAAGGGACCCTTCGTACATTGGATGCAGCGGGTTTGAATTCACAAGTGTCCTTTCCTCACCTTTACCTTACCTTGGGTAGTACCTTAGTGAGGCGCTCAGCCTGCAGGGAGCTGTTCCAGGGTCACCGAGGTGCGTTGCGTTGCGTTGCGGGTGTGGGGACCTCTGCGCCCTTTAGCGTTCAGCCTCAGCACTAGCCACATTCGGTCCTCCGATCCACCGGTACTGCGGTGCTACGGTGCATCCCGGCTTCAAGCCCCCGAGTCCCGGAACGCATGTGGACATTAACGCGTAAGTGTCTCCCACGAGATGACGGCACAATAATCAAAAATCTGTCGATGTGTTTTCTATTTTGTATGCTGTGACTATGGTATGAAATAATCGGCTATAGCTAGCCAGCGCAGCGGTTCCCCATCACCACACCCCATTTTGTTTTTCAAGTCATTTACCGCCCTTGCCCTTCCGCTTCTTCGCCGCCGCCGACCCACCCTGTCGTCCCGTCGTCTTCACGCCGGCAGCTTGCTCATCAGAATCCTCCTCCTCCTTGATAGGAACATCATCATCAGACTCCTTGAACTCCTCGCCTGTGGGAACATCATCCCCCCGCGAGGAGCCGAGCACTTCCTGCATGATGCGTTTTCCCTCCTCCATCTCGCCGTTCGTGGCCCCGCAGCCCATGCACTTCCACGTGCCGATATCTGAGAGGGCCTTTGTGCCCGGTGGGGCCTGCCCGTTGACCAGCCTGCAAGTTTTGCAAATGAGGGCGATCCTGTTCTTGGATGCCGTCTCGTCCTCGCCGAGGAGGAGGTCCATGATGCGGTCGTACCAGTGCGACGAGCCCGGCAGACCCTCGGCTTGCGCGAATTGCTGCGACTGGGGCGGCGGTGGAGGCGGGTGGGCGTAGGCGTTTGGCGCGAATTCTTCAGTGGGTTCGAGGCCGTTGGGCGGCTGCTGCGGGGGACGTCCGGCTTGGAAGCCAGGAGGGGGACCGTCGCGGCGTTGAATGTTGGCGGTAGGAGGGGGTACCATGTTCGTCCGGCCTCCAGGAGCGGCGACTTCGTGTTGCCTGCCGCCCTGCTGCTGCTGCTGTCGCGGCTTCTTATCATCGTCCCCTGCGTTCTGCTTCTTGTTCTTGCCCTTGCCTTCGTCGCCTCCGTACTTTTCGAGGAGCTCCAGGGTGGAGTTGTACTTTGTGGCGTCCTTGAGCTTCTGGATCGTCTTTGCGCGCTCGGCCTGCTGCTCCTTGAGGCGAGCGGATAGAGAATCGATGCGGTAGTTGAACACGGCCGTGACGGTTGTTCGCGTGAGGTAGATGCTGAGGAGGGCATGGTCAGTGTCTCATGTTCGCGCAGCCAGATTTCCATGAGAGAGGTAGAAGAACAACGTACAGGAGAGGGCCTCCAGCGACGCCAGTCCATTCTGAGGCGCCCATGTCGTTCCATCCTACCACGAGGAAGATGACGATGGAGTAGACGAGGTAGGCAAAGGCGAGGTACAAGGACCAGAGCACTCTGATGCGACGGGAGGTGGCGCGCGCGCCATCGAGTCTCGCTTGGGTGTCTGTGATCTTGGTAGACAGCGCAGAAAGGGTCTTCTCGAAGGAGGCGGGGGAGGAGTCGTCACGCTGTGAATCGGAAAGTCAGCGGTTCATCCGGTCCATTACAGAAAGCGCGCATCATGCGCATAATGAGAGGAGGTCCTAGGTCGTGGCTGACGTACCCTCCAGGGCCAGAAGGAGACCATGGCGAAAGATGATGCGGACACGTGCCGTGCTCAAAGCGGCATGGCCCAATTCGAGGGACCGTAGCAGAAAAGACAGGGGAGAAGCGCAAGTCAAACAAAATGGAGTATGAAGAATCGCGGCGGATGCAATGTTATGCGCAGTGGGAGATCGGACGAGCAGCGCCGCCGTATGTGTGGTCCTCGTGGCAGCTGTGGTCGGCGGGAAGAGGTGCGGGATCGGGGAGGTCGAGAGGCTGAGGTGGTGATGGCCTGGGAGGGGAGGAGCTTTCGTGACACAAATGGTCCACCTTAGGTCTGGTGTCCACCTCAGGCAGTTGGACAGCTGTTAGGTTATGACGCAGCCTCCCAGGGCACCAGCGAACAGCTGTCCCCGGCGCTGAATGAGGAAACAGTGGGCCCGAGCTCTCCCTGCCACCACTAACATAGAGCTGTTTTAGCGTCCTGACAGCTCCGGGATCAAGCCTCAGCTGTCCTGTGGAATATCAGCCTCAAGGACCTCACCTTAATTAAGATACATGAAGGGTGATAAAACACCATTAAGTGGTAGCCTCAACAACAAAACTGCTTAGAGTCAAACACATCCGGTCTATCTATGGTGGAAATATTGGGCTTCTAAGTGAGACGCTGGTTCTGGGAATATCAATATCCGTAATACATATAATGAGCCTCAATTGTTTCTCAAGAGTTACGTGATCAACGAATATCGATAGAAAATCTGACAAGGAAAGCCAGCGAAGAGGTGGAAAACAACTAAGCAATAATGCTCCGCAGTCAATCTTCACAGAGACTTCATGTACACTCAGTCTACACTTTTCTTGAACCGAACTGTGGCCATGTCTCATGCTCGCTTGAGAAGCTGCCTTCGTACAACAAGGACCAAGGTAAGGTAGAAACAAAACATGAACCAAGCACCGAGGCTCGGGATAAGATGCGTTCAGATGAGACTGAAGTTCGCTGCTAAGAGCATAGGCTACTAGCCATAATCAAATAACCCATAATGTTCCCTCACGATCTCGCAGTGACGTGGCCTCAAAGAAAAGAAAACAAAGTAGCATCAGGCTGGAGGCAACTGACCAATGCGATAAAAGTTGACTTGAGTCCTCGATATATCTTGAACCCGAAACAGACTCTCATGTTGTGTGATCAAAATCGAAAGCTAGACGACGAAATCACTATTGAGAATGAATGAGTCCACTGAAAGACTTACAATGACCATCGTTAGTCTCTCATTCGAAGTCAACTTCAACGACCAATCAAGCCAGAAACCATCTCCCAACTCTAGTATGGCCGAATTACTCGGATGCTTCAATGTCCAAGATGTGCCATAGGAGTATCGAAGGACTCTAAGATTTTCCATATGGGATCTCCCGTACCAGCCAGCAGATTATACGGAGAACTACCAAGCTCGCGAACCTCACCTCAAGTATCGAGCACAAACGAATATAAATCTCATGGGCAACTTGACTATCTACTCTTTCCATCACCACCACCCAACATCACCACGGCCTCAACCTACCTTATACCGCCCTACCCAACAACATCCCACCCCTGCATCAAAACCTCCGCCTCAATAACCCCAACCAACCTCCTAAGCACCCCCAAAACCTCCTCATTACAAAAAACCTCCACAAGCCCGTCACAACTCAACCCCCTCAACCGCTCCCTGACGACCCTAACAACAGCGACCTCCCTCTTCCTTCCCCCCTCCCCTCCCTCAAACGGCTCCTCCAACGCCTCCGCCAACGCAGCCTCAAAGTTCTCCCTTACAAGCGGTCCGATCTGTCGTTCTAGAGAAGTGAGGACCTGTCGACGGATCTCGTCTACCAGACGCGCGCGTTCGAGGGACAAGGTCTCGGTGACTGTTTGCGTTACGAGGGCGCGGAGGGCGGCGTGGGGGTGGGTTTCTGGGGTTGTGTTCTTCATGTGGATGTCGCCGTCCATGTCGATGCTGCGGTGCGAGGAACCCGAGGAGGTGACGGCGGGGGGTTGGGGCAGGATGATGCGCTTGCGGGGTGTGCTGTGGTTACTTTCTGGAGTTTTGAAGTCCTGGGAAGGGCTGCTGCTGCTGCTGCTACTGCTACGTGGTGAATGCGTCTTGGGGGTTCGTGGACGACGGCATGGCGTTGGTGTTGATGGGCGGGAGGCGACGTGCTCTGCGGGACGGTTATTCTGTTCGGCTTGTAGCTCTGCGAAGATCTCTGCTGAGGAGCGAGGGCGGAGGCTGGGTTTCTTTCCACGGGTGAGGGTGGAGGTGAAGGGTGGGAGGGCCTTGCGGTGCGTACCTTGGCTCATGTCGATGTAGAATGGGTTTGTCTCTAAGAGGACGGCAGGGCGGTGGGCGGGCGCTGGAGGGCGTTCTGCGTTGGGGTTACTAGAGGGCATGATAGGCCTATTTGATCTAGATGTTGTGAGTAGTTTGAATGTCTTGGAAAGGTTCTCGTCATGGTGAGCTCTTTCTGGCGATGATGGAATAGCAAGTGCTGGTGGCCTAGTCGCCAGCAAGGTTGATATATGTCGCGAGCTTCGCAGCTGCTGGAATTTGTGAGCCTCGTCGTGAGTCACCATAGATTCAGAGTATGTCGATAGTCACTACAGTCAAGATGAGGCAGAAACCACGCCAAGAGACAATCACTCGGCGATGAGTGAGCATCCCGGACTCATTAAGCCACTCCAGATCGATCTGTCAAGACATCCACAACACAACCATGGCTGTCCGAGTCGTTCCCAACTAGGGCAACCTGCGCAGCCGAGGGTTCGCGTCACAATTGACAGACAAAACTATGCAATTCTGGACAAAGACACAACGAAACAAAAAGGGCATGCATGTCTTGACTCGTCACAAACCGTTACAACTGTGTCGCCAAACGTGCCTTGCGCGCCAACAACGTGCCAATGTGCGCGAGCTGCACGTCCTGCAGACCGACGTGGAGTGCTAGCCCCCCTCTCATCGCCACATCAAAGTTCTCCACGGTAAGCGACGTTAGGGCGCTAGGAGGGGATGTGGGCATGTCAAATTGACAGGCAAACATTGTGGAGGGCCCCTGGAGGGGAGAGCAAACTTCCAGCAAGATGCGGATACAAACAGCCCGTCACATTCGCGCCGTTGGAAAGCATGTGCTTGTGACTGGATGTTGACAGGGGAGGAACAACAAGAGGAGAGGTAAAGGAGGAGGAAAAAGCAATTCTCCTGCAAGAAAAGGGACGAACCGAGACCATGCGAACCACACTCTGCCTCTGTACGGATAGTTGCGCGCAAGTTGAAAGTCTGCCTCTGCCACTCTGCGGCCTGCCAGCGGTGCCAGTAGCCAACTCCAGCTGCAAAAATAGTCCGCTCAAGGTTAAACCCCGCCTTATTTCCTCTCAAGACTCCAAGAGAGGTTTAGCTTCTCGGAGGACAAGAGCTGCAGGGTCCTCTTCCTACCACCTCAGCTCCTCAAACTAAGGCAGCAGGGTAGGTAGTCACGTAGTATAGGGTTGAGTTGTCATGTACGAAGTACTCCGTACGGGATACTGATATGCGCGTTTGCTGCTCAGAGGCACAGTACAGCACAGATCCTGCAGGTAGACCGCCCGGGAGGCCCTCCGCGAGTGCGTTGCGCCGGCCGCCGCGATGTGCAGGTCGTGTCTTAGGGAACGGGACGAGTATGCGCGCCGGTTCTTTGCTGATTTTCTTGCTGCACTTTTTTCCGTTTTTTCTTCTCGGGGGGTCGGACTGTCGTATGGTAACAAATGAATGCCAACCGTCGTTGCAACTCTGGGTAAGTGATCCGCCGAACACGGAAGATGCTGGTGCTCTTTTCGGGCTCTTGGTATTTCTTCAATCGGCGAACGGTGGAGGGCGAACCGGGACCACCGGACCGCGCAATCTCTTGTCCTTTACGCAAGTGGGGAAAAAAAAGGCGAGACACAGAGAGAATCGTATTCCCGAGGGTCCAGGTCCCGTTAGTGTACTCCGTAGACGGCGAGCGGAATTATCGAGATCTGGATGCGGTTGAAGCCCGGGCGGAAAGGGGGTCGGCGGCTGATTGAGGGCCGATGGCAGGACGATACAGTCCACACGCGATCCGTTGGTCCGCATGGCGCAAAGGTGTCTCGCGGTCGGAGGTCTGCAATGTACCCGCTGGTCGCATGTATCGAATTTATTTGAATCAATTCGGATCAACAGCAAAGTGTCCTCGAAGCGGCAGGCAAGCCGCAGGCCGCAAAGCAGTGAGTCGGGAGGGTTGGATGGAGGACCTGGGAGGAGCTGCGTGAAATAGGACTTGGCCAGTGGTCTAGACGTCACTCGGTTCGCAGATGCTGCCCATTGTAGTTGCTGTCACTGCCTCTCAAGTTACAAGTGAATTGTGAGTTTTGACGTTGTATTCCCTCGGCGGAGAGGTACTGCGCAGAAAGGGAGAGAGTGCGACATGATGTGCAGACGGTGACTAGGCCCGCGAGATTGGGGGGTTTCATGGTGGACGAAAGCTGGAGAGCTGTGCGTGTAAGTGAGGAGAAGCGAGCACGTAGGCACCGTAGGATGCGCGGGAATGCAGGGAACAGGGCGATCCGTAGCGGCGATCAGCACTGTCAAGTTGTCGACTGTGTTGGAGTCTATGTGATGCTTGCTGTACAAGTGAGTGTGAGTGTTGTTGAAATGCCATGTTGCTTGGGCAGAGATGGGTGTCGGCCAAACGAACAGCAGGGACACTATCATTACCAGAGCAAGTACGGATAGCTTCAGCTCATTGCAAAGTGTTATTGTCGCAAGCTTTCTGTGGCATCTGCGCTTGCACATGTCAACTCCCCATGATCAATGATGATCCATGGAAGATGGTATCCACTGGGATGCCGTCACCACAAGGCCCAAAAGTGACATGCTGCTGACCTGCTCGGTTCGGATAAATTAAGAACAGAAAAAGAAAGGGAGAAAAAAAAAAAAGAGGAAACAGACAAGGACCAGGAAGAGAGGGAGGGAGGGAGAGAGAGAGAGAGAGATTGGAGATTGGATGAGATGTTGTTGTCATAATCAAAGATGAAAATGTTACGAGAAGACGGCCACTTTGAAAATTCAACAGCAGCACGGGAACAGTCGGGAGGACCATGGTCATGTATTTCACCGTACAATTACTGCGGTGACGATACTTGATGACTACTCGCACGCACGTCGCTCGTCCCATTGGCTCCGGTCTGGGCCGAGCGGGTCCTCCCCTGCCCTGGGGCGGTTGGTTCCTGCCTCGTTCGATTCCCCCAGCGGATGGGCTGTTTGTCAATTTTGGCAGCGACGTTCGACACTGCACGAAAATCAGACCACCTGCCTCCACTGCACAGCATTCACCGCACACCGCACACCCCCATCCTCTTCCTACACCCCCTCCCTTCCTCCCTTCTCACCACCAAACAGCAACAATCACAGAGCTACAGCCTACGGAGTATACCATCATCAACACTGAACACTCCAATACGCAGTACACCATTGACCATCGACCATCCACCATACCTTACGGATACTCCATCGTCCACCACCCATCATATCGACACTTCATCTCTTAACCTTGGAACCAACACTCGCCAGTGCTGCATCGGCGCATTGCTGCCCCTTCATGTCCCGCCATGCGCCCATTATGCGCTCCATAGACCTCCAACGTGCCATCCCACAACCAAGGAACCCATCAGACTCAGCCTTAGCGAACTTGGCAATCTTCCCAGGCCCTTCGACAGTATCAATCTCTCCATTGGTCTCCTTACTCGTGTTGCTGTCTGCCGTGCCTCTTGCGTTGAGTTCCGACGATGCGTGCGATGCGAGGCAGTGCGAAGCGATTACGGATGACTCGTTGCATTACCACCGCCGTCATCCGTCAGACTTGAATTACCGTTGCCGGAGACCGGCGGGCCCTTGCTGTTTCCAGGACATCCAACGCCCTGGACGCGAATCCTGTACGCTTCGGCTCCGTGACTCGGCATCCTCGGGCCTTGACTGAGCAACACCTCGGTCGCAAACGTCCGCTGCTCTCTCAGCTCTGCCAACAGCCAACTCTTGGATTTTTCTTGCCTCGCCCAATAGTAGCCGGGCAGTGAGAATATCTACCTTTGCCAGGTATTCACGCAGTAGGCAAAGTATCTTGCTCATTCCGAGTGAAGAATACTGGCAGCCGCAATCAGTGTTGGAGTGCTCGGCAGCATCAGAAGCCGACCACTCGGAACGACTGGGGACTCGGGAGGGACATGACCGCCAGTACAGCGCAAATCATCGACGTGTCTCTTGCCTCTTGGGTCGAGTGGCCGGCACGCCTCGAGGCATGGCGATGCGCCCGACAAAAGCTTCGAATCCTTCTCCTTCCCCCTCCTTGTTCGAGGGCCGACGAGACCGGCGACACGGCATGCCAGGGAAGTGGAATCCAGCTACCTACCTGTCACTACCTACGTACCTATTCGTATGGATACCTACATTAGGTGTCGGGCTGTTAGTGCCATAGGGGCCAAGTCTCACTCAGTGTGGGTGGGAGGGACCCTGGAGATCTCGATCGTCTTCTGCCTGCCGCGGGCCACCTGTCAAACGGTCACCCACAGGAACAGGAACGAGAGGCAACGGCCGCCAGGAGGTAGTGACAGCTTCAACAGACTGTCGTCTACGATGTAGTCACAGACCCCCGAGGTCCTGTCTTGACCGTCGACAAGATAGCGAGCAACGACGTCAGCCATGATCCCATCAGTAGTCTAGGGAGCAGCACTGTCCAGGATGTCGTTATGCACGTCAGGAAAATAACATTTCTACTACGTAGCTGCCTGCTTGTTTTGCCTGCCTGGATACACGATAATCGCCAATGGCCTCAAAAGCTCCAACAAGATCTACCTTTTCCATCCAATCTGTCAGTCTGGACCGGCCCCATGCGCCGTTTACGTCCAATTAGGTAATGCCAGACGTCCAAGTTTGAACTCGAACAGCTTCACGACTCGACACCTCGCAGTCTCACACGCCCCCCCCTTCCTACCGTAAGGTCTTAGCTCCTCCCCATCTCGGTCAAGATGGACGAGATCTTGGTTTTGCGCCCATGGTTCTTTGAGCTTTGGAGTCTTGGGCGCATTTTGTGACAGGCTTGGGTTCCTCTGGGAAGGCCGGGGGCCACGGGGAAGGGGGGGGGGGGGTTCCTGATTCAGATGCATTCCCACATCCATCGCACGAGATGGAAGGCACGTTGGGCACCACAACCAAGGTTGAGATATCCGATTTCCGAGGTTTTTTTCTTTGGTCTTGCTTTTGGATGAATCGCCAAAAGATTTGAACCGCAAACATATCGTCAGGTTGCATGCAAGATGATGATGACGGGTGTCCTAGTCAAAAGTAGACCAGATCGCGATGAAGGAAAAAAAAAAAAAAAAAAAAAAAAGGCGCGCTCGCTTCCGATGAGATGCGCCCCCCAATGGCCCCCCAATGGCCTCATGGAAACGGTTTCCTCCCCTCAATCTCGCAGTACCTTGTAAATCCATAGTAGGCAGTTTAGTCAAGATGGGCATTCCGGTCCGCAGAGTTGACGACGGGCTGCGGATAGGCAAGTGCCGCCAAGGTCCCGAGGTGCCCCTCCATCGTTCTATTCTCTTTCCATTTCGTCGTGTGTTGACAGTTTTCCCCCTTCCGGGATTTGACGCCAAAATACACAGTACACGCCCACGTCCACGCCCCCCCCGAGTCTCGGGCACCCACCCCCCTAGACCTTGTCAGCCGCTCTTTTGCTTTTTCCCGCCTAGCTTGGTCTGGAATTAGGCGTGGCAGCAGCAGCAGCAAGTATCGAGTACCTCTTCCTGAATCTCTCCCTCTCAACCAAGTCCGAGGTTTAATACCAGTAAGTATTAGGTATCATCTTCGTTTCGTTTCGCCGACTCGACAGGACAGACTAGGAAACCTTTCTGCAGAGGACCGCTGTGTTTATGGACTACCTACCCGTGTATAGATTCAGTGCAGGTCTTGCATACAACGCTCTAACATATGCAGCATACGCAGTAGTGTCATAAGGGAGTGAGAAGAAGAGAGAGAGAATCCGGTGCAGGGTGAAGGACTCAAGAAAAGTATGAGTGTACCATGTACCTGTACCCTGTACCGTACAGATGGACCCTCCTTGGTGCATGTGTCAAAGAGACTCCCCACAGCACCTCTCATGTCAATCATCAGTCTTTCCCACCGTCGGATCCGTCCGCCCGTACCATTCACACACTCTGTCGCCTACCGAGTACGCAGTATTGTCGACTCTGTATCCATACCGAGAGTCGTGGAAGTGCTTTGGTCACATTTTCCTTTGCTCAACCACCCCGTGCTCGTATGACGAGCCCGTCCATCGCCAGTTTTGCTCGCCGTTCCAACCCGCGCCCGCCTTACCATCACGCCCCCCATGATCCATTCCTCCAAGTCCACCCTACCCGCATCCCAGCATTCGGACCTCAACCCCGGCTCATGGCCGATTTTCTTGGCCATTGACTCTCTTTACGCACCATGTTCTGTTTTACTCGCCTTCTGGTATATAGCTTTGCCCGTTCGTCTTGTTGTCTCCCCACCTGTCCACTCTCGAACCATCAGCCTCATCTAAAGTAACATCATACCTTACTCCGTACAGTACCTTACCAATATTGTCTTCTCTCGCCATCGGCATCTCGACACACCCATAAACACACACACACACACACATAACTCAACACCGGCCCCTCCTCAACTCACTTCCCGAGTAACGCCACCAGCACCTCGCATCTTCAATCAACGACAATTCCTCCAGACCGGTCCATCGTCAGATTCCCCCCTCACCTCCCACACCCCAGTCAACCTACCCCTCCATGAATCGCACCATGGCTCAACAACAGTCCTTTGACTATTATCAAGTACCTCCGATGCCTCAATCAATGGTATGTAGTCTTTTCTTTCCTCCCCTTTAAACCAACCTGTCATTCCCGACTTACACACGACGACTTGACCCAATTGGCATCAAGTCTCTCTCACACCTGCATAACCGACACTTCTTCCCTCTGCATCAGCACCCAACTAACACTGCATCTCCAACAGAGCCCACCGGAGCTGTCTCCGCTCTCCTTCTACGACACCCAAGCCGACTTCAGCGCAGACTCGGCCCCGTCCCGCGGCTCCCCCGTCTCCCCCGTCTTCCCGACCTCCTCCTTCCAGCTCCCCACCGGCGGCGACTGGCCCGCCTACTTTGAGAAGCCCGCCCTCTCCCCGGACCTCGACGTCTTTTACGGCGAATCCTTTGGCAGCCCAATGTCCTTCCTCTCCCCCCAGAACCTCACCCTCAGCCCCAGCGCCAACCCGTCCGACCTCATGTCCGACGCCGTCGCCTTTGGCCGCGAGGGCATCAACGACACGCAGCCCCTCTTCCAGACCCTCGACGCACCCGCCCGGCCGCAGCCTCAACCTCAACCTCAAACCCAGCAGCCCGCAAAGTCGCCCCGTCTCGCCCGGACGACATCCGCACCCTCCTCTCGTCCTCAACAACAGCCGCAACAGCGCCAACAGCAACAAACACAAACACAAATACAACAGCGAACCTCCCCGCGCACCAACGACCTCAAGCGCAAATCCTCCGCCTCCTCCGCCTCCTCCCGCTCCGCCTCCCCCGAACCCCCCGCCCGCCGCACAAAACACTCGGAACCCTCCAAGAACCCGCACAACATGATTGAAAAGCGCTACCGCGTCAACATCAACGAGAAAATCATCGCCCTCCGCGACGCGGTCCCCTCGCTGCGGTGCGTCGTCCAGCACACCGAAAACCCGCACGCCGCCGCCGCCGCCGAGAGCGACGAGGCGATTGACGTCGTCGAGGAGTTGGGCGGGTTGATGCCCGCGCGCAAGCTGAACAAGGCGACGATCCTGAGCAAGGCGACCGAGTATATCGCGCACCTGGAGAAGAAGAATTCGCAGCTGTGGAAGGAGAATGAGGCGTTGGAGAAGAGGCTTGCGGAGGCGCAGCAGTGGCAGCGGGCGCAGGCCGAGGGACCTTTCTGGTCTTGATGGGTTGGGTGTTGTCCTTGCGCATAGTATCGAATACGAAAGCCAAAAAAAGAGATGGAGTGCATCATAGAAGGGTGTTTACAAAAATCCAACCATTGGGTAGATGGAAAGAAGGGGGAAAAGGCGCGAGGTTTTCCGGCAGTTGACACTGTTTTTGACGACTTTGGAATTCTCTTTTTTTACAAGGGCGTTCTTTTACGGTACTTGGCGGGGAGACTCGATGGGAAGAAAGGGGGGAAACTGGATTGTTTTTGAAATGTATACCACGGGGATGATTCCATCATCAAAGAAGGCGTTTTACGGGTTGTTTGAGTAGGGACATTTGAAGAGGGTTTTTGGCGAGGTTTACCTGTCAAAGAAGAGACTATTGCTTTACCTTGGGTGGAGGATTCAGAGGTATTATCTAGGAAAGGTGACCTTTGGTTTACCGGAACTCTCCGCTTTCTTGCTTCGCATGAAAGATGCGAATAATGAAGAGATATTTTGAACTACATTACATGCTTTGGGGGCAGCTGTTTGTGAGGTCGAGGCAGCTCGAACCCTCAGTTGCCATTACCTCAGTTGGTGCTGTCAGCTGTGCAGCGACCTATATTTGCGTGTACAAATCCTCTGAATCCAATAAAAGCTGCAATAGTCTTGGTCCCTTTGATGACCCTTTCAGTGATCTCAATACCTCGAGCCCTTTATCCCCTCGGAGAATCCATCAGCACCATTGATAAAGCTCTGACCCTCCCCGTGGCCAACTCTTCAAGGGCGAGCGACACTGTCGAGACATCTTCAGTGTCCCGTGTTCTCCCAGCAGCCCCATCTCCGAGAACCGGCAAGCTCGGGCGGCCCAAGGGGGAAAAAATACGCCTCCAACGCCCCGACACGCAGCCCGCCTCACCCTAGCGCGTGTGACAGTCCACCACCAGCGGAACCGAAGACGTCGGCCGAGGCGCGATCCTTCGGCTCCGGGGTGTCTTTTCGGAACCCGTGGTCCGGCGTGCACTACCTAGAAGTAGCGTCCGCCGCTGCGAGCAGGGAAGTCAGTCGAATGATCCGATGTGAAAGGGCTATCCCGACGTGAAGTAAATGGATAGGGTTGATCCGTCTGTTGAATCACGGGGGCAAATACCTCCAGTCACTAAAGATCATTGGCCAGACCACATATCTGAGGTAAGGGCAGCGGTATTTGCTATAACTGTTTTCGTAGCTGTGGTGGCCACGTAGAGCGTTACTAGTAAATGGGAATGGACTCGAGCAAAGTTTTGTGAGTGTAGACGTCGGTAACATCTTGAACAGCGTGATTTGGAGCCAAAGTGAAACAGAGAGAGAGGGACTTATGCAGGACAGTGTGAATGGGCCTTTGCAGTCTGAGCACCATCAGCAAAGGTCCATAATCTGGGCCACTGGTGTTCAACAGACTATGGATACTAGTCATATATATAAGAGCATACTACATAATGCCGGCTATCGGGGCCTGAGAAGAAGTGCGAGTCAGAGAGAGCAGGGCCTGTGACTACACGTGAGTTGAAAGCAGGAGGATGGCTGGACCATGTTACGAAGATCTACTGTAATAATGCCGCTGAGTATTTCCTAGGGAGATCAGTTTTGAAGCGAGCGGTGGAGTATTGTTACCCATTTGAGTGTATACTAACCGACGATTGAGTTGACCTGCTCAGGAGCGCTGTGCGAGAGTCAACGTCATCCATCCACAAGGGTAGACGGGAACAATACTATTGTCCGACGAAGGAGGGTCTGCTCATTCAAAGCCTTCAAAAGCTTTCGTAGTTTTGTTCCATTTATTCTGGCTTTGAGATATCTCAAGTTTGTGCGTGATGTTCAAAGCAGCACGAGTAGAATCATTGTTGGCGTGCACTCCTTTGTCCATTGTTTGGATGACTGGTTTCGCAGACAGCTTTCTCTCGCTGATTCTGGGTGAACCCGAACACCGGTATGATAATCAAAGATGAACCATCGTGACTGTCACAAAGCCGGTGGTAAACCAAACAAGTATAAGAGAATGCGACCCAAGACGTGGGAAGCAGCTGTAAGGTTCATAGCCATCAGCGAAGACATAAACACACACACCACACCACACCACACCCACACAGACAAGGATCAACGCAACTACACACGCTTGAGACCAAGACGCGAAATGGACCCTCCTCCCAGACGTCTCAGACTCGTTCCCAAGGTCACCTTCATTCTTTCATCCATCGCCATACACTATGAGGTCGTCAAATTCGTTTACAACAACCATACACCACATGATCTCCTGAACCCGTCCCTACTCTTCGTTCTACCATGTACGATATTCATCATTAGTCATGGTCTTGGGGTTCTGAGACACCACGCGTTCGCAATTGCTTTGAGAAGGGAATTCGGGGTGATTAGTCTGTGGCTATTTTACTTTTTACCAGTCCTCATCCAAATTGTCTTGTGGCTGAGGTTAGCACAATGGGTCACTGCGACAGTTCCATGGCTGATAATATCGGCATTCAGGCTGTCCCCCATCGTTATACTGTTGTTTCTCGCTGTTCAGCTGTGGAGGAGGACAAGCAGACAGACCCAGCAGTTCCCTGCGCGCGAGCATCGGCTCGTGGCGCAACGGGTGGATGAGTTAGCCGATGGGCCTATTCACGTTCCGATGCAGGAGTTGAATGAAAATTGGACATTCTGAGATGCTGTTTGATCGTAGAAGACTGAGTTACTATATGCGAGGTTACTTATACTACAAATTTGACACATAGTGCCACCAAGTTGTGTTATTCTAGTAAGATCGCTTTGCTGTGAAGGATTAGTCTGATTCATTTTCCCCTCGTGAGAGCCTTTTTGCTGGATCGGGCTACTAGGGCGCGGCGCTATATCTAAAGCCAGATTTTCATACGGACTTCCCGTGGTGGTCGACGGAGAGAACCAGACAACAGTCGATTTGGGTGTGGATTTCGCAAGACGTCTAGAAACCCAGTCTCGAACATCGTCTGGCGACGGACCAGCTGTCGGAAATCCACGACGTAACTACGTGCTGCGCATCTGACCCATCCTAATCAGAACCATGTAGCCAGTGATCGATCAGTGGCACTCGACTAAGTAAGCGCCCAAGTGCTGATGGACCCCGTATCGATAGTGTGAATAATGAAGTAGCGGTCGTGCTCACTATCCAGCGAGCTTATCTCTCAGGTTCGCATCAAATTGGACTCTCGGTCTCTGGAGACTCCGTGAGATAGCGATAGGGCAGCAGCCGTGGTCTTCGGGCTTGGTCTCGCAGCACCCGAAGCCTAGTTTGTGAAGCGGCAAAACTTGGTGCTTACCTTACTTAACTAGTCGTTGCATGTATCAACGTCACCTCAAGAGAGCACCAATTGATGTATCGTACATAAGCATTTTGGCTGACATCCGGGTTGTCGTAGGGCAATTCCTGCGCTCAGGCATGCATGACAGCTGGCGCGAGACCGAACATTGAGTCGTGTAGATCGGCCCCAGGCTGCGATTTTCTGTACAACCCGTGGCGAGGCTATTTGGACATCTTCCAATCACCGGCCACGCCCACAGCTACATAAAGACGTTCTAGAGGTGACAAAAAGTTGCGCTTGCCCACAGTGCCCCTTGACAGAAAGTGCATCCAGAAACAGGCCCTGCAAGGAATGAATAGTTGGATTCTTTCCAGACCGGCCACCGCTGCAAGTATGAAAGGATAGAATGCTCGATTTACAAGAGGTTCGTTCAAATGTGGCATGGTTCAGCAAGCCTCGTCTTGGCCCGTCAACTAAGCCTGAGGTCCCTGGTTCGTATATCAGAAAGCATTTTCAAGTTGAAGAAGCGAGATGAGCGTTCATGCCACAAGAGAACATAATGATCACATCTGAACCCACGCCGATGCCCTACACAGTTTACCTCTGGTCGTTGCTCTTACACTAAACCTAATGGATAGACCATGGGCTAAACATTCCTAAAGCGGGTATGTATTTCCGCCATGCACCAGGTAAACCCCACCTTGTGTGAAACTCTTTTTCGACAACGCTCACCAGTCCTTAGCAGAGACATGTGTAACAAAGCGCACAATCGCAGGTATCACGCACGAAAAGGGATCTTTTGACACTGGTTCGAACAAAGCTCCGCCTGGGTGGCAGATGAAATGACGGCTTGCAAAACCGATGGGGAGTTCGAGATACGCACTCCGTACATAAATAGATTGCTGAGGGGCTCTAGTCAGCGTACGAGTACACAGAATTCCTTTCCCTGATCCCGGTGGAAAATATCCTTCCCCCTAGTTGTTCGGATTCGGGGTCTGCTTGTCGCAAGTCGCCCAGTTGCAGCCCTTGGGGTCCTTCCTTCCGTCTCGTGGGTCGCACTGGCTAGGACACCAGGCGTTTTGATAGGTAACGCCATTGGGCTTCTCGTAAGGGTTGCAGTGGAATCCGCCCTGTGTGCATGTGCTGCCGGGGTTCCCGACGCCGTATGCAGAGGCCTATGCTGTCGTCAGTAGGTCGTCATACTCGTGATAGAGCTCATGGAGCATACTTACCATGCTGAAAGACAGAACAGTGGTGACGAGAAGGTTGTTCAGTTGCATGGTGGTGGAGGAATATTTACGAAGAAGGAGTCAACAGTACTGATAGCGAGCGTGATGTCAACGGCAAAGCGAAGATGAGCTGGAAGTGAGAATGTTTGTACAGTGACGCAGTCAGCGAGAGACACGGCTTTTGTAGAGAGTTAGAAGAGCATTGGAGACGGCCAGCCCGAGGGTTTACGGAAGTATAATAAGTTGCATTTGTTTAGCATCATCTGATTCCTGATAAATTGCGCATGAACTTTCTCGGCCTGGTCGACCAAAGCTTCCTGTTCATTTGAGGCATCCCCATATGCTCGATACTTGATGGAGTCGGAGTCATACAAACGGCTTAAGCATGTGAGAAATTTCAACTGAATCGCGCAAAGCGGACACCGTCTAAATTGCCGTGAAGAGAGTCTTTCGAAGGGAATATCTCGGTCAGAATACTAAAGGAAGATATTAATAAATGCGGGCGCGGTAGGTGGCGCAAGTATCCATTGCTCCCTAGGAATGAACAACACTTTCCCAAATGTAGTTCCAGAGATTGATTCCAAGCTGAGAGAACATGGCTAGCGTGTCACATCAACCCGGTTGTTGATCAGAGGACCCCATTGTCATGGGCCACGCACAGAGAAGCCAAGACGGCAATCAGGCTCGTCCGTATCCCGCCCGTCGCTAACGACAGAGGCCACCTTGGTCTAAGGTAAGTTCAAGTCCCGATCTAGAAACCCGAGCCTCGGCAGATCGTTGAGGGGTAAGGAACATACCGACTCCTGGTCAAAGACAAAATAAGATATCTTTACCTTGACCCGTTCTCACATCACCACACCCGCATCGAAATATCCACAGATTTTGACCCGACGCCCTGCGGCTTCATGATGGAACTCCCACAATCAATCAATTTGACGAGCATTCTCGTTTCTGTACTCATATTGGCAGCAAAGTTTTGCTTCAAATGCGTCATCGACAGTCACCGGGCGCGTTTGTCTGACATCCCGGGTCCTTGGATTGCTCGGTACACAAACCTGTACGCGGTCTATTTAGCCTGGCGTACCGAACGGGGTTCATCGAAACTAAACATCTTGGACGATCTCCGGGACACATATGGCGATGTGATTCGCCTAGGACCTCGCTCGGTTACCGTGTTCGATCCTTTCGCCGTGCCAGTCATTTATGGTGTTCGATCTCGGCTTAACAAGGTTGATAAAGTCAACAATTGTATTGTTGGAAGAATTTGGAATTCTGATGCTAATGACTGCGAGTCTTTCAGGGTGAAGCATACATACCTTTCCGTCAATCCGGGGTGACGACAAGTCTCCTTAGTATTCAAGAGGAGACGATTCACTCACGATATCGGCGCCTGGTATCGAATGCTTATTCGATGACGTCGTTGAAAGCTTATGAGCCCTATGTTGATGAGCTCATCTCCAAGTTCATAAAAGTTTGTGAGGAACACGCTGAGAAGAAGCAGGTGCTGAATTTGAGCCGCTGGTGCTACAACTGTCAGCCCAATCCCTCTGTTTTCACTTGTTGAAGCTGAAAGGCTGACTCCAGTACGCGAATAGACTGCTTCGACGTCGTTGCGAAACTGTCTCTGGGCAAACCTCTCGGCTTTCTCGATGGATATGACACGTATGGTCTGTATGAAAAAGTCAAGCGATTTGGGGCATACGTCGCCATCGTCTCCCAAATGCCCTGGCTGCACAAGGTCGTCCAAGAAAACTTCGTGATGAGGCGCTCGAGGCCATCGCCATTTCTCAAAGTTGTGTCCGAGACTGTCAACGAACGTGTCTACCAAGGCAAATCTGATACCCGACCGGACCTGTTGTCTTACTTCGTCTCCACGCATGAGCAACAGCCTCAGCTCATGACAACCAAGCAGGTCGCAATATCGGCCTCAGGGAACCTGATTGCCGGCAGTCTTAGCCCCGGGAAGACTTTCCACGAAATGTGCAAGTACCTGGCAAGCAACCCAGCCTCACAGGACAAGTTGTACGCGGAACTGAAAGAAGGTGGATGCGGATCGTTTCCGACTTTTGACGAACTTCAGGAACTGCCGTACCTATTGGGTGTTGTCAAAGAAGCCTTACGTCTTCACAGCTCTGCCTCGTTCAATCTGCAGCGAGTCACTTCTTCGGCGGGTTTGCGGCTACCCAATGGCGTGTTTATTCCAGGACAAATCAATATCGGCTGTCCAGCTTCTCAAATCAACCGGGACCGCCATGTGTTTGGTCAGGATGCCGATGTATACATCCCAGAAAGATGGATGAAGAGAACGGCGGAGACTGACGAGGAATATCTCGAAAGAAAGGGTTTTATGGAGAAGACGGAGCTCACTTTTGGGCAGGGATCGCGGACGTGCATTGGCAAGAATATATTTGCCTTGGAGGTGTACAAAGTCGTGGCTACCTTAGTGAGCCTCTACAAGGTGCGCACCGTCACTTACTTCTGGCTCTTGTAACATCTTCCGATATTGTGTTTTTGAAGTTTGAGAAAGTTGGAGGTCCAGGAGGCGAGGTCACCGTAAGATTGGCTCGCAGAGTTCAATGAACACGATGATCAGAAGAAGTAAATCCGGATGAAGTGGGCTTCGTTCTTCTGATCGTATTCGCCCCTGAACAGGGGCATATCAATGACTATGAGCTGGGTTACATTTATTCATGTTTTCAGCAATCGGAACCTTGAGGCGGTCTACTAGCTGCCATATTACACTGCCTGAATAGGCGAACCTCGTTCTCCGCGAAGGCCCCAACAATGGAGTGCATAACGCCATGGTTGTTGAAGAGAACGAGGTCACCCTCCTCCCAATCATGAGGATACACGTATTGCGGGCTGATTGCTGGTCGTTGCAGTCTGTAAATCAACTCTCTGACCTCTTTCAAGTCCTCCATTACCGTTCCATCCTTAAGATGGATCCTGCGCGCTGGCGTCGGGTACACCATCATAGCAAACTTTCCCGTTACCGGATTCTTCCATGCCATAGGGTATCTCCTGATATTTTCCTCCTCAATCTCTGGGAGCTGGTCTTCAGACAGCTCTAGACCTTCTGAGAAAAGACCTAGGCCATTTGACCTCGCCTTCGCCTTGCTCATCCAGATGTACGGGTGTGGGCTGTACTCGATCGTGCTGGTCTTGACAAACTCCTGATCCTCCTCCGATAGTAATTCAAACATGCGGTATCCACTGATGAAAGCTGTCGTTCCCAAAGGTACTTCTAGCTCGTCTCCAGTCCCATCGTCGTAGCGACAGATCTGCCGCCGCCCCTTAGGTACCCTGCAAGCAAACAGCGATGTGACGAGAGGCGGGTCTAGGTTGTACATGGCCGAGTCAATGTGCCATCGGTAAAAGTGGGTATAGTCGTAGTCCTCAGCTTCCGGAACAGGATGCTTATGAAAGGTCTTGTGGTGAGGGTGGGTGAGCTTGAGATTCTCCAGTCCTTCGAACTCGACTACTGCGCCGTGGCCGATGACTTGCACTTGCGGCTGAGATGGCAGGGTGGTCAGATCCTTGTGGAGGACGCTGTGTTTGTCGATGCGGGAACCATGGCTGTATGTACTTGCTTCAGGGTCGAATAGGCGGGTGAGTTCGTATTGGGCTTTTGGTGAGAGGTTGTGCTGGCCTTTGATCAGGACAACGTTGTTGTTATAGAGAGCTTCTCTAATAACTTGAAAACTTTCATCTACGCATATGGTTAGCTTGATGAGTGTGTTTGCTTCTGGACACATATACTTACCATCGATGTGTTCGAGATCAATCCCCGAAAGTTCGGCTCCGAAATCGACAGCTGATTTCTCAAACGGCTTGGGAAGAGGGGAAATCTCAACTCCAACGGCTGCCATGATGAAAGTCAGGAAAAAGTAAGCGATGATTCGTGTTCGAGGAGTTGAGTTGAATATTCCCTGAAAGAGGGACACTTGGACTTCATCACGGTATATATATCAACCGAAACAAGCTTTCAGAGATGCATTTGGCTACTGCGGGCGAGTTGCACAAACTGGCCCGCCTCTCTGTGTGCCCGGAGATAATCGACGGGAACAGTGTTTGGACCATTCCTGTGACGTGCGGGTGACATGAAGGACTCGCCCGCATGCATCTCATTGCCTGGCCAATGAGAGACTGTGACAATACGATTACTACGCGTCACTGCGTGTTACATGACAGGAGAAGGACAGAACTGGCGATGCGGAAGAGCGTGTTCAACTCACCCGCTCCAAATTGGCAGAAAGTTTAAAGTCGTCGATGTAAAGGTAAGACTGGTTGGCTATAAGTTCATGCGGCTACCCGGGCTCATGAACAGTTCATCAACCAACAGACTCAATCAATTCTATTCTTTAGCCCTGTCAACTTCATCGTGTTGATCATACAGTTACAATGGGCAGCCTCACTTCCCCATCTCAAGGACTCTCCTTCAGGGAGCTCCCGACCTCCCTTCGTGAGTCTTCTTTGATTGGGGCCGAAGTTCACCTGCCCTCATCAATGGATGTCCTGGACGTAGACGCTTTGTCAGAAAAAGACCTCGAAACCTTCAGAAGAGCCCTGTTCGAAAACCAGGTCGTGGTCATCAAGAACCAGACGGGCATCGCGCCTGAGACTCTGCCTAAGCTGACCAAAGTCTTCGACCCGACTGCGACTGATATTCATTCTGCTGGCGAGAAGGCCGTTAGTGACCCCAGGAATATTCTTTCGGCATACAAAGCAGGAAGAATTCCAAGAGCACCGCAAGTGGGCATCATCGGCAGCGGCAAGTTTAAGAACTATGAAGGAGTTGAAGAGTTGGAGGTAATTCATCTGGTATGTCTGAAGCCTACCGTTGATCAGCTGATTAATTGAAATTTCGAAACCGCAAGCCATTGGCGATCTGAGCTAATAAAACCGGCCAGGATCATACTCTGTTCCATGAGAAGCCTCTGTCGGAGGAGGAGCTAAGCAATGGATATACCCGACCATACCGGTGGCACATGGACACTCCCTTCTACCAGCGTTTGCCTGGCGAAGTCACCATCCTTCACGCGGTTAAGGTGCCGAACCTGCCTGATCAGAAACTCAAATTTCCAGACGGGAAAGAAAAGAGCATTGCTGCTGGATCCACAGCCTGTAAGTCTAGTGCTAAAATTCGCACTCTGAAGACGCATGATTGACCTTCCGTCAGTCTTCTCCGGGGCCCGGGCATTTCAATTGCTTACCCCGGCTGAGCAAGAGTTTGCTCTGAACACGACTGTAACATACGCTCCTCAAGCCTATGAATATATCAGACAATGCAAAGCGACGGAAGACGGATTGTCAATCCCAACAATGGAGAAAGAGGTTCCCATAGAGCAACTCTCTGAATGGTCTTGGGAAAATGTTGCTGAACATCCCGTAAGTCACTCAGTTCCATCTGGATTCTTCTCAATGTTGTACTGACAAGCCTCAGATGGTCTGGCGCAACCCGTTGAACCCCGACCGACCATTTCTCCAGGTTCATGGTTGCTGCGTATTCAAGCTGACAACTCGGGATCCGGCGACGGGTGAAGTATCAGTCGTAGATGATGTCGCCAAAGTCCGCGAGATCGTCTACGGCTTCCAGAAGAGAATCTGGGCGGCAGAGAATATCTACGCTCACCGGTGGGAGGAAGGTGATGTCGTGATCTTTCACAATCGCGGCGTCATGCACAGCATCACAGGACAATTGTCTCAGTATAAGGAGGACGAGGAAAAGAAGAGACTGATGTGGCAGTGTACGATGACTAGTGGCACGGCGCCGCAGCCATTCAGAAAACAGCCCGGGGTTGTTGAGACTGGGTTCGCCAAGGCGGCATGAGCGACAGGATCATAGCTAGTCTGTACCCAACTAATTCAAGTCATAATAACTTGGTGTGTCTTTGATCGATTCAATCCTCTTCAAGAGCATCTATTTCTCCTTTCAATTTGAGATTGTCTCCCCTGAATAGAGCCGGTTCCCGCCGTCTACGGTCAACCTTCAGATCAAACACGTCTAGGCGTTGATACCCGCCAACCACATCGTGGTACTGCTTTCCCTCAACACAATCCCCAACATCTAAGTCTGCATACAAGATGCCTTCTTCGTGTTGCAAGAATTCTGACGGGGTTTCTCGGAGAGTTCCTTCTTCAATTGTAAACCCCGGCAATAATGCGCCTGTTGAGTCCAAGAACATGGTCGCGCCCCGTGGCGAATCTCTCAGCGCCTGGGAGACCACGTCTTCTTGTCTCGCCCCCGAAGAGACAGACTCAATTGCATCCTCGCCCAGGACTCCTGAGCAGAGAACACCAAAGCTTTTAGCCTCAAAGCAGTGTGCAGCCGCCCTCGTCCTGTTGGCAGCAACATTGTCGTAGTTGGCCCATTTAGCCACGCTTGATCCCACTCGAGAGCTTGTCTCCTTGGATTTCGGAACTCTCGTCGGCCATATCGCAGGCCATGTGGAGATGTGAATCTGCTCTCCCTGCGCCATGAGCGCATACCTCGCAAGCGGGTTTGTGTTCTCCCCGCAAATGAGATTCCCAATCTTCCCGAATCGCGTCTCTGCGACGCGCAGGCCGTAGCCATCTCCGGGCGCCCACGTCAACTTTTCGAAAAACGTTGGCATGAGTTTTCGGTGATGGACTAGGATCTCTCCGTCAGTACCGATGATGATGTTAGTATTAAAAAGCGTCGCGCTGCTGTAGCGAGCCTTTTCAGAAATGCCGACGCTAAGCAGTACATTGAGCTTCTTTGCCGTGGAGCGGAGAGCGTCTACCTCTTCACCGTCGATGTGGACGGATTCCTGCACCATGGACTTGAAGAGGTCATGGTTCTCAAAGGGGGCGCGCAGGGAGGACCAGATAGGGAACGCTGGGATGTAGGTCTCTGGGAAGACAACGAGGTTTGCTTTGTTCCTGGATGCTTGGTCAATGAGGGAGATTGCCTTTTCGGTTGTGCGTCGCGCGGAGAGGAAAATAGGCGAGACGTGGCAGGCGGCAACTCGGATTGAGGTGAACATAGTCGCGGGGGAAAGCTGAGCTCGCGCAGACTGGTCTAGAATGGTCAAGACACCGAATTGTTTGGCTCAATCAAATGCGACGCTACTAAGATACCTGGTGATGGACGACGCTTGATTTTGTTTAATGGCTCCAATTCGGTTGGCACGAGAAGTTGAAATGATGTGTCTATCTCTCGGGGCTTTTTCTGTTGCCGGCGGACCACAGATCCTTGTTCCGCTTACTGATCTCACGCAACTACACTCTTTAATAGTTGCATCTACCAATACCATCACGGCGTTCCCAAGCACAGCAGTTTTATAGGCCAATGCAACAACATCTCATCATTTATTCTTCATCATTGGAAACATCCACGCGTGTCCCAATGTTCTCAATCATGCCAACTCACACTCGATCAAGCTCTCTACGCCTTCACCCGCTGACCAAATCTTGGCAATCTTGAGACCAGCAGGTTCCAGAAGCTTGCGCCATTGCTCTTCTGTTCGCTCCCTGGAACTAAAGAGTGTCATCATCATCATATCCAGCGCCGTGGCCTGCCAATCGGCCCCCGTCGAGGGAATCACATTCTCATTAATGAGAAGCTTGCTGTAACCCGGTTTCATTGCCGCAGTGACGCGCGACAAGATGCTCCTGCAAACATCATCCGTCCAGTCGTGTAAAACAGAGTGCATATAATAGGCTCTTGCGCCTTTGACGGGCTGCTCTGTGTGGAAATCGTACGACATGGGCTCAATCTTAGGGTCAACCTTCTGAACCTGAGATAGTACGTATTCAAGATCTTGGAGGACGTGTCGGCCGGGAGCAGTGGGATGCTTTCGACAGAATTCTTCTAGATCGTGGCCGATGCTACCGCCAATGTCGACCAGAAAAGCCGCCTCTGATGAACTGTCTGCGCCTTTGAAAAGGCGCTCTGAAACAGGGAAAAATCCATCATCCATCCAGGAAGGGCGTCCTTGCCTGTATCCGGCCATATGGTTCTGGAATTCTCCGGCGGGATGATTGGTCATCATGTGCTTGAAGAAGTTGTTATCTTTACCGATGACATCCTGCATTGGCCCCTCTCTAGGGTCCGGCGAGATGGACAGTCGTGTTTTTTGAGGTAGAGGGGGAAATTCGAAAATGTCGGCCAGCAACTTTCGACGCTAAGTGATGTGACAGGATGGTCAGTCCATAGAAACGGTAGCCCAACGAAGGAAGAGTGACTTGAAGCAATCTTACAGACAAGGATATCCGCCGGCTATGATCGGTAAACTCAGCGACTTGGTGAAGTTTGTGCCGTCGTACTCATCCGGGCCAACTTCCTTGAGGTATCCCATTGAGCAGAGATGACGCAGTGTGCGAGAAAGTACATCGATATCAAAACGAAGAGCTTTGCCTAGATGATCCACGGTCTTCGGACCAGGGTTTTGGGCCAGGTACTGAAACAGGCCCGACTCAATGCCAGTCGCAATGACGAAGGTCACAGCAGGCTGATGGTAATAGCAACTTAGCAAGTACTCCCATAAAACGAAAGTGAATGTGGAAGGCGATTGTCCTCACCTGAGCCCAACAATGTTTAATCATCGTCTCTCTTGGGGTCTCCAGCGCCTGTAGCAGTGACCGGGCCTGCTTCAGAAGGGCAAGACGACCCTCTTCATCGTCGAGGAGAAAAGATGTACCAAGAGTGCCGATATTGTTGGCTAGGTGTGCTACCCTCTGGGCATCGTTGGCCTGGGTAGCGATGGAGGTGTCCAAAAGCGTCTTTTCCGGAATAGAACCCATTTTTTAAGGATTGAAATGATCAAGTTATTGTGGCGATGGGAAGTCTGAAGATTGAATGAAAGAATGCCGCCAAAATCAAAGCACAAAGAAGGGAAGGGATATATAAATGCAAAGCAAAGAATTTGAGAAACCCGGTTTACCCAAGAAGGACCACCTTTACCTTTTCCAACATAGAGGCAGCGGTTCTCATGTCGATTCTGACCACAGAATCCTGGGGCTGTTGCTACCATAATTGTCGGTACTCCATTCTGTAAATTGCGCTCCCAAATGAGAAGTCTTGCGGTCGATTAAAACTCCTCGCTGGGATTATCTGCAACTCTGCACCAACGACGACAACAAACAAGTCTTGAGCTATTCAGCGTATCTGGTGATACCGTTGTGGCATGGCTCCATACCAAGACCTGGGCAAGGGGCGGGGAGAACGGGAGACCCAAAAATCAGGTGAAAGCAAACATTCTTTGTCAAGGATGTAGTGGAATCTCTACCCTGGCGACGAATGAGAGTCTTGTGTTGGTGTTGTTTGTTGGTTGAGTGCGTGCGCGTCCCCGGGTCCCCGGGCTGTTGGTTCACCCATGCTGGGAGGAATACGAAAGTCTTCAATATGATCCTGCAGTTTGTCGGAATACATTAGTGGGAACTTAGGAAACTCGAAAATTGGTCCTTTAATCACCGTTCCTTGTCAGCCGAACTGAGATTACCGCCAATGGCGGTGGAAGCTCACACAGGGTATTCGCCGAGGTGTCATCGATGGACTGATTGAGAACGTTTGATGCCGATAGGAGAAGGGGGAGCTGCGCATTCCACATGTCCAACTGTCGATCGCAGTTCGAGAGACGTTGCAGTCTTCAAATAATCATGAATCTGACCCCCTGACCGAGGCTCAGTATGGAAGGGGCTTGTCTTTTCTTCCTGGCAACCGCGTAATCCAGTTCTTCTATTTGGTGGCTGCCGGCGCCGACTTTTCGATTTGTCTTTGAGGTCTCCCCTTTGTTCGATTCGTTGTTCTCATTCTCCTCGACTTTCTGGAGCAATGTCCGGAAAAATGTCGCTCAACCGAAATACCGAAGACAAGGGCCCTGTGGCACTTGGCATTGTCATCTCTATGTCGGTCCTCAGCACCCTCTTCACCGCTGGTAGACTCTTCGTTAGAGGAAGAATATTGAAGCAGTTTCATCTCGACGACTACTTGATTGTCGCGTCTGTAGTAAGGAACATCTCAGCTTCGATTCGACCGTCTCCAATACGACGTATTGTCCGAGATTTCCCAGTTGTTGACGATCTCTGCTCCAGGTCTGTGGATGGACGAATGTTGGAACAGCTATCACGGCGGTGGCGCATGGAAATGGCCGGCATTTTGATGTGCTAACACTCGAGCAGAAGTCGGGAGCAATACTCTGGACCATTGCTGGCTTTCCTCCTGGTGTCATGTCTTTTGGACTCCCGAAGCTTGCTGTTGTCGCGCTCCTCACACGGATCATGAATCCTAGCAAATGGCATGCTCTTTTCCTGTGGTTCATCGCCTCATTCTGTCTCATCAACTTGATTGGATGCGTAATCATTCTTTTTGCCCAATGCCAACCTTCTCATTCGCAGTGGGACTTTTCAGTCACAGACAAGACGTGCTGGGACAAGTGGATTCTGGTTTACTTTGCCATCTACTCTGGAGGTGCTTCAACCCCGCTCTGTTTCTGTCCTTTAGAATCCTTTCCCTGACAGATTTTTTAGGCTTCTGCGCGTTTGTAGACCTTTACTTGGCCATCTATCCAGCCGTCGTCCTCGCGAAGCTACAGATGAGTGTGAGAAAGAAGGTAGCTCTGAGCATCGCTCTTGGGATTGGGTCAATGTGCGTGTTGAGGCTGAATGCTTTTTGCTTCCTGATGGCAACCAGAACTGACATTCTTGACAAAAAGCTCATCGATCGTTGCTACATACAAATGCTCTCGGCTTCCAAGTCTCGCAAGCTTGGACTTCTCATGTGAGTTTGTTGGAAATCCCTCTTGAAATAACACGCCGAGTCTAAATTAGTCGTGTGATTTTCAGATGACACTTCAGACTTGGTGATTTGGACTATGTGAGTTAAGCAACTGTTCTCAATGTTGATAGCCACAATGGTGTGGTGAGAACTTGTGCTAATTCCCTTTGCTAGAGTCGAGGGCAGCACGATGATCATTGCCGCATGTATTCCCGTACTCCAACCCCTCGGCGAGCTCATCTTTGGCAAGCGCATTTTCAGTTCTAGTGGAGGACGGTATACGTATGAGAACTATGGTTCGGGTCAGAGTGGTCAACATCGATCCGATATTGAAATGTCTCGATCAAAGGAAGTGCAGAAAAGAGTAGCTAGAAGGCAACACGACGCTGCTGCGATCAGCTTTGACGATAGGGTAACAACAACGACGGTCACAAAGGGAAGTCAAGAGAGCATTCTGCAAGGAAAAAACATGTACAGAAGTATTGTAAGAACGGACTTAATCAGCATCAGTATTGAGTCGAGCAAGCCTTGATGTTAGCTCAATTCCTTCAAATACATAGTTGCAGTCAACATCCGACTCTTGTTGGGTAAAGTGTTCTAGCAAGTCCCGTATTCATCGCCAACAAAGACAAAAGCCTTTCTAAACAAGACATTGCCTTCAAAGACTAGCCCTAGAATTTGCCGAGTTCATGCTTCTCTTAGTGCTATTGATGCAGCACACGCATGGCTTCATGGCGAAGGTCACAGCTTGCTGGATACAACAAGCAACGTGAGGGATGTGATCAAACTAGGATCCATACACAAGCAGTCAGCCTTGGCACTACATATCCATGAAACTGCCCTTTACGCTCTGAACCAGCCAATGCCGATTTTCACTAGTATTGGAATCTCCATCTAGGGTCCTTGTCACCGGGCCAATCCTCCAAGTCGCCAATTGCTTGAACTTCCGGTGCAATAGCCTCGCGTCTCTTATTCTCACCCTTCAACACAAAGTATAAGATACCACAGACGATGATATTCGCCAAAAGATACCCCAAAGCGAAAGAGTGGCCGACAATGTACCTCGGACCATCATTGGCACGATACAACTGTGTTCCCAACACAGCTCCCAAATTTCCAATAGTGATCTGCATTGCGTTGCCTACAGCACGCTTGGTCTGCCCAGAGACATTGATGGCCGGCCACGAGAGGACGAGAGCGGTGGCGGGGTAGATTCCCGCAGCTGCGAAGAAGGTTCCGAGGTACGAGACGCCAGGCTTCCCCGCAGGGTCGGAGTTGGCTAAAAGAATGATGTAACCAATCGCCGCGACCGCGGATGATCCCATGATGAAGAAGGCACGGCGGCCGGTGCGTTCGGAGTAAATCGCGACGGTCAATGTTGTGACAAAGGCGACGGCGTAAGGAGGGATAGTGAGCAGTTGGGCGACGGCCGCGGTGTACCCGAGGTTCTTAATGATGGTAGGCTAGGCAAAGTCAGTGAGATGGTCCACTAAGTTTGTGAGAGTAACTCACAATGAACAAAGAAAACGTGTATAGCGGCAAGCTCATGGTGTGGAAACCAAGACCGTACAACCAGCACTTTGGGTCCTTGATAGCATCCATCACATTATTCCACGAGAACTTCTCGTTATGCGTGGCATCGCTGTCGGAAGCTAATCTGGCCCTGATAAAGCGGCGCTCCTTTTCAGAAACAAATTTGGCCGTGTCGGGGTAGTTTTGGATGAACCAGTATGCGCCGACAGCAATGACCACGGTTGCGATACCCTCCTATCAGATTGTCAGGCAACGTTTCTTGATTTTCGATGGGAAGGTCACAAACCAAGATAAAGATCCATCTCCAGCCATTGTCCCATACAACTCTCATGTGTCCGATTCCCCATGCTAGGATACCGCCGAACGCACCGGCAAGAGAGGCAGCGCTGAAGAAGAGGGAAATGCGGAACTGTCTCTCGCGACGCTTATACCTGAGGAAGTTCAGGTCAGAACTATGCCATCCTTAAGCTCCTGGCCCATTGAAACCTACCACATCGAGAAGTAGTATACCACTCCAGGAAAGAGACCGCTCTCAGTGACACCGAGGAAGAAGCGGGCGACAAAGAATCCGGCCATATTAGTGACGATTCCCATGAGCGTCGCGACAATGCCCCATGCGATAGTCAGTGTCGGAAGCCAAAAGCGTGGAGTGGTCCTTTTCAAGATGATGTTGCATGGAATCTGGAACGTTTAGCATTGCACGAACACATGTCTCTTCGGAACATTGTTGTGGAAGCACTTACTTCAAAGAGAACATAACCGATAAAGTATAGAGTTAGACCAGTCAAATACTGGTTACCACCTGCCAAGTATCAGCTACACCGGTTCGGTCTTGACTGAGTCTGTCTGGTTGAAGAAGCATACTCATGTTGAGATCGGTAGTAAGGCCTTCAATTCGAGCATTGCCCACTACGTAGATATTAGTAGATTGTCTCGCAGCAGGGTTTTCTGGAGAATCTCACCATTAGATCGGTCGAGGAATGAGAGAAGGTACAAAATGCCCACCGCCGGCAGAAGCTTGAGATCAAGCTTCCTCAACAGCGACTTCTCATTGACTACATCCTGCTCAAGCTCAACTTCGGACGGGCTATCCGTCCCGCTGATATCATTCGCCGGCATATCTAGCGCCTTCTCGGGCGGAGGATTCTTTGGCGCGCTCATCGTAGGTTGCTGATATTGTGAATTCTCAGATTCTCTCCCTAGCGCTTGTGGCTATTTTGTTTGCCTCAATGTTGGAAGAAGGTGAGGTCCCAACTTCACTCGGTACCAGAAACACCCGCGCTTGTCCGGCTGAAGTCGAGTTTCTAAGGTCGTTTGCGTGTTTGGAAAAGAAACTCTGCGGCCACGCGCACGGCTTATCAATGCGGACCCCAAAAGACCCGGACCAAGCTGTCGGAGCAGACCTCTGCACGAGGAAAAATGAGATTGGCGAGTAGATTGCTCGAGTGGGCTGGTTTCCTTTCCATCTCCGGGAGTATTGCCTCGTTTAGAGCTTTTAGCTACTTGTCGTCCATTTTGACAGCGTATTCTGAGTGTCGTTTTCCCAGGGCCCGCATGGCATCATCAGTCAATGATGACATTTTCCCGGGGCACCATTCCTGTAATTGCGTAGATGCCGTTGCAGGTCACCACTGCCGGGTGGATGGCGCCAGTGGAGGTGGATGGTGAAATTCGTTTGCAAGTTGTGTGATTGGCTCATTTGAATCACCTCATGTTGAAGTCGATGGCGACATCGCCGACTGGGTCTTTTTGCTTTCTCCAACGGCCCCCAATATGGCAAGTGTGTAATCAGTACCTTGAGCATTTCCTTTTTAAAGTGCCTTGGCGCTGCTTGGCAACTTTAGAAATGAACCCCCCACGGCCCGTCGATTCAGCTAAAAAAAATCTTGTTTCTCCGCGCATCTAACGCTAGACCGCGGCTTGCATCTGCGGTTTCGGGCGATTATTCGATAATGGCGACTTCCATCCGACCTTACGGTGCCGATCGGTCGGCAATACGGCTCCGCTCAAGAATCCGTCGTTCCACTTTTTCTCCGATTCCCGATCTCGGCCCTTTCCGATAGCAGTCGGCGGATGGTTGCGACCTCGCAGACGGAATCGGAAGTAGTCTCACTTCTTTTCAACAGATCCGATTCTTTTCGTTTGAGCTGCCTGTAATCCTCTTGAAGGTGACTGTCTAGAATCAGCTCCTGCCAACCAGCTAGTGGCTGAAGTGATTGCTCAAGTCTCTCAGCGATGGTTTCTGAGGTCAGTATTAGAAAGGCATAGATCACAGAATGGCACTGGAAAAGTTTCCCAACTCGAGTCTATTTTGCTGCCTACTATACAATATCCTTTTTTTTTCCTTTTTCTGTTGTTCCTTTTCTATATCCAAACGAATGACTGTTCCGAAAAATCGAGCTAAGAAAAAGTGCATACCAAAAGAGTGTTCTATCCATGACCAACCAGAAAAACCATTCATTCATTCACAAGCGTCTGTTGTACCCCATTCACCCAAAGATCGAAGTCCCAAGAGGGGGATTGTCGAGTTTTCCGTTCCGATGTATACAAAGCAGAAGTCGTCGTGGCCAACCACGCTATGAGAGAGAGTAGAAGAGTAAAGCACTACCTTCTGAGCCAACTCGCCGATTCGAGCCGCGTCAAGCGAAGGCACGCCGTGGAATGTATCGTGATGCTATGCACGTGTGTGCATTTAGCAGCCAATGTCGAAGGCGACGAAGGTCTGACCGTTGGTAGGAGCGGGCAGGCTGGAAGCCGGGACGTTGAAGAGGCGGCACTGGACCGGCTCGTTGGCGGAGGGCTTGCCGAACTCGATGGCCTGGCATCCAGTGGTCTGCTTGCAGAGAGCCAAGCAGGCGTCCTGGGTGGTGATGTCCTCACGGCTCAGGAGAGGGGTGGGGCTGCTGGTCGCGGGGCCGGCGGGGGCGGCGCCGCAGACGTTGGCACGCTTCTTGGGCTGCTGGCTACCGTTGCTGTTGTTGCTGCCAGTGTTGGCGTTGCCGGTGTTGGCACCAGTGTTGGAGCCTGTGTTGCCGTTGTTGGCGCCGGTGTTGGTCTGGGTAGGAGCAACGGTGGGGACGCTGGTGCAAGCCTTGTCAAAGACCATCAAGTTGGTGTTGGACTGCTTGGGAACCTGAGAAGCCGGGACGGCGTAGAGGTAGCAGAGAGGGGTGGTGCCGGAGGGGGGAAGGCCGAAGACGAAGGACTGGCAGCCAGAGTCGGCCTCGCAAAGCTTCTGGCAGGCGTCCGCGGTGGCGGCGGCGGGCTGGGAGCGGGGCTCGACACTGGCGGTGGTAGGGCCGGAGGGGGCGGAGTTGCAGACATCGCGGATGGCGAGGGGACCGGCCTGAGCGGCGGCGGCGAAGGCAATGATGGTGGCGATGGTGAACTGCATTTTGATTGTTGGGGGTGGTTGGTAGTGGTTCTTGAAAAAGAAGTGTGAAGACTGAAGTGTAGTAGAGCGAAAGTGGTGCTGAGAAAGCGAAAGATAGAAGAGTGAGAGATGCTTGAGAGTGATTGAAGATTGAACTGGTTGTTGGTGGTGAGGAGAAAGAGAAAGGTTTTGATTTGGACGGGACAAAGGTCTTCTTTTATGGTCAAGTTGAGCTCTGCGTTTCGAAGGCTTCTCGACTCCCTTTCCTGAGCCTGACTAGACACTCGACTGACGATCTACGATAGACTGGGTACGTCAATGGAGAGTCTTACGACGCATTGCACGAGCGTCTTACACAGCCAGTCTCCGGAACGCGTGGTGGGTGAAAGTTGATGATCGACGTCCCGGATGTCACTCTGTCGACGTTGATGCCCTCGTCATCGCCGGGCTGGGTCCAAGGAACGGCCTTCGAGAACCAGTGAGAAGGTCTCTTGCCGTCCCATGTTCGCTTCGCTAACAGACTTTGGCAGTATGTTTGGCCATACCACAGCCTCATGAGATGGCAGGTTTAACCCGCGATGTGGGCGAACAACCTGGACGTTTCAAACCGTTCGTCCGAGGCATCTTCATGCGATCGAAACTCTCCTATTATCCCTACTGGCTGGATGTTCCCAAGTTGAGAGCTGATGTAGAGACAACAAGGTCTCCTACGCTTGGACCCTGCGACGGCTGAGGCTTGATGAGCCGGGGCGAGACCGAGGTCGGCGCCTCCTTGGAACTTTTCGGGACTCCTTGAGGCTCTTTGGGACACACTCAAGAGTCTCGAGCTTCATGAGCAGACAGGCGCTCGGGAAAGTAGCAGAGAGGGGGATTCCCGATAACGTAACAAGCGAGCGTTCCATCATGCACAGTCACAGATCTGACGTTACGGTTCACAAGCCACTCCCGACGTGGGGAACACCAAAAAGCTTCGATGCCAAGCATGAGGCTTAATGCCCAAAGAAGCTAGAAAATAATAAGCCCTGCCGGGCTGCCGTCAACGGGGCGCTGCAACACAACTGGCAAACTGCGTACGTACCAGATGGCAACACCCAGATAGGTAACAACATGGCCGGGGATGTGCAAAGAAAGGACGTGGATACCCCTGCATCACATCTGCCCAAGCTTTGCGGTTCCCGACGCTCTAAATCCCCCACATTCCAGAAGAGTGCCATTCCGGGAAGCCGATTCAGGGGGTGACGGTGCGGGTTCAGGGGTAAAATCCCGCCGCTACAAAGAAGCTTCCCCTTCTTTTCGACTCTCTTGAGGCTTGACGAGCCCTGATTTGCGTGGGTACCCCCTCAAGCCTCAAGTGAAGTGGGTAAACATCGTAAGGCATTCCGGTGCTGATGCCCCAACAAAGCCTGTGAGACCGGACAACGCTCCCAATTCAGCAGCTTCCAGTCCCTGGAACACTTTGCTGCAGCGTTTGGCGAGAGAGAATACCATTCCGAAAATATGCTTGCAATTTCCCCTTGATTCTTTTTGGTTGGGGCTCTTTGATTCCTGTGAGGCTGAGGCCCTGAAAGAGGGGGGAAAACTGACCTTACGCATATTGCAGACGTAGAGCCCTGTCTATAGTGCTAAACAACTATGATAACTATAGATAATAATAAGTGCGGGTGCGACGGCACGACGTTCTGTTCTTGACCGCGTTGGCGTTGGGGGCTGAAGTTGGCCTGTTTGACTTTGACTGCCCTCCTCTACAATGCTCCAATACTGCCAACCTCGTGACTTACGAGCATGACCTAGGGCTGCTGATGATGACGAAGCCATCCTTGGGTGCTGAAAAAGTTTCCAACAAAGGTCGGATAGACGGCACACCGTACACGTGGGATTATACTCAACAACCTTACTCTGTGAGTTATTACTGAGAGAGGAGTGGGAAACATAGTTGCGTCGTCATCAGCATCGAAATAAACCAAAATAGACATTTCGAAGTGTATACAAAGTTTTTGCGACTTAGCCGGAGGTATAGGCTGAATGCTGTTAAGCAAAATGATGATCTTCGCTGAATGTCCACTGTATGTCCGCAGCACTTACGAATCGTCGCAACGCGATTCATGTACCGACCACCTATGCTCAGTGCAACCCCGAGAAAAGGCCAAAGCTCAAGTGCACCGCAGCTCAATCATTCTGACGCCAGGTGTGCTGTTGTTTCTAGGGCAGCGCAAGCTGATCTGAATTTGGCGATGATCATGATCGGAGAGAGACATAGATCAAGTCTGGAGACTTTTGGGATGGACTAAGAAATTGACGCGCGGTTCCGGATGCCAAAAGAATAGTACTTGCTCACCGAGGTGATTCGTGGGCAATTCAAGGTTTTCCGGCAGTTCAAGCTTGCTTGTTGATGTTGCGATTACAATTAAATATGACAACTTTGAAATTGATGGAACTTTTGCTCGCCAGTTTGCATTCAAGCGCGGTCGTACCAAATAGGAAGCTGCCGGTTTTTTTAATGAAGAGAGCGCAGATTGTCTGCCTTGCTCGGCGATGTGGGATGAACGGAACACCTGAAGGCTTGGGCACGGCGTGAATGAACAACAACTCTCCGCTGCAGGAAAGATCATCATGGTCAATATAGTGGGCAAGTACTACGAGCTATCGATGATTCTCTAAGAATTTTTGTCATCAAAGTGCGTTTGATTAGGAGCATCTTGCAGTCCATCTCTTCATCAATGGCGCAAGTGATTCTCATGAGATCGATGAAATCCAAGCCTGAAAGCACCAAACCCCAGGTGAATTTCGAAGAAATTAGAGTAGCTTCGATGGGTACAACTTCAAAGTCGATGAGGAATCACTATCATGAGTTCGTGACAAGTCTTCAGAGACAATGCATGCGTACGCTCGTGAGCCGTAAGGAACACATCATTCAAGTTTGGTGAAAATGTTCGGCGTTTTGCATGCTTTCACCATGACTTGGTGGAGACAGACACAATACAATGCGACATGGCTGCATGTGCAGTAAAAACTTGAGAGCGAAGAAGCTTCTGCTTTTCCCGTGGCTGTAAGAGTTGCAGACATCAGACGTCGAGGGCTGCAAGTCGCGCCTTTACCGAACGTAATACGTGGGACAAACAAAGAAAGATAAAAACAAGCAATTGGGGAAGGGGGAACTGATGCCGGAGGAATAGCGTCCTTAAATATGCACTCGTGGCTATGTTGAAGCGCAGAAGGCTCACGTGACGAGGCTTTGGAGAGCTTCCGTAGGGACAAGGTTATCGTCATGGTGCAGGCACAGAGTCGGATGGACCTTGAGAGATGGATCTGCTGCTGGGCCGAACATACTGACGAACAAATACTTACGTCCACAAGTACAAACACCATGAATAAGAAGAGACAACAGTGGAAGACACGCGAGCTGGGGTGCATAGCAACCTCCATACTGACGATAGATCGTAGAAGCATTCCTGGAATCAGCTGAGTGTTCATGTGTACTAAAATGCGTTCTTCAGACCTCAAACAATCAAGCTTTTCAGGCCAATATTACATGAAAACTATAGGTTACATTCGTGCCGAATTGAATATATCTTATGATAGTTCTTTCGGCCAATTCAAAAGGGAAAGCATGATCATCGGATCTTTAATTTTCAAAGGAAAATCTTGGCTTTTAGTTTAAAGCAGGAACTTGTTAAAACTTTAGCCTTCAGTGTCATACTTGTAATTATCAGTAGAGGACATTGATCTATTAGATTCTAGATTCGAAACTAAGGATATGTAGAGAAAATACTTTTGCGATTGTCGAATAACGACTTTATTTTCTTTTTTAGGAAAAAGAGACACAGGATATCCATCAAATGAGTATTAGATTAGAAGTCACTGTTCACATCAAAGACATTAGTATAGCCCACTTAATAGACTTGAATAATCATTACGAACTTGAGCGAAATTGTCTAGTAAGTTCTTGAATATTGAAATTATCACGCACTTCGATCACAGCTACGTTAAGAAGCTTTTTATGCCCACCTCATATACCAAAGGGTAAGAACTAACCATTTCGAGCTTTTTGGTAAAAATTGAAGGTATATCGAGCGAGACCTTGCACCATCACCGTCAGAAACGCGAAGGCAATACCAAGAGAGCAATCTACAAGCTATTTGTGAACCAAGCAAGCTGAGTAAAATGATTATGCCTGCGCTATATCAAGTATCGACGTGAATATAGATGACGGTAGTGGCACGTCGCACATAGAACAGGGCGGCCTGTTTGCCGACGTTTGTAAATTAATGTGAATGAAACCTCATGATACCCGTTGACTGACTTTGAAAGTCAGATCGTCATCTTAGGGAACTGAGATAGATCATAAAGCGGGTATAAACCGTGAGTATCACGATAGTTGGTAAGTTCGGTATCAATATGCTTTGATACATGGTAATGATGCAGACCACGAAATGGCTTCAAAGACAGTCGAACTATCACATTTCACTAACAATCAAGATGGCAAACGCGGTCAAAATATAAAAATTTCCTTTTTCGTGTATGGATGGAACTTGAACTATGTGATACACAAATTGAAACCCTATTCGCCAACCCGCCCCTTTATCTCAAGACTCAAGGAAACCGCTAACCCGATGCTAAGGTAGTCTACCCAATGATTGTGCCGTACTGCAGATATTCTTCATAAGCCATTTAGACACCAGAGTCCTCCTGCTCGATGGAGTACTCCTCCTGGAAGGTGGTCCAGGTGTCGCAAGTATCGGTGAGGGTAGAGTTATCAGTGATGGCAGCAATCTCGCTGTAGCGCTCGACAAACTGCATCGAGAAACCCTCGGACGTGTGCCAGCCAATGTGGCAGTGCATGAGCCAGGCGCCCGGGTTGTCAGTCTCCCAGGCCATAACGAGGTATCCAGAGGAGGGAAGCATAGCGGTATCGCGACGGGGCGGGTTGCTAGTGTTGAGAGTGATGGAGCTGGAGTAGGTTCCGGAGCCCTGTGCAAGGATGAAGAAGTCGTGGCCGTGGAGATGGATGGGGTGGGGGACGGCGAGGGTGGTCTCGATGACAAAGTAGACCCACTGGTTGGCCTCGTCGAGCTGGATGACGGCGTCGTCGTCCTCCCAGGTGGTGTTACCGTTGATAACGGACTCGAGGGTCGGGTTGGCCCAGTCGACGAGCATGGAAGTGCTGTTGAGGTACCACTTGAAGAGGCCGGCGGTGTTCTTGCTGACGGAGGCGCTCTCGAGCTCATCCCAGTTGGCGCTGTCAACCGTCTTGGAGACGTAGGGGGAGATGTTGTCCGTCTCGTCGTCGCAAGAGTCGGTGTAGGAGTAGGCGCTGGTGGTGGGGGTGGTGATGGTGCCGGTGTAGGAGATGATACCCTTGATGTTGTCTGTGCTGTCGTTGTCGGAGCAGGCGGACTGGGGAATGGCGCGGATCCAGAAGTTGTCGGCGACGTCGGCCTGGTCTGCAGTGACAATGATGTCGTAGCGCTGGCCCATGCCGATGTCGAGGACGGTGGCGTTGTAGGGGGTGATGGGAACCAGGTCGGAAGCGATGACCTCCATGGTGTGGTTGTCAATCATGAACTTCCAGTGGGTGTCGACGGCGGCGTTGACAAGTCTCAGACGGTAGGAGGTGCCGGAGGTCCAGGTGACGTTGTAGCGGTAGCCGGTCTGTGTGGTGGAGTCGTCGTCGCCGTAGACGTTGGTACCGTTGATGAGACCGTTGTCGAGCGTCGGCGGGCCGGAGGTCTCGGCAGTGGAGTAGAGCTCGTCGACGGTCTGGTGATCCCAGTCGTTGAGGAACATCATGCCGAGGTCCTCATCGTAGTTGGCAGTGGCGGGGCCGTTGATGATGATGCCGCCAAAGATACCCTGCCACGCCTGAAGAGCGAAGTGGGAGTGGTACCAGGTAGAACCGTACTGCAGAGCTCTCCAGGTGTAGGTGATGGTGTCGTTGGGGGCCGTGGGGCACTGAGTGATGGAGCTGACGCCGTCGTTCTGGTTGGTGTAGTTCTGGCGAATGCCGTGGAAGTGAATGCTGGTGCCGTTGTTGGAGGTCGTCAGAGAGTTGGTGACGTGAACGACGACGGTGTCACCCCAGTCGGCGAAAATGGTCGGGCCCGGAATGGAGCCGTTGACGGCCATGGCGGAGCGGGAGACACCATCGGGAGCGACGGTGACGTCGGTCAACTCAAGGTAGTACTCGCGGGTGACACCGGTGTCGGGCGCCTCGGTCCAGTAGTCGGTGTCGACGGAGTAGTCGCACCACTCGCTTCTTGTGCTTGCAGTGTTGCCGCTGCAGGTAGCACGAGGGAAGAGCTGGGCCTCGGGGCCATCAGAGAGGGCGCCGAATCCGGGCAAGGCAGAGGCCATGGAACCCGCAAGGGCACCGGCCATGAAGAGAGACTTGAACATGATGATGTAGTGATTGTGTGTGCCAAGAGAAGGTTAAAAGAAAGACTGTATGACACAAGTTGGAAGGACTGAAGAGGGAGTGAGGGAGGAAAGACGAAAGCGAATGGAAGCGCAGCCAATACTGTGCTGGGTGAGGAGTGAGTGAGAATAGCATCAAACAAGCAACGGATGTCTATCGCTTAAGTATTCTTGTGAGCCCGCAACGCAATGTCGGCTTCACGGGCGGCTCACGGGAAGCGCGATAGTCAACGGATGCTAAAAACTCTATTTCCCCGTTGAACTTGGGTGTGTTTACCCTGCAGGTGTTTCCTCATTCGGTCCACAATGACAGAAGTCGTCAATCGGTCCTGTTTCCTTTGGAGCCGCTTGAACCGAATCTGACGATACCATGGGCATCCCGAAGCTATCCACTGGCACCACAGCTCGCACTTGCCCCAGTAGGTTAAAGATCGTCAATGCAAAGGCTAGTCCGGCTCGAGATTCAGCGAAGGAAAAACATTCTGGATGCAGATGATTTCACGATAATTCCCATGTCGATGAAGGCCCGAAGGGGTTAACCTGAGACTGACCCCTTTGAGATCCATGCGCGGGCTGTACGGGGGTCGTAAGGTGGTACGTGGAAGACGAACCGCAGTTGGGCTGACTCGCAAGCAGCTGAGTCTTATTTCCTCTATGCGAGGCATAGGTCAGGGGAAGCTGGGGTTGGTAGGGTGTTGTGCTCCACTGCAGCCTCGCAAGGCACGGCAACTCAACTTGTCGACAGGCGTGATGGGTTTATCAAGTGGATGTGAAGGGGAGACGATCAAGGGCCGGTGTGCCGACGGTAGAACCGTCAGACTTGGGTGGCCGGTCTGCCCGACTTGTCGGGAGGGTGGGAGGCACTCCGGAGAGCCAAGCCGGCCGATGAGCCCCACCAGATCACTCCTGATTTAGAAACTTCCGGCTCCGCTTTGCGGAAGGGGAATGTCTGTGCGGCATAGCTTGAGCCTCGCGGGTGGCCGTCTGCGAAGACTATCAATCTATGTAGGTGGCCTTGAGTGGGTTCGTTACACTGCATGCTGGGAGAGGAGGAGTTCGTGGTCCCTTGCGCAGCCTCCTCTCCTTACGCGGTCCCATGGCGACACCATCCCCCTTTTGTGACGATGATGGATGAGATGTGATGGGCCAGACCTATAGCATCCCTGCTATATATCAAGCTCACCCCGGGAATCAGTATCCACAGATCCCGGGCCCTATCACGGGCCCCTGTTCATCCCACATACCGAAACGAGAACTCTGAAAACCCCCGTTGACAGGCGCCCCTCCCGGGATGGCCCTAGCCGCAAGTAAACGACAACGGCGCTCCCGCTGGATCTGAATGGCCAATGGCCGTTTCCGTCCAATCTCGCGGCAAAAGCTTGACTGGATGCCGAACGGCAATGACCGATGCGTCAAGGAGGTTGTGATGGTCTCAACTACACTATCTGTGGTTGACGGGGTTGATTGTGCCTCCACTGTGATCAACACGGTGGAGTCCGAGCCTCAAGAGTCAACGCGCCTATTCCGCATCCGCGCAGTGATTTGTTGGTTACAACCTGGTTTGGGAAACCAAAGTTTACCTTGCAACCATGGCCAACAGGAACCGTCTTCGGGCCTTTGCTACCTGACTTGGATGAGTTGTGGTGCCGCGGTGGCGTAGCCCGAAAATTTGCACGTAGAGTTACAAGTCATGACATGCCGGCCAGGGCGGCTTGAGGCGGATCATCCGAACGGCATCGACTAACCGCACTTTTATTTAACCAACTCCATCCCCTCTCCAGCTTCACTTCCCCGGCCCCCCCCACCACTCCGGTTCCTTTCACCACGATCACTCTCATTCAGTCCATCGTTATCCCCCATCGAGTCTCCTTACAGTCTCATCCAGTCGTTTACTCCATCACAACTCCTTTCTTTTCGAGACACAACTCACCAACCCCATACGCAAAAATGCAGTCCTTCGGCACTATCCTGTTGTCGTTCGCCGCTCTTGCGGTTGCGGCTCCTTCGGAACCCCGCGCTGTCGCCAGCGATAACACCAGCCCTTTCCAGGTCTACGCCTACGGCCAAGGAATCGGCGGCCTGTCCATGTTCTCTGCAGGAGGTAGTAAGGCTGGTTTAAGAACTTTTATCTCAAGAGAATTCGTAAAGTTCTATTAGGAGCTTTACCATCATTCTCTTCCTGTCTCTCTTTTGTTGATAACCCGTCCAGCCCGGGTTGCGAAAACCCCCCTCGAAAAGCTTTAGACTAACACGATTGTGACTAGGCGACGCTTACTTTGGTGATCACACCAAGTTCAACGACTCTAACGCCGCCCCGGTGATCTGTACGTCACCATCTTCCGGTTTAATATCCAACCAGCAACTAATACACTTCATAGTCACCCCCACCGACAACAACGGCTGGATCGGAGCCCCCAACACTACGGCTCTCAACTCTACCTCCCCTCCCAGCTGGTCCAACCTCACCTTCTCCATCCCCGCCGAGGGCTCTTCGGACCATGACGTCGGCTTTCTCAGCTCCAACTCATCCTCTTCCGACCGCCAGACCAGCGGCTTCGTCTTTTACGGTTCCTTCATTTTCGTCGAGTCCTCCTCTGGCGGCATGGAGTCGCTGTGGTATGCTACCCCCAGCTCCATCAACGGCATCTACTCTCTCAAGTGGAACGACACCAGCGACACCACCACTGAAGACAAGATCGTTCTCACTCTCAAGAAGACTGCGCCTTCCAACGCTAGCAAGACCAAGAACCGATCCATTTAGATGGTGACACGCCGGGTCATCTTTGTGTGAACCGATGTAACTTTGGAACATGGCGCGATTTTCTTCTCTCGTAGTGTATTTGGGTTAGAACACTGGAATCAAGATGCATTACGAGTAAGGCTACAAGGGTGTTTAGGAGGATAAGGGACAGCGGATGCACTTAGAACATGCAATAAATTGGGCGTGAATATTTACAATTCGGGCCAAATTACATTTTCCCAAGCTCGTGAGGATTTCATTCATGCTCGTGACATCAAGGTAATGGTACAAAAGTCGCTGACTTATCGACGCTCACTGGCGACCGCTTCAGCCGACACAGGTAATCTCTCTTCCGCGCCGAGAACATTCGATGCATTCTTCGTCTTGCCACGAGCATCGGGCTCCTGGTCAACATCCAACCGCCGCTCTCTGAAGTTGTGCTTGCCAAAAGCTCCAACTCCCTCAAGTCCGGCGCTCTCTTTGTCACGGCGACCAAGGTTAGCCCCGTGCAGCTCGGCGCTAGTTTGGCCCTGTACAGGCTTACCCAGCCCAGTGTGGACGTCCCCGCTCGTGGCACCAGGGAAATCGTGCGCGGCCGTATACGTGGTAGCCTCGGGGTTCAGAGCCTGGCCGGGGATCTCTTGCGCGTTCTGGGGCTGGAAGGTGTTTTCTCTGGGTGCTGTGCCGGCAGGGTATGCTTGGGCGTGGAACTCGGGGTATGCGTCGTTGCCGACTTTGGTGCCAGGGGCGTGCTATTGGTTGGTTAGACAGGGGGAGTGATTACGAATGCTTGGGATTGGGATTGATGAACTTACGCCTTTGGTTGTGAGGGGCTCTGAACGAGGGACGCTGGGGTGGAACTCGCCCTGCTTGTTGTTGATGGACTCAACGTTACGGTTGACTGACATTTTGATTGGACGAAGAGTTACAAGGTATGGATTAAGCTTGTGATTGGTTGAATCGGGAGTTGGCGATGGTTCGTCGGTGACGATTGATCCTACGCCTTGGAATTGTGATTGTGTTGTTAGAATGATCCGAAAAGCTCACACCCTTCATCAGTCATTGTCCGCTTAAGTATTGAATCTGCCGGATCGATATTTCAGTCGAAGTGTTTGTGATGTCATTTTCGGATTACATCAACGCGACGAGGATTGAGATAACAGAGCCACTTTTCTGCGAGATGAGTGAAGTACATGTTTGAAGGGCCGATGGATGATGTAAAGTGACCAGTGCCAAGAGATGACGGCGGAGACGAGATAGTAGCCAAAGGTAAACGCAACTCAGAGTCTCATGCGGGATCCGATGTTGAGTGGGCGAGCATTGGATATCTGGTCGCCACAGAGCCGCTCAAGCGCAATAATGAGATCAACCTTCGGACATTTTCGTCCGGCTTTCTGGGTCGCTAGGTTTCGGTGGGTATGGTCAGGCTCACCGAGTCTCACCGACCACTGTTGGTTTCCACACCAAGATGGATCAACGCAGAATGGAGACGACATGACGTACAATGTAGTCCACTTATCCGCAAATCTGCGACTGATTGCTTGGTCCAAATAGTGGACCAAGCTAATTCGTGAATAGTCGACTGCTCCAGCTCCCCACGCCTTATCAAGAACACAATCTGCGTTACACACGTATGCATCGTTCAGTTCCCACAATGACAACATTTTGAATGTTTCATCGTGATTTGGACTGGCCCATAATCAGCTTTTCATCTTTGCACCAATCTCCCACCAAGTTTCCGCCTCCGAGTCAAAATGTTTTCTCATCTTGCCCCTCTTCGCATTTCAACTGCCAGCCAACACCTTCAACCTCGGGAGAAGGGGACCGTCCCTTGGCCGTTGCTCGTTTCCCAGGATAAGGTCGCGGATACAATCTAGTTGCTTCTGCCTCTCCAAATCACCCGCATCTCTACACCACCCCTCTAGCTTCTTCTTCTGTCTCTCAAACTGCGCCATCGTCGCCATGTCCGTATCAACGTGACACCCTATCGACACGAGCAAAAGTCTCCGCGACCAGTCGTGGATCTCGTCGCGAAGCATCTTGTCCGCTTGCTGCGAGCCTTGTGCGTAGCGACAGTCGGCCAGAACGGCACATGCTTTTCCGAAATGGGACTTTGCATCTTGAATATCTGCGTATTTGGAGTTTGGCGAAGACTCCTGCTCCGAGAGGTACGCCTCAGCGCGGTTGTAGCATTGCTCTGCCATATCGCGCACACTGGTCGCAAGTTCTGCTTCAGACGCGACGAGGACGCAGTAGCCTAGGATGAAGTGTCCAAATTGAACAATCAGCTTCGGGTCATCTGAGTAAGAGCACTGTACGTGTGTGTACCGCTCCAATGCCATATTCAGGATCTTGGGATCCGTCTGTTGTCCATCTTTTGCCTTTTTGGCGTTCAGCACGAAAATCAGGTAAACCATAACTAAGCTCCATCTGCCAAGGACTTTGAGCACGTTGACTTGCAGATCATCGCAAATGCGTTCCATGCAGGCTTTGAATTCTGAGAATAGAGTGTTTGTGAGGAGTTGTTCTACTCTCTGCGCTAATTGGACAAACTCGTGGTCTCTCGGTAGGATGGTCGTCGAGGATGTCACTAGACAGTGCGCCAACTCGTTGATGGCTGCAGTATCCGATGATTGGTTGAATGAGCTTAGAATGCCGATTGGTACCGCGGGGTGAAATGACTTTAGCAGCTCGTTGACATGGTCGTTCATTCTCGACTTGACTGCAACTGATGGATTGTTCACAAGGCAACCTCTCAGATGACTCTCATGCTTAAGCTCTTTCTGAAGCGTGCGGTATATCGCGAGGTGGTCGTCCTTAGGGGTGTAGTCGTCCCACGCCAAAGTCGGCGGCCGCCCTGAGACGAGTTTCGAGAGTATCAACGTCGCTAATGTCACGATTTCTTTGCAAAGCATGTCAGGGGTCATGCTAGCTTCTTTCTGGTTTACTTCAAATGGGGAACTGTATCCATACGTGGCTGGTGTCGGTGGGAGGGTCCCTGGGCGTGGTGTATCGACATAGGTTGTCGAGCGCGCGTCCAAAACTCGATGACCGCCGTGAGGAGACTCTCCTGGCGTTAGTGCCGGCGAGAAAAAACTGGTTGGTTCGATTGGAGAGGTAGGGCTTGAGATATCGCTAGGAGGTGCGGCGGCAGTATTCGACCCCGGGTCAACGTCTCTGGGTAGTGATGCCTCAAAGGGCTTGCGCTTCTTGTTTTTCCCGATACCCCAGGTCTTGAACCGTCCTTTGTACATGCGCTCTCTGGACACATTTTCCTTAGTATTGTACATATATCAAAGCCCCGAAACAACTGAAGATAGTCTTACGTCGCATAGAATCCATGCCTTTTATACAGCTCATCTTTGATGTGCTTGAGGGTTCTGGTAGTATATAATTTGGTAATGAGAGGCCTGTGCTTCTCCCATTGCTCGGCAGTCGGCTGTTCAGGCATTGCGACGGCGGTCAGGGCGACCCGTCCGGACGAACTATCGGCGATGGTAGTCGGCGCACAGTGGCACCGGTCAATGTGACGAGAACTCGGGAGGCGGGGGCAGCGTGGGAGGGGAAAGCGGTATGGCAAAAACATACATGTATGCAAACGGTTTGCGGCACAACGGACATCGGCATGGAACGATTTATGAATTGTGCGATGGGTTTGCATGTTGATGGAGCTTGCCAACGAACTCACTGACAGCTGCAAGTGAGATTCCGTCATGCCGACCAATTGTAGTGAGACAATTTTGCAAGGATCCATGAGTTGCATCACAATTCGACCAGTCACAACAAAGTACTATGCATAATCAATGGGTCTGACTTTCTGACTTAACTGTAAAGGGCTCAACACCATGAGTTTGGTTCCTGGCGAACCAAGTGCGCACCATCTCGCAAGGCGACCTTGGGTGTAAGACACACTGAGGGTGGGCTGTCCAGCTATCTCACAATCTCTGCCTTGACAGTGAGGCAATTTGGTTTGCACTTGAACGCAGGCATGACTGGCCTTGGAGACTTTCATTCGTCCAACATTATGCAATGGTGAACTGGCAAGTTGTGCAGTGGGCAGATAAACCGATTGGGGAGGGATTAGTTGAGCCTCATCATCACGTGCACCCTCGATGATCTCCATCTCTAAACAACTATGAGCGGGTGATGTCTGCGATGTGCAAAGAGATCTGGGAAAATAAAATTGGGGTACAATTGTTGGATGAGCAATTCTAGGCAATTTCAATGACACAAGGCGACACACCATTATTCAAGCACATTCATCATTTCGTGAAATTAGTGATTAATATAGGCGATTGAAGAATTGGTGAATAACAAGAGTTTATATTGTAGTCATGGGGTTTCGATGGCTAACTTCACACGCTCATGAGGGATAGAGGCATACTTAGTCTACCTATACACATTCGTTACTAGTCTTTGGCTTAAAAGAGGCTCTACAGCCACAAATTGAAAATTCGAGGTATTTCGATCGGAAAACTTGTTCAGTCGAGTTGAGGAAATATCATGAGCACCGTCTTTACTAAAAAGGGCTTGCCAACCAGTTTACATGGTCACATCTACTCAACATCTATGTCTCTGGAGACTGCGAAAGAAAATCCGAATTGACTAAATTTCGAGTTGACATCTCTTCAACTCCAGCAAGAGCTCTCGTAGTGTATCAAGTAGAGCATTGAGTTTTCAGGTTCAGGCCAGATTTGTGTATGATTATATTTTGATGTCATTTGAGGATATTAAGCTTGTGAGTTGAGAAGGTGTGATTCAAATACAGTTGAAAAGGTCATGGATGATTCCGGGTCGTGCCAACACTTGCAGCCAAGTCTCAGTTGAGCAATGCATTTTCCAACAGCTAACTAGGAAGAGTGTATAGACCTGGAAGCTACGTCGAATATAATCAGTCTGCTAATTGAATCGAATGATGGAGAGAAAGTTGGTTCAAATGTCAGTTCTGATACAACACGTTACACCCCGTCCTAGATGCCACAGCCATGCGGCTTGATTAGATGCATGGTCACTTGAACTCAGCTCGACTGATACAGTCAATGACATAAGGTAGGCAGTCGAGTCTTCGGCGAACCAACTAGAGGGGTCTTGCTGTGCTCAAAGACATTTCAACGAGCCTTGTCACGTGCAAATTGATCAATCCCATCACATTACCCATGGCAATGCAAGAATCTATCTAAGTCTTCTGGGTTGACTGGGATTGATAATTCTCTAGTTATTGACTTACTCCTGGTCTCGGACTGCGGCACGTTGTTGTCTGTGTCGCAACGGAGAACTTGACAGCTCGATACAATCTATTCACTTGAGATTGCTTGTATCACGATATCGATATGTAGATTATGCGTAAACTCCAGAGGACTATAAAGCCGCATTGCAAAAGCGTTCATACACAATGAAAACCTGATGAAACGAAAATTGCGATGCAGGTCTGCTACATCGAACTTTCCATCAACGCCCAAAGAAAGCAAGCTTTTGGGGTTTCTGGTGATCCACAATGGCACTCAGTCTCGGCTGGGGAACTTCAGTGCAACATACTCACACGTCGAGCAAAGTCTTTCCAAAGTATGTCAAGCTCGACTTCGCCACCCTGTAAGTTGCTGATAATCTCGACTGGCTCTGCTCATCTACCTCTTCGGATTCACTTTGATCGCATATGCGAAAGAAGGCAGACTGTATATTGTGCACGATAGTATCGCATTGAGGCATGCTTGGCTTTGCCCAGGCCACAACACTCGGCGATTGACTACATTGTCAACCTTATTACCTTACCCGAGGCTGTTATGCGCATCATCCAGTTGACGCGGCAGTGCGGCGCGCTTGCACTTTGCTGGCATCCATCAAACTTTTTATAGCGTCAGTCTCCGTCAAAAGATCAGCCGATTTTGCCGACTCGTAAAAATACCCGATGCCTTCCGACCTGTTCACTTCAACAGACATGTACCCATCGTGGGCCCAGCTTGTCGAGTCTGCGAAGTGGATGTAGATCCAAATCACTGACCCTTGTTTAGCTGAAGTTAGCAACAGATGACGGTGATCCGAATAATACACCTTGCCGAACTTGGCAATACGTAAAGACGATGCCAAAGCGGCTGTGATACATGCATGGGGATAGGGGTCACGGACTTACGTAGCCAGCCCTGGTCGTCAGCGACATACGTACTTGCGGTCGTCGTCCTGACTAGTGCATCTAATAGTTCGGCAAGTCGGCGGAGTGAAGGCGCATCCCCGCAAAGGGACGGATGCCGGGGTGCCGTCCGGGTAGCGGTGGCAGGTTCCGGCGAGCCGGCCGATCGTCTTGTGGGGTGCTCCCGGGATGCAACGTGCGAAAAGGCCCACGGCGGAGCAAATGCGAGGGCCAAGCTTTTTTCCTGCCTAGTCCAAGACGAGCTGCCTTCTTGGGTGAGAATCGCCTTTTCTAGTCACTTGCAGTGGTTGCAGAATATGTTCGTGTCCATTTTTGGGGCAACTGCGGCCGAAAGACGGTTTCGGATCATGCGGCTTCACCCGTTCCGCAAATACTGCCCGCCATGATTAAAGAGTCAGTCACTCGCATTTGGTTTGATGACTATGAAATCCGAGCAATCATTCTTTGGGTATTGTAGACTACCTCTTGCATGCATCATTTCACAACGACGCGCCCACTTCACGACGTCTTCTACAGAAGGTCACTTTGTTATAAATCTTCTATACGAAAGTTGTTACTTTCTACCTATCCGCAGATCAACGGCTTGCCTATCTAAGAACCTTCTGAGAACGGGTTGCAAAGCAAACAACGAAAATTCTGGTAAAGTTGTTCAAAGTTCCGTTAACAGAATACACTACTCTTGATTCAAGGCACCACGATAAGAACTGTAAGGTCGCAAACGTTGCATCATGAAGTGGGCGCTGCCTTCTCATCAGGTTTGAACTCTCCCCGACTGGCACTGCGAATCTGAGGCTCCAAGGGGAACACAGACTTCTCCGGAGTGACGCCCGAGTAAACACGATCCCACCTCTCTCGCAAGGCATCTGGCGTCTTCCATGCATGCTCAGGATCCCGCAGCCATAGCCTGACCAAATGCCGCCTATTGACGTCAGCTTGCGAACATCCATTTCGACCTGGTACACCACTTACTGCTTCTCATCGGAGTCTACGAAGCCTCCACGGGCATGGAATATGCTCAGATTGTTGGCATACTGAATGTCGCCTTGATGAAAGTCCAAGTGAGCGGCATATTTCTCGGCGAGGAAATGTAACGCGTCCAGAGCCTCGGCTTGCGCTTCGGTGATGGGGGGTATGTCAGAGGACCGTGGCAAGCCCCAGTAGCCCGTGAAGCTGCGTCTGGCATATTGAATGATCAAACGCTCGGGTTTACCGTCTGCTGCTGGCTGGTGATGAAGCAAGGGCCTGGTGCTGTATGATCTGCCGTCCTTTCCAAACCTTTGTAAGGGAGTCAGCAGCAAATCAATTCTCCTTCCAGGGCATAGCTTACTCGTCGGCATTCCATGACTCGGCCAAGGTGCGGATCAAATCGGGCCTTGTCCTAGCCAGCTCGTTGTACACGTGCCAACTGCTCGAGAGGTAACTCTGACCACCTTCAGCGGCTTCGCCAAGTGCAAAGAGCGCAATTACATCACCCGAGTCGGTGTGGAAGACTTGCTTATCAGTTGTGTAGGCCGGCGCTCCAATCTTATGGGGGTCGACTATCTTAGTAAGGTCTTTGATGTGTGCCAGAACAACGTCAGCCGGCTCGCCTTGGAACTGGTTGTCTTGTCTGCCGCGGATCGGAGCCACGTGGGAAGAGATTCCGGCGTAGATGATGACGTTTTCTTCGCGGGTATACTCTGTGACTGGAACGCCACGGATAACCTTGATGCCGTGGCCGTTGTGAATCTCGTCCGAGATCTCACGCATAGTTTTGTGAAGGTTTGGGAGGGGAAATGTCTCCTGGCTGATGTCTCCAAGTGGCTTTCCCGTGGCTATGCCTGACATTAGAGAATACACCAAGGTCTTATGTGGCACGCTGATGAGGTGTTTCACGTACACTTGAAGTGCCCGAGAGCATCATCAATTTCCTTCTTATTAGCGTCTGTCAAGACGTAGTTCCAGTCGTAGTGCTCGGCCAAGGTATTCCCATCCCATACCAACTTCGACTCTAGTTTCTGAGGGAAACCTGTAGGTAAGGACTTGTCCAGATTCTCCTGCTCTTGGCGTCGCTTGGTTCTGGCGACAAAGCTCTCATAAATGGGGGCATATCCGATGTCTGGTTGGCCGGGGGGGCCTGCGTAGAATGGAGCTTGAACAGCAGCCGCGGCCATTGTGATGATTTCTTGGACTTGATCTGACACCAGTGGTAAGTTGCTCTTAGCGACAAGAATGACGGGCCACCGGTGTTTATATCGTCCTAAATTGAGTTCGATTGGGTCATCAGACGTCGCCTTGACTCAAACGTTCTGCTGGTGGAGATCATTGGATGACGAATTAAAGCGGGCGTCTCATCCGAGGAGAACTCTTGAAATAAGTTACACTGCTTCGGCAAGAAAGACCAATCACTGCACTTGGATTCGGTAAATCAGCATTGCATTTGTAAGACGCCCTCCTCTTTCCACGGGCGAATTGAGTGAATGCGTCAATCTCAGAATCTCAATGGCTAGCAGGTAGTTCACTTAGTTTGCCCATCTTGCACTGAAAAGGCGTCATGCCGCATCAGTTGTCTTTTTGCGGGGAACCCTGAAATGCGATTCGACGGCGTCATCTTCACTGGAATGTCGCCATCGGAAGTTGGAATCTCGTTCAGAGTCAGACGGACAGTGTCAAACGGATAGGTAATCGAAGCGTCACGGCATATCCTAGGACAATCCGGGTATCATGAGGCTCCGCCAGAACACCTTCCGATGCTCCGACCGGCTATCCTCTCCGCCTCTCCGACTCCGGGGGAACGCGCCCCACGCCGGTGTCACTTCACTCCGGCGAGTTCGGACAAAGCCCCACCTGGGTCTTCAAGTGCGGGTCTAGCTCTGATCACTCCGAGCGTTCCGGTACGTGCGGTAACCATCCCCTGTGAGTAGGGTTTAATATAGTGGCAGCGGTCTATTTCGCCTAAATAACGTGTCGGAATACATTTCCCTCTCCATGAAAGCAAATTGAATGGATCCAGTAACATTAGGCCTAGACTCTAAGCAGTGTAGCTACCGTCACGATAACATGATAAGCAACGGTAGCCTCGGTCAGCTTTCAAGACATTTCTTGGTGTATTACCTCTGCAAAAAGTGAGTAGTTGCCGAGGAGATCAAACCCCTGGTCACTCATTCAACTGCAATTAAGGATAGGAACCTTCCCTCAACAGCGGTGCATTCAAAGCGGGAATCGTCCATGGCATCATTGCTTTCATTGGCCAACTCTTCGCGTTGTGCAAACTAAGACTGCACTGGTTCTCCATTTGAGTCTTGGCCATCGCCGGTGTTCCCATTAACCCCGCATCCCAGCCCCTGCTACTTTGTAGCTCAACCAAACTGGCTGCCGAAAAGATTCAATACGACTGTCTTGGCGGTGCGACTTGCACAAGCATCAAAAAGATAATGATTCACTGGCGTAGAGTGTACCCAAGTAGGAAGGTGCTGACGAGCGGGGAAGATTTAATGATATATATTGAAGCTGTACTCCGTACTCGAAGTGATAAGACGATGACTTCAAGAACAGGAACCCTTTCTTTGGTGACTACTTTCATTCTTCACCTAGTCCTATTACGAAATCTTCGTAATGAGGAACCAACTGTCGTTCATCGCCTTTGCGGCGGCACTCACTCCGCGCTCACTCGCTCAATTTCCACCAGCACCTCAAGGGGTTACGGTGCTGAAGTCGAAATTCGATGAAGGCATTCAGATTAGTTACAAAGAGGCAAGATGGGCAAGCACATGAGCGGGAAAAAAAACTGACGTGACCCATGTATCTAGCCCGGTCTGTGCGAGGAGACTGAAGGTGTGAAATCCTATGCTGGATACATCAAGCTTCCGCCAGGGACCCTCGAAAATGTTGGCCAGGAGCAAGATTTTGAGATCAACACATTCTTCTGGTTCTTCGAGGCCAAGGAGGATCCAGAGAACGCACCACTCTCTATATGGATGAACGGCGGTCCCGGCAGCTCTTCGATGCCTGGACTCTTCAATGAGAATGGACCATGCTACATCAACTCGGACTCAAACTCGACGAGGCCCAGTGAGTGGTCTTGGAACAACAAAGGTGAGGGCACTTTTCCGCAGTTAATTGAAATCTGGGTCATTGCTCACACACTTCTTAGTCAACATGCTGTATATTGATCAGCCAGTTCAAGTGGGCTTCTCATATGACTCACTGCGAAACGTGACCAGGAACCTACTCGGAAGCACCCAGACTCTGAACGCCTCATCCCCAATCCCAGCCCAGAATGCCACTTTCCAGACTGGCACATTGGCAAGCGGTGGAAGGAATACGACGAGCTTTGGAAGTCGCAATGCAGCTATTGCTCTATGGCACTTCTCTCAAGTCTGGTTCCAGGAGTTCCCGGGGTATCACCCCAACGACGATCGCATCAGTATTGCAACTCAGTCCTATGGGGGCCGGTATGGGCCCGCCTTTGCCGCCTACTTTCAGGAACAGAACGAAAAGATCGCGAACGGCACTTGGGATGGGACCGAAGGCGAGAAATACATCTTGAACCTGGACACTCTCCTGATCGTCAACGGGTGCATTGACCGCCAAGTGCAGTGGCCCTCATACCCGGAAATGGCGTTCAACAACACGTATGGCATACAAACGGTCAACGAGACGGTATATCAGAGCATGGTTGATGCGTACTACGCGGAAGGAGGCTGCCGTGACAGGATTGATGCCTGCCGTGAAATCTCTGCAGTCTATGACCCAGATAACATTGGCATCAACGCGACCGTGAACAGTGTCTGCCAAGACGCGGAAACATACTGCACGGAGAATGTTCGCGATCCCTATCTTGATGTCTCGGGCCGCGATTATTACGACGTGACGCAGATCGACCCAACGCTGTTCCCGCTCCCCTTCACAGCCGGATATTTAAATCAGCCCTACGTTCAATCTGCACTCGGTGTTCCCTTAAACTGGACGGGTAGCTCGAGCGCGTCGTCTTCCGCCTTCCGCAGTATCGGAGACTACCCCCGGCCAGGCTGGATAGAAGATATCGCTTACCTCCTTCACAGCGGCATCAAGGTCTCCCTTATGTTCGGCGACCGCGACTTTGCGTGCAACTGGATCGGCGGAGAGCAAGTGGCGCTGGCGATTCCCTGGGCAGACCAAGGGAACTTTGCCAATGCGGGCTACGAGCCTCTGCAGACCAATGCTACTTACGAAGGCGGCCAGGTTCGGCAATATGGCAACTTGTCATTCATCCGAGTTTACCAGGCTGGACACGCCGTGCCGTCGTATCAGCCGGAATCCGCGTATCAAATCTTCAACCGCGCTCTCTTCAACAAGGACATCGCGACAGGCCTTGTTGATACCGCGACGAACCTGACTTATGCCACCGAGGGGCCTTCCGATACATTTGGTGTCAAGAACGAGATTCCGCCTCAGTACGAAGATTTCTGTTATGTTCTCGATCCGAGCACCTGCAGCGACCAGCAGGTTGAAGCTCTGCGGAACGGAACGGGCATCATCAAAAATTACATCATGATTGAACCGGCTTCGCAGCAGGGAGTTGCAATTGGATTGAAAGCAAGGGACATGTGAGTTGAAACTTTGGATGTTAGTTGGAGGACCGATGCTGACCATTTGAAATTTTATAGTCTCGATGAAGCCTAGAGCACAACTGGTGGCGAAGTCATTGAAATCGACACAACGCTGCTCAATCATGATGCACAGAAAAAGATAGCTCATTTTCTGTATCACTAGACTTTTGTGATAATATATGTTGATTAAGGGAAATCTCAATGCTACTTACCGCGGTTAAACCGATGGTGACCGGAAGATTCTCAGCAGCCGCAATACAAAGCGGGTAAGCCATAACAAAAAAAAAGGTTTACCAATTTCCTACAGAAAGTCATTTTGCCAACCTTCGGTGACATTGAAGAAAACCCTCAGAATCATTTCCGTTGATTTTTCTCGGGTATTGTGCTGGTCTGCTGCTAGGACATCTTCAACACACTGTGTAAGTGAGACAAATCCGCTTATGTAATCTCAACAAGTCATTTCCAAACATGATTGCGCGAGTTCTCCATTCGCCTCAACTTGTCTCTCTTGCCAGCGCATGCAATCTGACCTCTCACGCAGCTAAAGGACCACAACCGTATGCGCAGTTGCTAATATTTGGAGGGTTGATCTTGAACGCAGAGCATGTCAGCGCGTTTGTCGCAGCGCCAATCCCTCGCGTGTCGCGGTTCGTGTTCTATCCCCAGCCAGAAAGACGCTTGGCCTATCCGTACAGTCCTGACACAGTGCCACCGCCCATAGAGTGTACTAGGAAGAAGAGAAAGTGCAACAAAGAGATCCCATGCGCAAGATGTAGTCGTCTAGGGCTCCATTGCGACCGCGAAGTCGTCCATCTGAGGCGCAATGCTGTTCGACATAGTGCCGAGATTGGGTTTCTCGAGACTCTGCGCAACATGCTTCAGAGCACCGATCCCGCTTCGGCGAGGAGAGCAGCTGATTTGGTGGCAGCTAGACTGGAGGGTCTCCGTTCTGGTTCGGGGCAACGCACCGAGATCACACAGACAGCGAATTTTGTTGAGTCCGGGATCGGACTTGAAGATGACTCGGGACAAGACGAAGCCACAGGTTCACATCCCAAAGCTCGCAGTTCGCTCACGGTGACTGCGTTGGAGCACATGGCATGGGGTAGAAGCTATGGAAACTGCTACCCTCATCTACACTGCAACTGCCATCAAAGACGAGATCATACCATCGAAGCCTCGACAACAGGTCTGTCGCCGTCTCTCGGCCTATCTGATCACACTGTCCCACCTCTTGCCCTCCTCCCTGAGAGAGTCACGGCCGAGATACTCATCTCATTTCACCTGGAGCACATAGCATGGCACCACAACTCCTTACACTGCCCGACGTTTCTGCAGCAGTGCACCACGTTCTGGGCGACCGGCGTATACGACCAGCCACAGTGGCTTGCGCTGTATAGCGCGGTGCTCTCCTCGTCGCTCCTGAGTTGGCAGAACAGCTGGAAACATCGCGATGCATACCCGCTCACGCTACCGGCCTGTTCGCCTCAAGACTTATTCAACTTCATGGTCGACACTTTATATAAGGCTCATTTCCTGCAGCATGTTTCAATCTACTCCATCCAGGCCATCGTCATCTCAACCGAAGTAGCTCACAATCTTGGTCTCAGTCAACTCAACGCTACCTTATTCAGCGCTGCGATTCGAATTGCCGAGTGCTTGGGAATACACAAGATCACCAAATGCGGCCTCGACTTGCAAACCAGGGATGAAATATGGGATGATACTCTGCAAAGAGAAGTAGGTCGTAGGGTTTGGCTCCAGATGGTCATTCAAGATCACTTTGCAATTCCATTTACCGACTCATACGGCATCAACCCGTCTCACTATTCCACTTCTTTCCCCAGAAACGCCAACGATGCAGACTTGATAGACACCTCGGAGGACGTTCTGACGGTAAGTACGTATACTCGTGTCCTGGGTGGCATCGCGCAGCTGATGCCGGAGCTCGCGGACGGGATGGGACCTTTGAGAGCCCAGAAGCCTGCAAGAGAGCAGTATGCCCATGTTCTCAGGATGGACCAAAAGATGAGGGAGAAGGTCCAGTCAATACCGCGTTTTCTTCTACAGAAGGATGAGCTATTAGAGGGCCAGTGTGCCTGGCTTGGGGTTGCGCGTCAGAGTCTAGCCATTACCGCCGCTGAAAAGGTTTGACCACACCCTAGCGAACCCTCATACATATCACGGTGATGCTAATCAATCCTGCTAGATTGTCATGATCCACCGGCCATTCCTCTTCCTCTCGTTCCAATCTGACTCGTACATCCACACGCGCCGTACCTGCGTTGCAGCAGCAGTCACCATCCTACGCGAGCACAAAAGCATTGTAGAATCAGGCGAAGTCTCGCTCTGGACGCACATCGCCTTCAGCATCACCGCTGCCATCATTCTCTCGTTCGAGGTCATATGCGATCAGAGCAAAGAACGAGACAGCCGACAAGAAGGCTACCTCGACGCGATTCGCGACGCGCGAGAGCATCTCCTGGGCCGGACGACGAGTGATATCCTAGCACACCGCGGTGTGGTGCTTATTGATGCCATCTTTTCTGAGGTGGGAGGCATAGAGTCGTTTTCTGATCAGACACTCGCTGCTAGGCCTGATGCTATTAACTTTGAGGAGATTGCGGCTAGGTTCAAGACCGATTGGTTTATCCTTGATTCTTCCACGGCTGGTCTCGGGCAGTTTGACGTTGCGGAAGAGCATTTTGCCATGTCTGGCAATCCCTCTGAAGATTTCGACGATTGGTTCCAACAGATATTTCACTCGACCATAGTTGGATAAAGTCCGGTTCTCATTGAAAGAAATTGATATTTCTGCATGATTGAGCGGCAGTTCTCTACCCACACTCGGGACCACCCACCGATGGTATCTTTGCTGGTCAACTACAAGCTACTGCTGAGTGCTACAGATTATCTTGTCATGTCTATGCGCATCGGGCGTTTGGAGTGGCGTTGGTCCCACTCCCTTTTCTTGCAGGAGTTGATATGAACTCGACTGCATCATGTGAGGCTAGGCGGCGACTTTGAGTGCATTGCGTGTCCAGCAATTGTTCATAACAGGGCACCGTCAGCTTATCGGATTCGAACTCGACAGGCGATGTACCGAGGCTCCTTTCGGATCCGGAAGCTTCCAGTCACATGACTTTTGTGCGAAAAGTAATCACATGATCTCGCGTACTCGGCGTGTGACACCCAAGGTCCGTGCTTGTCGTCATAGAGGTTCTCCCCCGCCGTCGTCCCTCGGGGGCGGAAGTTAAGGCGAGGGGCGGCCAGGAGCAGCTCTTGCCACTGCGCTCAGTAAGGTTCTTGTCAATCAAGGTGGTAACCATCAACGTTTGCGAAGCTTCACATTACTTCAGATTTCTCCCAGTATTCTTCACCTTCGACCTAGCTTCTTGAAAACCAGAATTTCGCCTGCGAGCGACTCCCAACCCCCGTTCACTGAGAAGTGCCCCTCATCAACGCCCATTGTATGCACGCTTTCGCCACGCTGATCGATTTCAATGGCGGGACCCCGCTCCTCGACGTCGACGGCTGCGACCCGCTCCGTAACCAACCATTCTAAGACTGCCGGAAGCTCCCCACCGAAGTCGGCAACAGCGACGCCCTCGCCGGCGCGCAAACGAAAGGCTGATACCTCTGATGATGCATCATTATCACCCCCATCGTCTCGCAAGGTAAAGAAGCTTAAGACGGTCGGCACGAGTACCGGCGAGAAGCGATTGCGCCGATACCGATCGAAACCACCTCAAAGCTTCCACGAAGTTTACCATCGAGCAACAACACAGCGCTTCTACGTTCTCGAGCGGCGGCGATGCGGAACTCCGGATGCGCCCGAGGAGGAGATTGAGTTGACTGGTTCTACTGGCAATGTATACACCGTCAAGATCGGCCAGACCCCGTCATGTAGTTGCCCGCACGCCATGAAGGGAAATCAATGCAAACACTGGCTTTATGTGCGTTCTTACTCAGACGTATTCGGTCCCTGCTGGATATTCTAACCATGGCTAGGTCATGTCTCGAGTCCTCCGCGCCAAATTCGAATACACATACCAATTGGCGTTGGTCCCCAGCGAACTTAATGAGATCTTCGACAAGGCCCCGCCCATCGATCCCCAAGCCGACGATTCCAAGAACAAGAATCGCAAGCCCATCGACGGAGACTGCCCCATCTGCTTCTGCGAGCTCGAATTTGATAACAACGAGACGATTGTATGGTGTCGCGCAGCTTGCGGCCAAAACATACACAGGGAATGCTTCGAGACTTGGGCTGGGACAAAACGTCGCGGCAGCTATGGCTCAAGTGATGTGACTTGTCCATATTGCCGTAGTCTATGGCAGGGCGATGATGATATGATGAAGAAAATCAAGAAAGGCGGCAAGATCACTCGTGAGGGATATGTCAATGTCGCTGAGCAGCTCGGTATCAGTACACAAAGAGGTATGGTTCTACGTTAGGCGCGCACTGCTCTTTTAGGTTGCTAACCCATGATCACAGACTATAGTACCTATTCTAGATGGTGGAGAGGAAGTTACTAATATGGTTTCGCATACATCCTATTTGCAACCGTCACACGAAATGACAGAGTGACGGAGACGTTGTCATATTGATGTGTGGCGCCTCATCTAGCCATGGCCACCCTTAGAGGCCCCGCTTTCACGTGCACCGTCTGGCCATCTATTCCATTCGTCGTTTTGTGAGGGGGGTTGCAATCATGGACACTTTGCAAGCTCCTTTCAAACACTCACAGGATGCATGAGACGGAAGACTGCCCCATGAGTCTCTTTGCCATAGAGTCATCTTCCCCAAAGTCTTATCCATGCAAAGTTGAATAGGTATAGCGCCTTCCTCGTCATGAGTAGAACACAATGTTTCTTAACAGCCTTAAGCTAGAGCACCGCTAACCTTTCACATAGCACGCTTGTCCGACGTCCAGCACCTAGACTCGGCGGTCAGGTACGATGCATCATTGACCTTGTTTCAATCCGATCAAGCTCAACCTGCCTCGCTCGCGTTCACTTCCGAATATCTTATCCTGAGCTGGCGCCTTCTCTTGACCTTGTGCCAGAAGTAGCCGCGGTTCATGATCCAGTTGACGGAAAACACATCTACCATGGACCTAAGAGCTACGTCAGCTGTCAACACGGCCATGCTCTTTGCAGCTCCGACTGCGAATGTGTGGCGAAGGCGATGATGTATGTTCGGAACTGAGGAGCCTGAGTTTGGCGCGCAACTTGAAATTGACAACCGAAATTCAGCTCGGGATTGATTCTGATCATTTGAAGTGGGCATGATATGAAGGATGACAGGAGCGCCCCCGTCATTCACTCAAGTAAATCAGACTTCGTGCGTGGACTTTGGTGGCTTTGGGATGCTATACCAAGACCTTGGCAAGTGAAATCATGAATTCATGCCTGGTGACAGAGAAAGAGTTGGGTCGATAACTACCCAACACCGACGGCTTATGTCGCGAGCTAAACGAAATAGCACAGAGGGGAGCGTTCTCGATAACAAACAAATGCCCACGAATGTTGCCACTCTATCCAAAGACGTGAGATGCGCCCTATCTTGAATCAATGGTGCCAGACTCATAGGCGACAGATACGTAGTCTTCTTCCCGCCATAGTCATATTCTTAATGCGACGAGTGTGTTGCCTCCATTTGCTGCTATCGACTAGGCCGCTTACAATGGGGTAATCAAGGTGCTGTTCACTGCTAGTTACTATTGCATACTACAGATTCGATTGGATCTCCAGGTAATTCAAGCACTTAGATGGCTTGATTCAGGTATATTTTACGAATCTTCGGGTAATGCGTGCAAGCGAATTTGGGTACAAGCACGTATTTTTTTGTGCGTTTACTTTCTTACACTACACACATTCTCATTGCTTCTCTCGCTCAGCCTTCAGTTTCTGGTCCTCTTCCTCCGTCTTGGGAACCTTGACAAACGCCGGTACAGTAACGGCATTGAGCTTGCGCAAAGCCTGCAAAAGTCAGCGGACGTCACCTCACGGTACAATACCGCCTACCCAAAAGGGCCGCCACAACGAGACGCGGCAAAAGACGGCAAAGCTTGCCTGGCCAAGGAGCCCCAGCAGGGTCTTGGCGGCACTGGAAACAGAGACATTGAAAGCGTTGCGTACCTGGGAGAATGCTCCCTCGGGAAGATCATTGTTCCACTTGTCGTTGACCTTGACGATCTTGCCATCGTCGCCGACCTGAATCTGCACGACACTCTCCATGGTCTGCTCGGTCTTGATTCCCTTGACCGTGTAGCTGTTCTTCAGCTCCAGCTCGATGGGGTTACCCGCCGACGTGACGGTGTGCGACTGGATCCTAATGGGGTTAAACAGCGCCGGAAGACCGTACCACTGGGCGGCGAACTTGTCGTACCCCTCTGCGACTGTGATGTTGTCCTGGAACGTAGCCGTCTTGGACCACAAGGATAGGTGCTTCAGGGTAGGATTCCCCTCAAAGAGCTTTGGAGGATGGTTAGCCGTAGGTTCCGAAATTACTCACGTAGGGCAAGGGTAATGCATACATCTAGCACGCTGCCGACCAGGACTTTCTGCTGCTGGGACAGTGATACCCCGGACTTTTGGACAATTTCGCTGTTCTTAATGCCGACGGACTCAAACGTGGGCGCGCTGGCATCAGCGGTAGCCTGGACCTTTGCCGTTTCGGAGGGAGTGCCGGACGCCATGTTTCTTTGAATAGACTTTGCAAAGGACTTGGTCTCGGGGTGGGTTGCAATCCGCTTCGCAATGTGACGGGCTGTTGAGTGCATGGAGATGGCAGAAGAGGTTTTGGTATGGACGAGAGAGGATGTGAGATGTGTGAGAGGACTTTTGAGGTTTTGTGAGGTTTCACTAGCTCTGGGTTGAACCTGTTGGTTGTCAAAGACACGTCCGGCGCATATTCGTCGCGTCACTGGGCTGACGTGACGAAGGGATGATGATGAGCGCTGACGTCATGACTCGGATCCGGGGGCGATGCTCCGCGACTTCGCTTCTGAGATGGCAGTCTCAATCGGGGATGGTTATTGCCCGAAACGAGATGTGTCGGCCTCCTTGGAGCTTCGCCTTCCGCATCCGCGCCGACCATTCTGTCTCCGAATCCCGGATGCACTGCCGGCGTCGAGGTCCACTTTATTTCCGGCAGTTTTCCGGCGCCATCCGGTTCCTCCGTAGCATTCCTTTGGGAACCGCGCCATCATTCGGGTTATCGCTATTGAAATACTCACTGTCAACCAAGCATTCAAATACAGGAATTCACCAAATTGGAACGATAAGTCAAGTGTTCGTAGTACGTCAAATTATTAAGGCCCGTTGCGCGGCGAGTGTCGTAATATGTCCGTCTCTAGAAGAGCTATGTACAGTTAAGAATATGTGTGTGAAGAAAATGCCAATGGGTATCCACAATCCTCTCATCCCTCATTATCCAATTCGCGCCGCGACACACCGGGCGAGGATGTCGAAGAAGCCCTGCGCCAAACCCCGTCATGTAGTAATTGCTGTTGTCATGCATCACCGCAGGTGATGATGATTCGCCGGTCCGCCTTCGTCGTGAGATGCAAGCCACTTAGCGGAACTCACCCTGGCCATGGCAGCGGGTAAGAGGGATCCAGCTCTGCTTCTTGCTGCAGACGGTGATGGCGCCGGAGACCCAGCTGACGCCCTCGTAGGAGCCCTCGTCGTGGGTGTCAGCCATCCAAGTACCGGTCTGGCGCAGGGAGCCGATGCAGCCCTGGAAGAAGCGGCCGTAGCGGCGGGTGGTCCAGGGGGTGGTGATGACGACACCAGTGTAGCCCTCGCCGACGTTGCCGCGGATGAGATTGCCGGACATGGTGGTCCAGGTGCGGGTGAGGCTGATGCCAACGTTAGGGGCGGCGGCGCCAGTGCCGCGGCTGATGGCGTCGACAATCATGCTCTTGGTGCCGGTAAGGGTGAGGCCGGCAGAGAGCGAGACCGAGTTGGCGATGGAGTAAGACTTGGAGACCGTAAGATCCATACCGCCGCGGGGCCCGATGACAACGGGGGACATCTGCACGTCCCAGTCGACGAAGCGCTCAGTCTTGTCGATGATGGTGGAGGTGGTGTAGGCGCAGTCGCGCTTCTCGTGGACGGAGGGGTCGTACTCGAGCGCGGACATGTTGGCGGCGGACTCGATCCAGTCATGATCGATCTCCGGGGCCTCGCTGAGGATGCCTTCGTCATCGAGGAGCTTGTACCAGTCCTCGGTCTTGATGATCTTTTCTGCAAGATCGGAGTCAGCACGTGGCACAGAGTTTAAGAGTTGTCGTAAGTGGAGGAAGACTTACCCTCGCCGTTGGTCAGGAGAACAATCTCATTGTCGGTTACTCTGTGGTCAGGAGTCCACTTGGTGAGATTGATGCCACGCTCGTGGAGCGGGACCGAGAAGAAGGGAGCGGCGCTGACGGCCGAGGCCATCAGGAGAGCGATGAGATTGGAGGAAACCATTTTGGACGGCTGATGATTTTTGAGATGTTGAGGTGGAAGAGGAGGGGAGGGGGAAGTTGATGAGGATGGGTGACTGAATGTTGCCAAGAGGACCCGGGAGATTCTGACGACTTTATACACCGGTCTTCGAGACCATCGCGGTGTCTCAATAGCTGATAGCAATCACCACGAGACGTAATCTACATTTTGCCGTTGAATTACACCGCGCTGCGAGCGGCGTTCGTCTGAAAGTTGGGGTTCTCCTCCCATGCATCTTCCTTCTTTCGGATGGCAACGTTGACCTTGCGAGTCATGGTGGGAGACCCTCATTCATGGGTACGTAGACCCAACCCGCCTCGTACCAAGGAATGTAGATTTTCTCCGGCCGAGTACCTCTCAGGGTAACATGCTGCAATCGTGCGCATGTGCCCTTGTTTCACCGTCTGAATGGGTAAAAATCGGCCCCGTTTCGTCGGAACCAGACACCGACAGATGGGTGCCGCCCCAGACAAAGCCCCATCATCACCGTCGCTACTTGCCTTATCAAGGATAGGAAGTTCCATATTTGCACGATTCAGCGCCCCGTCACGCGGGAGAGAGCTTGATGGCCTGGATCTCTTTTGCGGGTAAAGTTGGATATCAAGTTCCCGCTGAAATTCACACCGAAAGTCGCACGCAAGAGGAAGTGGCCATTCGCAGCATCCTCGGACGCCGAGCTCATCTCTCGTCGAGTAATGCACATTCGATAGTGCAGTGTCCAATAGATTGGAGCTTCCTGAATGAGGTAAGATGCGAAGATAGCGAGGTTCTCCTTCAACCCGGCCATCATACTCCGTACAAGTATTTCAGCTTCCCGTCACCTCGTCCCAATCTACCCACAAATCAACCTTCTACATCTCATCTCTACCACGTTTTCACAATATCTATTCCCCCCATACTACCGCCAAAGCTCCTAGAAGCACGTCCCAAAAACACCTTACTCGTTTAAGATGCAGCTCTCATCCATCCTCCTCTCCGTTGGCCTCATGGCCGCCGGGTAAGCCTTGTCCTAGCTTTGTCCCGAGCCAACATAGATACTGACGATGCTTTCCTAGTGCCAACGCCAAACTCCACAACGCCGGTGTCTGCGTGACAAACAGACAAGAAATGCCCGTCGGCGGCACTGGCTGGAGTGTGAGCTACACCTGGAGCAAGAAGTACGAGATCTTGCCCGAGGCGACTAAGTGCGCTTGCAACTACTACAAGAACCGCAACACCGGAAACAAGCAATGGGATAAGTGCCCCGACTGCACCTTTGTAAGTTCTCTTCTGCCGTGTTCAGTCGATTGTAGTCTAACATTGAGATTCTAGGACGGCTTCCAGTGCAACTCTGCTGGCTGGCACATTGGAGGCGATGAGCTGAACTACTACTGCAGCAAGAAGTGCGGCGCTCAGGGCTCCGAAGCCAACTAAACTTTTGGCATTCCTGTTTTCGATTTTCTGGCTGGGACGACGACGGACGAACATTGAGATACCACTTTTTTTTCATGGCTGCATATACTTGATTACCATGAAGTTGGGCTGGGACTCGCTTCGAAAGTAGATACCTATCGACATTAGTACATATTCCGATAACCATAATTTACTATTTCTTGAATTTCAAAACTTCTGATTCAATGTCTCCATGTGTTTCTTGACCGGGCCGCAGATGGTTCAGCCCGCACGGTGCTTGTAGAGTGGGATGAGGACGTTTGCCCGCACGCACAGGCCTCAATGTTGTTTGACTCGTTCGACTCTTCGATTATACTTTGACCAGCCACGGGAAGTAAAAAGGCAAAATGACGTCGGGAGGGGACCTCCTAACCTCTTCTGACTTACGGCCGCCTCTTTTCATAATTCATAATTTGACACCAAAAGAGTCTTGTGTTTTGAGCTCATCGCCTCAATGTTCAATTTTGAGAACATCACGCCCACGCGGCTGTCGTTGACTTCTCGAATTTTCGGCTCTTTGAGCCGCCTTGGACGGATGCTACCTCTTGGAACCAAAACGGGACCCGTTGCCAGGGCCCTCCGCAATCTCCTCTCTTGTGCAGTAATACGACGTCGCAATGTAATGGGGTAAGTGGGTTGTGGTTGGTTGGCAAGTGTCGTGCCAAGAGGCCATCGCCAGCAGCCCATATCGGGAACTCTTTGGGTTGGTTCGGCGTGTCGGCGTGTCTGCATGTCGCCTTCAGTTCGGCTCCGGCGCAGAAGCGAACGTAATCGCCGCGGGCTTCTCGCCGCTGGATGGAAGGTGAGATTGGACTTTGGTTCAACAGCGCGTCGAGAAGAACAGTCAACCGTGACTCGGTTGGTGCGTTGTTTTAGCGACGGAATCGCCGGATAGTTTGCGCTAAGCAGGGGTCCCTTGTGGGGAATGTTGTCTACCGTCCAGATGGCTCACCCCAGCATCCGATGATTAGACTTTTGTTCAGATGGAATCTATGGATCGTCTCAAGTAATTAGCTCCTCGGGGTGCAGCTCGCTATTTCAGCCCCAGGTGAGGTTCGCCAGGGCTGACCTAGGCTGACCGTTGTGACGGCGGGTACCTGGCGCGTTGCTACGGTGGGATTGGCCTCGTAGGACCTTGTGGAAGGGGGACAGATCAACGACAGGGTAATATAAACAAAAAGGTTTGCAGAGGCACGTGTCCCGCTCTTTACTGTGGTTTTTGTCGTCGCATGAGTCAGCCTGCGTACGGATCTGCAGTTGTACGGATAGCAAAGGTTTCTTGGAGGCCATGGATCGATATTAGGAATGATGCCACGATGAGCTTCTATGACATAGAGATAAGCTTAAGGTGCCAAGCGCACGGCGAAGGTGTAGTTCTTGCATTTACGAGGCAAACCCGCCAAAAACAAGGATTGCGATGTGATCGGAGAAGCCGGCGTCACATCACATTCACCATAGTGACCAACCTAAAATTGCATATAGGTCCTTCTATAGGCGCCGCTGTTTCAAATTGAAGAATAATGCGAGAGTGATGAGATTGCTCTAAAATGGGGGCGATCCGTCTACTTGGGACTCTGCCACTCAAATGCGCCAGCTGAATTTAGATCTCACCACAACATCCTCGGCCAACCAGCTTCGGCTTGGAAAATTGGGAGTCTGCGGCACAACTGGAAAACCCCACGCATAATAAGCCATGTATTAGTGCGAACATTCCGGATGATCCTTGTGGGCCGCCTAGCTCTCGGGCCATAGGGCGTCGCCTCTACGGAGAAGCTTAGAAGGGGACGGGGCTGTTCCGAGTCAGTCGCCCTGTCATTGGCCTCCTCTTCGACCATTTCGGTCCAAATCAGCAACTCATCGTGTTGGACGTCTTTGAGGTCATTGGCTCAGTTTTGCGTAGATGCTGTTATTTGTCCAGGGAATGACCTCTCATCACATTCCTGAGTGGATGACCTGGAGAGCATTGTCCACGTGCTCATAGCGCTCCATGTCTTATCAATCGACAAGGAAAGCAGCTCTCTGGCAACGAGGACACTGATTAGAGTCAAGTAGTGTTAGAGAGTCGGTGAATCTCCGACCTCATGTCCGACTCTAGGATGGATCTCGAAGGAGGTTCTAGACTCGTAAGAATATCCACATCACGGGCCATCAATAGGAGCTAGCTGGAGGCATTTTCGCCTTTTTCCCGCCATCGGAATGTTTCTGCCGGAATCAATTGATACGATTTTGTGAATCCGAGCTTTGGCCTTCAATCGAGCTAGAAAAGATCAGATAACTCAAACACGTCTCCATTGTGGTGGAATCTACACGTGCTATGGCGAACTGGGCAGAGACTTCGATGCCAAGCTTCGCAAGTTTAAGAATTGCTCCCTTTTCTGTACGTAAACACAATGTGCGTGAACACACTATGTGTGGACACAACGCGCGGTTACCCAAAGGCATGTTCAGTTATCATACCCATCAAATTGACATGATTGTAGCCTGTATTACTCCAGAAATAAAGCACTATATCTCAAGTAGTCACATTTGATATACTGACATACGGGGTTCGAGAGAGTCGCTCGCAAAAGCATCTTCTCAAGCCCGTCATATTGGGCGCGTCATGCTCTGAATTACGGTGCTCTACTATGTATACTAGCGGCAAGTGGAGCTAAAAAGGCAAGAACCTCATCCTGCCGACGCATCCAAACGTCCCGTGCGTATGACATCCGACTAAGAATGAAGTGATTTGCCAAATGAAAAACGTGCTCAAAGGTTCTGATAACGACAAAGGGTCATCCCGCCCACATCCCATATTCCAGCGCGGCAGGCAAGATGTAAAAGCACGGGCCCGGGTACTCACCGCCGTCGAGAGACACAGCTTAGTTTATGCCATGGGACACTCTAATTAGAGTTTCAACAGTTCACTGGCGACCAGTCACCCAGTGGATATATATTTCATCACAAGTCACAAGATTCTACACAAAGCAGAAGGGAGCAACCGAGTTGCTATAACGTAACTCGAGCCACAAGTGTTATTGAAAACGCGGAGGAAGTCTTTGATTAGGGTTATTGCCCATCTTGGCACCGCGGGTTGAAAGCTTGGTGCGAGTTGTTTGCTGTTCGCTAAACGCATGTCATTTCTGACAGCGTACGATATGGAGATGGGGCTGGTGGGTGGGTGATTCCTTCAACCTTATCGCACTTGGACTTAATCATGTGATCGAGTAGTCGATCTATTGTACATTAGGTAGCCAGTACCTCTCTGGTTGTTACGAATTAGTCTGTTGATGCAACAAGTCCAGGCGCAACTAACACCGCGGAACATGCCGTGAGTTGGGCTCGCGCTTTCATTCGGGTCAATCCGATATGCCACGAGGCTGACGTGGCTGTTAGGGTGATTTCATCAGTATGGGAAAGTCTAATGAGTCGACTCGACAAGAGACCCTGAAGATCCTTGCGGTAGTTGGAACCTGGAGCAAGTTGGACATGGAGTCAATCGGGTGGTACTATCACATATCAATTCGGAATAGAATTTCTACCAATATCTCCACCGGCCTCAAACCTTCCAACCCCCTTCGATCTTCAGCGCCAATTTCGCTCAAATCCTTTCTGTTAAGTGTACTAGCGCACCCGAGTCTGATGCTGCTTTCGTGATTGGGTGGAAAATTTCTTTTTCTCAATTGCGTCTTTGGAGGCTGGGTCCGGGGCAGCCATGGAGCTTTCTCTTCTACCGCTCACGATGCCGGTAGTACCGCATACGGCTGCCCGTGCAGCGAAATCGACCAAGGCGGAGCAACTCCGTTATTTCAACTCCGTTATTTCCAGGCCCTCGGGTCAAGGTCAATCAGACGTGATTTCGCCGGACGATAGTCGGTGTTGCTGGATTGGTCGAGTTTGACGGTTGCGTAGAAAGTGTTGCCACTCACCGGCCGTGAAGCCGAGTATTTTCTCTCGGCTTCACGGCAGAAGGTGCCATCAAGGTGCGCGCCGAGTAATTATGATAGATCTCAACTAAGACGTTCGTGGTAAATGCTCGCTTATACTACAGAGATTTTCGCACAGAGACTTAGTACACCCCGCGCTTTGAGAAGTTATATTGCACCGCATGTCGGAGAAGCGCGAGGGGATTCGCCCTTGGAGACGACCACATGGAGCAATACAACAAGTGGTGCAGAGGGAATGTTCGATTCAACAACCCCAAGTCCCGGGATGCCAATTGCAAAACTTAAAGACGAAGATCTTTCCCAGAAAGGAGATGACAGTCAATGCCAAATTGCGGGAATAAAGCCCTTTACAGCAACTCTACCTTGGTAGGCTTTACTAGAGGTTCAACGACTCAGACAACCCAAAAGTCAGGAACCGAAGTCAAAATTGGATAGTAACGTATGATGATTCGTATGAGAGATGAAGTCAAAATGAAAACTCAAGACATGGGTACTGAAAGCTTGGAACTCTCTGACTTGACATGGTGAACTACAGCCTCTGTAAATGAACTACCTACTTGATAAGTTCAAGTCACACTTGACCCGACAGGAGCGACCCGGGTTGAGGGAACAGACGTCATACTCGTTCGCTGAGACTGTGAAGAGAGATGAAATCAATTACTCTGAGCTACCTACAGGTAGGTGCTCCACGCTGCCCAAAGCCCGGAAAGTACACGTCCTGTTGCTTCTTCTGACAATGTTTGTCAACGATAGTCCGTCCTCGGAAAGGCCACCACGGAAAGACTGCAGATCAAAAGATCAACACGCAATTTTTTCTTGGGGGAAATGATCGCCTTCAATCGACATTATTCGCACATTCGGTCAATTGTTCGGCATGAGGACGCGACTTGGTGTCGCCGAGAATCCGAGATGTGCAAGTTGATTGCAAGCGGGCGTCAATAAGGTTGGGCCGAAAAATTGATATTACTAGTTGAAAAGCGTTCTGCGTGATTTTCGAGAACTTATGACAACTTATTTTCACGTAGACACGTACTCTCGAGATGCAGAAGGCCGGATTGAGTCTTGTCAATGTTCGGCGAGCAGAAATCAGAGCCAATGAAATTCTCAGCGACTAATGCCCGACAACACTTCACACGTATCTTGGAGGATTGGAAACGCAGTCTCGCGCCATAAAGTGCACCAAAAACAATGTATCTTCTCGCATACCTATGTAGACACCTTCATGTATCTCGCAGCGATGTAACGTACTACACCGAGACGAGAGTTGTTGCCTGCAGTAATCCACCCCTGTTATTCTGACTTAGCAAAAACCTCACAATGTCGCAAATATGGGGGCACTGATAGATAGGAAGTATCAAGCACGTGGGCAAGTGCACCGGTAACTCTTCATGCGGCAATTCCGGCTTGCACTGAAACCTGACGAGACTAGATTTTCTAAAACGAGGAGGTTTCGTGGTAGGGCTGCCGTGATCCTCATTTGTGCCGTTTTCCGGCAGGTAAGTTCAGGTAATTATTCCATGAAGAAAACCACTGTCACGAAAAAGAATCGAACACCACGATCTTCTCTATATCCCTATAGTATCGCAATACTACTGGATATGGCGGTATGACTAATATTCCAAAGTCTGACTGTTGGCCTCTTCTCAAGAACTGTTCAGAATCTCAACCTTTCCCAGCAAATATCTCCCTTTCATAAAACCAGATTCGTCTTCTCAATTTGAATGCAATGGTCAAGTACTGTAGGTGACGTTGTGTGAAGAAAACGAACTTCAGCTATGAGTCGACCACATAGCATCCAGGCCTTTCGATGTTGGCATTTTTGTTCACTAGCGACCCATCCAAGTCCAGATTTTCGTACTGAGTGACTGATTTGATATAGTTTTAAGTCCAGCCAACACTGTCTTCAACTACATTCAGAGCTGCGAACAACATCGTTGAAGCGACCGTTGCCGTCACCCATGTCCGCGCCTTCTTGCTTCGTTGGTTTCCTTATGATAGTCGCGTCCCCTGTCCCAAAGAAGTCAATCCGCTCGTCAGTATTTCGCACAAGACGAATCGGCTTACTTTATTCAAAAGAGACTGCGCAGAGAATCATCGAAACTAGGCGCAGGTAGTATCGCCCCTGTCGTGACCGTGAATCGAGCTGATACTGCCGAAGAATTGCCGACAAACATTGACTAGCACAGACATCTCAATCTTCATTTTCAAGACCTCTAGGTTGATTATACCAAAGGCAATTAAATATACTATGGTAGAAGGAACATGGTTGGGCAGGGACAGATTTTCTTTTCTTTTCTCCTGGATGTCAGAATTGAAAACGTCATACGTAATTGAAGGTGTCGTTATAAAGGAGGTTGGGGGCGGAGAGCACAGTAAGCCATATAACTCGGGCGTATCGGCTAACCTTGCTTGGGAGCCTATCGACAAATTTCGGACATCAATCCCACCATTCACTTCTTTCCTGGCTGTTCACATGGCGATTATGCCAAGTGTCAGCGGCGCAGCGCCTCCAAACTTGAATTGGCGTTAAATTTCCCTTGGCATAACAATAGCCAGTTGCTCAGGTGGTCGGATGCGCCCAAAAATGACGCAACCTGTCATTGACGACGAATGATTTGTTTTCTAGCCGATGTGCGTAGCATTGCGGCTGTGCGGCTTGCTAGAAGATAGTCGTCGAAAGCAGGAAACCACGAAACAAAACTTGGATAGATAAGAGACGACCTTGCCCACACGCCCACCGATTTATCGGCGCATTGTGCGATCAAGTACAATTCCATCTCATCCTTTAATTTCCGAATCTGCATTATTCTAAACATGGGCTTCGTAAGTAATATACGCTCTTGGACTGGTTGCAACCTTGTACCCTCCATGTGCTGACGTTATCTAGTTGAAGTCTTTGGGCGAGACGGCCGACAAGGTGGCATTGTCTGTTACAAACACAATGGGTTTGTAGACATCGAATCTCTCTTGATGTGTTAAGTCACTAATATCATTCAAGCTGATAGCCGCTCTTATCATTCCGATGGCCCTGATTGTGTCGCAGCAAGTAGTGTCCCTCGGAATTCCAAGGGACAACGCGACCCTCCTCCGCGCATATCCAAGATGACCTGGGCAGAAACTCTTGAGGCGGAGAAGGCAGCCAAAGAGAAGCAAGCCGCCCTTGGCAAATGATTTTCTCTCTGAACTATGAGATTGAATGACAAATGTGATGGTAGGGTGAAGTGTACTTTTTCTAGAAGGGGGCATGATGAAGATCTCGAGTAGAGGATGTTTGCGAAAGGAATCAGATGTAAGTAATATCGAGCGTTTTTGTGATTAGTGCCGATTGGCCTCGCTATCGTTTGCAGAGGCTCTCGACATTGATACGGCAGTGCGCGTAGCTTCATCCAAGTCTTCGATTGGCAGTTGCAAAAGATCGTTGTCAGACTGGAAGTCCGCATCATCGGTCGGCTGGAACACCCGGGCGTACATCAACTTATAAAAGCCCTCATGATTGCCTTGTTTTAGCTCTTTAAGACCGTCATTGTACCTCTTCTTAGTTGTCTCATGATCAATCCTCCAGTCAGCATCCGTTGTCCCCGTCACTCGTTTGACACTCTCCAGCATATCGCGCTGGCTGACCTTGAAGCTTGACGCAAAGACAGTCTTGTTATGAAATTGGGAGATGGTTGTCGAGTTATCGTCGGCGTTCTCGGGGAGGATCTTGTGACTCAACATAGATGCCACGGCGCGACCACATTGTGCCCATGTAGAGACCTTGATAGCTTGGTCACCGTCGTCATACAAAGTGATTGTACGATTCTTCAAGTCGAACCCAAAGGTGGCAGAACCAGCGACGAGGCTGTACTCGTACCAAAACCCGTTCATCAGCGTGATCGAAGTCAGGCCCGCTTTCTGAACCTCAGCGATGTTCTCCATGACGGCGTTTGTGACAGGAATGTCCTTCCTGATTGCTGCGCTGTGTGCGTTGATACTGTAGGCGTTAGGCATGACGTATGGAACGCCTGCCTCAGCAGCAGCTTGAACCAGAGACGTGTGAGTACCCGGAGAAGCGCTCAGTGAAAGCGTGATGATGAGGAAGTCTTGGCCATTGAGAGCTGCGACCAAAGACTTTGTGTCCTCGTAATTGACTAAAGCCTTCTTGACACCATTCGGCAGGGTACTGGTGCTTTCTTTACGCGTGATGGCGGTCACTGTATGCTTCCCTGTCTTTAGGAGTTCCTCTGCGATGGCTTTCCCAATGTTACCGCCAGCCTGCAAGTTATTACCTTAACTATAGCTCATATCCACATGCAGAACGTATCCGGAAAAACTTACTCCTACAATGGCTACCTTGTGAATGTAGTTCTCGAACCCATTAGGAGCATCTCGTGCAAAGCCTCCGACCATTTTGCCCCTAGTTGGGATGAAGTTAACGTACAGACTATGAGGCAACTTCGAGACCAATGAAGTCCGACGGGAACTTTTGCAGTGGCGGTTAAATAGGCCGGGAGATCAGGATGCAATGCGTATGATATCTAACTCATTTTTCAAGTGGTAATTCAAATGACTGTAATCTGGCGCGCCGACGTATTTAATTCTTCTGATAAACTTACTTGCTTTGAAATCAGACGTGGTCTTGAGATATTTCAATGTAAGTCAACCGCGATGAACCATATATCGGAGCTAATGGAGTTAACTGTCAGCACCATTTTGAGTAATGTCGTGGTATTACCGACACGGACACGAAGCGCCGGACTATTTTCCCCACCCGCCAGTTCCTAGCTCGCTCTGAAAAACGATGTCCGTGTCTGGAAATGGCTAGCGTTACGGCCTGCATCACGCCCTACAAGCCATCTCGAACCTTATGCTGATGCTAGGGGTATTCCAGGGCCAGTGACTCCGTAATTGCAAGATTCATGACTGATTCTGCAATGTCTTGGAAGCTCATGGAAGCTAAGGTCGAACCACTGAGAAAGGTCCATTGCTTGCTGGGCTCACTCTGCTTCGTCATCCGGACCTGACGCCTACCATTCTCCTAATTTTCATCAGGAAGTACGCATGGCTTAATTACAATGGCGAATGATAAAGCAGTCGACTTATAAACTGCTGAAAAAGCCTCACGATTGCTTCTCAAGTTCCGTCTCTCGATCATACAAGCCATCCATAAACGCAACGCGAGCACTTTCTCCATCTCCTACCTTATTATCACACACAATCATGACGAAAGTTCTTGTTACCGGTACGATTTAGTGTATGATGAGAGTGATATTACCTTAGGCTAATGAAAAACCTGTTTGGAACATAGGAGGCACTGGCTTCGTGGCCGGTCATGTCATTGACACTCTGTTGAAGCGTGGTCACTCCGTTATCACCACTGTCCGATCTCAGGAAAAGGCTCAAGCGGTACTGGATGCTTACACAGACGTTTCTCATGACATTTTCAACACTGTGATTGTCCCAGATATTGCGGCGCATGGGGCTTTCGAAGGTCTGAGCTCTCTTGGACTCGAAGCTGTGATACACGTGGCAAGCCCAGTAAGTCTCCTGGAAACTTGACTTTTACCGTCTTGTGAACTTCCTACTCAACAATGCATAGTTCCATTACAATGTCACCGACCCAAAAAAAGATCTCATTGATCCAGCTGTCCTTGGTACAACAGGCGTTCTCAAGGCGATCAAGGATTCTTGCCCCAATGTCAAGCGTGTCGTCGTGACCTCCTCCTTCGCAGCCATTCTGAATCCTGGGCTTGCATCAATGGGCGCAGAAAAGACGTACTCAGAGGAAGATTGGAGCCCAGTCACTCTTGAAGATGCTTACTCGAATGTCATGATGGCATACGTTGCTTCAAAAGTCTTCGCCGAAAGGGCGGCCTGGAACTTTGTCGAGACCGAGAAGCCAAGCTTTACTCTGTCCACAATCTGCCCGCCCATGATCTATGGTCCCGTGAAATTGCCGGTCAAGTCCCTCTCCGCAATCAACACTTCGAACCAGCTTCTGGCGGAAGTCATTCTGGGAAAGCACAAGGCAGGCCTGCCGCCCACAGGTTTGCCGCTCTGGGTTGACGTCCGTGACGTCGCCCTGGCACACGTAAGGGCCATAGAGGTCCAGGGCGCCGGAGGCAAGCGTTTTCTCACCACAGCCGGCTTCTACAGCAATGAAGAGATGGCGAATGCACTTTGGAACAGCTTCCCTTCAATGCGGGAAAAGCTACCAGAGCCTGGTAGCTATGGAGGAGCGCCCAGTCCGGCTTTAAGGTCCTTTGGATACAACACGTCCCGGGCGAAGGAGATTCTGGGCTTACAATGGACTCCGTATGAAAGGACTGTCGTTGACTCAACTATATCATTGGATGGATTAGAGGAGTAGACAGAGACTCATACGCACCCATCGATAATGAATCGAGTTTGGCCAAGATTTCATTGAGCTGTTGCAGATAAGACCTCGAATTGATGCGGGCGCTTGGATTTCCTTCTTTCACACAGTTTTTATTTATTTTAGATGAACAACTGAACTTTTCTCATTCTGCATTTTATTCATGACTGAGGAGGTACCCAAGAGCCAGGATCATTCTGCTAGGCACCAAGCGCGTAGCTACCGGTCATTGCAAACACGGTCCAGTAATCTAGGTCTGGTGCCGTTTGTGTAACATAAAGTATTTCTTTTGCTGATTTGAGTCGTCCAGATTGCCACATAAACTTCAGACATTGATGCACCCAAGCTTTTACTTTCTCATCTTCTGATACTTGATTGATTAGATAAAGGGGCGCCAGGAAAGTGCTGCAGTGAAGTCGTTGTACAGGCGAGAAAGGCAACGAATTTGTTTTGTGTACTCCTGGTAAGATGAATTGAGGCACTGAGGCGCACATTTGATTGACCGAGTCGCGATTCGTTCCATGAAAGGTGTCCTCTTTCGGGCGACTCTCCTCAGGGACGTAAGTCTTGAGAAGGTGATAAAGAATGAGGCGGATGGTGCAGATTGCATTGGAGACTTGAGTGATGTAGTGGTCCGGGTAGATGTCATAAAATAATCCCAGGACTCGCTCATCTGCAGTGACTTGTATGGTTTTTGGCTTCCAGGATGGTGGGCGGGCCTTGTCCAACGTATCGATTCTTTCGTCGAGACATTTTGCCTTGACAAGAAGGTCCAATGTTGAGATTCTCCCGTGAACGATATCGGACTTAAGGTTGACAATCTGCGCGAGGACACCTAGAAATGTCCATTTCACGCTCTTGACACGATAGCCAATATTTCGACGGGCCTTCGTAAGCTCTGGAGGTATTCTATCTCCAACTGTGGCACAGCTCACCGTCACTGCCGTCACAAGTCGAGCTGCAACTTGACAGCCTGTTGGGGTAGACATAATACTCGTCTCACGGGCGCCGAGTAGTGACAAGCCACCTTGTGCGTGACTCAGCCATGCCTGAGACTTTCCCGAATCCCGGTGGACAAGCTTTTCGTACATATCTAGCAGTAGGATGGTTTGAAGAGCTCTTTCCGCTTCGTCAGGATCGAGTGAGCTGAGAGTGTGATTAAGTCGCCGGATGGCCGTGACGTAACTTGAGTTGGCCAGGAGAAGAAGATTTGGGCTGTCGAGCTCAACAGCCAAAAAAGCCAGACTGGCTGCTTCGACGCCCGCTGAAAGATGATCTAGTGTTTGTGCGTTCCGGTAATGGTAAGCTATCTCACCCATGCTCCGAGTAAAGCCTTGGATGTACGTCGAGAAGAATGCGTATCGTGCTCGCGTATCCCAGCTCAGCTCCAGAGTGGCTAGATGATTTTCTGCAGGTAGCATACGGCTCCGACGAGCAGTCACCTTTTTTTCTGCCGACAAGTTTTCATTACGGAATTGGATAGCGTCAGGGTCCCGATATCCATGACATATTATTCTAGCCCTGGCACACTGGCCACACCTATCTGGCTGAAGATCACACTAGCGGCGAATAACTGTTAGTCAAAGGAGGGTTTCTAGCAGAAAGTATGCAATTTGAATGCTCGGTAGGTCCAAAGAACTTGCCTTGAGTTTCCTTGCCCTGCATGGAAGGCATGCCGGCGAAAGACGCCCTCGGTTCACCATCGGTCTAAACCTCAGGGGTCCATTCCACAATTTGTGCCTAAATAATCCGACAAATGTGCGAATATCGAAGCGAAGCCTGCGGATAAGCAACGAACTTCTGGAAGGTGTCCAATTCTGCGATTGTAACTATGGCGAGATGCAGGTTTGGCGATTCTGCACCATTTTGCTAAGGGATGAAGTTGGGGTTGTCTCATGGCACGTCGTCCCATTGTCGTCTTTGTGTGTTTCCTAATACTGGGTCTTTCCTAAACGGGCTAGCGTTCCGGTCCCCCAACTCTAAATTTGTGGAGGTCTTGTCTGAGTTGATTCCCGTATTTTACTACCTTAATTAGTTGCCCGACTTGTGTCGAGGCACTAGAGAGCTGAGCATAAAGTACTGGGATAATTTCATTTGTTTAGGCCAAGACAAAGTCTCCGAAATGCCTGCAATACTTCTCACGCTAGCTCTAGCTAGGAAAATGTGTTATCTTGGCGACACATGCTCGTTCGTCTTCGCTCACTATGCAGTGTTAAACGTCTCAAGGTTTCGCGACTGAGCGCGCCAAGCAAAGGGTGCTCGATATGTCATTCGATTTTCTACTGGTTTCTGATGGCTTCCAACAATACTTCCCCAATAACCCCTGCGCTAGGTGGATTCTGTCCTGTAATCAAGCGTCCGTCCTTGCCGCTCGTCACGACTTTCACCCCAAACGGCTGATCCGCCTTCACGTACCTCCCGCCATGGTTTCTGAGTTCCGTTTCTAGAAGAAATGGCATTGCATCTGTGAAGCTATAGGCGTCTTCTTCAGCATTTGAAAATCCTGTAACTTCGCTGTCCTTGACTAAGTACTCCCCGTTTGTGAGCTTGACATTGACGAGGGCGCCGGGGCCATGGCAGACGGCCGAGACAACCTTGCCTGCTTCGTAGAACTCTCGGATGATAGAATGTGAGACTTGGTCGACGGCGAGATCAAACATGGCTAGATCTGTGTAAGCTTTTGATGAGGCCATTTTGGTCTGAGCCCTACTCACGCCCGTGTCCGCCAACGTAGAACACGCCGGCAAACTCGGCAGACCTTCCGATAAAAGACGACAGGGTCTCAGTTTTTTCCCAAAGATCTTTCTTGTCTTTCAGAAATCTCTGGCACTCTACATCGTCTTTGCTGTCCTCAACGGAGTAGGGGTCGAGGGGAGCAACACCACCCTTAGGAGAAGCGATGACGAGGTCCACATGAGGGGCAAGAGCGTTGTATGGGTGAACGAACTCGGGAAGATACCATCCAGTCTTGAAGTCCTCCCGAGTTGGTAGGATATCCTGAGATGTCAAGACAACGAGAAGCTTGGGCCTAGTCGACATGGCTGGTAGGATGGAGTAAGGAATCAGGGAGGACCACAGAGTGAGGGTTGCCGAAAGACGATGCTTGAATGCGATAGAATGCGATAATGACCAGGGATGGGCGTAGGTTATTGCGTACTTAAATACGCATACGGACAGCCCATCTCCCGGAACAATGGCCATTTATCAGCCATCGGCATCGCCGCAGTGTTAGTTCATGGAACGAAAGGAATACCCAAAGTAGTTTACGGCGTCTTATTACTCGCGCCATGCATTTCGGGTACAAGAAATGTCCTGACATTCCAGGGTGTAGGTATCATCTGGATATGTCTTATATCCGAGAGAGAACTTTTTCTCCGAGCAAGACGGTTGAGAGCTTGAGGTATAAGTACCGATTTCCCTGTGTCGTCTCATATTCCGAGCTTATCCCGCATTCGTCCTATCCTCTCCCCTACACTCCCGCCGATCATTCTATATATCTAAAAAGTCGATTCTGAACATTAAACCATCCACACCTCCAGTTCTTTCAGACGTCACAAACATCGATCACTATGACCGTCACTATTACCGTCGTCTTCCCCAACGATCCGGATGCCAAGTACGATATCGACTACTACACCACTAAGCATATGCCATTGATTCAAGAGCAATGGGGAAAGTACGGCGTCACGTCGTGGTCGGTCACCAAATTTCAACCGGGTGCTGATGGCACCCAGCCATTGTACGCCTTCGGATCAACTATCACCTGGGACAACATCGAGCAGATCAAAACGGCTTTCGCCGGGCCCGAAGCTGGTGGGATCATGGGAGACGTACCCAACTTCTCCAACAAGCAACCTATCTTCCTCACAGGCGAGGTACTTGCATGAGAATGGGAAGTATCATATCTTGACAGTCAGTTGATCAATGATGGTTCAAAAACATCCTGAAATTTTGTTGAGAGTTGATGAATAAAATTCGAATCGATATGAGTAATGCATATGTGCAAGATTGTTGCTTGAGTAGTGTGTCGGCTTCCGGTTGAAATCTCCTGACTTAGGTAGACATCTTCTACTCAAGATGCCTCTGCGAAACTGCAGGGTTGAAGTCAAACATACATGTATGGACCTTCATAGCACGGTGATCCATTGCTGTTAAGAACCCAACTCTCGTAAGGCCACGTAGAGATGACTCCCGTATAGAGAATTTAAGCTAAACAGGTAACGATTTCTGGAATGGGGTTTCTGCGGAGGAAAGGCGCTAGAGTAGACCTATACGGGAACCACGCTGTGAGCCATGGCAGAATACGGGTATTTAGTCCGCATCCACCACTCAAGCCTAGACCGTAACAATAACACATAGACATGACGCAGATCGTGCCCTTAGTTCAATGGCATGGTCTGTACGTGTACAATTCGAAAGAACTTGAACTACCAAAGTTCAAAGTGGTCTGCAATCGCCGTGTTCACGTGGTGTTGCAATCGTTTCAAGATCATGCAATGGGGCTTATCTGGATACTGTGTACCACAAAAGAAGATCCTTGGCAAAGGCATTGATGTATTCGATATCAACGTGGCTTCATGGGCTCCACACCCTAGAAGTCCACGATGAGGATCTCGTAGAGGTCATATCAAACCTTGATGAAAGCGAATGTCCCTGCTCCCATCTTCCGTGTCTTGCAAATCCGTGCGGAAAGAACGAATGCCATTCCCAACATCATGCAACAACCGGCAAATGCTTGTGCGCCAACGTATTTGCCCCCCATCGCATCGATAATGGCTCCTGCAATCGGCGATCCGGTGAGAGATGCGAAGCTGACCACCGTGAAAACCATGCCCATTCTCGTACCCTGCTTTTGAGGGTCCGTGGTCAAGCTACTGAGCACGGAGGGAAACAGTGACTGAACTCCGCCAACAGCAAAGCCATAAAAAGCAGTCCAGACATACAGCCCGGTCGTGTTTTGTACGCCAATCCAACAGAACATTACGGTGCCGGTCATGAACGCCATTGGAGCAAATATGTTGATAGTACCAATTACGTCCCCAATCTGGGCCGGAACAATTCTTCCGAGTGCACCCACACCGTTGAGAACCAATAATAGGTCAAGTGAGTCTGTGTAAGATAGTCCCAAGACGTCCCGGGAGAATGCCGCAAGAAAGTGGAAGGCAAAATAGGTTCCCCAGAAGCACTGGACATTTTTTAGTACCTTATGCTCGCTCCGGATCAACATGCTTACCATGAACGCCCCAATAGCATAGAGACTATACTCTGATTCTCTAAAGGCTGCCCACTCTACTAGAGGTGCTGCCTGCCGTGGTGGAATCCTGGTCTTGATTGGTAGGCCAGCAACTATCAAAGTCACAACCTGAATCAAGGCAATAGCTCTAATGGTCCAGCCAAGCCCTATCCTTGGCAAAAGCTGCCGAACCATGCTCGGAATAGTGAGACCTCCGACAACAGCCCCAGCGGCTGTGAGGCCGAACGCCAATGAGCGACGCTTCGCAAAGTACGTAGATGTCACTGCCATACAGGGACAGAACAGACAGCCGTTTCCGAGGCCTAGGCAGATACCCTGGGCGAGAAAGAATTGCCAGTAGGTGGTACAAAACGAGGCAGCAACCATTCCCAAGATGACAAGGAAGAAGCCGGCGATGAACAAGGGACGAAAGAATCCCATATCTGTCCATCGTCCCGTAAACGTCCCGACGAAAAAGAGCAGGAACACTTCAAATGAACCGATCCACGAGACATCGGACTGTGGCCGCGAAAACGCTCTGGTGAAGTATGGCTGAAAGACGCCAAAGGAGTTTGCAACCCCCCTACAAAGTATTAGCACCCCAAATCATGCAACGACAGAGTTTGAAGCACGAACCAGGTGTTCATAACAACTAGAAATGTGCTAAAAACTGTCACATCATTAGTGATGTACATTTTACACGTGTAGTGCACAATTTGCGCATTGCTGAGTTCCACTCACCTACCATCCACGCTCTGGCGCCACCATCTGGCGGCGTATCAATGATTATACTTGGCCGCGATGCACTTCTCTCGATGCTACTGTGGGGGGCTGTTCTCTCGGCGGCTATGCCGGCATTGTAAGAGTGTTCTCGAGGTGTATTGCACATTTTGGTTGATCGCGGCTCATCAGGTACAGCTTCTTGCTTCTCACCCATACTGCAAAATTCGGACGGGAAGAACGGTTTCCAAAGTGCGGTAGTAAACTGCAGGGGAAGAGGCCAAACCCCAGTGAATAACGAATCGATGATGATGGATCTTTTTGAAAAGATGAGACTTGTGAGGCACTCTTGTTCGAAAAATGCCAAAGGTCGTAGATACCTGCCGTTCTCAGCTGTACATTTGACAGGCCAAAAAGACATTCTTGCTGTTATAGGTAATTTACCGCGGTCGGGATCGTCCGTCCATAGCCGATGGTCTCCGAACTCGGCCCCAAGATTCAGTTCCCCAGCAGAACCCACCTAGGGAGAGAGGGGTTCTCCCCACCATCCCCCCTTACGGTTCATTTTGGTTGACTCGGCCCATTGTGACTCAGTTCAGTTATTTGCTAGCAAACCGCTGCCGCAACCTTCCTTTCCAAGTCTGGATTGTAAACAAAGTAGTCATCGATGAGGCTCTGGTAATCCCTTTTGAGGTGTCAACCAGGGCTGATTTGTCGCCCTTTTGCGACCTTTGCAGCGGGCGTCGGGTTTTCGCCTGCCGCTGAGCTTCTCGATGCCCTTTTTATGCAGTGTCTTGGCTGATCAGGTTCAAATCCACCAATCATTAAATCGCTTTTACGAACTTTTTCATGGATAGCGAATTGCACCTTTTACTTGCAATGCAGTGTTTTCCCTGCAACTCCGGAGCAGGCTAAACGATCGGTTTGTGAGGGGGGCAGGCCCCTACTAGGCCTTATATCATCCGATGCGTAAACGGCCATAGACTCCTGTTTGCATTGTTCAATGTCAGCGACACGTCCCGAATGATCTCACCGTTCGGATTGACTCAATTTTCTGACATTGGAAATCCAAGACTTCAGAGCAAGACGCATTTGGCAGTAGAACTAATCACGGCCAACAGAGACGACTAGTAACATGAGGCAGCCATCTTAGAGTTCTTGATCAAAGCCATAGAGGAAGTGGGAGGCCAGCGCAGACAGCGTACTTGACAGCAAAAACACCTCGACCAGCGCGTCCAGAGCCTCCCATATAATCGCTCAATTCCGTCATTGGATTGACAGAGTCCGACATTCTCTGATCATCCGACCACAGCAAGAATCGACGTGAATCAGACGTCATACATGCTTGCGCAGCTCTTGCGTTTCTAAATAGTTGACTTCTGGAAGGCAGCAGGAAAGTTCATTCATCGTTTTTGTCTGCCCTATAATATGACTGCTATTCTCTCCTTTCGGTAGAGTCAGAGGTTGTTCAATTGCGAAAGAGATGTAGACAAAGGGCTATCAGGGTCTCAGAGCTCATGTGATCAAATAGTTGCCATGATTAGCAAATCATTTTGTTTAAGTACTTGAACTCTGGGGTAACCCCACAGTCTAGCATCATGCAACATGCATGATACTTCACGCTTTAGAGGCCCAGGGGGCGTCTCCGGCACCTTCCTTCAGTCCAGCCTTGTGTTCCTCCAGCCAACCCCTGACAGTCGTAGGCTTCCTCTCAAGGGTCCTCTCCACAAAGTCGTTCAATGACCAAATCTCCTCATGCGCTTCCTCATACTTGAAGAAATTCCACATGACCTGCACCAATTGAGGTCCCATAACAGGTCCATAGAACTCGGAAAACGCTTCGAAGCTTCCATCATACGCAATCGGTTCATCGAGTACTTCGGACAACATAGCCGCCACCTCCTTGAACGTGAGCCAGTCATGACCATTGTTCATTGTGTGAAAGGCACCAATGTGCTTCGCGTTGTTGGACAAGAACAGTCTGCCCGCAACCTCTGCGATGTCTCGAGGGTCCACGAAAGGCACACGATGCTCTGGCCAGATCAGAGTCTTCTTTGCAATGACTGGCTTGATTTGAATCCAAAAGTTGTCCATGAAAGTTGCTCCAGAGTTGATGTAAGTGACAGGCAGTCCACTTGCATCGAGGATGCGTTTGGCGATTGGGTGTTCGATTGGAAGGGATCCTGAACCGAGAGTAGTGGGAATCAGTGAAGGCGAGATCTCCGGGAAAACTCCCATCAGGCGAATGACGTGTAAGATGTTCTTGGCCTGCTTCAGGGCGGTGACCAAGTTCGTCATGGCCTTCTCTTCCGAGATGCCTGCTGGAGTAATGACAAAGACACCCTCAATGTCGATGAGAGCGGCGGAGAGGGATGTAACGTCCGAGTAGTTGGCTTCGACCACTTCGGCGTTTGCAAAGGTATCTTGAAGCTGTATTTTCTTGCCCGGGCTGCTTGTAGCGAGTCGCAGCTTCATCGTAGGAGCCTCTCGAATAAGAAATTCGGCCAAGGGTCTGCCAATATGAGCGGCGGCTCCAAAAATCAGAATGCTCTTCGGAATAGGCTTGATGAATGAAGACATTGTGAGGGACTTTAGTTGTCAATGAGACTTCGTGATACAAAGTAAGTAAGATGATGCACTTGTGATGGTAGAGACGAGTTCGTGACGAAGTTGACGATAAGTCCGTGATTCAGAGATTACCAAGAGGGTTTATATACTGCCTTACAGTCTGGATGATGTTGGTAAGTATGGTGAGCCGGTAGTCAATAAGTGCCGTTCGGGCCTTGCACAGGCCTAGCGGCCGAGAGCATTGTCTGAGCTTGAAAAGGCTTGGCAAGACCGGGAAACATGTGTCAGTAGGAGCAGATATTGAAGATTTCAATACCCCTTAACAGATCTGCTTTTAGATAGGATCTCCATTAGACGATACTCTTGGCTGAAATCCACATATGCTTCAGCCGAAAAACACTCCGTCTGGTCTTGCAATTAGACAGCGGTAAACGTTACCGCTTTGGACAAGAGTTTCCGTCTGAAAGTAGGTCCTCACGGATCCTAACTATCGATGAACCGCTGACATAAGCGGCTTGAACCATGATCTCTAAAAGCTGAGGCGTCCTGCCTTTGCGAAAGTCAGTAGTTCGGCAATTTGACACCCAACTTGGCCGGCCGGACAGTTTTGAGTTCTGAAATTTAATTTGAAAGCACTACATTGGCCTTCTGATTTACAATCGTGCGCCGGGGCGGATTCTTTTTGACATCATTTTAAATCCGTTAACGTACGGAACGGGCCGTCAACGAGCTTAACTCAGTAATCGAACATGTGACTACACAAATCTCAACATTGGCCTTGATTTTCCGCTACTAGAATATCTACCATCTGCTTTCCCGCACCAACAAAACAACGGGACTGGCACCGCCCTACTAGTACACATACACAAAGTTGGGATTCTCCTTGTCGGTCATGTCTGTAAACGCTGTGGCGTTGAGCTCGTCGGCGGTATAATTGTCATTTGCACGCAATGCGTCTCTTTGCTTCTCTTTGCGCTTGTTCTCCCAGATGAAGGCATACCGGAAGACAAAGAAGAGAGCAAGCTCAATGCAATTTGCGACCAAGAGTGACCCAATACCGAGATGATACGAGGGAGCCTGGTTCGTTTTGTAAAAGAACGGGCTTGCGATATTGCCGATGCAAGCGCCAAACCAAATCATGCCAGAGACAATCATTTTCTTCGATTGGCCACCAGTGTTCGATGTGATTAGCGAAAGAGAGATGACGAAGGACGCTTGGTATGAACCAGTAAGATAGCTTGTGACAGTCAGTATCCATCTCGTGATAGTGTATGAGGGAAAACACCTTACAAGCAAATGAGACGACCGATGTAGGCATTGGCTGGTGCAAGAAGGAACCCCAAGGCACCACCAATGGTTGGCAACATAAAAAGTGCACAAACCAGTGTACGACTGTTGGCCGGCATATACCTATTTGCCAAGGCACCAAGACCAATCCAGATAACCACCAGAGCGCCTTGCGGGATGCCAAGCAGCGCCGTCTCAAGCGTCCCAAAGCCAAGACCCTTGATGACAAGTGTGGAGAAGTTGGAGATGCCACCGTTGGGGACGTTGGAAACAAAGCCTAACAAGGTGAAAAGCCAAGTCTTGTAGTCCATGTAAGCTTCCTTGATTTGACCCCAGTTGATACGGCGTTGCTCGATGCCTGTTTGATTGCGACGCATGCGGGCGATCATGATAAGCTTCTCTTCATGGCTGAAGCCCCAGATGGTTCGTGGAGAGTTGGGGAGGCAGAGAGCGAGGATAATTGCCCAAAATGCACAAAAAGCACCCACGACAAGGAACTCGTAGCGCCACGACTCTAGGGCGCCTTTGATATGTCCAATACCGTATCCTAGAATAAGATTGTCAGCGGGACATCGTTGGGGAACATCGGTACTGTAGAATTGTCCAAACTCACCAATGAGACCACCACCAGCAACACCAATTCCATTCCAAGCATACCACGCTGAGATACGAGAGGGCTGCTCAGATCGTGTGTAGTACATGGATGTGATCAACATAAAAGCAGGATCTGCGATGGCCTCAAAGGCACCAGACAGTACGCGAAGGGCAAGAAGGCCGCCGAAGTTCTTGGCTGCGGCCTGAGCCATAAGAAGGGCGCCCCACATGAAAATATTGAAAGAGAGATACCAAGCTGGACGACAGCGCTGCATAATCAGGTTGGATGGGATGGCCCAGATAAGCCAGCCGAAATAGAAGCAACTTGATAGCCAAGAATATTCCTCGCCTTTCAGGTTGAGGCCGTCCTTTAACCCGAAAATCGCTGCGTAAGATCTATGGTATGATTAGCTATTAAAGGCTGCAGAGAGTCCGGGATGCCGGGTCTATGGAAGAGAGGCCATACAGTGTGGTCTTGTCGACGTAGTAGAAAAAGTAGCAGATTCCGAGAAGTGGCAATATTCTCATGTCCAGTTTGCGGAGAAGACGCTTCTCATCGGCTTGGTCAATTGATTCGTCATTTGGGTACCGTGCCAGCGCTTCAAGGTAGATCTCTGGGAACTCTTGCTGGCCGTCTTCACGGAGGAGCTGTGGCTTCTGAAGATCTTGCTCGACATGCTCAACATCGCTCTTTCGCGATTTGGTATCCGCAATGTCTGGAATTGTGTCGACCATTGTTAATAGCGAGTTGCGGGCTCGCTTGAGAGTCTTCGTCAGTGCTGCTGGGTGGAAATTTCGGGGGTGTATGATGTGTCGCCGCGGCGTAGACCTACTCGCAAGTTCGAGGAAGAGGGTGTGATTTCCTCAAATACTTGAATCTCTGATAGAGCGCTTCAAGGAGCCTTGTGCTAATTCCCGCTACCGACTCTGCGGTTTCGGCCAACTCCCGGCATGGATCGTCGAGGCGTCTGTTGGGCGAGCTAGGCAAGCTTTGGCGCACCCTCCATACAGCCCAAGTTCATGGGTCCTGGCAGACTGGACAAAGACTGCATCACAGTGGGTTCCATGAGTCGTACACAGAATGCGGGGTGCTTCCACACTGGTACCAAACTCACTTCGATTCTCACAACGCTAGCGGTTCTGTTAACAGAGCAGGGGTTCGGATACTAGCTCTACAGCTCAAACTGTGCTTTACGACTTTAAGTAGGGCCGACAAGTGCTCGTGACAGTCTTAAATCATCCCTAAGATGCTTTCAGACTCACAGATTCTTAGAAGAAGCCTCAGGGAGACATAGTATCAAGTTGTCTAGTTAGATGCCCATGGTATCGCGTTGTTCAGAGGCCAAAAACTGTTGACTTCGGTATCGCGGGGTTCTCACCGAAGCATGACTTCTCCGGCTTATTGCCCGTGGGGAAATGGCGACCCTGGGGTTTGGAGGTGGGGTTTTACGCGGGCTTGCGGGGGAAAGGTTTCGACACGTTCACATCTCTAGCGCCCGACTTATGATGGAATATGAGTTTCAACTGGTGGAATATGATTTTCCGCCAATTTTCCGTGTGTGGGGACTATGTGTCGGGCCCAAGCCGAGTTGGCCGCGTTTTGATCCATTTCACTGTATCTAACATGCTAACCACGCGGTTTTGGTCAACTAGGGCTACTGATGTTGGCTTTTTTCGAGCCGGCCTCGCTGCTTACGTTGTCCTTAGCTGGACCAAATCCTTCCAATCTGTTTGGGCGAAAGAATGAGGCTACATGGGACCAATGTCATCTATTGGCATCCAACTTCTCCGATGATTAGTCACTTGGAGCGGGTCGTCAATTTTGTTCTCAATGTTAGCCCAGGCACTCATCTCTTCATAACTGTTAAATCTTCGCTCAAGCATTACAGCCTGATTCATGCAAAGATACTGAATGTTATCGTTGCCTCGATGCACTTCTAGCCCTCTGAGATCTCAGCGCAAGATAGGCTGCGGCAAGCTTGAAGGTGAGTCGCGCAGGACGTGTCATGGGACGCTCTGGACACAAGCCACCGCACATAGCGTCCAGACTAATGAACTCAAAGCGATGGGAAGTCCAGCATCGTCTTCACCTATAGCGCCAGCCTAGAAATCCAACACGACGCCTTTGATATCGGGAGCCCTTATCGAGAGTGCCGACTCGAAGTCCGACTCAAATTCTTAATAGTAAGGTAGTCTGAAGTACTTCACGAACTTACTCCTCACCAAGTACCTATGTTGCGTAATTTGCACACAGCCATCGGTGTCGAATTCTGAATACTGTACTCCTGGCATTACGAGTTCAACCAGGTTCCCGTCGCTCCAAAACGTAGAAGTTTAGGTTAAGACGATACGGTTGCTGGAGTACATTTCTATTCCACCTGTCCATGCCCTTGGCCCTCAGGTAACTTGATAGGAGATAGTGAGCTCTGTTGCTGCATACTGAAGCCTGCACTGAGTGTCTAATTATCTCGCAATACCAAATCTCAGATTCTATTTGTGATGACTAGTAGTCCTTAATCCCAGCCAATTGCAACAGCTTATCTGTGATCTTAGGCTTCTCAAATGGCTCTTTCCGGTGCTTGGGGCAGACCTCGCCTTTTCTCTTAGGAGGATCCTGTGATGGGCGAATATTGCTAATACTGGTCAGCAGATGCGCGGGCGGTCATGGGAGTTATGAAACCTACCAGTGCGGCCAGTGTGTCGTGCCAAACCAATTCTCGAAGCAATATTTCTTTGCTGCTAAAGCTTCATCCGTCGCAAATTTCCGCGGTGTCATACAGATGTACTGCACGTGTCTAATTTGATCGCCTTCGGGAAATCGGGCGTAGTGCATAGTCCGCGAATCCCACAAAACGAAATCGCCAGGCTCCATATTCACCTTGAAGAGCTCGCATCCCTTACTTTCAAACCATGCAACATCCTTCTCGCTAAAGAGGAAGAGGTCCATGAACTTTATTTCTGGAGGCGGGGCGTCTTCATGGTCGGCGGATTCACGCTTGTGGGCGAAGAATTCATCGAAAAGCTTGGCTGAGCCACGCATCAGAACCAGGCCACCATCATCTGGGCCGTTGGGCGCGAAGTTCAAAAGACCTTGAACAGCCTGCATGCTACGAAGCATTAGTGTAAAGTTTCAGACGACTGTGTCAAGATGTAACTAACCCTTTCCTCTCAGGATTCTGGTCGCAATGCGGCCAAGGACTCCACGTAATGTCCTTACGGTTCGGTAGAGAAATGTTCATGCCATCAAATGACGTGATGAGTTCGTTGGTTTCCCAAAGCTTCTCGAAGACATCGATGACACTTGGCTCCATACGAGCCTCCCATGCCATCTGCTCATGAGAAGCACCGTACGCAGAATACATACTACAGAAGTAAGGGATATCAGTCCCGGTCCTCTTTCTTCGGGAAAGCAGGTTCTTCAACTTACCCTCCCTTGAAACTGACTGGAAGGTGATCCGCAGTCCATGTAGTAGGGTCACTCTCGTCGAAGCCAAGTTCAAATCTCTTCAACCATTCGATTTGCTTGTCGCAGTAATATTGGGCACGCTCCTTACTGATAACGTCCTTGATGATTACGCAGCCGTTTCGGTGGAACTCATCGCGCCAGTCCCCATAGTGCTTGCCAGCGTCAAATGTGACGAGATCTTTGCTTTCGAACTGAGCAGCAAAGGTTCTCCTCGCTTCCACTCGATCAATGGTCTGTGTTACCGTTGCCATTTCAGTTTTCGGGGGTATGGTTCGATTCCTACAGTGTGTTACTATAGCTTTCAGTCTGTCGTGCGGGTGTTGAAGTTGTATGTAATCCAATACACTAAGGCGGCGGAAGTATGCAATTGTAACGACCTGTTCATGCGGTTTTGTAGTATTTTGATTTGGTGACTGTGTGTAGATCAGATCACTCCATGACTTCAATTGAGGAAGTGCCGGCCCCGCACATCTCGACCCGGCCCCGTGAGATAGTCGGGGAATGGTTTCCACCGGGCCGGGTCTTCGGCTCGGCTCGGTTCGGGAGTGGGGGGGGGGCGGTGGAGTATGCTGTCTTGGGCGCTTTGAGCTGGTCAACCTCTTCCATCGTGGGAGGACTCAAAACACAGGGCGAACAAGTTCTCAAGAGACTATTCGGGTGCTCAATCCAGAAGTGCAATTGTGATTGCATAGTATCGATCTACCAAACTTTATTTGGCTTTGATAATTATATAGTAAGACTAGAAGTCATTTGGGACTCCTGCAATCCAATCACACTGGAGCGAGAATGATAACGACAGATAAGATGGCACAATAAGTTGGAACCCCCATTCGAAGCAGTTAGCATGTTGTCTTGGTATAGTCAAGTCAGATTCTGTCAGGGTTTTAGTAGTAAACATGACAGAGTTACTGACGAAACGCATCGTAGACCCTGTCGCAGGGCAAGAATGGTTTTTACAAAGTCAACTGAAATCCACTGTGTTACTGAAATAGGTCAATACGAAGAGGAATCATTGATCTACACCTAATATGCTATCATATCTATGAGGAGCACCGGCAACCAGCGATCCGGAAATAGTAAAAGGCTTTTACAAAATAAAAGCTAAATTGAGTTAAGGATTATGCTCAAGACATTTTGTTAACAAAGGGAGTAACATAAAAGCATGTAGAGTTAATACAGAGGTAGTTGGGTACCTTATAATAATGCATTTATTTATTACTACAATTACCGTAAGGCTTTCAAGCATTCTCGAAAGATTATCTAAGATAATTATAACAGTATTCTGTTTACTTAGTATTAATTCGAATGCTCTTTGAGCAGAATATTCCCAAGATATGTTGAGTAAAATATTAGTTATCTTTGGAAATTGTAATCAGTACAAAGCTATCCTCCTTGGTTTTGTTGTTTTCTTTTCGGAAATCACTTATCATTTCTTAAGACTTAGTTTATCAATATAACACAGTGTCGGATTGGAAGTCCAATTCGACCTCGGCGTACGGCGAGGCTGCGCAGGGGTCAATTAGGGCCCTATTTCCGATTATCGCAGCCTGCCCAACCTACGGTTGGAAACCTCCCTTTTACGCCTACGCAGCAGAATATATAGTCAATTGACCTACTTCGTCAAAACCACGGTTCGAACCAATCGACCAATATCCCTGTGATAGGGATACCAACACACAGTTATGCTACTATTTCCAGCCCTTCTTGCACGCGTGATGGAACTGCGGGTGAACGAAATGACAATTGCTTACCAATTAGGTTACCTGATAGTAATGTATATGAGTCAAGTCTGAGGCGAAGTTGTCGTGACAGCAAGGAGGAGTCGCCGACCTACGGGGACAAATCGATGGGTCCCGAGGAGCTTGACTTGGTTGGATGGAGAATCGCAAACGGAGCCCACTTCCGGTGTGCCGCCGCCTGCTATTTTGAGTGACACATTCGGTACCGGACGAACTAGCTATCGTGAGGTCCGCGTTAGACCGAGCATCTCCCTTCTTGTCATTCTAGAGCAGGAGCTTCCTCTCCAAGCTGACATATCTGAAAATCTAAAATCATATTGCAGACTTAATAAGCTGGAGGCAAAATGGTCCTTTCCAGATCTCATAGTTAACATTTCTTTCTAGGGTAGTCCACAGTCACTCAACACGAGCTGACAAATGACGATATTGCTTTGTAGGCAATGAACGAGCAGTCGATATCAGAGTCGTGACGCAATCGCCAGGAGCCACACTACCATCACAATACATGTTAACTGTGGGATCTGACGAAGGGGGACGCGGCTTTTGCTAGGGAATGAGGATGACATTACTCCACAAAGGTGGCGTGGGTCCACTTCTCCTCCTGGTCCTGCTCTGACGGCGTTGCTGGAAGTAGATTATTCTCAGTCCCAGTATTTGTGTGTTATAGTGTGCCTTGTTCTGTTGTAGATGGTGTGAAGATTCTATCCAGGATAGACTTTGATATGCATATGTATCTAAAGTCCCTTCTCTTCCCTTAAAAACTTTTGGGCCAACATTGCACGCCGTCTACTTTCGCTCTTTCTAGTCTACCCCAAACCCCTAACTTGACTCTAAACCTCTTCCTTTGCTGCCTGACTATTGCTTTGCCGATACATAGTCATCAAATGTCGCCGTTGATGTTGAGGGAGATTGACAGCTTGGAAGTGGCTGTCATCGTGACAGACGAGTTGGACCCTATTTCACCTTCCCCGAATCCCGATATCCGACATCCTAGCCATTTCTTGGACATTCCTGTTTCTCCTATTGAACTTCCTCAGACACGCGGAGGTGCAGAGATTGAGATGAAGATGAGCAGCATATGCTGCGCTGCTCATGGTCTCAGTCTCATGATTGTGAGTCTCCCACTAAGCCCTATCTCGAAAACTACTCAAACCAGTGATGATTGATTGCGAGTGCTAACGCTCTGAGCAGACTGCGAAGTGTGGTGAAAGTACGAAAACCTTGCTTTTTGACGCAGGACCTGAAGGGGAAGTGTGGGACAGAAATGCCAGGAGAATGAACGCGAGAATTGGCCACATAGACCATATTGTGTTGTCCCATTATCACAGAGACCACTCAGGTACGTGATTTACTTTTGACATTGCGCCTACTTTCCCCTACTGACTGCATCGACTGTAAAAGGTGGCTTATTGCGGGCCATCGACATGGTCAAGGGGAGCAATACCCTTGGTTCTGATCAGCTTATTGTTGATATGCATTCAGATCGTCCTGAATACCGCGGCATCGAGACTCCTCAAGGCCCTATTTCTCTCGAAGCAGACCCTACGTTCTCTGACGTGGAGCAGGCAGGTGCTCAAGTCCTACTATCACGAGATGCACATTCCATTCTCGATGACATGTTCGTGGTTTCAGGCGAAATTCCTAGACAGACAACGTATGAGACTGGGATTCCTGGGGGTCTGAGATTCGTTCCATCGTCTGAAGGAGACAATGGGGGTTCATGGATGAAGGATGAACAAATTTTGGAGGAGAGATACGTTATGTGTAACGTTAGAGGTAAGTCCGCTCTTGCACCTTTGATAATGGCCAATCATTGATGTTTACACATCTTTAGACAAGGGACTCGTCGTCTTCACCGGCTGTGGCCATGCCGGTGTAATCAACACCACTCGCGATGCTCAACGTCTTAGCGGGGTGCAAACTGTCTATTGCATCTCTGGCGGTTATCACATGTCCGATGCAAGCCCTGGGAAGCTGCAGAGAACGGTGGAGGATATGGTGAAGTTGTCACCGCGTATCTTGCATGGAGGCCATTGCACTGGCTGGAAGTTTAAGACGGAAATTGAGAAGATCGACCCAGGGACCGTGGCGCCTTGCACAGTTGGTGTGACCTATACATTATAATTGATAGATGATTGATAGTGCCAAACGAAAATTTCCATGAAACCACACTCTTAGTCGTTGTTTCTTGTCACGATCTCTAAGCTTTTCTCTGACTCTCTCTTGCTGTGCCTTGTGCTGTCTAGATTGCGAAGCTCAACGATTAAAACGCTTGCGGGCTTGGTGCCCCTAGCCAATACACAACTTCCCCGTTTTTGAAGGTGAAAAAGTTGCTCTAGATAGAATTCAGACATTTTTGAGCCATTAACATTTTGGTTGTCTCTTGAGGGAAGTTCCGATTGTAGAACCTATGAGACGTTGCCTGGACATCACCCTCCGACAGCTTGATTCCCCGCTTAGAGCTGAGTTTTACGCAGCGAACTCGGCTCACATTCGTTCTCGGAACAAGGCGCTAATGTTTTCGTCCATCTCGCAGCGGATAATTACGGAAAAAAGGCCCAGAATCCAGCCGAAGTTCGAAAACCGATACCGAACGCCCAAGCGCATTTCGAATTTCGACGTTTGATGACAAGCTTGAGATTGTTCCCCCAACGAGGCACCACAAAAGTTGAGTTGGTTTCAAGGAATTACGGATTTATTGGTAATCTTCCGGTGAGTATTGTGCCCTTGTCACTTAGCTTTGTCAGTCTTGGTGGGTTCAATTTGTTTTCTGCCGACATGGCCCACAGATAAAAGTAGCCAATGGCAGCTGCTTTTCTACATCTGGAGGTCGCTGCTTGCGCCTCGGATCGGTAAGCCATTGGAGATTATGACTTATCCAGGCTGCCCGATGAATGGCGAAGTCATCGCGGATCTAAACTGCTAGGTCTAGTGACGTGTCTACGGTATGAAATACGCGTATAGTCTGGGCCCATGATCCACTGCAGAGATCGGCTTGAATCATATCTAAGACTCATACCTAGGTAGCGGAACGCTTTGTTTCTTACACAGTCATTATCCGCGCTGAACAGGGAGGCGTTCTTCCCCGTCATCGACACGAAGAGAGCGCGGAGATATACGTTATCAAAGGCAACGGCAAACATCCTCAGACAGGCCACTTTGCCCAAGGGGACTACGTCTCAGAGAGAAAAGGGGCTATTCACGATCCTCTCGTCTTTCACAACGAGGTGGAGATGCTCATGATTAGCCAAGGACCATCGACTTTCCTTGATGATGAAGGTCGCGACTTGTATCGGATGGACATAGCAATGCTTCAGGGCCTGGAGTCGATCAAGACATAGCAGCGAGCCTCACATTGTCCAAGGGTTGAGATTCTGAAGGGGGAATGAGAGGTGGCTCAAGATTGGAAATCATTCTCGATCAGATGTTTCATCAATACTACGAGGAGTGGAGACTGTTCGCCAAAGTGTCGTGTTCTGTGAGCCTACGGACTTCTTTTATGAAGAGAAAGAAGAGTTAGCGTAGCCAAATAGACAGGAAGAATACGTAGGAGCGTTGCGATAGCGGGCGACGACTATCGTCCTACATTGCGGTCACTTCATTGATGTCTTACCCAGAGGCATATCAAGGTCGGAATCGACCTTGCCTCGACCAAGTCTGATTGCTAATGTATAGGGCCGTTGCGAGCAAAACCTGTCTATCGGGACTTGATCTTGCCAGCTGTGTTTACGGATGATGAGTCGGTACGCACTCATCAGGACTTATCCACAGGCTGACCGTTATACGAATTCTTTCTCTGGACATTGAATGTCTGGTTAAGGACGCTTTTTGGTCTTCATTATAAATGAATATTAGAAGGAACGTTGCACTACGTACGCCTCTTACTTGGACACTTGCTTATGGATGCCAGCGATGGTACATGTTCTATGCAGCCGCCTTGTCAGTCCGAAAGAACCCCTACCCAGTGATACTATCACTTTCTGCTCATCTTGTACATGCAACCTGGCAATAGAGTTTGATATGATCCCCGGCAAGGTCACAGAGTGAAAGACATTGTCGAGCACCCTCACTGCTTTGGTGGCTACAGGGGTCATCTATGTCGGCCTTGGGAAATGAGACAAGCAGCTCCTGGAACGACCCTCTGATCATCAATATGTAGCGAGACACGAACTTTGGAAGTGTAAGCGTACTTTCCTTAGCAGAAAGTGCCACTTAATGATGCGGTCAAGTAAACGATCAGCAACTCAGCCACAAATGGTTCCATTACCATCAATATCATTGGGCTCGTATCAAGTCCAGGGGTTATGAGGACGAAGTTGCACTGCACACTGCACTGAGTCGAGTAGTCTTGACGGAAAATGTCTAAGGGAACTTGGTGTTGAATACCAAGATCATGCGTCCCAATTATCGTCCGCCTGAAGCATCCATCATATCACTAAATCGGCTGTGCCGGCACCGCGACTTGACTGACTAGCCGTGAATCACAGCAATGTGATGGGATGGGCAGATCTCCGTTAGGCTAGCAGTTTATACGATGCACCCTCAAGATGAGCTGCGCTACACTTTGTGATTCCAGCGCCTAAGGTAGGATGTGGTTACAACAGAACATTAATGCGCCATTCCCCGTTTTCGGCCCGCCTCTAGGCTGACCACTAACGGTCACATCCAATGAAGAGAATTGACGGAGAATCTTTCTTGGCAGATCCTCAAGTTCGAGGAAAGCTTGAAAGTACCGCACCAATCGACTTGTTGCCAGCATCCACTCTATCGTGCGGGGAAGGCGAACCAGGGGCCAGCCTGCACAAGCCTACAATTAACATACCATCAGTTCATGAGTGTAACCTCACCTCCGCAATCGACCATGCGCACCAGTCGTTGAACGAGTTAATAGTGGAGTATCAGTATCACGAGGTTTGCGTCGTATAAGGCCGCTGTTGTTCCCCATGGGGAAGCGTTAGGGCGGCGGGCTGATTTGATGTTAGTGACAACTATAAAACATTCGTAGCAACCTGGGTGCTGCCTCACATCGGCAAAGAGTTGTCGGCTTTCAGAGCTTGAGTCATTCGTTGAATTCTCAATACCAAACCTTCGTGCCGAGCCTTGGCCCAAATCGTTGAGATGATGTGGTTTACGACAGAAAGCCTGCGAGGCCTAGCGTGCCTAGCGATAGTTGTGGGATCGTCCGTCTGGGACGTGACCGCACAGGCCGTGCCTCCTGTCAGCCAAGAGAAGGGTGTCTCGGCTTGGGCCTTCGACATGAGCCAGGTCACGTTGAGCAGTGGACGCTTCTTCGACAACCAGGCTCGTACTCTGACGTACCTTAAAGCGGTCGATGTTGAGCGCTTGCTGTACAACTTCCGCAAGAACCATGGACTGTCAACCAACAACGCGGCGACCAACGGCGGATGGGATGCCCCGGATTTCCCATTTAGAACTCACGTCCAAGGCCACTTTCTGAATGCATGGGCATTTTGCTACGCCCAGCTCCGCGACGCCGAATGCAAGAGTAGGGCTACTTACTTTGCTGCCGAACTCAAGAAGTGTCAAGCCAACAACAGCAAAGCTGGCTTTACTACCGGCTACCTTTCTGGCTTTCCCGAGTCTGACATCAACGCTGTTGAAAACCGCACTCTCAGCAACGGCAACGTTCCCTACTATGCCATTCACAAGACCATGGCTGGCTTGCTCGACGTTTGGCGCCACATCGGTGACACCAACGCGCGAGACGTTCTTCTTGCGATGGCAGCGTGGGTCGACTCTCGTACGGGAAAGCTCACGTATGCCCAGATGCAAGCCATGATGGCCACAGAATTTGGAGGAATGAATGAAGTCTTGGCCGACATCTTCCACCAAACCGGGGATCAACGTTGGCTCACTGTTGCACAGCGATTTGACCATGCCGCCATATTTGATCCTCTTGCTTCAAACCAGGATAGCCTCAATGGCTTGCACGCGAACACTCAAGTTCCAAAATGGATCGGTGCCTCACGCGAGTACAAAGCCACGGGAACTAGTCGATACCAGGACATCGCCCGTAACGCATGGAACATCACCGTCAGCGCGCATTCGTACGCAATTGGTGGGAACAGCCAGGCAGAGCACTTTAGGCTCCCCAATGCCATCGCTGCATTCTTGAATCAAGACACTTGCGAGGCTTGCAACACGTACAACATGCTCAAGCTCACTCGAGAGCTTTGGTTGACAAACCCGAGCGCCACAACTTACTTTGATTTTTATGAGCGTGCTTTGCTCAACCATTTGCTGGGCCAGCAGAACCCATCTGATGGTCATGGTCATGTCACATACTTCACTCCCTTGAACCCGGGTGGACGTCGTGGTGTCGGTCCGGCCTGGGGCGGTGGAACCTGGAGTACAGACTATGACTCCTTCTGGTGCTGCCAAGGAACTGGGTTGGAAACAAACACTAAACTCATGGACTCCATCTACTTTTACGACAACTCTGCGCTCTACGTCAACCTGTTCATACCCTCTGTTCTGACATGGACTCAGCGCAGCGTCACTGTTGCCCAAACCACCGATTTCCCCCGCGGTGATACAACGACCCTGAAGGTCACTGGTGCTGGCAAATGGGTTATGCGTGTCCGTATCCCAGCATGGGCTTCTGGAGCTCAAGTTACTGTGAATGGCCAAGCCATAAGCAGTGCCGCTGGAACATATGCGTCAATCGACCGCACCTGGGCCTCGGGCGATACCGTGGTTGTGAAGCTCCCTATGAAGCTACAAGTCATTCCTGCGAACGACAACCCCAGCATCGCCGCAATCGCCTACGGTCCTGTCATTTTGAGTGGAAATTATGGAAGCGAAACACTTTCTACTACCCCAGCGTTGAACTTGGCCACCGTGAAGAGAACTGGAACTACTGGATTGGCTTTTACGGCGACGGCGGGTGGCAAGACTGTGAACCTTGGACCCTTCTATGATGCCCAAGGTTTCAATTATAACGTGTACTGGTCCATCAGCGGAAACTTGCCCGCATGAGATGCGAAGAGACTCATCCGGATTCCACTCTTTCACATTACATTCCCGTACATACTTAAACACCTCGACCTTTTTGGGCACTAAGGAGAATGCACCCACAACTTATCGGGGAAACCATCGATAGCATAAATGTAGGTAACATAAGTGTGTAAATAAATCGAGGCTATGATTCTGTAACTGAGATTCCCGTGTTGGACCATTGCTAGACTTGCAGAAACTGCCCATCTCTAGCAGCCTTGACCCTCACACACTGCCTGTTCACTTTCAAGTATCGATCGAAGGCGTCTGTGCCGATGACAAATGGATGTTGAGTGCCGTCTGGTCTATGATCCAAGAGATCGAAGTGATAGAGCGCTCGGTCTTGGTTCTGGTGGTTGGCAATGAGTGTATCCACATCCGCCTTCTTTGCCAGGTCCGCGAATCGGTTCAAAGACATGATTTGCTGGTCCTTGGCTGACGCACTGCTCGGAATGCCAACGCCGCCATAGAAGCCAGCGACATGGTTTGTGCCCTTGTCAAATACTTCAAAGATTGTCGACACAGTGCCTGGTGTATGCCCTGGCGTCACGAAAAAGCTGAATGTAACATTGCCGATAGTCAGTCGGTCACCATCTGAGATGGTTCTGTCCTTGATCGGCCCGTCCTGAATCTGCGATAGAGTTTCCCAAGCCGCAGCTGAGGCGTATGTGGCGAAGGAATAGTTATCTTGAAGCCATCGAGCCCCGCCATAATGATCAAAATGTTCATGGGTAATGACGAGATGTTTGATGTCGCTGGCAGTGAATCCAAGTGTCTCGAGAGAGGGGATCAGGATGCCTTCGGCCTCAGCAGCATTGTTGAGAGCATCGAAGACAACGAGGCCACCACCAGTATTGTAAGCCCATGCCGAGACAGCACTCTGCCCAATGTAATATAATCGGTCAAAGACCTCGCGAGGGGCAATGAACCCTGATATCTGTGTGGCGGAGGAAAGCTCAGGGTAGACTTGGCCGAGAATGCAGCGGTGTGCAAAATATGGGTACAGATCTGGGCCTGCAAGCGTTCGTGCATCGTTTAACCATTTTGTGACATTGTCTTTTTGCTCCTTTGGAAATTCTGTAATGTTGAAGAAGTCTTCAAATTGCGCGCGGGCAAGACCCGCCAAAGCCATTAGGCTCCACAACGTTGAGATGTTAGATTTCATGATGAATGCCTGACATAGAAAGCAGTCTTTAAAAGAAGGGTTTACGTTTCAACGTCTCGACCAGTTAATTTATACACGCACTCAAATTCTCTGCTCGAATATACGTGGCCAAGCAGAATCTGCATGTCTGTGTTTCCCGGGCGCGTAACCATCTACCGAGACCAAAACAAGCCCAGATTTACTCAAGTCTCTGGCCTCCAAGCGAATCGCATACGGCTCCGGAAGGTGGTATCGAAATTGGAGTTCCTATAGTGTAGGATAATAATCCGGTAACCCACTGAGAACCGGAAATCTGGGAGATGAGGGGTAGGCCGAACCAACATCACGGGGTCAATAGACCAGAGCGGTAGCAGCCTATAATCATTGGCTGGGGTCCAGAGGGGATATCCACTAGAAATTACTCCGTATCATCTGTTCATATGGGAAGACGGAAGGCGATACTCATTGAGTGATGAACCCTAATTGTCGGTACATTTTTCAAATGTTGTCCATGGTAAGATGCCGATAACCATAGCACAAGGTGTGATGGGACTCTATCGTGCAGTTCATGAAGAATACGACTACGTCTCATTCGTCTCGCAGATTATGTAGCTCACCAAGGATAGACGCAGTGGAAGAAGGCATCGGCAACGATCCCTCAGCCTTCAGTGGTATCAAAAGTCTTCACATCTTCAACCTCTTTCTCAGGTCCTACTCTGCCTTTCCCAGCTTACGTATTTCAGCCCCGTACCAGGCCTAAGTGAACGAGCGTTAGTCGATTCGCAAAGAGAAGCAATGTTGCATCTATATGGGTTGAGACTTACCGTCGCAGCGCCCTCGCCAATTGCCTTGAGTCCAAACTTCTTGGTGAACCAGGGCGCCTCGATCTTGCGCACGTACAACTTAGCGTCCTCGTCCTTGACAGTAGCTGCAAGAATGGTATTCTTTGGTAGTGCCGGGTTCAACACTGCAGGCCTGCCTAGTCCGATGAGATCGCAGCCTCTGTTTGCAAGGGCCGCCTCCATCCCTTGACGGCTACGAAAGCCGCCAGTCACCATTAAGGGGACATCTGGGAAGTCACGGCGGATCGCCCGAGCGAACTCAAGGAAGAAAGCTTCGCGTGCCTTTGTACGGTCTGACTTCTTTTCATCGGCCACACCAGTAGCCATCTTTTTTGAAAACTTCGGTTAGCGTGAAATCTTAACTTGGAAGGCATTCTTGGTGACTATGAGATTAGTCGCCACTTACCAGGGGGTCTTCATATGTGCCACCGCTGACCTCCAAAAAGTCAACCCCAGCATCAGTAATCAACTTGAGCTGTTCGATGCAGGCATCGAGCTCAGGTTGAGACTGGTGGTCAACCGAGTTGAATTTGATTCCGACACAGAAGGTCTTCGGTACCACTTCACGGATCGCCCGGATGATTTCAACAACGATCTTCACGCGGGCGGCTGGTGATCCGCCGTATTCGTCGGCTCGCTCGTTGCTTTTTTCGGACATGAATTGAGCTAGCAGGTAGCCGTGGGCGCCATGAATTTCCATCCCGGCGAAACCGGCTTCCGACGCCAATTTAGCCGTCAGGGCGAAGCGACGAACAACATCTTTGATATCAGCAACAGTCATTTGCCGAGGAGTACCGAAGACCAAAGAGCTGATAAGACGCGCGACAAGACCTTGCCCAAAGTTCAAAGGTATCGCACTGGGTGCAATTGCCTTTTCAAAAAAGCCACGCTTGCCAGCGCCAAGGGGAGATTGGCGGCCAGGATGGTTGACCTGGACAATGGTCGGGGTGCCATTCTTGTTGCAGACCTTCGCCCAGGCCTTCCAGGCATCCAGCTGCCGCTCATACGGAATAGAATCATTATATGCAATGTCTTTGGGCGAACCAAGGTACCTCTGATCGACTTCCACGTTGCCTTTCCACGTTGAATAGTCAGTTTATGCGCCGTATCTTATTGCGAGTATCAATCTAGAGCTGCCAGCTTGCCTACCGGTCAAGACCAATCCCCAACCACCATCGGCCCATTCAGCATAAGGTGCGTGGAAAGCAGGGGAGGGTAAGCCTTCGCTGTCGGCCATGTTCTCGGCCATCGCCGCTTTTGTGAGGCGGTTGGGCAAAGTAAGGCCACATGCCAACGTCAATGGCTTCGCGATTGCCGAGTTTGACATGGTTCCTGTGTTTCGAAGATTGGTCTCTCTAGAAATCTGAGTGGAGTCAATTTCGAATCTGCTTCACTCGGTTGGAGATGCAGAAGCAAAGTAGTAAATCAGTTGAGTTCGATTTCTACGAATAAAGGAGAGTGTGACGACTTTTGAATGTTGAATCAAAACACGCTCTTATCGTATTCTTCAATTGAGTGAAATCTCAACTCCGCTGGTTTGACGGACGAAACGCCGCCGCATGGCCGCCACAGTCCCACAATAGGAGCTTTAACCTCAGGCGTCATTCAAGCCTAGTCTTATCAAGAACTGATTACAAAGATCGAGTCACCGGTGAAACGAAGGACCCCCACTACATCGGATCAGAATCAGCCCGTTCAATGGAACTGTGTGTATCTGAGATTTGTGCCGAGGTATGGCGCAGTTGGTTTTTATTGCCAGCCGCGCCGAAGATTTGTCTAGCGTCCTCAAACCGGCGAAATAGTCCCGCCGATTTCATCCTGCGGAGTTTGTCATTCAATTAATTACCTTAGCTTACTGAGCTTCAACACAGACAGGGGACGGATTTTGCACGTTGACTAGAACCAATTTTTGAGCCGTACTTCCACCGGACCCGGACTTTAACCACTTCGCCGCCTACGCAGCGTGTCAATGCTTCAGACTGATGCGTGAGGCATTACGCCAGCGGAAGGCCGTAGAGACTTTGGACGCTCATCTTGCAGTGCAGACGCAGGATAGCATGCGTTCGACCATTGTCAACGTAGGTTGGTGAACGATCAAGGCTCATCTCTCAGTCCACATTATGCACAGTGAAACGGCCTCCGCGAGAAATACAGATTTTGAAGTCGGCCTGGAGGCTTATGGTTAAGCAAACCTAAATTATCCAGTTGCAATGGACTGGAAGACATTCCTTGTGTTTATCAAATTCTGCGGCCCAAATCGCACCGAGCATGGGAAGCATGTCGTGCCAGCTCTACGCCACATCTGCACGTCAGATGCGGGACGAACCGAAGCGCCTCCACTTACCAAGTTGAATGTAGGTTCTTGAGCTATCACTCTATCCTCTGATAATGGAATGCTCATTGAGTGGAAGCGAGGTTCAATGCCGAAAATTTGCGTACATTTTTCATTCAAGGTGAGGGGTCAGTGAGGCCCGGGGACGGCACGCGGTATTGCAAAACTTCTCAGGTGCGTCATTGTGTTCGCGTGCCCTTTGACACGGTCGGCCTCGCGAGATGATGGACATATATCATTGCGGCACGGCCTGGAAAAAGATTGTGTTAACGACCAGAGGAGAGTTTCCAATATCATCGCGTTGCGGGTGGGTAATTGGAACTGCCAGCTGGAGCTTGCGGAAACGTGGCAAGGTAGCCGAAGGACGGACGGCGTAAATGCTTTCGACACAGGTGACGATGTTTGCCCCGTCGGAATGCTTCTAGATTCGAATATTCTGCCTGTTACCGACATGTCACCGAGCGAAGATTGATCAGTGACAGTAATCTTCATCGATTCCACGTGAAAGAATCCAGCCTGGGCTTCTCAACTTGACTGGTCTATCACTGTTGGTGCGCGACAAATGTGAACACTAGTACGGATACTACCCCATGTTTCCCTAAACTCCATTTTTTTATCGTCATGCAGGTTGTCTCGGCTCTAAATCTCTTACTCGAAGCTACCCTGGATCTCGTGATGGCACAGCGGCATTTTAAGACCGAGATTCGGACCGTTGTGGAAAAGTCTTACGCCTACTACAGTCTTCATAATCTCTCTCCCTTCTTTTTCACGGCCATATTACTTCAAAATTCTCTGCAATCGGTCCCGCGGGCATGGTGCTCCGCAACTCAGGCCGGGGATGGTCCTTGCTCACCACCCTCGTTAACCCCAAAGCAGCTCACGTCTCCGCGTCCCCGCGTGATCTTGGGATGCTTGACTCAGGGATTCGAGAGCAGGCTTCAAGCGGGGCAATAACGAGGAGGTCATTCATGGGCAGAGAAAACATCTGAATGATGCCGGCAAAGCACCGAAGACGGTCGGCTGTTGAGCCGAATTGGGCAGCTGGGGGGATTTCAGAAATATGAATACTCCCTAGTCATGTGAAATGAGGGGAAAGAAACCGACAATCGACCGATCGACAGGTACGGGGAAACAAGCTTAAACGGCCGCTTGCTATTAGGTGATTTTGGGGCATCCTGTAGCCCTGTAAATGTCTCGGGTCTCGCGTGCCTGGTGCTGTGTACCAGATTGACACTTACATATGCTAGCGTGCGTCAATGGTACTCCTTGGCCTACAGCTTACCCCAACTTCTGCTTACAGGCAGCTTACTGCCCACCTCTGGAGGTGCTGACCACCTCGCTCTCGCTGCCGACACCCCCGAGCCGAGCAGGTGGGAAGAGAAGACGACTCCGCCTACGTGTGAGGTTGCATTTTACACCACATGGGATCATGGGCATCTTTTCTCCGCCAAGGAAGGATAATTCTATGTATTTCTCCCCTTTTGCCAGCAAGTACGGAGTATACCGTTAGCCTAAAAGATTCATCTATCTAGCCCGACGCAACTGACCGTCAGCAACGGGGGAATGCGACTCCCTGAAGACTGGTGAACTGAGATGCGTTCGATCTGGCCGCGAGCGACTCGCAAGCTTTCTTAGTAGCCCAAATCAAAGCTCATTTGTAAATGTGCTCTTTTGGACCTTGATGCTCGATCGGATCCCTAAGGTAGGGATGGGTGAGACAACTCAATATCCTGTCAAGGGGAACCCCGATGCTACTATGCCTGTCAGGAGTTACGATCAGACGAACTGTCGGTCTGGGCATCCCAGGGGCTAGACGAATCGATATTGGCTACCATCTCTAGCCCACCATTCACGCAACGGGTTTCCCCAACTTCTTCTACGGTAACATCTCAAGAGGGGGTCACTAGTTGAAAAGGGCCGTTTCCCTCCCGTGTACTTTACCATCGTTCGATAGTGACATGTGAATGCTTGCGGGGCAGAAAGGAGACAACACCATGCATGTATCGTGGGGTTCTCGGCAGTGTTCCCCGCGTCGTGTTGTAACGGACCACCAGACGTGTAGGGCTAGGCAGTTCTGGTGTTTGTCGACCCAGTTATTTCAATCTACTGAAATGAAGCCCAGAACATCGACATGTGGCTGCAGACCACCTAGAAGGATGGCAGGATAAATACGCTTGAGAGTACCTATATAACGAGAGAAACTCTCTTGGAAAATGAAGACGAGAATCAGAACGGCATTGTGCATTCTCGAGGACAACCAGATCGCTCATTTACACCTCCTTTGCTTCATTTGATTTCCAATTGCACCTTGTTACTCTCTTTTGATTCACAGCTCCTAAGGGTTCTTTATAAGACACCACTATCACGAATCCATTCCGATGGCGATCAACAAGGTCGTTGCGGCTCTCGCCGTTGGTCTGACCGCTGTTCATGGTGCAGTTCCAACAATCCCTGGCTTCAGTCTCACGTGGAGTGACGACTTTGTTGGCTCTGCGAACAGTTTGCCCAATACCGGCAACTGGATCATCGACACCGGCACTTCCTATCCTGGCGGGCCTGCCAACTGGGGTACCGGAGAAATCCAGACCTATACGAGCAGCGTCAACAATCTTCGCCTCAACGGAAATGGAGCTCTGCAGATTACAGCCATTAAAGCTTCATCTGGTTCATGGACATCTGCTCGTATCGAGTCTCAGCGTGGAGACTTCATGGCTCAAGCTGGTGGCAAGATGCGTGTCCAAGCCAGCCTTAATCTGCCCGTGGTTGGTAGCAATGGTATTGGCTATTGGCCAGCATTTTGGACTCTTGGGAATGCATACCGCGGTAACTATTGGTGAGTCACGAAAGTAAGGGCGCGGTGTCAAGCTATGTACTGACATTGATGTAAGGAACTGGCCGGCCATTGGGGAATTTGATATCATGGAGAACGTCAACGGCATCAACCGCGTTTGGGGTGTCATGCACTGCGGTGTCAACCCCGGAGGTCCCTGCAAAGAGACTGATGGTCTCGTTGGGAGCCGCGAGTGCCCCAACAGTGCCTGCCAGGGCAACTTCCACACCTACACCCTCGAAGTTGACCGCACCGCTGAGCTTGAGGCTGTAAGATGGTTCGTTGATGGCATCCTGTTCTGGCAAGTCGTCGAGACCGATTTGCCCGCAGACGTTTGGACCCAGGCGGTCCACTCGCCTCACTTCATTCTGCTGAATCTCGCAATTGGCGGTGCATTCCCGAACAACAACTACGGGAGCACCACGCCTCTTGCGAACACAATCTCTGGGGGTACTCTCCAAGCTGAGTATATTGCTGTATACAATGCTTGAAGTCTTCTAAATTGATGAGGAACGGACGCGAAGAGCTTCTTCTGGTGGCTCAGCCAATTCGGCAGACCATTTTATCTAGGCAGGCCAATTTCCGTGTCAAAGTGCGCTGCAACCTTCTGGATCTTACAATGTACATATTAGCGTCGGTATCTCTCCGACTATGACAGTGCCGCTACTACGTCTCTAGTAAAGGAGTTTTTGAACGGAGAAAATGAATATAAGGTGATTGCTTCGGAAATTTTGGACTCGATCCGGTGCCATTCGTCACGAGGTACGCTGCACCTTTTCTTCTGGCCAAAACCAACTTTTCAACCCGTGCTCAGGTGATCAATACTGGGGCCAAAGTGTTTTTTCGTCCGGCAATTGTCATATGGTTTATTCATCGTAAGTTGATGACACGGTAAATTCGGTAATTGGTTCAGGTTGGGTCAGATATTGCGATCATGAGGTCTGGAACTAGGAAATGACGCAAAGATGGGTATTATTGACACGACGTACGGATCCAATTGAAGCTTAGTTAACCTGAAGAAGCTCCTAAAGCACAGATATAGACCGACTTGACACCATTGTAAGCTGGAACTTAGCGTTTAATGACGTAGCATTGCCCATATTATCGCCAATGGTGAAAGATCTTTCACCTTCGTCCTACCTTTTTTTTGCTGCTAAATTTCGTATGAAGATAGGTGGAGAGAAGGAGAACGTTCCTACTTTGTTCCCGTGGCCCAGTGCTCGATCGGACTTTAGGTTCTTTGCAGCATGCTGCATTGTTTGATTAAACATCGATATATGTGTATACTTTTCGCATATGGATTATTCACAATGAAGATCGAATGATGCTTTGACCGCAAGTTCGGACTATAGACTTCATCAACGGTCGGCCATAGCTTATTCTAAGAGGTTTGGCAAAGTGACTACGGGGACAACGTGATGTTCTTAGCTCGCGAGTTTGAGACGACGATAGCTTGTGGCCAATCCAGGTCTCCGCACAGTGGCGATAATAACTTTTCGTCCATTAAGGAACCGGTTCCTTGTCTCTGTCCTCCACGAACAATGTTAGTTATGCTCAGCAGCAACTGACGATGAGTTCGAGTTGATAGAGGATTGAATCGAGTCATTCATACCTTGCCAATTATGTTTTGAAACAATTTTGGACTAGTGTTGGCATACCTTCGGGTTCCACCGGGACGATCATTCGCGAAAAGTTCGTGTGACTCAATGATCCTTGATCGCTCCGATGCTTAACAAATTCAGGTATTGTGACCTACCGACATAAAACCTCACAGCTACAACTTGAATCTCAACGACCTTCATCTTTCTGCGGCAACTCTATTTGATAATGACGGAACTCTCAAAATCAGCCTATAACCAGGAACAGGTAGCTCTCTTCGAAGAGCTCATCTGTCTCCCTACAAAGTACAGGCAATGCAACAGGCCGGTTCGTAATCTAGCTTATCTCACCGCCCTCCACGTACACACCATCTCAACCATTCCTTATGAGAATCTGTCTTTGCACTACTCCGAATCGCGGCTGGTTGAGCTAGACCCTCAGCTGCTGTTTGAGAAGTTAGTCACAGGCGGTCGGGGCCGAGGTGGTTACTGCATGGAAGTCAGTATTCTGATGAACCATGTTCTGAGGACACTTGGGTTCCAGGCATACATGACTGGGGTTCGAATCCGATTGCGGAAGGATGGTGTGCCTAGCGGTGACTACATTGGCTAGTAAGTAACTGTACTGCGTCTGCTAGATCTTCCAATTCCTAGGTTATCAGCTCATATTCGTCAGTACACACATGGTCAGCCTTGTAGGCCTCCCAGACAAAACCCAGTACATGATTGATGTAGCATTTGGAGGTGACGGCGCCACCAAGCCACTCCCCTTGAAGCATGATCAAGTATTACGAAATCTTGGTACCCAAGAGGTCCGCTTAGTGCGTGGCCACATTCCGAATCAAGTTTTTCGAACAGAAGCTTCAAAGCTCTGGATTTACCAGTACCGAAACGGACCAGCAAAGGAGTGGAACTCCTTTTACGCCTTCTCCGAGCAGGAATTCTTGGAACCGGACTTCAAAGTCATGAACTGGTACACAAGCACGTCACCTCACTCTTTCCAGAGATTTTGCCCATTAGTTGTTAAGTTTCTCAGAAAGAGGGAAACTCTCAACGATGGGGCTAAAGATGATGGAGAGATTGCCGGCAAGAGGATGTTGGTGGGCTCTATTCTGAAGGAGAACATGGGAGGGAAGACTCGTGTGATTAAAGACTGTCAAGACGAGAGCGACAGGGTCAAGGCGCTGGAGGAGTGGTTTGGGATCCGTTTAACCACTGGAGAAATGGCAGGTATCAAAGGACATTGGACAGAGATTGGAAGGAAAACCGCGAATTCGAGCGCTCCATGATTCCAGGTTTGGCTCTCGCCCGTGTATCGTACAGACCTTCCTTGGTGCGGTCAATCTGGAAATGTCAGGGCCACGGCGATTCTTCTCGGCATCCCTGGACTCTACGGTGACGCGATTCACCTGGGGAAATATTCTTGTTTCTGTTGACCAACCTTTTTGCTTAATGCAGCTTGTGCTTGTTGAGTGATATTATGTCATGGTGAGGTCAATATTGTGTGACATGATTGATGAGCCAGGTACCTTTGCCGCATGTGCTACTTGCACACCTATGTCCACTTCCCCAATCATTTCATACAAGACATAGGTAATGTATCTTATGGAAGCATCACAATGTCCTCAGTATCGCAGACGAAGTCCTCAACTCACCAACAAGATCTGCTATCATCGGCGTACGCCATTTATAACATTTCAAATCGGACCGTGCCGTGTACTACCGTGCGGAACGCGATAATACCCCACCTCCGCAATAGTCCAGCCGGTCCCGGGAAACCCCCGACGATTAAAGTCGCCGGACTGCATTGTTACTTTCCATCAGAACTTTGGCGGAGCAACTTTGCCATTCAGCCGCCTCCGGATGGCTTACCGACGCGTCACCTATCCCGGATAGTCAACCGCCGGGTTGCCTGATGCCGAGTGGTCTGTCCGCCTTGTCGTCGATTTGATGGGCTGAGTGGGCCAAGCCTACAGGTTATGGTGCGCAAATGAAACATGTTCCCCCGGCTCGACCCTCCCGATGATCACCTGTCCTCATTCGTGGCTAAACCAAATTCTAGTATGGCTTAGCAATACCTACCTCACCGTTTGGCGCATTCTTGAGCTATTTGATGCTTGTCGATAACTGAGCCTGACATTTAAATAGCACTAAGACTGGATGGCAGAATGTTTCCGAGACCAAATGGCAATCCTTTCAAGATGGCACCAGCCCTTGGGCGGGCAGTGGTTCGATCCAGTGCAAAGGCTGCACACCCATCTAGAGAGAAGCGATCATAACCTTGGAAATGGTTGCGAGCTAGTGAATGTTAACCATCGAGGCACATGCCCTTTTCAAAAAGCGTATCTGGGTAACCCTATGATTTGAGGAACCTCTATTCTTTCTCCATTGGCAGATCTCTGCATCCCTTGAGCTCTGGCGAGTGGCAGCTCAAGTGCCCCAAAAACAAAAAAGAGAGGCTAGATACTCATCAGCTTACAGATGGATCCATATCGACGACGGATGAACGGCCAATCAATGATAAGACAGCGACAATGTTACCGCAAGCCCGATTTGAAACATCAACTGACTGCACCAGTCGTACTGGGAAGGGGTAAGGTCGTGACTCGCCTGTGCAACCTCCGTCTTCCGGAATGCCTCTCGCAGATCGAAAAAGCGGAGATGAACCTTGACCTAGACGTAGCATCACGTCGAATATTGTTTCAAGCTCCCGATCGAGATGTGATGGTGGGTATTGATGTGGGCATTTGAACCTACCGTGATTGTGAGGAGCTTTGCGCCGGGCAGTACCGCCTCAAATCGCCAACCACTTGCAAGCTCTGCAGTAGCCTCAACTTGTTAGCAAGATGCTGTCAATAGTTCCTCAAGTACTCTGACTTGAACATACTGCCTACGACGATTGAGGGCCAAAGTGCCGTCGTCGTTGTCAGTCAAAGCCAATTTTTGGACTACCTTATGCTACCTGCATTCTAAATATAAGTAATCCCTCCATATGGGCCGAATGCTGCAGCAATTGCTTGACGCCGGGTGGATGAGTCGGATAGAGGATTACAACTACTTCTCTAAGCTTGAACACCATCTCCTACTGCGGGGGTGCTCGATCAAAAACTTGAATGGCATTGGGAGGAGATATTCCATGCAGCCTCGGAACGTCGACGCTATGTGCCCTTTGTCTGTGAGTAATGCTATTATTAGCAATGAGTCGCGGTCATCAGACGTAGACTTTAACTCTGTTTCATTCCTGTCAACTGGACGTAAGTGGTTCGTGTGTAAAAAGCTTGAAACCAAACCAACTGGATAGTTCAACTTACCGAAGTTCAGATGAGTTCCCCTGCGCCGAGTGTCGCACCGACAGCACGATTTGAACTAAAGTCATCCAGTTGTGTTCCTAGGACACAGTCTCCCATCCAAAAGATAGGGTCGAATGTGAATATTAATGGCAGACGCTCCTGTGTTCTTTAATTGCTTGCTGCCTCGATATGTACCATTAGCCTGAGCGATCAAGATTGTCTTTGCTCCCTTTTAACCGTCCAAAACATCGTGTCTCCCCTTCTAGACACTGTCGCTTTTGTGTAACAACGTAATAACGTGAAGTGGGAGGCATTCTAGCAGCGGTAAGAGACCTTAGACAGCTTGACCATGAGGGTTTTGCATCGCTAACACATATTTAGGTACGAAAACACGGACAAGATGGCACGATTTTCGTTGACTCGCAGAAAGCCTCCACCACCAAGGCTGAATCTTGATTCAAGGCACCAATATCAGGGACGACAAGCACCACCACCGCCGCCTCCTCAAGGACCCCCGCCTCCTTCACCAACGCCGCCGCCACCCCCAGAGGGACCTCCCCCAGTCTCACCACCCCCTCCTCCTCCGCCAGAAGGGCCTCCTCCGCCAGAAGGGCCTCCTCCGCCATCGCCACCGCCGCCTCCTCCCCCAGAGGGGCCACCGCCACCACCGCCTCCATCACCACCTCCTCCACCACCTCCCCCATCCCCTCGACCACCGCCGCCTCCACCCCCACCCCCAGGAGGGCCTCCTCCACCCCCCGGACCGCCGCCGCCACCGCCGCCGCCGGCATCAAGAGGTCCAACGAACACCGTCTTTATTACCTTAGCACCCCCGACAGTGACCGTAGTTGCCACACAAGTCCCGGCAGCTGACCAGAACACGGCATTACGCAGCGGTGATGGACTGAAACAATACCAGCCACCGGCGATCAACATAAATATGACCCAGGGCGTTCCCACTTTCACCGAGGTCGGTATCGCGATTCTCGGCTTTGTATCAGGAATAGGTAGGTGGAACAACCATGAGGAGAAACAATTTGTCCCCAGATTCCTACATCTACTAACATGGCACTAATCTCAGTAACCATATTGGTGTTCCTACTGGCTGGATACTTCGTTTGGCGTCGGCGGCGACGTCGCCGTAGACAGCGCGAGACAGAGCCCGAACCCGAAGTATTGGACTTACGAGCCTATCAAGGGCCGACACATAATGACGGAAAGTTGGGTTGACATTTGGAGTCTTTGTCACTGATACTGGAATTTCCACTCAATCCCCTCTCTAGGTTATGGCCTTTTTGATCCTCTTTTTTTCACTCAGTATGCTTACAATACTGCCACCTTCGTTGGGAGTTGTGTGGCGGGTCTTGGGAATCCAATCAGATTGACACGGTGTGACGATTCATAAACAATCTTGTAATAATACACTTATTTCTCAACAGTCATGTTATGTTGAGACACAATATGCTCGTGTTCCTGCGGTGATCAACGCACGGTCTCCGGTCCATGTGCAGAGAGCCCCTGATGATGGGATAAGGCTAAGCACCGATTTGAGTCCTAAAGCTCTAGCTGTGTGCATCCCAAAACAAAGCCACTACTGCAGACGGCATTTCGGATGGACAGTAGTTTACATATTCCTGCAGGCTATCCATCCACAGAAGTATATCGAGTGGAAATTATTCTGAGTCTCTTGGCACTCACTAATAGTGCCTTGGACAATACTCCCGAGGCGCCGATGATTACCGAAACGTTTGTCCAAGAAGTCATCACAATCCTGAACATGGGATTCACGTGAAACGTTTCGGAGAAATTCTCTCAATTTTTATACCCGAGCCAAGAATTAATCACTAGAGACTTTGCCGGGATGAAATTAACTTCGCAATTCGGTATCAAGAGGTCGGTATCATTATTCAACCCAGACATAGCAAAGCTGCGTGTCGAAAATTTTCGGTCACGTCGACCCATGTCGTGGTCTTTCTTTCTCGAATATCAACTTCATACAAGGTTTCGTGTTATTAAAAAAAGATAACATACTACATTACGACTAGATTCTGTCTCTTAGATTCTCCGACATCATGGGCAGGCCAGCATATCGCAATGAGTACTGTTACGGCGTCGAAATATCGCATTTGTGCTCAATACATCCAAAAAGTCCCAACGTAACTGTCTGGGGAGTAAAAATGCGGTTTAATTGCGAGCTAGCAACATCCGAGGGTGGCAATTTCAACTCAAGTTTCTAGGGGTCACATCAGTATTCATTTCTATGAAGTAAGGTATGCTTAATGCCATGTCAGATGGAAGGGAATCGCAAGAAGAGCTTTTGGGATCATTTATACCTTGAGTACCTATGGAAAGGCCGTTTTGTGCGTGCTCCTATTGGCCTGCACAAATGAACATCATACACAAGAGTGGGCTGGTAGACTCGGCAAATCCGTAGACTACAAAAATGCAACCTTTTCTTACTGCAAACGGCAGGGATTTGTATCTTTCGACGGCGTCACCGACAAGTTGGGTGTAAGGCCTTGCGGCACGAGCTCTCAATTTGCTCCCGCGAGTCAGGCGTCCCCAGCAGCCGCCAATCATCAGTACGGCCGACAATTGCACAGGATATTACCGCACTGACAAATTTATGGCAATTGATTAATTCAAGGGATCCTCATGGAGTGGCAGGCCCGCCAAGCCACAATGCTGTGGGATGCCGACGATGAAAGATGCTTAATTTGGACACAACGGCTTTGAGCAGAATCCGGCCAGGAGAAGATAAAAACATAAGCGTTTCCAAAATTTAGGAATATGATTGTGCTAGTCAATCGCTACTCACTCTATTCTCATTCACGCTCTTTACCTGACACCTTAGTCAGAACGTTGTCCGCTAAGCATCAGATCAACTCATCCGAATCGCCTATCCTACAGCCAATTGTATGCAAACATCTAGAACCAGCTTAAAGTTCGGAACTATCTGCAGATAATGCCTATTATCCAACCCTTGGCTCGTGCAGCCTACAACAGCCCTATCCACCACTTGCTAGCTCGCAATGGCGATTCAGATGACGACGACAATGATGGCGGCGTCCGCATCATTCCCGGCGGGATAGTGGCAATAATCGTCGTCTGCGTTCTTGCCCTTGTCTCTGTAGTTGCATGCTGCTGTTGCTGCCGCAGGAGGAAGCGCAGGGGTACCGAAGGCGGCAGCAAGGAAGGCAGCTCCAGCGACGGAAACAAGACGCAGCTCGATCCGACGAAGTACATCAAGAAAGTTGTCAAAAAGTGCATGAAGAAGATCAAGAAGATGGTCTCGAAGAAAAACAAGAAGGCGAAGGGTGGAGCGGCACCTCGACAAGAAGGAACTCCATACGGCCAAGGCACCCATCCTGGCTACGGGCAAAATGAGCGCTCAATGGGATACAGTGGGGGATACGACAGACTAGATGGTGAGAATGAGGAACGGGTTGCGTTGTCCTCAGCACCCTATGGAGCACGGGGCGATCATTAGGGAAGTGATCTCAAAACAATTACCAAGAACATATTTTCTTTCATAGTGAAACCTCGCCGATCAGCGGCTGCACAGCATAATACAGCCTGAAGTTTGAATGCAGATGGTAGCCATTGTCGCGGCATTGATGATCTTGTTCTCAAAGGCAATAATGACCATTGAAAGGCACCTGGCGAATAGGCATTGCCATCAAGCTTGGACTTCACTCACGCTGGACGTCAAAAAATGAGCTATTTGCCTCGCACTACTGGGCAGTCCCTCCTAAGATCTTCAGAAAAGCAGCAACAGATAGTTATTAGAGTTACCAAGGCGCAGTGATGGTATTGGTTGTGCTACATAAGACCATTGTCAGGGAGAGTGTGCTACCGAGTGAGTTGGGGGGAAGGAGAGAGGGAGAACACATGCTGTTCCCCTGTGAAGACCGTCTCACAGCACTTGAACCAAGACGGGCTAGTATTCCAGCCTGAATCAAGTAACTACTTGCGTGAACTCAAGATGGATCGAGTATATTAAGGTATCAAATGACTCATTCTGTGCTCCATAGGAAGTAGTATAGTTGCGCTGAATGACATTGGCCTTCATAAGCATACAGCATGAAACACTCTGAGAGCGGTGTTTGCCTATGCAAATAGGATATGAGTAATCAGCCACTCGTTTCTTTAGGAACCAAGGTAAGATAGGTCTGTGACTGTTAGAGCAGTGAGTTGGTTCATTTCAACAAACTCTTTAAACACTGCGGAAACATCAGGGTTAGCCTCAGCGACGTAAATTGTCTATTGTACCCACATCGTCTCCTCTCGAGTACTCTCTCGGCTTAAGACGGCAACCCTGTACGGGATATCACCCAGATTCCTTGATTATGGGCCAGTGAACGTCTAGCAACACAGGACCAGAGGCTTCATTACTGCATACTAAAGTCGTCCCTAGCAGGTGGTCTAGCTCAAATAACATGTGAAAAGGCCAATGTATTCGATGGAATCTCGAATCTCTTCTCGCGATATGGATCCATCGACTTGCTTCTCTCTTCGGCAGCTTTTCATCGTTCTTCTGTCATTTCGAGCGCAGTGCCCTGGTCATCGAGTCTTTCGCTGTGTACGAAAGGGCATGAGAACATGAACGTCCCAGGCACCAGTGCTCGAAGCTAGATCCAGCCTCTTTCCAGCGCTCCCAGGCATTCGGTCGTTGCAAAGCAGGCAAGGTGAGCCAAGAGTGAGCGATCAGATAATGAACCTAAATTCTGTAGGAAAGAATACTACATAGATGGATGTTCGACAAATCCTATTGATGTGAATAAAGTCTAGATTGTAACAAGCCCAAATCTTCGGAATTAAAAACTGATTAGTGATGGAACCCAACCTAAAAACAGCGCTGGTCCAATAACCGTCGACTCTTCGGGATAGAAGTCTCGGCCCTTGGTCGAGGAGTAGAGTCGGCCCGTCGAGACACTGCTCGGAAGATGTTAATTGAAGAATGAGGGAGAAAAGACATCATATCCGTCATATCAAAAACGGTGTCTTGAGAATGGTGACGAGTGCAGTCCACCAAGCAGCTTTAGCCTTCTGTGCGTTGAATCCGAGCGCTTTCTTCGTCTATCCCAGGCTCAGGCGCCGCTTTATCTGAACTAACCCGATCGATTTTGAAATCTAAGCCAAAGCAGATTTAGAAACATTCAATAAAATGTTCTTTTAACTTAGTATTGATTTAGACAAGAATTCAATGTTCTTCTATTTTAATAATAAACTCTTACAGTATAAGTATGTATAAAAAAAGCTTTAAGATAGAATATTTATCTAAGGGCAAAAAGAAATAATTAAGTCTAAGTATATCAATACCAAAATCCGGCTGGTTAAAGGTGGGAAATATTATCCGTCCTTAAGAGCTATGCGTCCGGAAGTGGCGCTCTAGGCATACATACGTCATTCGTAAAGGCGCTGACACTGTGGGGTAAGAGAGGATTTAGTGGGATCTAATCTCCGCTAATGCCTACACCAATGTGGTCTATCATTGAGTATAAGACTGGGCTCAAGCTCTAGCGCCGCTTTCCGTTTAATTCATGTCATCTACAATCACCTACTTGGACAACGCCAGTATATCTCATAGCCTCATTATTTATTCCCGCATATACCAGTGATACCCCTTAACCTTTCACGCAATGCCCATCCCCGGAATCCCTCAACCGGCTGTGCCTTATGGTAGCCTCGTCGTCATTTCCGGCGTGAGTGGCTTCATCGGCTCTCACGTCGCCGACCAAGCTATATCAGCTGGTTACAGGGTGCGTGGTACGACGCGAGACGTCTCTAAGAGTCAGTGGTTGGAAGATTATTTCCAAACCAAGTACGGCAGCCATATGTTCCACCTAGCCTCTGTTCCAGACATGGAAGCTCCAGACGCATTCAACAGAGCAGTCCAAGGTATGAAAGTTTTCCCACCCTCACAATGAGCAGGAGCTGATTCCGCAGGGGCTGTTGGCTTCATCCATGTGGCCAACGACATGCAGGGGTCTCGAGATCCGGCCGTTGCCATCCCTAGAGCAGTGAATGGTGCATTGAATGCCGCCAAGGCATCATCGGAAGCCGGTTTGAAGAGATTCGTCTTCACGTCATCCTCCTTCGCGGTTACCCAACCTAAGCCTGGAAAGGTCTTTACACTTACTGCCGAGAGCTTCAACGAGGAAGCAGTTGAACGCATTAAGCAACCTGGAGCCGACGGGGAAACTGTCTACTCCGCCAGCAAAGTGGAGGCGGAGCGCGCTCTCTCGCGTTGGGCGAAGGAGAATAAATCATCCTTAATCATAAACACAGGTAATTTATTGGAAATAGTTGGACTAACGTATGGTAATTAACATCGAGTCAGTTCAACCTAATGCAAACATCGGCCCGCTTATCAATGCTGAAAAACAAGGTTACCCGACCTCGGCTAGATGGGTCAAGAAGTTGTGGGATCAAGATTACGACTCCTTGAGGAACACACCTCCTCAGCACTTTGTCAACGTACAAGACGATGCCCGCTTGCATGTCATTGGATTGGTTCATCCACAGGTACGAGGAGAGCGTCTTTTTGCCATTGCTGGGCCCGTAAACCTACAGGACATAATAGAGATCTTGCGGGAGTCATATCCTCTCAAGCATTGGGAGGATTTTCCGACCAATGAGAGAGATCTGAGCTCCTTCATACCCAGCAGAAGGGCGGAGGAGCTGCTCATTGAGGCCTACGGTACAGGTTTCATTGGGCTTGTAGAGAGTGTAAAGGGTAATGCAGCCAATCTGGTTTAGGGTTATCTCATCGGTCTAGCTCGGAAATGACTTCCAGATGGCGAGTAAAATAAAGCTGGATACCCGTCGATTGTTTTGACAACACTTGGGAGGTGACAGGAGATATCGGTCATTTTGATTCAGGTGCCAACTGTACTGCTATTTATCGTCACGAATAATTTGGCAATCAGAGTGCTGGGCGGATGAATTGATTTAACCCTTAATCATGTTGGAGACTACTCCTTCCCTCTCTTTCCACCTCGCCCTCTTACCTTTCGTCTGCCTCGACCACTGCCTTTCTTCTTCCTTCTCCCTTTCCCACTTCAACTTCTAAACTTACCTGCCGTCTGCTATCGAATCCTTGGCATAATTATTGGGCAGATGATGCCGATTCAACTCGGTACTACGAGTATTCGCTCATTTAAGGGTCTTTGTTGTGCCTGATTCAAAGCCTTTCTTCCCACACCGGCCCAAAGGGGGTTAAGCCTTATATTCCCGTCAGCACCGGCTTTTGCATATAACTCAATGTATTTCTGGCATCAGGCATGGGGCCAACTTATCGTTCGGCAGCATGCAGGTGGTGGTGTCACTGGGAGTGCTTTGAGCGTTGTTCGACGCAAACAACCAGCGTGGTTGAGATTTCGTGAGGTTCACTTCGTGGGGTCCACTTCGTGGGGTTCAATATTTTGTAGCAGAAACTCCTCTTTTACTTTGGTAGGCAGAAGCATCGCGTATGCGAGCAATCACGCGTACCTTACACAGGTACTTCTATGGCGAAGCCCAGTCGAGATGTGGTGGTTGGGACCTCGGAGTCCTTGGACTGATTTCATCAGCCGCGACAGCATGTGCAGATTCTGAGGCTACCTTCGCTATCGGCGCCAATCACCACTTCTGTTTGTTCCACCGTTAGCTCTGTATACACTGCAGCTTTATGTAACTAAGGTAGTTAATACTACCTTAGTTCTGGTTATAGCGTAATGAAGTCTGCTAGGCAGTTTCAGCACAATTATCTAGAGAAGACACTGTGTGGAATGGACTAACTTCTGTGAATGACTCTAGACTGATCGAGTATTCTACATTAGAGCGTTTAGGAAATTTTACTACACCATTGACCCTAAGTCGGTGGTTTATGACTAGTGCTCTGGGGATCTGAACCCACCATTGCAAAGTATAGACGAGCTCGAGTGATCGACTACCTGCTGACATTAGACCTTCGTCTTCTTAACGCCGGACTTGCCGATCGCCGGCGACTTCCTGACCCATTTACCGCTCTCGATCTCATCAACAAACCAGCTTGCTAACGCAGGCCTCTTCATACCAGCCTTCCATCCAGGCTTCGCAATATACCCAGCATACGTCGGCTGATCCTCACGATCCGCTCTCCAACTATCCTCATCCGACTCGTCACTAATAAAGCTGATATGAAACAGGGTCCGGTCCAGCCCGTCCGCCTCCTCTTGAAATACGCGTCCGAGGTCGATGATTGCGTTGTACGCCGTTGACGCGATGATGCGGGTGAGGATAGCCTGCAATAAGCGGGTGAACGAGGCCTGCAATAAGCGGGTGAACGAGGACGAGTCTTCGGTGATGGATAGTGTGCCCATGGCGAGGATGCGCTTCCAATCGTTTTGCGCATAAGGGGGAAAAGAGCTGAGTAGATGCTCGAGTACGTTGTCTTCTCTACGACGCTCGATTGCGTTGGACCAGGAGTGAGATGATGGCTTTGCTCCCCGCGACGGCGCTTTCGAGCTTGTCCGACTCGTGCATCAGCCTCTGGATGACCTATCGATAGACTGAGTTTATAACTCCATGCTGAAAAATAAGTTCTCTAGGCTCCTTACTTACTTGAAGCAGTGGGCTGCTCGCCAGGCCTGCGGGGATCTTGGACGCGTTCCTGACGTAGGCAATGGTCCCATGTTGTCGATGCAGCAGCTCTCGCAGCAAAGGTAAACCTGCAGGACCTGTCGCACCAAGTACAAGAATCTTGATGCCAGTCATGTTGGGTATGCGAATTACGAACGGAATTTCGATTCAAGGGAAACACTAACAAGGGCAGCTGGATGCCAGTAACTCCACGATTCAGCCTTGACTTCAGCTTTTTCCATCACGTACGAAGCCTGTTCCAGTGTATCCCATCGTTTCAGCAATTTGTCAACATTTATCAGCCGTATTAGTTATCGAGTGCCAACGCTGAAGGTAATCCGGTGGCTTACTTAAGTTACTTCTGTATTGCGGAATCAAATGACAATTTCAGTCCGCCGCCCTCACTGTCAGTAATGCAATGCTATGCTACTCACCGGTCACGTATCCTATCTTATTGTATCGATGACTATCCATGATTTCTCGGCTATTCAACAGCATTACCTTAATCTCCGCTTATGCGCACAGATGATCAAGCAGTCCTGCCGCAAGTGGATACTTGAACATGGCAAGAGCAAAGAGTAAAGTTGAAATGTCGCAGTCTAGCATTTACCAGAGACTCCGCAGCGTTGAGTAAGGTAGCCTCATAGAAGCCTCACCTGCGGGGTCAATTTCTAATTCCGCAATCAATTTGAATCCTCGTATTGTGGATGGAATCATCTAGTTAACCTGAGCATCACGCAACCAGCCTTCCTCCGTTAAGTAATGAATCTTGACAGCTGGTTTAACCTATTCCACTGTGGCAGGTAAGACCCGATCGCGATAGCTAGGATTATTCCCACGACTTTTCTCACGGGAGAAAGATAGCTATCGAGAAGCGAGTCTCGTAACAATGGACCATTCTAGTCAAGATCGACCGGCCCGGTATGGATCTCTTAGCGGGCGTTACAAGAGAAATTAGATAAGTACCAGATGCGTGCATCATGATGTAGAGCAGAATGTCACCATATTATTGATCTTCGACCTGATCCTTCTTGTTGGCCCTCCGTTCGCCTCTGCGATCCACACCGTGTACATTCCTGCAAGGCCATTGGTCTGTGTCCTCAACCCCATATGGTATGGTGGCCCAAACTCCAACTGGTCTCCTGTCGGTACCTCAGGGTAGAAAGATAGCATAGTGAGAGGAAATAAAAGGGAATGGGGTTGAATATTACATAAACTGTGGTACTGCAAAAAACACCCTTACAATCTCGCCAGAGGACGAATATCCCAGGCGACCGCGAATGCTGCGGGATCCTTTGGTTTGAGGTTGTTGTTTATGGAAACGACAACCTTGAACGTCTTTCCAGGGACATTCTCCCAAATAATCTTCTCAACATTGTCTGTAGCACTGTAAGTATGCAAATAGTGGGATAGCATTAGATTTCGCTTACTAGTATGGTCGAGCCCAGAGCTCTTGCCCATATTGCCGTGTCGCTCAGACCCAGCTGAGAAAACATACAGGTTGACATCATTCTGCAGTTCCCCGAAGATGGACGCTGGATCGGGATATGCGAGAGACACGACCAGACGGTTTCTACCAGAAGGAACAGGTATCTCAGGACTGACCCATCTCCTGGCTGCCGTTGGGATCTGTCGCAAAGGGGGCACGTCGAATTGGGTGGCTTCAAAGGCGTTACCGCCCTCCATGAACGATGACTGTCTGATCATAGCGATAGAACTGTCAACGTCAACACGTCCAAAACCCTGTTCATAGTCGTAGCCGACGCCAAGACCCAGACTCTCGGAATAATTGACGGCGCCGTTGATAAGTAAAGCTTTCACTAGGGCTGCGCTTGGGTTCTGCTTGCCTCCCTCTTGTAATGCCTCACGTAGCAAAGCGACACAGCCTGCAACTAGTGGCGTCGACATGCTTGTACCAGAGGCATAAATCCAATCGTTGTCCTCCGAAATTCTCCATGTGTTCTTCTTGCGAGATTGTGCACTCAAGGCTCTCGAGGCTGCTGAAAGGACAGCAACACCTGGTGCAACAATATCTGGCTTGATACGACCTACGGCGGGTGTCGTTTTGTCGGCTCCGTCCACATGCGGCGATCTACGTAGGGTTGGCCCACGGCTACTGAAAACTGCAGTTTCGTTGACCTGTGTTCCGAAATTTCCAACGTCTTGAACCTTGATAAAATTCTGCCCATCATTTTGTCGCGTTGAGCCTGTCGATCCGACAGTGATGCAATTTTTGGCAGCAGCAGCGGCTCCTATCTGGCTTTTGTATTCGTTTTCTTCGCCGTTATTACCGGCTGCCATTAACACAATGAAGTCTTGGTGATCGTAGACGAAACCGTCGATGGCATTCGCTTGGGTTTCATAGCCCAACTGACCTGTTTCGTTATCCCACTTCTTACCCCACGAATTATTATGGATCCGGAATCCTAGGTCATATGGCTTTTTGAAAAGCTGCGCGGCCAGATCCAATGGCGTCTCCATCTTCCAGTACCTCCCTGCGGGCTTATATAACATCAAGGACTGGACCATAAGAGTGGCGGCAGGCGCCGTTCCTCTGACTTTGATTGTAACCGTGCCGTTCTCGGGCTCCTTGATTGTGTAAATACCGCTTCCGCAGATGGATGCACACACATGAGTGCCATGACCCTCTTCGTCCATGAACTTCTCAAATGTGAAGTTCCGGTCTTTGGGGTCGTTGGGCCAGACGGAGTCTAGGTGCTGAACACGTCCACAAAGTGCTGGGTGAACTTCAACGCCAGGCTCGCTATTTGACCTTCCCAGGTCGAAGCCAGTGTCTGCAACGCAAATACGTTGGTTAGCCCCTTCGTAGGAGCTTGACAAGGTCAAGAGATCAACATTGAGGATTGCGCGCGCCTCGTTGTTGAGCACCCCCACTGGCCGCACCTCTTCAATTCTGCTAATACTATCAAGTTTCGCAATCTCTGAGAGGTCATCTTGGTGCACGGTGACTCTGATAATTGAAGGTGAGATTTGAAGATCTTGTAAATCTACTCTGGCTTTCTGTGCGATTGATGTTGCCAGGTTGTTGGCGTTGACGTTGGGGCTCTTATGAAGGATACAGTCTACCTCATAGCGAGTCTTTTTGTTGTCCCTCTCTATAAGTTCCTTGAGAGTCACGGTGGTTTTGAGGTCGGGCAGATATCTGATACAGTTAGCGATTATTACTCTGCAATGTTAATGACTACTCACGGAATCACACTCTTGACAGCGGCCATAGCCCGAATGGCACTGAGGTCTTTGGGCTCATATCGACATAGGTAGGTGTTGCGCGAGACATATTCCAGGATTTTGACTTTACTGTCCTCCAGTTTCTGCTTTTGACCAGGGGTCAAGTCACTGTGACCCTGGATAAGGATAAAATTGGTGCTCTCTGCATCCTTTGGCACGCTATCAGGCAAATTTGCGAGATTGGCCGTGTTGCCGTTGATTTGAATAGTAGCCATCTTCGTATGAAATGGAAAATCGTTCCTGAAGCAAGTGGAAAGAGGATGTCGAAGCGGAGTGAAGTAACCCTGTGATGGAAGACGGCAGTTGTAAGTGAAGGGAATGGAGAGGAAGAGACCCTGCCGAAGCTGAGCAACCAGCATTAGGTGGCTTTGCGGGTCGCACTCTCCCTTGTAGGCGCTAATACGGTGGGAATTGACCAACGGCAAAATGTGTGGTTGCCAATGCCAGCTCAGAGGGCTGAGTACGCATTGTGATCGAAACAACAGCTGAATACCAGGGTTAGGTCTAGAAAGTAGGTGGCAGCCTGGGATTTGCAGGACTAGAGGCAATAGCCTGAGACAATGGACATGGCCTAGCCGATTCTGGCCCATGTACTTACTTGTGCAGAGGCGCCTCGGATGGGTAACCCTAAGCCAAAGAAGAGGGGGAGAATCTTAACCAAAGCAAGTCGATGGTTATTGCGACGAACAGTAAACGGAAGCAATCCCCATAGTGAGTGAATGCATGGTACAGGCTAGTTTTTCAAGTCAAACACAGTAGATTACTGGCATCAATCTTGAACGTTGGTTAAAAGCGTAATTCAAGCAAATAATCTCGAAATATCCATAAGGTCTAAATCCTTTTACAGTACGGATTAAGCTACTATAGAACCTTGTTGTTGACTAGACTTTCCTGACCAGACAGCGCGAACACTTCTGTATCGAGAAACTGCCTCACTCCATCATCGCCCTCCCATTTCTTGCCCTCCAGCTTCTTTTCTACTAGAATCCTACACCTATCAACGGCGTCACGACAACCAATCAAGTTATTCCACTGTTCTAGATTATCTAAATGCTCCGGATCCGGAATACGATCGAAAAAGTGGTCGTAATGCTTGTGTGAAGCACTGTCTTGGCCATAATAAGTGTGGAAGATCTGAATGGGCCCCCAACGATCTATAGTGCCGTCTTTAAATTTGAGGGGATCTGGAGAAGAAATGTAAGCAGTGGGAACTGGATGGACCTAATAAGAATCCTTACCGTCTGATACCTTGTCTTTCTCGTTCAGTAGTTCACGCTTTGCATGGCCAATAGCATACGAATCTTGGATAACATGGAACATACTGCCGAGTGCGCGTCGCCCGATGTCAAGGCCCTTGAACTTGGAGTCCTTGGACAATAGATAGGCAAGAGACAGCCAGTTTGGCGGGAGAGAATCGTCAGGAAACAAAACGCCAAGAGGTGACTGTGACACCACAGTGCTGGGGGTAATCTTGTCATCTTCACCAGTTGCCAGCTTATACATAACTTCCATCCAGGTCATGATATTTGCTTTTGTGACTTCAGGCTCCTCATCTCTGTCAGATGCCATACAGTGAAGAAACTGAAGGTCACCATAGTGTGAGCGGCCGGTAACATTTTTCATCCTAGTGAAGCCGAGGTTGTTTGGGTTCCACTCTTTTTCCGCTGACTTGAACTTCAGTGCCCAGTCAAAGCCGAGTGTGTATGAATGATTTGAGTCGTGAGTGTCTGAAAAGAGTTGACAATCAGGATCGTCATTCCACACTGCTCCGCGAATGTGCTCCCAGTCGTCGTTGGTGGCGCTCTCAAGAGTTGTGCCCTGTGGGGTCCCAGATTTGCTGCTGATTAGAGCAGACAAAGTGAGAGACTCATGGAATGGTTTGCCGATGATCCCATTCCAAAGTCCTCCACTGACTGACATTTGGGGGGCGACCTCTTCCCCAGCTTGGCCACTGGTGTCTGCATTTTCGTGATCTGTTGAGGTTGCCATGGTTGGTATTCGCCGCTAGAATCTTTTGCTGAGGGAAGAAGCTGAAAAGACAAGTTTAACGTGCAAATGTGTATACTACAATTCACAGCCTATATAACTAATTGCTCTGGGCTGTAAGCACGCTAGAACCAGCTATGGCAGTCTAGACACTCCGAAAGCGGGGTGGGCGTCGTGCGAGTGCATGGGAGTCCATTCACGACCAGTGTGCAGGTCATTATCTTTCAGCTGACTTCGCCTGAGGCTGCTAACGTCTCAGCCCCCAGTCTATCTAGAGCCCTTCCCCAAACCTGCTTTGAAGTTGTGCTCCGGATCATCCGTCGTGATCGCGGTAGCCAAGGAGAGTGGTAGGAAGGCCCTGGTCAAGAAATAGATGTGATTCCTGTGCCTCAAAGATCGAATAGTCAACACTACTAAGTGACTGAGGTGTTGCGAAACAGCTTGCGCGGGCAAAACTCCACTAGAGTGGCGGGCTGAAAGCGGAGCGACCGTAAGCGCGAGTCTCGACCCAGTACCTAGCCCCATGTCAGGACCGTCCCGCCCGCCACATCCCGGGGCACTAACCTATCGGACAACACTAGTTGATGTATCTAGACAAACCACCGTTCAAACTAAGCCAAATGTAACAGCGCTGTAGTATGTATCATTGTGGCATTGTGCCATAATCAGGTGCAGTGGTATAATAGGTAATCAAGATAATTGGCTCAGATGGATATGTCAAGAAGCACAGCTGGCAGAGACTAAGACTGTACATCCCCGCTTAATCAGGTGAGAGCCTGGGTTCAAAGCTGCTAGCGAAACTATTGATGCAGAAGCTGCCTCTTCGCATCCCAGCTGATCTCTTATCCTCACATACGGCTGAGTTCGTGTATTTTCAGGTCGTTCAAGCCATGCTGTTAATGACGAGCTGTACTCAAATGAAGACCCCTGATCCACCTTGTAGTGATGTGATAGGTATAGCAGCCACCAGAGTAACGGCATATGGCTTGGAAGTTTCGCGAGAGCCAGCTTACGTTGTCTCACGGCTTCTCCGAGTCCTCCCATCATGGCCTGCTGTATGTGTCGAAGAAGTGACTAGAAAATTATCTACCCCTCAATGAACGAGCGGTTCACGTTACGTATAAAAGGCAGCAGGATTCGGCTCTCTAATAGAATTTGATTGTCATCGAGAAGCACTTCTTCAGCTACAGATACCTCCACTACAAAGACAAGCACCTTCACGTAAACCTTATCTTCCTCCTACATCTTCAAAATGGCCGACCAGACATCTGCTCCCTGGAAAGAATCTGAGTCTAAGAGCGGACAGAAGTATCAGGTTTCTGCCTCTCACTACGATATCACCGACCAGGGTGGCGACGCCCCTGCTGCCAACGGCCCCCCTTTCAATGTCCAGATTGATTGGAGACTTAACACCGAGGGCTCACCCTCTCCAGAGATCCGAAACAAGACGGGCATTACCTACTACAAGCTCGAGGAGGCTCCCTGGTACTCGGTCAAGAAGTACCGCCTGACTATATCCACCACTGACTCCTACAACTATACCTTCTTCGACAACGAGCCGGATCAATATGGCCTGAATGTCTTCCGAACCAATGGCCTGCACTATGTCGAATATAACTCCAAGGACCCCAGAATCACCAGCATTACCGGCAAATAAGTCAGAAGTCAATGTCGATCCAAGGGGCAAGCGGCTTCGAACGAAGTCGGGGTTAATCACGGAAGGAGAGGTCGAGAATTTTATGGTGAAGGGCTATGTAGTCTATCTGGTGGTCTTCAGATTGCTAACTGGATATCTTGAATCTCGCATATCTACACTCTCACTCTAGAAAGCACACTTTTGGTTTTATAATGCTTGGTCAAAGTCCCGAAGTTACCTTGTGAGGCGAAAATAGGTTGTCAACCCCGACTAAAGAACCGGCGCTAAGATAGACCACCGCTTCATCAATGAAATTTACGTTAGTATAGGGTCACAAGAAGTGTAAAAGTACAGTACTTCGTCTCTTTATATCGTCCTCTAAGCCGTGGTTTGTAGCCACTACCCGATCTCATCTCCCGGCGAGTACCATAGTTGAAAGAAAGCTGGTCTTTCTGATTTCAATAGAGGTTCGGCCGTCCGCTATAGCCTCGTTCAAGATTCTCTATTTTTTTTCTTTTTCTTTCTTCTTTTTTCTTTGATATTTGAATCAATTTACAAAGTGCCTAGTGCAGTAAAAGCAACAGGCCCTGGTGGGTAATAGTTGGATAAGCGCGGCATTCCTGACATTGACATATTACCTTCTCGAATTAAAGGCAAATCCAGGGATGGGCTTCGAGACATTCTAGCATAGCATAGCGAAGAAGTGGGTTGAATACGTTTTCTGGTCCAGACATATATATCCGCATCTGGTCGAGATCTCTCCACAGAAATTCGGGACCTGGACTTGCTCCGAGCCAAGGTTTCTCCGAAGGCCGAAGTCGGCGTCTCGATTAGGTAAAGTCCGGTATAAACCTGACACCGTGATTTGGACGTCACGGACACACAAAAGCAATTGTCTTGCGCTCGTTGCGTTTGAGAATTCACAGCCCCGAAAATCTTGCCCAGATCTGAACTGTTTTGATGCAGACTAATATTTTAGAGTACCTAATCCGGACATTAACATCAACGCCCACCTGTTGTTCCCGATGGACTCATCGGTCCGTCAATCTCCCAACACCCCGAACGATGACCGCTCAGCCCTCCGCGACCTTCTCAAATTTCGTCAACGGGACCGCAAAGGCGTCCGTGGTAACCCTAAGTCATGTATACCGTGCCGCGAAAGAAAGGTCAAATGCGACAAGGAGTTGCCGTGTTCGACCTGCGACAAACGGGGACACCCGGATCTATGCAACTATGAAAGTTCTACAAGACAGTCGCTCGGTATCCCGCAGTCGCCAGCACGATCTGCGAGAAGAACTTCTGTAGTCATTCCAACTTCAAACAGATCTCAAGAACTCGAGAAAACAGACGCGATCAGCTTTGATATCGTCGAGGAACGTGTAGGAGACCTCGTCCCTGGCCCAGAAGCCCAAAACAGGCCCACTCCACATATATCGACAACGTCGAATAATGCATCCACTGCGCGAGAAGATGGCGATCGACTATTCCTAGCCGATAGTTCGGTGATAGGCATGATCAGACGGCGCTCAATCCGGTCTAGAGATGATCCAGCTCGACAATCTGCTTTCGAAACAGGCATACTACCTCTTCTTGGCGTCAATGAAGAAGTGAACACGTCTGTATCATCCTATCAGTCTCTACCAAGCGACCAAGAGATAGTCAGATTGTTTGAACTCTTTCGCCGTCGAGTCCACCCCTTTCACGTCATAACCTTTAATTTAGATACCATCGAGCAACGAATTTGTCAACTAATCAATGCAAGGAGAGGATCAGACCTTGGCTCCGAGTCGTTTGAAGATCCTAGGTGGCTGTCTCTACTTCACGCTATCATGGCGGCTGGAGCTCAATTTTCCGATATGAATTTCCAAGACCGTCTTGCAGTGTCTCAACGGCATAGTATGTTCTAGATCAGCCCAGCATTCCATCCACCTCGATGAGATGCTGATCAGCTACAGCCAAGCAGTCATTTGATCTCCTACGGTCAACAGATTATCTCGCGAATCCATCCAAGGAGGCCGTCCAGACACTCCTTCTCTTAGGGAATGTGCTTCAAAATGATATGAAACCTCAGGCGGCTTGGGTTCTTGGGGGCACAACAATCCGCCTCGCGCAATGCCTCGGTCTTCACAAGAAGACAGCCCGCCCGCCAAAATCTCCGCTCACAGATGAAGACGCAAAGTGTTTGAGGTAAATTACATCGAGGTTCTCTGTGGGAATACATCTGCTAACCACTGGTCAGATTAGCAATTGTTTGGCAAGATGCCCTCCTCGCGCTCGCTTTTGGTCGCCCACCAGCCTCCTATGAGTTGGATTTTGAAAGCGACTTGCCTCAGCTCTCAGAGTCTAGCGAGAGTTCGGGTCTATCCTACCTCCAAGCTATGAGCTGGCTATGTCATGTCACATTGCGCCATCTCTCGTCTCATTTGCAGTCGTCACTCGGGCCAGTTTCGGTACTCGACGGCATCAAATTCATCGAAGCCTCTCTTTCGCCCCACTTAATCGATCCCACGAGAAGTACGGCAATACCACAGATTCAAGAATACTACGCTTTCGAACTTCACCGACATTTTGTCATGGCTACTCTTTGTCGCCCGTTCGTATCGAGGAGTGGATCAACAGGGCTCAGTGAAAGTGACAGGTCGAACGTCCTCGAGCACTTTCGAGAATCTCTCAAGCGCAGCGTCCGGGCTTATGTTCGGTTGAGGTCAATCGCGGGACATGCTAGGCGTTCTTGGGCCTTTACACATAATGGGCTAACGTCGGTTCTTCTCTTGAGCTTAATGCGAGAGACTAGGTATCTTGCCGAGACCAGAACCCTTCAGGACGAGCTCATTGCAAGTCTTTCAGAGGAAGGTAACTCCGCCTTGCTCACAGACCCCGATACCAACGCACAGCTTTCAGGCACTCTCCATAAGGCGTTGAAGGCTCTGCGGACTCTTCGAGCATTGACGGAGCGTGACGTCAGTTCGCGTGGCTCAAACCAGGAGCAAAGCGACCAAGACATTCCAACTCCTGGCCATATGCCCACCGTCGGCGAAAGGCCTGCAATAGGCCAAGATAATGCGTTTCGGGTCACGGAGCAAGCTGAGTGAGTCAATCCATAATTTAGATTCCGAGACGAATGCTAAGAAGCCAGCTTTTGGGACATGGGCGACGCTCAGTGGGAATTTCCCATCGATTTCGACATGTCCCCACTGGGCGCGTTTGACTACATCATGTCGGATCAGAATTATGACAACAATTCATTTCTGCCCAATCTAGTGTGAAGTTGAAAACTTTGTGTTGGAATTTAGTAATCATTCAATTAACGTTCAGTCTAAACACTTTGATATTCAGTTGGAATTGAATCCAAATGACTGCCAACGCTGCAGCACCTTCTCCTGGACCTCAGTCGGATAGGACCCCTTGAAGCTCGCAGCTTCCCAGTCACGGCCAGTGGTGTACTCAGTCGGCATCAGACAATCGGAAACAACTTTTCCCCCCATGCGGATGTTACCGTTGCCGTGCGACATGTATGGAATTAACGGAAAGCCACGGACGTCCTCGAAATGGTACTCATCCAGGCCAGGGCGGCAGCGGGTGGAAAAGGCCCAGATTACGTCCTTAAAGTCGTACACGTCGATGTCGTCGCCGACAATGACGAGGCGGTGGATTGTGTAGCCGACCTTATCATTGAAGACAACATCGCCGATGGTTCGGCAAAAATCCTTTGCGTTGGTCTTCATTGCGCGAAGCTTCTCGGTGTCGACCTGTAGGGCGACCCATGTCACCTGGGATTCGAAGGGGGAGAAAGCCTCCTTGATGGGCAAACCCTTAGACTTCAGTAGAAATCCGATCTCAGCAGCGGCAAGGGGTCCGATCATGGTGTGCTAGTTCGCGTCAGTTTGGTACTGCTATGAGAACAGGTGGCGATGATGACCTACCGTCTCATCGATCAATCGGCCGCAATTCGATACTGGAAGAATAGCATCCTTTCGGTGTGTGATGAGGTCAACCCTGTACTTCGGCTGGGGATGCGCGTCGCCAGGGAAGACATATCTTGAAGGATCGTCAGTATCTTTGCGGATTTCTTGCAAACAATTCCAAACAGTCCACATACCCGTGCATCTCTCCAAAGGGACCCTCAGGTGCCGTCTCTGTAGCAGAGCAAACGCCCTCGAAGACAATTTCCGAGTTGGCAGGGACATAAAGCCCATTGGTGTCACACTTGACAACCTCCAACGGTGCTCCAACCAGTGACCCAATGTACTCCGCCTCAGACAGGCCGCTCGGTAAAGGCATGCTCGAAGCCATGATGGCGGCCGGTGGCACGCCAAAGACCAGCGCCCACGGCATATCCTTACCCTCCTTTTTCCACATCTGATGGATCTGCCAGATATGTTGCGGCTCGATAACGAGCCCCGCAAGGTGGTTCCTGTCGTACACCATGGCGCGAGCGATGGACCAGTTCGTCCATTTCCCGTCCGGCGATTGAACGACATGCATACCGTACGTCTGGATGTACTTTCCGCCGTCAGACTGGTGCAGCATCGGTGCTGGCAATTTGGTGAGGTCAAATTGGTCTGGAGTCAATCGGATCTCCTTGCAGGACCCGGTATCAGAGACAACGGGGGGGATTGGAGTCGCACTCTTGGCGGCGATCATCTTATCGAGTATCTCCTTCATAGTCGACGTGGGAGGGAGACCGAGGTGCCTCGCCAGTCTTCCAAAACGCTGGGAGGGGTCGGACCGCAGAGAGTTTGGCGCGCCGAGGATACGCCAGAAGCCATCTGCATCTTGACCCTTGAGCTTGTTGAAGAGGGGTGCTCGTTCATCGGTCTCAACAACCTTCCGAATGATGGCGCCGACTTCGAGATTCGGGTCACATTCTTCGTTGATCTCAATGAGGTCGCCGTCTGCTTTAAGTGCTTCGACAAAGGAGCGGAAGCTGAGGTGCGGGAGATCTTGAGAGTCTGATGGTGGCATTTTGGTTCTGTTGATTGAGATTGATAAATTGAATGTGTATGCAGTCCAAAAATGGAGGAAATTTAGTTTGTAGTTGGTGGTTGGATGTGATCATAATGCAGCCAATGTAGATGACCATGTTGCGTTCATATATATCACTTTCGTCAACACCGAACGCCAGCATGGAGTACGATGAGCGGTGGTAGTGATGCAATATCCCCGAATTCCCCGAGATACGTGCTCAGAGATCCCTGAGCTAGGATGGAAGTCGGTCCTCTTCCGTACCGGTGCCGGAAGTCGAGAATGTGGATACCCGAGTGGCTCCGGGTTCGGACAATTCGGTTACCGTCCCATCGATCGTTTCTGAACTCTCCGATTTCGCCGAAAAGACTTTTATCGTGATCCCATTAAATATGTAGGGTAGTATCGCTGCAAGAAGAGTGTGATCCAGAGGTACGCAATTATAACTGGCTCAAACATCATTCCAAGCACTTCCAGACCCAAAAGCAAGAATACGTCCACAACATCTTCGGCAAATCACTGTCATTTACACTTCAGAGACACCACGTCGGTAAATGCTTGTGAGGAACTACCAACAAAAAAGCCATCAACGAAATGAAAGACATCACACCTCGCAAAAAGATCATTGTCGCCTTGACGGGCGCGACAGGAGCCCAGATTGGTATTCACGTTCTTCAGACCCTCCGGAGGCTCAATGTCGAAACGCACCTCATTATCAGCAAGTGGGCCGCCGAGACGATAAAGTGGGAAACCGATTACACACCCGCGGCGGTGAAAGCACTTGCAGACCACGCCTATAGCTCGCACGATCTAGCCGCACCTATCGCAAGTGGCTCATATCGCGTGGATGGCATGATTGTTGTACCGTGTTCCGTCAAGACCCTCGCTGCGATCAATGCGGGTATCTGTGATGACTTGGTAACGAGAGCAGCAGATGTTTGTCTGAAAGAGCGCAAGAGGCTGGTCTTGTCTGTCAGGGAGACGCCGTTTAGTGAGATCCATTTGAGGAATATGATGGAGGTCACGAGGGCGGGGGCGATTATCGCGCCGCCTGTTGTCGGATTCTATACGCGGCCGTCGTCAATTGATGATGTTCTTGATCAGATGGTCGGAAGGTTGTTGGATCTTTTCGATTTGGATGCGAGAAACTTTGAAAGGTGGGATGGGATGCAGAAGAGTACCACAAATAGCAAGTAATGTTGATTACAATCGACTGTACACCAGATCACTTTCGCCGAATGATAGTAACGGCTGACTGAGATATTGTTGGACCACTGTGGAGTGTGACGAGAGCAAGCCGGATGTCTACTTCTGGTGTACCTCGACATCGGTGATAAGTCCTAGTGCCTTTTGCAAGCTAATTAATGTCTAGGTCGGGCCGCAATAGGAGTCGAGTCCTGCAAAAAGTTGATCCCATCCAAATGTGTTGGCGTCTCCAAGGAGATCGTTCCATAGGCTGTCAAGACCGAGGACGTCTTCTCCAGCCAAACTAGATTTCTCAGCACTGCCACCATCATCATAAACAGTCCTCAGTCCAGCCGTTGCAACCGCTTCGGGATCGTCAGTCGAGAGTCCTGCGTCGACAGACTCTCTGTCATCTTCTACCTCTGATGGGACAGCGTCATCCATCCCCTGGACACGATAGCGACGCAAAACGCCCGTCAGGTTCTGAACAAGCTGCGCAGCAATCACCGATTCTTGTCCGGCCAATGCCAAAGCACGGCAAGCTTGTACAACCTCGGCATGCAGCTCTGCTGATGCATCAGATACTAACCATGACTCTTTGCCGTCTGCTAAGCCCTCACGACTTGAGACGCCTCCTGAGTGAAGTGCCAATATTGTACACGCCATGAACATATGACAGATAACACAGCCTAGACGGCAACCGATTGCTCGCGAGCTGAAGGTTTGCACTGGCTCTCTAATCTGTGAAACCTTTAGTAGACGTGTGGCGATTGCGAGGACAGTCCGGGCTGAGCTCAGACATATCTCTCGCGATGACTGGTATTGGGCATCTTGTTTGTCATGGAGCAAGAATGGTCGGTGTAATCGAGCGCGTCGCGAGAGGAAACCGAGGAGAACAACATCTCTCTGCAGCGATAGATAGGGCGGCGCGGTCTCTGGAATGGGCCCATCGGGACGGAGGAATGGGGGGAAGTCGGCAATAGCATCTGCAAACAGACGATCTAACTCGAGTACATGTTCGTAGTCCGTTATTTCAGCATCTGGAACTCCTGGTGTTCTGGCATCGATGACAGAACGAGAAATACCAGCGAGTTGGATGCGCCGGATGAAACAGCTCATCGTCGTCGCAGTATCTGAAGGCATGCTAATGGCCTTATTCGAGAGGCTCGCCTCGTCATCATTGATGTTCCGAGGCTCATTAACATTCATTTGTCGCGGCTGAACGTTGTACGTCCCATCCGTGGGCCCTCCCATGAGACCCAGCATCCTGAGCTATGATGAGCAATAGTCGATAGAAGAGGAATGAGAGCGACGTACCAGTCTGTAGCAGTAATATGCCACCATACCCTTCTCTTGATTTCCTTTGCAGACTCTTCGTCCCGCTGTTCCGAGCCAGGGCTGTCGATTAGGTGCAGGCTCATTTCTCGAGCGGACGACAACGAACAGCCATGAAGGAATCTAAACCTAGCTGAGCAGCCTTCCATATTGTAGACGAGATAAGCGAGGACCGAACGTGCTTGTACCTCTTCCAGACAGACCCAAGTATTGGCATGTGATTTTCCTAGTATGTTGAGAGAAGATCTGAACCAAGCTATGGCGGTGTGCGTAGCTTCTTCCAAAGACTCGAAGGTCCCGTTGGCTTTGGACCCCTCGGTGAAGAAGAAAGCACTCGTTGCTGCGATTCCTAGAATCAGTGCAGCGTGTGCTGGATTTGGTTCACCTCCGCGAGATAAGGTGCAATAGAAGTTGACGATCATGGACCTGGCTGCTGTTGGATGAAGTATGGGAAGGAGATGAAACGGATTGTCGAGGAAGTCTTGTAGTAGCAGCAACGCCTCTTCTTGGGTCATCAACCAGGTCGATAATCGTCCTTCTGAATCAATGGAGGGTGTAAGGCCGGAGGTTGTGCTTGCGGGTGTCTTGGGAAAGTGACAGACATTGGTAACGTGATAGTCCACCTTTTCAATTGGTAGAGTGACCTAGGTAACAGTCCATTAGGATTTCGAACTCTAAAGTCTGGATATTGTGTTTCTCACGTTTAGACTATTTCGCGTGAATGTTGAATCGAGAAACTTCGCGGTTTGCTGCCGTTCGTTATCCATGAACCTCCGTAGATGAGGATGCCGTGTTGATAAACCCAGACTTCGGCGTCGGGACGGTTTTGACCGCTCTATCCTTTCAGGTCCGACAGTGTCCGCAAGCTGCTGCATGGAAAATTCTGTGCCGGCAGAAGACACTGGCCCGAACACAGCGTGCTCTAGATTACGGAGCCGACTCAGGATAGAGTCGTCGGCATTCTCGCTCAACCTTGGCGCATGGCTATCCGTAGTTAGCTAAGGTAGACCGGTCGTCGATATGTATGCACCATTTCTGTGGTTACCTCAATTCCACAATCGGATTTTGTGTCCCCGGCTGCCCTGCGCATGACAAGCCGCGCATCACACAGCTCGAACACGGGTCTCCGCGGTCGCACTTGAGCTTCTTCTTGCGGCACGAGTCACACGAAACTTGGGGTTGACGACGTCGTTTCTGGGCTGCGCTATCACTATCAGGTCGCATTGTGCGCTTCATGATGAATTAAATGATTCGTAATTGCTTTCTTGTGCTTCGCCATTGGACTTTGTTGATGTTGATGAGGCAAAGTCCAAGTTCGCTCCTGGCCGCGGACCTTCCTCGGACGCCAACGGGTTACTCCACGGATAATCCGCGGTGCTTACCAACTCCATCTACGCCACCTCAGCCAGAGCAACAATACGACAGCAAAGCGATAATATTTATTAAATGCCCATGGGGAACTGCTGGAATTGATCCTAGCTATGCTAAGTGCCTAAATCAACCTTGTTTTTTTTTTTTTTTTTTTTTTTTGCCGTTGCTTACGCCAGCCAGTGTCCTGAACTTGATATTCTAGCCACAAGACACAACTTACATTGCCATGGAGCCATCTCAACCTCCTCCCGGTTACGATAGGTGAGCTTATGGTTTCCGGAATTTGAATATGATCACAAAATCTCATTCGGAACTATTAGTTTTAGATCGTGGCTCGCTGTCGTAGGTGCTTCGCTTTCGCTTTTTTGCACAGCTGGCTTCCTTAATGCATTCGGCATTTTCCAAGAGTATTACCAGACGTTTCTCGGAGAATCTGAGTCCAATATTTCCTGGATTGGATCCATATCTATTTCTATCGTCTACCTATGTGCACCAATATCAGGCGTTTTAACCGACAGATTGGGACCTACGGTATGTGAAAATTGATTGCAGCCCTGCCGACCTCCACGTACTAAGGTGCACGCTTTACAGATTCTCCTGTGTATTGGCAGTATCGGTCAATTGTTTGCTCTTGTCATGACCTCTCTCTGTAAACAGTACTACCAAGTTTTCCTAGCCCAGGGGATTTTGCTTGGGGTGAGTATGTCGCTCATTTTCTGCCCCCCTGTGGCTGTGGTGTCACGCCGCATGCCTCATCGCCGTGGCCTTGCTCTAGGTCTCACAATTGGCGGGTCTTCCATCGGTGGCATCATCTGGCCGATCCTGCTAGAGCAACTTCTCAACAAACGCCAGCTTGGTTTCGGATGGACTATGCGAGTTGTTGCTTTCACTATGGCTCCTCTTTTAGCATTCGCCTGCATCACTGTGGTTGATGCCCCCGCACCCCAAGCATCTTTGAGTCCAATCCATGCGGCATCAGATGGGGACGAGAAGGGAACGACCTCATCGAATGACGAGATACAGTCCAAATCGAAGGCCAACTACTCTATCCTGAAGAACAAGACCTTTATCCTTCTCTGTGGAGGGTTAGCACTCGGCTACTTTGGACTGTTTACTCCCGTCTTCTTTGTTACGGGCTTCGGCGTTCAACATGGCTTGTCCACATCGACGGCATTTTACTTGTTATCTGGGCTCAACGGTGCTTCATTCCTGGGACGAGTTATTCCTGGGTTTCTCGCAGACCGGTATGGGCATTTCAATCTTTGCATGCTGGCAACTCTTGCGGCTGGTATCGTTGGCTTTTGCTGGACGGCGGCAACGTCTCTTCCTGGGTTGGCAGTGTGGAGTTTGGCGTACGGATTCTCCTCTGGAGTGAGTAGATTCACATCTTGAACTTCCATGACAATGGCTGACGTATTTGCAGGCCATCATGAGCTTGCAGGGTGCATGCGTCGGAAAAATTGCCCATCATCGTCATCAGGGGTTGGCTGTCGGCTTCATGATGGGCTCCATCGCTGTAACGTGAGTCATCACACTTCTGCTATTCCATGCCTAGGGCGGTTTGTGGACACTGACCATGACAATGGACAGCGCTCTTGTCGGGCCTCCCATCAGCGGCCAGATTCTTGCGCATGCCGGATATCTTGCGTTGTCGATGTGGACCGGCGCAACTCTCGTGGTTGGAGCTGCCATCCTTGCTGCAGCTAGATGGCGGTTAAACAGCAGTGTGACTGCAACCGTCTAGATCTATATGGTATTCAGTCATTTGCAGTATGGTCCTGGCTTCACTTGTGATGTATGTTCGGAGTCAAGAGTACTTCGTTAAGCGGCACATCGTTTGGAGGTATCGTTCATACCTTTGGAGACTACTGAGAGTACTTACCTAAGCAAGACCGCTCGGACCAGTGGGGTCCCTGCTCCCTTCGGGCCGAAGCTGTTCCTGGTACACCGGGTGCCCGGTCGGGGTTTTGATGTTCCGTAAGGTGCTCGCCGATGATGGAATCTCTAGTATGGCTCGTGTGTGGCTGGTAAATGTGGCTTCTCTGGAGCGCAGGTTTGGGGAGAAAAAGCTTTCCGACCCTTCGAAATGAACACAAGCTGACCTCACACGATCTTCCTAGACAATCGCTTGTTCACATTTTTGCTTCACTTTCTTGTCACTCGTTTCATCAAAATGCCTCAATCTATTCTTTTTGTCTTTTTGTATTGATCTTTCCATTGCCAGGCTTTGCCCGAGCCTCACTCTTTGAACAGATTTCTCGGACCTTGCTGTTCCGAATAGGATTGGCCAACCGAAGGCACCCTGATCTCCCTTCACTTGTGAACCGATTCCTTGGTCTGCATCTTTTCACAGGCCGGGGCGGCTCGGAATGAGCCCATCGCCTGAATGGCCCACCAGTTCCACATCGCCGGCGCGAGCCACGCTCTCCTCGACCCGTGGTCTCAAGGAGCGGGCGTGGTGAGGGACGTTCTCACTCGGTGGTCCGAGCTCGATATAACACAAATTGGCTCTCTTGTTGCCATAGCCGGCACCCTTCCTACGGCTTGGAGACTCATGCAATGTGCCTGGCAGGAAGCGTATAGTTGTATTCGGCGCTTTTTCCTCGCTTCCGTCACAATACCGGGCGGCGACCCGGTTAACCGGAGCGTCGTGAAATGGGTCCTCGCCAACCGGCCCCGGCATTATCGCGCCTTTACCGGTCGTACCGAAGTTGGACGCGCCAACCCAGACCGTGCTGCCGCTCTGAAGAAGTCGCGCCATACCGTTCAGTATTGTCCACACTGGAACACACGGTGGCTCTGGTTCAAAGGCAACTTTTTCGTCGTCACCCGTGCCGTTGGAGATTTCAATTCTTCACTATCGGATCCCAGCTACGATGGAATCGGAGGCGAGGACCTGACAATCAGCTGCTTCGGATGGTCGGCGCATCCTGTCCAGAATCTCATCGAAACCTGCCGCGAGTACGCCGACAGGCAGACGCAGTACTTCGTCATCATCTACTCCCGCGACCGTTACGGCATGTCTTGGAAACCTAAAGCCCGCAAGCCCCTCCGCCATCTGGACACCGTGCACTTTGACCTCAGCTTGAAGCAGGAGTTGCTTGCTGATATCCGGAATTACCTGGATCCGAAGACTCAGATGCGCTACCAAAGCCGGAGTATGCCGTACCGGAGAGGCTACCTCTTCTACGGCCCGCCTGGAACTGGCAAGTCCTCGCTTTCTGTGGCGATTGCCGGCGAGTTTGGATTAGATCTCTACGAGGTCAAGATCCCCAGTGTGGCAACGGATGCCGATTTAGAGCAGATGTTTCAGGAGATTCCGCCGCGATGTGTGGTTCTTCTCGAAGACATCGATGCCGTGTGGGTGGAGCGTTCAAGCAGCCATGAGAAGACCAGCAACGGGAATGGACGAGCACATTCACCGGAGAGCAGCAATGTGCCCAACTGCACTCTTTCCGGACTGCTGAATGTTTTGGATGGCGTTGGATCGCAGGAGGGCCGTATCGTCATCATGACTACGAATCGACCCGAGCAACTCGACAGTGCCTTGATTCGGCCCGGCCGAGTCGACATGAAGGTCCTTCTGGGTAACATTAGCCCAAAGTCAGCGGCGGAAATGTTCGTGCGGATGTTCTCTCCCGAACTAGGGTGCACAACACACCTGAAAATGGAAGAAATTGAGAAGCTTTCTGTCCAGTTTTCCAGCGTGATACCGGAAGACACCTTGACCCCATCTCAATTGCAGGGGTTTTTCCAGGTACATCTAGAGAGTCCGTATCATGCGGTAGAAAGCATCGCAAGTTGGGTTCAAAAAGAACTTGCAAGAGCCCACTTCAAAGAGTTTGAGTTTATAACTTCCAATGGGAAGGCTTAGAAGTTGAGTGTGTAATAGCTATTTGCCTTACTGTACTATTATATGTATGGCTGGTTCTAGACCCTGGATGGAGTTTCGTTATTTCTTTTTCCCCCTGTTCATTCGTTTGCCGCTATTGTTTGTGTTGGGAGAGAAGGGCTTACGTTAGATGATGCCAGCAGTAAATGCATTCCTCATGTGTGTTCTTTCAAAGCTATGGTCGATGTAGCTATCGGCGCGCGCATCGCATTTTCTACAGAATATTATTGAACACCCTTGTAACGAATGATGACCAGGCTTCTCTTTCGTTTGGTCTATCTACTCTGTTGATTCGGTGTCTAAACCAGTACTCATACATACTTACCCTGCCATCTTTGACCCAGAGGGCTTGCACACCCAGCCTCTCAACTTCAATGGAGTGGAAGTAGTCTGACATCCCCAGCAGTGCCTCCTAGCATCAATACTAATCAAGACCCATCTCCGGACTGCCGTGACCCATCTCGTCTGTCTACTAGTTAGCCTTCCAATTTCAAACGCGGGTTCCTCCGTGACCAATGTGGGGAGAGAAAGCTCACGAGCTCAAAAGCCTAAATATTTGAGACGACAAAGGAACCTAGACAGTTTCCGAGAACGAAATCGTCGTGCATGAAAGGCAAGAGTAGCCGGAAATTTCATACAGCCGCTTCCACACTCCGTCGACATGGGGACAGGGTCGTGGGCCATGAGCATGGCCCTGCCTTGGCGCCGATGGGTTCTGGGGTGGTGGCCATGAATGGAGTTTGCAGTATTTGGTCTTCATATCCCGGTGATATATGTCACGAGGCAGGCACCGTATTGTATGTAGAGTTCACGGAGGGCTCTTGGAGCCGATGCGAGAGTGCGTCATCTCATCGGACGAAACCACCCCAAATACACAATTCTGTCGACTGAGGGACTCTCCCTCAAACGGACATCTGACGAGGGCTAGTGAAAAGCAAAACAGCCTCGAATACCCTCATCAACTTTCCGCAAATCCAACGAACGGTGCTGCAAGTCGGCGCCTGGGAGTAGTAGTTTTTGTGAAGAATAGCGGCGTCGCGACACTTCCCTAGTCTTAAATAAGAAGGTTGCATGACTAACGCAGGTTTCTGGAGCCGTTTCGCGAATACACGAGTTCCGGAGAAAGTTGGAGAATATATCTCCTTTCTGCTCACTGTCATGCTCCCAAAGCCGCCGTTTCTGCAAGCCTTGGTATACTTTTGATGCACTCTTTGGGCGGATTCGGATGGCAAACCTTCCTGCCCATCACCGACTAGCTAGGCTCGAAGCGTGCCTTGTGACAAGGCGCACTTGAAGTCTAACTTTGATCCATAATCAGTCTGAAAATGTATGCCGTTTGTGGTCCTAGCTTTAGGCAATCTTGGAAGAATAAAGAGGGCTGATTTCCACTCACGGCTTTGCTGGTGGGTAGGCGATTAATCCTCTATGACACACATCCTAAGGTGTATTGGCCTTACAAAGCTTACATTTCAACTGTGGTAATCATGGTCGCTGGGCGAATCTTCCTCATCCTACTGCCTGTGGCTGCGACTATGCCCTCATCCGACTTCGCACCCAATTCCCTTGTCCGACGACACTGCGTGGAGCCTAAAAACTGCGGAGCCACTATTCAAGGAACGATGTGCAACTTTTGTTGCGCAAAGGATGTGAAACCCGATAGCACGCACTGCAAATCTGCGAATGCGGCGTGCCAGGCTGGTGGAAAACCTGATGGTGTCACGTTCAACTGTGATGCCGATTAGTTCAGGGAGACGACAAAATCGGAGGTAGGTCAGTCAACCTTGAAAAACTCTGTATGACCTCTGCTAATGAGAACGAGAAGAATCTTACACCAGTCACCGACATCGAACGTTGAATCACGGCCTGTGGGAAATTGACAAAGTCTTAGCAGCGTTCTTGGAGGCTCCGAGAGAATGGTTTCGCGAGGCTGATTGTTTGTGTTTGGCGTGATCCAAAACATCATTAGGAGATTATTGGATTACATTTAAATCATTGGAAGAGAGATGCTTCACGCTCTCAAACTGTGGGCTTCTCAGTGACTCTCTGATGCTGTTATTCCCTCGTAATCTGCAGCTACCTTGAGTCTCTAAATAGCATTCTTACCACTGTAACTAACCACGTGTTGATCAATTTCGTAAGTTCTCCCTTGCTTGCATTGAGTACCTAAGTCACGAGGTACTTGACGATCACATCTCTTATTTCTGACCCGGAAGTCATTCTCAGCACAAAACTCATGGTCCGATTCAATGCCCGCAGACTGTTGTCAAGCGGGACAAACATCCGGCCAGTTGAAGCCTTGACCCGAGGCCAGCCATGTGTAGGAAACTTGACCCCGACTTGCTTGGCCCAATGAACCCAGTAGGCTGCATCCTGTCTATGTTGTATGGCTCTACGTAAAAATTAAGGATCGCTCTATCCAAACTTGACTACTTGTCCGGCGGTTTCGGTCTTGATAACCATAGGTAAGCAACTTAGTTCACCGTGCAGCCGGTATCAACATGTCTTGAGCGGGTGGCGGGCTTGCATTCATTCATATATTCTTCAGGTGATTGACTAGCCATGGTTTCTACCATTGAGGCCATTTGGCTGAATAACACAACTCTATGTGACATCATGGTCCCCTGGCGGTCTAATATTGACTAGGCCCTTGACGACCGACCATTCTATACTACAAGTCTGCGGCACGAAGCTTCGACGAGCAAGCTACGCTTAAAACGTCTCTTGTAGCTTTGGTCCTACTTTCCGTTGTTCCCAGTGGCTCCAAGGCATTGTCTTCGGGGCTTTGAGCAAGATCCGAACACAATTTCTCCAATTATGAAGAACAACTTGTTTATTAACATCTACCTATCTTCCTTTGGCCAGACTTTTGGTAAATTGATGAGTAGCATGGGTGTTTACGACTGTTTTGTGACTAGCACGTGGCTCCGCGATGAAGTACTGCGAGATTTCAAAAGAAGCAGGGGATCCATCCCCTGAGTAAGACGTCTTACTCAACAAGAATCACGAAAAGTCGACTTTGCTGAGGGGTCACAAAATGCCATGCATTGGCTAAGATTAAAGGGGAAGGTGAGGCTGTTCCTTACGTCATGCACGGCGACGCGTTATTAGAGAACTTTTGGACACTTGCCTCTCCTAGAGAGAGATAGTTGCAGGCTTGGAGAATTTATCGACTACGTGGCTCAGTCCGGAGGCTGCCTAATTCGCACGCAATCAACCTACTGCTATTGTGAAGCTTGGCACTGATGGTGTGTCGTGAGGTTTGATTTTGGTAATCGAAAACAACGTACTTATAAGCTCGTCGATAGTAGCTAGGGTGTCAAAAAATTGTCTTTTTGTGATATTCCTATACTACGAGCTTTGTTGACGTATCTTTGAGATGAGACCTGCCGCCATTATTTCCGTAATTTCTACGCTCGCAGCTGGCTTCAACTTTCAAAGGAGGAGTCCAATTAATTATGAGGGCTACCAGGTTCTCCGAGTGAAAACCCTCAACCAATTGGCAACCGTGCAAGCCAAACTTGCTACGATTCCTCATCACAAATGGAACCACGATGTGGATACTCATATTGACATCGTCATTTCGCCAGACCAAGTCAATATTGTTGAGTCACTTGGGCTAGATTACCGCATCATGCACAGTGACCTCGGCGAGTCAATCGCCGCCGAATCCCAAGTTCGCACCGCATATAAGCGCGACATCGACGATCTTGCGTGGTTCGACTCGTACCACTCGTATAAGGACCATGTCCAATACTTCACCGACCTCCACGAAGCCTTTCCAGGAAACTCTGAGCTGGTGTATTCGGGGCGGTCGTTCGAGAATCGGACAATTCACGGAATCCATCTCTTCGGCGATGAGGGTCCGGGAAAGCCCGCTGTACTCTACCAGTAAGAACGATGGCTTAGCCGCCAGCTACAAATATTACTGCGTAGGTTTTCAAATTCTGACGAAGATACTAGCGGTACTGTTCACGCAAGAGAGTGGATTGCAGCTCCTGTGAGTTGATGGATGACATTGATAAATGGTTGGGCATAATTGAGTTGATCGTTTCTTTGCGCAGGTCATTGAGTATATTACTCTACAGCTGATCAACGCCCACAAGAACACCACCAATACTTCGGATTCCATCTTGAATCAATACGACTTTCACATCTTCCCTATCGTCAATCCAGATGGTAAGTCAGACCTTGCAGTCCTTTCAACAAAGAGCCTACGAACTCAAACCGGAACCAGGCTTCACATTCTCCCAGGAGGTCGACCGTCTCTGGCGCAAGACACGCACGCCCCCACCTCTGAATTCAACTTGCTACGGAACCGACATCAATAGAAATTGGGAGTACGGATGGGATGCAAATCCGTTTGGCGCTTCTACCAACCCGTGTGCCCAATCCTACCGCGGCCAGAAGCCTTCCGACACCATCGAAAACCAAGGCCTAGATGCTTACGTTCGCAAGCTGCGCGATACCAGCGGTATCAAACTGTACATTGACTGGCACAGTTACGGCCAGTATATTCTTTCACCCTTCGGTTCCAAGGAGACGTGGTATGCTCCCGAGCTCGGCAAGTGGACCAAGACTGCTTCGGTGCTCAGCGAGGTCATCCGTGACAGCTCCGAGAGACGTACTACTTTCACATTTGGGCCCAGCGGTGCTACCCTCTATACCACCACAGGGGCAGCACCTGACCATGTTTATGCAATTGGCGGCGCGGACTTTTCCTACACCATTGAGCTTCCTGATACAGGCGATTTCGGCTTTGTCTTACCTCCCGATCGCATTCTTGGCGCCGCGGAGGAGCAGTGGGAAGGACAGCAGGTACTGTATACTTTGTTGGACGAGGTGTTTTTTGATGGAATAGGAGCTGTCTAACTATTCACCTGCGCCATGTGAATTGAACCTGTAAATAATATTCTGCACTTTCGTAGCCATCGCGATGAGGTAATAGCCGACATCTCCCTACTTCTGCTTAGCTATCGAAACAGATGCCGGCAGTAAACACATGGCAGGCTGAAGCTGGTACTTTAAATGAAGAGCTTAGCAAAAGTTGATTACGTCTCCAGAGCTCGGCTATCTTAGCCGGTTCTAAGGGCACGATTGCTTTGATTGCTGAATCTCCTTTCATCTTTCAGAAAAAGGAAATGAAACCACATTATCCCCATGATCCCCACAGATGGTTTCCAATTCGTGCAATTTCATTCACATCATCCGCTCTATTGTTTTAAGACTCTCAGTTCTGGGGATTTACGTGCTTATAGAGAACGGGCACACATATGCAAGCGAAGGAGCGCGATTTGAAAATTTGTTCTGGCAAGATGTCTATCGGTCCTAGCGCTCTCTTGACAAATCCATACCTCTGAGATGTTCTCGTGAAAGCAAGATGAGTATTGGCAGCTGGCACTTAGATTTGTGGTGGGGTGACGCCGGAAGCACAAACCAGATTCCTCATTGCTCCTCCAATTACCCATGCCGCCGGGAGACACTCACAGGATATTCCCCCAATCAACGTGCAGGCCGCGTAAAAGTCATGGTTTATCCTCCTCTTAGCTATTCCTACATAACACAATTTTTTGCCCACTGGACAGTTCTCAAGTCTGCTATAGCTTTGTCCGCCGGGTTTACAATACGTCTTTGGTCAAAAGCCTCACAACTACGATTATCGACCCATCGAATGCCAGTAACGAAACACTAGGATTATTAGACATGGCCACATCGAGAATATCCAATGCCGCATGCTTCATAGGTCTGCTTTTCGCTTCTACATGGCTGACCAGAACGCACGCGAAACCTCCACCATCCGATACTCTGTGGCAAGTATCACCGCCATTGGACTATAACGATAAGCTCTTTGCGGGATGGAAGCAGATATCGGTTGAAGCAGAGATTCAAATATACAACGGAGTGGCCGAGGATCGTACATACGCGCACCATCCGGAACTGTTTGCTATCGGTTCCGATGTCCTCCTCATTTACTCCTCTGCCCCAGTCGACGAGGATAGTATGGGCCAAGATATATGGATCTCGACTTCAAGCGACAATGGATCATCTTGGAGCTCTGGGAGAAGCCTAATGCCGGCTGCTCTTCTTCCAAACCAGACAGAGACGCACAACTGGAAGTATTGGTGTGACCGAGGTATTGCTCAGCGTGCATGGCAGGCGTTGACCTTTGTGCACCTCGAGGGCGAACTTTACGTCGTTGGCCAATCAGGCAGTAGGTGGTGTCCAGGGCGGTGGGCAGCTGCAGGTCGAATCGCACGCAAAATTTCTCTCAGCGGAGAACCGCTTGCGGACCCCTGTTGGCTGGAACAGAATGACTTCACAAAATCCGAATTGTACGCAGAGACCGTCTACGGCACTGAGTATGGCATGGAATACTGCGCCAGAGCCTGCGAAATCAACGCGGTTTTGCGAAAGCCGGATGAGGCACCGGCTTGGTCGCCATGGCTTTACAATAACGGTCTATATGCCGCTGATGGATTGCATCAAATGGAAGAACAGACATTTGCTGTTTGGCACAACGACAGTGACTCATCTACAGGAGGGTACTGGCAACGACATTGGCGCGACATCACTTCAGAGGCAAATAACACCCACTCAGTCTGGGTTGAGTACAACGCAGATCCGAAAGGGAACGGCTGGTATCCCAAAATCATGAACTCGCACGGCAATGCAATACATCAAACAAACATACCGGATGCGAAGACAAAACAATTTCTGGGGAAGCTCGACGATACCGGCGACAGATTTCTGTTGTCAAACCCAAGATACAATGCTGCAGATCCTCAACGACAGCCACTGACCTTAGCATTATCTCGTGGAGCCGACCAGACTTATAAGTCGATTGGTGTGTTGAGAACAAATGCGACAAAGGCGATTGTCCCGGATACGCGTGATGGAATCAAGAATCGGGCGTTTGGCTTCAGCTATCCTAGCGCAGTTCAGGTTGGCAGGAAACTGCTGATTGCTTACAGCGAGAACAAGGAGAACATTTGGGTTAGTGTTGTTGACATATCTGCACTTCCATAGGAGGTCAATGAGTCAGATTGATGAGCTGCATCTGACTACCTTATCGAGACCGCTATCTACCTTATGTGTCGTCGCAGTATTATGGTAGAATTGGTAATAAGGAGGCAGCGAAGAAAACGAAGAGTCCATTCCACATCAGCGAGACTAGCTCCAGTGTATTCAAGTGTGTCTAGTTGCATTCCTTTACTACCCTCTAATATCCATCAGACCGGTATGTCTGGATTTGACTTCTGCATGTGATTAGATACGAAGTTGAGGGCCAAGCTAATTATGACGTCAATGACTGGAGGTATACTTCTGGTGTGCGGTCAACCTGCAGTCGTACCCAGTAGGTCGACTGATGCTGACTATTACAAGACAGGCACAGATCTGTCACCATTGGCCACGGATGGTCCCGGCTTTCCGCGGAATACAAATCCCGGCATTTCCACGACATTAAAGTAACGCGTCAGGTCTACAGTAATTATACCTTCACAGCCTGGACTTAACATTGCGCCAAATTCCATAATTCTGTGTATGTCTTTTCTCATTTTCTACCAAGACAGCATCAAAATTATTCATTATGCCCGAGAAACTTCTTTTCACGGGCGCCACAGGCTTTATGTGCGTTCCGTGCCCTTTTCCGACTCGAACTTGCCCTGTCAAACTGACTGCTTCGTAGAGGTGGCACTGTTCTGACACAGCTCCTAAACTCTTCTAACAAAGACATCAATGCACTGTCGATTACCGCTTTAGTTCGGGGGCAAGAACAAGCGGATATTCTGAGCCAGAAAGGCATCCATGCCGTCCTCTTTACGGGCCTAGATGACTCTCAATTTTTGACGAAGATTGCAAGTGAGCACGACTACGTTATCCACACACCGACTGGCTTCCATACAGGCTCGGCTGTAGCTCTTTTGGAAGGGCTAGCGGAGCGGAAGAAGCAGACGGGAAGAGATGTCCACTTCGTTCACGTAAGTTTTCGCGCTAATCTGACTCTTATCGTAATATCTTTAACAAAACATGGATGAGCCAGACATCGGGAACGTCCAACCTTGCTGAAAGAACGATCACCCAGCGGTCGGGTGACATTCATCAATGGTCAGACAAGGAGAATGTATACGAATATGAAGAAAAGAAAGAATCCCAGGAGGCTTACGGCCAGCGAACAACAGATATTGCTGTTGTTAGGACTGCAGAGAAGACCGGAGTCAAAGCATACATCATGATGCCCCCCACAGTCTACGGGCGTGGCACCGGCCTCTTCAATCAAGGATCCATGCAAATTCCTAGCATCATTCGTGGCGCGATCAAGGCCGGCGTCCCTGAATACGTCGGCGAGGGCACAGCCCGTCTTGGGCATGTCCATGTTACGGATCTTGCAATACTGTACGAGCTTATCTTGAGCAAGGTCCTCTCTGGAGAGACGATTCCTTCAGGCAGGAGAGGTATCTACTTCTCTAACACTGGCAGTCACAATTGGCGAGATCTTGCGGCCTTGGTTGGTAAAGCAGGTGCCTCGCTTGGTGCTTTGGAGTCAAGAGAGCCTCGTTCGGTGAGCTTGGAAGAAGCTGGATCAAGATGGCTGAATGCGACACCCCAGATTGCGGAGATGAATTATGCTGCACAGTGAGTCATTCCAAGTGTGCCAACCAAAGATTTAAGCGAGTACAAGCAGGGATTAATTTCTTCAGCTCTTCTACGAAGCCTGTTTTGGCACCAGAGCTCGGTTGGAGGGCCATGAAGACAGAGGCCGATTGGGAAGCTTCGTTTGTAGAGGCGTTTCAAATGGTTTTGGACGAGCAGGCCCAGTAATCATAAAATTGGTCTTTCAACTACTATTCAGTCTGCTTTGTAGGACTATCAAAGCCCTATGGGTCTTGTCTGCTGTCAGGCCTCGCCGGATAGGGGATAGCATAAGGGGCATTAAGAGGAGGATCAAGCAACAAAGGAGCAGCTCAGGTATATGTAGAGCGCTGAGAGTATATTTCGAGGGAAGGGCAGATTTCAGTAATACATCTTCTAGACCCTAAGAGCAGTTGACCTCTGTGAGCTCCTTCCCTGTGTCGTGCACCTATTGACATCTGCTCACATTGTATTCTACTGGAAAGTCCTCTCGAGACCTGTAGTTGGTCTGATACCAGTGTATGGATGGATCCAACGAATATATAGTCCGTAACAAATAAACAACCCCATGCTATCTGTGGGTATGACAAGCTTTAGTAGACATACAAGTTCAAGGCATCTGGGTTAGACGCCAAAGTTTTCTTGTTCTGCCTCTGTAGCGCAATCCTCATGATCCAGGCGCAAACAACGACACCGAGAGAGAAGCCGATACTAGCAAGCATTGCAGTCAAGTATCGTGGCTCATCTGATTCTGGCCACAGGTATGGAGTGTAGACGCTAGCAAGGTTCCCAAATGTGTTGGCCATGGCGATCGCAACGGCCTTCTTCTCATCCGTCTGGCCTAAAGTTGCCGAGGTCCATCCGAGAATGATATTATTCACCTAAAATTCCGTTAGGATGAAGTAAATTTTGTGGAATCAAAATCGGCATTTGGATGAACTAACCCCATACGTTGCTCCAACGAAAATCATGATACCGACATATCTAACAGTAGTATTGAGTGTGGCCACAGCCATGGCGAAGCCCGCACAAGCAATGAGCTTGCTCACTGTTGTGTGCCATGTGCGTTCATTGAAACGGCCTGATGAATGCGATACAACAATGCTCATGATGCCAGCTAGAATGTACGGCGGGCACGTTAGAACTAATGTGATTGTGGTGTTGTAGTGAAGGGTTTTGACAACGCTCTGTCTCCAGTCAGCTTATTGTAATCTGAAAGATCAGCTATGGCTGCGAATCCTTACCGGCAAGAAGTTCTTGAAACCATTTGCGGAAAGGTGCAAGTTGTCCATGAGACAGAAGAGCCATGTTCTCCAATCGGTACAAGCCTCGCGCAATCCTTTCCAGACACTGGTGCCTCCCTCGCGACGATCGGTCGTATCGTCGAATATGCGCTGGTGTGCCATATGTCGTTGCTCAGGGTTGAGCCAGCGAGTCTGAAGCGGAGCGTCGGGGAGGAAGTAGAATGCCGCCATCGCCACACCAATGGACACAGCACCCTGGATAATGAATAGCCTACAACTGTGAGTCTCCAATCTGAGTGGGGTGAGCCGGATTCTATCATACCATTGCCAGCCTGCAAGGCCGTGCTTCCCATCGAGTCCGGCGAATATGCCAGCCGCAATCAGACCAGAAAAAGCGCTAGCTAGCATGTTGCCAGTGTAAAAGACAGCCATTCGAGTCGCAATTTCCTTGCGTGTGTAGAACATGCTGAGCATATAGAGTGCGCCAGGGTAGAACTAGACTAATGTCAGCCCGTTCATGTCTTCGATGTCGGCGACAACAACGATCAGATACTTACCGGAGCCTCTGTGATACCGAGAAAGAACCGGCACACTAGCATTGTCTTGTAGTCGTGTGCAAGGTACGTAAGCAGACTTATTATCGACCAAGTCAACATGAAGCCTGCGATGTAACCACCCATTAGAACTACGCGTTCTTGATTGGATGCTTGGCATACATACCCGCCATGTACCAGGAGGGTCGCACTCGGTTCAGGATCATGTTCGAGGGGATCTGGCCACACAGGTATCTACCGACATTGAGATTAGTGGCCATTTGGTACACAAAGATACATAACTCACCCAACAAATAGAATGGATACGCAAGTGTTGTACTCAGTTCCTTTCAGCTTCAGGTCTTCGGACAGCGAGTTAAGCTTGCCATTGATCATTGCGTTTCGGTCGAGGAAATTGAGGAAGTACATGATCCAGAGAATAGGCTTCGGTCGAGTTAGTAAAGGAAGCATTTTCCCAACCATCAACTGAAGCTCGTACCAGAATGTAGAAGTCAATCTTCTTCACGAGTGCAATCTCCTTGGGGTCGGTCTTGGTATGCGCTCCAAACTCGTCAACCTTGCCAATCTTGGCGACAGGCTTCTCGGCGCCTCCATTAGAACCGCCTGTCAAGACACGCTCCATTTGTCTGACATCTGCCTTGTCCTCTTCGGACTTTCTTGGCTCAGTCATTGTGCTTTGATGACTCGGAAAGACGCTGGCATTTGAACCCTTTGTGCGTTGTCTCGACACCGGTCAGATCGTGGGATGACGTGGCTTTCGAATTGCGAGACTTCGGTATTGGACGGTAACACTTCCAAGCATTTTTTCGTCTGTGCAGAGCCTCTCTATATAAGGTAACAAGGAAAATCAGACTATCTCATCTCTCCGTTGGCTCCGCCTGAAGTCACGATAAGACCGACTCCCCCAGGTGGAGCGTTCCCCCATGGGGGAGATGGGGCGCCGAGCTTTTCCGCTCGTGCGGGGTTCGGGGAGATGATGGTCTTCAATTCGGACCCTGCACTAGTACCGACATGGTAGTGACCTGGACGCGTGTTGACAGGGTCTTACATGAAGAGGATGCGACGGAAAACCACTTCTCCAAATACTCCGAACCCATTTGAATCTTCGGTTATGAACCTGGCCAGCTTTTCCGGCTCCACCGGTAGGACAACATGGCGAGGCTCAACGGACGGAAAAGTCACACTTTCCAGGAAGGAATGTGAGTCGCATCAGCCCGATTATCTGACATTTCCACACACTGACTCTGACTTACAATTACCCACTGAATCTTTCTCAAATTATTGGCATTCAGGCCGACAGTTCCGTGGAAATGTACCTTCTGCCTCCCCTCTTTCCCATCGTCTGGCTTCGGCCTCAGTTGGCCATCACTAGACACGTACATGTCTTGGTGGATTGAGGACCCCATGAAGAACTTACCCCTACCGCAACGTACGGAGGAAAATTGCCAGACATGATGGTGAAAGTATGGGAGGTTCTTCCTGCGAAATTCCCAACAGGGAAAGTACTGATGACTGATCAGAACTTCGAAAGCAACCGGACGCGGATAAGCTAGTGCTACGTTCAAAAGGAAGTGGATCTACCTACCCCAGATGCTGCTAAGGCCTGCTGATGGGAGGCATGCATAACCTTAGCAACACCCAGTTAGGCTGATTTTCTAGACTAACTTAGTATGGTATCGTAGCTTCGGATCCTTTGCTCGTATTACTTTGCCATGAACAAGTCAACCATGACAGGACCTCATATTCGTTGCACACTTTCCCAGTGCTGAACGAATCGCCTATTACCTCTACTTCTACTACTAATGCTGCTGCTGGAGGCATGAGCTGTACTTCTACACAATAATTTACGAGACTTAATTCTTAATATCAACAGCGTCAAATTTAAGTTTTCGCTCTCAACTGAAGCAGAAGGGCCAGGTTCAACGATGCGCCCCAAGTACCAAGCAGCGCCAAATTCTGCGCAGCTTGCATGAGAACTAAGTGGCTTCTGTCCCTGTTCACGACTGTCGGGTTTGCTGAGGAGAGCCCGAAATCAAGTATTCCACTGAGCTCCGACATGCCCCGTCCGTGATATGAGAAAGCCATATCTCGGAGATGCTCACGAAGGTGCGACTTCAATGTTTCGGGGCTGCTTTTTAGAAATGCCCATTGCAAGACATGATTTAGGAAGATTCCAAAGATGCTATAAGGTGTGGCAGACTGTAGTGTCGGGTTGCTCATGATTGATGTAGTTTCCATGACTGATTTGGCGAAGGCATCTAGAGACTCAAATGGCAACTCTTGGTGTGCTCCAATACAGTTGGTGTATCCGTTTGTGAAGTAGACTCGAAGTCGGCCCAGGCTTTCGTCAACAGCATTTGCTCCGCCTTTTCCGAGAGCATCTTGCAAATCAGCAACGCACGTTTGTAGTTGAATGTTTACTAGGCCACGGAGTATTTGAGATGCGTTCTGAAAGTACAGCACTGGACTTTGCGCCACATCCGGGATCGGGTTGCCACTGTACTTGGTGCCGTAGTAGCATTCCCATGATTTCAAAGATGCTGAAATGAACGCGTCAGCTTTGGCATAGACAAGTGGAAGACAGTATGACTTACCGATGATGTTGTCCCGTATCCGCAGACTTTCTTGATGGCAATCACTGCCCGTATCTTGTATCATGGCAGGGTCACTGCCGACCTGTACTGACCAATCGTGCGACCAGTCCAGTGCCTGGCTAGCCAAGCAACTCAGAACAAGGAATTGTGTCCACGGGCTGATGCTATCAGTAATAGCAGAGACTGATGGTGCCAAGGTGGTGAAACTAGCTCTTCTATTGTTCGTAAGAGCCTTAAAAACAATGCCAAACTCTGGTGCCGATAAACTCCCCAAGGATTTAACTAAAGTTGCCCAGATTGGAGCACTCGTTGTACACCATGCGGCGTCATCACCCGGGCACTCCCACCTAGCGACCTCTGCGAGAGACATCATACTCCGCATGTTCAAAATGGCGGGGAACTGTGAGTCAATCATGAATACGTACCAGCGTAAACGGCGCTTGAACTCAGATGTTGCCCATGCCCTCCAATGATCTTCAACACGACTACCTGCGACATCCGCAACTTTCGTTTTCGGTTGAAACAGACGTCTGACGTATGTCACCAAACTTCCTCTGAATGCTTCGGCAGTCTCAAATGCCCCTTTGTTTCCGCACCATAACCCAGTATACACTAGTAGTGAAGATGCATAGATAGTTTCAGGATGTCTGGTCAAGCTTTTGTCGGCTTCGATCAGCGCTTGGAGATTTTGACGAGCTCTATCGAGCATGAGTATGGAAAAGCGTCTTGTGTGCCGGATACGGCTGTATGTGGCGCCGATGATGATCATGGCGGAGAGTAAAGATGACGGCAAGTGATCAACTAAGAGCGTTGGTAAGTGAAGTACAGGACTTTGTTCATAGAAACGGTCGAAAAATAGCCCCAGAAAGACATTCGCAACTGCCAGAGACGGCGGAATCAGATTCTCCGAGCCGGGAGTCTCAAGCTTTAGGAACTCTCGAACGCGAATCCATGTTGATTCTAGTATGTCGAATCGAGGATTATGTAAAATCATAAGAGGGTGTGACGCGTTGATAGAAATAGAATGTGTCTGACAAAGACTTTTCGACGACGGGTTCCACGCAAATGCTACTCCGTCCTCTCTAGAGGGCACGTTCGGAGGAGAATTAACTCTCGATATATTCTCTGGCCCATCCGAGATTTCGGCTAGAACTAAAGGTGTTGTTCGGTCGTCGTTTGGGGCCACTCGTGTACTACTGCCAGGCATGGCTGGATATTGACCCAGCCAATTCCAGTGAGCAGACAGTGACATCGAATCGTCTTGGAGTATGAAAGGATCACTTATATGTGATGTCTCTCTTACTGCATCGTAGAAATCTGGTGTGAACCACTGGCTTGAGTCAACCCACAGGCTATCCTGCCAAGGTTGAACAAAATACGAGAAGTCCATGTTCGCCGCTGGCTCACTGGTTGTTGCCATTGTATCTTGTGGCCTGGAGAACGCGACGTATGATGGTGAAAGAACCGAAGACGCTGCATAACTAGCCTTGGGCGTCTTGTTCGTGGCGCGGTCAACATCAAGATACTGCAGTCGTGAGTCGCCAACAAGTAGCGGGTGTGTTCCCGGTTCTCTGTATCTATCTCGCGGTTGGGACGAAAGTTGGCTGGGGTTCTCTATGATGAAGGAGTAATCCACCTTTTTCGCTGATGATAATTCATTCTCGTCACGTACTGCATCCTCTTGGCTAAGCTTCTGATGAAGTCGTTGGTGTTTCTTGAGAAGATCGCTCCGTGAGAACCTTTTCTGGCAAATCATACAACGGTGAGGTAGGTTTCCCTGGTCTATGCATTACAACAGTCAGGACTCAAGCGTCACCAGCTCCTTCGTGCTCGTTCATGAATGACCTACGCGTCTTTTGATGACGTTTCAAGTTCTCTATGCGAGTGAAAGATCGAGAACAGACCCCACAAGTGTGGCTAGTCTGTTCAACCTCGTTTGGTGAACCCATCGACTCTATTGGGCAATCTGGGGAAGCTCCTGCGCCCCAAGTCTCTGTGGAGTTGCCGAGATGTGTGAGTGATTCCGCGGGTGGACGGAGACGTGAAGCAAATTGGCGTTGAGGTGGACGTAGCGCCCCTTTTATGAGCTTCGTCCACCTTTCCCCCACACATCCGGGTGGACGCTGATCCGAAACAAGCCTAGTGTTAGACACGCTCGGATTTCCCGAAACGGGTCTTACTTAGATGCCTATCCACACTTACTAGGCATGCCATTCAAAACCTGGGTAACTGCACGTCACTTGGCTTCAAGGCCGAATCTCATGCCAATCCAGCAATTCTTATTCATCATATCTTGCTTCTCTTGCAATTCAAATGGATCCCTCAAAGACCATCCTGTCGGAGCCAACCCGGCTAGTTACAACCTCGAATGGTGCTTGGCGCGACGCTGAGTCAGGGGTCGTTACTCTTACAAATGGCGAACTATCAGGATCTTCGAAACAGGCATCAATAACTTTTGACTTTGGCCGATGCATTGGCGGAATTCCTACATTCTTGGTTGATCGTGCGAGTGGCGAGGGTCCCATCAGCGCGAGAATCTTTTATAGCGAAACTCATGAAGGAATCGAATGCGAAACAGGTAGAGATATTCTCCTTTAACCGTTATTGTGTCTCAACTAACACAATTTCGAGGCGATGGCCCCTACTTTTTCTTTTCCAATGCTATGGACTGTTATCGCAATGTTTCAATGACTGTAGCGCCCTCGGAATCGCAGCAAACTATCAAACCAAGACTCGCACAACGATCCCAGAGGTACTTGAAAGTTGTTCTCATCACTTCCAATGCCACTCTTGTAATCAGCAAATTCGGTTTCGAGTCAATCAGGCCAACAATACGACCCAAGGCTTCTTTCAGTTGTTCAGACGAGATTCTCAACCGCATTTGGAATGACGGTGTCAACACGCTAGAAATGTGCACCGTGGTCAAAGGCGAGACGGCCCCAGCATGGGACATCACCGACCAAGGGACCAGAGTTCTTGGTCAGCATTGGGCTCCTTGCCGCCAAGGCACGCGATGGGGCGACAAGGAAGTTTCGTTCCAGGTTCTTGTTGAAGAGCTAGGTGCGAGTTGGGGTGTCCACATGGTTGCCAATGGAGTCATCTTCTGCCTGGACGTCATCCAGGAAGAGCTTCGTGCCTTTGAGGGGATGTCACATGTATCAGCCGTATTCCCAGTCAAGTCCTTTGGCAGCTGGTCTACTCACGGAATTGTGAAGCAAGGCGAATGGATCAAGGTTTCTACCATTACGAGCGGCAACCGGATCACCGTCATCATCAACGAGAGAGAAGTTGCAACAATCACAGACGTACAGATCCGACCCCTTCTTGGAGGTTCGGGAATCAACACTGGCTCTGTAGCTTTCGGAGGTCCTGAGGGTTGGCTTGCTCTCTATCGCAACTTGGATGTCAGAGACGCGAACGGGGATTGTCTCTACCAGAATGACTTGTTATTCGGCAACAAGGAGAGGACACTGGCAGACTTCCAAGTTGGGACGAATGCTGTATCATGCATGGTAGATGGTGCAAAGAGAGATCGAGCAACATTTGGAGGAGATCTCTTTGTTTCAGGTCGAGGCGTTGCATATTCCGGTATGGATAGTGGGGCTGTTGCAGGAAGCATCGAGCTTCTTGCTAGCCATCAGACTGAGGCAGGATACCTTGGAAATTTATGTCCTATCCAGGCCCCTATCCACGCAGGGACCGAGCCTCCTCCAACTTACGCATTCTACTCTATGACTTACGCCCTGTTGTTGGTTGTCGCCATCAAGGACTATTGGTTGAGTTCTGGAGACCATGAAGCTCTTCGGCGTTATCTTCCGGCTGCGGAGAAGTTGCTCGAGTACGCCGAATCCCAGGAGAAGCCATCGGGACTGATCGAAGTTTCACCTGACATGTCAAGTAAGATAAGAATCTGTCTCTCGGCTGCATGGTGTATTGGCTAATCCTCCGTAGTGCATTGGTATCCGCTCGGAGGACCTGTTTTTGGAGCTTCTGGTACAACGAATTTGGCATATTACGACGCCCTGAACGCTGTGAAGACTATGACCACCGACGGCCAACGAAAGTCCCAATTATCTGAGAAGCTCGAGACTCTGAGAAAGAGCATTCTGACCAATCTATGGAACTCTGAAAAGGGTTGCATCCGTATGGGGTCCGCTTTGCCAGAGGAAGGAATCTGTCAGGACACGAATGGCTATGCCGTTGCACTTGATGTTGCTGAAGACAGCGATCTTTGTGCATCTCACCTCTCCGGGCCTCCAGGCTGGTTGCCTGCAGCTTTCAAGGGTCTTCAACATTGGGACCGTACAGGTGTTGTGAGTCCCTACGCAACAGGATTTGCCGTAGAGGCACTATTTTCACGCCAAAAGGGTCGTGAAGCAATCCAACTGATTGAAAATGTGTGGGGTCCAATGGCGGACACGTCAAGTCCAAATTACTCGGGAGGACATTGGGAAGCGATGACAGTTGAGGGGAAGCCCTTCGGACATGACACCTCACTTATGCATGCTTGGTCCTGTTGGCCAGTGTTTCTCCTGCCGCAGTATGTGGTTGGCGTGAAGCCGCTACAACCGGGTTGGAGTAAAGTACAGCTTGCGCCAGTGTTGTCCGGTCTTAAGTCTGCTCACTATCGTACCGAACTTTCGCAAGGCGTGCTTGAGGTTGAGGTCAGCGTCGATGAGACTGCTGGGGTGATACTCATCCAGGCAACTCTCCCTGTTGGAACAACGGCAGAGATTGTGGCCCCTGCTGGGTACTCAAACGAGAGTACTGAGGGCCTTGAAGGCCCCGTTGACAAAGCGAATATTACCCTTCGTCGCGTATGAGTTCTTCAGAGATGAATTGGAAATTCAGGAGAATAAAAGATATTTGGGGTGATCACAATCTCGTTGTGTCTTTCATCGACGTAACCACATGGTCCATTTGCGCTTTGTATCGAGAGATGAATAACTGAATTGGTGGCGGAGTGATTTTTTAAGCGTGATTTCTCTTCTATAAGCTGTTGAAAGCCTCTTCGAGTGCCCTTCTAACACCTACTTTCTCCCACCTCTTTCCTTCCCTTTCAATAAGAAGTAAAAAAATGAAGTACACTCGCTCTGAATCCTATATATGGCGATGAAATACGCCTGTTTCTAGCACTCAGCGGGCGTGAGACGCTTATCTAGCCTCTGAGATGGCATCTGACTGCTGCTTCACATCTGCTTTGGTTGTTTATTCCGCGTTCGACACGCCAGAACCATACGATGAGCCACTTTCTCGGACAATCTGAAGCCGAGCCCGGCCCAAGTCCACATTCGTACTCATACGTCTCTGCGTTCAATTACCATTCTGCTATTTTATGGTAATGACCTGTCTAGGTCTCCTCTAGGGAATTAGTCTCAGATTGCCTCAATGTTACCCATCATAGCCTCACTTTTATAGAACCAAGTTTCAACTCCATTTAGTGTCCTATTCGCATTCATGTGCAGTTCACGCTAACTCAAATGCTTGTCCTACCCAATGATGTTGCATTGCACTGTTGATTGTCCACCACTGCATTATCTCTGGGAGCATTTGAACCGCCTTCTTGAAGCTGCCGGCCACCAACCTCATTCCATTTTGAATGAATCACCAGAGCGGCAAGTACCAGTGAACTTCGGAATCGCTCTATGGCTAGATGTCATACGATCGGACAGAGTGAAATGAGTTGCAGCACTTCAAACACCAGCAGCATCTTTTATCGACGCGATGAATTCACCAAGGCGATCAAGGTCTGCTTGATAAAGAACATCAATAACGTGACAAAAGCCTAGTTTATTTATTACTTGCATTTGTTTCTGAGGTCTCTTTTTCCAAGTTTTCTGTGTCAGAGATGAGAGCCTAGAGTCTAAACTGGTGATCTCCGTTCTTCGTCTCGTTGCCGGACTGAATGCACACTGTGGAGCATTTCGTCAGTCTTTCCCTGACATCAGGCAGCTTCCAACTATAACACGAAGTCGGCTAAGGAGGTCCCTGGATGACTATCCGCAATTGCTGGCCTGGTGACGGCTTTTTGCTACTCCGGATGATTTCACGCCTAACCCAGGCGGAGCGAAAGCCTCCTGTTCACGAATGGGTTGCTCCGGAAGAGATATCTCTTGAGTACATGGTATTTTCGGCCCCGAATAACCGGCTGTACTGGTTTTCATTCGCGTCGTTGGATAGCACATGTGGAAAAGCCACTCCAAAATTCACAAAGACGGGCTGGTTCGGGGAAAGAACCGCCTTGGTGACCAGGTTGTGGAGGCAACTACATTCCGTGACATCTACGCCAACAGACAGCACACGGCTCTGGTGGCCCTGAGGATCATGGTTTTTTCCTGGTGGCATTTTCGAAAAATAATGATAATCAGCGACGCTGCTCATTAGGTATGCGAGTTTCATGATGATTCTTGTGCACCAAGAATGACACTTAATCTTGGCGAAGTCTTCATGCTTGAACAGTCATTGAAAGGCATCTCATCGAAAAGGGTCGGGAACATTGTCATCACTATTTCCAACGAGAATAATATCCCTAGAGTTTTGTATCGTTAATTCGCACTGCTGCAGATCATATAATTGGACTACCTATCTAGCTAAGGAATCCCTCCATCCATTGTAACAGCCCCTGACGTCTTTGATCACTCGAGATGATAAAGTGGTTCGAGCTTAGCGTTTCTCTGGAGAAGAACATATCTCCTCACAAACCAAGGTAACCATGTACAGACCTGATATGCAGCATGGCGACGTGTGGGGACTCCAAAGATATAGTCTAGCTCTTCCAGTGTCCGTTGCCTGGTACCAAGAGTGAGTAATTGCTTCTGGCTTTCTGAGCGATATGAAGATGGACCCACTTTGTCTCTGGAATGAGGAAGAAGATGACGATGAAAGCGAGCAGGTTGAGACCGGCATAGAAGCAGAATGCCCCAGTCGGCCCAATCCTGTGTAAAAGCTCGGGGAAGGTTAAAGTGAGGGCACTACCAACCGCATTGTTGACGCAGATCGTGAATGCTGAGCCTATCTCACGATGAGACAGAGGGAAAGCCTCTGAAAAGTAAATGGATGGGAGAGGGCCCATGCCTGTTCGTGTTTTAGCTTTTCTCAAATACCTTTTTGGATTTGGAATGTAAGTCTGCTGTTTTACTGACCTGGCCCGTACATTGCTGTGAATAGATAGATGAAGAATGCAATGAGTGGTACTCTCGAGCTTGAACCTTGATTGATAAGGAAGCAAAGGCCCGAGGCTAATAGGCACCAAGCCATGTTAGGAAAGGTGATAAGAAGGAGATTCCTTCGGCCGAAAGTATCCATCATGTACACCGCCGGGAAGGCGAAGACAAACATGACGAGGCCGAATCCCATAGAGGCGAGGAGACATTGTTGGGCGGAATAGCCAGCTTGCTCAAAGATTGTCGAAGAGTAAAAGGCCATGATGTTAATCCCGCTGAATTGTTGCGAAATTACTATCCAAGATGAGGCGATGGTTGCACGGCGGAGGCGGGGAATGACAAGCAGATCGGTCACTCGCCGTAAAAGCGTCTGGCCACCGAACGCGTCTTTTTCTTCAATGACTTGCCTATGGGCATAGTACAAATCTCTGGCAGCCATCATTTCGGTATTCCGAAGGCGACAGAAGGATTTGAAGGACTCTTGGTAGCGACCTTTTTTCATCAACCAACGAGGAGATTCTGGATCTCTGGTCAGACTTCCCAGACAAAGAACTGAAAATCACTACACATACCAGGGCAGAACCAAACAAAGATAAGAACTGGAATAGCAGGAGCAAATGCGGCACCCAACTGGAATCTCCATGCTAAATCGCCGATACGAAACCATATCAAGTTGGAGCAGAAGCCGACGAAAATACCGAACGCGACCCACAGCTGGAAGCTAGTGACGATTCCGCCGCGAATAGCAGCAGGCGCAACCTCGGCCGAGTATACCGGAATTGTTGAAATCTTGACTCCCATTCCTAGGCCCATAAACAAACGGCAAATCAAGAGGCCCCACCAATTCTGCGTAAAAGCCTGGGCAAGAACGGGAAACACACAAAACAGACCGGTCAAAAAGATCGTTCCGCGGCGACCTAGGTAGTTATTAATAGGGTCGGCAGCCCATGCGCTCAGGAGACCGAACAAGGTCGGGCCGGCGTTGATGACACCAACTAGTGCCTGCCTGTCCACGATACCGAACTCTTGAGGGAAAGAGAGGTTGGCGCCGTTGGCACCCGTGTTATCCCATCCCTGGATAGCAGAGCCGAGTGAGCAGAGGGCGATGCTCCAGTAGAGGTCCCGGGGAAGATGCCATTTGTGGGTGACCTCCCGGCGGAGCACATTTTTGTCGTCCTCAGTCAGTTCTTCGAACGAATCGTACGTCTCTGGGTTTTGAGCTGCGAGAGCGCCGCGATAAAAGACTTCCTCTTTTTCGCGGAAGCCATACTCGCGGCAGAATCCAGACACCTGAACGCGAAGATCTGTCTTTGAGACTCCGATGAGTGGATTGCGGATTCTACTGGCCGTGGTTAATTGCTATTTACATAAGATAAATGAGTGAATAACTACTTACTTTGCGTCGATATTGCGGCTGTAGTCTGCATCCGTGTGCTCAACGTGATTGACGTCAAGTTTTGACTTGACGTCCCCCTCGAGGTCGGATACGCGTGACATGGTGGCTGACTTTTTGAATCAAAGGAAGAATTCGTCTCTGAGGAGAAGACTAAAGTGAATCCACTCGGGAGATGATAGTAGAGTATCACGATGGAGGCTCCTTTATAACTTGATTCACATCAACCCATCCCATCCTGGTTGCTCCTCCCCAAGTTCCGGCATCGTCCCCCATGGGATCAGATGGAATATTACCGGGTCCTCGTCACTAACGCCGGACGTCTCAGTCTCATCGGCTGTTGAACGGCTGGGGGGATCCTTCGTACCTGCTCCCGTGACCAAAACACGCTGCAGCAAACCTCCCTGTGCAGGGCATTTCATGGTGGTTGTTTGTTCAGGATGGGGTAAGTGCGGGGCTGCCCTGTGTGTGCCCAAGAACTCTAGAGTTTAGGTAGCATGCTAAGACACGCTAGTTTCTCTGGCCTGTGCAGGGCGATGTGTATGGAAAGTTGTTGGTCTTGAACCTTGATATTAGGCTGTTGGGGAGGCGGCCGCGAAGCCTCGACTAATGAAGGTCTTTCGCCCGACTGGAAGACCCGGGGTTCTTGGGGACATTTGGTATTAGAGTAGGTAGTAATTAATGAGTGTGGCATCTGATATTCCAAAACTAGTACAAGCTCGCAGCATCATAGTCTGACCTCAGGGCATCCCCATCAACGGTGAAGACACAACATTGACGACGTCGTCTATACCAGTGTCAAAGTCGAAGTGGGGTCGCCAGCACCCAGGGAAATGGTCCCTAGCACAGTCGTATTATGTTGGTTTTACCCCAGAGTATCCTCTTCGCCTCCTCCCACCCCAATCGTCGATGTGAACAGACGATGAACAAGGGTAAAAGCCCCCACGGTGCGGGGTCAACAGCGCCCTGCGTGTTGCCTTACATTGACCTGCGTGTGGCATCCTGGGGGCTCAAAAGGATGTTCGCATGATTGGTCCTACGGTGTTCGGAATGGGACCACCGATAAGTTCAGTGATGACTGCGAAGATGCCGCCACACGCAGGGCATGAGACAGTTATTCTAGAGACAGCAATGCCGAAATGTTTGAGTTGAGTTATTTGCTATTAAAGGAAGATTTCCCATGGGTGCAAAAACGTGAAATAAGGATCGAATAACTGAGAACGCCAGGAAATAGAACGTCACGACCTCGATAACCAGCAAAATTTACCTCTGATCCGCAATCATGGGCAGCCAAGGCGCAATCACATGGCTTGACAAGCTTGAGGAACAGAGTAAGTGAAAATTTGCGCCTGGATCAACGTTACAGAAGCCTGGACACTCATCAACGTAACACAGTAAACGTCGATGTCGATTGGATGGATCCTGAGTACATCAAGAGCATGCCCATTGTCCCCCACGACCAAACAAGCAACCAGCTCTGGGTTGATATCCAGCTTGGCCATGAATCGAACAGGCATCTTTTCCTCGAGACTGCAAAGGAATTGAAGAATGAAGGGTGGCTCGCCATCTACACTCGCATGGTATCACTACATCAATTCCTCGTACCCTATGATGGTAGGCTGACATCGAATCCTCAGGCCGTTCTCATGTGCAAAAAGAACGTCAACTCTATCCGCGGCCGAGTCCTTTTGCAAACCCTCCCCTCCAACGCGTACAAGACACAGGAAACCCTCGATCATGCACGCCTTTATGATCGTGAATTTGCCAAAGCCGGCATCGGGCGCGATCGATACTGCATCAAAATACCATCGACTGGACCAGCTTTGAACGCTGCAAAGATCTTGTCCTCAGAAGGGATTCCCACCCTAGGGACAGCGATCTTCAGCTTGCCTCAAGCTATTGCTTGCAGCCAGGCCGGCATGCTGTACATCAGCCCGTATTACAATGGTCGGGTCAGCCCAACCACTTTATTTGGCATTATTTGCTGATTTCTGTCGCAGAGGTGCGGGCCCACGATGAACCGGATGTCCTCTGGCCGAATGTCGAGGACCCAGCAACGCAACACCCTATGTCGGCACGAATCATCCAGATCATCGAGACATACAAGCGGCTGTACAAAGAGACCGGCAAAGAACAGCCACTCGTCAAGAACGCCAGGTGAGCGCATATGAAACTGTTCTTGTTCCAAGCATCGCTAAGCTATTCATTCTAGCTTCATCTCAGCCAAAGAGGCTATGGCGGCAGGGGAAATGGGATGTCATTCTGCAACCATCTCCCACACTGTCCTTGACCAACTAGCCAAGCTTCCTTACGATGGTAGCAAACAGCCAGGCGAAGGCGTGCCGAAGCCTGTTCACGTCTACAAAGACATCGGTCCGACCCCTGAGCGGCTGAAGAAGCTCGCCACCATCGACCCTCTGGCAGCGGCCGAGTGGGACGGAAACCTGGCCCGTACTGACGTTGACTACCTCGCTGATGGCGGTGCTGCGCTGCAGAAGGCTATCGAGGCCGACCCCGTTACGACGACTCGGCTCTCAGATGCGCTGAAGCTCTTCATCGGCGGGGAGAAGAGCAGTCAGGGAAAGATTGAGGAGGTCCTGAAGCAGATGTGAGACGAACGGTATCGTCGGTATGTCCTGGGTACGAATGAGTCGTGAAGTGGCGTTCGTTAGAGTACATGAGAATCCGGGACATTGAAATAGACTATCCATGCCAAGAGACCCATTGTTGAGAGTGCTGATGTAATGGTTCTTCATCTAAGCTGGTTCGAGAAAGATAGTGAGGCCTGAGCAGAACATTCGGTAGCTCGATGGAGTTCTCGTCCGGGGCAGGAAACTGAATCGTGTCCATGTTGAGAAGCAGCGCCTGCTGTGTTGGGTTTACGTCGACGAACATTCGATAGTCGGCTGCTTCTGATGTCGCAACTGGCAGAGAATCCCGTGTGATGGTAGGTGGTATGATTGGGATGTCGTCTGGACTCGCAAGGGGAGGTTCGGGGGGGAACACTGGGAGATGAGTTTGGGTAGTCTGAGGCCAAGATGTGTCGCGCAATAAGTCGTCAAGGTTTGGGACTGGGTTAATATCGTGTGTCTGATCCACCTTTAGAAGCTGCGAGAGATGAGATGCTTCGCTCGGGTGGGTTTCGATTGTCATCGCAGCCCGAGCTTGACCACCACGAGACCCCTTGTCTTCGCTGGAACCATTTCCCTCGCGTATGTGATGGCCTTTTGCTTCGCGACTAAGCATTTCATCCTCGGTTTTCATAAGACCCGCAATATTAGAAATGCTTTTCGGCAGCCGGGAACTCGCGCCGGCGTTGCCTCTCCAGACATTGATCTCTGCCAACAGCTCATCGCGTTCTCGTAGCAAGGACTCAATATCGCGAAGAGCGTCGACGCATCGGTTTTCCAAGAGCTTGTGGCGGGCAATGCTCTCATTAACGACGACATGCTTCGATAGCCGCTCGGGATCAGTGTCTGCAAGGACTGGCAGCTGGCCGGCGAGTTCCTGTGGAATGGATGATTAGTCTGGTTACAAACTTAACAGCTGCTCCTGTCTCTCCCGTCAATGCTCACGGTCAGGCGTTCCTTGAAGGCTTCGCGGCGACCCCTTTCAAAGATGCGATGGGCGGCGCGGTCATCGGCGGAAAAGTTCCTGACGCGTTTTTTGGTGGACTTTTTGCCCGGCGCACTCTCCGGCAGCGGCACAGTCGCTGTTATGCCTTGAGAGACGGATTGGAGCGCGGTCGTATTCATGGGGCGATGTCCTCATTTGAGACGGCTATTCGAGAGGTTTGGTGCCATGCGAGAAGCTCTCGACAAAGCGAACGTCTGACCGAGGATGATAGTGAGCTGGATGGGTGAAGATCAGTCGTTGAATTAAGACGAACGTTGACGAGAGGGATTTGCGAGGTTGGCGTACACAGTAGGAGTAAGGCTATTGTCCGACAAACGACCGAAGAAAGGAATACCCATCCCCCCCCCCCCCCGCAGCTGGTCTCAGGATCATGTTGGCTGGGATCCCCGGCAATCATCTGGTAAGCTACGAACCCCGCATAAGCTAAGGACAAGAAGCCAGAACCACAACGGAGGGCCCAGAACTCAGAGGTGTCCATTCTACGGCCAAGTGGGTTGTGCTCCGGGGTGGCATCCATTCCATGATTCGGGGGGTTTCTTGAAGCTCCGCACGGCCAATTTCGGCCATGCCCGTCAGCAAACTTGCGCTTTGCAGCCGAGCGGATGTCCAGGCCGGGTGAAGCTTTCCATGGGCATTGGGAGCTCAGGATCGGGCCGCTTTCAGGACGGCCCCGCTTGGCCCAACGACATGAAAAATATGGATGACTTAGAGCAAGTCTCCTCAAATTTCATCAACAGCGAGCTTGGAAAATTAATTGATCCAGTTAACTCGAATTCCTAGGTAGAGGTATCGCTTTTGTGTATATCTCATTGAGCTGCTTTGTTACCGTCTTGACCTGGTCTTTCCTTTGCATAATTATAATAGCTCAAGCAAGTAATAGTTGATCGACCTAAACCCAGGGCTTTCCCTTTCATTTCATGTGATAAAAGTCAATTCCCTCTTGCAACGTTGGTCTGAAGTATATGTAACTGTTATTGGGCACAAACCTTATCATTCCGGACACGGTGCCCCAGAGAACCTTGTTGGAAAGGTCTGGAAATTCGAGGCGTCAGAGGCACCCTTATCTTGGTAATCTATGCAATGGAACTGCGAGGTACGAGCACAAACGCAAGGGTTCTATCGAGACTAGGTGAATAATATGTCAGGATGACAGAGTGAGCGTCAAGAGGAAGGTAACATGAAGGAAGTCCCGGAAACTTGAAGCTGAACGGCCAAGGTATAGGTTGGCTAGCGGGTGTTACACAGCATGTCCGCAGAAGTCTATTTTAGATGACATTGCACGCCTGATCATCCAAAGCAATGTCGGCACTTGCTTGGGAATATTTTGTCATGAGCATCCGATGTTTCCGCTCTGGAGCCGGTCTTAGAGTCGATAATAACTATCGAGTGCTAAGTCAAATGATGGAAAATGGGTGGTGTGCAGTATTGACATCGTGTTCTGGAATCCTCGGCCCTCTGGGGCAGCACTTTAACATCTTCTCAGGCACGGGCCAAACGGCGACACTATTGATGTCTTCGCCGGAGCGTCAGTCCCCTTTGGCATGGCTAAATTTGCCATCCAACTCGCTGGCTACTCCCCGACCGGCTACATGTCCGACTCAGCTGGATTGACGCGGGCGTATTCTGTTCCAATACTCCAGAAACGGGAGTTCGGCCGGCAGCTACAGGAACTTCAGCATCATTCCCGTCGTGTGCAATATCATTGCGGAATGCCCCACGCTCGAGGAGCCGCGATCCTTGCAACAGGTCGGTGACGGCGCCAGTGACACGAGTTCCTTGGCTCCTTTAGCACGCCGCTCATCAACAGCGTACGAATTGAGCTAGCTTCTACGCAGGCGACGTCCCCAGGACGGTATACCTTTCCTGAAGGCTCTTTGCCGACACTAGCGCTGGATTGAACGGACAGTTCGGAGCATTCCTTTATCTATCTACATCGGTATGCCTGCAGACTGGGCTGATAAGCGGGTGTTTGTGAACGTTACGCGGCGGAGCAGTCTCGGTCCTTACTAGTTCAAGTGCTCGGCTTTCGAGTGTCACGCCTGAGCAATCAGGGGGGCCATGAAGGATCACGTATTTTTTTTAGAAGAAATGCCAACGGATTATACGGCTTCCAGACGCCGGTGCTTTGTGTTGTCATGTTGAGAAGCCTGTTGAGTCGGTCGTGTAGGCCGGGAGGATTGTGCAAGAGCATGTCAACAGCAGCCGCAATGAACCACCGGGTAGCGATGATAATGCGGCCAAAGCGAGACTGTTGACGTGCTTTCTGCTAGGGCTTCACCCTGTCTTTGCGTCGAGAGATATGTTGGTGTCGTCGCCGCTTATGCCAGGGTACTTATGGAGAGTGAAGTGATGGGCACGATCAAGATCACGGTAATGGGCCTTGACCCAAACTATCTGGCGCGTGACGTTCCAGTGAGAGCAAAGGCGCATCTTTGAACGTGACGATCTTCCGTGTTGACTTTGAGCAGTTCTTTGGTGCCAAGGAGGTGAAATTTGTGATGACCGACCAAGAGAAGGAGAGCTGTGATGGACGAGTTCCAAGTATGAGGGCTTGCTGTTTAGTCTTGATCTTGGTGGGAGAGAGAGGGCATTTGCGCCTGGCGTCAAACCAAAGTCTTCCGATATGTTGCAAAGGATGAGTTGGCCATAGATGCTAGGGAATACATGTTCCTGGGGCTAATCGGATGTTTTCGACGCATGCATCGTTCTCATTGCAAAACACCACTGACTACTCGAGCGGTGCGCTTAGTAGGAGAACCAATAGATGTCCAATGCAATCACAGCAAGCTTATGAGTACAGTGACATAAAGGCCCCGTGGTGGTAATGCTGATTTCTTTGAGGAATTTATGACTTGACGTCTCAGTCCTTTATCGACAGCGTCAGTGTCCAATGCTCCAAGCCCTACTCTCTGTTTGGAGGAATTGGTGAATTTTCCTCTATCTGGGTACTTGTCCCAGGGACGACAGTTGTGACAACTTCTTGAGGTGGCGATGCATCTTTCTCGCCGGCCGAAGTCTCGTGTTGAACGACAGTCTCGGCTTTTGGCCGCCAGTACACACACGTGCTTGAGAATGTTGTGTATGTACCATCCTGTGGGAAGCGAAAGTGCTTATGCGAGGCATGCATGTCACTCATGCACTTGAACTCATCATCCTTCATCGTGGCAAATCTAGCAAAGTGTCAATAAACGTTGGGCGGCCATGGAGTAGCACCTTTACGCACTCATCCCAAACATCCCATCCTGTCCCGACAAACATGGCAGGCATGGCCTTCTCGAGCGTCGCCTCATATATTGGCCGGTACATGTGTACCGCAAATACCAGCGTCTCTTCATCCACGGCTTCGAATGCAGCAGGGGACTCGACAACTTCATGACCAAGACTGGTAAGAAATGCTCTGTCATTGGGAGTGAAGCGAGGTTCCTGGAAGGAGCACGAGATCGACTCTTTACACAATTCGGCTGGGTATCCGGTTAGCTGAGAGCTTGCAGTGCAGTTTGGTATACAGGACTGCGACGGCTAAGCGTAGGCATACACAAAACCTCGACGACGGTCAAAAAGGCGTCGAGCTGGATATAACTCCTCCTCTTTGCGTCCCAGCCTCCGTCCTCAGGATCAAACGTGCCCACACCGAGACACACCGCCTTGCGAACTCTCCGATGGCCTTCGTAATAGTCCCTCACCAGCTTCTTCAAACTAAGGCAGCAGTTTGTTTCGCGCCACTTGGACTTGAAGGAGTCGTACTCGGCCGTTATGTCGATGACTGACTTGTGGCTGCGGGGTTCAGTAGGCTTGGAGATTGCGCCAGGACCCTTGACAGGTAGCTTGGGGGCGCTTCGCCGGAGCCGGGACTTGGATTTAACGTGAATCCATTCGTCATCTTTGGGTTCCTCGGCCTTGGGTCGCTCGGCCGTGGCCATGATGGGCGTGTCCAACGGCGCGGGGTTATTGATTTTGCCTTGGAAGCAAGATGCTGCGCTGGTGGGATGAACTTTTTTGTCCGGCAGAATTCGGCTACCGCCTACTGGGTAGGACCCATGAATGCCAGTTGGCAGGCGGTGAAGACTGTGTAGCTTCGCAGCCATCTTACGTAAGGCAAGGAACGTAGGAGAATAGGGAGACCTGAAAGGTGCACAGAAGGTTGCGGTTGCACGCCTCCAGCTAAAATCTGACAGTGGCGTTGGTCCTTCCCGGCAGGATTCCAAGAAGGACCAAGGTGGAAGGATGAAAGGTTGGGAGGGAAGGCCAAGAATAGAAGCATCGACGTAAGGTACCTTATCCATCAACGTCCATGTTTCCCCCCAAATTCTGGGTGGAAAGAGTTCACCGAGACACTTAAGGTACCCAAAGACTCAAATGTACACGCTAAAACAAATCAATTCAAGTTTCTCATTCCGTCGGTCTTTGAGGCCACTCGCACCTACCTACCTACCTACCTACCTACCTACCTACACAGTAAGGCAGATATGGCAAAGTAGATACCTTTCCTTAAGGTACAGCACTTACATGTGCTCCGTGTCTAGCCAGGAAGCTGCAGCAAGCTGCAAACCCCTCTCTCCACAACATGTCGCTGGCCTCTGAGGTCAGACCCTGCCCGGGCCATCTTACCCACCCAGGTACTCCTTCGGCCACCCCCAAACCATGTCAATCTTTCTTCTTCTAGGCTGGCTTTCTTGATCAGCATCACCTCACAAGGCGGCCCAGACATCTCGGAATAGACGCAACCCACGCCGTCAGCTTACCGCCCTTCGGCTTCCATCGATGGCGGTCAGGAGGTCCCCTACGACGGGAATACTCTATGTCTGAACTTCTACTTTTTTGTTTTCTTTTTTACTAACCACATGGCAAAGAGTACAAGAGAAAAGCGAGCGAGGGCGAGCAAGCGCTCGTTAGGATTGACAGAGCCGACGCGTCCATGCCATTACGGTCCTTTCAACTCGGATGTTGCGCGACGGGATCGAATCATCACCGCGAGGTGTTGCACGAATCCAACACCAACAACCATCAACACCCTAGTCAGTCCTGTTCAATTCCAGTAAACCAGATAGTACGCCGTGTATCGTTGGATCACCGTCTTATTGGTTTGTGCCTCGACGAGACATGAGCGTGGAGAGCTCCAACAAACAGCCACAAGCCGAGGACGGGGATTTGCTGTGACAGCGGTGCCAGGTTGCATCTTGCAGCTAATGTAGTCTAAAGCCGGCGCTTACACTTCGCAGCATCCCTGTTCGTCGCCTCCCCCTCTCACCACTCATCGTCGAGATCCCCTCTGCCACCGAGGTGATACGGCGTCTCATTGGCCTCGTGCGCCCCCAAATACCTTCGATTGAATAATCCCCTGCCACTCCCGCAGCGACTCTCACTTTCATGGGCGCTTCTGTCTGCCATTGGTTGCGTCGCTAGCCCGGCAGGGGAACGGCAGCTATTGCCCATGGTCTTGCAGATGAAGGCATACCTACGTATACTACTGGCTACTGCAGTCTGTCTGCCAGTCCTCTTGTCCCTTTCCTGGTGTGACTGAGTGTCCCCATTCGCATTCACACCTCCACGCGCACGCCAGGTCGACCCGACTCGATTGGATGGCTGCAAGGTGCGAATCCAATGGTACGGCAGAAATGAACATCCATGGCTCGGCGGCTGGAACGGTCGGCCGGGCCATCTTCCTGACCTTGAAGTACGGAGTAGATAGTAACCTTACCATGCAGGCTCCCGCCCCCGCCCAAATATCATTCAGCCTGTCGTCTCTCATTTGCGCCTTCTCCCTTCTGTTCTTTCCAACTCGACTCACCTAGTGCCACCACCAGAATATTCTTTGATCTCACAGAACCCTTGTTCTTGAACAAAGCTGTGGACTCCCCTCTAGTTGGACTTGTTCTCGAGAATCTTTCGTTATCTCAAGCGAGGTTTGCCTCAAAAGCTCACACGAACCATCCGAACAACCAACCACCTCAAAAATCTCCAGGCGAGCTTGCAAGCCGTTCCGACAGACAGACAGTCAGACGAAAAGCTTGTGAAAGAAGAAAGTGTATATTTGTCGATCCGGATTCCAAGTGCAGAAAAGAGAGTGTTCGCCATTGGAATAAGACAATCGTGGACTTTGGACGGCCACCTTCCATACACAAATCGCCAAGATGCTCTTTTCAATACTATCAGCACTCGTCCTCGCCGCGACAGCGTCAGCCCACATCGTCATCTCATACCCGGGCTGGCGCGGTAATAACCTCATTACCAATGACACATTCCCCTACGGCATGCAATGGAACTACCCATGTAAGTTCTCACTCCTCGGCCGTCAATCACTTACCTTCGCTATCGCCATGGCTCTCTCCCCGGCCAAACTTCAACCCTCATACACTCTATAAGTCAAAGACTCGGCCTCACTAATCAATCCCCAAAGGCGGCGGCATGCACGTCACCCAAAACCGCACCTACTGGCCCACGACGGGTGGTGCTCTCGCCTTCCAACCAGGCTGGTTCCAGGGCCACGCCCAGGCAATGATGTATGCCAACATGGGCTTCGGCAGCGACGGGCCCGACGGCGGTCCCATCAACATGTCTTTCCCCATGGTCCCCGTCTTCCAAATCCTTGGTCCCAGCAAAAACCCTTACCCGGGCACCGTCTGCCTCCCGCAAGTGCCCCTCCCGGCAAACACCACCGTCAAGGCCGGAGATCACGCCACGATCCAAATTGTCGAGCTTGCTGTTCACGGCGCCGCTCTGTTCTCAGTAAGTCTTCCCTGCCCCTCTACCTCGGCCAGAAAGAGACACAGAGAGAGAGGTAGGTAGAAAGGTGCTAATACCGCAACAACAGTGCGTCGATATTGAATTCGCTGAGCCAGGCGACCCGAAAATCGGAAAAGTCAACGAGACAAACTGCTTCAACTCCACCGACATCGGCTTCGGCGACGTCTATACTATCACGACAAAAGAGTCTGGCGCGGGGTATGTGCAAGGAACATCCGCTGGCGCAAGGACGACAACGAGCTTCTCCGTCGCTGGTTTGCTCCCGCTTGTGCTCGGTGCGCTCTGGATCCTGCTGTGACTGAGCAGCACGGCCCAATTTTATGCATGAGTTGTTCTGAGAGTCGGATGGACGCAATGGATGGATTATACCTTGGGAACTATTGTACATTCTTGGGAGGCATTAAAGACGGCGTTTTTATTTTTATTTCATTTTTATATGGAGGGATAGCTTCAAACGGCTGCGGCCCGCAGGTGTTTTTTTTTCCCCTATCTTTTCCTCTTTGAAACGAAGTACTCATTCTTTTCTGAAGTACACCCCATCAACAATGCTCGCTTACCGCGGTCACAATTACAAACACGTTCAGAAATATTACGCAGACTGGTACTATAAGATGTGACAGAGGAATATCGGGATGTTGATTAGCACGTCTTCGTTGGATCCCCTTTGCAGCTCTGTCCGATAATGATGGCCAAACGATAACGCCGGGTTTATTCGTCATCCTCACATCGAACGCTTAGCTGTACCAGACGCTCAATTAGCCACACTGGAGAACGCCATGAACAGTAATCTACCGGTGCATGCATTGCTCTATAGGTAGCGGTCCAAGATGGCCAGCTACTTGACTCTGTATGATAACCGCAAACCCCCCTGGCGTCTCCCCCCCTCCCTCCCGTTTCGCCGGAGCGTCAGCAGGCGCGCACCCTTACGGCCATCACATAGCCGTCACCCAAGTCATGTTTCCGGAAACTCCATAAAGCAAGCTTCATTATCCCACATCAATCCTATCACACTATGCACCGTTCATAGCTGTTGGAGAGCTTCTTGTCCCACATGCTTCACCCGCGGCTCCGACACGCGGTCGATAGCCCCCTTGATCCAACCCTCGCCTCCCAGACTCTTCACCTCAGGTTTGTTGGTAGCAGCAAACGTTCCCAAAGCGACAAGTGCTCGGTAGATAACCTCCGAGTCGGATTGCGTAGAGAGTATCTTGCCAAGGGCCTGAATGAAACGTTTCGACTCTTGCTTGGACTTCTCCTTCGAGGCGAGCACGGCATAGTTAATTAGAGTAGTGGTCGCAGCAACTAGGACGTTGCGATTAGAAGGCCCAATCGCAGCACCACCGGAGATACCCAACACACGCTCTAGAACGCTCGCTGCAAGAGGAGCCTCCTTCGCGGCTAGCGCTCGACCCTCAGGGGAGCTGAAGATGTTGGCAAATGCCCTGAGTGCCATCATTGCAGAATTCTCATTGGGCGCGGCACCGTCTGTCGCCTCTAAAGCGCTGGTCGCAGCGATCTGGAGGAAAGAAGCACCGGGAAGTGAGAGTTTAGCAGCGAGAGGTGCCGGAGCAACACATCTTAACAGATCCAGGCCAGCGAGTCGCTCGGCATAAGGCCAGTGTGTCACAATCTTGACCACAAGATCGATGCCTTGTTGGTTAACCGCCGTCGAAGATCCAATGGCCTCCTTGACAGCCTTGAGTATGCTTTGCTCGTTGGGGTTCAGGGCAGAGTCCTTGCGACCAGACGAAATCATGTTCGCGTTGATTGTGAGAATTTTATTAATCATGGCATCGTATTTGCCGGCCGTGATGAAGAGATACTCGGTGTGCGGTAGGAGCTTGGGAGCTGAAGTTTCAGACTCGCCTGGGCGATATCTCGACTCGGTGCCGTAAGGATCAGCACCACCTGAGGATGCTGACTGGCCTAGAGTGGCACCTTTGGTGTTCTGTGTGATGAAGCCGGCCACGTTGTCCAGGTAGCTCAGAGGCAGCTCGTTGTCATTGAGAAACTTTGTCGCGGCGTCGTAAGGATTTTGGGATAGGTTGTAAGGCAGCTTCAAGGGTGGCTTTCCGTCCTCAATATCAACATCGAAAACGTAGTCATAAGACTTGCCATTGTGTTCTGTCTTCTTCCCGCTGCTTCCAGCGGAGTCAACTACGGTGCCAATGTTGATCCATTGTTGTTGACCTTTGCGCCGTTAGCCGTGTATGGGAGAGAGTGCTTTAAGATCAAACTTACTTTGGGACCATTGGTGGGCAGTGATTAGTCCATTGCCCTCGTTGATCATCTGCACCTGGCCCTCCTTAGTACCCGACCTAGACTGAAGGAACTCGGGACCAGGTAGCTTCTCCTTGTTGATGTCTGGTAATTGTTGCTGAGGAATTGCTGAAGCCTTCACCGACTCCTCGAACGCGGAGATGGTATCGGCACTGGCTGCCCGCTCAGAGTTGCGCGTGAAGACACGCGCGACACCATCACTGGCTCCTGTAATGATGTCGCCAGACTCCGGGTTCGCAGCAACAGCCCATACCGAGATGGCGGGATGTGTGATCGTCTGAACGCACTCGTTCCCCTTCCATATTCTTACAGTGCGATCCTCTCCGGAGCTGACTAACTCACCCGAAGGAAGACTTGTCAAAGCGTAGATGAAGTTCTCGTGGCCGATTAGCTCCCCAACTTGCTGACCATTCAGCTTCCAAAGCCTGATGATGCCATCGTTGCTGGCACTTGCAACATCAGCTCCGCTCGAATGGCCCTTGGGAACCTTTGCAAGAGCACGAATGACTTCAGGTGTGTGGATAGTTGACTGTGGTTCGGCGTCCCCGGCAATGGCGGAGGAAAGCTTGTAAATGCGGATGCTAGTATCGGCGCATCCCGTGACTACCGTGTCCTCGTCAAGAGCAAGGACAGCCCACACACTCTTATCATGACCGCTGAGACGAATCTCAGGTTCCCAGGTGTTGATATTCCAGACGATGGCCTGAGCATCCCATCCGCCCGATACAAGATAGGATCCCTGAGGCGACACGTCCAGAGTGCACACGTTTTGGGAGTGACCTATCAAAAGTCTCTCGGCGTTGTCACTCGGGGCAGCTTGGGGTTGTTTGACCTCGACGATTGTATCCTTACCACCGGAGGCAATCAGTCCCTCCGGGTATGATTCGGAGGGTTGAAAGTATGTGACAGCGTTGACGAATTCGGATGTTTGACTTGAGATTGCGGGTTCGAAAGTCGGAGGGGGGCCAGACGTTTGACGCCAGACTCGTACACTCCCATCTCGAGAAGCAGTGAGTAGGGTTTGAGGAGAAGGAAAGCTGACTGCCTTGACCTGTGGATTGCATTTGCATTAGCTGATGAATAGAGCGTTCAAGGTTCGTTTGCTTACGTCCGAGTCGTGGCCAGACAGCTGGGCGGATAGCTTGAAGTCTGTCGTCATTGCTGGCAATCTGTGATGGAGGTCGGGAAAAGTAAGTAGGTATCAGAAAGAGTCCAGAGAGTCCGAGGGTGGCTCTTTAGGTGGAAAGCTCGCTCGTATCGATTCGAGGTGGTGGGCGGTACCTTCCTTGCCTTACGTTATGGAGGGGAGATAGGTAGTCAAGTAGGTAAGGTAGCTAGACGATGATGACGGAAGCGGGAACGCTGAAGCTCCAATGCGCCACAGTACCTACATACCTCACGGATACCTAGGTAGGTACTGCGGGCCTTCGGATACCGTCAGCCACATCTATGGGGCCAGCAAGCAAAGCAGCACGTGGCTTCCAACAGGCAGGGCTGCCTGCAAGCCACACTGCTAGGACGCTTACCTCAGCAGCTCCCCCTCTTAGGTGTTAGGTATTAGGTAGGAATAGAATCCGCGACCTGCACGGAGCAGCGCGGGGTCACTCTGAAGTTCTGGCTGCTCGTGGCAGGACCGGCCTGGTTTCAGGGGTCCATCGAATCTCCTTGACTCCTTCCGAACAAGGTACAAGGTGTGCCTTTGTACCTCCTTTCATGGAACCGGCTTCCAACAAGTAGGTACACTCTCACATTTCGCACCTGCTCTTGCAGCGGCTTCCATCAAACAATCGCACCCGACATAATCCAGGCGCAAATCGGCCTTGCTCCGACTCGGGGAGCCCCCCACTATTATTTCATCTGCGCCGCTCTCCCATTGCTTCTCGCATCCTCCTGCAGCTTTCCCCGTCCTCCTTTTTTCTTTCCTTTCCCTTGACGTGCGTTCGCTCTATTTCCTGGAGCTATTGCTGCGCTGCTTGCCCTCACGCGATCCATCGTACCTACTCCTCACGATATTTACGACGTAACGGCTGTATCTGACTGACTCTCCTTGACTTCGTTTTTTCCTCATCTCCTTCGACTGTCAATCGCCAAAAAAAACAACAAAAAAAAACAAAGCATCCAACTTGTCGACAACTTGATACCCATCCACAGCGCAAACGTTGCGATTGCGACTCTCACGAAACCAACAAGCACCTAGCACCCCGAATTCCTCCCCTCAACGACGATATGGCTGCCGCTGCCCCTCCCGCTGCCGAGACCTCGCGTCAATATGTTCCTCTGACCTGCCATGGCCACTCTCGACCTGTTCCTCACGTCTGCTTCTCTGGCCTTGAGAAGGGAGAGCAATACTACATGATCTCTGCTTGCAAGGGTAAGCTGGAGATAAATGATCCTGCGCTGCCACCAGGGTTTTGCTAACCCTGTCGCAGATGGAAATCCAATGTTGCGCGATGGTGTTACTGGCGATTGGTAGCTTCCTCCTCCAAGACCAGTTGACCGCGCGTGGCTGACGAGTGCTCACACAGGATCGGAACCTTCATTGGCCACAAGGGTGCTGTCTGGCAGGCCAGATTGAGTCCTGATGCCTCCAACGCCGCAACCGCCTCTGCCGACTTCACCGCGTAAGTCTTATCACACGTCACTCATACTCCGAACCGTGACTAATGACCAGCAGCAAGGTCTGGGACACTCATAGTGGAGAAGTCCTCTACACCCTTCAGCACAACCACATCGTCCGCGCCGTCGCTTACCCACCTGACAACTCTGAGCTCATCGCCACAGGAGGCATGGAGAAGAAGCTTCGCGTCTTCGACCTCAGCGATTTCGCCCCCGATCCTAACTCTCCCACCGGTACGCCCATCACCGTGCCTGCCTCGGCCGGCTTTGAGATTGGCGAAGGCACCCATACTGGCTCCATCAAGTTCATTGCTTGGACCAAGGATCCTAACACGATCGTCACTGCGTCCGACAACACCCTAAGGTGGTTCGACCTGCCCACCCGTAACGTCATTCGTCAGGAGGTCCTCGACGGCGAAATCAAGTCCTGTGAGCTCGTCTCCCTGGCGCCCGAGCACACCTCGCCCGGTGATATTGGAGGCGGCCTTCCTGTCTTGGCTGTGGCCGCCGGCAAATGGGTATACTTTTGGGGAGGCCCGCAAGCGATGGACGAACTCAAGCGCTTGGAACTGAAGCATGGCGTTGCAAGCGTCGGTTTGGACCTCAAGGGTCGCAAGATTATCATGGGCGAAGAGCCGGGTACCTGGGCACGCGTCTGCCGCTGGGACGACGCTGGCGAGATCGGTGAGTTGGTGGATAGAAACTTGGAAGCAGGATACCTACTAACACGCTATTAGAAACTCTCAAGGGGCACCATGGCCCCATCTGGTCCATCGCATTCTCCCCCGACGGCAAGCTGTACGGAACTGGCTCCGAGGACGGCACGATCAAGATGTGGAAGAATTGCGACGGTTTCTACGGTCTCTGGCGTGGTGGTGCCCCGACTGCTGAACGTAACGTGGACTAGAGGAGCACGTCTTCCAGCACAGTATCTCGCAGCGAAGGAAGTGACGCAATCACTCCAACAAGCAGCAGAGTCTCGTCGGGCTCGTTCATGGACGGAGTCTCTCATTTGAGCAACAACTCTGTCACCGAAACTCCCGCAATTGCCCACCAGCTGATGGATCGCTTCTTTGCCACGGCGACGAGCAAGCTCGAGGCTGGGATCCCCGCCTCTAGACTCATTGACAGAGACTCTCATCAGCACAGAACAGAGTAAAGCCCTCTGAGATGCTGGCTCTACTAGTTCAGTTGGTGGCCATATGTTTTTTTGTAGAAAAGCACGCACGAGCAAGCCAACAATGAAGGATTGCTTACAGCGGCCAAGGCTTCGAGAATTAGGCTACATGAATGCCACCAATGGCGGCTAATGTTACAATAAACCATGTACAATTTGGGTTCAATGACATGACACAGGCTGTGGCTAGTGGTGCGGCGGTGCGGTATGCCTTGCCGTAGTCCCCATCCGTTACTATCATTGCTTTTCTTCCTCAGCTGAGTCTCTTTAGGAACGCTCTTTGTCTCGGGAAGCCAGAAGCTGGCCTGGTTGCCCCCTCAGTAGATCAACAGATGGGACATCTGTTGATGATATCGTGATTAGCGAGATCACCACTCATCCCATTGCACAATCACAGATTTTCGGCGTTGCAAAGCCTGCTACGAGGATGATAGAATTAGGTGCCCCGGCGGCAGTGATTAGCGAAGTCCGGTTTCGTCGCTTGAAGAGCCTGGGTAAAGTCCTTTGCGAACTGCAAAGTTCCCAGAAGTAAGCTCCAGCATCACTTACATTCACTCCACCCAGCCTGCCAGACGACAAGATCCTTTGGGCAGGCAACGTTACAGAAAGGACAGCGAACAACGACTTGCTCGAGACAACTCGCGACATAAATCACCCAAGGAGGCTTGGGTGTGGAACTAGGAATTACGCTTGAGAAAGATCTATGATGTACTATGTACAGCCCTCAAAGAGTCGTCTGGAACACCCAGTCAAGGGAACAATTGATCATCGATAGTATTAGTAAGAACGTCCCTAGTAGAAGTCTCGCAAGCCTAAGGAAGGCTAGTCATAGTCTTCGACCAGATACCCAACAGTATAGACTCTAGACTTGCCGAAATCGTGAAGTACGCAGCAAATTCAAGCTATTCCTTGTTTCATAGCGTTCTATCCAACTTCTTATTATGTACTAACTTCTCTCAGCATTACGTAATCCTCCCTGTCTCCTGGGGTAGTCTCTTCATTTAGTCTACGCTTCTGTTGACATGGTTCTTGGGGGTTTAGGACTTCTGCCTTTGCAACGAAAATTTAAGTATGTCTTTTCCGTACTCTACCAACAGAACTTGTTGTCAAGATGTGGACCTTGTTTGCAGTTGTGGCTTAGCTGGGGAATAAAACTTTTCATGTAATTTTCCTCTTTCTCTTAAGCTTCTTTCTCCCTTCAGGTGTTGAATAGAAGAGGATCGATGATGTCAGTATTTAAGAGGAGTAGCCTTACGCTACCCACTTTAGCTACCTATCTTTTGTCTCTTTGGTAGGTAAGTATATATGGCAAGATGCCGTATAGACGCTTTTTGTGATATATTGGTGCATCTCCTATGCGTTTGCTCTAGATTCATATCGATTACTCCTAAACAATGTATTATCTAGGATATCATTCATCGGTAAGTCTTGTAGATGCTCCTTTCTGTGGCTAGGAGGCTACTTTCGTTGGGGGCTTAGAATTATGTATTTCAGTGATTGCAAAACTAAACGGCCTTGACCCAACAAAAAGAGAGAACTCGGTGTATTACTTGGTTCCTTTTAGATTATAATTCAAAAAATTCACTGGTGGTATTGGACGTGCTATGGATTTGCCAACCTTCCGCGTATTGACGCGGGCTTGTCTGCCGCGAACAATGTTGGCTTTCTATCCGACAAACTTCATGAGACTGACGTCAAATAGGCCATCAATGCGATCATCTGAGGCCTTAACTTGACGCCCCTGGCCACCCAATTTGAAGGCCCTCGTTCAATACGGACACATGCCGTCCGCAAATGCCGGCCCGAGGGTGGGATCCAATAGACGTTTTAGCCCTCAAGTCTAATCTACCACTGGCGCGGACTCTCAGGCTTGCGGATTAAGACTCCTGCAGCTTGGTCCAAGTTGAGACTACGACTGCTAGTTCCCGAAACTCAAAAGACCGGATTCCGAAGCACGGAGCTCCAAATGTCATGTTCGACATCCGAAGACCACTAGTCAATGCTATTCGCGGGGTTGGGATGTTTGAGAATGTATATTAGTGTGGAGATTTCTTAATAAGTTTCCGTGGGTCAGCGTGTCTGTCGGGGACAGAAAGCAACCGAGAGACCCATATGGAGCTCAACAGATACTGTTTAGAAACCATTCTCTTCTGAAAGACCTGCGACTACGGAACATTTCCATGAGGCTAGGTCCTCTCATCTTTTCAGACAACTAGCGTTGCTTATCATAAAGCTACTTGGCCCAGATACGCATCCAACAAGCCAAAATGGATCTCCTGCCGCATCCAGACGACATGTCTCGTTTCTCAGACTTCACCATCCTGACAACGATTTACAAGACAATTTCAGGCCACTCCATCACCAACGATGTCCTCATCCCGAAGAAGCTGACAGAGGCCTCGAGCCCGGTGATCTCACCATGCCCCATAATACTACGCTACCACGGCGGCGGTTTTATCGGCGGCGCGAGTCTCTATCCCGGATTCTTCGCGCCTTGGCACATGGAACTCGCGGCACGCCACTCGGCTGTAATTGTGAGCCCGAACTACCGTCTCGCGCCGGAGTCCACTATCGAAGACCTCCTCGAAGATATAGAGGATCATTGGGCCTGGGTTCATAAGGAGCTAGCCCCTTTTCTCAAGAAGGAGCTTGGAGGCCGCGTTGATGTTGACACGGATCGGATCCTGACGGCTGGTGACAGTGCGGGAGGCTACCTGAGTATCATGACGGGCTTGTCTCATGCCAAGGAAATCCGGGCTGTGACAGCCGCCTATCCTTGCATCGACCTTGCCGACGCACACTTCATGGAGAAGCCGACGGCTCCGGTATTCGGACTAGCCCTGCCTCAGAGCATCGTTGACGACCATTTTGAAAAGATTCGTAATGGGGAGGCACCTTCACTCATCTCCAACGACCGAAATCTCGAGAGGGGCCTCCTCATGTTTGCTAATCTTCAACACGGCGGTTTTCCCAAGATGTTCCCGCTCGAGAAGGAGCAGCTTTTTCCGTTTGAGAGGTTGAGGGCTGGGCAGAGGTTTCCGCGCGGTGGTGTATTCGTGTGGCAGGGTGCTGATGATAGTGTTGTGCCGGCGAAAGGAAATGTCGCGTTGAAAGAGTTGGTTAGGGAGGTTGACCCTGAGTTGGAGTTCAATCTAGCGGTCCAGCCTGGTGAGCATGGCTTTGATGCTATGACGAAGGTTGATGAAGAATGGATGGCGAGTGGGCTGAGGAACTTGGTGAAAGCATGGCTACAGTAGATTGTCTAACCTGTCTAACCTGGATGCTACGTTAGCGGCATCAATAATCATGGACTCACGTTCACTGCTAGGTGTGACTTTAATTGGACTTCAATGCCCAGTAGCCTACACTCCTTTTCACACCATTGTCTACCTGAGACCTCCTGTGTTCATCGTATGAGTGAACTGTAGCATTTCGAGAAACGACATGCTCACATGCCTCAGTACCATTTATTTACCCCGGGAAAGAGTCTTGAATTGTGGGAAACTTTGAGTATTATAGATGTAATCCCGTAGCGTCGTCTTCCAAATGGGCTTGTGGGTGCGCGAGAAGGACCTTGATTCTAACATTGAACCGATCTCGAGAGGTGATGTTCATGTCGGTTATCCAGCAGCAGGTAGTTGAGCCGGTTTCAGAAATTATCGGCCAGGATAATTAGAAAGCAATCATAGCATAAGTAGTTTGAGGTGGTTGTTCAACCCTTTAGTTTGTGCTCAAACAACGGATTCAGTATTGAGGATTCCACATGAAAAGCTAAGCCTCGAGGTTTCCAGCTATATCAACATGAAGAGGCGGCTTCCGAAGCTGGATATAATGCTTCAAGTAAGTAAGGCATTACATGATGATTTCCAATATCCTCAAGAAGGGCAATTTGCTAGATGCCACAGACCGACGGCATTCCCGAGCCTGCCGTGAATGCTAGTATCATGCTGTTCAATAATGGCGGAGTATTTCATCTAGGTATTTGGATATTGAGCCTTCCTCTCGACAGCTTTCACGTAAGTCCTATTTACCTCCGATCCATACATAGGTTGCTCACGGCTCTCTCAACATTGCGTCACCCCTCACCCTCAAAGTTTTGTTCTCATTGTCAGTCGAACCAAGTTCGCTGGCCATCTCATACCTCACAACTTCTGTTCCATCAGCTTCATAACGATGTTGCTGAGCATTCATAGGAAGCTCGTACTTCCAACGAAGAGGAGGAGAGGGCCCGATTTCTTGAACAGCAGAAAAGTTCCCCACGTCGCTTGCCCCGGCATCACCGCTCCCATGACCCTGTTTCTTCTTCCGCAGGTGCCTCCAGATAACCCAACCCACTAGGCCCATGATAGCCAGCGTTCCCAAAACGACGCCCACTGTAATGCCAGCGACTACACCGGTAGATGCGCTGTTATTCATTCCACTAGAGCCAGGTGACGCGGTTGGGGATGCTTCAACCAGTGTAGCAACTGCCGTCAAAGTCGAAGCTGTCGACGTAGGGGATGTCGATGTTGTCGCCGAGGTGGATGCTACGGAGTTGGTAATGTTGAAATAGTGGCAAGTAATGTCTCCCACTGAAGCACTGTGGTTGAACATCTGAATGAAGTACACAGGGCTCAAAGTCGGATCATGGTGCGAAGGGAAGCCAGTAAAGCTGACCGTCCAGAGCATGCCCAGCGCACGCGTGTTTGCTGCATTTCTGAGCTCTCATCCAAAGAATCTCTCGCAATGGATTGACCTACAGATAATTGAAGCATACGTTGCTTTACTCTTTGGATACGTCGCTTCATGCCAGATGATTAAGTCGATTGCCGTAAAGTCCGTTTCCCATTGTAGATCAAGTTGGGTTCCCAACGGGTAAACAGGGTTATCTCGGAAGTCACCTGAGGGACCCGGACCAGGCGGTCTTCGAAAACGGTTTTCGGAGTGTGTTCCGTGGGCCGAGAGGAGAAGGCAGAGTGAGACGCGACCTAGAAGATGCATGACGAGTGTGAGTCTCTCAAAGCCTCCGATTATCGCTGGCTTACCCAGTTGCTCAATCAGACGAGATGGATGGAGCGCAGGTCGAGGGATGACAAAGGGAAGATGCAGAAGAAACTCATTGTATTGTCCAGCTGCCTGGCTTCCAGATCCAGAGGTATTTAATACCAGGGAAATCAGGCTGCGGCCAAAGCTTCAGCTGGCATGCAAGGTCGGAAGCAGGCATGCGAGTAGCTCCGTCCACAGGCATCGAGGCTATGGGAAACTGACAGGCATCCTTGAAGGACACTTCCAATCACAGATCTCAAATCTGGTTGTCAGTCCTCCTTGCGATCCGCTGGCGCCGATGTGTGCAGCTGCACTGACTAGACTCAAGTCAGCTGTTGCGTGCGGCGTAGTCCAATTATGTCTTGCGCAGAAGAGATCCTTTATTGAGAACGTGGGTACAGGCTTGCGGCGAAGGTCTTGGCGCCAACCAACATGAGTTTGGGTTACTTGGAATCCATTCCGTAGGTGGATGTCGCCTATTGCACAATCTCTTTTCCAAAAAGGCTGACTGTGTGGACCCATGGTGCTGCGTATGATTCATTCGTTGAGAGTCCGAAGAAGAGTATTACTGTTGTATTGTATTCTCAATGGGATAAAGACGCTGTCACTCAAAAACTACTCCAATCTCTAGTGCTCAGTCATCTATCGGCAGAACCACACGAACTCCTTCCTTGATTTGCCCTGTGACTCGGTGTTAGACTGTTGTCAATTTAGAGTTGTTTATTGTTTGAACTTACGATCTACGTATTTGATCACTTGATCGTGATTCTTGCAGACTGAGAGTACGTCCGGGTTAGTTCTCGCTCTTTGAGATTGACACACCTTTGCTTGGAATTATCTGTAGTTTGTCGAGGGGGGAGAAGTCGCCTACCATGCATGCCGTTCCAACTACCATCTCCAGGCCCGTTGTCATCCGCGTCCGTAATCAGATGTGGTTCAAGTGCCAGATCCGCTGAGCACATGGTTGCTTGTCTCAGATAGTCAATGCAGTGATAGAAATGGATATCAGCCTCGGTTCTAGACATGTCAGTCTTGTTGGTGACCATTTCAGAGTAGATGCGTCCCATCATGAACTACAAGAAGTCAGTAAATGTATCTCCAAGGAAGCAATAGAGTTGAACCGTACGATGCAATGCAATTGATGGGTCATGGTAGTGGTGAAGAAAGGGCCATCATCCTCGGATTTCCAACCGGCACCAGCTATACCGGTGTTAGTGAATTATCAATCTTGTAGTTGAGGTCTCAGCTAGTGGCGTTACCAGGCAAAAGCGATCGCCATTGGTTCAGCGTAGCTTCGGAAAGAAATTCTGTTGCGTTGGGAGGCACCACGGCATGGTCGGCATCAAATTTCTTGATCTCGATCGGGACTGAAGGTCACAACAGTTAGCTTAGCGGACCATACCATGGCTTAGTCTGGGGGCTGACTTACATTGCGGGCCAGCGCCTGTGTAATCGCCGCCAATTTGTGTCATTCGCGACGGGAACTTGGCGTCTTCAAACTGATAGTACAACAATAACGACAGTCCTAGCGAGAGACCAATATTCGTGAGGAGGAGAAGCGTGTCAATAAGCCAGCGATATCTCCGCAGGAGAATTTTGACCTCTTTCCAAGTGCTTCCTCCCTGGTTCCCTTTCACGTTCAGGTCTATTGAGTGCCATTGCTTCTCATCGCCCATGAGTGACTCGTCGACTTCAGTAGTGGAATCATCGTAAGTATCCGAGTGCGATACTGTTGAGTAGTGGTTGCTTTTGGGGGGCATTTTGATCTTGGAAAAGAGAGTAACAACGGGAGGCTCAACGTGCTAGAAAAATGCAGAACAAGGGAACAATAGCAACCGCACATTGGTTTGTTGAGAGGATAATCAAACCTGGGGACCGCCTTGGTTTTGTCTACCGTAAGATCCGCATACGGGGTTCTCTCTCCCGTCATATAGGATATACCGGCTCATTTTGCTCGGCTACAATGGCTGTTTGAGAGCTCGATTCACGAGCGAGGGATGGCCATCTCATCATGGAAGCGACGATGGCCGATGAAACTCCGAACGAATCTTTGCACTCCTGAGTACTGGTTTCCTAGCAGAGAAGGTCGGGTGGGCTTGCGATGATCCCTGCTCTTGTCATCTGTGCTCAGCCAAGCAAACCCTTTGATACATCTGGAGTGTTGCGTTGACGTGTTTCATGTCTCTCAAGTGCTAAGCGCAGGACGGGCTCTCATGAAACGAGCCCTAGCTTGGGGCTGCAAGCAATTTCTGCACGTCTATCAAGACGGTTTGTGCATGGAACGACCGTAGAATATGATTTTAGGACGGAAAAGTCAATCCCAAGTGATTTCAACTCTACAGTAACATACCTGTAAACGTAAAGCCTGAGGTATCACGCAAGTGCGAGCTTTCGGGCTGGTGACATGTTCTTGGGGTTGGGAGATTTGCCATTTTGGGGGGGCCTTCAGTCTGAGCCAGGGGCTTAAACGAAATCTGGAACACGTGTGATGGGGCCCAACTGCGTCTCACCTGCCTGCCGATAACCGAGTCGATCCACACTAGCAACCTCTCGCTCTCCACGAGCACTGGTCCGAGAGTGCTCATGCTATTGACTAAGATGAGACATCAGCTGGCAAATTGAATCTCAGTTATCAGAAGCACGTCTGTCCAGTTTGAAGACGATACATACTATTCGGTGAATGGCTTCATCGTAGCTGAGAATCGGGCAGAACGATTCAGTTCAAGATGTTGCATCAAGAGTATTTACATGGATAAAGGAAGGATAATTGCTAATAGTCGTGATTATCAAAAACTTCTTAAGCCTTATCTTTACTCAAAAGATGCATATACGTAAAATGAGATGCTCGAGGGATACGTAGCGTTCCGCTCTAGGGTAAACGTTCGTCGAACTGAACAAGACAATAAAGTTGCATTATTACCCATGTACGCCGCCCTTGCTTAATGACATAAAATGCACTGTCTTCCCTCATAAGTATCACTATCGGAAGAGTTCAGAACTTACCACGTTTTCACGACTTAATTCTTAGCCCGGTATTGTTCTTACTTTCAAGGGTACTCCTTTCCCCCATGAAAGCATGAACAAAACAAATCAGAAGGATAGCAACGTCGCGTAAATGGGATATAACGGCAGCGGAGGGCGGTTACGCTAGTCTTATCTCTGTACCTTAACTATCTTCATGTGTCATTAACTAATCTTAGACGATAAGCGTTATGAGGCTTTTGTTGCTATGGTAGAATTGGAGGCTCTGTTAGTACTGCTAATCGCATCAAAATAGAAGTTCATAAGCACTGAGTGACGTCCGATAGCAATGATATAATACGTGTAACTTCGTCTTGTAAACGTTCTATACTACTGTGATCGTTGCAAGTGACTTGACCAGTACCTAAAATGTTATAAGCGCCACCTTTCCTCGAAAAGAATTACTAGATGGAATGAAGCGATCTCGATATCGGTTTGCCATTCCAGTAGACTATATGGATGCTTTCACCCAAGGCTTTTAAGCCTCAAGGTCTCTTGCTTCTGGACCGACTGTTTCAGCCCAGATAGAACGAATCTTTCACTAGAAATCTGGCAAGAAAGGTCTGCAGATGTCATTCAACTAGATACAGCTGGTGAAGTTTTCGAATACACGATGTGCCGAAATGGATGCTCCTTAGACTTCGGAACCCGTAACGGCTCGGTAGCACTGCGACTACAGATAGTACTCAAAAGACTGGCGTACATAAATGCGGCTTACTGTCGTTTATCATATCATATAGGTGTTTTTTAGCCTGCCATTACAGCGCTGACATAAGCTCATAATTATACCTGATGGGCGAAAACAAGAAGGATCGTACATCGCTGTGAAGTTTCCGGGCACATCGAAGCCAAGCCTTCGACATCCGTGGCCAAAGATTTTAACCTGTGTGTACTCGTTCGAGTTTCAAAAAGAGTCTATGTTTCAAGTCCATGCATAAAGTCCACTTAGTTGTGTTTGAGACTGGCTCAAGCATATATAGCCACACTTGGATGAAAGTTGATAGCAAATAAACCTGTCTTCGACGCGCTGTCGAAAGGGCTCTTACTTCCACGTCCCATTTAGGGCTACTGTGATTCGTTACGAGCGGTTGTAATTTGAAGAAATCACAAAGCTCTGGTCAAGACTCTCTTCTAGACTACCGCAGCTGCGAAATCAGGCCTTCCACTTAGCATCGGTGCATGTGATGCAGGTCATACGAGACGGGCTTGGAAAAGCACCATCATGATGTGAATGAATGACTTCCGAATGGGGATTATTGTTTCAGTTACACTGGAATGACTTGACTTGAGGCAATTCAGTTGGTGTGAATACACTACTTGAACCTGAGAAATCATACTTCGTCTGGCTTGTTGATGTACTGTGAACTTGGAGGTACAAGTATCAGATTGTCTGGCGGTTACATAACATTTAAACGAACTCCCCAGCATTTCAATAATGATTATGACGTGACGAGAGATTCATAGAGCGTATATCATCGTTAACCTACCCTTCGATTGTGTTGCAAAGGGCTACATTAGCTCTGCCCATTCGACGGTGCTTGAAGCACTAATATGGCAGATCAATACCCATTTATGAAATAAAGCTGCAGAAGCTCTAGGAGAGAACACAATTTTGATCCAAGTATCGCAATACTGCACGCGTTAGTCCCAGAGTTTGGGGATAAGGTTGCGGGAGTGATTCGCAAAATATCTAGGTTGAGCCTCTCAAAGTGGGAGATGATGGGCATTGGCGGGAAACGTCGGGAGAAAGGATGCCGGGCACTAGTTGAGGGTAGTTGGAGACAGATAGAAATGATGGTTCACTTCACTGAGAGTTGACTAATGGCGCTATGGACCTACATATTGGTCGAGCTGCCTTTTTCGCAAGTCGCCTGACTCGCCGATACGAGGTTTTGCAGTCTCGCAGAACCTCTCAGGAGAATAGGACGGTGGTCTGTGTATTTTACGAGGGTTGATCAGGCCGGCGCAAAGCTGGACGCTGGAAGAGCAGATGGCAGGCAGAATGTGGCGTCAGGTGGAGTGTCAGCAATATGGTAGGTAGAAGAGTGTGGCGTGGCTTTCCTCACTCTTACTCTCGCTTTCAGCTGTGTGAGTGAACACTCGTGGAAAAGCTCAAATTATTACGTAGCATCAATTGTCCCAGAGCAGAGGTGAGCGCCGATGACTGAAAGGGGAATCCATCCTGTTTGAAGCTATTTGGTGATGTCATGCGTAAAACATGGGTTAGCGTTGCAGCAGTACTCCGTAGGGAGAGTGAAGCAGGGCCGGTGCTGCTTCAGTGTGCTTCAGGTTTGGTGTTTTTGGTAGGGGGGTTCGCGGGAGCCAAAGCATAGAATACGACTACGGTGAAGGCGGAAGGCGGCAATGGTGATTGAGATGAAGGGGCACTGAGAAGCCGGGGACTCTTCAAGAGTGATGGCAAAAGGGACTTCCTTGCTGATTTTAGAGGCAGATTGATTCAGTAGGGAAGGTTGCTGGGGTTTCTTTTTTTGAGAGGGGTCGGGAGCTTTTGCGGCACTGGAGGGAGGAAGTAAAATAGCCAAAGGATGGGATGACAGTTTCGGATTTTGCTGATCATCGCTGTCAATCCGTACAAAGCTACGAGCGTACCCAACACGCAGAGTTGCGTGAAGTGTTTACGGGCGGGAAATGATGGGATTCGATTTGCGACAGTCTGATTGTCTGGAGGTTGGTTGTGTGGGTGGATGATGCTTGATTCTGTGTGTTTGCTTTTGATGGACTTGGTTGCATGTGGGCCTGACGATCACCGGCCCCCCGTCGTATTTTGCATGACTGAGGACGATACTTTTGTTGGAAAAACAGACTTCTGTCGTAGCGTTGACTCGGCAGCCGTCAACGACCTGGTGGTCGGAGCATTGTCGGTGAGGACCCGCGTTGCTGACGAAGTCGGTTCTTTCGCTGTTCGCGAATGCTGTCGCTCAGGTACGGATTACCGGCGGGCACGCATTCGTACTAAGTAAAGTGAGACGAAGAGGTTGGACGACAAGAACGACAATCGAATGGATGGATCAGCGAGGGCGGGGGGGGGGGGGCTAGTGAGGGTCACGGGCTTCCAGGAGAAGTGGTGGGCTGGTTTACTGTGTATACTGCAGTACCTAGGTACTCGTAGAGAGGGGCGCAGCCACACCTCAAATAGACAGGGTAGGCGCCAGCGGTCGCTCAGCCAACCACGGTCTGTCCATAGGCCCGGAGGGACAAGAGCCAGCCAGGGCTCCGGCCCACTAAAGAAACATTCATTCAGACTCGTGAGTGGGCACACTCAGTTTGCGGTCAGCGATTTGTCGCTGGTCTTACTTAGATTGCAGTCGCAAACGTGTCCCAAAAGTGAAGCCCCTCGAAGACGTCCGGTTGGTAGACGAGTAGCTGGTGTAAGGGGGACGTTTAGCAGTGGTGACTCGAGTGCCGCCTAGGTACCTTGAGCAAAGCACCGGCTGCTTTTCGGGGATTCCTTCATCTGCGGTCTCTGCACGGCCGCTTCCTTATGCACCCAACTTAGGTACTCTTTAGCACCTTGGCCTCCGCCATCTCCAACGGTCTCAGCTGTTCTCAGCAAAAGGCATGGATGATGGCCCAGGTTTAAGTATTGTACGGTAGAAAGGCAACCAAGGTAAGGCAAAGTCCAAAACAGAGAGTGGTGTTTGCATCTCATGAGCTTACTGTGTACAAGTACTGCGTACGGCTGGAGAACGAGAGGCATGGATCAGTGGCTGCACAGAAAGGGCCGCTCTTTCCCTTGTTGCCCCGGCCGGGGACTCAAAATAAACCTGCTTGGCTCGGGCTGCCTTGCTTTTTCCCAGCTTTGCAGCGGGCCTTTTGCCCCCCGTCACTGTGGTGTGGTATGTGCCTCTCCTTTCCCCTAGTCTGCTTTTATTTTTCACTCCGAGAAAACTACCTAGTCGGATACCAGGCGGGTCTGGTATTGCCTGGGCTTAGGTTTTTAAGGTGCAAATGCAACAGCATTCACTCCACTCTCTCAGTCTGATCCCATCATCCTAAGGCGCCCCCCTGTCCTGGATGACGGCACTCGGCAAAGCAGATGGGGTCAGGGAGGAGTCCCGTGAGCACAGGGGCTGGGGCTCGGAGGGGAGGCAGGTATAGCTAGGTTCCTCCTCCCCAGATTCCAGCTTGGAGGGACAAGGCTGGGCCGTTGTTATCGACGCACCATTCCCGTTGTTGTCGAGACTCATGAGGCCATATATGGTATGGAGAACGGGTGCCAGTGAAAGGAGGCGGCGACCAAACCAATTTGCCAAGGAAGGATATCTGTAAATGGCTATGGCAGTTACTTCCTCCCGTGAAAATGCCAATCTGTCCCCAATCTGTTCACACAAGGGAAGAATATGGCTGAGGAAGGAAGCATTCACGAGAGGTTACGGTACCTAGGTACGGGGTGCTTTACATTGTAGGTACCTTTGCTTCAGCTGTGCCTGCCCCCGTTCCTGCCATCCCATCCTGTTAGAACTTAAAGGCCCCCCAATTTGTCTCACACGCGGCGCATTTTGCCTCTTTTCGCAAGTCCCGCGGTATACATAGAGTCTTCCAAGGTACCTACGTATATCGTCGTTGCAGCTTCGGTACTACGGTACAGTCCCTCTCCACTGATTGACGTCGGGTCGTCCATTGTCTTCATGGGCCAAGATTGAAAAGCCAACATCCACGAACACAAGACCACCCAAGCCACCGTTCATCGTGCTACCCACCTTATTGTATCCGTATCATTCCTTCTTTTCTGTCGAATGCCTCATGCCCGACGCCGACAACAATCCTTCCAAGCCTTGTCTTCAGCATCTCCAAGGCGAACCACTCCAAACAACGATTCCTCCGGCTCCCGCTTCCTGCGCGCGCACCCCGCGGGCAGATACCAGTACTCGAGCTCCTCGACAACACTTGGAGACGGGTCGCAAGCCAATACGAGCAAGCGCAACGCCAGACAAGGGAGCCGCACGGGTGTACCAAAATACGAACTTCTTACCTGGCGCTGCTGCGGGCGAAACACCTAAATGCCCAGCCAGATTTTCCGCGCCTAACACTCTCGGGGGCTTGCTTGCTCACCATTCTCGCTCACACCCCATTCACCTCAACATCTACCTTTTTTCTTCCCCTTACGGTTTCTGGCAGAGCGAAGCCCATTTTGACGGTTTGCAATCTCCATACACCTAATCCCACCCAGGGTTTCGAGACAGTCATCTCAAAAACGCGCGATTCCTCGCCTCGACATTGTCGCACCGGTAATTCCCCGGCTTCTCGCTGCTCGCCCGTTCGAACAAACAAACGTGCCAAACGTCTCTGCGACTGTCCCACGAACTTCCTTTGGTACGCTCAACCATCGCCAAACTCGCCGCGACACTACTTCTACTAGGCGGAGGCGACTAGCTTGCGTCGTCCGCCTGCCGGCTTCTCAATCCGAGTCACCGGGAGACCTGGTGCACGGAGGTTAGTGTTTCTTTCCCTGCTTCCTATCTGCATCATCTGTTCTCCATGCACCTCTTCAATTTGATGCGGTCTCTTCTCGATCTCGCTGCAGTCGCTACGCTGGAATGATTAGGCGGGCTTTTACACATGCCGATTTCAGCGAGAACCGCACTCACAATTAAACAGTTGTTGTTCCGAGACATTTTGAAATTGCACCCGCATTCCTGCAACCGCCGCACGCATTAGCCGGCCATCCTCCAAAGTCGACTCCCGTCTACCCAGCGTCCCTCGATTTCTCCGCTTCCCTCATCCACCACAATCGAGCAGAACTTCTTGGCTGTTGGTCAGTCAACCATTCAACCCACGAGGGTTGCGAGACGTTACCTCGAAAATATACATCCTGCCCGAAACATGCCACGATACGACTTTGAAGACGGCCGCGATGCCGAGCGAGAGCCCCTAGACCAGGCTTATCGGTCTCATACCCCCAATCCCCCAGAGTACTACCAAGATAATCAGTACCACCACGGCGCGCCTCATGAATACCATCATGATCACCAGTACTCCGAACCCAATCATGACCCGAACTTTGGCCGCATGAGAGCTGAGCGGAGGAACGATGGCCAGGGACCACCACCGGCTGCTGTCGGTGCCGTGGGCGGTGCCGCTACAGCATACGGAGCTCATCAAGCCGTATCCCCCATCGACAACTCTCCGCAGGTTCCGGTGCACCGCGACTGGGGCCCCGATCGTTATGCGGCTCCACAGCAGAGCAATCTGAATCCGAATATCACACCTGGCGCGGATAACTTCAGCGACACGGCATCAGGAGGTATGGCTGGTATCGCTTACACCGTCGCCGAACGTAACGCCAGGGAGAGCGGGGTTGGTGCCATGAGAAGTGCTGGCCAGACCCCGCGAGGACAGTCTCAGCAGCCCAGTGCACCACCGCAAGCTTACAGTCAACCGGGAGGCGACGTATATGAGATGAGCAATGCCGTCCCGCGTCCTTACCAAGGTAGCTACCAAGGCAGTCTTCCGGACCGAGACTCCCACTCCAGCCTGACGGCTCTCGGCGGAGCTGGCGCTTCTCCGGCCAGGCTATCCCCATCTTCGAGCCCATACGGCTACAACGACTATTACAACGAAAACCCCTACTACCAACGACACCCCCAACACCTTGGCGTGGTGGATCCTAACTCTATCGCGGACGATGGTGATGATGGTCTCGACTACGGCAAGCCCAAAAGTGGACGAAACTCGATGCTTAGTCTTTCCAACAGCGATCGAACAGGCAAGACGAAAGCAGCTGGCGCAGCCGGCGCGGCTGCTGCGGGAGGTGCCGCAGCAGGATTGATGGCGAACCGAAATCACAGCGGCTACTACGACCCCAAGGGAACGGCCGAGTATCAAAACGGCAGCGCCATTGACCTCAGCTCACCAGAGAAGAAATCAGAGTGGATGGCGCAGCAAAACAAGGGACGCAGAAAGTGGAAGTGTTGCATTATTCTCGGAGTGATCCTCCTCATCGCCGGTGCCATTGCTGGTGGCATTGCAGGTGGATTGATTTCTAGAAACAGTCGCGACGGCAACAGCTCAGGAAATGGACAATCAGCAGACGACGACAAGAACTCCAACGGTGACCTCAGCGCCGACAGTGCCGAAATCAAAGCGCTTATGAACAACAAGGAACTGCATAAAGTGTTCCCCGGAATGGACTACACGCCTCTCAACTCCCAGTACCCCGATTGTTATCACAATCCTCCTTCACAGAACAACATCACCCGTGATCTTGCTGTTCTCAGTCAACTGACCAACACTGTCCGCTTGTACGGCACAGACTGCAACCAGACGCAGATGCTTATTCACTCAATTGAGCAACTCAAACTGGAGGGCACAGTGAAGATCTGGTTGGGTGTATGGCAGGATGGCAACAAGACAACCAACGCGAGACAACTTTCCCAAATGTGGGATATTCTGGACCAGTACGGAGACAAGCATTTCGAGGGTCTCATCGTCGCCAACGAAATTCTGTTCCGGAAGCAAATGACCGAGTCGGAACTGGGGACTCTACTCCAAGAGGTACGAACCAACTTGACCAGCAAGGGACTTAGCCTGCCTGTGGCAACTTCAGACCTGGGCGACGACTGGACGGCATCTTTGGCGTCAAAGAGTGACTACATCATGGCCAACATCCACCCGTTCTTCTCTGGAACCAACGCCAAGGACGCAGCCATGTGGACTTACGCATTTTGGGAGAATCAAGCCGGTGGGTTCTTCAAGTCGGACAAGAAGAAGAACGTGATTGCCGAGATTGGTTGGCCGACCAAAGGTGGCACAAGCTGCGGCGATGGCACTGCTACGGGCTGCCCCAATGCCTCAGTTGCCGGTATCGACGAGCTGAATGAGCTGTTGGACAAGTGGGTATGTCCCGCTTTGACTAATGGTACCAACTACTTTTGGTTCTCGGCCTTTGATGAGCCATGGAAGATAATGTACAACGAAAAAGACAAGAACTGGGAGGACCAATGGGGTCTGATGGACGTCAACCGCAAGGTCAAGTCTGGCGTCGTTATACCGGACTGCGGCGGCAAGACGGTCTGACACATTGATGCCAGATGACTGTTACGAGACTTGATGTATGGATGGATGAAGGATGATAGTCAAGCCCTGCGTCTGCTACTCAGCGATACGCAGCACTGTACATGACGGAGTACTCTGGAGTTTGGGGGCCTAAACATGCCCGGCTTGAAAGCTGCCGGCATCATGGTATGATGTTTTATACCGTGTACACCATGTCGGTGATTGTTCGTATGGGTTAATTCACACTGTATTTAGCATTTGATTGATCGGAAAGAATAGATTAGTTGAAATGCTTCGTGTGCCTGGTGATATGACGCGACTCGTGTTCTCAGGTTGGCCCCCCCCCCCCCTGCCCCCTCTCGATTGGCAAGCGCATCAAATCAAGGATTTCGACGCTCAGGCAACTTGCATCGAATGTAAGAAAGCCCTAATACGGCACTGGGATCTGCGTCATGTCATTCGATGCAGTGCTGGGGCTCTCGACCTGTGTACCTCCAATGCGTCCGGGACAGGCAACCGAGGACAACACGGGCCGAGGCGGGGAGTGCGGGGCGGGCCCTGATCGACATGATTTCTTCCGACATCTCCGGCTGGGCCAGGGATTGCTTCATCTTGCTTCATCCACAGCACTTGACCTTTTCAAATTTGCATCATTTCAACGCAGCTTGCCCCTTCTGTGGTTACATTCTCCCCAAAACCTGCAGCAGATTGTACAATTTTCGCATTCCCTCGAGCCTCGCGCCCTTGGACAGAGACCGTGTTCACGGAGTAACCGTGATGAGGGTCCGGGCGCCGCACCCTTTCCTCTTATTGTTTTTGGCCAGCAACAGCGTCGTAGAAGGAACAATGAAGTGGAAGAATCTCACGAGGCCGACGCCCAATGTCCCGCTAGCGCCCGTACCACTTCCTGAGCCTGGGGCTACGCGGGATGGCGCGGAGATTGTGAAGCAGTTGACGGGGTTGTCTCGGTCGAGTATGAGTGGTGACCAGGGTGCGAGACTGGATCTTGTCAAGATAATTGAGCTTGAGGGGGAGTTATGGGAGCCGGAGGGAATTGTGAGGCTTGCGGGTAATGGTATGGAGGGGAATGACAGAGAACGGGATTCAGTGGACGTTGATAAGGAGGAGAATGGTGATGAGGAAAGGTTCTGGGTTTCGGCAGGGGAGTATACCGTCCCGACGGAGAAGTATCCTGACGGAAAATGGATTGATGGGACGGATCGGAGTGCCGGGGCGGGCTTTGCGCATTTCGTGGTGTTTGACGGGCGCGGAAGACGTGTTGGGGACTGGGTTGTTTCCGAGGAAGGGGACTTGGAGGTAAATCTCGACTCAGATATTCTTTTCACCCCAGTTCTCTCTTCTTTAGGGGCCTGTGTCACTTTGCAGCCCCCTTGAAGTCAGACGGGTGGCTAACGAAGGATATAGTATCATACCGGAGGGATTGATTTTGATGGGCGACATATTTGGGCTACGCTCTCGCAGTACCGACCGAATTCGACGGCAACAGTGGTGAGGGTTAATCCGGTCAGCGTGGAAATGGAGAGGGTCTTCCAGGTGGCGGATCACCAGGGTGGGATCGTGCATGATGTCCACAATGGGACGTTGACGACATTGGGGTGGGGTGGGAGAGTTGCGAGGAGATGGGATATCAGCAAGGCCGGGATGACATGGGAGGGCGAAACTGGCGGTGGGATTGGAAAGGGGGAACAGGCTCAACTTGGCAAACGGGGTGAAGTGGATTACAATGGGGAAGTCGACGGACATCAGACAACAATCGTGAATCCTTCGCACTGGATCGATTACCAAGACTGCAAATCTCTCGGCATCGTCGACGGGAGGCATCTGATGCTTTGTTCCGGCATCGCGACGCTGGCGCCGGGGTTGGAGGTGGGTGGGTTGGCGATTGTTGAAGTGGAGGGGATGATTCCTCTGTGGGAGGTGCCGTTCATGGAAAGAACAGGGGTTGTGCCGTGGACGGGGGATGAGGACCACATAGAAGCGAGCATGAGGAGGAAGAGCGTGTTGATGACGAAGAACCCGATGGATGTTGCTGTCGTTGGGGGACGAGTGAGGCTGTATTTTGCGCCGGAAGAGGGCAAGAGTAGAATTTTTGTTTATGAGGTACGTGAGGGGTGATTTGTGAGGACGTTGTGCGTGTGCTTGGTGTGGTGTTCACCTTGCCAAAACTCTTCACAGTTGTTTTAGATGGGGAATGAGAACCGTCGGGTTGTTCATATGTATCCTTATTTATGTCTGATTGGCAATTAGCCATGATGAGCAACTGTTCCGTTTTCATACGTAGGCTTCATAGAAGTTCTCATCAATGGTGTCTCGCGCTGCTCTATTGGTGCTCAATGTACGATGTAGACGAAATAAACGTCGTTTCCGCACTGAAGCTTCCTATTCATACTTGGCACGTAAAGATTTGGAGGACGTATTCATCGTAGGTGTCTATGGATGGTCGCCAGGGTACCCGGCGAAATGAAGAGGATATAGGATGCTAATAGACTCTGATCCTTAGTAAACTACGCTCGCAAAGTTGTCAAGCCTGTTCGTTCGGGAAAGTTTTGCTGCACGAAGATGTCCCTCGAGGCCGTCAATGGGTTCGTTGCTGTTGCTGACTGTGAGAGTGACAGACGCTTCGGGGAAGTTTGAGATGATTGAAGAGTCTCAGATGTCGTCCTGCTGAAGAGCGAAGTGGACATCGTGGTAGATGTGAGATCCTCAAAGAAGATGGAGCGTTAGACCACGCCTAAAGCTGTCGAGGATGTGGGATGTAGACACACGAAGGGAGGAAAAGGACAAGCTTTGTGACTCAAAACATGCGCAATTTCAAGCAGACCATCTGTGAGATGACGCTTAGTCATGCTGCCATTGACTCTGCAACATTCGTGCTGCCAAGATCTTTCCGTTTGTGGCATGTAGAATTGACAAAATCAGGGTTTAATGCGTTAGTGGATATACGTGTCATTGCATTCTGGCTCATGTGCTCGTGTGGGCATGGAACCATACAGAATGAGAGATCCATTCGGCCGAACAAATTTCCAAAATTTTGGATTATCCCATGTCGTAAACAAGCCGACTTGATTGAAGAGCAGGGAGCATGGGAGATGAACACCCCTGGGTCCTCCAGAAAATGCTAGTCGACCTTCCTATGAGGCAACGGCATGTCTAAGAAAAGGCTGCTTTTTTTCTTTCTCAGACTGTATCTTGACTCTCATATGCATGTTCCGCGAGAGTCCTCAGAATCTGACACGCAAAATGATCACAGGCTGAAGCATCACTCAGCACAGATCGCCATAGCATCTTATCCTAATCACACATTCCTGTTCAGAGAGTTGCGGCTCGGGCCGTCGGATGAGTTGATCTACCAGCATTCACCCAGTTTGAGAAAAGCTGTTTTCGGTATTCCCTGGTAAGAACAAGAAGAAGGAATAATAGCTGGGATGCGTGGGTCTTGGTGCCTTCAGATGAGCTTGTTTCTCTGGTTGACCATGTTGATGTGCGTCGTAGCACGGCGTGGGCCGCAGGTGCGCTTGCGCAACATCTGAGGGAGAGGTGAACAGGGCACACGGATGGAGCCTTTTGGCATCTTCCGAATACGATCCAGAGAGGCCTGTGACTTCATGCACTCGTGTCCCCATCCTGTGCACTAGCGCTACTCTCTGCGATTCGGCCCGTCTGGGAAACGCCTTGATGCCTCGACTTAGCTTCCTTTTATTTATTTCTCTTCCCTGTTCTATTTCTTTTTCAATCAATCATTACTTGTGCCAATGGAGGTCTAGCACGAATGCAGCCGAACTGAGAGAAGACGAGAGACAAAAGGCTGCAAGTCTGGTCTCAAACATAGAGTCAGGGCCTAGAAGTAGCACCCGGGTGCAATAATAGGAATTATAGATGTACGGGAGTTCAGACTGGGAAAACCGGCCGTAGGAGGTGAGGGAAGTTTGAGCGAAGGGGACGATGAGCCCCCCTAGCCCGGTTGGTTCTATGACACTGTTCAAAGGGATGAGACAGTTTATTGGAAAAAGCATGACCAGGTGTTACTCCAACAACCACATCGTTCCCAATGATCAAAGCTGGCAAGCGCAATTCACCAATCAAACGTGACGAATTTGTCAATGAGGGCACGGAAAGAACTTGAGCTAAGACAGAGTTAATAGGGGATCTGCAAAGCTGCATGCCTAGATCTGAGCCATGTTCGTTCCACGGACTGTGCCGAGGTTTAGCATCGACTCGTCCATGACGATCTTTTGATACTAAACTATGGAAATAAGCGCGAATCAACTGGGCGTCCGCAAGTTTGTTGTCACCTATGCTGCTCCTGGACGAGTTTATTAGTTCTCCGAAGTGGTGATTGGGCACTTGAACGTATAGCATAGCGAAATTAGACGTCATAACAAGGGCGCAATACCACGAGCGTTGCCGACGGAAGTCCTTTGTCCCGCGCGATAGTCTAAACACTACTCCCTTTTCAGACAAGACTACCTGAGAAAATGCTGATATTGGACAGCCACTGCATGGATGCTGCGTGCGTGGCGGACAGGAATAGCATGTCGGTAATAGTTTGGAATCGTTTTTAGCACACGGCCAGGTTCTTTTGTCGTGCCCTCCCGATCCCCAGACATGTTATTGCGGAGTACATATCCGGGGAAAGTAGAAGCTCAATAGGTACTATAGTGTCTAGTGGTTACGCTTCAGCGCCGTTGACGACGCCATTCCCGCGGACCGATACGCTACACTCGGGATCAAATCTTCCCGCACAGCCGTTTCCATGTCGCTACCACTACTAAATATTCCCCGGGAAGAGTGCGTCGACGAAGTGTCGTGGGCATTTATTTTGGAACTATGTCATCATTCCGAGATTTGTCTCTGTTAAATGTAGTCCAACGGACTATGTCATTCAAATAAATCGGTTATAAAAGTCACCGTCTTCTCATCACCTCAAGCCTTCGTCATCATCCAGAGATTCTCTAGCTGTTTCTTTGGCCTGACTTTTCTTCTCAACTTCACATAACACGGATACTTACTTGCTGCTTATTTGCAATGAGGTATCAATGTACATTGCCAGCCTTGCTGGCCGCCTCAGCAGCCGCATTTCCATCTATGGCAACAAAGGAAGATCTTGAAATTTTGATCAAGCGCAACGCAGAACCTGAAGCCAACCCCGAGCCACAGATCCTCGGCGGAATCATCGGCTCACTCACCAACACCATTACCGGACTCCTCGGCGCTGTGGCTCAAGGGGCATTAAACCCTGCAAACAAGCGTCCCGAACCAGGCTACGACTTCATTGCACCTGGCCCCAATGATAGCAGAGGACCCTGCCCGGGTTTGAATCTGCTTGCGAATCATGGCTACCTGCCTCGTGATGGCCACGTCAACTTGGGCCAAGTAATTGAAGCCACTGCTCGCGGGTTCAACATGGGTCCTGATTTGTCAACTATCCTCGGTGTTTTTGCTGTCCTCACGGACGGAGATATCGCAACTGAGTCTTTCTACTTGGGATCTGGCCCAGGGAATGTTGGCGGATTGAACAGGCACTCAACAGTCGAGGTGAGACTATGAGTTGAATTCTCTCTCGTGGCATATGTCTAACCTCCCTCTTAGGCCGATATTTCACCTAACCGAGAAGATTTCTACAACGGATGTGGCGATGCTCACCACCTTTCATCCCGTCTGTTCAAGCAGAACGTTGACATCGTAGCGAAGAGCGGAACGAAGCAGTTTGACCTGACCAACATGGGTACACAATACCAACAACTGTCCATGTTCTCTCAGAAAAACAACCCTTACCTCTACTACTTCCCTTTCCCCTTAATCGTCTCTCTTGGGGCTTTTGCCTTCTACCCTAACGTCAGTTGCTTCCTTCTCTCTAATTCTCTAGTAGCTACTAACATCTGGCGTCCAAGTTCTTCAGCAATGGCACCTACGGACTAGGAGGTGTTGCCAATTATGAGTCCATCTCCTCTATTATCGGGGCCAAGTACGACTCCGCCACGGGGGAATTCCAGTACGTACCGGAAACATGGCCCGCCAACTGGTACCGTCGTGCAACGCCGTACACTGCAGTTCAGACAGTGCTGGAGGGTCTCCTCATCTACCTCCGCAACCCTGTTACTCCGGCTGTTGCGCAGCTTGGCACAGGAAATCTGAATGCCACAACTCTGCTGTGTGATGTTTACCAGGGTATCAATTCACTGGTGCCACTCTTCGTCGCCGGGACTACGGAGCAGGTGGCTGCCGCGACTACATGGGCTATTTCCAAGCTTGACCCCTACTTCGGCAACACCGTTCTCGGTTGCCCAACCAGCGTTCTCTCTCCAAATAGCCCTAGCATCTTGTTCCCTAATGCCAACCAGCAGGGCGGTCCGCTCAATCCCCCTCCCAGTGTGGCCAAGCATATTGGCAACAACGTATACTACAAGACGTACTTTACTTCGGCACCGGTAACACCGGCGTGCTGAAGTATCCACGACAGAGCATACAGTAGAATAGTTCTTTAATGATTTTGTGCTTCTTCAACGATAAACCCCCTTTTACATTATGTGCTCGTAAAAGCGAAAGGATCCTAATAAAAATATCTTGTATTTTCTCTTTTCCCATTTGAAAATACAAGGATATCATGCTGTGTACTGACATTATCTCGCTAATCACAACAAGATTATATATAAAGAAGCCTTTCAGCACAGCTCATGCTGAAAACACCGAGATCGTGCGTGACCCTTCAATGCACGAAGGAAGTATTATGACCCTTCGCAAGGACTCTTCATTTCTCGGCTTCCTATCGTTACCTACTTAGTTTCCATTCGACAAGATCACAATTGCATGGAGTCTCAAGCGAAAAACACTTTGCTTTGCCTGGAGAGGCTGGGATCTTAACAGATACTAGTCCCGAAGACATGAGGTGGTTGCACCCAAGTCCCGTCCTGAGGCCTCGCCTGACCTCGTACAAGATTATCAAGCGATGCTGCTAGTATGATAATATCGTGATGTTACAATTAGCTGAAGAACTGCGTGGGACTCTTTGTTGTAAAGATAACTTTCAACCTGCCCGATCGAAAACTGGCTATGCTTTCCGACATATGAACATGAGTCAAACCACTAGTCAAGAGCCAATGTTTGCAGGAGGGCGATGCGACGTTGAGAGGTAAAGGCCCTTTTTCGATACACAACAACAGCTCTACTTTTGTTTGACACTCAGGATGAAGACGTCGAACAGCTGGAACCCCAGAACAGGTGGATCAGATGGCGGCCAATGCGTTCCAAGTTGAATCGACCTGAGGTAGGGGACATGAATATGGAGGTGTACATCACCGGAGCAGCTCGTTGCCGGCGGGAATAAATGGATACATTATGCAAATTGTGCAGCTTGTGCCTTTTGACTAAACCAGCACTAACGGGGTGGAACCCGCATCGAAAAACCCTTAACTCTATAAATGCAATTACATGAATGCTCGGGGTCCTCTGCCGTCCCGTTTCCCAATTGGTGACCTTGGTACGGACAATCGGTAGACAAAGTTTCCGTCTGCATTCCGCCCGTAACCAGCCACAATCCTAGACTGATTAGCCTTAATCAGTCAGTTAGTGGTCAGATCCAAATGAGACGCCAAGCATGGCTCACGATGATTCATCCGCGCTAGCAGGGATTCTTGCGTCAAAGGATGACTGGCGCTACCCTGAGTTGTTGATGGAGATCCCGAAAGTGAGCGCTTCCCAGGTCTGCCCCTCCCCTCGAAACCCCCTCCTCCCTCCCAGGCGCGCCAACACTGTCTTGGCTACCGGTACCTATGTCAGTGACGACTGGTATATCTCGTCGTCGCGAATCATTGAGAGGAGCTGTTTCATTTATCTATGTGGCGGTACATGAGTATATACAACGGAGAGCCGTATCGAACTATTCGTGATCGAACCCTTACTTGTTGCAGACTAATCAAGATATTAATTATCGTCTGCTATTCTGCCACAGCTAGGAGCCTGAAGGTGACTATGCTGATGTTGGCAAACCAGTGCATGGATATAGAATGAGCCATGTTGAATCACGCGTGCATTGTTATCATTACGATCGCGCTTAATTTGTGATCTTGTCTTGTAACTCAATAAGTGTCAAAGGATTATTACAAAGGTGCCGCGACGTTGTAAGCAGCTTCATGGAATACAGTATAACTGATCAAAGGTTTCATTTATCGATTATTCCACGAGAATATCCGACCTACCCTGCGCGCCCATTCATCCACCATGAGCCCAGTAACGGAGGCGAAGCCCGGTGAGGCGTTACTGCTCAATATCCTTGCGCATAACACTCTTAAGCGCTTCGGTCTCAGCCTCTTGACGAACGAGGCGGATTCGTAAATCGTCCCTTTCCCGAGTCATCTCCTTCAGTAATAATTCCAGTTCCTCGATGCGATCAACCTTCTTTTGTCTGTACTTGCGAGCAGCAATGGTGTTTCGCTGACGGCGCAGGATCTTGTCGGTATGGGGAGTGGCCACCTCTAGGTCCTGAGCTTTGTCATTCGGAGAGGACCGGTGAGATAACTCAGCCCCCGAAGCAGCAGTATACACTGACATATCCAGGGGCGGAGGCTGGTTCGGGCTGTTGGAATTGGAATTGGAACTAGAGCTGGACTCAAAGAGTGCATCCAGCTGAGCCGGGAGGAAGGCGTCGGAGAAGGTGTCGAAAAAGGCGGGTGGTGAGGTATCGAGGAAGGCAAGTGGGAAAGCTGAGATATGTAGTCAGTACACTGGATGTTGAGTCATCGGGTGTAGAGATGGGAGAATATTGTTAGTCTTCTTACACTGATCAATCGGGTTGCCGAGGGGACTGGCACTGATGGGAGGCGTCGCATAGGTAGCAGACGTCCATGGCAGAGTGTCCCAAGGGGGCGGTTCAGAGCACGGAAGGCTAGGATCTATTTGGACAGAGTCTGGGCCAAAAAGCCCAAAGTCTGTACCCGGGAGGCCAGCGGCCGACAACTGAAGTGACTGTTGTTGGTGTTGATGCTGAAGATCATGTGTCAAACCGACCTCGCCAGGAAGACTTGAGTTATCCTGGGCCCATTGCGGCAATAGGTTGGGCTGGCTGGAACCAGACGGTCTCCCGCTGGATCGCGGCCGCGGCGGCTGATGATGATGCGGCGCACATTGTTGCAGAGTGTAAAGGCCCTGTCACCTAGGGCCAGAGGATGACAATGTTGAATAGAGATAGGGAGATTCTCGTCTTGCGAGAATGAAGATGTCGTGGAGAGGAAACAATGCGCTCGATTAACGGTGGGAGACTGAGATTTATAAATTCGGCAAAGATCCTGATCAACCTCTGCAGGCGGAATGGGAATGGGTAAGACGCCCGATCTCTGGCGGGTTTACGACGGCTGCAGACGTGGGTTGCCCGCACTGATAACACTAACCTTAACAACGGCAATAGAGGTACGGGTGACCTGGCGTAAGCCCGGTTGAGGTGTGGCTCAGCACGCCTGCAGCAGACAAGATTGTTGCGGGCTAACCGATGTGCTGATCAATAGGCTAGGGACATTGCGAATGGTCTTGCAGCTATCCAGTTTACATAACAAAAGTGGTTCTGCACAACTCAACATATGCACCAAGACAGTCTGATCGCACAATCCGGGAACAACTTTCTGCCCCGTGATCATTGTTCAAATGAGCCTTAGTGTGACCTCTGATCAAGGAGGGCTGACGAGTTCATTCTGTATGACAAACGTTGCTGCAGCCCAGCCTCAGTAGACTGAAGACGTCACGTCACGCCTTATCCTTTCGAAAACACTCCGACACCTCGTTCATAACATGATCGAGCGAGACAGATAGCCTACCACAGTGCAGGTAGATCGCGACTGGACCCCCAGTGCTCTGTTTCCCAACTACAGACGAAAGCTGGTAAAGCTGCAGGACGGCCAAAACGGGACTCTTCTGACTGCTCTTTTCCGGACCCCTTGCCAAGTCCCCCCTCATCGGCGTCGTGCAGCTGCATGGGTCGAGCCCGACCCCGAACCTACGGTGAACGGAGCCCATCCGACGGCCGAAAGCCTCTGGCTCTCCGTCTCTCATTTGAGTTGCCCTCACACAATCATACACCACAATCGGAGAATGGATCCCACTCTCCTTGCAGATACGGCGTCGGCGTCAAACTCCTTGTCGCCGCCGGGGGCTCCTCCCAGTCAAGCAGGATCTCTGGAGAGCGAAAATGGCAGATCCTCCATGGCCCACCGTCCTCGCCATACGCGTACCAGCACACCTAAAGTGAGGACAGGTTGTGTCACCTGTGAGTCTTCGCCCAGCTATGAGGGAACTGAATAGGTAACTGGACACCGCTTACTCCATGCAGGCAAGTAAGTCAAGTCAGACTTCAAAATTCAACCGCGAGTCTTGTGTACTGATTAATCCTCTAGAAAACGGCACATTAAGTGTGACGAGGGCAAGCCTCATTGCATGAACTGCCTCAAGACCCGTGGTGTCTGTGATGGCTATGCCATCAAGCCGAGGAAGACGAGAGGGAAGGCTCCGAAGGACCTGGAACCCTTGAACCCCGTATCATCATGTCGCCGGGCCAGTCCCCGCCTGCGCATCCGGGAACCCAATGTGAACACCCTCGATTTTGCCGATGATATGCAAAGCGTCTACTTCAACGACTGGAACGAATTAGTTCGCGTCTCACTCGGCGGCGCTCACTTCTCTAGGACCAACCTCTGGACAACCACGATGCCTCAGCTCACCCGCCGAAACTCAGCTCTGCGACAAGCGGCTATGAGCATCGGGGCTATCAGCAGGGCACTGTCTTCGCAGGGCTCACCTTATGTCGTGGCGAGAAATTTTGGTAACATCGCCAACCTCCTGCAGAGCCCGCACTATCAGAATGCCATTGTCTACTACTGCCAGGCACTTCGTCTACAAGGGCAGGCCGACTTCCAGACTGCCAGCATCCAAGAGGCGGTGCTTTTGTCCATACTCTTCGTCGCATTTGAGGCCTTGCGGGGGAACCGAAACTCGGCTCTTCAGCATGTCAAGTTTGGCTTCGTGTTGTTGCAGGAGTTGCTCACCAGCGAGGACTCGGATCATCGCATCTGGAACCTCGCGCCCGACCCTAGACAACTCATTACCGAAATTCTGGATCTATATAACCATCTCGACGTACAAAGTCGCACCGTGCTCAGTGGCCATGTGAAGTCAAGCCGGTCACCGGCCTACGAACTCATCAAAGGCCTCAAAGCCAGAGGCCATACTATTGAGACGTACAACATGCAGATACAACGCTATACTGACCCAGGGGAAGGAAGAAAAGCAATGCCGGAGGTGTTCAGCAACGCTGAAGACGCATACTTTTGGTGGCAAACCTGCCAGCGACGAATCGCCAAGCTTGGTCCTCTCTTGCTGACTGTCATCGACGATCTCAAAGTTGAGGAGATCAATGATGAAGCCGGCATCGACCAACTACTCGAGATGATGCAAAACCAGCCTGAACTGCTAGCGTACTGCGAAAAATCGGTCGCAAATCTTCAGCAGTGGCGACACGCTTTCGAGCCGCTCTACAACAAGACATTGTCCGACAAGAACATCTCACGTAAAGAGTATCTCAAGATCTTGCATCTTCGTATGCACTACCTCGTCATGTTTCTATACAGCTTCTTTCCCAAATACGCCGACGAAGCTACCATCGCGTCCATGACACCGTACTGTCGAGAGATTAACGACGTCATCGAGATCCTGCTTCGTGAGCAGCAGAAAGACTTCAAGACTCCCGCACACGTCTTCTCAATGGAGTTCGGCCTGGCCTGGCAGCTCACCGTTGTCGCTATGACGTGCCGTGATCCCTTGGTTAGGGATAACGCGACGCGCATCCTCGAAATGTACCCGCGGAAAGAAGGGCTCTGGGACAGCAAGGCTTTTTTGGCCGTGCTGAAAAAGAACCGCGAGCTAGAGGCAGAGAATGCTAGAGAGGGAACACTGGCGGAACAATGGAGGCGGCTGTGTAGAAGGGAATTCATCTTTGAAGATGCTGGAGAGACCATTATCTTTCGCTCCTTAAAGAAAAAGGAAGAAACCGGCGAGTGGGACCTAGTTGAAGAGACCGCCGAGTTCAAGGGAGAAGTTGATACTTTAGAGTGGAAGGTAAGGCCGGTAAGCGGCCAGGGTCTTATTATGACCGGCATCAGTTAATTTGATTGTGTAAATATAAGATAAGCCAGTATCCTATCAGCTATAACATAGTGGCAGTATATGAACATTAGACACTGCGTAGTGTTAAGTATTCATAGCTCTTTAGTATTTATCTTCGTGAACAACATTCGGAATGTTTCTCAGCTTATTGTTTCTTCGAGTTACGTTACTAAGTTTAAGAATGTTCACCTTAGCCTCTATGAATCCGATCTACTAGACCAAATAATGCTATAACTTCAAACTATAATATTCATTCGATAGCGTAAATATATCCTTTTCATTAGTAAACTCTACTAGGTAGCTAAGCGTTATATTGGAATAGAGTAGTCTGAAAGAAATAGCTTAGATAATTCGAAATCATTTGAAGTATTAGTCTTTACGGGCGTAACTAAAACTCAGTTTGTCTGTTCTTTAGTATCTGTTAGTATGTCGTTGTGGTAATAGTACTAGGTTAACGGAACCGTGAGCGTTATTCCCTTTGCCTTAGTACTAGATGAAAACGAATAGAGTTGCCCTGATAATCAACTTTCTTAATTAAAAATGCTGTATACGTCACTGATGGCGCGACTTCGATTTGATCAGCGTGTGCCGGCATGAGATGCGAAAGAGAGGATAGATTTAGTAGAAGAAACGTGGCGTTACTAGCAGCAGCTATGAAAACTATGGGCTGGAAATAAGTAGTCTGCGTAACGCGTATACGACAACTGGCATTTACGCCTTGCGGAACTGTACAAAGATAAAGGCAGCAAGCCCAGAACAGACAGCCCCAGTCGTCCACATCATCCAGCTATGCAGCAGGCTTTGCGGGACCAAAAGCCCATATGATGAACCGGTTACAAGCCTACGAGGCAACTCGAGGCTTTCTATGTGAGTTCCTTTCAAGTAGCTCTTGTACCAGGCTCTGACGAAAAGACTATCACCCTGCCAGGGGACAATAGTTCTAATCATCAATTTGGAGAAAGGTAGTTGCTGGCAGAAAAGGCTGTTCATCCACCGCCCCTGCCGCATAACTTCAGTGATAACGTTTTGACGTTTGGCCTGAACTCGTGCAAGCATAGTCTCAATCTCCTCTGCTGACAGAGCTCCTGAAGTTGAATTCAAAGTTGCAACTAGAGTGTTGATGAAAGTTGCGGCTGTCTCGATAGCTCCGTTGCCGCCTTGAGCAGTAATTGGGTGAAGCTGTGCAAGCAGTCAGCAACTCAAGTCCATTATCAATGTCAAAATGTCAAACATGTTACCTTATGGGCAGAATCGCCTATCAACAGAATTCTCCGGTAGTTCCAGCGAGAGAAAACGTGCTCTTCTAGTGCTACAAGTGTAGTAATCTGGCGTTCTTCATATACGTCTCGAAACTTGATTGTGTCCGAGATGCTATCGTCCAGGTATTGCGATGCGAGCGCCGCCTCATCTTCCTTTGAGAACCTGGGGATATCGTTCCCATAGTAGGTGCGATCCATCATCTTGATGAAAAACCAGTATACACGGTCTTTTGGGGCTGGAATTAGTAGGTAGGATCGCCCATCGTTGAAAGCGGCATGCTGCACCCCGCGCCAACCTTTGGGATGCTTTGATATTCCAAAAATGCATTTCGTGTTCGAATTGAGACCTTTAATGTTTGTGAGAAGGTGAAAAATTTACTAAATGGGCGAGGCTTCTTTTGGCTTACTCTGGGCTTCGTTAGGAGGGAACATATTGTGCTTTTCTTGAGAAGCAAGGCGCCACATCTCCTGTCTGATGAAGCTCCGGACCCCATCAGCCCCAATGAGAATGTCTCCTGCGTAGGTGCTTCCGTCGCATGTCTTGACGGTGACGCCTGAGTCATCCATCTGCACCTCGGAGACTCGCTTGCCGGTCAAAACACATTCCTTTTTACAAATCTGTTCGTATAAGACCTGCAGAAGCATCTGTCTGTCGATGAAAGTAGAAGGGTAGCCGGTCCTGCTCGAGTTTAGTAATGGAACGATGGGTAAGATATTGGACGAGTAATGGAATGTACAGGCTTTCGATCCGCTCAGAAGCACTTGCGCCTTGGGTTTCTGACAGAGTGAGTCCATCTGAGGATCTGATGGAACATCTGTAATAGACGTCGCCCGCGATCTCACGCAGGGAATCGTAACATCCCAGTTGATCGAGGATCTTGAGGCCATTGGGCTCCAGGCCGATGCTCGCACCGAGTTGAGGCGCTATGGTGGGATGGGCTTCAAGTAAAAGGTAGTCGATTCCTACCTTCTCTAACATGATAGCTAGAGAAAGGCCGGAGATACTACCACCAATAATGAGTATTTGGAACTTCTTTTCGGATGCCATGATGAGATGCAGTCGTAATTGAAATGAAGGAATGTTATAAGTTGCTGAGTTGAGAGCTTGTATTGACCGACATCACTAGACATCTCCTTCATCTTTATATTAACATCCTATCTCAAATACAGCAAGATGCAGATAGGTATCATAATGCAGTAAATATCCGTGGCCCTGTTCATCTGCAGGCCAAGAATACGCTGAGACATATCCTATGAACCTTGCGTACTGCTCTCCCAAGTTAATGCTTTTAATCCGTGGCTGCGTATAATACGACCCTATTAATGTGGTTCTTGACAATCTACTTGTCTCGTTGTCGCGGGCCCGAAAGTCCGCTACTGCAGCTTGGCAAATGCCGCCTCATTCTTGTCTATCACGCCAGGCGCTAAAGTGACTAAACCCTATCGTAGCAATTGTGGATAGAGGGACGACTACCTGCGATGCACAGGAACCTGATCTAGCACTTGTGGGCGATGGTCATCCGAAATGAGCGAAGCCGATATCCGTTTCGTTGCAGGGAAAAGTGGCGTAGATAGGGGCCATCGGTGCCCGAGGGGCGCGTGAACGCCCTTGTCACCAACCCCGTCCACCTTGACCTACAGAGTGAGTGGTGCTCAAAATGCGGCCGTTCAAAGCATCTGGTCTCTTAGCCAGCGCCTGACTTGGTCTGGAATAAACCATGCGTCGAGTGTTTCTTGTGACTAAGGTGGATCAAACACAACTTCAGGCTACAGGAGCCACCTACAATATCTCCTCTGACCATCGCAACTTTCATTTCGCTCGTGACAACATGCCTCTCTTCAATCTCTTTGGCAACACACCAGACCTCAAGGTCTCCAGTCATATGCTCTCAAGAAAGCCTTAGCATCTCTCTCGTGGGTGACGTCACAGATAGTCTTTCCTAATCACCAGCAACTCCTCCGGAGGCACCTTCACATTGATGATCACCCATGGCTCTACGAGTGGCGGTCCTAAAGCATTTCTACGCGTTCATCGGAAGACGTACGATTCTACGCCCCAAAAGGACGGGATCGTATGTGAGTCCGGAGCGACGAGAGCTGTCTGACGAACATGACTGTTTAACAAATCGCATCATGATGCCAGGGGACTTTTGCGGAATTCCAAATAACGCGATATACGTCTCCTAGCTCATGAAGCCGGAGATTGAGCTGAATCCGGTACTCGTGCCTGGCTCGTTTGAGGCACTTCTTCTCGAACGTGATTGCACGCGCTCTCAACCTGACCAGACCTCTGAACAAGACTGAATTTGGAATTTGAGGTGTTTATCCCCTGCGCAACTTTGCGTTGCAGTACGACCTGATTAATCACAAATTTGGGCCGGGAAGCTGTCACGATGGTCCAAACGAGTTAATACCAGATGATCAGCATCCGATTTAGGTCGAGAAATATTACGGACCGAAATAGCTTCATTTGAATGATGGAGTTTGTCAAATCATTTCCCCTCTGCTTGTATCCGTGCAGACAGGCGCCCTTTTTGCCTATAGAACCTTTATGATGGGCCAATAGCCCCGAAGCCGCGGTTGAGCTTACTATGACAAGCCTACGCAGTATCATATTACAATACAAGGTGTAGAGGTAACTATCACGGTTAACGGATTTCCTATGGCGCACTTTATTGACAGCGAAATAATTTTTATCCCTTCCGACACTAACTTCTCTTACCGTGTATAAGCAAACTCTACTACACTTCTATATGTTAGCGGAGGCAATAACGGGCTAGATGCCGTGCTCATGACAGACTCGATCGAATGATCCTTACCATTTTATCCTTGCGAAGCGCCCCAGTATAATTACCTAGCGAGAGGGGCTTCGTAGTGTTGGAGGCGAGAATACGTGAAGTTTATTTCACTTCACTGACAGTTCTAATGTTATGTATCTTTCTCAAAAGTAAATCGATGTCTATTAAGTTATTTATAACGTCAACTTCATCAAAGAACCAATGTCGCAAATAGCTTAATAAACGAACAGACCACAACCAAGCTAAGACCCCTTTTCCAGGGGCAGGCGCGGGCTAACCGACTCAATAAGACCCGGCAAACGCATATGGTAAAATCAAAAAAGATAACGAAAGGATTCGACTTTGAGGAAATATACTACAAATTCATTCAATTACTTTCGTCTGTTCAGCTAGATTTGGGTACAATACCCTTTCGATCACGTGCATCTAATAGCCACACTGTGGCTGTGCAGACGATAACGAAGCCATCACCAGCTCCTTATCATGCGCGGGCCGAGCATCCCTCCCGCCCTCCCCGCAGCACGACGTCAATGTTTCAATGTCGTTTATGATGCACGCCTCCGATAACGCAGACAGCTACTACTTGGACATTCGAGATCGAGCAACGAGTAAGGGACTAAACATGCAATCATCTCAGTCAATAATCCGCAATCGCAAAAAGATACTGAATGCGTAAGGCATAGCGCCCCAAGACCAACCCGACGACCAATGAGATGGCCAATCGCCACGAGAAGAGCCTCGGCTGACCCTGATTAATAGATGTATGAGCTGCAGGAATCGAAAGCTTCGGTGCTCTGGGCGAGATCCATGTGAACGGTGTTCCAGTCGTAAAGAAAAGTGTGTTTACGAAGAGAAGGAAAGAAGAGTGGCTGTTCCAGTCGAGTCAGTTATTTCCCGGATTCTCAAGATGTTCCACAATTGCTCATTTCAATGCAGTCATATCGCTCAATTACAGAATCGGATCAAGTCGCTTGAGTCACAGCTCCGAGCAGCGCAAGACAGGCCTGCCGATGGGTCTCCTCTGGGCAACGAGGAGCAAGCCAGAGAAGAATCACCTATGAGGCTGCCGGAAGCAGAGCCTCCGGGCTCAGTATGTAACTCGGGATCAACCATTATCGCTTGTATTGATTCAGCGTAGCCAGCAGCCACGAGAGAGTTCGCCAATACTTTAGTGACCTCTGAGCCACAGATCAAAATCCGCCGTTACGGCCATGCAGGTAGGCCCACACTTTATTTCCCTTATGAATGCATCTAAAGTAACGGTTCAAAGCCTATCTCGGCCACAGCTCGACACTCAGCTTCAGCCGCAATGTTCGAAACCTTCTTCAGTCTTCGACTCCTATCGCAGATCCGGGTAGTGTATCTATAGAGCGCGAAGATGTATCCTACACTTCTCCTCTCCCACCTCTTGCACTAGACCTCACAAAAGTCCCATTACCCCAACTTTCTTATGCAGAATACTTGACCAACACTATTGTTCTAACCTTTGGGTCACTATACTCTTTGTTCGACGCCGAAGCGTTTTTGGAGAAGCTGAGAATGTTCTACTCGGAACGTGCTACAGGAACTGTCCCGAACCCATGCCTCTGGCATATTCAGATGCTTCTAGTCCTAGGTCTCGGTAAGTCGATACTCAGCCGAGAACATTCGCAGTCGGGACCCGCAGGAATGGTGTACTTCGCCAGCGCTATCGAAGCCATGTCAGATATTCGCAGACTCTACCAGAGCCCTTTCCTATCAATGGAGATTCTCAGTCTGACAGCTCTATTCATGCACGCAACAGACATGCTTCAAGAGGCCTACGTAACGGTATGTCTGGAACAAAAGTTTCTGGTTGAAACCTATGGCTAATTTGAAGGTTAGATCGGCAACGCTTTACGTATTGGGACAACCAAGATAATGAATGTGTCAATGCCCGAAGCATTGAGACCACCAAACGTCGAGTACCAAAGGAGGCTCTGGTGGACAGTCTACTGCATAGACAGAAAAACCGCTGCCATGCTGGGAAGCACTATGGTAGTCCGAGACGATGACATCTCCATACCTTTCCCTGAAACGAAGGCCGGGGATGAGGTCCAGAACATCTTTGCTATCCACGTCACTCTCTCATCCCACCTCGGGAGGATTCTCGACGGTACGTGGGCATGTTTTCAGTACACGTGTAGTCTAGCATCTCAATATGGTCTGCCACTAACAGTAATCTTGTAGTCATATACGGAGTACACAATCAAAAGCAGCGTAACTTTGTGACACAAGTCAGAGAAATCCTTGAACGTCTGGTACAGACTCTTGTTGTCCTACGAGAACACTTGGACTTGGACCTAGACGCGCCGTCGCAGCCCCTCACCCGCGATGCTGCCACTTTACACCTGCTTCTTCATCAAGTTCGTGAGAGCACCAAACATTCGAGAGTCATGACGCTGATCAGGGGTACAGTGTGTGATTCTGACCGTTCGACCGGTTCTCTATTCCCTCTTAAAGCCGTTATTGAGTCTGGATACCTTGGAAGGGCGAATCCGGCAACCTCCGTCTATCTTTGACTCGATGCTGAAAATGTGTGTCGAGTCGGCGATCCAAATTCTCAAGATCATGGCTGCGCTGAAACAGCAGATGATGTGCGGTAAGTCCCCGTGCACCAAAAAGGATAATCCATCATCCCTAATTCTTCAAGATATCTTCCTACCCTACGACATAGACGCCCTATTTTCTGCAGCCTTTGCGCTAGTCTTGATAGATATCATCCGACCCGCGAATGAACTGCTGTGGGACTTGCCTCAGGCCATACACCTACTCGACGAATACGTGTCACGGCATGTGGCGCCTGCACAGGCTTACCGGTCAGATCTATTACAGCTTGTGGAGCTGCACACCAAGCTTCGTGGCAGCGGCGATATCGCAGACGCACACCGGCAAGATGAAGGCCAGGAAGCGGAAAGCAACGCTAGACACACTCCTAATATGGTTAGAAACGCCATCGCTAATGCAGATCCATCGGGGGCCTCCGGCAGCCCGGTATGGTCGCAAGTTCGACCTGGTAATGATGGTTCTGCGCCGACGAATCTGGAGACAATGATGTCTGTTATAGACGACCTGAATGTTCACGAGTCAGATATTATCGATGCCGCAATGCTCGAGGGCGGCTGGATGTGGGAGGATGACAACATGTGGACGGCTGCATAGTATAGTCTTTAAGATTACTAACGACTCGGAACTTCCTATTGACGATCTATTTTCCGGTAGCCTACCCACCCTCCCTATCAATCTCATCATTCATGGCATCACAGTATAAGTAAATCAGTTGCTTGGTGTTCGGGTGGCCTAATTGGTAGATGTTTTTGGTATTACTAAATGCACACCCTTGATCAGGTTTTATTTCAGATAAGTCTACCTCATGATAAGAACTTTTGCGAAGTCTTCAATTCTCTTTTCTAATTTGCTCGCGCACAGCCGGAACATACTGCGGGCATAACGTGCTCAGCGATACATCACTACACTTCTGGTGATGAGGAGAATATGAGCTTGAACTCACCGGAATGACCTGGATTTTCTCGAGGTCCCATACGCCTCTCTTAGCGTATATATCGCTCTTAATGATCTTGTAGACTTCTTCGAGGCTCTCGGCAGCGTAGACAACGACGCTTCCTATGAAAAGCGCAGGCTCACCCTCGACAGGGTGTTTTTCGAAGATCGCACCTAGGCATGAACACGTCGGCAACGAAGAATGAAAAAGAAATAGTGAAACTTTTACCGCCTGCTGGTAGTGTTCCCGAAGTAATCATGGGCTTAATGCCTTCGTAATGGTCTCTGCGAAGGAAGTCAGCCCCGTCATGAAGCCCCAGTCGAACGCGACGCTAGTGATGCGAGATGGTCACGTGCCCTTTAACCTTCTTCCTGATTTCCAACACATTGGGATTGTCAGGAAGAATAGCAAGCCACTCTTTCTTTTGAGCGGTCGTTGCTATTCCGCGCCGGCCATATCTTGCCAATGTGCCAAGAGGGCGAGCCCGTCGAACCAGCACGGACCGAATAGACGATTGAAGGAAGAGGGCTGACATTTTAACAATTTCACAGTTGTTAACAATATAATGATCTGATAATGATCAATTGGTATTTGATACTGAAAACTTGAAGCATCTGGCATGAGAGTCGCCTTTTAGCTGGGAAACATCTCTGGTTGGTGTTAATATCAATGCTGAGTTCCGACCCAATCGGAATCGAGGTCCGAAGGCGGAGTGGAGGTGCGGCATACGATTCCGACTAGCAACATGATCTTGTACTTTACTAATATGGCTCGATAGCAATAGACAGTAATTTTGATCGTGCTCGCATTTCAAACGACAAAGTTACACGCGCGCAATGTCTCTGTTATATACTTCGATAATTCGATCCTCGGCTCCTCGCATAGCAGGAGGGATCTTGGCCAGCCGTAATGCTTTGCTGAGCAACGGCCCCAAGGTTCGAGAACAACGGTCAAGTCTTTCCAAGAAATGTTTCCGCATGTTCTCTCAGAATCCTGGGTGTAGGAGTAAAATGGAGACAGTCTTCTCACCGGACGCAGTCGCCCGTGAGTACACACAGATTTCTCCACCTGATACACAATTCACCAACAGCTTTTGTGTTAGCTATCGGTCCATATCATCAGGCAATCAAAGCAAATGGCCTCGTGTTTCTCTCAGGTCAAATTCCTGCGGATCCCAATGGAAAACTCATCGAGGGTACTGTTACTGAAAAAGCTCATGTAATGTGCCGGAATGCCCGCGCCGTGCTCGGAGCCGCTGGCTCCGGCCTGGACAAGGTGGTAAAGGTTATGGTAAGTTCAAAAATTTCCGCGGCGTCTAACAAACAACTGAAGAGCGCCCAGATCTTCTTCAAGGACTTCAGAGATTACAAGGCGGTAAATGATGTGTACGCCGAATACTTCCCACACGGTCCTGCCCGCTCCTCATGTGAGGCCACAAAGCTCCCGGCTGGTGCTTCTATCGAAATGGACATCATTGCTTTGCAGTAAAGTATGAAGAATGGACAGTAAGCATTAGTTGGCTCGAATATAGATCACCATTCAGATATTACAAAGGCTCTTGACGATGATATTTGATGAATGGATAGTGGTTAAGATGACCTCATGACCGAGGAAATGAAAAAAAGCCTTGATTCCCTAAGCCATCATTTCATATTACTCAGGCTGGGGCTGGAGATGTACGCAATCAAGAGTTGTTACCATGTGATAATCCAGAAGGATCTCGTACGGCGACATCATTGACATTATCAGTTTTTTATTGTGATGGGAACTGTAAAAAAAAACCTAACCCAAAACACGGCGGCGGAGCTCCCTCTTCAAAGCATCAACCATATACTTAGTGCGCTCTACAGCGCCTCGATTTTCAATTGCACGACGATGCAAGTATCCCAAACATTCTCCGACCGACCCACATGCCATGAATTTGAAGATACCAGGGGCCCCACCATCGCTCATAGACACATCAGCAGCGTATTGATCCCGATTTTCAAGCAGCGCGCAGCTCAGCTCGTCAGCCATGCCCATGATCTGACCAGACTCCAACTTTGTCATTGGTAGACCCTTAGTGGCTCTCGACCGGTGAATTCTGATGGCCTTTTCGGCACTGGCTCGATTATGTGTGGCAAGAAAGAGGGCGGCAGATGGAAACTCAAACTTAGCTGAGCTTTGAATCGGCCATGGCGTTCGTGAGATGAGAGTCTCGACAATCTCGTCATAGGAGCGATCTGTCTCTTCTTTGGTGTCATGGATGAGGGAGCGGATCTCATGTTCAATATACGCTCCTCGCACGAGTTTGACACCCACAGTCCAGCCCTCAGTGGCCGCAAGAGTGATGTGACGTGAAGCGTTATCTCTTGCTCCTTTGAGATATGCCTGGATTGTGTTGTAAACGAGAGGCTGTCCGTCACGGTTGAACTTCCTCATCAGTTCAATCACCCAATCATCGAGGCCGACTTGGAAGACTTGTTGCTCGGCATCGACCCAGAGCCGTGCACCTCGTTGCTTCGTTTCGATGCATATCTCTTCCATTGACCTTAAGACGACTTCGGGCATTGGTTGGCGTGCTCGCATAGCGTCGATGGCAATTGGGCCGGCACCGGTCATTCTAACGAACAGAAAGGATTAGACCACCACCGTCGTCGCAGTACTACGAAATTCTACAATGAACAAATGACTGGACGATATCAAAGCAAGTACGTGTAGCAAGAATAACTCACTTGAGGGACAGAAAGTCTCCAGGCTGTAGCATCTGCAAAGTATCGAGATTGAGTTGCTTCCATTCTTCCACCATTCGGCTCCCAGCAGGAATATATTTGGCGTTTTGAGACTTTGTGACTCCCGAGTCTAGATCAACGGTGAATTCTCTCGCATGGCCGAGGATGACGCCCTGATAGCCCATCGCCTTCAACTTAGCAATTGAATGACTAATTTCGGCGTGGGTGGTGCCAGCACAAAAGTGATTGTAGAGAGCCCATCTGATCAACCGGTTCAGTAGGGGGTTCCTGTCCAAGTCTAGTAATGGACTTTTAGACTTTGTTACGAGATTGAGAAACTTCAGTGATGGCTGCATGATCCACGCTCTCCTCATTATCGATGTCAACACTAGCGAGCGTAGGAGGGTCTTCGTAGTGATTCGGGAAAGAGACGTCTGTCCCAGTTGAACCGCATCTTGTGCTTTGGTTGCAATATCAGAAAGCCCCCGGTGTTTGAGACGAAGGATAATGGGCGAGAGGGTTACCCGAGCTGGACAACCAACGACAACTTTAGGAGGCATGGTAATGTGAGGCCGAGGTTTCAGGAATGGTTGTTTGTTTTGGTGGATCATTCGTGTGTAATCAAGCGCTATGTAAGTCACGAACTCTCCTCAAGAGCCAACTAATTCAGGCTTATAAACTCTGAAGCCGTCTGACTAGCGACTCCTCCAACACGAGCGGACTCAAGGATATCTCCGTTATCTTGACATTACCCTCGGTACCTCCCCTCATTTGCAGTCTGTGATAACGATTCGGACAATATTTCCGCTCAGCGAGGCCGGAATATTGGCTCAGAGACGTTTCGATAGGAGAAGGTGTCTAGATAGAGGCTACTGGGCAAGTCGGAATCAGTCTCGGAGCAAAATCCCGATAGGCTGCCCTCAGCTTGCCCCCATGGTCGATTAGGCGCAGGCTAAAAGCATAGGTTCTCGGCCTCCGCTATGGAAGTGCCATTACATTTGGTGACATTCGTCCTGAAAAGAAGCAGATTCGTGCTTGAATACTAAACGCAAGAATGTGGTCCCTTGGCGCGACACGTGGTAGCCGGAGCACCCTCGGTCAGAGGCTTCCGGCAGCTACCACTGGGCGGAGACAGTTGACTCTGCTACACCCTCCCAAGTTTGAAAATGAGAAATTCGTATGTTACCTTTCCCTGCAACCTCCTCTGGCTAATCGATTCTTTTTGACTAGCTTCAATATGCGAAGGGCTCTCCGGAAAGAGCTTCCTTGCAGGAGGCTTTGAGGAGGCTGAAAGATCAAATGCCAGTATATATCCCAATCACGGTGAATGGGACGGCGGTGTGTATTGCACTCTCGGGACACGTCCAAGTCCCGGCTGACTAGTGTGACACAGATGAACTCCAGCAATTTTGGAACACAATTGAACCCATCAAACCATAGAGAACCCGTGGCCCAATACGCCTGTGCCACGCCAGAACAAGTCAACGGAGCCATCGATGCTGCTTTGAAGGCAAAACCTGCCTGGGAAGCTCTTCCTTTCGAAGACCGCGCCGCAATTTTCTTGAGAGCCTCGGAGCTTATTGCGGGGAAGTACAGGTCCGACATCGTTGCGTCAACCATGCTCGGACAGGGCAAGAACATATGGCAAGCGGAGATCGAGGCACCGAGCGAAACGGTCGACTTCTTCCGCTACTACGTCCAGGAAGCTTGGAAGCTCTATTCCTATCAGCCGACAGAGCAGCCCAACGGCAACTGGAACAAAATGGAGTACCGTCCTTTGGAGGGCTTTGTCTACTCTATCGCTCCCTTCAACTTCACGGCCCTGGGAGCGACACTCACTAGTCCGGCTGCCTTGCTTGGCAATGTCGTCATTTGGAAGCCCTCCGCCTATGCCACGCATTCAGCCTATCTCATACATCAAATCCTCTTGGAAGCGGGTCTTCCCAAAGACGTCATTCAGTTTCTCCCTGGAGACGCGGAAGAAATCACGAACACGGTTCTGAAGCGTCCAGAGTTCGCCGCAATCAGCTTCATCGGTTCTACTCAAGTGTTTAAAGGAATCCAACAGAAAATCGGTAATGGCGTCGGCAAAGGGATCTACAACTCCTACCCTCGAGTTGTCGGTGAAACCGGCGGTAAGAATTGGGGCGTAGTACACTCTTCGGCCGACGTCAAGAGCGCCGCGTTCCAAATCATCCGTGGCTCTTTCGAGTATCAGGGCCAAAAGTGCTCCGCATGTTCTCGGGTATACGTTGCCGAGTCCGTGTGGCCAGAGTTCAGGAAACATCTCCAGGAAGAACTCCCTAAACTCAAAGTTGGCGACGTGGAACAATTTGACAACTTCATCACCCCAGTCATCCATGAAGCTTCCTTCGACAAGCTGAACAAGATCATTGAAGATGCCAAGACCGACCCCGAGCTACAGCTCATTGCAGGAGGCAAGGCCTCCAAGGAGCATGGGTACTTTATCTATCCCACAGTCTACAAGGTCTCCAATCCTCGGCATAATATCATGTCACGTGAGCTTTTTGGTCCTATACTCGGTGTTTATGTCTATCCTGACACCGAGTGGGAGAAGACCTTGGAATTGGTTGACACGACATCACGCTATGGTCTGACGGGTAGCATCTTCTCCATGGACCCTTACGCATCCCAGCAAGCAAAGACGAGGCTCAAGCATGCGGCTGGCATGTTGTATATCAACACAAAGTGCACCGGATCTGTGGTTGCCCAGCAGCCGTTTGGCGGTAGCCGAGATTCTGGTACTAATGACAAGACCGGCACCGTTGCTCATTTGCAGCGATTTACCAGTGTTCGGTCAATCAAGGAGGAGTATAACCCTCTCTACAAGATAGAATATCCTTCCAATGAAATGTAGATAGTCTCATGTCATGTTTAAGCAATCCAATTTTTATCCCTATGCCTTGACTGCACTCTTGTCCGAGCCGAATATCTTAGCTGTGAGCCCATATATAGAGTGCTGTATACGCTGAGAAGATCTGTACACTTGACCAATCTTTCCCCTAATGATCTATGCAAGTTTGATGTGGGAATAATGCAATGTTGACAATCCTCTCTAGTTGCGTATTGTGCGTCTGTCTCCGATTGCCGGATTGGTCTTGAAGATTGGCAGCGCATATAGACGAAGGAACATTAGTGAAGGATAACCTCATTCTCTGTCTTGACCGGACTGTGGGTTACGCCTGCTCTTGGCGGGTTGGGATTATCCTGCATTCAGGACTCGGGATGCGCTTCCGAGGCACCCGGTAGGGCCGTCAGATCCGTTCTGGACCAAATCCAGATAACTTATCTATTTCGCGGTTCTAAAAGTACATGTACAGACAATCAGGCTTATCCCAGGGCCATGTCAAAAGCCCCCCTCAAGTCCTCCAATCCAGTTAAACAATTGTAACTTCTCTTCATTTCGTCATTGACGCCATCAGTTCAACGACTGTATGACAATGGAACGCCCTGGCAAAACAATTGCCTTCATAGGTTGCGGTAAGTTGAAGTCCAAGCCACGAAGTTCACAGGCTAAAGCGAACGATTGAAAAGGAAACATGGGTAGTGTCTTACTACAAGGCCTCCTAGACGCCATCAGCAAACTTCCCAAACAATCAGAGACTTCCACAGCCGACAGATTTATAACATGTACCAGTAATCCTGGATCTGCCGCCCTCCTCGAAAAGAACATTGAGAAGCACGATTCTCGGGTCGATTTTCATTTCCGGAAAATCCAAGAAACGATGCAAGAAGCCAATGTCATAATATTAGGTTTCAAACCGGGAATGGCCAGAAGTATTCTTGGACAACCTGGTGTTCGGCAAAGTGTCTCCGGAAAGCTAGTCATCAGTCTTCTTGCCGGTGTCTCTACAGATACCGTGCAAGACTACATCTCCGAGTCGGATAAAGAGCTAAACTTGCCTGCGGTTTGGGTTGCGAAAGCGATTCCGAACTTGGCCGCACGGTATCAGCAATCCATGACGGTTCTGGAAAAGCCGCCTCCCGAATTTCCGTCACATTATATCGACTACTTAGAGTGGATTTTTGGAATGGTTGGAAAAGTCAAGTTTTTGGATTCTTCTCTAGTTGACGTGGGCTCAGTTCTGGTCACCACGTGTATAGCCACTCTCACAGTCCCTCTTGATGGTATACTGGACGGTTCGGTGATCGAGGGCTTTCGGAGACAGGATGCTCTAGCCCTGGTGCGCCAGAGTGTTATGGGGCTTGGCGTCCTGCTTTCCAACGGCAGTCATCCAGCTGTGCTGAGAGAACAAGTCTCGTCCCCCAAGGGATGCACCATCCAGACTGTGGTAGCAGTAGAGAGACAAGGGGTTCGAGCTGCATTCACTGATGCACTCCTGCAAGGAACACATCATCTGAGTACTATTTCGCAGAAATAGCGTATCTGAAACGAGGAAAGTCATTATTCACCGAGTTTGTCTTCTCAGTTTCCAGGGCCTCCATGATGTCGCTAATGATCATGTTCAGGTGATTGTCCATGGGGCATCATTCTGTACACCAATTGATGAGGCTGCTTTGCACTGCATACGCACAATGTAGAGACACTATCGGTATACTAGGAGAATATAAATACACTACTGTAACTTCTCGGTCTTTGAAGCTTGCAAATCAGTTAGAAATTTACTCTTTGGCTGCTCATCCTGCCATCTTGTACGAGGTAGCTCAAAAGTAGACAGAATCCGGCCATACGACATGCCCCCAAGCTGACCAACCGGTCTTAGCTTGTCCAGTTCGATGTGGCTACAGTCCTCGTTCGCTGCGTCCTCCCTCACCCAGAAGCGGGTTGCCTTGAGAAGACAGATAGCAGCATCGCTCATTCCCGGGCTATGACTCTCGAACTCCTTGATGTCAACGAGCTTTGCCTCGATGGAGAACACCGACTCCTTCACGCGTGATGGCTTGACGGTGTTGGTGGGCGCTTCCGTAAGCCCGGTGATGTCCCACTCGGATATTCCATACGGTGCGTCGATTGACGAGGCGCTGACGGCTTCTATCATGTTCTCCGACACCGTGTTGATGACGCACTCACCCGTCTCTTTGATGTTCTTGTACGTGTCCTTCATCAAGCCAAAACGCGACGAGAAACTGAGCATGAAAGTCGGCGGATCCTGATCGACGACTTGGAAATAGCTGAAGGGAGCAAGGTTCTTTGTTTTGCCATCCGCGGAAAGCGTGCTGACAAAACCGATAGGGCGCGGCGCGATGCCGGAGATGAGTAGGCGATAGTTTTGCGATACGCCTCGATCCGGGCTGTAAGGGTCAATCTCCCGATGCGCAGCCTCTTCAGCCTCGGGTGTTTTGTCGACTCGGACACCATCCCCGAATGTCCAGATGGGATTAGGGGACTTAGTCACTTCAATCGGTGCTCGGGAGTGGTCAAAGTCCGGCCGATCTCGAATCGTTTCTTCAAAGTTCGTTACTTGTTGCACGGCAGAGAACGCCGGTTTAGCTGCGGCACCGGCAGCGGTAGAACTCGCCCGAATCACAAGATTCGACATATTGAGTGCCCAAGGACGTGGCAGTTGCGCCAATCCGCGGGGTCTGCATTCGGTGTCAGAGAAAGTCATTTCACCTTGTCTTTTCTGAAAGATGTTTCTCTCATTAGTGTTGAGTATACCTACCTTTGGGAAAAGACGAAACGACACAGCTGAAAAGTGTAAGGCATAATACGTCTTATGACAGCGCAAGTTCTCCTAAAATGAACCTTCACACAGCACCGATCTCGTTTACACTGAGTTCTATCCGCGCAAAGTTGAACTCTTTAATTAGCATTAAATAAGAGTATGCATGGAGCCGGTGCAATTAGGAGCTGCAGGCGGCGATATCCGGCCGGCCCGGGTTTAAAAACGCTCGGAGAACATTTCCGATTGGTTGTTTTTGTCAAAGTCCCGGACGTTATGGGTCGGAATCACACACTGGTTCATATCAACTTGATGATAATTACTATCTAGCCGAAAGAAGGAACTTAGTACTTAGTTCTTAGTTACATCCTAGGTATTTGTATCAATTATGAGCTAAAGGATAAGGCTCAAGAAGAAAGATTTAAAATTAAATATCTCAGATACCTATTAACTTAACTAATTATCACGGCTAGCTAGTTATAATAAGATATATTAATAAGAATTAAAACTATTAATCTCGTTGCAGTGCGCAACCGAAACCTCTTATATTATAATCCACCACCTTCTATTATTGGTCTCAAATCAACTACCATTATTTGATTTAAACGTGCGAGTGGTGTAGAGATGTTAATTCTTGGTTTATCTCGTCGCTTTTGTTGTCTCCGCTCTGTAAGCCAGCAATACGTAACTGTCGTTCAAATACAGAGCGCATGGCTCTTGTCCTATTCTCGTAGCAATCGAGCGCATAGGTCCCACGGTTTCTGTGGCAGGCGATCTTTCGCAACATTGAGATTGATGCAGCTATGATAGTAGCAGCAATTTCAGCACTCTCCCAAATAAAGAGTCCACCTATTTGACCTAGGATATAAATTTGTTAGATACCGACAAAAGCGCACCCGCCCATAGAAATCGACAAAGAATCGCGAAAGAATCACATCTTTAGTGAGCCTCACCGTTATCGTGCGAGTTGAATTGCAAAAGATAATAAATCTTCGGAATTCCAGTGGCCCCGGCACTACAAGTATGTAAGTCAGGTAGTGTTCGGGACCTAAGGCAGTAGCTAAACTCACAAGATGCCTGTGCTCATCGCGATACAAATACCCAATCTATCTTTTGTGATCAGGTGAAGAGGCCAAATGAGCTTCCATGGCAAAATGACAAGAAGAAATCCATTAAAGCGGAATATGCTGTGGTGAAGGATCAACAAAATGTATCTCCGACATTTTTCACCTATGGAACAGTACAAGGGGAGCCCCCAAGAGGGGAAGGGGGGGGGGGGGGGGAAGGGGGACTCTCCTTACCAGCAACGAAGACGGCAAATTTCTGCGTTTGGTTGGTTGTCAAACAAGGTAGATGCGAGTACGGACGGCATGCATTCTGGAACAATGGTGTCCAGACCGTAATGAGAACATTCATGGAGGCAATTAAAAACCATAATATCCACCGAAGTTGTCCAGTGGCAAGCCGCAGTAGGGTGAAAGCGAATGCGATTTTACTCAATGACCATGCTATGTTCGATATGATACCAGCACCTTTCGCGAGGTCGATGAGCCTTTGCACCGCAAGAACCCTACTGTACACTGATGAAGCATTGAGAACCGCGATCCGCATAAATAGTTGGGGATAGCGAAGAGGGCCTGTCTCACGTTTTAGCAAATTAGTCGTTCAATGGTGGTGTAAATTTACCCATGCAGCGATGATACAACCATCATCTATTTGCAACTGCCAACTTAAACACGGCATAAGGCGAGTATAAATACGCAAAACGAGGACACATGTCGCGAGAATAAAAATTGCTGACAAAGACACTATCTGTCCTACGATAATAGCCGATAATGGGTGATTTTGTGCCATGATGAGACGTGCAATTGTATAGTAGGAAAGGGCGGTCGTGTGGTAACTAGGAGTCAAGAAACAGAGCTACGGCATACAACACCGTATAATAAATTGATCTACAAAAGACTTGAGGACAGAAGAATGGTACCAACAGATATATGAAAGTTTACGTCGGTCGGACGGGACTTTATCTAGGTCTGCTCCGACTTGAAGTCCTTCTTGAGGAGACTTCGGGTGTGATTAAGTATTGCGTGCACCCGATAGAATACCTTGACAGGGTTCATGGCGCGTTTGCCCTCGTCAGATATCACTCTAAGAGATCAAAACATGGTTGCGATTATATCGTATCATTGCCACTTCCGGGATCGTTTCAAGAGGCAGAATATGCAGTAAATTCTGTACATAATCAGATCGCCATCTTGTCATTAACAGAAGGGGGCTTACCCCCACCTTAGACCATGATTGTGTCTCCATTCTCTTGAACTAATCAGCTTTGAACGTCTAGAAGACCTCCGTCTTAAACAGGATGAGAACTCACGACCATTCGCGCTTCGAGCATACTGCATATTACTTGCTTCTTTGGTAGAGGTCAAGCACGCGTACCGTAAGAACTCACAAAACGCGAACCTGCGCTAGCCCGTGCTCCCGTTGTTTTATCTGGTTTTTGGCCAATTGCTGTCTCTCTCTAGGATCTAGATCTCAAAAAGCGGCGGAGATCATAGAGTTTAATTACCGAGAATAGTCAAGCACGTCGAGTATACGGGCTAACGCAAGGTCTAGTCGTGTGAGCTTTTATAGCATCTATCAGGCTGTCCATTTCCTCCCTAGTATGACATGCGTTCTCGATTGAGAGTTCGGCCCGGTCGATTTATATCATACAACGCATGGAGTTTATGGACTTGTTCCTTAGCCATTGACTGGCCGTTCACTTCGTCGTCATCGTGGGGCCAGTCGACAAAGGCGGTCTAGTTTCCGACTGTTTAGTCTTCAAATGACTACCAGACAACTGTTATCATCGAGACAATCCTCGCACACCTTGTCGAGAATTAAGGTTAAGATCTCGGTTAGGTTGCTAACTAGGCCAACCAAGCCTCCGTCCAAGATAGTAGTCTAGGCCGACATTCAAGGGGGCTAGTAATATATAAGTAAGGTAAATAACACACTTTAATACTTATTTTACTATTTCCTCTCCTAGAAATAAACAGTAATTATAAAAGCAATTATACTAAGTACTAAAGAAAGGTATATAGCTATCCTACTTAGATCCTAGTTTAAAAGAATAATATTATCTCTAGTTTAAAACTATTCCAGCTCTTTAATAAGATCCGTTTATCCTCTATTTTATACTAGCTCAAGCAGTATTTTCCCCTCTCTATCTCATAATTCTAAGAGACCCGCATCTTTTAGGGCCAGCTTTAAAATAGTTTTTAATACTAAGAGCTATTTTATTTTACGCTACTTACTCTTTATAACAAAATATAGCGCAGTAGACTTAAGGCTATATTTTATAATCTTATTTCTCTTAGCGCTATAAAGAGTAAATAACTCCTATTATATAAGCAGCTTTAAATACTTACTAAGTAATAGTTAAAATCCGTACCTAAATAAAAAGTAAAATAATATAAATAGGGGGTAAGTATTAATTAAGATATAAGGGGGTAAGTAATAAATAAGAGAACTTACTTAATCTTAAAATAAAGCGTCTATTTAGAGCTCTAAAAAATAATATTAATAAACAATATAAAATATAATAAGTTTAGAGATCGATAGAGTATAAATCGATTTATAAGTAATTTAATTACTAAGGCTTTAGTTTTTAAGTATTATTTAAATATTTTTAATTTATTTAGTTAAAAGTAGCCCGTATACTTAAAAGAGTATTACTTATAAGAAGTTAATAAAATACTATTTATACGTTACTAAAGTTATTTAGTTACGTAGGATATATTTATAAAACGAGAAGTGTTTTTTAATATATTTACTATTAGAGTTTAATTATATAAATATAGCTATTACGATACTATTTAGGATAGATTTATTTATAGTTACTAAGCCGTTTTATTTACTTATTTATATAGTTTATTAATTTATAGTTATTATTAATAAGACAATTAAATATTTAAAAACGTGTTATATATTTATTATACCCTAAGAGAGACGTAATATTTTTTATAAGATTAGGTAAGAAATTATAGTTTATAAAACTTAGTTTAACGTCGTAAGTCTAGAGTATTTTAGCCTATATATAGTAATAATTTTATATATCGTAGCGCCCTAGAAGGATAGTATACGATACGATATATACTCGTATATTTATTTTTAGTTTTAGACTATATAATAGTACTATTATAATTAATATAAATAGGTTAATAAATAAAAAAAAGGGGGGGACGTAAATAAGAAAAGCTAATAGCCCTAGTAGTTACTATAGATAACGGGTATTTAATATTAACGTTTTTTTTAAAATAGAGCTAGTAATAAGTAGTTCGAAGTAGCCTAGGCATAAATAATTAATAAGGGTCCGTAAGCTATTTTAAATAAAAGCTTAGTATAATAAGTAACAGACCGCGTTTAAGATTTTTAAAAAATATAAATAGAACGCGTAAAAATAAGTTATAACGAGCTAATCCGTATTATTAATAAAAAGCTAGAGCTTAGTTTATAATTAGCCTACGTAAAATAGGTAATATATTTATAAAAGCTTAGTATTAACGTACTTTTTAATATAATAGTTCTTATTTATAAAAACGAGGTTATACTCTAGGTAATATAAGTAATAATTAATAGCGTACTAAACTAAGCTCGAGCGACGTTTATACTTAGTACTATTAGGCTAGCCGTATTTTTTAAAGTATAGTATATAAAAGCGTATATTAAACTTAAAAAGTTATTTAATAACTATATAAAAAATAATACGTAAATAAGATATAAGGGTATATAATAATATTTATTATATATATAGTTCTATATATAAGAAATAAATAATAATAAGCGGCCGTTATATAAACTAATACTATTATAAAAAAAAGCGTAAGACTCGTTTAAAAATATAATAAAAGTAGTTAGTAAGGGGGCGGGGGACTAAGCTCTAGAGATATAAGAACGTATAGTATTCGATATACTTATTAATATATTAAATTACTAACTAAAGGGCGGAGAGTATAGTAGCGCTCTTATATAATAAGTGCCTTCGGCGCCCGCCCCGCTTTTTAGCACCCGCCCCGCTTTTTTTTAAAGTACGTACGCGGGTACGTAAGTATATAGGCTTAATATTAAAAAAAAAGTAGTACGTATATAAGCGTAAGTATAAATAAGTATACGCGCAGTTTATTATTTTTATAATTATAAGGCGCGGGCTACCCCTTACCCCCCCGGTTAATTAATAGCTTATAACTATAAAAACCGAGGACCCTCGACCTCCTCCCTCCTTTTTAATAGTATATAGTAGCGGCCTAAATAGCTAACTTATAATTATAATAGACCTTTAAAAAAGCTCGTTAGTATTAATAAGGTATATAACGGCTTATAGTTATAAAAACTTAGGCTCTTAAGACTACCGGGGCCCTATTATTATTATTATTATTACTATACTTTATATATTATAGCTATAATTAACTAGCTAAGTTATAATTATTATTTTTTTTATTACGGCTATAAAGACCTAGACTCTTAAGACTACCGGGGCCTTATTATTACTATTATTATTACTATAGCCTATACGTTATAACTATAGTTAGCTAGCTAAGTTATAACTACTACTTTTCTTATTACGGCCGTAAAAACCTAGGCTCTCGAGACTACCGGGGCCCTATTACTACTATCGTTACTACTATAGCCTATATATTATAACTATAGTTAACTAGCTAAGCTATAACTACTACTTTTCTTATTACGGCTATAAAGACCTAGGCTCTTAAGACTACTGAGGCCCTATTACTACTATTACTACCTAAGCTATTTAAGCTATAACTACTACTTTTTTTATTATAGCTATAAAGACCTAGACTACGCAATAAGTAAGCGAGTTATTAATAATAACGACGTAAACTTAAAAATACCCTTACTCTATACTTTCTTATTAATAATATTATATAATATAAATAAAGTATATATTCTTATTCGTTCTTCTATTTATAAGTACTTAAAAAAAGTCTATTTCGGTTTTTATTTATTAATACTAAGCCGCTATTTATATTTACTATTTATATTTACTATTTATTTAGTAGTACTTATTTACCTAACTTTAAGTATTACTTAGTTTACCGTAGTAATAAGTAATTCTATCCTCTATTTATTATTACCTTATATTTATTATTACGATTTAGTTATAATAAATTTAGCCCTATACCCCCTCGTTTTTATCCTTAAAAGCGGCCTCGCTATCTTTTTTAATTACGTTTTTTATTTTAATATCGCTCTCTATTTCTATATTACTATTACTTTTTAACTTATTTAATAAGTTAGGAAATAAGAAGCTTATATAGTACTAAGAGATTTTTTAAGGCTTACGTATTATAACTAACTATTCTTACTCCTTAAACTTCGCTTATATAATAGGGAGGTTTACCTCTACGTCGCTATTAAAGTTTAGAACCTCTGTGGTTAAGGGCCGCCTCCGACCATTATGGCCGACCATTACGGCCAACCATTACGGCCAACCTCTACTATTAACCTTTCCGGCCAGCGCCGCCGCAGGGCAGCTTACCTATCCCGAATTATATAGCAGTTTTCGTATCGAAATTACTATATTGCGTTGAGCGCGTACTTAGGGCACATTATGCATATTATATAGTTAAAAAGTATACCGTATCGTATAATTTCCCTTAAAAGCGTAATCCTATTAAGGTCGATCTTTTGCGCCTATAAAGCCGGAAAAAAACTACTATATAATAGGGAGGTTCTTATTTTACTTAGCCTAAGCTCTAAGCTTTTTAATAATAAGTAGTTTTTTATAAAATAGGACGTATTTCTAGTTTTATAATAAAAGTTAAAAAACGTTAATATACGAGCGGATATACGATTTCTTAAGTATAACTAAATATACTTTAATATTTTACTAATTACCGCTCTTAATAAAGTCCTAAACGCGAGAGCCCGGCTCTACTATTTTTAATTAAATAATAAGAGTACTATATTTATTAAGAAATTTAGTAATAGTGCGGCTACTTAGGCTAAGAAGTAATAAGACTATTAATTATACTAAGGAGTAACGAGTTTTAAGCTAGTATAATCTCGTAGGGTTATTATTATAGAGCTCCTAAACGTAGCTAAGTCCTTTAGTTTTAATAAAGAAGTAGCTTAAGGAACTAGTAATAATAATAATAATACGGCGCTTATATAGGGGCGTATATTCGGCTAACGTAATACCGTTATTCTTATTCTCGTTATATAACTTTTTAGCTTAGAATAAGCCTATTTTTATTTTTTTATTATTAAAAATACTATTAATTAAGTGCTAAAGGGTTAGGCTTAAAAGGAAATTTTAAAATTTATAAATTTTAAATACTTACTACCTTAGCTAGCTTTTTACTCGCTATTAGTAAGTTAAAGAATAATTTGAAATTTATAAACCCTAAATAACTACTACTTTTACTAACCTTTTACTTATTATTAGTAAGTAAAAGAATTTAAGTACTAAATACTCGAGCTAACTTTTTACTTACTATTAGTAAGTAAAAGAATTTAAGTATTAAATACTCGAGCTAACTTTTTATTCGCTATTAATAAGTAAAAGAATTTAAGTACTAAATACTTAAGCTAACTTTTTACTTACTATTAGTAAGTAAAAGAATTTAAGTATTAAATACTTGAGCTAACTTTTTACTTACTATTAGTGAGTAAAAGAATTTTAGTATTAAATACTTAGTTAATTTTAATTATATTTCTTATTTTAATCTCCTTAATAAATAAAAGTAATAGTAAGTTTATTACTTTCTATTTTAACTTTCTTTCTTAAATTTATTATAGAGCTTTCGTTAGCTTAGGATTCTTTTTTACTAAAATCCTATTTACTATACTCGCTTTTATTATATTATATAAGTCCTATATAAATAGTACCCTCTTTGCTAATAAACTATAAACTAATTTTATTTTCTTCCTTTTTAATAAACCGAGACCTCTCCGTTCTTTTTTAGCCTTTAGTTACTTATATTACGAGTTAATATTTTTTAATAAAAATATTAAAATGCCTAATCTTAGTATATTAATTAGAATCCCTAGCGTAGTAAATTAATAAATTATATTTAAAAATCCTCGCTCTTTTTTTAAACCTAGCTTTTTTATAAAATAGCTCGCTAAGTAGTTATTAATACCCTTTCCCTAGCTAGTTATAAAACTATTTTTTTATAAAAAGCTTTATAACCGTAATACCTCGGGCCCGCCCTATAAATAAAAATCTTTTAAGTCGACCTATAATTTCTAAAGCTTATATTATTATATATATATCCGGATCTATATAAAAGCTATCCTTACCTTAGTAAATATATTTATAATACTCCCCTACTACTTAATTAAAAAAGTTAATTTCGGGTACTCTAATTTAATAAGCGTATTTGCAAATCCTTTAACTTTTAAAACTACGTTACTTATTAAAAAAGAGACTATTTCGTACTTAGCTAATAAATAATATAAACAATTTTTAGAAGTTTTTCTAAATATCTAATAAAAAAAAAGTTCGCTAATATAATAATAATTATCCTTTTATAATTTAAAGTTCCCCTCTCCTAGCTCCCTCTTTATATTTTAAAACGCTATCTAGGACTTTAACGTTCTTTTTAATATATCCTTTTTTTTAATCTTTTTTTTTAATACTTTAAGCGTCCTAAGTACTTATATAGTTGTCCTAGTTATATTAAGTATATTAGGTAATATAGCTACCTATTTATAAGTATCTTTTCTCTTCTTCTTTTATAGAATAGTTATAAATATTTTTTATACCTCCTTTTTAATCTTATTACTCTTAGTCGCTTTATTAATAAATATATTTTCTTTTTTTTATTTTATAGTAATTACGGGTTTGGGAGGTTTTGTACTTTTATTATTATTAGGGCTATTATTTAGTTATACTTTCGAGGTCTTCTTTTTATACTATTCGATTATTTTTTTTACTTAGTTTTCTATTCTTAAGTATTAAGCTCGCTCTTATATTAAAAATTAGAAATACTTACGGACGATGCCCTAATTATAGCCTAAATTGTTTAAGACTATTGCTAGTTTCGTAATATAAACTACGTACTTATTTATTTTATTATATTAGTCTAGATCCTCTCTAAACTTAAAAATTAGTTTTTAAAACTGGTTACTATTTTATAATAGTTTTAAAAATATCGATTTTAATAATAAACGTATTAATAAGCTAGATAATACTACGTTTAAGTCTCTATTATTTTATAGTATTAAATATCTCTATTTTATAGAGTTATTTAGTAGTTTTTTAAAAATAATTTTATTAAAATATACTATTTTTTATTTTAAAAGCTTTATTATAAAACTAAGAGTATATAAGAACGTAAGTAAAAAAGTAAAAAAAGAGAGAGTAGAGTAGAGGGTAGAAGAGGGGAGGGGGAGTACTAAACTCCTTATTTACTATTAACTTATTTATAATATTTCTATCTTATTACTTATATTCCTTATTAATTTTGATATTACTACAATACTAACCTTTATAAAAGTATTATTAAGCTTACTTTTTATATTATTTTAAAATAAGAACTATTACATAGCCTATTTAAGATTTATAAAGATCTAATTATAATAATATTCGCTTTTATAAATCTTAAACGGGTACCTCTCTCTTGCTTAAGTACACTTTTCCTATATTTACTTTTTTTAATAATAATAAAATAATATAAACTTATAAGGGGGTCCTAAGTAATTTTAAATATATATACGTACTTAGCTTAGATATCTAGGGATATAGATCTATAATTAAGTATAAGTAAAAAGTATCTAGCTTAGAATAGTTAAAATATACCGAGGATAGCCCCTATATTTTAAATAATAGTATATTAATTCCTTATATAGCTAGTTTTAATAAGTAAAGTAATACGTCGTTATTAATAGCTAAGGTATTTAATAAAGTAGCTATTAACTAGTTTAGAAGTAATAACTTATACTTATACGATCCTAGCTATTTATAAAAGCTAGATCGTTTATTTTAAATTTTAAGGTTAGTTTTAAAGTTTAAAACGAGATTATAAGGGAAGTAAGTACGTTAGTATATTATAACCTAATAATTTTAATAAGCCTTATTAAAAATACTTTAAAAAAAAAGAGCTTATATTATAAAAAATCGGAGAGTTATAAAAGCTTAACCCTAACGTTAATTAAAATAAGTAAATCTAAGCTATAAGTAGTCTTTTATCTTTTATTCTCTATGTTTTTATTAATTCTTAATTAATAACTACTTTAGTCCTATTATTAAGATTACTTAACCTCCCTCTTAATTAGGCTATATATATAATATATAATATACCTTTACTATATCTAGCTTTATAAACGATATAAACTAGGGCTTAGCTTAAGGCCGGGCTACTACCCTATAAAAGAGCCTCCCCCCGGGCTTTATTATAACTAATATTATTTTTATATCCCTTTATAACCTCTAGGACGCTAACTCTGTTCTTAATAATAACGAGACTTATAATAATAACTTTTATAAGAGCTTTTATAAAAAAGTTAATCCCTAGGACTTTTATAAGGAGGAGGTCGACCTCTAGGACTAGGAACTAGTCTCTTTAATATGTTTTATATAACTAAAAATCGTAAATAGTAATATTAATAGTAACGACGTACTCTTTATTATTATACTTTTAATTATTTATACCCTTAACTTATAAGACTTACTTAGTTATATTAATAAGGATTTAATTATTAGCTAGGTAAAAAATAAGAGCTTTACCCCGTAATTTAGATTTGCCTAAAGGATCGTTACTATTACCTACTTTAGCCTCGTTTTATACTACGCTTATTATATATTATAAAATAGGCTACGACCTTGTTACTAAACGTCGTCCTTAGATACTCTGAGTAATACCGGCCCTTATAGCCTTATAAAGCTTACGAGGTATATAATAAAGAACGCTTTTTAAAAAAAAGAAATTAAGGGTATTAGATTAGATCGCTAAGAACTGCTATCTTATTTTTAATAATAGTTCCTTAGTTAGAACATACTCTTTAATAAAAATATATTTAAAACTATTATTTATAGGATACTTTATAAAAGCTTATTTTTAGAACTTAATATATTTTTAAATATTGATTATAATACTAATACCTAAATCTATTGTACTAAGTTCGACGTTAATAGTTTTCTAAATATTATTTAAAATATCTAAGTATTTAAAAATTTTATTAAATATATATTAATCTGCTAGCCCGTAAAAAAGCTTTATAAAAGCATATATATTACGTATCTTATTAATAACCTAATTATAAATAAGCTCGAGAACGTATAGCTCTATTAGATCCTATATACTTATTTTAAATTTATTTAAAAATAAATAATATATATTTTTTTTTTTAGTATTTATTATTATACGAGGTTACGACTTAATAACTAGAATAATATAACGTAGCTTATAAAAGACGAATATTGTATATTCTATAACGAGATTATAATACTAAGTATAATAGTAATATTCCCTAAATTAATAATAAGCTATATTATACTATTTTATTAAAATATTTATAATAAGGCTAGCTTTTTTTAAAATATATTAATATATAATAGTCTCTTTTTTTATAGCTTCCCTCTCCTATCCTCCCTTTTTCCTTAACTAAGTATAAGCCTCTAGTCTACTTTAACTAATTTAATACTTAATCTTAATGATAATAATCCTAAGGTTAATACGGTTTTGGCGCCTATACTTAAAGATTTCTTTTTTTTATTTAATACTAAGAATACTAAAGTCTAATACGGTAGTATACGTAATTTAAAATATTATATTATAAACTTTTAAGTAAAATAACGCTAAGTTATTAAACCGTTCGTTATTTATGATACTAAGTAACTATAGTTCTTTAATATTATTATTAAATAGTTACTTAGTGCGTATAAGTAGGCTACTATCCTCTTTGCTTAAAAGTATTACTAAGTTAATACCCTTAAGTTTTTTTATAGCTAAGTAAATAAAGCCCTTAGATTTATCTTTTTACTTATAAAGTTAACCCCGCTAGGGTTATATAAGATCCGCGGGGGCTAGTACTACTATTATAATATTAATTTTTTCTAAAACTTTATAAACTTAATTACGGAGCCTATTAGCGAGCTTTAGAGATATAGGCTTAACTATTTTTAAAACTATATTATTATTAAAAAGGTATTAGATATAGCTAAGAAAAAGCTATATAGTAACGAGGTCCTTTTTTATAGCGAGTACTTTAATAATATTATAATTTAAATAATTTTTAAATTATTAAAGGCCGTCTTATTATAAAAGTAATTTAACGAGCTCTTATTTAAATCTTATAAGTTTTTTTAAAAGTTTATAAAATCTAACGATAGGTACTATTTTTTATAAAGAGTAAAGTAGTAGTATATAAACTCCTTAGTAAGACTAATTATTATTAAGGACGAGACTTAGCTTACTTATAATAATTTTATATTTTTAATTAGACTTTTAAATCCCCTACTTAGTGACCCCGTAGCCTAGGGCCCCTCTACTACCTAGGGCCCCTTTATTACTTAAGGCCCTTTTATTACTTAAAGGCCTAGGCTAATTAGTAACGCTACGTTTTATTATATTCCCTTCTCTAAGTATTAATAGTTCGTTTATTATATTATTAGCTTTTATATTTATATAATAAACCTCGTTTTTATTTATTACTATAATAAGACTATACCCCCGACCGCGTTACTCTTTTATATAACTTTAATAACGCTTATATAGTCCTTTATTAACTTTATTAACCTACGTTTCTATTATATTATAATAAATCTTTATAACCTAAACCCTATTTTTAGGCTACTACCGTATATACTTAAAACTAAAAAAAAAAAGGGCCTTAGCCTCTTAGCTATTATTAAATAATAAAAGTTCGGCTTTATTTTTAAAAGGATTATTAATTAAAAAAACCTCTAGCTATATTTTATAATAAAGTTTAACTTTAGTATCCTAGGACTAAGGACGAGCGTTAATAAGACTAAGTATTTCGTAGTTAAAGACTTATTAAAGAGCTTATTTTCCTTCTTATTTTATTTCTTAATTATGAATAAGAAAAATACTAAGATTAAGGTTATCTTTATATTTATTTCGTACCTTATCCTCTATTATTATTATAAAACTGTACTTAAAAATATAATATTTAAAAATAAGCTAAAAAAGTAGTAATAGAAGATTAATAAAAATACTATCTCTTTTATATTCCTTATATTTTAATATTATATTACCGAATATAACTAGCTAATTATTAAATCCGGGTTTAATTATATAATAAAATAAAGGACGCTTAATTAATTTTAAAAATTTATATAAAAAGACTTTTCTTACGACCCCTTTATTAGTACTATAAGACTTTAGCTATAGACTACTTTTAAAAATAATAATTAGTAATACTTTTAATAGAGCGCGCAAGATATTATTGTTTTTAGGGTTAAAAACGTATCTAAGGGGAGCGCTAACTAAGTCACTATGTTTAAAAAAAAGTATAAAAAGCTCTTTTTTATATATTATATTATATTCCCCTACTTAGCTAAGAATAGTAGATTATTTAAATAAAAAAACGCGCCGTTTTTTAAAACCTTTTTTTATATAATTATTAATTTTAAAAGAGGGTTTAAAATAAGTATAAACTTAAAAAAAGAGCCTAGAACGGACGCTATACCTATCCTTATTTATTATAATAAAATATAAATAACGAATAATATTAAAAAACTAATAAACGCTGCTTAGTAATAATTAAAACTAACGAAACTACTTAATTATAAGGGTCCGCTACGAGTCTAGGAGTATATTAAATAAAGGAGTAAGTAAAAAATAAGTATTAATGCGTCGCGTTTTTATTATAGCGCGACTTATATTTTATACGCTAGCTTAAATACTATATATTAATTAAAAATAGACTGCTACGAGCTTAGTATAGTAATACGGTATTAATAACCTAATTTTTAAAAACGCTAGGATAAATAAATATAAATATATTTATTTAAACTAACTTATACTAAACCTTATTTTAAAGCTACTTAATATTAAGAATACGAATTTCTTAGTATTATTAGAATATAACTTATAACTTATTTAAGATTTATATATATCTTAACTTATATAAATTTTAAATAGACCTTAGCGTATACGATTCTTAGGATTTCGATTAGTTCTAGTTGAAGCGCGGGTTTTTATTAGTTATACGTTAAGGCTGCACGGACCTTTTTCGCTTAGAAAAAGATATAATACTAAAAAACTAGTTATTATATAGAAAAACTAGTTAACGCCTTTTATAAATTCGAATTGAGTAACTTCTATCCTCTAAAATTAGTATATTATACTTTAACTACTTTTTTGTTTTAAAAACCGCTTATTGCGACTTTGATACTATCTCTTTGAGAAAAGTTTAGTATATTTTCTATTACTCTTATTTAGCGTTATTCTTATTAATATATTCTTATTAAGTATATTTAGTTATTTTTTATTTAAATATCGTGTACTTTTTCGGGTTTGCTGAAAGACTTATTGCTAAGTAGTTCTATCTCTTTAGATTTTTTATTTCTATTTAATATAAATATATTTTGTATCGCTCTCTTAATTATTCTTAATTAGTATATCTTTTAAGTATTTGATATATACCCTTTGAATATAAAAACTAGTCGCTTATATAAAAACTGGTTACCTATATAAAACTGCTTTTTTATATAAAAACTGCTCTCTTATATAAAAACTACTCTCCTATATAAAAACTAGTCTCTTATATAAAAACTAATTACCTATATAAAACTGCTCTCTTATATAAAAACTGCTCTCTTATATAAAAACTAATCTCTTATATAAAAACTAGTTACTTATATAAAACTACTCTCTTATATAAAAACTAGTTACTTATATAAAAACTAGTTACCTATATAAAAACTAGTCTTTTATATAAAAACTAGTTACTTATATAAAAACTAGTTACTTATATAAAACTACTCTCCTATATAAAAACTGCTTTTTTATATAAAAACTGCTCTTTTATATAAAAACTAGTTACCTATATAAAAACTAGTCTCTTATATAAAAACTAGTTACCTATATAAAACTACTCTCTTATATAAAAACTGCTCTTTTATATAAAAACTAGTCTTTTATATAAAAACTAGTTACTTATATAAAACTGCTCTTTTATATAAAAACTGCTCTCCTATATAAAAACTAGTTACCTATATAAAGATCGGTTAGTTACTACTCCTCTAATAAATTTCTTAGAAACTTAACTCCTATATAAATACTTAACGTTCCCCTAAGCTTTTATTTAAAGTTCTCTTTATTTATTCTACTCTCTATTCTATTATTTCTTAAATAATCTAACTTTTATAACTTTCTATACTACTTCTATAGTATTTTATATTTCTTTAATAACTATTACTCTTTTACTATGCTTATTTAAGAGGTCTTACTTTTTATACTTTCCCTCCTCTACTTTTATTAGCTATCTTTTACGTTATAAATAAAGAAATAGATAATTAATTCCCTTTATTAAAACCGCGTCGTTAAACGTCCTTATAATTATAATATTCGCTTTATTTATACCTCTAGCGTTAGCGTTACTTAATAAACTTTACTAATTCTTTTAGTACTACGCAATCTTCTTATTAACTAACGTTAAGCCTTAATTAAAATAATACTTTAATATACTACTAAGTTATTTTTACTAAGGACGTTTAGCTTAACTATACCTAGCGATCTAACTAATAGCTATAAAAAATCGCTAAGTTTAACGAGGCGTATTTAGTAAAGAAATCGGATTTTATAATTATTATTAAAAAGGTAAAGAGAACTAAAGTTAAAAAGAACTATAAAAAATATATTTTTAAAATCGCTTTAATATAACGATTCCTTATTAAAATAAGTCGTTAATCTCCTCTTTTACTTTTAACTAAGAAATAAAATTTTTTATCTAATTACTCTAAGCTTATTAACCTTACCTCGTCTTATCCTATTATATTTATAACTACTTTATTATTTAATTCCGAACCCCCTCGTGCTCTAAAGCGTAGACGCTAATAACTATATACCTAGGTATCCCCGAGTTTAGTACCTCTATCCTCCTCTAAGCATATAAAATATTACTCTTATAAAAAGTCTAATAAATATACTTCTATTTACCTTCGTCCGGTTTTATTATAAGTTTAAGATTTTTTACTATTTATTACTAATATACCGTACGACCTAGATATAGTTAATTATATAGAACTTTATAATTCTCGTTATAATTCTATTTAAATAAGCTCGTCGGAGTAGCCGTTATTAAATACTTAGTTCCCTTTCCCCCTTACCGCGGCCTAGCCCTGATAAAATAATTACCCTAAGTACGCTTCTAGTTTTTTACCGTTCTTAATATTACTTATATTCCGTTTTTTTCTCTTAGATTTAATATTTCTTTTAGACCTTTTACTAGCTATTACCCTACGGTCTCTATTTTTAAAAAGCTTATTATTATCCTCTATCTTTTTCTTAATTCTATCTTAACTTTAACGTATTATTAAGTCCTACTTAGAGTTATTAGAATTAAATAATATTATCCCTATTACTAATTACGATAACCCGACCGTAGTATTTATAATATTACTATTTAGTAGCTTATAACTTAGGGTATTTATTTTAAAGCCTATACTTCCTCGCTCGTACTTAAAGAAATTTTTTTTAAGTCCGCTATATTTATTAGTTAAAAACTATAATACTTTACGCTTAACTACGCTTTAGGACGTGGGCTTATACTCTAGTTTAAAGTATCGTCCTCGGTTATTTTTATTATTACCTCGCCCTAGCTTTAGATTCTTATTAAATAAGACCGAATTTCTTTAATATTATTTTAACGAGTATTTATTATTTAGTTCCTTAATATTTCTAAGCCCGGATATAACTATTTATAATAGACCCGAGGCTATAGGCTTATAAAACTCTTTAGCTAAGTCCTTATTATACTAATCCCCTCCTCTCGCTACTTATATTTTAAGTATATCCCCCGTTCCTAGTTAATATCGTAACTATACCCTTCTTAAGCTACGTTACTTTTTAATCCTATTCTTATTAATTCTTTTTTTTATTTCGCCCCTATTTTTTATAACTTTTATTATTCGGCCCTCTACTTTAGATACTAATTACTATCCCTAAACTCGGTTTATTAGACTTTTAGTTACTAAGTATCTATCCTTTTACTTATACTAAGCGAATAGTTATAGCTCTATTAGGAGTATTTAAGTTATTAATAACGAGTCCCTCTTTTATTATCTTTTTAATTTACTTTTATTAACGTTCGGTACTCTTCTATTTTATTTACTTAAGTCTTTTTTTAGTTCGTTCCCTCGTCCGTAATCCCCTAACGTCCGATTTAAAAGCTATTTAGGTAATATTTTATACTATTCCCTTTTTTTAAATCCCCTTTAGTAAGGAAATCCGGCTTTATTTAACCTTGTTATCCCTCCCTCTCTTTTATTTTAACTTATTACTACCCCTTTTTAGCTTTTTAGAGGCCTAGGTTAGGATAAATATTATTGCGGACGCCCTAATAGCCCTCCTTTTCTAGCTTAATAAGAATTCGACTATTTTCCCTCCTCTAATAAGGTTTTATTTACTATTATTACTTAGGCTACTAGGTATTATTAGTATAATAGGCGTCTTAAGGTCTTTTTTATATAGCCCTTATATAACAATTTATTTACTATTCTAATTAACTACGTAATATGCCTTTAAGTTTTTTAATTCCTTAAAGCATAGCTAATATTATTTTATAGCTAGGAAATTTTTATAATATAAGGTATTACCTATCCTTTCCTTTCTCTTATGTTATTTAGTAGTAGTAAATTAACTTAAATTAAGAGTACTATCCTCGATCCTAGACCTTCGTTTATAGTACCCTTATGTTCTATTAATAACGTTTACCTTTATTAGAAGTTTTTTTTACTTAATATCGTTTTAAGAGGCTGTTTTTTTTTATATTATTAACCGATATATCCTATATATACTACCTATCTATAAACCGCTTTGTAATTATAGTTCTACTTAGTATGCCTTTTCCCCCTAGTACTATAATACCCTACTATATCCCTACTATTACTCTCTACGTCTTCTTAACTTTACTCGTTTACTTTTTAATACTACGTACTTATTATAATAACGCCCCGTTAAATATCCTCTTAGTTAAAAAAATACTTAACGTACCTTACCGTAAATATATTCTACCCTTTAATACTTTTTATATACGTTTACTATATAATACTCGTTTATTCTTAGCTAGCTTATAAATACCCTATCTACCCTCTTATATACTAACGCTTAATAACCTATATTAGAAGACCTTTTTATTATTTAGTCTTCCCTTTTTTCTTATCTATTATTAGTTTACGGCCTTATATAATACGGTTCTTATCTAACCTCGGCTTATACCCTTATTACTACCTTCCTCTCCCTAACGAATTAGTTTTTATAATAGTAAATCTCGTATTTAGGGACCCCTATATACTTTATTATTTTATACTTAGCTCTAAAGCTCTATATAGCTATGCTATGCCTATCCTATTTTAAAAATATTCCTTTCTAAGCTCTATTATATAGATCTATTACTATTTACTTCTTATATACTATACGAGCTCCTCTCTTAATATTATAGAGCTATATAAAGTTAATTTTATTATATTATTTCTATTATACATCGCCCGCTTCTATACCCTTAACGAGTTATTACTTATTCTCGTTCGTTATTAAATAATACCCTATATTACCTCGCTAAATACTTTTAACTAGATCTGGATAAATACGGCGCGTTTTTATAGGAATATCCTATTTCTTTTTATTATATCGGCCCTAGGACTAGATTTTATTATTGAGGTTATTTTACGGAACGGGGGGAATCCTAACCCTATTACCGGAGCTAAGGGTTACTATATAATAAGTTATATTAGCTACGACGGCCGCTACGTAGAACTATATTTTTTATTTTTTATAGCGTTTTTATACGGCCGTAAAATAATAATATTTATTTTTATTAAAGCCGGCGCTATAGTATTACTAGACGTTTAGAAATTTATTCTTATTAAGGGAGAGCTCGCTATTATTACTAGCTTCGTTACGAAATACCCTCTTCTCTCTAAATAGCCTATCTGTACTAGCTATTATAAAGATATTTATTTTATTAACTTTACTACCCTATTATGCTATATAGACGTTATTCTTATTTTATAACTCCTTATTTAATATAGATCTCCCTTAACGAGCTAGTCCTCTGTATATAATCCTATAATTATGGTATTTAGGATCGCTTTAAAATATAACTCGAACGATATAGTGTAATTCCTTACTTAATACGTTACTACTAATAACCTCGTATTATTATATACCGGTTATTGATTCTTACTGTTACCTCTTTTTTTTTATTAGAGTTCCTTTTATATATAAGAATGTAACGATAGTTATTTAGATAATTACTTAAAAGCTATGTACCTCGCTAGCCTTCGTTTCCTAAGTTATTTTATTATTAATAAGTTATATAAAGACCTCTATACCTAGATTCTTTCTCTCTTTAACCCTAAGAACGTTATATTATATAGCCTCGTTATTTATTATACTCTTAGCTTACGGGAGGCGCCCTTAAAACTAGTATAGATCTAGGGAGGCTACGACCCTCTATTTTTTATACCGTTTTTTATTAAATAGAGGCGTTATTTCCCCCGCTATACGTAACTATATTTCTTAATACCGTTATATCTAAAGCCCGCGTCCGTTATATATATTATCCTATATATCCGCTATATCTAGGCCGCCGATATTATAATATTAATAATATTAAAAATAAAAAATACGATCGACCTTTCTTATTATATTTACTCCTAGGAAACTCTGCTTTATATTATGCTAATATTTTATTATAATAACTAGTTCTTAGACGTTTTTAAACTACTTTTTAAAAACGGGTTATTAAGGAACGGTTAGTAGCTTCTAAACTAATCCCTTTTCGAGATTTTATTAATTTCTTAAGCTACGTAAATTTTTTAGAGTATACTTTACTAAGAACGAGTATTATATTGAGAAGTAAATATCGATACTTTTAGCTAATATATTTATTAACCGATCTTTATCTAGGTCTTCTTTTTAAAGGAGTATCCCGGAGATCTTAAAATATTATCCGTTATTTTATAGTTAGTCCCCCCTTATACTACTACGGCCTACTTAAAGAGCGTCTAATTCCTCCCCTTTATTATTTCTAAATACTAACTAAATACCCGCTATTTCCTAATTATCGTAGCCTTACCCCTTAGTATCTTTTAATAAATATTTTTTATAATATAGAGTATATTCTATCTATCGTAGTCCGCGCTCCTATTTTAAATAAATAGTACTATACTTAACCTAATAATAGGCTTATTATATCCCGTAATATCTATTTTTATACGACGTTATTACTAACTTTAAACTATTATAAAAATAACTCCGGCCCGCTATTCTCTGTTATATTAATAACTTAATATTCTTAGAGAGTATACTTTAAGTTTATATTGTCCTAGTATAGGTCGTTCCGAAACCTAGCTACGTATAGCCCGGGCCGTAATAAATTATATAAGTCTCTTAAACCTTTAGCTAGTATTATTATTATAAAATATATCTAGCTTATTATACCCACGCTATAAGACCCTAACGTCTAAGATATATAAGTATTCGTTCTCGGGTTTATAGAGACCCCGGCTACTATTTATAAATTAGTTATCGCGTTATAAGTGCTTCGTACGTAGGCTAAGAACTACCTAAGCCGTTCTTATACTTATTTTTTAAAGCCGCAGATTAATTATACTACGTAGTTATATATAATTTAAATATACCTTAGTACCCTGTATAAAGTTATTTTTATTATAGTTATATATATATATATATATATATATATATATAAACGAGTTAACGTTATTATACGTATGCGGTTTATATAGGATTTTTTAGAAGCTTAGTACCTACCTCTATATATAGATACAAAATATATCACAAAGATCTAATATTAAAAATAATAATATTAATAATGATATTTATATTAATATCCGCCCTCTCTCCTGATATAGAAGTATTTAGCCCGGTTAATTATATCGATTTTATTACTACGGCGCCCGTCCGTATCCCCTCTTTTTATTATACTTATATATCCTTATTAATTATTATTATAAACTATGTATAAGTACTTCCCGGTTATAATTACTAGCCTTTTATTACGGTACCGTTAGGCCCTTAGATTATGACGAGGACCGTATCCCCTTAAGAGCCCCCCGATAGCTAACGCGACGGCACTTCTTATTTTTTATATATAAGTTAATATATATTATCTTAACTAATAGAGCGGTAGTATATTACTTACTTAATAGAGATATTAACTTCTTAGATACTATATTGGTATTTATTCCTCTTATTACTTACTAGGATATTAACTTAGTACCCGTAAGTATACTTACTCTATCCCTCGCTCTATATTAAGTATTAAGCTCGTAGTTTTACCTAGGATTACGATAATACCCTATCGTTTTTTACTTAAGAAAAGCCGTAGTTAACTTAATTCGTTTACGACTTAGTAAACGATACTATACTTTATTATTTTAGTAGACTAGGAAACTTTATACGATAATATATTTCTTGTATTCTATTTAATAATAAATATATTATTAGCCGTAGTATAGGTATTATACGGACGTATACTACGCTTCTATTAGGATTACGATATTTTAATAGTTACTCCCGGTGTAATATCTTACTTTTAGCTTAATAGTAGCTATAAACTAGGGTTACTTTACTTCGTACCTCCTCGACTACCTTAGAAAGTTTAGTTGGTAACGGCGAAGTATAGTATACTCCTAACCCTACCCTAGCCTCCCCGCTCCCTACCCTTATTACGGGCATAGTTCCTTCTTCTAATAAATACGTTTTTAAGCCCCTTTTTTTTAATACCCCCCGTACTAACCCGTAGTACCTAAGGAATATACCCCTCCCTTACTATAAACTATAGCGAGGTACTTAACTAAATACTTACTTATTTTAGGTACTACGCCCGTTATTATAATACTTTTAGTACGACGCTTCTAACTATAAGAACCGTAGTCTTCCTCCTATACCTTATTACTTTAATTTCTTATAAAACTTTAACTATTTTAGTATTATAAAATCTTAACGCCGTATTATATTACTACTAACGTCTATTTATTTATTATCTTATATCGCTTCTTTTTTTTGTAAGCTTTACGTAATTTTTTATCTAACGTACTAATTTACTAATTTACCGTTATAGTAAACCTAACTAAGGCCGTTATTTTTAACTCTTTTTAAAAAACCTTATATTACGGCCTAGTATCTATTTTTAATATAGTAGATATTATTAACGAGTCGGTTGATAATTATGCTATCTTCGTATATATTATATATATTTATAAGCGCTTTTATTACTTTATTAGGCTAACGCTTTATTAGCGCTTTTTTTTTAGCCGCGGGCTTTTTTAAGTATACCGATACTTTTAGTTAGAAGGGTTCTGCGCCCTTAATATACTAATAGGTGTTATAAATAGTAAGTATATCGAGCTCGTTATGTACGTTTTAACCCGGGCGTTTATTAACGTTCTTTTAGTAAACCTTTTTATTAATTAAGTACCGAAGGGTTAGGCTTAAAAAGAAATTTTAGAATTTATAAATCTCAAATACCTACTACCTCAGCCAGCTTTTTACTTACTATTAGCAAGTTAAAGAATAATTTAAGATTTACAAACCCTAAATAACTACTACCTCTACTAACTTTTTACTCGCTAATAGTAAGTAAAAGAATTTAAATATTAAATACTCGAGCTAACCTTTTACTCGCTAATAGTAAGTAAAAGAATTTAAGTATTAAATACTTAAGCTAACCTTTTACTTGCCAATAGTAAGTAAAAGAATTTAAATATTAAATACTTAAACTAACTTTTTACTCGCTAATAGTAAATAAAAGAATTTAAGTATTAAATACTCGAGCTAACCTTTTACTCGCTAATAGTAAATAAAAGAATTTAAATATTAAATACTCGAGCTAACCTTTTACTCGCTAATAGTAAGTAAAAGAATTTAAATATTAAATACTTAAGCTAACCTTTTACTTACTAATAGCGAGTAAAAGAATTTAAATATTAAATACTCGAGCCAACTTTTTACTCGCCAATAGTAAATAAAAAAATTTAAATATTAAATACTCGAGCTAACTTTTTACTCGCTAATAATAAATAAAAGAATTTAAATATTAAATACTCGAGCTAACCTTTTACTCACTAATAACGAGTAAAAAAATTTAAATATCAAATACTCGAGCTAACTTTTTACTCGCTAATAGTAAATAAAAAAATTTAAGTATTAAATACTCGAGCTAACCTTTCACTCGCTAATAATAAATAAAAGAATTTAAGTATTAAATACTCGAGCTAACTTTTTACTCGCTATTAGCAAGTAAAAGAATTTAAATATTAAATACCTAGTTAACTTTAATTATATTTCCTACTTTAATCCCCTTAACAAATAAAAATAATAATAAATCTATTACCTTCCGTTTCGATTTTCCTTCTTAAATCTACTATAGAGCCTTCGTTAGCTTAGGATTCTTTTTTACTAAAATCCTATTTACTATACTCGCTTTCGCTATATTATATAGGTCTTATATAAATAATACCCTCTTTACTAATAAACTATAAACTAACTCTATCTTCTTCCTCTTTAATAAACCGAGACCTCCCCGTTCTTTCCTAGCCTTTAGCTACTTATACTATAAGTTAATATTCTTTAATAAAAATATTAAAACGCCTAATCCTAATATATTAACTAAAATCCCTAGCGCAGTAAACTAATAAATCGTATCTAAAAATCCTCGCTCCTTTTCTAAACCTAGCTCCTTTATAAAATAGCTCGCTAAGTAGCTATTAATACCCTTCCCCTAGCTAGTTATAAAACTATTCTTTTATAAAAAGCTTTATAACTATAATACCTCGGGCCCGCCCTATAAATAAAGATCCTTTAAATTAACCCATAACTTCTAAAGCTCATATTATTATATATATATCTAGATCTATATAAAAGCTATCCTTACCCTAATAAACATATTTATAACACTCCCCTACTACTTAACTAAAAAAACTAATTTCGAGTACTCCAATCTAATAAGCGTATCCGTAAGTCCTTTAACCTTTAGGACTACGTCACTTACTAAAAAAAAAACTACTTTGCACTTAGCTAATAAGCAATATAAACAATCTTTAAAAACTTCTCTAAATATCTAGCAAAAAAAAAGTTTACTAATATAATAATAATTATCCTCTTATAGTTTAAAGTTCCCCTTTCCTAGCTCCCTCCTTATATTTTAAAACGCTATCTAGGACTCTAACGTTCTTTCTAATATATCCTTTTTTTTAATTTTTTTTTTTAATACCTTAAACGTCCTAAGTACTCGTATAGTTATCCTAGCTATATTAGGTATATTAAGTAATATAGCCGCCTATCTATAAATATCTCTTCTTTTCCTTTTTTATAAAATAATTATAAATATTTTTTATACCTCTTTTTTAATCTCGTTACTCTTAGTCGCTTTACTAATAAATATATTTTCTCTTTTTTATTTTATAGTAACTACGGGTTTGGGAAATTTCGTATTTTTACTATTATTAGGGCTATTATTTAGCTACGCTTTCGAAATCTTTTCTTTATACCGTTTAATTATTTTTCTAATTTAGTTTTCTATTCTTAAATATTAAGCTCGCTTTTATATTAAAAGTTAGAAGTACTTACGGACGACGCCCTAATTATAGCCTAAATCGTCTAAAACTACCGCTAGCTTCGTAATATAAACTACGTACTTATTTATCTTATTATATCGGTTTAGATCCTCTCTAAACTTAGAAATTAATTTCTAAAACCGATCGCTATTTTATAATAGCTTTAGAAATATTGACTTTAATAATAAACGTACTAATAGGCTAGATAATACTACGCTTAAATTTCTATTATTTTATAGTATTAGATATCTCTATTTTATAAAGTTATCTAGCAGTTTCCTAAAAACAATTTTATTAAAATACACTATTTTTCGCTTTAAAAGCCTTATTATAAAACTAAGAATATATAAGAACGTAAATAAAAAAATAAAAAAAGAAAGAGTAGAGTAGAGGGTAGAAAAGGGGAGGGGGAGTACTAAACTCCCTATCTACTATTAACTTATTCATAATATTTCTATCTTATTACTTATATTCCTTATTAATCTTAATATTACTACAATACTAACCCTTATAAAAATATTATTAAACTTACTTTTTATATTATTTTAAAATAAGAACCGCTATATAGCCTATTTAAAATTTATAAAGATCTAATTATAATAATATTCGCTTTTATAAATCTTAAACGAGCACCTCTCCCTTACTTAAATACACTTTCCCTATACTTACTTTTTTTAATAATAATAAAATAATATAAGCCTATAAGGGGGTCCTAAGTAATTTTAGATATATATACGCACTTAGCTTAGATATTTAGGGATACGGGTTTATAATTAAGTATAAGTAAAAAGTATCTAGCTTAAAATAATTAAAATATACCGAGGACAGCCCCTATATTCTAAATAATAGTATATTAATTTCTTATATAACTAGTTTTAATAAGTAAAATAACACGTCGTTATTAGTAACTAAGGTATTTAATAAAATAGCCGTTAACTAGCTTAAAGGCAATAACTTATACTTATACGATCCTAGCTACCTATAAAAGCTAGATCGTCTATTCTAAGTCTTAAAGTTAGCTTTAGGGCTTAGAATAAGATTATAAAAAAAGCAAGTGCGCTAATATACTATAACCTAACAATTCTAATAAGCCCTATTAAAAATACTTTAAAAAAAAAGAGCCTATATTATAAAAAATCGGAGAATTATAAAAGCCTAATAATATTTTAATTAAAATAAGTAAATCTAAGCTATAAGTAGTCCTTTATCCTTTATTCCCTACGTCTTTATTAATCCCTAGTTAATAACTATTTTAATCCTATTACTAAGATTACCTAGCCTCCCTCTTAATTAGGCTATACGTATAACGCATAGCGTACCCTTATTATATCTAGCCCCGTAAACGATATAAACTAGGGCCTAGCCTAAGGCCGGGCTATTACCCCGTAAAAGAGCCTCCCCCCGGGCTCTATTATAGCTAACGTTATCCTTATATCCCTTTATAACCTCTAGGACGCTAACTCCGCTCCTAATAATAACGAGACCCGTAATAATAACTCTTATAAAAACCTTTATAAAAAAGTCGACCCTTAGGACCTCTATAAAAAAGAGGTCGACCCCCAGGACTAAGAACCGGTCTCCCTAATATATCTTATACAACTAAAAATCGTAAATAATAATACTAATAGCAATAACGCACTCTCTACTATTATACCTTTAACTATTTATACCCCTAACCTATAAAACCTACCTAGCTATATTAATAAGGATCTAATCGCTAACTAAATAAAAAATAAGAGCCTTACCCCGTAATCTAGACTTGCCTAAAAAATCGTTACTATTACCCACCTCGGCCTCGTTTTATACTACGCCCACTATATACTATAAAATAAGCCATAACCTCGTTACTAAATATCGTCCCCGGATACCCCGAGTAATACTAGCCCTTACGGCCTTATAGAGCTTACGAAATATATAATAAAAAACGCTTTTTAAAAAAAAGAAGTCAAAAGTATTAGACTAAATCGCTAAGAACCGCTATCTCATTTTTAATAACAGTTCCTTAGCTAAAATATACTCCCTAATAAAAATATACTTAAAACTATTACTTATAAAATACTTTATAAAAGCTTATCTTTAGAACTTAATATATTTCTAAACGTCGACTATAACGCCAATACCTAGATCTATCGTACTAAGTTCGATATTAATAACTTCTTAAATATTATCTAAAATATCTAAATATTTAAAAATTCTATTAAATATACGCTAATCCGCTAGCCTATAAAAAAGCTCTATAAAAGTATATATATTATATATCCTGTTAATAACCTAATTATAAATAAGCTCGAAAATATATAGCTCTACCGGATCCTATATACTTATTTTAAATCTATCTAAGGATAAATAATATATATCTTCTTCCCTAGTATTTATTACTATACGAGGTTATAACTTAGTAACTAAAATAGTATAACGTAGCTCATAGAGAACGAACATTATATATTCTATAATAAGATTATAATACTAAGTATAATAGCGATATTCTCTAAATTAATAATAAGCTATATCGCGCTATTTTACTAAGATATTTATAATAAGGCTAGCTTTTTTTAGAATATATTAACGTATAGTAATCTCCCTTTTTATAGCTTCCCTCTCCCGTCCTCCCTCCTTCCCTAGCTAAGTATAAGCCTCTAGTCTACTCTAACTAATTTAATACCTAACCCCGATAGTAATAATCCTAAAGCTAATACGGTTTTGGTACTTATACTTAAGGACTTCTTTTTTTTATTTAATACTAAGAATACTAAAGTTTAGTACGGTAGCATATATAATTTAAAATATTATATTATAAATTTCTAAGTAAAATAACGCTAGGTTATTAAACTATCCGTTATTTATAATATTAAGTAACTACAATTCCTTAATATCGCTATTAAATAATCGCTTAGCGCGTATAAATAGGCTACTATCCTCCTCGCTTAAAAGTATTATTAAGTTAATACCCTTAAGTTCTTCTATAACTAAATAGATAAAGCCCTTAGGTCTATCTTTTTATTTATAAAGTTAACCCCGCTAAGGTTATATAAAATCCGTAGGAGCTAGTACCACTATTATAATATTAATCTCTTCTAAAACTCTATAAGCCTAACTATAAAGCCCGCTAGTAAGCTTTAGAAATATAAGCTTAACTATTTTTAAAGTTATACTGTTATTAAAAAGGTATTAAACGTAGCTAAAAAAAAGCTATATAGTAGCGAGGTCCTCCTCTACAGCGGGTACTCTAATAACGTTATAATTTAGATAATTTTTAAATTATTAGAAGCCGTCTTATTATAAAAATAATTTAATAAGCTCTTATCTAAATCCTATAAGTTCTTTTAGGAATCTATAAAATCTAATAATAAGTACTATTTCTTATAAAAAACGGAGTAATAATATATAAACTCTTTAATAAAACTAATTACTATTAAGAACAAGACCTAGCTCGCCCGTAACGAGTTTACGTTTTTAACTAAACTTCCGAATCCCCCGCTTAATAACCCCGTAGCCTAGGGCCCCTCTATTACCTAGGGCCCCTTTACTACTTAGAGGCCTAGGCTAGTTAGTAACGCTACGTTTTATTATATTCCCTCCTCTAAGTACTAGTAGTTCGTTTACTATATTATTAGCTTCTATACCTATATAATAAACCTCGTCTTTATTTACTACTATAATAAAACCGTACCCCTAACCGTATTGCTCCTCTATATAACTTTAATAACGCTTATATAATCCTTTATTAACCTTATTAACCCGCGTTTCTACTATATTATAATAAATCCCTATAACCTAAACCCTATTTCTAGGCCGTTATTATACACGCCTAAAACCGAGAAAAAAAGGGGCCTCGGCCTCCTAACTACTATCAAATAACAAAGCTTCGGCTTTATCCCTAAAAAGATTATTAACTAAAAAAACCTCTAGCTATATCTTATAATAAAATCCGACTTTAGTATCCCGGGACTAAGGATAAGCATTAGTAAAACTAAATATCTCGTAATTAAAAACTCGTTAAAAAGCCTATTCTCCCTCTTACTCCATCTCTTAGCTACGAATAAAAAAAGCGCTAAAGTTAAAATTATCCTTATACTTATCTCGTACCTTATCCTCTACTACTATTATAAAGCCGCGCTTAAAAATATAATATTTAAAAACAAACTAAAAAAATAATAATAGAAGATTAATAAAAATACTATTTCCTTTATATTCCTTATATTTTAACACTATATTACTAAATACGGCTAGCTAGCTATTAAATCCGGGTCTAATTACATAATAAAATAAAAAACGCTTAATTAGTTCTAAAAATTTATATAAAAAGACCTTTTTTATGACCCCTTTATTAGTGCCACAAAACTTTAGCTATAAACTACTTTTAAAAATAATAATTAGTAACGCTTCTAACAAAGCGCGCAAGATGCTATTACTTTTAAAGTTAAAAACGTATCTAAAAAGAGCGCTAACTAAGTCGCTACGTTTAAAAAAAAATATAAAAAGCTCTTTTTCGTATATTATATTACGTTCCCCTACCTAGCTAAGAACGGCAGACTATTTAAATAAAAAAACGCACCGTTTTTTAAAACCCTCCTTTATATAATTATCGATCCTAAAAGAAAGCTTAAAATAAATATAAACCCAAAAAAAGAGCCCAGAACGGACGCTATACCCATCCCTACTTATTATAACGAGGTATAAATAGCAAACGATATTAAAAAGCTAATAAACGCCGCCTAATAATAATTAAAACTAACAAAACTACCTAATTATAAGGGCCCGCTAAAAGTCCGGGAGCATATTAAATAAAGGAGTAAGTAAAGGAGTAAATAAAAAATAAGTACTAACGCGTCGCGTCCCTACCGTAGCGCAACCTATATCTTATACGCTAGCTTAAATACTATATACTAGTTAAGAATAAACCGCCATAAGTCTAGCATAATAATATAGCACTAAAAACCCAATTCTTATAAATACTTAAATAAATATAAATATATCTACTTAAATTAACTTATACTAAACCTTACTTTAAAGCTACTTAATACTAAGAATACGAATTTCCTAATATTATTAAAATATAACTTATAACCTATTCGAGATTTATATATATCTTAACTTATACAAATTTTAAATAAACCCTTAGCTAACCCGATATAAAAATCAGGTAATAAAGAGTAACTAATAGCCTAATTAAGATTTATAAAGAGTAAAAGTCTAAATATACGAATCTTAAATAAAACGCGTCACGAATTAAAGCGCGTAATAATAGGTATAGAGTATAATAAAATAGCTCAACTTATTTAAATAAAAATATATAAAAATATCCCTCTTATATATTATTACTTAGAGTTAATAATAGTAAAGACGTAAGTAATCTATTTATAAATATCGTAGCTATAAAACGGAACTTTTTACTAGTTAGCTCTCTTAGTCTTCTTTCTTAATTAACGATTCCTCTAATTAACTCGGGATTAAAAAACTTAGACTAAGAGCATATCTTATTTAGCTTATTACTAGAAGAGGTAATCTTCTAAATATAGAGCTAACTAAGCTCGGTCTTAAGCCCGCTAAGTTACTTAGTTAAATTATCCTTATTCTTACTCTAAAGAGTAACGGTCTTAACCTTTCTGGATAACTAAGATATAATAAATTCTTATTAGCAAAGCGGGTTTTCGTTTCTCCTACGTAACTCCTTCTAAGTAGATCCCGCTACTTTTAATATTTGCTTTTCGTTAGGTAAAGGACACTTTAAGCGTAGGGAATTAAGGATTTAGTAAAAAACTCGTATTAGTTTTTTTAATAACGCCTAAAAGCCTATTTAAAATTTATAAAACGTAAAAATCTAAACTTTTATAAATCTTAAATAGTACCTAGCCTATAGAGGGCGCCCGAGGGCCTATTTAAAATTTATAAAACGTAAAAATCTAAACTTTTATAAATCTTAAACGGCACCCGGCCTATAGAGGGCGCCCGAGGGCCTATTTAAAATTTATAAAGCATAAGGGCCTAGAATTTATAAATCTTAAATAAGCCTCTAAGCTAAAAGCTTCTTACTAAATTATAATAAAACTATAACTATAGCGTAATATATAATACTTAGTACTAATATATATAACGGGCTCTGGCTAATAATCTACTTATATAGTTAATCTAAGTCCTTATAATAGTAATTACGAAATAGAATATCTTAGCGGATAAGGAGCTAATAATTACAGGGCCCCTTGCGAATTTAATAGTAATAGCAATTATCCCGAGACTACTATATAACTAGTATTAACCTAAAACGTTTAATATTTTAATATATAACTTTAGATAGATAAAAATAGTAAGTATATATCGTAATAACGCGCATTTATAACGTACGCTACTTTACAGTATTATTTTATTTAATTATAATATTATTTATTATTAACTTCTATATAATAATTAATATAATTAGTTTACGACTTCCGTAATCCGCAATAAGTAGCTAATTCTATAAAAAAATAAATAAAAGTTCTTCTAAGCCGTATAATAATTCGATTTAAATAATTTAAAAAACTTATTAGTCTTTTTAACTCTAGCTCTCTTTAAAATACTATATTTATATATAAAGCTTATATCCCAGATAGACTTTTAGCTTTACCCCTCCCCTACTTTTTTAAAGCTACACATACCTCTTATTTTATAAATCTATCCTACGCGAGCGCCCTATAATTTATTACCCTACTTATATCTACGCCCCGAGGCCTATTTAAAATTAATAAAAGCTACTTAGCTAGTATACGGGCTACTTAGCCTAATATATCTCCCTTATATAACCTTAATCTATTCCTTCTTTAACTATTTTTTCCGTATCTCCCTTAAATTAATCGTAAGCTTTTATAAAAGCCTACGCTAATAATCCTCCCTCTCCTAGCTTTTATAAAAACTAAACCCTATATTTATAAGTCTACCCCTTTATAAATCTTAATTAAGCTCTCCTAACTAGGCTTTTATTAATCTTAATTAGGCTCTCTTAGCTAGGCTTTTATTAATCTTAATTAAGCTCTCCTAGCTAGGTTTTTATTAATCTTAATTAAGCTCTTAGCTAGGCTTTTATTAATCTTAATTAGTATTACCTATAAGCCTATTTTATTAATAACTAGTTATATAGAATACTAACTACGTAAATAATCCTCTTCCTAACAATCCTCTTCCTAACAATCCTCTTCTTAATAATCCTTACTCTAATAATCCTCCCTTAACTAATTACGTACTCTAGAGCCGAATACTCTAAACTACATAAATATAAATAAAATAATAGTTTATAAAAAGCGCAATTATAGTACTAAAACCGATACTTTATAAAAGAGCGCTAGGCTTTTAGGCTAGTTAAGTACAAATCTAGCTATAACTAAAAAAAACGTACCTAGCGGTAACAAGAGTAATTCCTATAGTAAAAGCGAATTAGGTCCTAAATTTAATAAAAACGACGATTAGGCTACTAATAAGGTAAATATTATTAATATAAACTACTTAGATATTATTATAGGCCGTGTCCCTACTTAGTCTCGCTTATTAAAGCCCTAAAAATTCGCACCCGCTATTACTAAAACTAAGTTTTTTAAAAAAAAAAAAGAGGAGCTAAATAAGCATAATATAAATGCGGATACTTGGTTTTTTAAGCTCCTTCTTTCTTAAAAGCTTTATTATAAGGACTTCGTTACGTAAAGTAAATTTAAGTTCCGAACTTACCCTCTTTTGAGTATATTAAAAAAAGTGCGCCCTAGCTTAATAACTAAGTTCCGTAACGCTAAAAAAGACGTTAATAAACGACTATATAAAACGGGTCTTATTAGGGCATAGGCCTTATTTATAATAAATAGCTATAACTTTTCTAGGGGCTATTTTATATTACCTTATCTTAGATTAATATAAATATACGAGCTAAACGAATTCCTTAACCTCTATAATAAGTTTACCTTATTGTAGTAGCGCTATTTAAAATTTATAAAACTCCGAGCTAGGGTTTTATTAATCTTAAATAACACCCCCGCCTCCTTATTATTAAATACTAATATAGTAAAATTACTTAAGTCCTCTAGTACTTTTTAAAGCCTTATTTTAAAACCTACTTAGCCTAAGCTAATATAAACGAGCTAGCGCAGCCTAATAAAGATGGTAAAAAAGTAAAAAGGCCCACTCCTATAGTTCTTAATAAAAACCGAGTCCTAAACTACGTCCATAAGCTAGTATACTACCCCTATCTTAAGCTTAAGACCTAATATAAAAAAAAGTACCCTTCTCTCCTCGTTACTAAAAACCCGGAGTTCAATATCCTCCTTATAAATAAGTATAAAAACGTAATATATAATAAAGTAACTTAAAAAGCTAGCGTCGCTATATATATATAAGCTCTTTTAATCTACTTCCCTAACGTATTTAAAAAATAAAAAAGAAATATAAAAATAGAACGCTTATTAAAAAACCCTAAATACTTTATCTAGGGCCATTCTTACGAGGACTAAATACGTACATACTTTATATTTATATTCTTTTTATATTAGCGCCGTAGTACTAATCCCGTTACCTAGACCCATAAAGCTACCTAGACCATAATAATAATATAGGCCGGGTTCTATAATATAAAAAAAGCTATAGAAAAAGGTAACTAGGAGTTAACTAGTACGCAAATCGCCTCTAAAGCCTTTATTAAAATAGAATAAGTACTAATAGCTACTAAAAATAATAATAATAACGGCTCTAAATTAAAAACCGAGAACAATAAGCATTACTATTTTAAAAAAAACCTCGAGTAAATAAGAATATAAGAGTAACTAGAGTAATACGAAGTAACCTACTCCTCTAACTTAAAAAAGTACTAAAAAAACACTTTAAAATAAGCAATTACTATAAATTAGTAATATAAGGTCTTTAGCCTCTTCTAGCCTAGCTAGAAAATTAAATATACTATTAAAAAAGCCAGCACTAAGCTAGCTATAACTAAGCTTAGCAAGGCCCAAATTAACTACCTTATTAGTACCGCTAACACCTTTACTAATATTTAAAAACACGAGTAAGTTAATAATAATCTCCCTATAATAAGAAGTAGTAACACTTAGCTACTAACTGTCTCTACGAGCAAAAATAAAAAAGCTATTAGGCACTAGTTAGTAAAAGACTAGAACGAGTTACGTAAAGAAGCCCCCAATATATATAACACTAGCGCACTAAAAAAAGACGAGGACATAGCCTAGTTACGAAAATCTCGCTAACTAATAAGTAGTAATATTCTAAAACTAAAAAACTTAGCTAGTATTATAACTAACTTCTAAATCGCCCCCGAGAGTACTACTTAGAATAAGTACCTAATTAACAAAGACCTTCTAAACTTCGTTCTTAAGCCGTACTAGATTAAAAATAAATTAATATATTTAATCCCTATTTAAAATTTATATATCTAGCATACTTTTATAAATCTTAAATAGGCCCTCTCTTGGCTCTTAGCCTACTATTACTAAAACTATAACTAATTATTAATAAATATTAACTAGCTCCTAAAGTAGCTCAAGTATCCGATCCGCAGCGCTATCCTCGCTAATAAGTATAGTATTAAAAAAACAATAATAGCACTATATATGCTTATAAAGGCTATTCGCTACTATATTATAAAGCACGAGGGCAACTCTAAGTAAAAGTATTACCTATTAGCTATTATAATACTAACCTCCGTCCTTAACTAGACCTTTAAAGTTATTAAAGAGAACTTTTACTACCTCTTTAAGGTATACGTATTTTACTAAATACTAAAAACTACACCTAAGTATAGAGTAAAAAAAACTTTAAATAAGATAAAGGGCCTAGTTAAGCTTTTTAACTACTTAAAAACTAAGCGTAATAAGCCTAAGACCGCGTCGAACATTATTCTAATATTATACATAACTAACAATTGCTAACTCTTAAAAAACGACTATTAAAAGCACGTTAAGGCCAAGACCGATACGCGCTCTATAAAGGGTATAGCCGACTTTAAAAACTTTAAAAAAGAGGAGAATATCTTAAATAAAAACAACGCACAAAACCTAGAAATAAATAACGATAGTAATATCAAAATAAAAAGTACGACTCGCCCTAAAAGTTCCGTAATAACAAAAAAAATAAACTTTAACCTTCTATATAAAATCTACCTTTTTAACCTTATCAAAAACGAGGGCTATATACTAAAAAACCCAGGTTCCCTAGTATATATTATATATAAGAAGTTTACAAAGCACTTTACTTAGATCGTTACAGCAACCCCCACGGTCTTAAGCATTAGGGACCTATATAAATACTTATTAGCGCTATAAAATAGCGCCTTTAGTTATTAAGTAGCGAGCGCTATTAAGTATAATTACTTTAAAATAATTTATAATAATAAATATATCGACGCGTTTAAGCGCCGCAACACTTAAGTAATAATCGAACTAAGTATACTTATTAACTCGCTCTTAAAAATAACCGAGGGTGCTAAAGTATAAAAAGAGGCCTTAAGAGCGTAACCAAAGCCGCTAACTTAATAATAAATTACTAAGTATAAAAGCTTTTAAGTAATAATAAAAAGCAGCTTACTAATATACTTCCTAAACCCGCATAACTTTATAAAATATAACAAAATACTTAGCTTTAATATAAAGTTCACGTTTACTATTATAAAACACGCCCTAACTTAATATTAGATTTACTAGAGGATACTAACGCTAATAATACTTCTTAACGAGCGTACTACGTACCTAAGCGAGGATATACTAGCTTATAATATTAAAACGGTTAAAGTTATACCCCTCTATAAAGAGGACGTAAAAAAGCTAAATAAGCTAATTTTGATATATAATAATAACTTAATCTCCCCGCCACCTAGCAATATCTTTCTAACTATTAATAATAAAAAGACTATAAAAAGGCATAATAAGCCTCGGATTAACCTAATTATAATACGTAACGCGTCGCTAATTAATACCGACCTCTAATTCGCTATACTAACCGACCCCTTAAAATATATAGCGCGGGCAATAATAAATACTATAAAAGCCCATAAGCTCTAATTATTAAAAAGTACGAGCCTAAGCACGTACGCAAAGCACTAAAAAGTAATTAATAACGCTAAAAAGAGGTTATAATAAAAAAAAAAAAATAATAACAAAATAATCGAGGGCGCTAATAATAACAGCCCCAAGCCTAAAATAAAAACGGCTCGCCTTTAATACACTAAAACTAAGCATAGACCCGCGCCCACGGCTAGTATTAAAAAAGTCAACAACGTTATCTCTAAAAATATTACCCACGGTCTCTAATACTACTACTTCGCTACCTAAACCGATCCCAATATAAAGTACCTAATAAACACCGTCTTACTAACCCGTTAAGTCATTACTAAGTCTCCTAAAGTAGCATAGTACCTCTCGTATACTTTAAAATTAAATAAAAAAAGTAAACGTTATCTATTCTATACGGTTAACTCCCTTACCTCTATATAAGTTTTACTCTCTACTTAGTACTCTATTTAAAATTTATATATCCGAAGTAAATAAAATTTATAAATCTTAAATAAGCCCCCTACCCCTATATACGCTATTATTAAATATACGGACTTATATTAATATATAAAACGTAGGATATTAGTAGCTCTATTCTAGATTTATAACTTCGAGACCCTTACTATTCGCTTTAGTAATAACTAATCTAAATAAAACCGCATAATTACTAACTTTAACAACCTAAACATAAAAATAAACGTAATAGTTACGTTATTTTTATTAACTATATTCGGGGTAAACTACTATAATACGTACTACTACGGTATAATTATAAAGAACTATCTTAATTTTGGCCTATAGTACTAAATAATTAGTTATTTCTAGTATTTAGGTTAAAAAAAAAAGGTATCTTAAAAAATCTTCTAAACCTAATCTACTTTTAACCCTTAGTTAAAAACGAAGAATATACGAGCTTATATAAATACGGTTAAGGTAGAGGCCGCTATTAACGCCCGCATTATTAAAAGCCTACGTACCGTCTACGTATTCGAAATATTAAAAATCTACGTAAGCGCCCCCTTTAATTATTATCCTAGAACGTACTGCCCCTAGAAGTACTTAAATAAGCTAGAAATATACTAAGAGGGCTACTTATTCTTAGTAATTACTTAATAGCTTATTACGCACCCTAAAAACTTCGAAAATATTAATATGATAAGTTCTATTGCTAAGTATTAAAATCCTATTATAAAAATAATAAAGGATATCCTCGTTAGTAAGGCCCCTAAGCTCGACCCCGAGGACGTAACTAAGTTCGATTACTTTACTACTATTGACCCTCGCCTTATTAATAATAAAAAGAGAGTAAAGCTCCTTAAAATACTAAGCATCGATAAGATAACTACGCCCGTTAAAAATAAAAAGGGTAAGGGTAAAAACGCCTTTAACCCGTTCGAATTAACTACTATATTAGTAAAAAAAAATAAGAACGAGCTTTAGCTACGTAACCGCACTTAGTAAAATAGATCTAAATAAAATAATCTATTTAGTTTAGTTCTTTTTAGTTTTAAACTTAAATTTAGTTAACGAAAAACCGCAATTTTTTAAACTTAGACTCCTACTAAGAGAGTAGTCCCTCTTATAAGATATAATTTTAGCTATTAAATCTAAAAAAAATAATTTGCTATTTTAATATTCGGTAACGGGTCCCTTTTTATAATATACTTATTTAAAATTTATAAAAAGCTAGCTCGACTTTATAAATCTTAAATAGCATAGCTATCGTATACTTCTATTCGTTAAGTATAAAAATAAATATATTAAAAAATACGTAAAAAGAGAGAGTTAAGGATACGTTAGTAGATATTAAAAAATGCATTATATAAAAAAAGGGAGTCGAGGACACATTAGTAAATATTAAAAAATACGTTACGTAAAAAAAGGGAATTGAGGATATATTAGTAAATATTAAAAAATACGTTACGTAAAAAAAAGGAATCGAGGATACGTTAGCCTAGGATAACTAAGTATACGGGTAATACCTATAGGCTAGTAACTACTCGACCTATCTAAATTCTAAAAAAACGACTATAATATTTATACTAAAAAGAGATATTCCTAAAACGGAATATTTAATCTAAAGCCCTTTATTATTATTAATATTATTTAACGTTCATATACTTTCTTAAAGACCGGGCTTAAATACGAAAATAAATAGAGGCGACGACTAGCTATGCTTATATTATATACTAATATAATTATTTTAAGACGTATTAAAATATATTGTACGATTTACTTTACGGATCGTCGTAATTAGTAAAAAAAAGCGATACTAGTAGTCTATATATAAGAGCTAAGAAGAAATATTCCTAGAACGGAGTATTTAATTTAGAGCCCTTTATCGTTATTTATATTATCTAATATATACATACTTTCCTAAGGACCGGGCTTAAATACGAATATAACTAAAAACGACGCCTAGCCGCGCTCTTTTATTAAATACTATTATTTATAAATAAGGGCATACGAAAATTATTTAAAAAAAGAGTAATAGTAAAATATCGAAATATAAGTAAATATACTAGTAGTTAAGTCCGTCGGGCCGTATAAAAACTTAACCTTTGTAAACTTATTTAAAATCTAATCTACCTCTATAGTAAAAGAAATATAATAAATAAATAAGTATAAACGCTTTAAAATATAATATAATTATATTTAGTAAAACCCGTCTTTTATTTCTTAAATACTATAGATCTTAACTCTTAAACTTCTATCTCTTAAATACTACATAACCCATCTCTTAACGTAACTATAGCTTTATCTTCGTCTACCCCCTAAAAAGTCCTAAACTTTAACCCGTTCAATACCCTTAATATCTACGTTAACAACCCTAATAAGATCGGAAATAAAAAATAAAAAAAGTTATTTTTATAAAAACATCGCTATATCTAAATCCACTATTACCCTAATAAGCAGGCTATTATTACGGCCTACGCGTTCTTAAACTAACTATAAGCCTAAGAAGTATACGATTTCCTTTTAAATATGAATAAGGCTAAATAAGTATATAAAAATTATTATACTAAATAAACGTATCCGTTCTTTCCCTTACTCCTATATAATAATAGTAGCGTCTTTTACCTAAATATTTTCCTAAACGTTAATAAGCTAAAAAAGCGAGGCTACTAGCCTATTCCTATATACCTAGTACTTAATTTTAAACTTAACCTAAATGCTAAATACTTCTTAAAAAGTAATTAATTTAATCTTATTTAAATAAACGCGGGGCTAGGCCCGAGCTCGTATAATCTCCCGATCCTTAACTAGGAGCGCTAACCCTACGGCCCGGGCCTAGCTCTAAGCCTATATATTACCCCCTCTACCGGGTATAAAAACTAGCCCCGCGTTCTATTTAGTAGCTTTAATAACCCGTTTATAATTAAAAACTCGCTTAAAGTTATAAAGCGTTAAAAAATAACCCTAAGTCGCTCTAATAACCCTATACCCCTTAATAATAACTACGAGGATGCTATCCTTAACGACCCTAAGGCCGTTATTATTGTTAATAAGCCCCGACGTAGTAATATTTAAATACCTAGTATCAATTCCGTAATTAGTATTTTCGTTAAATAGCTAACTAAAAAAATACATATACCTATTAACCTACGCCCTATTATACTTTATAAATTTACTACTACTAAGAGCTTTTTTAAAAAGGTTAAGAGCCGTACCTAAAAAAATAATCTAGTTAAAAAGAAATACTTAAACCGCGATACCCACATCCGGGCTAATATAATCAAATTTAATAACACTTTTAGTAACTATATATTCAAATCAACCGCAATAAATAAAAATAAAAAGCTCTGTATAATAGTTCTAAAACTTATTACTAACCTAGGAAGCTACTAGGATAATATATTTTAAAATTACTAAACCCTAGGCCTAAACAATAGCATATTTCTTATAGCATCGTCTCTTACCTTACTCTATCTTTAGATATATACCCTTTATATTCTTCTCTTTATTTACTCGTTTCTCTCTTTATTTACTCGTTTCTCTTTTTATTTACTCATTTCTATCTTTATTTACTCTTTTTTCTTTACTATTTACTCTTTACTGTTTATACTTTTCTTTTTTATTTACTCCTTTCCTTTCTATTTACGCTCTCTTAACAACGTTAATCACTACCTTAATTAAGATTTATAAATTAATATATATTAATAGCTATATATATATTAAAATATATCCTAGCTCCACTAAGTAATTTAAACTCGCCCTCGTTATATAATTTCTATTATTTAATTAGTAATATCCTACGCTTTTATAAAAACCTACTTAATTACTAATAAATATAGGCTTTTATATTTCTTAAACTAGCTCTTATTATAAGTATTACGTTTTATAAATCTTAAACTAGCTCTTATTCTATATATTACGCTTTATAAATCCTAAATCAGCACCTCTCTATATAAAAATCTAACTTAACTTAGATCTTTATAATACTAGACTTTTTCTAAAATACCGACTATTACTTTACTAATCTAGAACACGACGGTCTACCTATAAACTTCTATCCCCCCAAAGCCTTCTAATCTACTATTAACTATATTATAAAAATAAAAGCTAAAGAACTCATCGTCCCTAACTCTAATTCTAATAAAAATAGTAGTAGCTACGTTAACTTCGCCCCACTCCCTTAGAGTAATATTAAATACTTACTTAAATATATATAGTTACTTAACTCGAACCTACCTAAAAACCTAGTTAAAATCTATATTAAAATCCCAAAGGACGCTAAGTACCTTATAAAAAATATTAATAAAATATCTAGCTAGTACTTAAAAGGCATAATAAGTAACGAGGACGTTTATTTATATAAAGTAGAGGAGTATAAGGATTTCTCTTATATTATATATCTTTTTTTTATAAGCTAAAAACGCGTTTCTTAACGTTAAGTAGAACCGCTTAGCTACTATCGTTTTTAAAAAAGTCGGCAAAGGATAGGGTACTTACTAAAATAATTATCCAGTACATATAAATATAAATAGCAAAATAAGTAAATTTTTTTATCTTAATCTAAGTCTTTATTAATATTAATATAGAATATCGTTAATAATCTTATAATATATATAGAAATAGCCCACTATATAGGTTAATAAGTTATTCCTAATACTATAATACTAAAAAGAGAAAGCTTTAGTTTCTATATTTAAATTATATTTATAACCAGGCTAACTAGTATAAACTCTTAACACGGCCGTTATTACGTTTTTTACTACTTATATTTATAAATTCGTTAAGGTACTTAATTAGGCCCTTAGCTTTTAATACTAAGCTTACTATTTTAATTTTTTATAGGTCCTCGTTTTCTAACTCTAAACGGATTAGGATATACCCCTTTAAAAACTTATAGTTTATTATAATTACTTATATTTATAAATCTTAAATTAGCCTACTATTTAAGTACTTTTATTACCTATATAAGATTTCTCTTCTTTCTAGCATTTTTAATTTTTAATTTTATATTTATATCGGTAACCGGGCTTAGGGTCCTAAGCCCTACTCTAAATATTAAGATTTTCTAGCATATTTTATTTAAGTTTCTAACCGTTTTTCTTAATTTACTCTTAACTTTCTCTTAATTAACTTCTCTTTATTAACTTCGTCTTAACTTCGTCTCTCTTAACTTCGCCTTTATTAACTAAGAACTTTTAAATCTCTTTACTTAGTATATTATAATAACATTCTTATATCTTTAGTATAGTACTAATACCTCCTTAGATAATAATACTAATCTATTTATAAAATACTAAAAGTCTTTATATAGGGCTAGAGTCTACTAACTTACTAGCCGACTTCTACTTAACCGAACTCTTTATTAACGCTCTCTTATGTATTTATATTAAAACCCGAAATATTAACCGCCGCTTCGAACTACCCCCTAGGTATAAATAGGGCTCGGTACCTATTATAATCTATATTCTAAAGGGTAATATTAAATACCTCCTCGCCTAAGCCTAGGAAGTTAACGATTAAAACCTTCCTCCTAGAGCTAACGGAGATAGAGTAAATAGTAACGTTTAAGTTAAAATATTAAAAAATGCGCACTACTTCGAAGGATAACTTACTAACCTACCTAACTAGTAAGTTATAAGCAATATTAACTACCTAGACGTTAGCCGTATTTAGTATAATAATAATAAAATTAGTTTAAAGTACTCTTATTAATTATTTAATAATATACTAATCTATTATAAAAGTACTCCGCTATTTTTATTTTTAAAAAAGCTAGTACTAATAAGACTCTCTACTAGGACGTAGCAATCTAGTAGGATTAATAAAATATAAGAAGGAGTAAGAAGCTAGTACTTATCCTTATAGTAAACCTACCTTATATAAGAGGGGGGTCCGTATAGTAGAGGTCGTTTATTATACTAACTTAATATTACCCTCCGATACTTATAATACCTAGTTAGAGTGCAGGTTATATATTATCCTAATTTAATATCTATACGTTACCCTATTAGACTTTATTACGTAATAAGGTTAGTAACCGCATTTTACAAAGTACCCGTTACGTACTAAATTACGTATTTATCTTAGATATCGTATATATAGACCTTTCCTTTTATCTATTTCTACTTTAATAGTTAAGCTACTTAACTTATATTATATTTTATCAAGTAGGCTAAATAGGCTTAGGTTTAGGAAATTTTAAGAATTTCGCATACTTTTTAGTTAAAAATAAGGCATATTTTAAAAAAACGAGAAATTAATAAAAGTATTATTATATTATAATTACTTAGTTATTACTTTTTAATATATTTAAATAAGTTATTTCTTTTAGTTATAA